>NC_046227.1:16670873-17870873 GCF_009819885.2 Catharus ustulatus
AGCATTTCTCACTTTGCTGATGTTTTCTGGTGGGAACAAGACTGGAATACATTATTGGGGGAGTACTGAAATATGTAATCAGGGCTGGTATGTATATATATAATGTTCTAAATGACAAGAACTGAAATAAAATGCTGTTATTGAAGTAAAAGGGTTGCAGCATCGGAAGATGTGATATAGCAGTTGCAAATCAATATGCCTTTTTATGTGGGAAATTTCAATTTTTTTGTCTTGCCAGAAGAGTGCTTTTTTTAATGCCAGAATGTTGCTTGGAACTGTAATTCATGCTCTTCAGCTCTGCCCTTTCCCGGGCGTTTAGCATCGTTAATTGTAACAAAGGGAAGTAATTAACCCTCTTCACTTGAACATTGGGAACAAAGGAACGGCCATAAACTGGATCATATCTAAGCCCGACCAAATGAGCTTTTTCATCTTGGCCAGGGCTAAAGGCTGGGGGGTGATGCAGTCTCTTTGCTGTGAGCTAGTTAACGCTCAGGAACGAAATGGCACCAGCCATCAGGACATAACAGGTCACCTCTCAGATAAAGACTGATGGAAAACTCAACTGAGCCAGGCTTGAATTCTGTAAGTAGCCCTGAGAGCCGGGCGCCCCAGAGCCATAGGTTGCTTGTAATAGCAGAGAAGATCTCATTACCCACGCTGTCTTGTGTGCACATTCTCTCTCTCCCCCAGATATAGATGTACTGTAACACGCTCTCTTGTCTGTCTCGTTCAATTAGGAGAAGGTCATAATGGCTTGGTTACTATCTTTAGAATATTTAAGTCAGTAGAGGTAAATATACAGCATGGCTGAAAGGTGATGATTTCAGAAGGGCTTGATTTATAAGGGAACTCATCAACCCAAGAAGTACCTATATTTTGGAAACAGCACTAATTTTTTTTTTTTTCCTGGATGTAATTCTAATAGCAACTTGGATGTTCCCACCAGGATAATGCTTTACTTACCTGTTTCCTTTTTGAATATAATATATCCACAATATACTATAAAGTATATTTAAAAATAAATGGATTTGAAAGTCAATTTGAACCATGACTTTTCTTTGGCTATCATTTAGACAATATTTTCAAATTTTTACTTATGAAAGGTGCAATTCTCTTGTGCCCAGCACATGAAGTTAGTTCTCCATCCAAATTCAAGTACTTCTTTGACAATTTGGCAACGTTTTTAAGAGCTTGCTGAGACCTTGGGAAGAGTTGAAGGAGTGGTGAGTGTGTTTTTTTCTTGACACATTAATTTTAGGTCTTGCTGAGAATATTTGCTAATATGCCTTAACAAAGAACTGCAGCCTTTATTGATGGACATGTGCAAATTCTGCAAACCTAAACATCATGCCATTAACTCATCTTTCCCAGCTGGTTATAATGGACCTATTGGTGCTGTTAAACCCTGCAGCTCATCATAGTATTTTGCATAATTAAAAAAAAAATTAAATGATTAAATGCACAATCTCTGCTCTTTTACTGTTTTACTATTGAAGCAAACAAGTGTGCAAGTAATTTCAATTAGTTATTCCAGCAATGTTACCTAGAAAAATTATTCAATAAACTTTAAAGAACATTTTTGGCAACTTGTGAGACAGGAGTATGTGTCTGTGCAAGACCCACTCATTGTGTGGAACATAAATAGATGGTCTGGAGGATATCATGGCAGTGAGTCAACAGCAAAAGCATTGTGAAAATATGGGGGATCTAAAGGATCCATGGGAATCTGTCCTTGCAAAAAGTACTTTGAAGATCTGCACTCCCTCTTGCACAGTGTGATGGAGCTGTTCCAAACCAGGCTGTGTTGTGCAGCAGTGCAAGCCCAGCCCTGCCAGGGGCTCTGTGTGACAGGTGCTTGGGTTTGTACAGGTCCTGCTGAAATCAATTGCTCTAGTTGCAGGTGCAGATCACATTGCAAGACCAGGGCACTGCATGTCAGATTTATAGGCCTATTTCTTTCAACCTCATTTTTGTATCCTTTCTCTGCTGGCCTCCAGCAGAACTATTTTACTTGTTTCCCAAACCCTCTTTTCTTGCACAATACAAAAAGATCTGGTAAAAAATAACTCCTAGCAGTTCAACATTTTTTAACCTAAATCTCATATAGCACATAGGAATTTAACTCTTTTCTGTCTTCTGTTTTCGGAATGCCACAGCCAAAGTCTGGGAGTGAAAGTAGAGAAATACAGGTACTCACATGTCACATAGGCTACTTGTAAAACCCCCAGGCAAAATACTTTGGGGAAGAATGGATTTATGCCCGGAATGGATTTCTTAAGGCCAATCCTTGGTTTAATTTAGGTGTTTGTTATCTCACAAGCTGTACCCGGAGCACTGCTTCTATCAGGCTCAGCTAGGTTGGAGGGTGACAGGTGCAGGGACTGTGCCCAAGATCTAGAGGAATTCTTTGTCTTCTCTGCCCCATCCTAACTGTGGTCTTGTCACGTGTGTGTTAGGATCTAATTCATTGCTCTATATCTATTGTTTTCTCTGGTATAGAATTCCTTTTGGGTAGTCTTCTCCAGTGTAGCTGACAAGCAGCTTTTTCTTTGTGTTGTTTATTCATCATGAGGGCTCCCCAGAACATTGATACCTCAAGTACCTCAAGCTAATAAAAAGTTAGTGAGAAAATCTTGTTGGGAACTGAGGCTGATGTTGCATTTGTCTTAGCAAAATTGCCATACCTGTGTCATCTGTCAGACCTTTAAATAATCCATGCTTGTCATTCAGTTGAGATTTTCTTCCATACTCAGCCCAAAATCCATCCAGGGTTGCTCTGGGTTAATATTTTAATTTATCTCCTGTTCTATTCTATTATACAAAATCATAAAACATCCAAATTAATAGATGCAGCTTTTCTGCAGCATGCTGAGTACAATGTAGTTCTCTACAACTTCTATGCACAATCTGTGAGCATGAATTAACTTCTAGGCCCTCTATTTCTGGACCTGTGACATCAATGAGTCACCCTGACAAAGGCATCCTGTTTCAGAAGAGGTTTTGTTTTCTTCTCAAGGCTCTGTAAAATAGCAAGCATATCCAAAGACAAGCTAAGTGAAAACATGGCCATCCACAAAACAAGACATTTAAACTGGAGAAGAATATTGGTTTTCTTTCTTTGATCTTCTCATGTTCTGTCTTTCAGGATTCAGGTCTAGTATGAGATTATTTTAAACCGAGATTATGTTTTAGCGCAACTGCCTTTGCTTATGAGTGGCAGGATACCCACATTTTTTTCTTCCCTTTATGTTTTGTGTCGGTGGTATTTTATTATTATTATTATTATTTATTTTGCAAGTCTGTCATGTGAAAGACTGGATCAAGATGATATCCTGCCATCCGTTGTCCAGCAACTCACTCAAATTCCTAAAGAAAAATATTTTATTTTCTTGTCTAGTTCTGGAAATGTTCATGAACACAAATAACAAATGCAAATGGTATAGGGACAGTGGTATTAGAAATTGAAATGCCCATTGTGTATTTTGTACAAATATATTCATTATGCTAGAAATGCGTGATGACTGAGCCATGGTCCCTGTTGGTCTATGGTGGCTACAGTTGATGGATACAGATTATTAAATTTTATTTTAATAGCAGGTAGTGACAAAGTGTCTCAGTGCTTAACAATGCATCCTAGTATCTGCTATACAAACACATGCAAATATATTTCTGTAACAGTCAATAAAATCCTATTGCATCTCCTAGGTTGCAGAAGAAGCTGATAGCTGAGTCCACAGGCACCTTTCCTAAAGGTATACAAAATTAAGAGAACTAAACAAATTTTTAAATCATCCAAAATGTGCTTCCTCATAAAGTCAAGGTGGTCAACACACCCCAGGTCTCAGGACCTGGCAGGTTGAGTGGATGAATGCCAAGACTCTCTATCCTTGTTGCACCTGGGGTTTGCCATGGGCTGGGAAGGCAGCAATAACTGCCCAGCCCAGAGCCCCAGCAGCCTTTCCTAGCACCACCAGTACTGCCCTCAGCTGCCCTGTGTCCTCAGCACTGCTGTGAGCCAAGGACACTGCTGGGGCTGTTTCTGGGCCAAATCCTGCCAGCAGGACCTGCCCTCTGCTCCAGTGCCTCCAGATCCATCAGCCTGTCAGCACATCTGGCCAGATGTGTGCTGCTTACCAGCTTGAACAAGGCAGGGAATGTTGCTAAAAATGCTTGCTAAAGGTAGCCCTTATTCTCAAATGCTGTAAACCATAGGCTCCTTGCAATGAGTGGCAAATCTGTCACTGATTTTAGGCAATGAGAAACAGGAGACAGTACTTGTGAAGAGTGCTGGGCCAAGGAGTGAGACCCCTGTGAACCCACCCAGGGCTGTGTGGCCCAGTCAGTGCCTGGGGCAGGAGCTGTGCTGCTCACCACTTGGCCAAGGGGGCTGGTGGGGGTGGAATGGAGGCTTTTGTTGTCTCTGAAACTTTCTGCACTCTCACTTTTTGAAGCTGGCAAAAGAGAAGTGGAGGCTTGTGGGGAGAGGATTTGCAAGGTATGGAAACACTGTGTTGATGAGTTGACAATAAATGTTCTTCAATTACAGCTTCTCCCACTCCTCTGACCTTCTGGCCCCAGTGCTCATTATGAACAAGGTCTGAGCTGCTCTGAGTTTGAAGGGTTGAGCTTGTCTCAGTTGTGCTCTGGCAAACTCCCACTGCCTTCAGGACAAGCTTGATTTAATATAAGGACTAAAATCCTTGGGGTTTGGCCTTAGGAAAGTAATAAATGCAATCAGCTTCTTTGGTCTGACAGAATGAATAAAGAGAGCTCTGGAGCTCTCAGCATCAGCAGAGGTGGCAGAGATTATGAGGGAAGGTCTGTATCATATTTTGGGTTCCCAATTTGTCGTAATCACCTGTGAAAGAGATGTGGGCATCACTCTGGACAGCACAGTGAAGGGCTCCCCTCTGTATCCTGCAGTGCTTCAAAGTCAAATAAAAGGCATCCATCAGGAGAACTAAGTAACAGTGAGACTATTAGAATGACATTATTATAAAGAAACTTACTTTTCCTGAAGTTCCCATTACTCCGACTCAGAAAGGAAATAGCAGGAATTTCAGAGCTTATACTGGGATGATGGAAATTTGTGGAGATGTGAGAAGACTTCTGAATGAGGAGAGAGTGAAAAGATTGGTACTATTCAATTTAGATGAAGATAAACAAGGAGAGACATGACCAAGGTACAGCAGTTAACAGATGCTATTGAGAAGGTAAATCCAGAACCACTTTGCCTCTTCTCATGACACCCGAATAAAACAATTGATTAAATGCATAAAATGCACATTTCAGCCAAAAAAGGAAGATATTTGAACCCATCTTAAAAGACTTATTGCAATCAGCTGCAGTCCAAACCAAGTAGCTGGTGAATCCTGAAAAAGAGCTACAGCATTTACATTCTTTCCTGAGTTACCTGAGACATTGTGTACATGGCTTTAGGGGCAGTCAAGCTCTCAGGCTTCAGGGTCTAACAAAAAGAGTAATCCAGAGGCTCTAGGAAATGATCTCTCCTACACACATTAATTCTGTTTGCCTGTCTTGGAATTCTTGCACTGACTCTAAAAATCTGAAGCTTTGGTAGGAGACCCTCTAAGCATTATTAGACAGACCATTATTTTGAACTGCTCTGGCAACAGTCTATAGAAATTTGGTTTGTGAAGTAAGTCCTTCTGCTTTTACAATACATGTCATGTCTGGGTTTGACTCACAGAAGTACCAACATGTGTTGCATTATTCCTGGATAGCTGAAATGAGTGGTGCTCTCTCAGCTCTATACCGGCCCTGGCCACACTTGACTGCTGCCTAGTTTTATTCCCTAGCATTTTTCAGAACAGCTATTCTCTGAAATTTATATCTGCCTTGGAATTTGCACAAAAAAATAAAAAAAAGCAAAGGCAAGGTGGAGGAAGGGACACCCACGAAGCCTGTTTTGGTTTGAGTACCTTGTGTCTCAGGCATTTATATGGTACGGCTCTGTCCCTTGTGTGAACTGTAATGAATGGTTTAAGCTCACACACTCAGTTTTGTAATTACAATAGGTTAAGAGAAGGTAGGAGTAGTGCTGCTCAGCTAATGAGCAGCTGCTTGTTTAGGCACAGAAATTCAGTCTCCATATAGTCTCTCTACACCCCATTCTGTCCTAGCAGGGTTTTCCATGTGAGTAAAACCTAATGAAACTTAATTAAATAAAGGTGTGAGCAGAAATTTTTCTTGATCTGTTTCACTATGTGGGTGCTCATCCACACTGCCTCTTCTTTCATCCAGTATGAAATAAGGCAAGTCTGTAGACCTGATTTGAATCACCTGGGCATTATTGGAGTGAATAGCAACCACAGCTGGAAAGATTTTAGTTAAGATGATCAGGCTTTGAGGAATAGATTTTTTGCAAAAGAACCAAAATATGAAGAAACAGCTGATTATATACATAGCTCTGAAAGCTGCATGAAAGAACCATGAGTGGGTGGTTACAGTAATTTCACAACTATAAGGTGCACAGGATTATAAGATGCACCTCCGTGAGTCAGCAAATTTTGCAACTTTGTACATTATATAAGGTGAACTGGACTATAAGGCGCACTTTTTTTTTTTTTTTACAGTGAGGAGCTGCGCCGCGCACAACAAAGTAATGAATTAGTAACAGGGGCTGCCCACGGTCGGGGGGCAGCTCAGGGCTGCCGTGGCGTGGCTGCAGCTCGCACTTCCGAGTTGGCTCGGGGTGGCCACCGGCTCCCTCCCTTCCACGCGCGGTGGCTGGGGCCGCCTGCCTCCCTCCTCACGCGCTGCTCCTGCCAGGCCAGGGCCGCCGACTCCCAGCCCCGCCTCGCCGCTCCTGCCAGGCCGGGGCCGCCGGCTCCCAGCCCCGCCTCGCCGCTCCTGCCAGGCCGGAGCCGCCCACTCCCGCCCCGCCTCACGACTCGGCGCTCCCGCGGCACCGCCCCCCCTCGCAGCTCCCACTTCCGGGTTGGAAAATTTCGCAACTTTGTCCATATACAAGGTGCACCAGACTATAAGGCGCACTTCCGGGTTCGGGCCAAAATTTTAGTCAAAAGGGTGCGCCTTATAGTCGTGAAATTACTGTACTTGCTTCTTTGCCTTTTGCAGGAAGGAGTCAGGATTACCTGCTAAGCTCATTTCAGATGGAACTAGTCAACTATTCAGGTGGGCTAGTTTAAGAGCAAGGAGTTTAAATAGCCTTTTTTTTTTTTTTTTTTTAACTCCCCCTCTCTGAACCTTAGTATCTCTCCATGAAGTTACTGTTTGATGGCTTGCACAAGTACCTGGTGAGCAGAGGGTTAGCACTGCCTGAGCTGTGGTGAGCACCAAAGTTTATCTTTTAATTTCTCTTTAGTTGAGCACTGTCTGCTAGGAGACACACTACATATGATGTGGTTATATGGTAAATGTAAGTTTTTAAGCTATATGAGCAGAAAAGAGTGCCAGAGAATGAATTCCTGAAAGAAGTTATCACTATTGAGAGAGATTTATCAGAACATACTGAAAATATGATCTGTTGTGATCCAGTGAAAAAATAATGGGGCAATTTTATTGAAGTTGTGTTGGTGGGGGCTCAACTCTTTGTTTCTATGATGAGAAGCAGAATTGGCAGTGTCTCTGTGCTTGTAGGTGTGCTGGGGTTGTGGGAGAGCTGGCAGTGGTCTGGCAGAGCTCTGGAGTTGGGGTTTTTGGCATTGCTGTGGTTCAGAGCCTTGGCTTTCCCTAGGCTTTTTGTTTAAGGGGTGACAGGTTTGCCCTTTGTGTACCCCAGCTCTGGATTCCCAAGTGAAAAACAAAGTCCCTAGCAAATTCTGAAGTGTTTCAAGTGAATCTTCCCTTGTTTCTGCAGAGGGTTCCCTATGTGAAAATGTCACTGCTTTGTGCCCTGCAGCTGGAGGGTCTTTGGGGCTGCACTGGGTTCCCCAGGACTCTCTGATGGAATTTGACTGGAATGATGCTCCAAACAATTTCGTAAAAAAGCTCAAAACCAATTAATTTGTTTTTCTTAAGCATTTATTTCTTTCATTTGGGCCCAAGCTCTCAGCAGGCTTGCAGAGAAAGACTAAATTTGGAAACAGCTTGGTGCTGGCTTTTTTGCATGCTGGTGTTGCAATTGGGCAGGGAGCTCCTGAAAACTGGGTCCTACAGCCCACAGTATTTATGGCTGGCTCTCTACCTGTAGTGACTTGGGAATGAGAGGGCAGAAATAATGGTGATCAATACAGTTTGGGCTTTTATGTATAAGGATGGTGTGTTGGAGTGGCAATAGGATTGGTAGGTGTCAGCTTTAGGCCCCACCTGCAACACTGCATGAAATCCTGGGAACAGCATCCTTTCGAAAATATTGACAAACTGTTGAGAAAGTGAGAGGAGCAACGAAGCAATCAGAGCAGAAGGGACCAAATGATGAGAAAGGATTAAAAAAAAGCTAAGTGCCATATCTATGACTTTGCTAGAGGATGATTGATGGGAAACATAGATAAGTTTGAAAGGAGCCTGAATTAAAAAAAAAAAAGAGTGAGAGAATAGTTAGGACAGTACAAGAAGGTATAACTAAGAATGATGGGGTGAAATTAAGCAAGAGAAAATTTAAGGTGAATCTTAGGAAAAAAATCATTACTGAAATATATTAGGCTGCTGAGCGATTGTCCATGGGGAGCAGTGCAAACTGCTGCCTGTATATTGTTTAGCCTGGGCAAAATGTTGTCAGGCATGCAGCCAAGGAAGCTGCAGGAGCAGGAAACTGAAGCACATATACTTCTAGGTTTTTAGTGCTTTTGGGTTTTATGTGCATCATTTACAGGTGTAATTTGGTTAAAACTATTCCATCAAAGCATCTTTGGCCACTCATCCCTGCTGAAACTGGTGAAAGCAAGATGCATAAATACCTAATGTAGACTTTGACCTGAAGGGCTTGCTCCCCATTAAGGGTGAGGATGACAACAGCAATCTGTCTTGTACCTAAATGCTGGTGCATCTGCAGAACCAGCCCTGGCAGGATGCAGGGCTTGCTCTGTGTTGTGCTGTGCCCTGGCACACCCATGAGGGCACGTCCACTCTGAGCTGCACCCCTGGGGCTGGCACTGCCCAGCCCCTCCAGCCCACAGTGCCCTGCAGATGTGCTGCTTTGGCTTTGGACACAGAGGAGTTTTCCAGGAAACAGTCACTGTTTGAATTCAGCCAGGCAGAAGGAATGCCTTCCTCCTCAGCTGGTGCCCTGTCTGTGAAAACTCAGTGTCCATTTGTGCTTACCTGGCATGTGGGATCCCCTCTCCCAAAAACCTTCCCTGGGAGAGGGGCTGGGGGTGGCCCCTTGTCCTTCAAGAGAGTTCCTAACTGAAGGAGGGTTTTGAGTGCAGGAATTTTACACTTTTTGCTAAGAAACTCCTCAGTTTTGTGGAAAACTCAAATTTCTTGGGTTGAAGAGTAGAAAGAATAAACCCACATAGTGTGTGGGCCAGCTCCTGCTGGGAGCAGTGAAACTTGAGTTTCATTCCCTGTTCTGTTGATATCTTTGGCTCTGTAAGGCTGCTGTTGGAATTTTGTACATCATTTGCATCTTCTGGGTCTGCTGTGACCTCGGGGTGTAAACAGAGGAAAAACTTGTTTGTGTATCACAAACAACAATAGGAAGGGACAGATTGTAGGTTTGTCCAAATTGTCAGGACCTGTCTGGAAACAAAGCACTTAGGGGCATGTCAAAAATCAGTGTTGAAAAATGGAAGACACCTGAGGATTTTGGGTGGCTTTGGAGATAGCTGGCAGCTTGATGGCAATACCAGGACTTCAGGTTTCATAAAGGTGAGATATGTACTCAGTAAAAACACAGTCACCAGGGTCTGGGTGGCCAGAAGTCCTGCTGGTGATGAGATGGCGTATTTGGCACGTAGGGCTTCTGCAGCACTCACTTGGCATTTGTGAGGGAGAAAAATAGAAAGTAAGCCTTAAAGGAAGCAAATCCAGCTGTTTACTTCTCTTTGCTCCATAATGTTTCTTACTGTTTTCAGAGTTCTGCCTCTGATTTATTTGAAATAGTTTTGAGGTTTTTTTTCCCCCTGTATTGCTGCCCTCTGCCTTTTATTCTGTATATTCACTATTCCCTATCTAAAGAAATTCTGACTAAATTCCTTGAGGGTCTGACCCTTCCCTTAGCTTTAGTTTATGCTCCCTTGTTCTTGTGTTTGACATAAGCTCAAACAGCCTTGTAAAATCTCATTTCTCTTCCCTTCAGGATTGTATATTCTTCTATGAAATATTTCCCCACCCTCCTCTATCCTGCCTCTTCCTAGAAAAGTGCTTCTATTTTGGTAACTGTTTTGTTCAGTTAATTGTTAGAGAGTTCTGGATTCTTTTGTCACTTGATCCATTACTGTCTCCATGTTATTGTTCTACACTGAGTTTTAGTTATAATACAAGCTGCATCCTTTTGTTTGTTTTTTTTTTAATCCAGCACTCCTATTATTTCCTTTACATTCTCCTAATCTTTCTCTTCAACATTTCAGTACAGGGCTTAGCACACTGTAGACTGATTGCATCACATTTTCTTTTCAGAAAGTGTGTTCTGGTCTGGGTTTGTTGCTGCTCACCATGGAAGATGTAGTATGCTTAATTCAGCACAATGATCTTATACAAAATCCTGAGTTACAAAAACCGTACATGGAAATGGGAAACTAACTTTTATAAATCTATTTGGCTCTGTGTTTTTATTTGTCAATAATTATAATGTTGAGCCCATACATTAAACTACTACTGCAAACTACCCTACTGTCCATAATATAATACATACAAATTACAATAAAGATCTGCTTTAAAAATAAACAGTGCTAAGTAGAGCACTGTTGAATCCAGGTGAACATGCTGCTGCAGATAGCTTAAAATGAAGAAGAATTTGGCAAGAAGAAAGCTGATTAGGAAGGGAATGAAAATTCACAGTGAAATGTATTTGCTAGTCATACAAGAGAGCTGAAGGCTCCTGCAACATGTCTTAAACAGCTCATGCTGCTTTTTAGAACACAATTTTCCATTTTCTTTTCCCTGGAGTGTGCCATTAGCTTTGGTCTTCCATTAACTTCCTTGGTAACTTCTTAAAAGAACTCTCTAGAGATGAACATGTCTCTGGAGGACAAATACCAGCTTGAAGAAATTGAACAAATGAGTGGTTTTAGTGTGAAGCAAATTTGCTGTTTGTCTTTTTTATTTTAACTTCAGTCAGGGAATAGAAAATCTGCTATCTTATGTTTTCTGAAATATGGAACAGATATCAATCTCAAAATCTCATTATTAGTTTACATGCTGCACCGACCTGGAATTGAAAGAAACCAATTATAAGCTCTATCAGCCTTAGTATTTGAGATGGATGCTATTTCTAAAATGGGATCTTTTATCCTGCAATTCTGACTGAACTCTACATGCTTCCTAGCCTTCGAGCTGTCTACAGAATTTTCTCAAAATTAAGTACAAAATTCAGCACAGGCTGTTTTTCCAGATATGGATATCTCCAGATATAAACTTTACAAATAATGTAGCTCACATCTTAAATAATTAGTTTCCTTTACCCAAGGGAAGTACAACTAGAGACAGAGAAAAACCACTTCATCTCTTCAAGCAATATTTCCCAAGCATTGTACAGCATTTTCTAGCAAACATTGTCAATTTTCAGCCTCTGACAGTATTTAGAAAAGAGTTAAAGAAATTGTTATAATCTGAAATGTATCGCAGTATTTTGTGTCTTGAGCAAAGTTATGAGTTCATTGGCTCCTGTTGGCACAGCTCAAACATAGTTTTCTGAAAAGATAATGATGCTTTAGTGTGATTTGGCTTCAGGACAGCTTTGCCTGAGCCAGCTCTGTGGCAGTTCCTCAGTGCACTCCTGGGCTTGCTCCTACCACGGTGCATGCTCTGTTTTAGCAGCAAAAGACTGCACGTCTGGTCCCTGTGGTTGGCACAGCGAGCCTGCTCCTCCTGCTAGCTGATGGGAGCTGGTTTGTTTTATTGCTCCAGGCTGGGGCTTTGCTGTGGCATTCCTCATGGAGCCTGCCCACAGAGCAGCCCCCAGTGCTCCCTGCCCCAAGGCAGCTCCTGCCTCCCTGCAGCCAGTGCAGCACCTGGCTGCTGTTGGTGAGTGCTGGGGTGCTCCTGCTCACCTCCAGCAGCCACTGCTCAGGGTCTGGTGTCTCACTCCAAAATACACACACACATAGAGATGTATTTATATACATATATGCACATATGCACACATACTTTTAATCTCCTCCACGACACAGACACTCCAGGATGTGTGTCCTGGCCAGTTCAGGGCTCTTCAGGACCTGTAGGCACAGAGGTGGTGTCAGGCTGGGATCAGGACTCAGCTAGAGAAACTTCCCAGCAGCGGCACCACATTTAGGGGACACCCCAGGAGATCACAGTGATCTTGCTCTCTCCAGATCCCAAGTTATAACAAATGAAGCCAGATGGCCAAATATTGTGAAAGCTGCTTTGCTTCCTGACTTTTGTTTTTATGGTATGCTGTGATGACATGAGGATATATCAGTGTCAGCATAGGGGCTGCCAAAAAAAGCCTGCTCTGGGTAGATGGAACAAAACCTGGCACAGAGTGTGCTCATAAAGTCATCTCTTCTTGTCTGGGTGGTTTTACATAACAGAGCAGGAGAAAAGGAACACAAAATAATCAAAATTTTCCTTCAGGGAAGTCCTTCCAAATCAGTTGGTTCTCAAGTTGTTGAGTTGGGAATGGTGGTGGTTTGTGAGGTCATGATCATATTCTGGAGCACAGGGCATTCTCCTCCCTTTACTTCTCAATGTAAGAAATAGGGATCCAAGCAGACCTTACAGTTAGTAGGATTAAAGGAAAACTGATAGCATTTATAGCTGAGTGTGACATGTTTTGTTTCATATAAAACAAGTTTGCATGACCAAGAAACTTTTTGTTCAAATTCCACTTTTCCTATATTTTTGTTTAAAGGGAAAAGCATTTTGGTTTATTTTATAGCTAGTCAATATAGAGATAAAAAATAGTTTAACGTTCAGTAGAAACCATTCGGTTAAGGAAGAAAATGTAAAGAAATCCCATGTCTCAAATAAAATTATCTCTGTGTAAGCCATCTGTGGGGTGACAAGAAAATTCCTCTTCCTGAATATTTCATCATGAGTACCAGGATGATCATTGTTGTCTAGTGTTTCAGGAAGGAGTGTATTTATTATTTTTTAATTCACATACAGAAATCAGAAACATAACTATCTAGGATCAAGCTCTGAAAACTTTCCCATCAAAATAGCCATAGTGATGAACAAGGCTGAGTTAGTGGGTTTTTGCTTCGCTGTTTGTGAATCATCCAGTACATGGAGATTTCCAACAAAGCTAATTACCTAGGCATTGTAAGTGTGCACTGCCAGCTCCATGCTGGATAGCCTCAGCAATCATCCTTCTTGATGGGATCCTTGCTGCAAGGTGCAAAAGCTGCTGTTGGCTTTATTGCTTGATGAAGGCAAAATTTAGCTTTGGGGTTAAGAGATAAAATGATGGTTGTGACTGTGCCCAGTCTGCTGTCATAGCTGTACAGAAAAGACAGACCTAGCATGTTTCCTACACTCTCTAGGCCCTTTCAGCACTTCAAAGAAAAACAGATGCAAATATGATGGCTTTCATATAAGGCTTTGCTTTTGTATTGCAGCTGGATTTTTATGGTTTTATAGTGTGTACACCACATTAGAGTCCTCTGCGTTCCACAATAATAATTTTTGTCTTTATCACTGTGCAGCTATCACATAATCTAGGAGCTTAGCTGAGCTCTTGCAATAGGTTATATTTTATTGACAATCAAAACCTAAATCTTGGCGTTGTGGCAGGAGCTGATCTTTGCCTTGCAGTTTATTGGGCAATATTCAAGTTGTTCATACAGCTCTGTAGATACTCTGGATACTTTACAGACAGATATAACACCAGGCTCTACCCCAAGGAATTTACACTCAAAATTCAAGGTGGCACAGGAGCAGAAGAGAAAGCAGATGATGTCTGGAAGGAAGACTGGGAGTAAATCATCAGCCTGTAGAGCAACATTGATGTCAGCATTCTGAATATTGAAGTCACCAAAAAAAAGCTGCTCTTTTTGCAGATTGTGTTCTTCTTTTCTCATTAAATATTCAGTTTTGCAGTGATGCTAATGTGCAAGCACTATGAGACCATGTAGGTAGCAGTTGCTGGAGGTCTAAAGTCACAGGTCAGTGTACTAATCACAGCATGCCGCACCAGCCAAGCAGCCACGGGGTACCAGGCACGAGGCAGCAGCCCTGCCCTGAGCATGCTGCTTCCACATTGCTTCCACACTGCAAAATTCATCGCAGGACACGATGCCAAATCTTCTGGTCAGGGCGCTGCATCAAATAGTTTTCTCTTTGTCACCAAACAATTTTAAGGACACAGTCCAGCACAGTAGGGCTGTAATCTTGTTTGTTCTTTGCAGACACCACAAGGGTCTCTAAAAGCCTTAGAGATCATCACACCCTTGTTATCTTAGCAGGTATGTGCCTTGTAATCTCTCTGTACTAATTGTTGAGAAAATGTGCTTGGTAGCCTACACCGGCAGAATCCCAATTGCCAAGGTAATTAATAGTGCTACAGGCTTCAAGGCCATAATGCTCATCAGTTATTAATTAGCAATTCATTTTGCTGAATAAATAATACTTATGATTGATGATGGAACTTGTAATTGGGCACTAGTAGTGTTCCTCAAGGGAGCAGCTTCTCTGCCAGTATTGACTATGACAGTAACAGCTCAGAAACCCAAGATCATTTAAGAAAATCTACTCTAAACAACTGTGACACAATGAAGGCATTTACATTCAAGGTTGTTGGAAACATAGAACTTACACATTGGAGACTTGCCTCTGCCAACCAAATGCTACTATTTTTGTCTATTTTTCTTGTATGCTGCTTCACTTTAAGCATTGCCTCCTTATAAGGACATTTCCTATATAATTTAATGGCATGCATTACATTGTCTTTATGAGCTTTCATATGCATTCTTCACAAATCCAGAAGATAGTATAATAAAGGAAATACTTCCGCAAGGACAGTAACCAATTTAAAAGAAATTTGTTCAGAATAAATCTATTTCAGACTAATAGATGGTGGAAATCACTTTTATTTTATATTAGTTGGCACTACCTTTTGACATAAATTAAATAGAACTTGTAACCTCCACCCCTGTGATGGAAGGAGAAGCTGGTAAATAAAGCAATAAGCTGTTAGTTTTAACTGGTTAGTCAACAAAGACAAGCATGGGAGGTCAGCTGCTGACCAGATGCTGCCTTCAATTAATATTCCAACCCACATTTATCGTTCAGTTTAGAAGGCAGAGCAGCTGAGTCATAAAAGCAGCCCACAAAAGATATTTTAAAGCATTTATAATGACTAAATTGCTTGAAATAAATTAGCCCTGAAAATAAACATATTTTGTACAGCCTATGTAAACCAAATTTCTTCTCCCTGTAAATTGCTTGGACTAAGTGGGAGTTTGTGTTTGACAAGAGCATACATTTGCTTCATTACTACGTGCAGGTTATTTTTTTTCCCTTTGAAAAGGGTTAATAAACTATAAGATATCATTGCTAAGTAAACGAATGCTGCACCCTTTTAAGGGAGGAAGACGCTGCTGAAGAGCAAGTTAAAAAGAAATGCAGAGCCTGTGTTGTAATGCTAACAGGCAATTAACAAACTCATGGGTGTTAATTATCTTCATACTGTATCATGTTCAATTAGCTCAGCCCCTGCAACAAAGGCAGCCATGAGCAATTGCTTTGATAGGCGTACAGTACTTCATTTGTAGTTAATCGGTTTAAGCCTTGCAGTTGCTAGGCTACACCAGTCTCCAGAGGTAAAAAGCTGCACAGATGCACTATGTTTAAATGACTACAGAGAACTGTTTAAACTCAAACCATGTATAACTCTTTATTGATTTTTCAGAGAAGATCTCAGCTCTGATGATAAGGTTTTGATATATTTTCCTGCTACAGCCGGTTCCTTGGAGTATTGCAGAAAAAATCTGTCAATATGCTTCTATTATGATCTCTTGATCTGTGGCTATAAAAACCTTTAGCTGCAGCCCTTATTATAAAATAATGGAAGAAGCAATATTTGATTTTTTCCCCTTTTTTTCATCCTCCCACTCTATAATACATGGAGATTTTTTTCCCCCAGTGCCTCTAGAACAAAATTAAAGAATGTTCCTTCTGTATTTCTGTATTAGAATAATACAGAAGAATTCCTATCACTAATTAATTTGATTGACTCTCAGCAGGAAAGGATCAGCTGTAGCATCATGAACTTTAACAATAACTACCAACTGATGGGCATTTCACATCAATAAGACCATCACTAGCCTCCCTCACCTGTCACCAGGCAGGGAATGAGCAATAACCACCCCCTGCAGATGCACTGCTTAGCTCTTTCTGCCCGATTAACAATTTATAATGGTGATCAAGAAACAGTCAGCGGCAAATCAAGACAACTGTCTGACTGCCTGTTTAATTGGCCTTGTTTGCTTTTTGATAAATGGCTCATGACTGCTACAGGCCTCTGTATTTTGACTTTTAATAGGCCACTGTGATTAGACTACCAACAGATACTAGGTCAAAGCTGAGGGAAGGTGCAAAAAATGTTAATTAATATCAATAATAGGCAATTATTAGTTAGACAGAAGGACCTACTAGCTGCGTGCTCTAATGACTCAGAGCTAACTTGAAGGGAAACAGTGCCAAATTAGCATAACTGTGTATGCAGGCTGCATTGTGGATCCTAGCAAACATCTGTTATGTAATTCAAACAGAATTCTTCCTTTTTGCATGAGGCTCACAAAATTATCAATTCTTTTCAGTCATTTCAAGACACTAATGATACCGTGGGGCTCACTGACCTCACAGCTGGGTTTTGTGTCTGTCCTTCGTATCAAGAGCTAAATTGCAAAAGTTCATATTTCAGGTGTGGTTTTCTAGATCTCTAAATTAGTAACTCCAGTATAAAGGTCACCAATACTCTAATTGGAGGGATACATGCTGAGCAATCATGTTAGTCCAAGTGTTGCTCTCACTACAAATAACTTTTCTCCCACTTTGTCTCTTTTAGGAAAACAAGCAGGCAAAACAATAATGGATACTGAAATATTTGTGTCTCTGCTATTTTTGACCTGCTGAATAGACAGGATGCAATGCAATGGCATATGGTGAGAGAGTCAAAATTCTTACATATGGGGATGGCACAAAGAGGAAAGGAGCTCCTTTGGCTCCCCAGTGGGTCTACTTTTCCATGGTGGTTTTGAGGATGCTGGGTGTGCCACCTTCATTGCAAACACAAAACAGACAAAGCACACCCAAGGGCAGAGGAAGCACTTCATTTACCAGAAGTGTTTTAAGTGAACTATATAGAAGGGTAATGGCCCTAGATTTTAGGGGATCTTTTATTCTTGCAAGTTTAAACTCTAAGAGAGATGAACTCTTGTGATGTAGAGGTTAGAGGAGACTTAGTTGAGAGTGCATTATCTTGTAAGTAGTATAGGGATTTTTTTCCTCTTCACTAAAACGGTCAGAAATCCTTTACAGTAAAGGGTTAGTGACAATCAAGCTCTGATATAGCTTTACTCTGGGTATTTCTGAGGCAACTGCAGTGCCCACTAATATGGCTGTGACACTGGTGGGAATTTGGTCATGACTGAAGAAGACACATCAATGAAAACAGCATCGAGCACTCATTAGCAAGCCCAAAAGAAACATCTGTGACTGAAGGCTCAGGAAAGTGCTGCAGTCCCTGTAGAGGCTTGTCCTGATGGAGGCAGAAAAACAATCTCCTGTGAAGGGCCATAACATCTGTCTATCTAGCTCTGTCTATCTCTCATCCCTTTCTCATTTTGTATCTATATCTCTTTATCTAGATGTAAAATCAACAAGTGTCACCAATCCCTGATTTGCCTGGTCAGTAACAGATCCCCTACCCCAATATATGAAGCAGAGAATGATGGTGCAATTTTCTTTGAGTATTTCAAAATTATTACAGGACTTATATTCTAAAGTTAATGGAAAAGACAGGCTTTCAGTGGCTGACAGGATGAGAGGTATTTTGAGAGGTCTTAAAAACAACAGTTAGGAAAGAGACCATTCTTCTGGCACATCTTCTCTTGTAGGATTCAGATATCAGGCTTCTGAGAACCTGCAGTGCTGACTGACAGAGCAGGGAAAGAAGAGTTTTGTGCTCCCTCCTATTCAGAGAGAGGAAAATGCAGGATTTGGGAGATTGGTTACTGCTTGTAGGCTTGGACCAAGAGCTGTCTATTACTCTGTGTGGGATGTGCCTTAGATGAGGGCAGGTGGCACAGAGAAAAAACAGCAGAATGACAGTTCTGTAAGCAAAGGTTGGGTAGCAGGGGGTGTCTGGTGCCTCCTTCCCCTCCTCACCTGCTCCCCTCTCCCTCAAACTTGAGTGTGCCTGGGGAGACCACTCTTGGCTTCCATAAAATTCAGGGATCATAAATGCTTACATTTCTCATTTTTTTTCTGACTGGTCTCTTTTCAGTAGCTCCCTTTCTAGGGTACCACAGAGTTCAGACTTGGGCAGTGCTGCAGTTTGGTAGGCACTGCTATGTGAAGGTGTCTGGATTTCTGTGGCAACCAGGAGTCACCTGGACTAAAAGGGAATCATATTTGGCACAAGCACACGTGACCTCCAGTTGTAATGATGGATGTTCAATATTGCATTGTTTATTTGCAATAGAAAAGCAGTAATTCTCAGAGGAGAATTCTGGGATAACACTGGGGTGAAAATACCCATCCTGAGTAAAATACCTTACACTTGAGTGTAAGAACTGAGCAAAAAAGGTGGGAAGAGATATTTCCACTTCATAGCTGGAAGCAGAACGGGTGGCTGAGGCAGGATTTGTTTTCTTTCCTTCCTCCTGAGCTCCAGCCCCAAGTCTTAGCCACAGAATACATCAGAAACTTCCTATAATATTTTAAATAAGCAATGTTTATGGGCACAGATATAACCTATAATCATACTGGTTTTCTACTGACATGCATAACCTATATTTTTTTATTTACAACAAATTGAGGATGAAAGATGTGACTTCAATGAATTGTCTCCTCACTTAGAATCGTCTTCACTTTTGATCTTACATTAAGGGGTGGGAACAGTGGGAATGATAAGAAAAGGTATCAGCTAAGTGTTCCAGGCAGTAGTGACTGCTTTTCATCTCCTAAGGAAGATATTCTACTGCTTATCTGTCTACTCAAGTTTCACTTACATGAAGAGAGACTTGCTTTGTGCTTCCAGCTTTTGTATCCAAAATGGGTGTTGTGATGCTTATCAACTTAAGGAGTCATACATGTTAGTACTTAAATTTTGGAATTCTAGTTGATGCAAAATTGAACCATAGAACCATGAAAAAGTCATAAAAGTACACTGAAAAATGATAATTTTCAGGTTTTAGAGGAGCTTGTTTCTCACAGAGAAGTCTCTATGAGAAGTTTAATGAAGAAAAGGTGAATAAAGGTATAAAGTCTGTTACAGAATATTTACATGCTGCATTTAATTTGTGATTTTTTTTCAGCTGTGACTGTAATGCTATTACAAATATTACTGTTTAAACACAAAGTTATCTGAATTCAGTAAGTTTTGACTGTTTCAGGCAAGGTTATTCCATCTTTTATCAAGGAAAAAACTTCCATTATCTACAGCTGAAAATATATATATATATATATTTAATTTACATGGAAAAATTTAAGGCATCTGAAAGAGTAAAAGATTTAAAAAATACTCTAAACTTCTATTTAGGTAGGATTTGTCTTGAAAGTAATTTGTTTAATATACCAGAGTTTTGAAATCTTAAGGGTATTTAACTTCAGTTCAGTTGTTGTCTGTTATTTCTCTCTTAAGCATTCTTGATGGCTAGAGATTTAAGCATTAGTCTGGAGGAAGAAAAGAAAAACCAGCAGCCTCCCTCTGTAGTGTATGTACCCTGACTGACCTTTCTGTATTTTCATTTATTTTGCATAAATTATTTTACTAACCTCATTAAGGGAAGAATTGTGGAAATGTGTAGTTTATTCAGCATGGAAGCATTGCACTGAAAATCATGCACGATACAACACGTTTTGGTACGTAAGGACTATTGTTAGAGGAGCTGTGGGAGGTTTTATTTTCAGTAGAATAATCTGGCCCAGATGTTAGGAGTATTCTCTTGCTTTCCACATCCCTCAAATTATGTGAAGCGAGTTTTAGAGTGCACAGAGAAGTCTCCTTCGATGTTCAGGTCTGCTAAAAGCTGGAGCACCAGAGCCCTGTGCTGGAATATTACACCTCTGTTAGGAGGTCTTGTTCTTTCACAGTAATTCTGACTAAACCTTTCCTGAGATGCTCTGAAAGGACACATTCTCTTCATCACACATAACCCCAGGAAGTTGGTTTTGGGTTAGTGAGGAGTCTAGAATACATATATTCTAGAACATAGATAATATGAGGTTTTGTCCTCACATGATCTTCAGTTGTCTTCTAAAGAATCTCTTGTGAATCCTCTGGTGATAAGGTATTAGAAAAGTGCAGAAAATTATTGTCTTCTTTCAAAAAGGAATTTGAGAAATTTGCTCTGGTGTGAAACAGGGAAGAACTCTGCAATTCATAAAATCATTTGAAGTATGAGAGAAGTACGTGTGGTTAACTGTGCCAGAAATGGATGAGTTTTCTGTGTAGGTCAGATTGCCATCTTCCTATGAACCCTAAGTTAATGGCCATTGATACTTGTGACAGTGAATTTGTGTGCTAGATGGATGTGTTTGAAAACCTTTGAGTCAAAATTTTAATTGACTTAATGTAACAGGCTACAATAAGCTCTGAGAGAATGGTTGTTGTCTGAAGACAGACAACCTTTTCCATATTAAACATGCTTTTACTGTACAAAGTAGTTCAATGGAAAAACAATACAGTAAACTGCAATCTTTCTCTTGAAGACTTTACATTCTTGCATTATGAAGCACAAATGTCTGTAAAGCTCATCCAGTGAGCTCAGCACAGTGTAGAAGCCAGATGTGACACTGGGAATAATGAACATCTGCATTGCACAACTTCCCATATCAAACTTGGTTTGAAAGTTCTTTGGTTTAGTTTTTATAAAAGCAGAATCACAGAATCTTTAGGGTTGGAAGGGACCTCTGGAGATGCTCCAGACCAACCCACCTTGTAATGAAATGCAACCCTGATAATTTTTGGTTGTTTGTTTGTTATAGGAGACACATCAAACACTTAACATGCTCAGTTCAGGAAGCTTGAAGTTCTTGTCTTCAAATTTTGCTTCATGTGTGGCATTTAAACATTAAGGTCTCTTCTGGAAAGCTTTAAGCCTTGGAAAGTTGGTTGAGCATACCTCAGTTTTACAAATAGAAATGCAAAATGGATTTGTCTAACTTAGTTTGAGCAATGTCAGAAAAGTCCTTTGTCTTTCCAAAACAATATTCCATTTTTCATGATCTCTTGAATGAGATTTTGACTATTGCATACATAAAGTGAGAAAGTGTGTGTTTTTAACATTGTTATTAAAATGCATGTCAAGCTATTTATGGATTTAATTTTTAAGATCTATGACTTTATAAGACTTCCATTTTATTAACTTTTTTTTTAAAACAATAGAGAGCAATTTATCACAAGCTGTCATTTCAAAGCACTGGGTTGAGATTTGTTAAAAGATGTCTGTATCTCCTGTTTTGCACAGTCTGTTCATTGGCTGAATGTTACCCCACCTCCTTGATAAGATAATAGTATGGGTCTAGGTGATTACTGCTTCTGGCAAGATAATGGATTTTAAAAAATCCCCCAGAGATTTGTAGTAGTAGTAATTTGTGTTAAAAACACAGGTTCTACAGTCTTAGAACAAGAGAATCCATGAAATATAGTTTTGATTTCCTGGAGCCATAACAACCAGTACTAGTTCTGCTGGTACTTTGCTTTGTGTTTAGCAGGTTTGCTATGGCAAGCTCTGCAGATATCTGCCACTCTCTTCGTGCTGTGCTAATGAAAATTAGAACTCTCTCTTCCTGATTGCCTGATTCTTAAAAATTGCTGTCCAGACCATAAGTGCTAGAGATTTGTGAATGTAGGTGGCATGATGTGGGTATAGACTCTGATGTATTAGCTGAGAGTATTGAAATGAAAACCTGAATCCAGCTACAGAAGATGCAAGTGGGGCATGGTTCTGGTGGTTAAGATTACAGAGGGGTTGAATTAAAGCCCTCTAAATTCAGAACAAATAGAGATCCCTGCCGTTCTCAATTGATTCATACTGAAGTTATCAGAAGACTTCATCTTGAGTTCAATTAAAATATCTTTTAAGGCGTAATGTATTTCACCAAAATTATTTTAATGTCAAATAACATTAGAAAGCCCTCAAACAGTTTCAAGTGCATTGCTCTCCTGTATTTTAGGTGATATGTACTTTTTGTTATGGATAAATTATTGAATAGAGAAATGTCAGAGGAGAAAGTTCTCTTTTCCTTAAGTAATGGTCTCAGACCTTTGTACTAGAATTTATGGTTATACGCTGTGAAGAAAGTACAGAATTTCATATGCTACTAACATGAAAAATACAGTCCAGCAAAGATTAAAAAAACCCAAACAAAACAAAATGGTAAGAGGAAAATAAATGCCCTAGGAACCATTTGGAGCCAAGTAGCCCACTGTAGCTTTTTTTCTTCCCCATGTGTTACCTTCGTATAATGACTATATCATCTTTATGTATTTTATCATTCCTGATGGAAAAAAGAAAAACTGTATGAACAAAAAGAGAATTCTTGATACCTGGGGATTTATTTTTGACTGGATTAACACAGAAGCAATGGCCTTTAGGGGGACTTCAGGGGGCCTGATGAGATTGCACGGTTGTCCTCAGACCGAGTCATGTGCTGTGAACTCAGATGCACAGGATGCACTTGGGAGGAAAGTAAAAATTCTGCTCTCATCTAAGCTGAAATCCTGTAAGACTCATTCAAAACAAAATCCTTCAAGTGTATCCATTTAATCTGTGAGACCAGATAGAAGATTAATTTGAATGTACTGCTAATCTATAGATCTCAGGACACCAGAGCTGCTCGTAGGGACTGCCTAATACGCTGCCTGCCACAGTGGTGCTCACACAGCTCCTTGTCTGAAGAGACTTGAGCATCTGTGCTCTGCAGATCAGCCTTGCCCAGAGGCTTAAAACTGCTTTAATTTTATTTTAGAGCACACAAGATTGAGTGCCTGGACATACTTTCAACATACCTCAACTTTTCCTTTGGACTGTCTGTGAGCAGATAGAGCAGGAAAGCCATCCTAGCATAGATACTCTCTTTTACCAGGTAGGAATTAAAATCATTGCTGTGAGAAGGAAAGGTCTGTCGTGCAATTACTTGAGAATTTTCTTCTTGTCATCCAAAACCTTTTTTAAGTAAAATTACAGCTAGTTAAGAAGATAGATTTCAAAGGAAGTAGAACAGCCTTCCCTGAATATGCAGTTGGGTGGGATCAGCTTAGAAGCTTGGATGATGAATGGAGAAGCTTAGAATCTTTCTGGATTGCCTGATATCACTTACATTCATGTACAACCAATAAACAGGTGAGCAAATTACATTATACTGCTTTCTGGTTTTCTGGGAGAAGAATGTTCTCCTCCTGGCCAGCCCAAAGCAGTCTACTTCTCCTATAATTTTCATGTATTATTTTTAAGTTCTTGCCAAAATTCAGTATGTTTTTAAGAATGAATCCTTCTTCAACGTTTTTGCAGAGTCTTTTACTGGATGAAGTTCAGATGAAAGATGTAAGCAAATGCAGCAACTTCACCCAGCAGCTGGGTGAAGACTGCAGGTTTCCAAGACAAATGAAATGAAACAACTAATTCTACCACCTTAGGGGAACAAAAAAGCCAGTGGCACTTTGGTTTTACCCTTTATTATTTTACTTATAAGACCAGTGCTCAAAGTAAACCAAGCAACTTCTTGAACACAGAGGACTCCAGGCCTTGTGTTGAGGGGCAAGCAGGGCACCTGGTAGCCCAGCCACCGTGCTGCTGGTCCCCAGGGCCCGCCACAAGAACAGGTCTATTCCACTTTGCTCATAGACAAGTCATCTTCTGAGATTGCCTTGGGTGAAAGGCTTGTCACTAAGCACAAGTGCCTCCCAGATGTTGTATGGACCCCATGGCCTGTTTACCTGTTTTTATGTATGTTCTTTCCTTTGCACTTGGTTAGGCATTTTTGGCTGCCCAGACTTTCAGATTGGAATGAGACCGTAACTTAGGCTTTAATACCATCTTCATTTACCTTACAAGCCTTTTCCACTGTATGTCATCTCTGTACTAAATAAAAATAAACTGTATGTTAAGTATATCATAAAATCTGCTGGTACATCCATAATTTGTTCATCCAACCACAGACTGTGTTATAAATAATTGTTCGTCACTAGACTCTATTTTCAGCAGTCAGGCTGCAGCTATATCTTTCCCCAGGAATTGTTCACCACATTAAAAATTACCACATGGTTAACTAATGTTCTGTTTAGCATTTTTGCAAAGAATAATTGACACAGATGCACAATCAATGCTGTCTATATGAACTCAAATTTAGCTGTTTCAGCTCTCATTAATGCAAAAAATTGCATGAAATGCTATATTCTCATGGTGAAAAGTTTAATAAATGAAGCCCAGTTCTGCTTTTCTGTCTTATCTGTTATGCAAAATAAGTAAGGATGTGTCTTTGGAGTAGCGAAGTGTTTTTTGACGGGGGAGATTTTGTAAAAGAAAGCTTTG
Organism: Catharus ustulatus; assembly: GCF_009819885.2. Classification (NCBI taxonomy): domain Eukaryota; kingdom Metazoa; phylum Chordata; class Aves; order Passeriformes; family Turdidae; genus Catharus; species Catharus ustulatus. The sequence continues at coordinate 16,695,686 of NC_046227.1, forward strand.
GATGGGCCAAATACATGACCAAATTTTCAATGGATTCCCAGGATTTATTTTTATTAATACAAGTGAGATGTCAAATTTGAATTCCATTTCTTCATTTTAATGGTTAGTATATTTTAAAACTACAGAAGCTTAATTGTGACATATGAAAGTCCTTATTTGGGGTAGATTTTTAATTTGATTGCTGTCTGCCCTGCTGTGTAAATAGTCTCTTGGGTATGGATTTTTAAGAGTGTGTGTTCTCCTTTACATTTCACTGTGTGACAATTCCTCTTTACCCATCCTCTCCATCCTCTGAGCGAGCCGAGAGCAGACAATAGATACATACTAATGGAGCTGTGTACTTGCCATCTGTAAGAGCAGCTGCTCTCCTGCATCTGTACAATATGTTGGAACTGAGAGCTTCACTAATCTGCATAATAAGGAGAAGGCTTATCCCACTCTAGCTAATAATCGCAAGCAATCGATGCACTTCATTCCCCCACTGTTGAGCACAACAAAGTTTCAATATGTTTGCATATTCTCCAGATTTGCAGAGGTCAAGCAAAAGAATGGACTGCTCTTTCTACCTCAAGCAATGAAGAAAATTCCATTCTCTGTCATTTGTGAAACTGTTACGAACAAACCCCCATCACTATATTCTTATTTTGCAATTCAAATTGAAAATAAAACACTTCAAGAGCCAAATTAAAATATCAGGATGTCCAACCAAGCATATCCTTTAAACTGAGTGTAGTATTGAGTGTTTTGGGTTTGTACTATGACCTCTTTCCCTAACCTTGATCCCTATGAAAACATGGAATTAGCTAACAGAGGATTTCCCCACCCTATGTGCTACGGAACATAATCCATACAGAGGAGTGATAGTGATTAATTTCTTTTGCTACTAGCATATTACATACAAACACTGATGGAAGATTATACAAATGCTCTTCTCCTCACTGTTGTGCACATAGAGGATGAATTTGAAATTCATGGTCATTTCAGAATGGAAGTTTGGTTCACGACTCCCACAGAGGGGAAAAGGCTGTAATGCTGAATTACACTGAGGAGCAACAGCATGAGAGGGAAAATAGGCTGAGAGCAAGTGATAAGCAGTATTTATTTTCATTTCATTTACTGCATCAGGGTGAAATGTATCTCATCTCTACCAGCATCCTGCAGGCAGCAAGGTTGAACATAGAAAAATGATGAGAAAACTTTCATATAGAAAAGTAAAATTTGAAGATAAATATCTGAAGTCCCACTACAACTATTCTCTGATTTCTTAGGAACTGGTTGCAACTCTATGTTTTCTAATATTGGTAATTTGCTCTAGGTTAAATGAAAGGCAATTCTGAAAGAAAACTCAATGCAAAGCATTTGCAATCAGTCTGGAACAAGTTTGTTTTCCTGGCAGCAGCAGGAGCTGTAGCTAGCAGCCCATGGAAGGTGGCAAACAGGTCTTCCTTCCCTCTTTCCTGAAGGAGATTTTTAACAGCTCTCACAGTGACTCCCTGGCACCTTCCCAGCTATTCCAATGTATTTATAGAGCACAGCAACTGGGGTAACGACTGCCTCAGGAGCAGTGCCCATATTCATCTATGAACCTGTTGTGGCTAGCAAAGTTTATAGGACACAAGCTATGACTTGTGGGGTGTAAAGGATCTTTAAAAACTTAATGTCAGAATCTCTAAGCAGGGAGGCATCTGGCAAACCTCTTGTGAAGTGTGAGAAATGTGTGTGCATATGTGTTCTGCAAACCTATCACCGAGATTACTTTTCAGCTCCCACAGACTTGAATGTTTCTGGTCAGGCTCAACCATACCTATGTTTAGAAGCTACCATCAGTTTGTTTTAGCCCCAACAAAGCATGTTTTTGGTGGGTGAAGGCCATGTGCCCTAAGAACTAGGAAGGCTGCACATCAGAGGGCTCCTCGAGCAGCTTTGCTTCGTTCCTGTGCTCGCCTCTCCCAGCACAGGGAAACCCTTGTGGCAGCACTTCTCACTTCAGTCCAGCAGAAAAGAAAAAGCTTCTGCAAAGCAGAAAATCCTGGGAGCTGGCAGTGATTATTTAACTTCTCATTGTAACAATGAGTTTTTTCTTTGCCTGCTGGTGGAAAGAATCAGATAATTATCTCTGAATTTTAGTTTTCAGACTACAAGAGGCTTATCTTGAAAACATAATCAAAGTACGCTCCAAATAAGCTGAAGTTTTTATGTTAAAATCAATCTATTATTATTTTTGTTGTTGTCACAAAGGTCAGGGTTTAAACATAAATATTAGATAATACTGCATCAGTGATTCTGAAGACCATACTTGTGAGCAACTGTATTTGTGAGGCTGCAGGCAGTAGATAGGTAAAAGGGGAGACAAGACCCAATCACTTGTGACAAAAAGGGGATTTTTAAAAGAGTATTTATTAATTTTCTGGCTCTGGTTCTGGAACCCAGACAAGCAGGTTTGGTGTTCCCCGCCTGTGTCAAAGCAGAACTTACAGGAGCATATTAAATTATGTTATTTTAATTTTAACCCTGACCCCCCCTCCCTCCCCAAATCCAGAGTTTTATGATGTCCTGGACACATAGGAGGTACTTCAGTTTGTTATGTTGTCATTCAATATTGCCATTCATGCTGCAGAGGAAAACTGTGGTAGATGTTTTTGCTTTTCATGCTCTTTCAGTTCACTGAGCAAAGTGGAAGAAAGCTTGGGAGAACGCGGGCTCGGTGGATTTGGAGGTGATGTCACACTCACATATCTGCCTCTCTTTGCTCACATCATGCTTATAAAGGAAACAGTAGCTCTAACGGGGGAAAATCAGCAAAACCCAGTGGCATCCCCAGATGTCCACCCTCCATTCAGTGACTGACAAATGCGTAGCAGATGGTACAAGTGCTCCCGGATGTATTTAGAGATCAATGTACACGTAAATAAGTAACTAGCAGCAAATGCAAGCACCTACCCTACTGCTGGTGCCTTGGTGACACTAATGAGTCTGACCTGACTGGAAACATGGAGGAAGAACAAATTTGCTTGAAGTTACTTGTCCTAATGGACGGAAGGGAAATGGCAAACCTTACAAGCTCAAGCTCCCTTTATGCCTAAGGACAATTTCAGTCAGTTAAATGCATTAGGGAGTGTTTTTGCCACCTCCCCCACTGTAGGTGCAGTGATTCTACCTTGGTGTTAGTAAGGATTTCACTTTTCCCACCCTCCAGAAGTAAGAAAATGTTGAGTGATGTGCAGTCTCACCAGATGCTGTGAGCTTGACAGAAATCACTGGTTTTTTTCTCTGCAACAAGTTCTCCATTTTCTAACGATGGGAGAGAAGGGAAAGATGTGTTTGGCTTTTTCATTTCCCCATATAGCAGCAGCAGTGGCTTCACTGTGGTGCTGGTGGTAGGGACCCTGTGGAAGTCAATTCCAGCATCTCACCAGGGTCCATCTGAGGTTTTGCTAAAGCAATGAAGGACTACTGACCTAGCAAAGCAGAGTTTTACAGGCTTCCTGTTTAAGAGAAGGTATGTCAACCCATAAAGCTGAACAAACAGGAGAAAAAAAATCACTAGGACATTTTCCAGTGATATTATTTTAACAGCCATAACTATGACATGCTCTATAAGCACGTGGGCACTGCGTGTCTGCCACTGAATGATCTTGTCTAAATAGAAGTGTCCTTTTTGGAGCTTCTAGGTGGGCAAAAACAGCCCCAGTATTCCCCAGCTTGCTTTAAAAGCAAAGCAGCCTCACTCATTTGGCCCTCTGTTCCCTACTTGAGTTTTGATGCTGTTGTGTCTTCTCCAAAACTAGTAACAAATCAATTTGTACTTGTGACTGATAAACTTATTACACGTGAGATAGCTCACATGCTTGAAACACCTCAGTAAAGGCTATTAGAAATATTATTCGCTGGAAAATCTGGGTTAAAATTTTTGCTCTGTGACGTCTATGACAACAACCTACTACTCAGACTGAAAAAAATGTTGGGAATGTTTCAAAGTCCCACAGCTACCAGCTGTGCACCACGATCATTTTTGAAATTATTTCCCCCGGTAAATATTTCTGAATTCAGACTATTTTTCAATTTAGAAATATTCTTGCATCTATGTAAAACTGGAACATTGTGACCTACCTGTTTTCTCTGGATTTGAACCTGTCCCTGTGATTCCTCAGTGCAGGATGAGATTACTGGACAACCTAATTTTAGGATGTGTATTTTAGTATGGATGTATTGATAAATTTAGCCTACTATTGCAGCACTGAGTTGAATATTTATTTGACCTGTAAACCTTCCAGAGCTGCTTTCAGATTTCACCAGGGATGTTTTCAGAGCTGGAGGAACCATTACTCCATGTAGGAGTTTGATTCATTATCCTCACTGTTTAAAATTAGCACCATTTGTCTGTTTTAAAATTGTGTGCCTTGAAGTTCCAGCTCTTAATAACACCGACCCAGTAAGTTCTATATAGTTACAAAAATATTGATTTTCAACATGTTTTGAAGTAATGGATGGTCTTAAGAATACAACCACACAGAAATGAACGTCTCCCAAGGCAAATTGGCTCAGTGGAGTTTTTTCACTCAACTTCAATGGGCCCAGGATTATCCTCTTCTGCTCACAGGCATTAGGAGATTAGGCCTTTGTTGGATAGTTATGATTCTTCCTCTGATTAATACATTGGCTGGAAAACTTACTTTTTATGAGGTTTTTTTAGCATTTTATACTTTGTATTGTATGGAATGAAGGTTTAGACCCCAACTTTGTACCTGGAATCTAAACAGAATCCAAGGGGCAAAATCAGATAGTGTTAAACTTGGGAGTCTGACATGGAGACAATAATATTCAAAGCAAAAAGGAGAAAGCAGTGACCAAATACACATTCCAATTGTAGGAACAGTGCCTGGAAATCTCAAATGCCTTCTTTTTTCCTTGAATGGACCTGTTTTCCTTAATCTCTGTCTGAAACAATTAGCATCTACAACTGGACAGTGTTTAACAGTGTTTACTAAACCGCAGTTCTTTGGTTTCAAAGTTTAAATATAGTGTATCCTTTTCCACTGATTATTTCAATTTGCCTTCCTGCTAACTCCAGTCTGTAGTGCACACCTGCATGCATGCTCAGGTGGTAGGTTTTTGTTTGTGGTCTGTTTTTGTTTGTTTTGTCTGGGTTTTCTTGTGTTGGCAGTGGTTATCTCTTGTATGCGTTTTAGCTGGAAAAACTGAAGGGAGATCTACTGCAAAATTGGAAAAAATGATGCTTTTTCTGGAAGAGACAAGTCTTAATTTTTGATTTTGACTTTGTTGCCATTTCTCTGTGCCCATATTTATCCAAACACATAATTGAAAGCCAAGACATTATGCCTAAAGTACAGTCTAAGGCAGCAACCTCTACTCAAGGTACTGGGTGAAATTTGCAGCTTCTGTGGCACAACACTCAGCTCCTGGGAGCAGCCCATATGTTTAACTGCATCATAATTGCAGCTTTTGTGATCCTCATAACCAAATTTGAGTCTGTGTTTCAATTTCTCCATTTGCCAAATGAGATTATTGACACTTTCATCACAGAAATAGAATGGAATTAAAGATTCAAGTGATACAGTGCTCTGAACTGAGAAAGTACCAAACCATGACAAATATTGTTATTGTAAAATATGCATTTGTAAAATAACCATAAATTCTTACAACGACTAAATGAATTTTCTGGAAATTTTTATAAGGCCACAGAAGTCTCCTGTAGTAATGTGTATAGTGTTAAAACTCCTCTAGCAGTTCAGTAGAAATTATTTTCAAAACCAAAAATTAGTATGAGCTGTATATCTCTAAATATCCATTTATCTGGATATAATTTTAATCTTAATTCTATTCCTGTTTAATTTTTCTTTTGTCTTCCAGAACACCCAGAAGCTATCAACACAACAAAATCTCCAATCAGCTGCATTGATGTTGTATCATCTGTAGAGTATATGTCAAATTTGAAAAAGTTTATGAAACATCATGAAGATGTCCCTGACTGAACATCCAGCTCAGAGCAGAACAGTGAACAGTACTGAATGGGGAAGAAAAGTTGAGTTTTAGGAGAAAGAGTGATGTGCCCACAGGACAGAGCAGCTAGGGTGAGTCATTTTCCCTTGACCTTCTGGCAACCCAATATAGACCACAAGAGATCAAAGCCAGCTCAACCAACTTTACAGAGTAGTGGAGTAAACAGATCACCCATTACTGATCCTGGCTGAAAAAATAGCTCCAGATGTATTTCAGATGGCCTGACACCTTTTATACAGAAGCTGCTTACTTGGGCTGTGTACAAGAAAACAGGATTTGATTTTCAATGTAGTTCTTAAAAATATAGGAAAGCAAACAAATACAACTGCATATCACCCTAAGTGCCTTTGCCAGTGTTAAATACCCAGTGAAAAGGAAGCTCGTGTTTTTCAGTGTAGTTTGAAAGTAGCACCTTTCAAAAGACAAATGCTGCCCTGAACCTTTAAAGTTATTTAGCTTTTCCTTAGGTGTGTGTTATAATGATTTGTTCTGTTTGAAAAACATGCAGCAAGGGAGTGTATCTTCAGTTCTGTGATCTGTGGAGTGTGCTTACCTGAAGGAATATGAGCTCGTGGTGCTGGAGGAGGCTTGCACACACAAAACCAGCAAAAATTCTTGGCTTAGAAATGTTAACAATGGTACTAGCAGCAACAAAAATCAGATCTTCTTGCTTTTTACTTGGATCAAGGGAAAAAAACACGGAAGTGATAAAGACTCAAAGATATTGAATAATTGGTAAAGTCAAATTAGATTTTAAATGTATTGGGTCTTCTGCCTATAAATGCAATGGACCATTTTTTCCTCTCACTTGCACCATTACCATGCCAGCTGAAATAAATGATGCTCCTCTTTTTAGTCTATGACATTGTAGTGATGCCATTTCACACATCTAATGGGAGCACATTTTGCTTGAATAAGCCTATTAAAGAAATTCCTTGTTTTTGTTGTACCAATGTACGCTGCCTGTGACAGCACAGCAGGTGGCTGCATGGAGGTGAACTCTAATTAATTCAAATCAAAAAGTGAGACACCCAGATAACAAGCTCCACAATTAGCAAATTACATCAAGTGTATGCAACTATCCATCAGGAAGTAGCTGCCTGGACACCAGTGGTAAATCCAGCCAGTTCATGACTGTGGCAAGACTTCCCCAGGGGAGCTGCTGCCTTTGTGTCACTGTCCAGCCTGCCCACCTGCATGGCCCAGGCTGTCGCCTGGCTTGCACTGGGTGGAGCTCCATGGACTTGCTGTGACCACCCATTTTATGAGGAAATAAACTGGTGAACAACAGTCAGAAATGAAATGGGTGGTCGTCTTGCCCCCTTGCCATTAGAGTGTCCTGAGCTGTACGATGTATTTAGGAATAGTGCAGCCTTACACTCCCTTTTAAAAGCTGTGCTGTGAGTACTTCCCTGTGCTTTTCAAAGTACCTATAAAACATAGGAAGGGCTTGGGGGAAAAGATTTGCTCCCACCATAAATCAAAAGTGAGCAGACAGAGGTCAAAATACCAAAAGCCACAAGAACATTAACACTTAGGATATAAAGATTTCCTCCGAAACTAATGCGTGCTCTTTCCCCAGATAAAGCAGACACCTTATCTTGGGGAGTTTACAAAATGGAGCCAAGCTACACAAGTAACCACTTAACTAAACCAAGGCCTGGCTCTTTTAGCAGCCTGCAGTCATTAAAGCTCTTGGAAAGTCTCTCAGGAGCCAATATGCTTGCTTAAGTATATGCTGTAAAAGGTCCCTGAGATTTACAAGGAACTGCTCCATGCTAAGCTAGGCACCATCTGATAAACAAGCAATTTTAGCTCCAGGCTAAACGATGCTCTTTGAGGCTTTGATTTACAATGCTGCAGATGATATATTTGTAGTTCTAGGATAGGTTCTGCTGTGGACCTGCTGTGATTACTCATCCATGAACTAAGTTAAGGCTCAGATCTTCAACTAGGAGGTCAGAAAATTGTCAGAGGAGCAAGAAATGTTTGATAAGGTTTATTTAGATGCTAACCACATTAAAAAACCCCTAAATTAACTAAAGAGAGGTGAACAATTCTTAAGCTTTCTAGGGAACAAGCCTGGGTTATTTCCCCCCCTATTTTCTTTTTAATTTTTTTGGTAGCTAAATCTTAAATGTATTTTGAGTGAAAAAGATATGAAAGTAACTCCCAAATTGACTTTCTGGGCTAACTTTACATTCATTAGGCTATTTTTTTTTTGAAAAGAGGGATGCATTTAACATTGTAAAATAGAAAATACTAGCTTCTATTTTATAAAATTTCTCAATCCTCATATACTTTTCTCTAACTCTAAAAAACAACTTTGAAAGAATCAGCTCAAGAGAAGTTACATAACTTCAAAAATTTAGATTAAAAACCCAGGCAGCCTTAGGGGAAAGAGCAAGAAGGAAAAGAAGCAGAACCCAACATTTCAGGAGTGTGTGGCTTTCATAATTTTTTCAGTGATCCCAGACATGTGGGCTCAATCCTGCACACTGCTGGGTGCCTCCTGAGATAGTGGTGAGTCTTCTCAATTGTTGTTAAGGCTGGAATTTTTTAGACATGGCTTTAACTTTGCTGTCAGGAATACACAATTCATAGATATTTTAAAAAAAAGTGATTTTAACCTTGCTGGTACATGTATCAGGATTTTTTTCCCTCCAGAAAAGAGCACAGATCAAGCATTTTAAAAAACTGGTTAAACACAACATTTTATTTCAGGAAAAAACCCTTCTATTTATTGCTTTTAAATGGAATTTATGTGTTCTGAAATTCTTTTCTGTAATTCTAACTGTTGATCTTCCTAAATAATATGTCACTGGAAAAGCCTGGAATTTTGGTGGTTTTTTGTTGTCACAAAAGCTATAGACAAACTTTAAAATTTACCTAATTTTTTTGCTTCTTTGTCTAGGTTGTTTTCAAATGCAAACCTTGGACTTTTGAAAACTGTGCATCTGCGGATTTTCAGAAATGTTTTGCTTTTAAAGTCTAGTTTAAAAAAAAATCTTTTAAACACAGAATTTTGTTTCACTTTTAAACCTATCCATCCTTGGCTCCATTAGATACTTGGTCCATAAAGCCCTCTGCCTTAGAGGTGCAGCATGCCCTGAATTCACACCTTGGCTTCCTCCAAAGTTCAGCTAAGTTCATATTGAAGTTTATAAATCATTATGATTTCATAATGCAAGGAAGGCTTTTATCACATGAACATATGACTGAAAGCAAACAAAACATGTTTCACAAAGCCTCTGGGACTCAGCAATCACAGAAGGGGACGCTGCCAGCTGTACTGGGGGGAAGTATGGAACAAGATGTTTTCATTTTTAGCAAATACTGTGCAGAGTGTGCATGTGGCAGTCAGGATACTCAGGTAATATAATCTTATGTTGTATTATACAACATCCATTAAATCCAGAGATGTGGCACTTGCTTAAATATCAGGGTTATAGGCAGTGCCCAGAAATTATTAAGAATTGCAATTGTAGTCACATAGGTAGAAATAACTGAAGTTAAATGATTATCTTTACTATTTTTCCTTATTATAAACCACTATCTTTACTAATTTTCTGCAATGAACCTTTTATTTTTTAAGATTCAGATTTAGAGTACAGTAATTTCACGACCATAAGGCGCACTGCACTATAAGGCGCACTTTTCTTTTTCAGCGAGGAGCCGCGCGGCGCGCAACAAAGTAACGAATTGCTGGCAGGTGCTCAATTTGCAAAGATTTTTCAAAGATCGGTGTAGCTTTTAAACGCAGCCCCAGGCGCCCTCCCCATGCAGGGGGCCCCGGCACTCCCGCCCACCCCCAGCACCGGCTGGCACGGCTCCTGGCTCCCACCGTGTGGCCGCGCTGCGTCCCAGCTTCCCCCCGGCCGGCGGTGGCGGCGCTTCTCACCACTTCTCGCCGCTTTCCCGTGGTCGGCAGCGGGGCCGCCGCTTCTTGCCCCTTCCCCGTGGCCGCAGGGGCTGCGCCGCAGCTGCCGCTGCTTTCCCACGGCCACAGGGGCTGCACCACCACCGCTTTCCCACGGCCGTCACTTGCCCGATGCCGCCACCAGGCGGGCTTTGCTTGGCTCGGGGCTATTGTGGGCTTGCACTTCTTGTTCCCCCTGCGCCCTTGCTGGGGCCGCCCGGCTTCTTGTTTCCCCCATGCCTGGGCCGGGGCCAGCACCGCCCGGCTTCTCGTTCCCCCCATGCCTGGGCCAGGGCCAGCACCGCCCGGCTTCTCGTTCCCCCCATGCCTGGGCCGGGGCCAGCACCGCCCGGCTTCTCGTTCCCCCCACAACCGGGGCGGCGGCGCCAGCTTCCTGTTCCGCCAGGGCCGGCAGCAGCTCCTTCCCTCCTCGCACGGCTCCTGACAGCTGTGGCCGCCCACTCCCACCCCCCCTCACGACTCGGCGCTCCCGTAGCATCGCCCCCCCAAAATTGCGGCTCCCACTTCTGGTTTGGCAAATTTCGCAACTTTGTCCATTATATAAGGCGCACCGGACTATAAGGCGCACTTCTGGGTTTGGGGGAAAATTTTAGTCAAAAGGATGCACCCTATAGTCGTGAAATTACTGTATGATATTTTGACTGGAATCTCTTAGTACAGTTAGGTCTGGCCTGTGAACCTAAGGATCAACATGTTTTTGGTTTTTGTTTGTTTGTTTGTTTGTTTCTATATTCGTTTTTTTTAAATTCCAGCTGGTTCATGCCACCCCTTAAGTAATAGAAAATACCCTGGTTTTTTGAGCTTTTTTCCCCCCTGCTCACAATCTAGATATAACTAATGAGGTCCTGCATTTTCTGCAGATATACATGCAGAATTGTGGAGTGAGTATGATAATGCAAATATCTTACAGAAGTATTCTACTTCACAAATCTCCCTATTAAAGTTTGAACAACTTCAAGAAAATAACTTTTAATTTCAAATTGTTCCCACAGCTCAAACACTGGGCATTGGTCACTTTCAAGAGGGTTTGTGTCATTCCTAGTGACATCAACAGTGCTTGTGGATCAGCAAATGAAGTCCCTATCTATCTGTTAGATATATAATATACAAAGTACAATATCAAGATCCAATTGGCAATGTAAAAGGTCACTTAAAAGGTTCTTAACTTTTTAAGTAGTGTGTAGGAGGAGTACATGTTTTTTTTTGTTTCAAGACTTTACATAAAATTAAATACGATAACTTCAATGACAGAAATATTAATAGAAAAAATAACAACATGTAAGTCATAGCTTTTACTATAATAGTTTTCTATTTATTCTTTAATTGAGAAAGACTCAGTGGGAATATGTTTTCCAAGAGTATCATAAGTTAAAAGTGAGTCTCTGCAATAAAAGGTAAAACCAGTAAAAGTTTGCAGCGCCATGCTGTCACACAGAGCAACTGAGCAGCTGGAGGACTGCTTTGTGAGCAACCTCCCCTGCATGGCTCAGAGCTTCAGCTGCTTTAAAGCCAGGTGATTCCCAGTCCCTCAAGTCAGAGAAGCAGTGATGCCAGCAGGGGGGAGCCAAATTGGGCTGACAGGAGCCTTGCTGGATGCAAGGAATGACGAGATGCATCCATTCACATCCTGGCTGTGAGCCTCCTCTATCCCAGCAGCCATGGGTAGGTGACAGCAGGTCTGGAGCTGTTCTCTGTGGATCAGAGGAGCTCATAAGAGCTCACTGAAGCAATGAGAAGAGGCAGAAGCCCTCTACTCCTTGCCTGTCCCTGTCCTACCATGAACTCACAGCTTGTGGGTGGTGGGCAGCATTGAGCTGTCCATTGCAGAGTGGTCTTACTGGCCTCCCTTCAGACACCTGCCCTCTCCACTGGCTGCATGGACAGGGCATCAGCAGAAACGTTTATTTCCTCTTTTATTTTGGCGCCATAAAAGCCATCATGGCTTCTGCCAGGCTATTTATATTGTTTTTTATAGTTTTATTTTATTTTTGACTAAGAGCCTTTCCATCCCATGTCAGAATATTGGTTGGTAAACCAAGAGTGTGCCGTTTTCCCTCTGCTCCGCTTCTGGGGCTTTCTGACCCATGGAGCTTGGTCTTTGAGATCCTCTGGCTTCAATTCAACTGTCAAGGTCAGACAAATGTGGAATCTGAATCCTCATGAATATCATTATGCCACAGAATTTTCCCAAATTTTGCATGCTTGGACCTTTTCAGATCCTTTGCAAGGCTACTCATCTTGAAAAATAAAATAAATTGGTAAATCTCTATGCCAATTGCAGAAGATAGAATCTAGGCAGCTCACAAAAATGTGAAAATATGCAAAGTAAACAGATTGTTTCTGACAGTAACAACCCTGCAATTGCATAAAGCATCATCAAATTGCAACCTGCATGTATTAAGCTTTGAGAACAACTGAATTCACAGTGACACATTCTCAGCTCTTGAATTCATTATCACACCTGCTCAGCTTGGAGATTTGCAGTATTGCACCTTGTTCTAAAAGGTGGTCTCCAAAGGAGCACTGTGTTATCAGTATAATCTCATTTGGGTTCAATTTTATGAATTTCTCTGTGAGCTGTACAGAGAATTGTAGCGAGGGCAGGGCCAAGGGGTAACAAATATAGGCAAACATATGCAAACTCTTCTGTGGGTGCTGCCTTCTGCAAAGCTGCTCATGGCAGGACCATGAGTGCTCCTGAAAGGAGACTGTGAAGGGGCAATGTGCTGCAGTGCCATTAAATCAGGCTCTAACTGTGCTGTAGAGAGCCCAGCTGGGCTGATCCACATGCACCTTCCCCTCTGGGATTTTAACAGTTTACTACCTAGAAGTTTCTAGGAGAAAAACAAACCCAAACCTTAACATCTAATTAATTAACTAATCACCAGAAACCAAGTTTTTTAAAGCAAAAGAAATAAATACTCACACCCTAATAAACACACTTTCATCCAAATACAAAGAAATACAAATTTCATGATAATGCTACAGCCTTGACCCTGGGCAATGTACTGAGGATTCCTTAAATCAACATGTTAATGGACATTATAGCACTCATTTTTAATAGTTTAATATATTAACATGCTGAAGAATTTTAAAACATTTTTAATTACTATGAATTCTCTCAGTTCTGCCAGATATTAAAGTATTTTCCCACTTAATCTAACAAAATGGAGCAAACTATAGCAAGGTGAGTTATAAAGGTAAATATATGCCATAGAATCATAGAATATACTGAGTTGGAAGGGACCCACAAGGAACACCCAAGTCTCCTTCTTCATCCAAGAACACCTGGCCTTGCACAGGACATGATGTCATGAAGATAATGTATTTTTATTGTAGTCACAGGAAAATATGTCATGAGAATAGAATATCCCCTTCCCTATCCAGTCTGTGGCATCTTACCAATCAGATATAAATCATTATGAATTCAGTATTGTAAGCCAGAGATAATTCAGCAGTAAGATAAAGGTTGTTTAAAAATTGTGTTTGAAGGCAGAATCCTGCTGTTTAAAAGGTGAACTTAAAGAGAACAGCAAAATTCCTCTCAGCTGAAGGAAAGAGGCCCCAGGTGTGGTCGGGGGGCTCTGCAGCCCAAGGGGAGTTGGAGAGCAGCTGGGTGTGTGGCAGGGCAGCTGTGCTGAGTTACCCTGAGCAGGGCCATGTGAGAGCCAGGGAGGGGCTGGGATATTGGGCTGGCATTGCTCTGGGTGTGATGGGACTGTGTCTCTGTGCTGCTTTCCAGGTATTTGCTTGCTTTAAGTGTATTAATGCCATGTGGCATCAGGTTTTTTTTTTTTTTAAAGTAGTTTCACTGTGGTAGTGGCCATGAGGGGTACTTTGCTTAAAACCTTTTTTTGATATTAGTATGGGGTGGACTTGAGAGGCTGTGTTTCTTTTGGAGCTGCTGGAAGAAGAGTAGGAATCTGTGCTTCATCCCTCAGGAGATATCTTGCTTTACTTTCTGTCTTGAGCACCTTGTAATCCTTATATATAGAATGCTTTGGCTTGGAATGGGACCTTAGAGAACACCTTGTTCCTACCCTCCTGTTGTGGTCAGGGGTGCTTTTCCTTGCAGACCAGGTTGTTCAGACCCCCATCCAACCTGGCCCTGAATGGCTCAAAGGGTGAGGCATCCACAGCTTCTCTGGGTGACCTGTTCTAGTGCCTCACCACACTGATAGCAAAGGATTCCTTGCTAATTTTTGACATAAACCTACTAGCTTTTTGTTTAAATTTGTTACACCTTTTCCTCTTTCTTCATGTTCTTATAAAAAAAAAAACAAACCCAAACCAACCCCTGTTTATTGTTCTTGTAGACCCCCTTGGTAAGGTGCTTGAAGGTCTCCCTGGATCTTTTGCTTTTTCAGCCTGAACACCCTTAACTCTCAATGTGTTTCTGCTGCTTTGTAATATACTTCTTAAAGTTGGTTGAGTGCTGTTGGGTGGGAACCAAGTGCAGCATTACTGGAAAATCAAAGCAATATTTCTGTTGTTGCCCTGCTGTGGCTCTGCTCCTCTCACTGTAGAGCTGAGACTAGCTCTCAAAGCAATTAAACTAAGACTTGACTGACAAAGCTCAGTGAAATCTCACTGAACTGCTGAAGAGAGCCTGTCAGGGAGCAAGCACAGGTGCTCTCAGGGATGGTCATTGTGGGCATTAGAAACAAAGCCAAGCTGTTTTCTTGCCAGCTGAAGTTCACTGGCTGCTCTAGGCCCAAGTGTCCCTTCCCAGGGCTGGAGCTGTCCCTTTGTGTCTGTGCTGGATTCTGCCAGCCCAGCAGCTCTATGTGGGTACAGCTCTGCCTTGTGCTGCAGCCTGGGCTGGGGGAGCTGGTGTGGCTGTGAGCAGCAGGTAAACACTCCTGGGCATGGCTGCTTTCCCTGTCTTTGCTCTGAGTTTGTGCTGAGTTATCCACGTAATCCATAATAACTGGCTGCCAGTTGTTACAATGGAGAGAATTTCCTGAGTTGCTGAGGTCTAAGTTTAGTCCCATGTCAGTGATGGCAGTTCCTCTTAAACAGATTGTGAAAGGATTGTGTGTCCTTCCACTTCCCCCTTGTTGTATGCTGCTGTTACTTTGAATATTCAATTTTTTTTCCTTATACCTAGCCGAAGGAGTCATGAAGAAAGAAAATGAGAAGCTCCTGTGAGTGACATAAAACTCACATCTGGCTACCAGGATAAACAAATGAGGTGAGTAATGTATTCTGAATCATTCTACCTTGTATTTACTTGGAATTTGTGCTGTAAGTTATAAAAAAATGCACCAAATATATCTGCCATTTATGAATACATAATTGAAAAACACTTTCTAAAGGAAACTCTGATATTTATTGTTCAATGACTATAAATTTTTACCTTCATATTCTTTAAAAACACAAAAGTAGAGTTAAAAATGTGGTCCTGCATTTCATCAGTGAAAACAAACCAGTTTTTTCAAATGGGGAAAACGGAGAAGGTAGTAGAGGGGAAAATATGCAGACAATGAGAAGCTAGGTAAGAAAGCAAAATTAACTGCATAGAAAAGGAGAAAGAAACAAAGAGGAACAGCTCTGAAAAAGGCACTTAGTGAGTAACTACAGGAAGTCAAAACTTTAAGGAACAGACAGAAAAGCAGGAAATGAGAGAAGAGACTTGTGGTCACTTTGTCCTCCTGCTGCCAGGGCACAGGGGGTCTGCAGGGAAGCCACAAGCTGTGCATGCAGAGCTGGCTGTCCCACTGCCCCTTTCTGTGCCTCTCCTCTGAGCAGCCTTGTCCTGCTGAGCTCCCCATTTGCCCCTGGTGCTTTATTCCTGCTTGTACCAATGTCTGGGAGGGCACCTGGCAAGGCAGGACTTCACCCTGCCCCTCCTCCTTCCTCCCTTCCTCTGGGGCTCACGAGTTTTAGAGTGAATAAAAGTCAAAAAGAAAATGAAAGCCAGTGGTGTCTTAACTATTACTATAAACAAATGCTGAGTTATGATATGTTTGCAAATGTCTGGATTTTCCACATGGTAAACTTGGATGGTAAAAATGAAAAGCTGTGACTGATTCTGCTCTTGATGAGGTGGACTCAACTTGGGTTTTGGAAAAGATTTTTCTCTCTGCACTGAATAGGCTTTGCTTGGAGATGTTTCTTTTAATCAAAGTTGCAGAGAGCTGTACAATGGGTATCTAAAGAAAAATCTTTTTCTTGCTGATTGACACATGTTATAGTGAAGATGAGGTAACAATAATAAGCAACATTTACAGGACACCTGGGGAAATTAGGTGAACTTATACTGCAAATAATGGGTGTTGTGCAAGGCTGAGTGCAGACTTGTATTCTGATCTTTGTTCTTGTTACAGCTTTGCTGTGTTTGCTAGGAGTGTAAAATTATTGACTTGTGGAAAAGGTGTTTTCTTTTAAAATGTGATTAGAAACCAAGTAAATCTATGATTCTGTATTTAAAATTAAGATATGCTTAGTACTACTTTGGAATATTTTCTTCTTGGGGGAAGAGAATTTAATTGCTGCTTTCAGAATAAATTTGCTGGGTTTGTCAAGGCTTTGATTGTCCTGACAGCACTGAGTTTGATCAACAGTATGAAGGCAGATTGCACTCCTCAAAATAGTGAAGGAAGTATCATGCCTTTTCTGACTTTTGCTAATAGTTAGTTTATATTGATTGTCCAATATGAATTCCATAGAGGATGTGATGTTACTTTAGTGTTGGAGATGTGCTAGGGTTGCTGTCTGGTTTTCTTATATTTTCTCTAATGAATAATCTCAGAACTGAAATAATGCCAAGAAGAGGTTTTGAGTCTTGGACTCTGTACTGGGGGAAGGGTAGTCAAAAAAAACCCAAACAGGATCAAGTCATCAGTGTGAACCTGGAGTTTCCCAGGCTGTACTGTCTGGACATGAGAGAAGTGATGCCCTCAGCTTGGCTCCTGTTGGAATCTGGGGATCACCCCTGTAGCAGATTTTCATGGAACTGATATTAATGACAGTCATTACTAGGAATGGGCTCAGGTGAATTATCCAAACCACTTGTGATACCAAGTATCTGGAATTGCAAATACCTCCTTGAAGGTATTGATGAAGGGACTCTTTTTTCAGGTATTTTATATGGAATTATATGAAGAAGCTAATAGAGTTTTGGGTTTTTTCAAATACTAAAGTACAGTAGTTTCACGAATACAAGCCGCACGGATTATAAGCCGCACCCCCGGTGCCTCGACAATGTTGCTGTCTTTGTCAATAGATAAGCCGCACCCCGAATATTAGCCACACTTTCGTTCGTCGCGAGAATCCGTGCGCAGCTTTCACAAATTGGCCAATTAGTAAGAGGATCGCGGCATAGCGGGCTTTACTGGCTCGGGGCGGGGCCAGGCAGGCTCGGCCCGCTCATGGTTGCCGACGGGGCCGGGTGGCCCAGCTCAGCGCCACGGCTCGGCGGGGCTGGCCGGGTGGTGCTGCCGCCGCCGCCGGGCTCGCTGGCCCCCCTCTCCCGTCAGCACCGCCCCGCGGCGCTTTCGCGGCTCGCGGTTCGCGGCTCGCGGCGGCGCGCTCGCGGCTCACGGCTCGCGGCTCGCGGCGGCGCTTTCGCGGCTCGCGGTTCGCGGCTCGCGGCGGCGCTTTCGCGAGCGCCGCTTTCGCTCGCCCCGCTGGCAGGGCTGCCGCCGCCGCCACCAGGCTCGCCGGCCGCCCCCTCCCGTCTGCACCGCCGCCGCGTTTCCTCGCCCTGGCCGGCACTGCAGGCCCCCGCACCGCCGGGCTCCCCCACGCTGCTGGCCCCGATTATGCTGGGCTTCCCCCGCTGCCAGGCAGCCCCACCCGCCGGCCTTCCTGCTTCTGCCATGCTCCCCTGCGCTGCTAGCCCCAGTTCTCCCGGGCTCCCCCGCCCTGCTGGCTCAGGCTCTGCCGCCCGCCCCTGACACTGCTGGCCCCGCCTCTGCCAGGCTTTCCCACCTCTGCCGGGGCCGGCTGGGCTCCAGCTTGGCTTGGGGCTGCCGCGGGCTCTCACTTCCGTGTTGGCAGCTTTTAGAATTTTGTTAATAGATTAGCCGCCCCGGAATATTAGCCGCACTTCCGGGTTTCCACCAAAATTTTGGTCAAATTCGTGCGGCTTGTATTCGTGAAATTACTGTAATTATAGATACTAATTTCTACTTAGTTGAACAACCAGAGAAATGCCAAGAATGTATCAATGTGTTCAGTTTTTTAGGTGGTGGCTGAATTTTTTTTCTCACAAAACAGAAGATGCTTGGAGGTTATGAATGTATGACTTGGGTAGAAGTCCTGACAACTTTGCAGCTTCATATAGAGCAATTTTTCAGCTTTAGGTAAATGTTTTAAGTAGCTACAGATCTGTCATGTGCTATGATTCAACGTGTTTTAGTGAGCTGTAATAATTAGGCATATTTCAGATTAATTGCTTGATTAAATTAGTAAAAATGCACACACATTGCACTTTGAGTTATTTTGAAATAGCATGGTGCTGTAATGACCCAAGCTAGTCTCTTGTATTACCTGCTTATTAGAGTAATAATGTGCAGATCTTGTTTTGCACTGTTTGCAAACCTTTCTTGACGTGTAAATTCACTCATATTCTGCATTCTTTTATTGATTTTTACAAAAGAGAATTGGTTTGTTTGACCTACCTCACTTTGATATTTTTTTTTTCCTTTTTCCTAAGGAAATCAATATAATAAAGTAATTCTTTCCTGCTATCCTCTTCTTCACTAAGCTCTTCTGAGAACAGTCAGAAAATGTCTCCCCTTCAATTATTTTAGACTTGTTTGCATTAAATCCTTTCAAAGGGACCCATGTAAGTGTGCTACTTTAATAAGGATGCCTTCCTGTGATATAAGCTAAATAAAATTTTACATTTAAGGTGAGTAAGAACCAGTTATGGAGAAAATTGTTCAATATATGTTCCATCCTAATTTCATTTTCCATGTAAAGCCTGCTCCAGCTCTAAAGCAAGATAGGAGTTTGATGATACAGTATGCATAATTCATGGTTTTGGCCTTCTGTCTGCCCTTCTTTTTCTGGAATGCTACATATTTAGATTAGGTAAACTTATTCTTGTCTCCTATCAATACAGTTTGTTTTCAAGCAATAGAATACAACATGTGGTGCTGCACCTGGAGAGAGGGAGACAGGCAGCTGGAGCCTCAGTTTGCAGAGCAAGCTGTTCTCTCCCAGAGTGCAAGGGGCTCATTTGGGAAGTTCACCTCTGCTTCATCCTGGATATCATCGATTGGTGACTTTGAGAAAGAATTATTAAGCAGTATTTCTGTGGCAATTCAGTGGTAGCAATGCAAGTACCAGTGTATGCAGAGTGTATGAAGCAATTTTTAGATGCTCACTGCATGTGGTCTGATCCAGAGCCCATCTCTGTGTGTTTTGAGCCCCTCTATTCTTTGTATGTTACATATCAGCACTACTATAAAATATTTGTGTGTTTTTCATTTTTAATCTCATAGACCTTCAAGGCATTAGTTTAGACTAACATGCCCCTGAACTATTGAAAGTTCAGCAGGTCTAATATGATTTGCCAAATGAAAATGGCAAAATTTGATGTTTCCAAATGGCATTCTTGTTCTTTGTGGTCTTTGAGTGATCTGGAGTTTTACCGAGTAGAAAAACTGTCCTTGTGTTAATTTTGGTATCAGGTGTTACTTTAAAAATCAAATGTGGCCATGCAAGGTGTTAGCATACTGCAGAGAAGTAGTTGAATTTGAATGTGTCTGAAAAATAAATGTTTACTGTTCAATTACCTCTTTGAAATGAAAGCTTATGCTTATAATTACTTCAATAATAATAATAGGTTGTAAAGAGACCAAAGTAAACAATGGACTCTTGGTTTTGGGAATTCAAATGCTGACCTTAATTTTAGTTTTAACTCTGGAACAGTTCAAACAATATTATTCAAAAATTTACAAATTGGATTATTTTTTTGGAAAAAGTACTATTATAGTTTCCATTTATAATAACTTTTAAAGTAAATAATAATTTTTGAAATCAACTATCCTGCATTTTTCCCAAAGGGAAATAGTTCATTAAATGTCAACAAAATTCCAGTTACTTAGCAGTCTCTTTTTAGAGTAATTTTCTGATATCACAATGAGGTAACTGAAATGCTTTTGTTTAGCCTAGGGTTTTTTTTATAATTGGAAGAAGCTTTGCAGAATCCCCAAACTGCTCCCTTATACCTTTGAAATGGCAGATTTGAGTAGTATCCACATGTAATATTGTCAGTCTGGCATCTAAACATAATGTTCTCCCAGTCAAGAAATTAAAACCTGATTTATTTAATTTTATTTAAGATGATCTTTAGAGTCTTTCAGGTTCCTAATTGGGTAGTATTTTCACCCTTCAACAAAATAACAAAATTTTAAGTTTAGAATAACTGCAGTAGCAATGAATTACCACTTTTTCATACTGAATCTTTAGTGAAAAAACCAAACTACTCAAGCAATTGAATGTTTAAAGCCTCTCTTTAGAGGAAATACAGTAAATTCACGAATACAAGCCGCACTGAGTATAAGCCGCATCTCTGGGTGTTGGCAAATATTTCGGTTTTTGACAATAGATAAGCCGCACACGAATATAAACCGCTCTGTCGTTCGCAGCGAGGACCCGCGTGCAATTAGTAACAGAACCGCGGCAGGGCGGGGTTTACTGGCTGAGCTAAGGCTGTGCAGGCTCGGCCCGCTAGGGGCCGCTGACAGGGCCAGGTGGCCCAGCCCGGTGCTGCCGCTCGGGGCCGGCCGCCGCTGCCCCTGGGCTCGGTCACCCCGGGTCGGCGCTGCCCCGCGGTGGCAGGCAGGGACGGAGCTTCCCCCGCTCCTACGGCAGCGGCGGCGGGCGGGGACGGAGCTTTCCCGCGCCCGTGGCGCCGGCGGCGGGCGCGGACAAAGCACCCCGCCTCCTCCCCGAGCCGCGGCAATGGCGGCGCGCACTTCCTGCCCCCCCCCCGAGCCGCGGCAATGGCGGCGCGCACTTCCCCCCCCTCCCCGGAGCCGCGGCAATGGCGGCGCCCCCCCCCACGTCGGCTCCCCGGGCCGCGGCAATGGCGGCGCGGCCCCCCCGAGCCGCGGCAATGGCAGCACCCCCCCCCGTCGGCTCCCCGAGCCGCGGCAACGGCGGCGCCCCCCCCCCCCTCCTCCCCTGGGCTGCAGCAGAGGAGGAAAGAGAGCTCTCCCGCCTCTCTCCCCGCCCCCCGTGCTGCCTGCAGGGAGCCAGGGCGACACGGTAACACTGTAACAATTGCGAAATGCCGGCTTTTACTGACCGGCGCTTGGCTCGGCACTCTGGCTGGCACGTCTGGGGTTGTAAATGTCAGAAAATTATTAATATATTAGCCGCACCCGACTATTAGCTGCACTTCCGGGTTTCCACCAAAATTTTTGTCAAATTGCTGCGGCTTGTATTCGTGAAATTACTGTAGTTGAGATTCCTCCACTTGTTTGCAGTGGGGTGGGGAGGTACTGGCTGTGCTGCTTGAGTGCAGTGTGAGATCAGAGCCCTGGGGCTGAGCTTCAGAGCTTGAAATCAGTGTGCAGATGCACCTGCAAGATGGGATGTGCTCTTCCAAGAGCTTTCCCAAATGTTTCATAATTCAAACAAATTCATTTTTCCCATGCCCAGATTGTAGTTGCTCTGAGCCTTGGATGCTGCAGTTGGGGGCTGGAAAATGTGGAGGTGTTTTTTAGCCTCAAATGTGGAATTTCTCTTTATCCTTCTGAAAATACTCGCTGAAGGACAGGAATTGGTCCCTGATGGTTAACTCACTGTCACAGACAATTCAAGCCCATCCTTCCCAAACAGATTTTATTTACCCATACTATTACTTGGAAAGAATAATACTATGAATGCTTCTTCTGTCCAAGGTCCTCTGCTTCAGTACAGATCCAAAGTCTATGAATTTGTATTGGAAGTTCCTATGTGTGGATGCTGTTTGTTGTCTGATGTGCAATACCTTCCTTGACTCTCTCAAAGTGCAATAATTGTTTAGCATTGCAACTGCATACACTGTTCTGATGTGTTATATGTTGCAGCTATCTATTTTAGATCTCAAGATCCAAATTTCTGGTGTTATCTGCTATATAACCCTTTACTACTGAGGTCAAGGTTGTGGCTGTGGACTTGTCATGGACTCTGAGTTCCATGAACTGGATTGTGGCTGTGCTTCCTTGTACCTTGTGTGTTTTAACTAAGGAATGATTTTCACACACTGTAATAGAAATCCAACAGGCAGGGAGAAGCTTAAGGATATAAAATGTACTGATTAAACAACCCTTCTCAAAAATACTGCCTTCATCATTGGTGCCTATAGTAAATATAGCCAAAGTACCTCTGAGAAGAGGCAAAAGTGATGGGTGGCTAAATCACAGTGAGTATGCACTGCAAAGCTGCTAAAAAATACAATTCCTAGCTGCCATCATAGTGTAAATAGTAAAATCTAGATTTTTCCATTAATTTGTTTTGAAAAACAGCTTAATGCTTATTTCAGTCTCTCCCCTTCAGCATTATACCTCTAATTAGAAAGTGAAATAGGCACATGAAGTGAGGTTGAAAGAGGGGAAGAGAAACATTTGGTTTTGTGTGGGAACAATTAGAGGCTGTAAATGGAGTAAGAATTTACCTCATCAATCAAAGATGAGTGTGCTGGAGAAGTTTGTTCTGTGCAGCAGGAGAGGAAGAGAACAGAGCAGTGTCTGAGTGTGCAGGTGTGCCTCTGCAATACAAGTTAACATTTACAGCTATGACTGCCACTACTTTGGAAAACCTTTTGTTTTCCCATCCCAAACTGCACACTTGAGTACCACATCAATGCAAAAAGAAGGCACCAACAATACCCAAATAAATATGTCTTTATTTAAGGATTTAAGGGAAATGCCAGAAAGGTGAATTCGTTTCTCTGTAGTAGCTTGAGCTTCTAATCTGCCACTCAGCAGTAACACTGGCATGTGCCTTTAGGTTCTGGAGTCCCAGTGAGGGGTTTTGCACTGGCTGCCCTGTTTTCTCACCATGATGAGGGACTAAGAGTGGAGGGAGGAGGACTGCATCCAGCTGCTGGAGTTGCTGTAGATGGAGGGAACAGAAACCTGGCTGCCTCTGGTGTTAGTCTGGAAAATAAACTGTGCTCAGTTGGTAGGCTTTGGTGATGACTCTGTGTTGTACCTGTTGTGCAGCTTGCAAGGGTTTTAGTTTCCTTTCAAGTATTTTATTCTGCACTCCTTGAGTTCAGCAGCATGTCTTCTTACACAGAAATAGTTGTCATAATTTGAGACAGGTACTTGCTGAATTAAATACTTTGTAAAGGCAATAATCCTAAGCATAAATAAAAATTCAGTATCCCAGGCAGTATTAGAAGCAATTCTTATATTCTTAATATACTGTAGCATTTTTAAAAGGTAAAAAAAAATTCAGTGTGTCTCAAAGTAGCTTCTGAATGATAGTCTTTAACTGATTTCTGCTTTGACACCCAATTGAAATCCTGTGTTGCATATTCATAATTTAAAATATGTGTTGCAAAGGAGAGAATGGAAACTGGAAAGAATGGAAATAGGATTTGATGTTAAATATATGGCTTTTCAGAAAAAATTAGGATGGAATAATGGATATATTCCTAGTCTTTATATTTCCTTAGTACATACATAACTAGAAATGAATGTTGCATATGTTCCTGTACATAAAATGGAAATGATAAATATTTGTCAATCATTTCATGTGTAGATGCCTATTTTAAGCCAGTGGGAACATTTTTTCTTTTTTTAAAAAGGTATTCAATCTAGTTTTAAAGACCAAGCCTGTTTTTTAGTTAACTGCAAGCAGTGGAGATAGCCCTTGATGACTTGTAGAAAAAACTATTCCCAGTTATGGCTGTCATCTCTACTTATGTAAAATTCCATTTGCAAACTCGATATTAGAAATTTCTCCTAGCCAAATGATATTGGCTAGTGATACTTATGTCTTGGCTATATTTTATTACTGCTAGAACCTATTTTGGTATAGGAGTGCATACCTCTGTTTATAATGTGGAACAGCAGAAACTTCTGCAGGAACTGGGTGGCTAATTTCTTGTATTATCCTACATGATACCCTTAAATGGAGACACAGGTTTCTGAAATAGTAGCTGGGGCATTTGGTGGCTTCTAAAGACCTGCTTCTAGTATTTATTTCTTACTTCCTTCTGTCCATCCCTACTTGGCTAGAGCTTCCAGTTACCTGCACATGAAAAGTGATTAGATAACCTGTACATTTAAACAAAATTTGGCTTTCAGATTTGCATATTTTTATACACTTATACCAGTGTGTGATTTTTTTTTCCCCCTAGATGTAAGAGGGAAGAACATGGTTTCATATTCTTCATATCCATTTTTATCCACACTGTTATTGTTCAATCCTTTTGGTCTGATTGGTTGTTCTCTATTCCTTCGTATAAAGGTTGAAAAGTGGCGGTAGTTTAACAGTAATTTCTCTTTTTCTCCATGTTTTTACTTTAAGTAGTTCAGCCATAGGTTCTGTTGGAACAATCTGTGAGCTCCTGCAGCAATAAAGAGAGCAAAAATCTATTCTTGGAGATGTTTGCTTTTCTTGATTTACCTCGTCTTTTTCCTTTAGTCTTTTGTCTGTAGTTATTAATTATAGTCAGGGCAACATTTTCAATGATTAATTGACCACTTCTAAAAACAATAAGGCTGCTTAATAAGCAAAACACAGTGAAAACTTCTATTTTTGTGAGACCTTCTTTGGTAAGAAAGCTCCTATGCACACTAGCAATTTTAGTGCTATAAAATGAGGGGAAAGTTTCTCATAGATATGTGGTGTTCAGAGTAATAAACTGCTTGTTTTAAAAAAATGCCCCCACTCCAGTATTAACACACTTTTGGCTTTAGCCCTTGATTGAAGCTTACACTAATTGGAATCCTTTAAACAGAAAGGGAAAAAAAAAGAATTGAGCCGGACTCACTAGTGCTGGGAGAAGGAGATAAGAATTATAACCCTGCATGATAACTGCCTTCACAAGATCCTAGAAAGAAATTATAAACTTCAGAGAGAGAAGGAGGTGATCAAACCAATTCCTTCCCAATTTGACCATGGGATTGTGTTCAAGCCACCTAATTAATGTGCAACCCCCAGTGTTTGTTCCTCTCCAAGTTGTGATGTACTCCAGGTGCTTTTTGAATATTGTTGACTTCTACTGCTTGTATTCTTACAATAATTTATCCAAAACTGTCTTTTCAGGTGTCTAGATATACCATCAATATTGTTAATACTTTCAAGATAGTGCAAACCCACTTGATGCTGGGTAGAGCTAAAGGCACTGCAGGGAGTGCTGGCTCGAGTGAGCCAAGTCACCATATCAGCATTTCCATGCCACAGGCCCCTCCTTTCTGCCTGCATGCTCTCTCCATGGGATGGACCAACAGTGCTCTTGTCTCTTGCCAGTTGAAGGACTTGTGCAGTTCTTGAGGAACTATCACTTTATCCACTCTTGCGAAATTAGGTACCTGAAGTGGCTGCCACTTATATACAGTAGTACTTCTGAAGTACTTCTTAGTCTTCTATTTTTTGATGCTTTGGATTTCTTTCAGCTCTTTTATCCCCCTCTATCAGATATTTTTTCCCTGCATAGTTTGTTTCATCATGTTCCTTCTACTTCCACATCTTGTACCTGGGATACAAATATAATGCTTCAGTGTGGCCTCATAAATATTGGAAATCAGGCAGAACTAGTTCCATCCTCTCACCTTCAAACACGAGCTCCTTGTCGTGACACTGCTTCCATTAAAGAGGCCTTGATGACATTTAGCATGTCCCTGGCTCCATCACTTAACTCATGTTGCATTACTGCTCTTCTTCTGATCCTGGAAAGGTGCAAGCTACAAGGGCAATAATGTTTGTATTGACAGAGATATTTAAAGCATCTCCAACACAGTTAATAGCTGGGTTTATGCCATTTATCCTGAAATTTGCTTGTAAGCCTGTATGTCAGTGAAAATGAATCTCTTTATAATAGAGAAAATGAAGGCACTAAGCATCTTGCATATTGCCTGACCTACATCTTTCTCCACTAATGGAGCTGACAGGTCTCCCCCAGGAATGCAACAGGGGACATTATTTGTTTTCTTGAGTGCTTCTTGTAGCTTCTCTGGATCTTATCTTACTGATGTGCAAGACAAAACACAAAGACAGCCTGACTGCATTCTTTAGAAGTCTAATCAGAGATTAAACCAATCAAATCTGATAGACCTTCACAGCCTCTAGCAGAGTAGAACCTCCCTTGGAAAGTCTTAGAGTAAACCCCCCCCATAATAAAAGCAGATCTGGCTTGACAGGAACAAATGTTTCCATGGGTCTCTAACCATAACCTAGACAACTCTATTAAATAATCAAGGAAGAAAAATTGAAATTTTATTAGGATATCTGCAGTCACTTGATTTGAATGCAAGGAAAGAAAACACAGACAATTGGGTTTCCTGATACTATAGTGAACCACCCTAATTCTACCAGGCTTCTGGAAAAGTCTGTAAATACAGCAGTAAACATTTACATCTTCTTTTGCTGGCAGGATGAAACTTTCCTGCAGGATTAAAATAAATGACAAGTTGCATCACCAGGCAATAATTTCCCTCCCAGGATTGTCCTTGACATAATTTTTCTGGTTCCTGAAACTAATCAAGGTGTAGGGAACAACAAAAATATCCTTACAGCTGTATCTTTAGCTTCTTGTCTGTAAACTTTCAGGTCATCTGTAATATATTGTAGGTGACATTGCTTATCAATAAAATTGACTTAAGCATCTTAAATCAAAGTCACAATTAGACCAGAACTGGCATTGCTAATATATGTTAGTAATAGGATGGAAACCTCATTTTGTGAAACAGTAATTATGTGTAATAGTTTACAAATTAAACTTTTAGAATGTTATAATTGGTCTAATAATGTACTGTTGTTAATGACTGAAGCAAGCCAAGTTGATCTATGGTTAGGCAATAAAGCTCTTGGAAACAAATGGTCACAATAAATCAGAGTTTTGTAAGCTTTTTTAAGTTAAAGCCAGAGGATGCTTCCTTAGAAAGAGATCTCAGAGAATATCGCTGGAAGTGCTTTGTAGATATGATTTAGAGGATGGCTGTTGAGCCCTCTGCTGAGCACAGCAAAAAAGGATGACCCATCTAGAATTCTTTTAAAGTTCTGCACATTGCAGGAAACCCATGTTTAGTGGAAGCAGTACATGTACTGTAAACTGGCTTTGAACTGTTTGGCAGTGTTCTTTTGTGTAGTGTATTCAGTAGCATCCTTCATACTCATAAACACAATCCTCAGTAAAATGAGAAGTTCTGATACAAGCAATTTTAATTTTTAGGGTTCTTATATAGTCTAGAGAAGAGGAGTTACTTATTGAAAAAGAAGAGTTATTAATTTGGTTAGTTATATTTGGTTAGTTTGTGGACAATGTCAGTTGTTTACTATTTAAGATATTAGTCCTTACTTTCAGCTGATTTAATATTGCTATACAAGAGAAATAAAATTCCACTGAAACCCTTCAACATCATCCATTTTTAAAATAGCTTCCTCCACTACATAGTTACTTATCTCTACTATAACAACTTTAGTGTTTTATATTCATGTTGTAATTTCTAGTGCAGTATGTAAAAAAAGAAAAACCAAACAAGAACCCAAACCCTAAAAACAAACAAAAAAATCACCCCTATAGTGAATTAAAGAGAGATGAGTTACCATTTCATTGAAACAAATAAGATTTCTTTTTAAATTTAAATTACCCTCTGCATGCTAGCAAGAATATTCCAAGTTTTTTTCATAACCCTGAAGCTAAATTACCATGGAGGAGAAAATCTTAAGAAATGCTATTCGTTCCTAACAAAGAAGTTGCAAAACAAATCTAGTAGAAGATAAATGCTTAGGAGATGAAAAAGCTCAGATGCTGTGAAACACTTGGTGATAGGTGGGAGTTATGAGATGGAGGAGGAAGACAACATGTGAGTTTGGAGCTCCTTAGGGACTTTAATGCATGCAAATAATAAGGAAAAATAAGAAGCCAAATATCCTGTAAGACAAACGTTTTCAGGGCTTGTGATCAATGCTATTTCAGGGAATATTGTGAAAACAATTTCTATTCTGTATTGGCAACTTGCTGTATTTCTGACTTAAATTTTTATTTTTGCACACAACAGACTTCTGGCTGATCACTCAGAAGATTTAGTTGCAGTACTCTTATGTCAGACAGTTGTGTTGGGCTGTTGAAGTTGTTATAAATCTAGATTGGTACAGGAACTCATGAGCAATCATTATGGGTCTGACCAGTGGCCCATTGCATGCACTAGTCTCTCTAAAAGAAGTCTTTACCACTACTGTTAGAGCTACATGGAAAAAAGCTAAAAGTAGAAATGGATAAAAATCAGTTGCAATTAAGCCTACAAATACTGTTTTGCTGTTCTGGGAAATTCTTTGGTAGGTTTATTGTGAATTTTGCTAAACCATATTTAACGTATGCTCAAGTAAAAGAAAAATTTCTTCTGCTTTGGTCAGATCTGGACCTGTGCAAGGCAATAATGAGGCTATTCTACCAAATCATGGTTTTAACATATAATTCTGTCTAAAAGTCAAAACATACCAATGTTTTCTATTAGCATATCAATTCCATTTCCTCTCTGCAGTCTTCATACCAATTTCCATACTAGGCATATTCATCTGCTCTGGAAAACCATGCCTTGACCTACCTGAACATCTGTCTCCTTTAACTTTGAAATTGGGACAAAATATTCCTGAGCATTTTGAGCTCTGACCTTATAGGATTGGCCTAACCCTGCCTTGAAATAAGGGTCAGGAAGGGTGTGTGTTCTCTACAGGCAGCAGCAGTTACAGCTAGACAAAACCCAGCTTCAGTCAAGATAAATCAGTAAGAAATAACTATCTCATGGATCTGCCATGGGACCTGCAAAAAATTTGCTGGTGCACCTCTGAGCTAAAATGCTAATGTATACAGTGTGTTTATCAGCTTTGAGGTAGATAAATGATAGTACAAAAGTGGTGTGAGTACATGAAGGGAGAACTGGCATATGCTAATTTAGTTTTTGTTTAAATCTCCTTATTAAAATTCAGTCAGGCTCAAAAGTATGGGGAAGGCTTCTGCATTTAAAAGTAGAATTTATTCCACAAAAAATGACATTTCAAACAAACTTCTTGGAGGTAAAAGGGCTGGAGAATGCAGGGAGGAAAGGAGCAATCAGCAGGTTGCAGCTGTTTGAAGTGACAGCTCAGAGGATTTACAAATGTGGTTGCTATAACTATATTGCTTGAGTCACAATGAAAAGTAATAGAAGTGCAGTTGTTGAGAGATGGTGACTAAAGTTGATGGAATAGTAGCAATTCATTTAGACATACAAAGGATTTTGGAAATGGAGTAGCCACAGAAAAAAGAAATAAAGAAAAATAGATGAGAGAAACCCAGAAAATGGATAAAAGCGTGTCCCAAGCAGCTCAGGATACATCCAATGTGCATTCTAGGGGAGAGTATTTACTAAAATATCAGGGTTGTTCATGTGGCTTTGTATGGTGAAGCATATTTTTCACTGTGTGCAATGGGGAGCAGCTGGAAGCATTTGTACTCACAAAAATGACAGCTCCTTGTTCCTGACTCTAGTGAAGGTTGGTGTTTCTGTAGCGAGAAATAACATGCACAGACTAAAGAAGCTACAGCACCAGGCTGCAGAGGTCTAACCCAGTCCAGCCTCGTGTTTGGTGCTTGAGGTCTGTTCCTCTTGATTGTGGAATCCTTCAGCGGTGTGGGTTAACCCTTCAGGAAAAACCATGGGATCCCAGTACTTCACTGCTGGTGGAAGCGACATGGAGAGCATGCAGGTGGATGTGTTCTGGCACTGGGAACATCTATACTGGGATTGCTTATCTTGGGAGTCTGCTGAAAGAATGGGTGCAGTCCTCCAGGAAACCTTGAGTTAGCTGGCATCATTGCAGGTGTCAGTCTCTTGCAGACATCCTGGTTAAATGGGTGTGGCAGAGATGCTTGGATGAGGGAAAATGCAGCATAGAGCCTTGGAAGGAATACAATAGAAAGTGCCAAGCATGGCCATTTTTTGGATGTTTTGATAGTCCAACCTGGAAGTTCTCTGAACATTTTATCACCATCAGCTTGGGAAACAGCAGCTCTGAGGGAGACCATACAAAATCTGTAACTGCCTTAAATCCACTGAAAGGAATTAAAAGAATTCAAATAGCTTCTGTGCAATAGTAGATGAAACAAATAGAGAGGGATGCTAGGTTTTAAGTTCAGCAAACTAAAATTACAATATTAGCACAGCTATTCTTTGACAGCCAAGACTGTTACAATTTTTATATATGTCCCCTGTGAGATGAAATTGGAGCACCATAGTAAAAGGAAAGAAAGGGAAAAAAAGTAAAAATCAAAGTATAAATCATTGGCAAGACCATTATTTTAAGCTGGAAGAATTAGTGATATTTACAGAAGCAATATGATCAAAAGAGTAAGATTATTGTGTGCTAAAAAAGAGAGTCTGAATTTCTTTTATTTTTGTTTATATTTAATTTCTAGCAGCATATACTTTTTCTCAATTTTAGGGAAAATAGAAAGTTGTGGAGCTAAGAAAATGTTGCAGTTAAACTAAGTGTTATCCAATACTTCCTATTGCTCATCCGCAGGAACTATAAAGTATGTAGCTAGCAAGTAACCTGTGTAGCACCTTGAACTGGAGAAGTTTTTAAAGCCTTCCTGCAGAGTACATTTCTTTATTTTACTGCTAACTGTTGCACCTTTTTACTGCCACTATTATCTTTTTCTTTTTACATATGTAAAAGTGTGCTAGTATATGTTACAGAGAAACCTGAACAAAGCCCAGGGGATGAATTCTGCCTTCTAATGCACTGCTAATAGTCAGTAAGAGCTTAAAGAGCTTCTGTTTTAAAACAGAAGTCACTACTTGATTAGCCAATGTGCTACAGTGAGAATTTTTAAAAAATCCTGCAAAATTTCATAATAAGACCATCACTGATCTGTTCTGGGCTCCTCCACAGTGACAAACAAAGCATTCAAAATAAGTAGGGATGGTGTGAAATTGTTAATGACAGCCAAGTTCAGCATCTTGATAGAGTCTGTTTTCCTATGCATCATTGCAGAATTGCTTCTGACTGAAATAAAGTCTTCCAAAGATACCTGTGTAAATGAGGACCAGCTTACACCTAGGCTGAAGTGTTCAAAGCACAGTTTATTACAGCTGTGTGTGCAGCAGCTCTGAGCCAAGTGTTTGCTCAGACTCCTGCATTGCTGATGAAATTGTCACTGGAGTTGGGTTTGACTGCAGCTGGGTGTGCAGGGGAGATCTTGTGCAGCCTCTGGAAGTGTCAATTAGCCTGGGAGCCTGCACGAAGCAACTGGCTATGTCATATGTGCAAATTGTTTAAAATTTCAGCGTTGACAAAACAATAATGAAATACTAATTTGCCTTGTGTCTGCACGACTTGCATGGCAGTTTCAACCTCTTGGAGAGAAAAAGCAGCTGGAGATGCTGCAAATACAGGTTGTGAAGGAACTGTGAGGGACAGGTGATGCTGAGAGCTGAGCAAAACCAAACCATTTTTGCAAGTGTTCACCTTCTGAAATGAATTTTTAATTTTACTAAAAGGAAATGAGAAGTCTTGCTCAGATACAAATTGTCAATACAAGTTTGTGTTAGGACAAGACATTTTGTTGAGAAATATAAGCATATTTATACTGTCCTAATTTCATTCCCAGGCACATAAATTATTATGACTGAAACTGGCGAATGCATTATTATAATTTATCTTACTCAGCTAAAAATTTTCCTATTATGGATACATGTGGCAGGAAGGCCAAATCTTCTAAACTGATTTTTACAAGTGGAAGAGAGAAAACAGAAGCTGATGATTTTGTGTATGCCCTTTGCCTATTTGCAGCTTTTAGTATCTAGAAGCCAAAACTGGTCTTGAGCTGCTGTTTTCCCTACAAAGAAACTGTTGTTGCTTGTGAATGTCTCTTTGGGTTTCCCCTCTGAAATACTTTCTTGCCTGTGCTTTGAAAAATTATTTTCCTAGGTTTATAGTAACCTCTTTTAGCCCATGTATTTTAGTGCATTGTAGCTTTTCTGACCATTTTATCTCTTTGCATCTGTTCCTGCTAAGTGCTTCATTCTGTAATTTTTGGGGTTTTGTTTCTGTAGGTTCTTTTTATTCTCCTTTCCATTGTAGGTCTTTTTTTTTTTTCATCCTCCCAAAGCCACACAATATGTATGCATGGAAATACTTCAGGCCAGATTTATTTATGAATTTGCCAGAAGCAGG
Organism: Catharus ustulatus; assembly: GCF_009819885.2. Classification (NCBI taxonomy): domain Eukaryota; kingdom Metazoa; phylum Chordata; class Aves; order Passeriformes; family Turdidae; genus Catharus; species Catharus ustulatus. The sequence continues at coordinate 16,727,985 of NC_046227.1, forward strand.
TATTTATGGGTATTCTGTTTGTTCTTTCACATAGCTGATGGCTGTTGCTGCTTTGGTTTAGAGCCACAGGAGTAAATGAGTCCTTGAGTGAATAACTACGTGTCACTCTAAAGAGAACAACCCTATGTACTTCATCAACAAAAACTCCAGAAAACTGGAAACTACATAAGAGCAGCTAGCAGGGTAGTTGGGCCAGTTCAAGACTTTGGCACCAGAAGGTTTTTTTAGCCATCTTTGACGTTTCCAAGTCTCTCTTGTGTTTCATTCCCCAAGGGTATTTGCCTCATAAAAAAGGCAGAGATTAAATTATATAAATGTGTAGAGAACATATCACCTAGCAAAATCAACAGAGGGGAAAAACAGTGTGTTGAGAAGAGAATTCTACCACAACCAAACAAGACTATAAAAATAAGATACAGTAGTAACACACCAGACTTTTACTGTTTAATTTGCAATCTTTGTGGAGTAGTTCAGGAGTTACCTAAGTAAGAAGGAGGCAATGTGTACAACTGTGTCATGGCATGCTGAGTGACCCTCTCCTCTCTGCTTTGATAACAGAGGTTTCTTTCTGGAACCAGCTTTAATTGTATTTAAAATTGCCTCTCTAAAAATGAAAATGTGACCGCTCTAATCCAAAGGAGTTTCAAAACTTATAGTTCAGAAACAAGAGCTAATTTTTACCAGAAGTGGTGAAACCAGTAGGAAGTATCTCTTGAAGTATTTGCTCTGTTGCCTTTCTCTTCCCCTTTCGCTTCAGTAAAAATACAGGTTATTTGCACAGGGATTGACATTGCATTAGTACTTCCTGGCCTATTCCTATGATCATTCAGTGCCCATCACAGGATGTTTATCTGTGAAAGAAGCTTGGTATGTCATGTGGTATTACTGTTAATGTCAAAGAAAAACATTTGGCTAAGAAACACGGGATTTCCTTTTAAAAATCAGCTTTAATAACTGGATTTTATTATCATGAAATTAAAGGTAAAATTAAAAAAAAGAAACAAGATTTCAACCAGAGCTGAATGACAGTGGCAACTTTAAGTAATGGTACAAAATGAGACATGGTTTCCTCAGGGACACTCTTTTTATGGATTTATTTTTTACTTGCCTTCTCCAAAGTGCTTGGGTAAATTCTACAAACAGGTCTTCAGAACCAGACTCTTTTTATTCAAAATTTTTGGTTTGATATCACTAGGCAACTCAAAGTAGTGAACTATTTATGGACTTTTATTGACTTTGTTCACCTATAACAATTATGCTGCTACTAAACTTGGCTTTAAATTGCTATATATGAAGATGAATCTGTCCTAGGTGAAGAAACCACTCATACAGGTGCAGGACTGTCAGTCTAGACAGATCTGTGATGCTCTAGGTGTTTGAGAACATAGCATTGCAAAAGAATCTGAATAGGAAAGGTAAAATGTTCAGTAGTTTAAACACATTTTTCAAGTACTAAAAAAGTAAATTCCCCCTGCTTTTCTTTTGGAAATAAATTCTACCAGGAAAAAATTTGCAGATACATATTTGGCAAAAAAGTGGGGTTTTTTTCCTTTTATGTCTTATGATGAAGTATGAATAAAACCCATTCTTACAGCCAAGGTCAGTACTGCTGTAACACTTCTACTTCTCTTTTAATGTGTTCTGTTTTCTAAAAAAAAAAATTCTTTTAATGTGAAAAGATATTGAATTCAAGGGGTACAGCATTTGGGATTCTACCAACTGGGCCTTAACCTGTGATGTTTTTCTTTAGCTCTAATTTGCACAGTAACTGTCTCCACAGTGAGGATTAAATTCTCCCTTATCAATGTTCTTTAGTTCTTAGACAGCCCTTGCAGCCTCTGGTGCCCCCAAGGAGCACATGCTGAAAGAGGAAAAGCCAGTTTGCATTAACTACATAACCTTTCTAAACATAAGCCATTAAAAGAAAAAAAAAAAAAAAGGAACTTTTATCAGCCTGGACAGTGCATCAGAGTGATACAACTGGTATAATATAAAGTTCTATAGATAACTAGGAAGTTAAAAAACTTAATGTTTTTGTCAGTGGTAATAACTTTTGGAGCTCTCTGTGGAATTTTGTGTTGGCTGTTTTCTCAGTTTTTCAGTATTGAATAGAGAGAGCCAAAACACCTTCCATTTTCCAAGAGGTCAACAGTATGGGTGTGTCTGATTTAGAGAAAACCAAACCTAGCTTCAGGATGCAGAGTTTGATCCATACTCACTCAATTTGGGAAGATTCAGATTCTTGAAATACACTGTACCTATTTAAGAGGAGGATTAATAAATTAATCTAAAATTGCAGTATTCTCTACAAGTTGGCCTTATGTTGATCTTCCTCTAATAGCTCAAGCCCATAAGACAATAATAGCTTTGATACTTTGCACAAAGAATTTTCACTGCACTTTGGTTTGTGAAGGGTCAGTCTACAGTGAGTACGGGACTTGCACATATTGTCATCCTGTGACTAAATCTGAGTGAAGATAGCTTTTTTTTCCTCTTGTGCTTCTAAAAATGATAATTCTTGGTTTTTGGTACTCTGCATGGAGTCTCTGCACCCTTTGTGGTACGCAGGAGCTTTAGAAAATGTGAGCAATATGATACAGAATGAAAAAAAAAAACCCTCAATTTTGGCTGGTTGTAGCTCTTATTTTACTGATTCCTAGCTCATCAGGGAGCAGATAACAATTTACTGTCACTTGAGATGACTGCCTATGTGAGAAATATAATTTATGACTGCCACAATGGCCAGTAAGGCAAATGAACAAACTCTGCTGCTCTGGCTGTGCAGGCTCCTGACCCCTGACAGCACTATCTGTGCTGTTTTAAATAACATCTGCTTACACCCTCCTCTTGTTTGCTATGGCTACAACCCTGACCATGAAGAGCTTTTCTCATGATACACCAGGACTCTGACTTGGTGGAACCAGCTAATCTACATCATAATATTACTGTTGATAGCTGCACTGCTAAACCAAGTTGACTGAACTTGGTATGCATTTCTCTGGCTTTAGCTTTCCTCTCTATTAAAAATAAATTAATGTGGGTTTACTTAATGTTTTTTCTTCTCCTTTTTTTTCCAAGACTGTACAGGAAATAGTTTCATTTCTTTGGGTTTGCATGTGTTTTTGAATGAAGTGTGTGTGTGGGAAACCTTACTGCATCAAAGTCAAATCAGTAAGAACAGCTTATTCTTTTACTGCCAGCGAGTTAGGCTGAACTTTTCACTTGGCTCTTGCAGCACTTAGTTCCATAGAGGAAATCTTAGGAAAATTATCTTTTGTACTCCAGAGACCCTTGTTTGACTAAGTTTTGAGACTTCAGTGCAAGTCAGCTGTTTGAAAACTGTTATGGTCCTGGAGGGAAGGAGTCAAGACAGACCTCAAGAGGCAAATCACTGCTTTTATTGGTGCATCAAGCACAGGTCATGCTTATAGCTCTCTAAAAATTACTGCTCAGCTAGGGAGGACTCAAACTCTTTGAAAGGTGGAAGTATGGTCCTCTCAAACACAGTATTTTGGTAACCCTGATAGCTCAGAGTTTAAGTGTCAGGGAGAGAATGTTTTTGTCTATGATGACTCAGGCAGGATTATCTGCAAATGTTACTCCACTGGGCTTCAGTGCCAAAAGCCATTTTGGCAGCAGAGACAGGGGTTGGTCCTCAGTGTGAGGCAGAAATGAGACAAGCAGAACACAGCTGGTGATAATGTGATGATGAATAAAACAATCCAACCTTGTGTTTGCTTCCTGCACAGTTATTTGTACACAAAAAAAGCTTTTAGAAGAAGAAATAGCTGAGTTAGACATGAGTACTGATTTCAGTGAGCTGCTGTTTTGCATCTTATAGGTTATTGACAGTAATGTATTTGTCCAAGTGAGGATTTATTTGTTAACTCTTCATTTGTAACACTCTGACTGTTCACTTTCCTCTGGCATTGGTATGGGTGAAACTCTGCTATTCTTTCTGATTATTTGATTTCCTCTTTTCTTTGTCTGCTGAACTGAAGATGTGTTGGTAATCACTGCTGGTGTGTGTTCTGAAGCAGAAGTATATGGCTGCTTAGGGGAGGGCGAAAAAGATATGCTGGACTGCTGTTAGGTTGATATATCTGTAGTTTTCTTTCCCTGGAAACCCTGAAGATATTATTCCAAAAGGGAAAAATGAGGACACAAATCTGTCTCAGCTCATTCTCCTGCCACAAAACATAAATGGGAGGGGTGAAGAATGAACTAAGATTTCTTCATGTGAATATTATTGCAATTTTAAAAAATTACATTGTTATAGGCAACTGCCAATCTAGAAGTATTGTAAATTGATTTTATTCCAGTACTAAGTACTGTGTTGTTGATGATTGTCTGATAAATATTGTCCTCTTGCATAGTTTTTTTTGTCCCCTGGAAACATGATTAAGTTTTAAGAACTAGATTTCAAATAACACTCTATTCTATCCATAAGCCCTGTAAATATTTTTACAATTCAATGATACAAGTACATTTTATTTTCAAAATAGTCATTCCCCTATTTCATAAATCATAACTGTGCTTAGTTACATCAGCATGCATCATTGCTGCACATCAGATGCAAAAAATGAACTCACAGAAACTGCTTTATACATATTCTTGAATTATACTTTTCACTCTAAAAGATAAAGGCTAATTTTTCAATGGTACAATTCTAGAACATGCTTTTCCCTTCCAATTTTCCTTTACAAAGTTTTTTTTATGCCTTCAGAAAATATAAATCCTTCTTAATCCAGAAAAGTGTCCCTGTGTTTGTCAGTTGATATTACTCATACATATGAAAGAATGGGCTTAGTTATTATCTGTTTCAATCTGCTCTTTCCAAAAGGGTCCCAGCCATTACCAGGTTAGTAAGTTCATCTTTCCAGTTGCCTTCAAGTGTTGTAGTTTAAAGTGCTTGTTTGAATGCAAGAACTGTGTTCCTTCACTGCATGAACAGTATCATACTGTGAGATTTACAAGCAAGCAGCTTAATACTTTCCCCAGTATTGTCTTCAAGATATTCCACTTCCTTTATTTTCCTTCTTTAGTAAATAAGGCTGCAAGTTGCAAATCTGAGTGCTTGAAATTAGACTTTCAGGTCTTACTGAGGCTTTTAAATAGCAGTGTCCAGATTCTCAGAAGTGATTCTGGGTTGATTTTTGGAAGCCTATAGAGTGTATTAGAAAAACAAGTTTAAGCACCTAGCTTAGGCACTTTTCTAAACTCTGTTTTAGGGTTTGTACTGAAGTATTTTCTTGTGATAAAGGGGGAGGCAAGTGCTCCTCTTGCTGCTCAAAATAGCAGCAACCTCCAAACTAAACTGGTTTTATATATCAAGAATTGGAGTCTTAGCTTTCCTCCATGATCACCGAGTATAGCTGTCAGACCCTAAATTGCCCTTAATTTATTTTCTGTCTTTAAGTTTTTCTATGCTTGAGTGTCAAAACTTGTTAAACTGCTTGGAGTGTGTGAAACGAATTTTTCATTCTCTTTAATAATGAAGTTTGAATGATTCATATATGAAATATATAAAAAAATAGCTTTAACCTTGTAAAAACTGTTTCACCTCTCTCTTAAGATCACATTACTTAGAAGCTTATGACAGATGTTTCTGTGCCACCTCCTTTTGGGCTGCTGTGCAGTGCCCTGAGACTCTCAGCAGAAAGTGGCTGTGCAGAGGCAGATCCAAACCAGGTTAGAGGGTGCTCCTGCAGCTGTGGGGCAGGGATGTGTGTGCAGAGGCAAGAGAAAGCATCCTGTGTTTAACTTCCTCCTGTAGAAACGGCTCAAGTTAGAAAACTGTAAGTGCTCAAAAATACCTGGTTTGAAACACACAATTGGAGCCATCCCTATATATCTACAACTGCTCATGCTGCATGGTCCTGCATCATTTCTCCCTGCCACTGCTCTCTCTGATGGAAAATTTATGGTTGTGTTTATGCTGTGACTGGAGCAAAAGAATCTTCCTTCATAAACAAGGAAAACATTGGTTTTTTTAGTAAGATTTACAAAAGAATGTGGAGAAAATTATAGCAGTCAGTGCACTTGGATATAATTGCAAACAGGTGCCTTTAATAACAGGTTATGGTTTCATTTAGTCAGGTTAAACCCCACTTTGCTGTGCCAGAGTGAGGTTGGCTCATTGCACCAGGGAGAAGAGACTTGCCAAACTACTGGATCTCCAAAGCCTAAATCATAAAAGCCCTTAATGTTTACCCTGTGTACATTGTCAGTGCTGGGTTTTTATGGCCAGATGAGGTTGCACAAGTAAAAATAATCAAATGAGTCCAGTGTATACTGGTAATATCTAGATAACATTTAGTGTTACTAAGATGTTTATTTCATTTATCTCCATGCCTTAGTAAGAAGGCTCATGCCACCAATGCCTCTGTCCTCCTGCAGTCAGTTCAGCTGGTGAGAAATGGTGCTGCTCAGACAGTTCTTTGCCTGCTAGGTTGCTTTGTTGGATTCTTTTCTGGTGGATTTGCAGAATGTCTGGATATAGGAGAGATGAGTCCAGCAGAACTCTGAACCCTCTCAGGCACCCAAATGGGTCAGAAATAAGTCATTTGTAACCAGTCTGGATTAGTGTCACCATCCACCAGACTGCTTGTTGTGGTTTATGAAATGGAGGATTACAGTGGTCAGGCTACTGGGTCAGATTTGAAAGAAGTTTCAGTCTTGAAGCTCAAGGAGAAACTGAATTTTCTGCCTCTTTTCTTTCCTCTTTCATTTGGTTGGCATTGTCCCTAACATCTCAAAATTAAGCTGCTTTGGAAAAAAAAAATCTCTGTAAAACTACTGTTTCCTCCATTAATATAAATCTATAGAAAAAGTCTGGAGTTGTTTATTTGAAGGAGTCAATAAGATGAAGGGAAGGGATGTTTAAGTTACCTTCTACCTGAAATTCTGATATATTTTTAACACTCCCCCTCACCAAAATTAGGGAAATTAAGAGGTCTTAGAGGCAGGAGAAGTCCTTGCACAGAGAGATAATTCCTTAAAATGTAGGAGATAATTCCTTAAAATAGACAGGGGAGTGAGTGCTTGGTAGCTGCAGCAGATGGTGTTTGACAGTGGTGTTCCAAGGGTTCTGCACTGTTTATGAGGACGTATATAAATGGGCTGGAAAAGGGAGGAGAGCAGTGAGGTGACTAAGTTTGCTGTTGATACACAATTATTCAAGGTAGTGAGGATGAAGGCAGACTGTGAAGAATTACACAAGGATCTGAAGAGACTGTGTGACTGGGCAATAAAATAGCAGATGAAATTCAGTGTAGATAAATGTGAAGTGATGCATGTGGGGAAAAACAATCCTAGCTTCACATATAAAATGATTGGCTCCAAGCTGTCTGTTGCCACTCAGGAGTGAGACCTTGGGCTATGATGGATAGTTCCATGAAAACATCAGCCTGTGCTTGACAGCAGGCTAAAAAGCAAATAAAATTTTAGGAATTATGAAGAAAGGACCAGAGAACAAAACAGATAATGTCATTATGCACCATATAAATCTATGGCTCACCTTTACCTTGGGTACCACAAGCAGGTCTGACTTGCTAATCTCAATGAGGATGCATTAAGATGGGAAGATTCAGAGGTGGGAGAGGAGTGTGTATGCAGAGGGGCAGAGTAGCCTGGAAATCTCTTGTCTGGGGACAAGTCATCCAAGGATGATAATGATAGGTTAAAAAAACTGTGAAGGGGTGGAGAGGGAGGGATCTGTCATTTCCTCTTTCAGCACAAGAGTTAAGGGCCATTGAATGAAGCTTGTAGGAACTGATTCAGAGCAGGGGAAGGCATCTCTTTCAGAAGGGAATAATGTACCTTGTCAGAGCTGTGCAGAGGGTCTGGGGGAGAATGGGCAAATAATTGGATGAAATACCTGGTCAAGGACTGCTAGATGCAGAAACCCTAACAAGCTTGAGAAATCTCTTGAAAAAATGCTGGAGAATGCATGAGCTTAGTTAGAAACACTGTGTGTTTTTGTCCTGCACTTTCAATTGTGACTGCTTTTGCTCTCTGCTTGAGTCTGATAACTGGATTTGAGAGACTAGGGTCTATAGACTGACCATTTGAGCCCTGTCAGAAATCTGTGCTGACAATTCACACACCAGCTGCAGGCTATTGGGACTTTGATTTCTCGTTATCCAGTACTGAGTGCAAGGATTATTACAGAGAAAGGACTCTGATAACGCAGCAAGCCTGTTACTCCAGTCTTATGTACTCTTAATGCATCTGCAAGTGCTTGCAGTGCAAATTCAGATGTGATTGATGCTGTAATCTCTGATCATGTATCAGTAGTAGGAAGAGAATACCTTGTGAACTGGAGTAGTATTCAAGGAAATAAAAAGTTTATTAAAGAGTTTTTGAAGTTATGCATGAAGGTATTCACAGGTGGGAATCAAAGATTTTGGTGAGACCCTCCTCCAAATACATGCAGTAATAAAGTCTGGAATAAAATACTAAATGTGTCCTCCTTCATACATTTAAAATTTTTCTAAACTCAGTCATTTATATTTACTACCTGTGTTACTGCATGTAAGCATTCATTTCACTGCATAATTATTCAATTGGAGAGATTAAGTATTGCTCAATCAATTCCAATAAAGAGTTGTAGATCAAGCACTCTTTTCCTTACCTGTTTGCTAAGGAGTGCTGATTTACATGAGTGGTGCTGCTTGGGATTGAAGAGAAATCTAACTTGGGGATGAGAACAATGTAATATGATGTGTATAGCAAACATGACAACGCAAATTTTAGAAAGATGGAGAAAAGATGTGTGCAACATGTAAAGCCTGTGAAACTCTGAGGTGAGTTAAGTGTTTTCTTGAATCTACCTCCTAGTTTTTTTCAATATTACACCTTTCATGTCTTTCATTCCCCAAATCAGAATGTATCTGTTGAATAAAATAGAGATAAATACTAAATTCAGCATTTCTTTTGAGGTGGCTGCTGCAAAATTATGGAAGGTGTGTGGATTGGGTATTAGATGTGCATGGAGAGAGGAAAGGGCTGAGCATCAAAAAAACCTGGTCCAGTTGATTGCTAAAAGCCTTTAAAAATAAAGTGCTGGTTGCTACTGTAGTAGGTACCATCTGTTCTAAAAGAGCATAAGTTGGCACTTAGAGGAAAGTGTAATGTCAACCACCGCAGTAGTCTTGAGAATTTGAGTTGATTTACAAGTCCTGAGTCTGACCCTGATGGGAGAGGGAAGGACTTTGGTTCTGCAGCCTCTCCAGAGACTCCTACTTCGTTCTCACAGTGAAGGACGTGTTAAATTGGAGGTTTGCTTGTTAAAACCTGTGACCGTTGCCTGGAAAGGACAGATAGTTGCATGACAAATGTGATTACAAGAAGAACTAGATATTTCTGCTTAGGATGGTAAACAAGTTCCTCCAAAGGTTTTAGTGGTGGAAAAACGTAAACCTCCAGTTGGAATGCCTTACCTGAACTTAGTGATCAATATCTGTCTCCATGTGCCCTATACCTGTGACACGTACTCTTTGCAAATTTGTTGGTAACATAGTAGAGTTCCCCATCCAGCGGCCATGGAGGAGTCAGTAGAACAGCTGTTCCACCTAGCAGTTTATGCGCTCTCTGAAAAACCCTGACCACCCATGTAATGGTCTTCTTGCTCCAAACTACTCCTGCAGGTGAGTGCTTGCCTCAGGGAGAGCCTGACTTGCAACTTTCAGGTTTGTGTCACAAAGAACCAAAGATGTGACAAATATGCAAGAGATGTGTGTTGCATTATGGATTATGAATAAATTCAACAAAATTATATTTTATGACTTAGATTACCTTTTCTAATCTGTTAAGACTGAGGGAAGAATGACTTAAACCTCCCAATCCTCTTGCACTCTAACCAAGCAAAAAACCTTAGTTACTCCCAAACTTTGCTATTGCCCTTGTTCCTGATCTGTCTTCTACTTAAAAAATCCCTACATTTTTAAAGGTCAAGAGAGCATAAGTCTTCCTTTCTGTATGAGTAAATTAACTTTTTCTGATCTTCTATGTATTCCTTGACCAATATCTTGTGTCTGCCTGTAAAGGAAAATGTGGGGTGAGGAATGCAGCAAACCAAAGGGAGAGAAGTACTAGAAAATTAGACATTTTATTCATGTGTTATAATGAATTGTCTTTATAGCAGGGAATGTTCTTACTATTTCTTTCAGAAAAGCAGAATAATCAAATGTAAAATGCCCTGTCATAGGTATTACAGGGGAAGGAGCTGAAGTATTTTCAACTCGGTGTCTCTTTAGCATGTTATGTCCACAATTCTGCATTATGCATCCAGAAGTAGTATGACCTATTCAAATATTCTTCTGGAGTATTGGCCTATACATACAGTTTATTAATACCTTAGGATGAGTCAAGAATATACATTTATTTTAAAATACACTGTTGGTAAAATACAATGTTGTAATGCTAGCTAGTGTTTTTAAGGAAAAAAAATTATGGTTTTATGGTTTCTTTTGCTGTCTGATGAAACTTGGGTCTACACTGACCTGTTCCAATATAATATTCATATTAATAGATTTATAACAGCCTTGTTAAAATACTCTTGTTACAGCAGTCCCTGACAGCATATGCATGATTTGCATTATTTTGATTTTTTTTTAACCCTCCACAATGAAAATTTGAAAAGTGGCAAGTAATAGTATAAAGTCAGAACAAGTGCCTTTCATAGCAAATAGTGGTGCTACACAGTGTGTGCTTATAAAGGAAAACCTTGTGTAAAGTATTTTGTTTCCTCTCAGATAAGGAATACTTGACTCTAAAATTAAGTGGAAAAGCTGTTCTGTGCAAGTGTGGCTGCAGCAGCATCCAGCCACACTGCTCTACAGCTTTTTAGGCTATTGGTGACTACTTTAGAAACACCTGCCAAAATTTTCCTATGACCTTTACTGTCCCCTACTACCCACTTGGTTTTGAATACAGACTCGTAATATATGGAGGAAAACACCAGCTGCTTTCTCTCTGTGGGAATCAGTTTGTATTTTTCTAGTTCTACACCTATTTTATCACCTCTGACTTTGTAGAGTGCCTGTATTTTGATGGATTGTTTGTATTGGATGATGTGAATGTGATAATGTTCATGTGATTGTGTGGGCCTAAGTTTTAATGTGTTGATCAGCAATGCTGGCATGGCTAAGGTGCATTTTTCTTTTCAGAAAGGTGATACTGAAAAATTAAGATGGCTTTTGTGCTATTAAAGGTAATATAAATTACTAGAAGTTTGTTTCCTTTGCTCTTCCTTTCACCTTTCCAGTATAACTAGATGCAGATGTTCACTCAGTCACATTTGGACAAGTTTAACTGGAAATATGGTAGAATTCCCATCATCAAGAGTTGTCAGCTCAGGACTGAGTATCAGTCAGAATACGGCTTTCAGTTTGATCCAGAGTTTATTGTTGTTCCCACCTGATGGCCCCTGAATTCCTTTTGGAAGAGCCAAAAGTTTGTAACCAGCATCAAAACACACGTTCTGATCTAGTAATGATTTCTGAGCAGTTTGTAGCACAATGTCACAGCTGGTGAGTTGAGTTTGTGACTTAAACTGTTTTGTTACAAAGTGAATCCTACTCAAGTTTTAAAAGTTTTCACTCTAAGTTTGGAAATGTCATATAGTTCTAAGATAAAGCAAAATGAAGAAAGAAAACTACAAAAATTGAACGAATAAACATGCTCACTGTTTCTTTTATTTTTGTAATTAAAACTACTGCTTTAGAGTAACAAAGTTTTTTCTTCAGTTTTCTTGGGTAAAAAAAATTTAAGAAGTAATAGTTTGCCCAGATCTGCCTGTGTTACCACTGTATTTCACTCTACAACTCATGGAACAGCATTTCAACTTCTCATTTTTTGTTCTCCCTATAGAACAAGGACATACGTTCACTTTCTTGACCCCTTGATGAAATATTTCTGGGAGAATGTCCTCAGTCAGCCCTTTAGTATGTCTGAACTTAATTGATTAGGCTTATACCAATCCTTGTAGAAACACCTTCAAGAGAAATATAATTTTGGATATCACCATATGGATCTGACACTTTGTTCTGCATCTTTGCTGGGTTGCATCATCTTGTTGCAGTTTGTGACAAAAGTCAGTGTCCAAATTCAAGGTACTCTTAATAACTCTGAGAAGTCAACTTTCCTTGTGCTCTTTAGATGGTTCTGCTGAGTGATGCAAGATAATTAACAGCAGTGGAGTGTTTTAGTTAGGCCACTTCTGTGTTTGCAAAATTCAAAACTTCTGCTTAAGCTAAGGTCCCAGGAAAGTTAAGGGAAAAAAATGGTTTCCCAGAGCTATCGTACTTCCCTGTAGAATTAAAATTAAACTTATGACCCTTACAGCATAGTGAAGAAATCTGAATGATCCATCTGAAAATAAAACAATAATGTACCACCTCTCCTTACATTTTTCTCCAGAAGTCCCTTATGTGTGAACAAATAACAGGAGAAAAAAATTGTGTATGAACAAAATACTTTGGGAACTGAAAGGGAGATCGGGGAGTGGGTTAGTGGCATAGCTTCAGTAATTAAAGAGCATAACTAGAGATGCACTTACTTTTGATTCTAGATATTTGAAAGTGTTTGAATGTTCTGGTTTACTGGATGCATGTGGTGATGAATAGAATAAAAGAATTTTACTTTGAAAACAACTTCATGAAACTGCCAATATTTTATGAAGTATGAATAGAAATTTTGGTCAGATCTGTCACTGGAGTATTGCTGAATATTGCTGTATAAGACAACTGAGGACTTACTGATGCTGACCCATTAGGAGATATACTGAGAAGCCCGTGTGTGCATGGAGAGTGCCTCTTTGATTAATAGTCCTGCTGCAAGTGTGACATATCTGTGCTGCTGTGTAACTTTTCCTGGATGCTAGACACTTAGGTTTAATGATATTTGCCACTTCAATAGGAGGAAAAAGATTGAGATGATCTTAGGTTGCTTTTCTCAGTGTGTACAGTGTAGAAAAGGAAACGAAACATTAATTCACGGGGAGGTTTTGTCTCTCCGATGTGCCTGTGGAACAAGGGCTCTGCCTTTGGTCATCAGTGTGTGTGTGCAGATCTGCTGCCAGCAGTGCCCTTCTGGGAGGGGACTCTCTCTGTTCTGGGGGGAGTAAATCCCGAGTATACAGCCTCAGGACAGTCCTGGACAATTATGGCACTTTACATCAGAAAGCATTTCTGGAAGTTTAGAACACTCCCCAAAACCCTGGGATGCATACAAACCCAAAAGCAGCAAGAGAGCTTCAAGGGCTTCTTGGGTTCTTAATCTAAAACACATTACTATCCATTATCGCCTCTGCAGCCCGAGGCCTCGGAAAGGATGGTTTCGGAAGTGCTGCCTTTAAAAGCTAAAAAGCGCGTGTTGTGGCATCGCTCCTGGCAAGGATGCGGCGCCGGAGGAGGATGGAGAGAGCTCAGGGGCTCGGCTGCCACCTACCGCTCACTGCGCCGGGAGCGCGGGCAGCGCGGCGCTCTGCCCGGCCGGCGGGGACCAGGCTCTTCTGAGCTATCAGGAGGCACAGCTGAGCTTGCAAATTAAATGCTGCTGCTGGTTTACAGGTATCAATTCCCGGCGTAAGAGGTGCTGAATAACTTGAGCTATGTTTAGTGCATGGAGGCAGTAAAAAGTTGAAGCTCCACATTAGAATTTCAAAAGCTACAAAGTTAAACAAAGGAGAAAGCTTGATTTAGAAGGCTCTTGGGCTTTCAATGGAAATGCAGGTTTTCATAGGGTTTTTTTAAAATTTTTATTTTATTTTATTTTATTTTATTTTTAGCACCTAGCAGTTTCTTAGTGGGGACTGTCAGTTAATTTTCAGCCAAGCATTAATTCCAGGTGAAGGGGAAAATAGAGAAGCTGGTTACCAACACCCTCTGTTTTCACACAGAACTGTCTGCTCTAGCAGCAGCTCTCATGGGGATCTGGCACTGCCCACTGCTGAGTCCTGAGATGCAGGACTCCAGTGCAATCTTCAAATCCTGGGCATCACTCAGTTCAGACTCTGTCCATGGCAGGAAAAAAATCCCCACACCTGAAAACCAAACCCATAGAAACCTCAGGAACAGACCAATCTATAATCTATAGACTTTAGGGACCATCCAGAGCTGTTGGAGTCACTTGGTGCTCCACAGTAATTGTAACTGATGTTGCCTAGAAAACACTGGGCACATGCAGATCACATGAGATAAATTATAAGCACGAGGACTGAACTGTGTTGCTGTATTAACATTTACTAATGAGATCCAAATAAGAGGCGAAATAAAGTTTTTTCAGAAAAGGTATTGATATTGTCACCATAAATTATGTGAGATTTGATGTAATTGTCTTGTTGATAGTGAGCAAGTTTATCTTCAGTGTTTCCTTTGTAACATTTCTTTTCACAATTTAAGAGGCAGTATTGGAAAACGGGTTTGATTCCTAAGAAAGCCTTTCAGTCTGTCCCTAAATAAGAGCACATTCTCACTGTTTATGATGATGTGATTCTCTCCATTTTGATGCTGGGAAAGGCAGAGGGGTGCTAAGCTCCTGTTCACAAAGTTGAGTCAGAGCCCTATAGGTTATTTCAGAGTAAAGGAAAACCTATTTAATGCTTCCCACAGAATTAACCATTAGGGCCTTGTCCACAGAGACAAATCAGCAGTGTCTTTGTAGGGCTAATATCACCCAAATGAGCAACAGAGAAAGAGATCCCAGGATTTAGGCAACCAATCAAATTACACAAATGAAGAATAACTGCTGTGTGATGTGAGCCATTTATACATTATTCTGAGCTTAAAATTCCTTTAAGTAGATTTCCTGGAGAATGTAAAAAATCCAGCACTTTTCTAACAATTATGATCTGTATGTGGGCTTTTCAGGAACCCAAAAATGCACACACTTGTACCCATTGAATTCAACTCAAAAAGCAGGTGAGCTAGCTGTAACTTTGGGAAAGCATTACCTTTTGTTTGTTTGTCTGGAGCCTGTGTAAAAGTAGATGTTATTTTAGTGATTAAGAGAAAATGCTTCTTGATTTGGTAATGTTAATTTGCCACTAAAAAACAAACGAAAGTTATCTTTGAGAAGATAAGTGGGAAAAGTTGATGACCTTTGTATAAGTAATGTTTACTAAAGCCTCCATGCCCTACTAAATTTTAAAGATCATAATGTGAGATACTTATGAAAGAAAAATAGTTTACCCTTCCAGTTTTACTTTTAAGAGAGCAATATAATTATAAGAGAGTCCAGAATGTACACAGCATACCATTAACTGGTTAAAGGTATTTTCTAATGTGTAAAATTATAACAAAAATGAACAAAATTCAGTGGATCAAATATTATTGAATTATTTTGGCAATATTACATGGTTAATTGTTTTATTGTACTGAAGAGCGTGCAAGATCCCTCACAGCTCAGACAAATGAAAGCATGTCACTAAATTTCTCAGAGGGCAAAATGAGAAGACACAACTGCAGGCTTGCTGAGCTAAAGGATTAGAAAAGGTTGTATTAATAAGTTGACATGATTATTCAGCAAAGTCAGGCCACAGAATGATTGAACTGCTATTTTGGGGCACAAATAAAAACGTTGTGGCTGAGTACCTCCCGGGTAAATGGCAGAGGGATGGGTTTTAAAGCCCATTTGGGATGGGAACATGTGCATAGACACAGTGTATGTCTGAGCAAGAGCTTTGTCTGCCAGAAGCCTGGAAGGATTGGATCCTTCTCCAATGCATGAGCTGCTATTGTAAAAAGTTATCAGATGGAATTCAGGGCTGGCTGCATTACTCAGGAGTGAATTACACATTTCATCCCAAACCAGTGCTAGTGAATGCTTTGAATCTGAATTGCCAAGAGGTAGAATAATGGCAAAACTGACATATAGTTGATAGCTGTAACCTTATTTACATTGACTCTGACAGAACTCATCACATTATAAAGCAGTATTAATAAAATGTTAATTGAACTACTAAACACCATCAGCCATTAAAATTACCAGAGGCTGCTGTAATCCACTAATAGAATATTTACTGAAAACTAAAAGAAGAAATTATTTTGCTTAAAATATTGGTAAAAAAAGCTGAAAGAATAAAATTAAGTTGACCTTTTGATAGATGTCTGTTTATTGATTTAAATTCACCATTTTGTGAACAATGTCAAAGAGGTCTGTTAGAATAGAAGCATGTATAATAACACAAGCTAAACAATTTTTATTTCTTTGTGTGTCATTACAGAGAGATTGAAGCAAGCTTCACCTAAGTGTAGTGATGCAAAAAAAATAATAATACCCAGTCTGGATGTGAAAAAGCAGAGGAAAACAAGAGCTTCATATTAAAGTGCCTTCTAGGTAGCTGACATGACGCATCTAGTCAGACGTAAATAATGACAGACGGAAACTATCATGAGGTCTGTGAAGCATCAACATGCTGCCATCATTTTCTTTCTAACCTTGCTTTGCTAGCAGCTCTCAGACTTACAGGCTGAGAGATCATTTAAAAAGCAAATCCTAATGATGCTGCCCACTGTAGCAACAGCCAGTGAGGCTGGCATCAACTTAGCTCAGTTTGGGAACTCGGGCTAGCAGCCACAGCTGGCTCCTGACACCCCAAATGGGAGCTGTCCCTCGCTCCCTCCCTGGCTCCCTGCAGCCTCCTGTGCATCTGGCTCAAAATGATCCACCTGTATGGGCAAGGGGCAGAGCAGGCACTCCTCCTTCACCCACCTCTTGGCAAATAAGCCCTTCAGTTATTTTCTTTATTGGACTAGGTGTATTTTGGTGCAGGATGTCTGGAATGGTTTTTGCTTTATACATTTTATTTGTAGTGCATCTGTCTGGGAACAGAGAGGGAGTAATGTGCTGGTATCCCTGTAGCTTCAGCAGAGCTGTGTTGTGGTTCAGATAAACACATCTGTACACAGCTGCCATAATCAATGTGAAATAGTACAGCAGTTTTGCAAATGCAACTTAAGAGGGCAAGAAAGGCAAAATATACAAGAACTTACAACAGGTCACCAGTGTTATCCAGCTCAATAGACTCTATTTATCAAAACATCTAATAAAACATTTGCACATTTTATTTAAGCTGGTGCCTGCATTGCAAACCATTGGGAAACGAGCTGGTGTGAGAAAACGTAATGGCATTATCACTTTGCAAATCAGCATGTGGCTCTGCTTGGGTGCTAGCAGGGCATGAGGGCTCAGAGACAGATGACAACATGAAAAAAGAAGTAGATCAGACTGCTTGTTTTTGATTGTAAACATTATTTTCATATACAACAATGAATTTCATCCTGTTTGGTAAGCCTGACCTCAGGCTGTATAAATGTATCTCCATTGTTTGTATGTAAATTGAAACATGACAAAAAAAAAAATCCTTCCCAACTCTCCCATCAGAAGGCTATTTATGCTTCACAGATCTTTCCAGTACTTTAAGCACAGCTAAGCAGCTACCTCAGGTAAAGAAGATGCTATTTTTCCAAGGAAGCATTTAAAAATATTTCCCCACACACACTTCTGAATGTTCTAAATACTAATGCAGAATTCGTGACTCTCAAAGTAAATAGATGGCACTTAATTATGCTGGTGATGTCAGGTATTGTATAGGTTGATTTCCCAAGGCGTAAGTGAAAAATGTACTATTTGGTCTTAAATTTAGACTTAATAAATAGCTAATTTAGGATCTTGCTCTATATGCAAGGATATAATCACAAGGCATTCATTTTTAAAAGGTTTCATTTATTCTTGTGAGCTTAATTATTGCAAGGAAACTGTGAGCAATTTGTTTTTTTTTTACCAGTGTCTGATTTCTGAGAATGGTTATTAAATATTAAATGGATGCATAATTCAGGCAATTAAGAAAGTAATCACACAAAGTAATGTAATGGAAGTTAATTATTACTGCATAAGCAAATAGTTCATTAATGCTAGTAGTTGCTATGGCTGCATTCTTAATACATGCAGAACTGAAGCATGAATCCTCTGTGTATTCAGAGGTACCAGAAGTATGGTACTGCAGAAAGAGTGTTCCTAATGAAAGGCCCAGGCAAATAAGGTCATATTGACCCCTGACTTGTCTGAATGCTGCAGGATCATCATTACTTAAGAGAGTTTTATCAAAACCATGGCTACTTTAGATGCTTATAATACCTTCTGTTTGTAATACAGGCTGTGGCTTAAATCAAGGAAGAACTTGGGGAATTCAGCTGTTTTAAAATAAATTAATAAATTGCCAATCCTGCTTCTCTTGTTAAAATTCTACCCAGTGGTGCTCCTCTTGTTAAAAGGCTATAAAATCATTATATGTAACTTAAAAGGATTGTACAATTTTTCAGTACAAAAGCATAATAGCTGACAACCACCCTTGTTAGATTTTGTTCTTCAACGACGAGAGCAAAACCTGACATTGCTTTGCTACCATTATTTCCCTAAAGCAGAGCTTTTCATAAGGATTATTTTAAGCCAAGAGACACTTGTGCAGCTACATTCCACCTAGCAGGCTGTGAGGCAGTAATATTACCCTCAGTGCTGTGTGGTTTAGCCAGGCATGGGAGGATCTGTGACTGAGGGTGAATGTGGTGCAAAATGGTGACAAGGCTCTCATTGGAACCTTGAAAAGTGTGAGGTAGGACAGTTGGTTACTTCGTGTGTGTCCTTAGAGAGGAACAGAATGCCACTTTAGGCTATATGTTGCTTTAAAAGGAGAAGAAAAGAACAAGGCAGCAATTACCATGCCGGAGAACCCCTGCAGGTCATCACAAGCCTATTCCTGCCAGCTGCTGGTTCTCACAAAATGCTGGTCCCTCCAAATGCTGCCATGTTAGATAAAAGAAGGTGGATTTTGTTACTAATTGTGCACTGCAGCTAGGCAAGAAGTGCAATTGTGTTAGTTCTGAGTAAAGACTGCTGTGCACTGCCTGGGATATCTGTAGAACCAAGTGGCTGTTCGGCAGCCAAGAACACAAAGGTTCTCAATTTTTAATGACCTCCTCTCTCATTTCAGTGCATCCCACAACAGGACAGTAAGCAAATCAGTGTATAGAACCTAGCTGTTGCTAGCTCAGTGCTTCATGAATTTTCTGGAGAAATCTTCAAATGATTGCTTTATGCTCCCAAGATATCTTGGATTTGAGCAGACTGGGGAACCTAAGGAGGAGGTGGGGGGAAGCAGTGTGGTGGCAGCTCAGTGTTGCACTCTGGTCTTCCCAAGGAATAGCAGTCAGCTAGAATAGTGATATGATGAATCTGGAAATAAAACTCTTGTAACCCCTTGTGACTGGCTAGGGGAGAAAAGAGGATAGACCTTTGGATTGAAAATGTGCCCATGCACAATGATATGTTTTAATTTATTTTAGGGCTATTCATTCTAAGAAACTGTTCATTATTTTGAAATACTTAATACTGTTTCAGAATGAAAACAAATGTTGAAGTGTAGGAAATTCCTGTGGGAGAGAAATTGTGTTTTTTACCAGCTCTAATAACCACCATTGCAACAGCATGAGCAGTCAATCAAACAGGAATTGAGCCAGCACAACCCCAGGAAAGTTCCTTTCATCCCTTCTTTATTTGAGAAGCAAACCCTTAGTCTTTTTGCAAGCCCTATTAAAAGTGCAGCTTTTGCAGAATGTCTGGGGAGGTATGAGAGTTGTCTGCTTGGGGCTGGGTGTGAGGGAACAAGTACCAGACTCTCCCAAGCCCCACAAGCACTACCTTGCAAAGGGCCATGTGAAGCTTTCCACGTCGAGTGCCTCCCCTGGCAGTGTCACATAGGAGGGTGACGAGTCCCTCTGCTCAGCCACCTGGAGACCTTCTGCGGTTCCTATGGCTGACAGCGGGGTCCTCAAGTCTCTCTGTCTTACCCACACCAGTTTTGGAGCCCTCCTGTCACCGGCTCTTGACAAAATGTCTTACTGCATAAACTGCTGAGTCTGGTGCAGCTTTGCGCCCAGACTGGTTTCAGGGTACAGCCTTTTGCAGAGGGCAGAGGGAATGCAGATGGCAAAGGTGGCTGCTTGTGCAGAACTGACTGAAAGGATGCCTAGTTTGGTTCATGCTGCCCTTCCTGCTCACTCCTGCTGGGAGGTAGAAACAAGAGGGAGTGTTTAATGATCAGGGTGATAGTGAGATTGGCCAGATGTGATAGGAACTTTCATGAGTAGCTGAATACATATTACTCAGAAAATTACTAAGCAGCACAGACTCTTGTGCTAGAAATGTTCTCTGCTGGGCTGCAGCCAGACCTCACCTTGTGCCTATTCCTGGTGACCTCCAGCAGCTGTGGCTGGGATGGGCAAGGAAGGCATCAGCACTCACAGCTTTCCAAAGTGTCTCTGCCATCTAGTTCTGTCTGACAGCATTGGGACAACACCTGAGTGCACTGTTGATTTTTTCATTTTGGTGGGGTTCTATACCTAGTGTGTATATCTTTTGGTGACTGCATCAGAAGTTTTGATAACTGTATTGACTGAAGTTTTATTTCTCAATATGCTGCTTCCCTGTTTCTGGTAAATGAACATGTGCTAAGTGCACTTAGAGGTTTTCCTTTGCATGAAAACTTGTTTATTATATACAGAGAGATATGCCCAAATAATTCCTAATAATGATAAATTTATTTTCTTTCATTCCAATGATGCTGCTAAGAAAGTAAAGGTTTCTAGAAAAAATTACGCAAATAGAAAATGTCTTATTAAAATTATAATCCTTTGAAATTGAAGAATAGTTCTAAATACAAAACTTAGTAACAATTTTCTTAATCTTATACTCTTAGTATAGTGTATCTTTCTAATCAAGTAATTGTAATCATCTTCAGCTACGGATTTGAAGTCTTATTTTCTGTCCTGGGTTACAGAAATAACACTCAAAACGTAATCATTTAACAACAATATTGATGCTAAATATATTTTCTTTTACTGCAACAACTGAGTTTTTTGTGAAGAAAAATAATCAAGCAAAACCAAATACAAAAGCTGATTTTCATTTTAAAACACATTGTTGTAGCTCCAAGTTCTGGTTTAATGTGAATAATTGGCAGATGTTTTGTTTTCACTTATGTGGCAAAAACAAATGCTCAGAACAGTGCAACAGGCCAGGACAGTGCCCTGGGTTCACAATCATACTTCTCTAGCTGGGGATATGCTCAAGTTAAAATACTGGCAATGGCCAAGTATTTTTATTTAGCTACATAAATTTAAAATTTGAAGTAAAAACAAGCTAACTTTGAAATTCTACCTGTCTCTCAGCCTTGCCTATAAATTTATCAATTTCTAGGCTCAAACAAAGCATGAAAAATCTAAATGCTTTGGCAGATGTCCCCTCTGTGAACAACTCCCTCATGGCTTCCTATCTATACAAAACATGAATGTTCCTTATTCTGCTTCTAAACGTGGCTTCTGTGGCAAGAAAGACTTATACCCTTGCTTTGTTCAGGAGGCAGAATTGTCACAGGATCTGCTTGGGGAAATTTTTTCTTAACTAGCTCTAAGAAGCTATATTGGGCATCTTGAGTCATTTCTCACTATTTCTGCAATAGTCCTGTTGATTTAAGTCAATGTAGTCAAACAATAAACATTTCAATAACCAGGTCAGCATGTAGTATTCATAAATTCTTGCAGAGCTGCTCTATATCCATCATGCAGTATAGTAAAGGTTGAACACCACAGTCTTATCCTATTTTTCATTTTCCTTAAAAATATGCACATCCTTTAAAAAATCTTACCGCACTGTTATTCATAGATCCTGGGAAGCTGTCACAAAACATAACAAAAAGTGTGCATGTAATTGTAAGGACTCCAACAGAGATAAAAAGGAAAAGCTGAAGTTTCAAGTACTCATTCAAGTTAAGGAAAATTATTTCTGTTTCTCTTTGGTCTTTAGCACAAGTGATGAAGGAAGGAGTGCCCAGCTGTAGGATGTCTGTCTGTGTAAGCATGGTGGTATCTTCTGTTATCAGTTATTCTTGCAGTGTCTGTTCATGCTACATTTGCTCTCATTGTGATAGGATTCCATGTAGGGATTCAGAGTATCTAAAGACCTTCCACCTAAGTTTTCACAGAGAATGTAATGAACTTCAAGTGGATCTGGGATTAAAATTTGAACAAAAGTTGAGAAAATGATATGCTTGTGAAGGTTCAAAATAATTTACTTATTCTGTATGGAGGTTTTGGTTTGGTTTTTTTTAATGCAGAAGTTCTTCATTAAAGTATGACTCCATTTTTTTCCTTCAGTGTTTTTCTTACCTCTTCTGCTACTTTGGGAGTTTCACTGCATGTGATGATTGTCTGAAACCATTTTTGTTTCCTGTTCTTTGCTGCTGCTTTATTTTCCAACAAGTTTTGCTTAAGTAACTTAAACTGGTCAGTCACCTGCTTCCCTTCTTGTGTATGTTGTCCTGGTTCCATGGTACAGAGAATTGTCTCAGTCTTGAGAGAAGACAAAGAAAGTGGGCCTTGGCTGGAGAGCAAACAAGCTGATCTTATGGCACGTAGGTTTGCAGGTTCTGGCACCAGTCACCTCCCAATTTACTGGGTGTCACTTAGAGCCAAAGGCCCATCATCCAAACACAAGGGATTAGCCTGTGTGACGAGGCTGTCTGCAGACAGGTGGTTATATTGCAGAGATCTGGGAGAGGATGGCTGAGTGTCATCCCTCACCAGAACTGCCCCAGCTAGGCAGGCTCAGCTCCTCCCATGTCAGCTCCATCAGCTGCTCTTGCTGCTGTACCCACCCTTCCCCCTGAGCTGGGTGCTGCACGACCCTGTCCTCCCTGTGGCCTCACAGGCTGCATGGATTGCCTCTGCTTTGATGTAACCTTGGGTCCAGTCAACAGAACTACAGTTTGAAGTACAAAGGAACAAAAGAATGAAACTGTACAAAAGTACAAACCAAAGGTGCTAAGTAAAAAGAAAATGCCACAGACATTTCAGCTGAAGTTGAATGTGAACAGAGTACTTGTTGGTTACTGGTGAGGGTTGCAGTGGTGTGTTTGTATTTTTATAGTGGGGAGATTCATGGCTATAGAAATTTGGATGAGGTTAATCTTGCATCTTTATTAGCATTACTTTAAGTTTATACTTCAAAATTGGCTAATGGGATGAGAGTAGAGCTGAGCTGGATGATTATCTCACTTACTACTATCTCTATTCCAAATACAACTCGAAATGCCTTGATAGTTTCCTATGGATAGACAATGAATGATCAAAATAATTCAGATTTAATTCTTTTTTGTTATTGTTTACTACCAAAATGCACTGCATGCTGTATAACAAACACAGAAAAGAAAGGCACCTCCAACATGAAAAAACTGTCTGAAAAATTGAAGTGGATGAGACAGGGCTCCAGATGAAACTGGAGGGTAACCCATTTAATTTTATTTTAGCAATTTTCATTCCCGGTTTCTCTCACAGAAGCCTTGCAACAGGAGCTGAGTGCTTTGCTATGCCTTTGGAACTGCTTCTCTACTTGGCTCCTTGTGAGCCAGCTGTCTGCAAAGTTTGCTTGGTCCACAATACTCACCAGCAACAGTTAATTCATGTGGAAAGATAAAAAGTTGATGCTGACCTTTGAAAGAGAAAAAGCTCTACTCTCCCATTACCTGATTGCACATCCCTTCAAGGGAAGGGATTTAGGCAGAGGATGATTCACATTGAACTTGTGTGGATTGGTGCTGACTCCATACCCGTCCTGCCAAGGGAATACTCTAATGCTATAGGTAATTCAGTGTCATGCTAGTATATAACATTTATGTACAGCTTGCCTGGACTAATCTTAGAGGTGGAAAACCTTGGAAAGCACTTTAGGACTTGTACTTGGAATATACAGGTCAGTTAATGGCTCTCAGAGATCAAGAGGTGCTTTATGTGTTATATCTGTTATGTGGATGGCACTGTAACTTTCCATAGGAAGTGTTTGATAGATCCAGAACTTATTAGTGAACTCTTAATAGTTCATCTCAGTGTTTGGCCCTGAACTGAGATGCTGATGGGCTGCCAAGACTTGTTCAACAAAACGTTTCCAGAGAAATTCTCAGGAGTATGACATCAGCGTATACTTCTTCCCCACCTCTGTAAAAATATAAAAGCTATTTCAAGGCATCTGATGGTAGAATTTGTTACCAAAATAAAATCAGTATAGGATTTTTTTCCACTCTCTAGCTCCAGCCCTCCTTCCTGCAATTACTTCCTTTTCCAGAACAGTTCAGCTTCATATCTATGGCACCTAGCAGCCATGCAATTACTCTAGGATTATTTCATGTAAAGGAAAGGTGTAGCTGAGCATTAGTATTTTTATTAATATAAATAAGCAATTGCTGCAAGCCAAGTTTTTTGTCATTCTTCTTAAATGAAAAATTGGCATTGAGTTGCAGATTCCTATTTTCAGTGGGAAACTAAATACCTTAGGACAGCTTTTAAAAAGCCTTTCACACAGAATTTCAGAAGTCTTACTGAACAGAGGATAAGAGCCATAGGATGCTTCTCCTCTCTGGACAGCAAGTCTCAAGTCAACCAGGACACAGAGAATTTTTTTATTCTTTTATAAAACAGTCACTAAAGTATTCAGGAGTGAATGTATCCACATGTTCTGGGTCACTCTTAATGCTTTGTAGATAAGGAGCAAAGGACAGCTGAAGACATGGAGGAGGTGGAAGATAAGCAAGGCTTAAAAATGCACTGATGTGAGCTAGCAGATGATCTTGGATAACTCTTGCAGATGAGAAACACAGGTGCCAGTTAAGAGTCTAAGCAGCTACAAACATTGGAGAGAGGAAATTAAATGTAAGATTAAGAGCAGTAGTGGATCACAATGTTCTACAGGAGCACAAACAAGCAAAGGTGGTCCCTGCAAGATACTGTGTGCTTTCTTTTAAACAGCTGTGAAGGGGTAGAATTTCATTTTTTTTTTCCTCTAAAGCAAGCACAGGTCTTGGCAGAAGTGCAGGTCTTGTTCTTGTCCATCCTGACCCTAATCTTGAACTCTGTGAAAGCAAAGGAAGATAATTCCTGTTGACTTTAGAGCACTTTAGGTCAGATCTGCTGCTTAGTAGCACCAGGCAGGAACCAGGTACCACTATGACTTTTCCTGTGGCCAGCTACAGTATTCAAATTAATTTGAAAACAGCATAACTGGTGTGAAGGTAGTTGTGTGTTGCCATTGCTGCTTGGGGATAATAGCTTATCCCTGCAAAGACAATAAGTGTGAAAGTCTCTGCAGATGCTGTTTGGAGCATTCCTGGGCAGGAGAGAGAGCTTGGCGCCATTTTTATAGTTATGCCTGTTAAGATTTAATAGATGGAAAGTTTCATTAGTGAACTGTGTTGCAATTAACTTGAAGGAGGTTCCAGCTTACTGTATGCAGTCCTTCCTCAGAGAAAGTTGTTTACATTTCCTTTTGGAAATTATTGGCTCTTCAGCACTTGATTGTTAGTGAATAGCAAAGGCTGTGATTTAACAAAAAACCCACCAACACCACAACATGATTTTCTCATTACTCTAACAGAAGATTGGGTCAGTTGTATAACTTTTTTTCCTTTGTGAAATGAAAGGAAATTGGGTTTCCTTTCCCTAGTTGCTGAAAGTCAAAAACTGAGTTGACCCAAGGGCAAGGGATAACACAGAAATGCAAATCTCAGAGAAAGGTTTCCTCCTTGGTAACATCTGTAATGACGATTAATGGAGTAGTGACCTGGTATTTGTTTGGTTTTTTTACCAATCCACCCCGAGGCCAGATCCTGCACGATTCACACAATACTTTCACTGCAAAATAGATTAGGATTTAGGCCTGCCCAGTCTTGTGAGTGACCTGCCATGAGAGAAGAGGCACACAATCCCTACCAACTTTAGAGCTGCTGCAGACAGATTTTAGTGCGCTTATGGGGGATTTACCCGGCGTTAATCTGTTTGAAAGAGGAATATGTGGCCACATGAAGCTGATTGATGTTCATAATAACTGAAGATCACATTCTTTGAACCTTCTGGGTCTTGTTTTGAAGAGCTGTATCAGAGCAAGCAGTGGCTGAGCAGCCCTGATGAGCCCACCCTCTGCTAGCACCCAGCTCGTGCTGCTGAGATGTCTGGGGGAGGCTTCCCCCTTTGAGAACCTCTGAGCATCCTTTTGCTGGCACTCATAACCATAAAGTGTAGGCAAACTGCTCTGAACATTTTTTTCTTGATTCGGAAAAACCTTCCTCTGAATTCTATCCAAGACCTTGTCCAAAGAAAGCAATTCACAGACCCCTTTTGGACAAGTGCAATTCTAGCCAAATTGTGAAACAGAGATCATGTACTTGACCATGAAGTTGTGGTTACCTGAATGAATTCTGTGTGATGGCAGTTCAGAGGGCCAAAACTGGTGGTTGCTCTTGTTTTCATTGCACAGACATTTCTTTGAGACAGTGCAGAGCTCACAAAAGGGTGTCAACAGGAGCTGGAAGTTTTTGCATTTCGTAGTGAAGTGGGAAATCTGTGAGTGATGACTAGTGTGTGACTACTTTTAGGCCTGATATTATAGCTTGAAAATGCATGAACAGAAATAAGAACAACATTATACTATTTTATGCTAAATTAACCTATCTGTAGAGTATAAAATATCTGTCTCTGCAGAGATGTTATAAAACCTAAGTATTTTCATAGTAACAGTGATATTATAAGTATTTAAAGTTTCCTTGCTAGGATGTAAAATTACTAACCAAAATTTTATAAAAAACCCAGAGGAAAATTGGAAAATGTGAATGAATCAAACAAATTTAATTTTGTTTTTAACTGAAATTTCAGTAATTGTTTCATTTAGCACCAATCAAAGATTTTTTTTTTGTTTTCTTTTAACATATTCTTGTGAAGTGCAAAAGCAGATTCATCAAAGCTAGAATACTCTGTAGGAGCAGAGTGGCCTGACTGAAATCTGCTGTGGACAAGGTTTGCAGGGCTGAGGGTAGAGAGTGTGGTCAGAGTGGGCACAGCCAGGCTTATCAATTGGCCATGTGTGCACTCTGGTCTGGGCCACGTGGGTCTAGCTGGGGCTGTAAAGTGAAAATTGCTCTTTCTGCCATTGCTGTTCCAGCCAATTGTCTTTTCCAGAATGAGACCTCCACCTGCAATGCCACAGATGAACCATTTTGTATTAATGGTTTAAGGAAACCAGAGAATGGAGCAGCATAAACTACCTTTTAGTCTTACCCCAGGGACTGATTTATGAGAAGGGAAACCGGAGAGTCAGAAATGGGTGCAAGTAACCTCATATATTAGATTATTGCTCCATGAGCCCCCTCAGTCTGCTGGGAGATGCTTTCTCTTCCCTTTTCATTCTCTCGTGGTACAGTAACTTACTTTAGGAGTTCTTAGTATTTTTGAGGAAAATCCGAGAAAATCATGAGAAAAATCTGAAAAGAAAAAAAACCCGAAATCCTGCCCTGCTTCAAACGTGATTGCAATTGAGAAGGTTAAGGGAAAAGTTTGGGACATGTATAACTAATCCATTAGTTCTTTGACGGTTTTAGAGTGAAAAATAAAGGGTAAAATGCTATACAGAGGAAGTGGATATGTATGTGAGAGAGGGTAAGGTGTATCCATTCAGAAAAATAAGGTGTGATTGCCATGACACCCTGGCTGCATCACTGTGATCCTGTCCAAGAGCAGAACACAGCAAAAGTGCACACATGCCCACACATTGCCATCACACCTTAACAGGGAGGGACATGTCAGCTTTTTCTCAATTTTGGATCTCACTACCTAATTTAATAAATGGGATATTGTTAATTAGCACTAAAATCCCCCAAGTGTCAAAGTTGAAATGTACTGTGAGCAAAGAGGCAGACCCTGGTGAGTGTGAACAGGATGAAGATCTTCTCCAGAGTGTTCCCCATCACAGATATTAAATATGGAACCATCCTGAAGCAGGCATTAAGGGATGCTCTCACAGTGGTGGGCTTTGTCACCAAAGGTGTTTGAGGCTGAGTCAATGCAGTTAAGGCTGCAGAGCTGTTGAGGCTGGAGTTCAGTGGGACAGCAGTGTACTAACCCACAGCATGGGATAACCTTCCAGCCTTCCCTGCCTCCACCAAATTATTCATAGTATTTGAGTGCTGTAATCCTAGAAACAATACTTCCAAAGGCCTAAAAGACATGTCATGTAACCTTTATTAGTTTATCACTACAGCAGAGACACCTCCAACTTGCTTTGATTTAGTGACATAACTTGTGGTTAAAAGCTTTAGGCGAGGCCACACACATGCAAACAGTGACTAGTGATTTGGATAATTAGTAAGAATGGCAGAGCCCTGTCTCTTTACTTGAAAGGTAGCAATGATAAGCAATTAAAAATGAGCTGTAAAAGGTAAAATCATGTAGTGATATGCAGTGCAATAGACCAGGTTGACTAAAGCAACATAACAGCTACACCAAAAAAGAGATGGGAGAATGAAAGTAAAATGCAGTAATTTTGAGTGTTGTTTTCAATGAAATTGTTTCTAAAAGTGGAATGTGGGAGAATCATCAGCTTTTCTGACAACAGGGGTAGCTCCATCACAAGAGCAGGTGTCCTGATGCTTGCAGGATTTGTTTTCTCAGAATATTTATAAAATGATAATGCAGCACCTTGATAGTATAAAAAAATCCCTGAAAATACCATTATTAATCAGAAAAGTGTGAGGCACAATTAGTTTTTTCTCTTTCAATTATTTTTTCATCTCATAGCTCTTGCTCATTACTTAAGTGAGTCCTACTTGGCCCTACTACCTATTCTCTTTGCATTGGGGAGGTTTGAAATTGGCCCCAGCATTATTTGCTTTGACAAATTTGGGCTATATACCCTTTTTCTGTCTGTCTACTCCTCATTTGCCTTCTGAAACGGAATTTCTTACACATTTTTTGCCATTTCTTTGGCAATAGCCTTCCAGTGTCAGAGGAAATGTGAGAATAGTTATCAAATTTTTCTAAAAGTTTGGCTCTATCATAGTACAGAA
The DNA here is from genome assembly GCF_009819885.2 of Catharus ustulatus. Classification (NCBI taxonomy): domain Eukaryota; kingdom Metazoa; phylum Chordata; class Aves; order Passeriformes; family Turdidae; genus Catharus; species Catharus ustulatus. The sequence continues at coordinate 16,756,927 of NC_046227.1, forward strand.
GTTGTGATCAATAGAAGAAATTAGAGTATGATATGGATGCCTTTGATATGGAACTTCTTTTTGATGGAAGTATTTCTGTGGAAGTGCTGATTGATAGATGACTTATAATTATATCTGGAAAACAAAAAAGATGACCAACTGTGTGCTGAGAAATGAGGAATTTAAATGGCTCAAAAATTTCAGAAAGATTTGGCATAGTGTTGGTGGATCAGAAATAGTTTGAGACTTCTAGTTTTGTCTTTCTCAGCTCTCTGGAACATTGATTGAATCTTGCAGGGCAGAATAAAGTTGCAGACTGAAGCAAGACTGGTAAATAGCGTAGCTGGAAAAAATCCAAACATGCTCACACATCTAAAATCTGTTATTTTGAGTGAAAACCTTGCCCAATGGTTTACATGTGGTACTAGCTTCAAGGAAATATTGCATCAGTTTGATTGTAATGATGCTCACAGAGCAGTACTACTCAGGGCACAACAGGGTTGGGTTTTCAGGCATCATTTCCTGATTTTCAGGATGGCTGCTGAGATCCATGGCACAAAGTGTGATGAGAGAACTCTTGTAGGCCTTTCTCTGTTTGACACAAAATGTACTGGTGTGTCTGAGAGTGTTGCATGGCTTTTAGGACAATGGGAATCCAGTTCTATGTTTCAAACACTGGGGTGTTGCTGCTAAGAAAATAGCAAAAAACCTTGGCTTATGGGCCTGGAATAGCTTCCTGAATCAGCGATTCAGGTTTTCTGGAAGATATGAATTCCTTAAAATCAGGAACCTCCCTCTGCTTTAGATTATTTGTTTTTAATGAATAGTCAAATAATAGTATAGCTGAGAGTTAATGTGAGAGTGATTGTAAACTTGCAGCCAGAAAGCCGTATGGGATTTTCTCCTATTTGCAGTGAGTGCATCCAGCCACCTCTCTCTTGGAAAGAGCACAGCTGTGATCTGTGTCAAGGAGTAAGGGCTGCTCTGAGATTGCAGTGATTACCTGATTTGCATCTTCAGTTGAAAGGAAATTCTAGCTAATCAATGGACTTAGCTACACTTGTTTCAATTTAAATAAGCAAGTCTAAAAGCCTTCTCTGCACCCCTGTTTGTTTAAGTTGGCTTTGTCTCTTTGATCTCATGTTAACATACCTTAATGACAGGTAATGATTGATAATGGTGTATTGTAAAGTTCGGGTAATAAATAGTGTTTTACTCATAATAATGCTGAATAATGTACTTTTTATGACCCAGTTTGATGGAAAATTTCCTTGTCAACTCTGCCTAATTGTCCAAACAAACCACCCATTACTTAAAGAGATACATGTCTAAACTAGACACATTAATTAGGGTCATGACTGAGCTACACAAAGGAATATAGTAACACTTCAGTTATCTTTAACTATGATCTTTGGACAGCAGTCCTAATGTTTAACTGAAGTTTAATGGGAAGCTATTGTTTACGCTATCCTTTTGTAACTTGCAGACATGTTGGAATCAATCCATAGTGGCTGGGTGATGGGAAAAGGGATATCTCCCTGAAGGTCTTTAAAGGTCATAAGCAATATTAGTTTGAACACCAAAAATGACAAAATTAAGTAAGATTGGATGAAAGAAGAGAAAAAATGGTTTCTGGGGTTTTATCCATTCAGCAACTGAAGTCAGTATATATCACATTCCATTGAGTTGAAGGTTTAAAAAGGAGTGTAGATTTTTAGGTGTCATTCTTCTGGAATACTGTACATCCGAGTGCTGTGCCAAGCCCTCTGGAGTGCTGGCACTTCCACAGTGTCCCGTTGGCACTGAAATTTTGATAATGTAGTGAGGCCTCAGAGGCACCAGTGTAGACTTTAAAATAAATATCAAAATGTAGAAACTTTATGTGTAGTGAATTACCCCAAATTATTAAAAACAATGAAATCCTAATTCTATTAAAACATCAGCTTCCAAGAATAGATTGACCTGTAGGATGAAATAATTTTCTAATGAAGGGTTTCTTTGATGGTGAGTTCTGGTCCCTCTAAATAAAAAATGCTCACTTTCATAAGTACCATACAAACAAATGTGAGATACTGATGATATAGGAGAATTTGTATTCTCTCTCACTGCCCCCATGCAGCAGAGCATTCACTGGGCATCAAAAACAGCTTCTGTGCAAGACTGTGTCAGTGTGCTTGGAGTGAAATGAAAAAGCTCCTACCTGTCCCTTTCCTACTTCTGTTGTTTCCATTCAGTATCAAAAGTGTAGATGATGTTATGCCAGAAGGGATTTGTCCTTTTTATCTCGGAAGAGAAATGTTTTTGCTATTTGCATTTCTGAATTGCTTAGCTGCCCAAGCATGCTTTATGTGTGCTGCTTGAAATGTGTCATCAGATCACGTGTCCACTGTTCTCTGGCTGATGTTGGACTTTCTCCAACAAATATGGATTATGTTAAAGCAGGTTCTGAATTGACGAGAATATGTTAATAACTCCCAGATGGGCATCTTTGTGCAGGGAAATACAAGCAGTCTATGGCAGGAGCTAGTGTTTGGCAGGTCCATCATTCCGTCATTAAAGGCCACATTATTACTCTCAACTCTGCTTGCATGACAATTGCTTGCATAAACTCAGTCTCCCAAAACCAAATAGACACAATTTGCTTTTAAAGATACTTTACTGTCATAAGGAATCTTTTTATGCCAGCTGGTGCTTCCACCAGTTTATAATATGGATTTTTATAATTAAAGAATAGGGTGAAATAAACACTTATGTTCCACAAATGCACACCTAAGGTCATTTTCCCAGATGTGTGATATAAATATAAGCTCAGAATAGTTATACAGAATGCTGTGAGTACTGTACTATTCAGTGGTGTGTTTAAGTTTTGCTTGGAGTTACAATTGGATATGCTATTAAAAAAACCAAGTTTATTTCATGCTCTTAAAGGGGTTTGAAGTCATAGGAAGACTTACTAAAAATAATATTGCTTTCCACTTAATTGCATGGATCAGAAGGAACTGTTATAACTAGATAAATGCATAAACAATATATGCAAGTGTGAATTATATGATAAACATATCTTGGTCACCACACTCGTTCCTCATCTATTAATCCACTTTACCAAAACATTCCAAACTCTGTCCATCCAGCAAGCATTTACAAAGTATGAATGGCTGGAAAACATTCTTTTCTTCTTCATGCAATGGTTTTCCTCAAACCTAACCCCCAAGTATCCAGTTGTGAACTTACAGCTTTTGCATTTCTTTCTGTTAGGCTTTTCGCGTATCTAAAAAAATATAAATTGTTAACAGATAATATCTTTTGCTGCTGGCTGGAAGTGAAGCAAAGACTTTGGATTCTGGGAAAGGGAAACTTAGAGATTCTTGGTTCTTGGTCTTATCTTTAGTTCTAGAGCTATGTGTCCAGGAGTTGAATCCTACAAAGCATTGCCTATACTGAAAATCTGAGGAGTAGTTACCAGGTTAACACTTAAACACCTTCATAAAATAATAATAAATTTTTTGTGAAAGAACATAATGACTAAATCACAGAATTGTCTAGATTATTCCACCACAAGGTCAGTGATCTCTATACCCTATTTAATGTAGTCTCACAAGCCCATCTATGTATTTTCTCATGCACCTATTTTTAAACATGGATTTTGACTGACACATCAATGATAATAATTACTTTATTGTTCTTAATAATCAAGAGGGTAAAGTGTACATTTCGAAATAACATCTTTAAGTCAGCTGATGAAAATTTACATTTTTCAGCACATCCTAGGGAATACTACTGTGTTGGCACAGTATTTTCTGGTGATAACCCAGAATGTCAATACTGTCAAATATTTGGATCTGACACAAGCATCAAATATATCATGAGGGGTTCTCTTACTTTTGGGCTTCTCTAGTCTCTTTCTGCATGTTCTGATATTATTATTCTCAAACTGGCACTTAATTTTCTTGGCTCTTAAAATGAGTGTTGTAAGAGTAGTTTAATGTAATATGTGGTATTTTAATATTGTGACTCTTAATGCTACATAAAACCTTTGTTTCCTACAGGTTTATTGAGCTGGTGTATTAGATTTCCTGCTGCATGAGCAAGAAGATTATGGTGGCTTACATGTAAGTGTACTTTTGGGAGGCATTTTGTGTTTTCTCTATAAATAGTCTTTCTAAAACACAATTGTGAAACTATTAATGTTTATATCACATTATACATCTCTCTAAGTTTACTGTGATGAGTATACAGGGTGGTAACAAGAGGAAACCTTTTTTCCTAGGAAACGTGTTCAGAATTGTTATTGCTAGAAGCCTACTAAAAGGCAATTTTTTTAACATTTATGTTATCTGTAGGATAGTTTTGGCTTATTACACTGAGTCATCCCTGTTTTCACCAATAGTAAAATTACATTTTTGATGGAGTTAAACACTTCAATGGAGCTTGCAAACGCACGGCTTTGAGCAGAAATTTGGGTGCTCTGGCTCTTCCTTTTTTTGTCAGAAAGGTGAAATAGTCAATTGCAATTATAAGTTCTTCACAAATAAAACTTAGGCTTGGGGATGAGAGTGTGTGCACAGCAAAACTTCTGTTTTGTAGTGGATAAATGTTTTTACCTTAAGCAAAAGAATGCATTTATCATGGACATTAAAGATGTAAACCATAGAAAAATCCTTCGTCTTGAGGCACATGGAAATGGTATGTGGGGGGCATGATGTAGAGGCAGTTCATACCTGTGTTACTGACTCCCATTCTGTTTCAATGAGCAATTTCTTCACCATTTGGGACCAAATGCTACAGGTCTAGCTCTGTGAGCTTCCCTGCAGCCATTTTTTCACCTGTATATGAACAACCACTTTCATTGTTTTTGAAAATGGACAGCACGAGTGAAACAAGCGGTAGAGTGCCCACGCAGCGCAATGACAATCGCTGTCTCCGAGCAGGGCTGGCTGCCACCCGGGATTGCAGGCTGGGTTCGGGATCAGCTGCCCCTGGGATTGCGGCAGGCCGGGATTGCAGGCCGGGTTTGGGATCAGCTGCCCCCTGGACACTGCAGCAGGCCGGGTTTGGGATCAGCTGCCCCCTGGACACTGCAGCAGGCCAGGTTTGGGATCAGCTGCCCCCCAGGACTGCAGCAGGCCAGGACTGCAGGCTGGGTTTGGGATCAGCTGCCCCCAGGACTGCAGCAGGCCGGGACTGCAGGCCGCGATCGGGAGCCGCAATCCCGCCGGGCTGCCCGGGCCCAACCTCCGGGGACACAGAGAAGCTGCTGGGTCAGATGAGTTACATTAAGTGGCAAGTGATAAATTCAAGATGACAATTCCAAACAGCAGTGTTTCTTCTGGTAATTAATTCCAGTGGTGCCTGAGGCGGTGCTTAGCTGCTACAACCAGTGTGGCCAATGCTGAGCAGCTAATGAGAAAACATTACAGCAAGGATTAGGGGCCCGTGCATTCTGGCAGGATGAGGTCACTATGATTAGAAAATATTAGTTCAGGCTTAATGTGATAAACTGACTACAACAAAGAGACTTTATTTTATCCTGAGTGGTTAAAAGGCAAAAATTTCTTTTGTTTATTTGTTATTTTTTTCCCCCTTCAGCCACCTTTTACTTTCTGCCTATAGTCCAGTGGCAGCAAGTGTTGCTTTGGTCACATTGCTGTCACATGCAAACCCTGTCAAGGCTGGCTACCTGCTGCAGCCACACGCAGATTCTTCTCTTTATTTGTGTTAATTACTTCTGTCAGGTAACAGCACTCAGAGGAAGGAGCTGTGTGGTTGTTCCCTGTAAGCAGAAAGAATGATAAGAAAGTAACATTTGTACTTGGGTGGCAGCAGTGATGGAATCGCACGATTTTGTCTCGTGAAAGACAATCCCACCTGAGAACTGAGACTGTGCTGGGAATGGGGAAAGGTGATGCAAAACCAGCCCTCCCCTGCTGCTACAGCATGACTTTGAGACGTTACTTGTGAAGGAAAACCTGTACCCAATGGCACTTTAAAAACATTTCTGCGAGTTTTTTCCAGGCTGTTATAGTTGCAGGATCTATGTTATGAATGAACTACCAGTGCTGTGTGCTGGCCTAATGGAAACCTGTGGGTTTTAATGTGCTTGCTAAAGCACATGTACCTATAGAGATGGAACAATGATTGTGGAGTGAGCCTTCTTTCCTATTAATTGCAAGGATGTAGATGAGATGGGCTGCCTACTGTGGCACTTGGATTCTTTTGTTGTCTAAAGACTGAAGGTATTTTCACATTTTTGTTTTCTCTTATCAAATTTATGTAACAGTCATTTTAAAACTGAGATTATTATAAATACTTCAGCATAAATGTTGCCATAGAGCAGATAAAAAGTGTTTAATCACATCAGCAAGACTTCAACTGGTCCCAAGTGTCAAATAACATAATTAATTGGCAAGCTTGTAACCAAATTCTTACATTATCTCAGAACAGATTGAGCTATCAGGGATGTTCTTACCCTGTGACTTATTGGAGTACATACTTTTATCTTTTAAAGAAAAACAAAAAGCTTTTGATGTTTGTTTGGTTTTTTTTTTCAGTTTCATCAAATTATAAGAGTGTTTTCTTCTTTATTCCACCCACTTATCTTTTAGAACTATTCCAGAATACTCACAGAAGAAAATATAAATTCTGTACAATATTTTCTTCTAATTCAATTATTTTTGATCACCATTGAGCTAGTATGGTAAAAATATATGGTCTCCAAAGCAAAACTTGGAATGGAGTTTGAGTTACAGCAGTAGTTAAAAATATTTGTGTCAAATACATAGACTTTTTCAGTAATTTCATAGACTTGCAATGACACTATTATTATTTTTTCTGAACAATTAAAGCATCATTATGGGTACTGTGCTGCAATCTGATAAACAACATTTGTTTGCATGGTACTGAAATATTTTTTGACTTACAAAATTATTATATAAACAGGAAAAGGAGTATGTTTGCTCAGGTTTTATTAATTTCCTCTCAGATACATACAAAAATTATTTCGTCTTCATTTTCAGGTAGAAGAAAAAATATACTGATCTTAAACCCTATAAAACAACCTTAGAATCTCCATTAATTGAAAGGTTGGAAACTATAACTAAAGTATATTGTATGCAGCAATTTTACTCCAATCTTACTGTTTTTTTTTTTTAAATATTTGAATTCTCATATAGGCAAAGCATCTTAAGAGCAAATTAAACCTTCTGGATAATTAAAACATGGGTTTAGAACTACTGAAGTTCTAGGTAGACTTTGGAATTTCTGTAGATTCCTACAACATCATTCTAAATTGTTTCATTAATACTAGTATCAAATAAGATTTCAGTATAACTTCCATACTTCTAAGTATGAGCTTTTAAGTAGACATTTAATGTAATACACAGAAAAAATTTATAACTGGATTTTCAGTGTGGCTGTGGGATTTGGTTCCACATGGGAGGATAACTAATAAGTCTGGATGTTAATCCTGACATAACCGTAGAATATCTTGAATTCAAAGGGACCCACAAGGATCATCAAGCCCAACTCTCAGGGCTTCTCTCATTTAATTCCTAGTGTGATTTAAATACAGGCTTCCATTTCATAATCATGGCATCAGAAAAAATATTTTGTTACAAAAGTTTGGCCAGGGTTTTGACCAGTCTGTGAGGTTTTCTGTCTTAAAAGCAAATGAATTTCGTATATTTTATAAATAGATTCTTCTTCAGGTCCTGATGCTGTTAGAAGATCCTGTGTGGCTGTTAGAAGAAAGAGATGCTTGGAAACTTTTTGCTTTGCTCTTATTAAACTAAGTATAGTTTATACTCACTAATACCTGCATTTGTGTATGCTTCTTCTGTTCCTAAACACATACTTAGTGCAATGAGTGTGGAGTCAGCTGAACACATAAACACTGAGAGATGACAGAGTTTTGCTGCAGTTGGAAACTTGGAAAAATATCATTCATTGTACTCCCACGTGTAACTTGCTTAAATGTCATTTGCTGCTGCAAGCTCTCACTCTCCCCTCCCCATAAACCTTATTCACCCTGCGCTCAGCCTGGCCTGGCGCGCGGCGTTCCGGGGGGATTCCTGAGCAGGCACCACCAATCATTGCCTGGCTATTGTTGTTTGTGATGCTTACTGCTAAACTTCTGCAATCAATACGACATGAGCCCGCCTAGCTCCTGGGAATGCAAACCTGAAACAGTGCACTTAATCTTGAGGCTGGCTCTTGCTCCCTGCTCTGCTGCTAAACTGGGAACTTGGCCTACTTGATGCGGCATTATTGCTGCAGAGGTCAGGTGTGAGCCGGCTTGGCAAGCGCTGATGAATGGCTGTTTGTGATGGAGCACCTCTCCTGCCCAACCAGAGACATTTCATAATGATGGACCATAAGTGTGCACACAGAAAACCTTGTAGCTGGGCTGTGAGCTCGTTCAGTGAAAGCTGAAGGCAAGGTGTTAGTTTAGAGCAACTAGTTGGGGAGAAAAGAATGAATGGGGAAAGTGAGCTCTTATTAAAAGTTAAAGAAACCTTCTCCTTTGTTACAAAATTGTAGGAGTGACTGCAAATACATATATTTTCCTGCCATCCTACTTGCATTGGTTCCTCTTTTCCTTGTATGTTAAAAGAAGAACATCACTGGCCTTCAAGATTATTTCTTAAAACAAATTATCTCTTCAGGAATTTATTTTATCTGAACTGTGTTCTCCAACATAAGGTATTAAATTTTGTTGGAAACTGATAATGTGGGTGCTGAAAATATCTTGCAAAATTAGGTTTGTCTTCTCTAGAGAGAAATCTTTGTGAGTGATATAAACTGCAGAAAAGCTCACCTTAATGCTAGAGAGAACTTTCCATGAAGTTTCTTCCTTAAAAAGAAAAGGCTGAAGTAACCAAATAATAATTTCTGGATTTATCTAGTGTTAGCCTTTGATTACATAGGTTTTCCACATCCCTCTTTTTTACAGATATTGATTATAATGTCCAAAAAACCCCCAAAGAACAGCTCACCCACACAAAGTGTGGCACTAGTTCACCACTAAAACCACAGACCAGCAAGAGCTCTGAAAAAGGCACTATTGCTCTGTTCTACAGCTGATTCAAAGTCAGATGCAGGTGTTTATGGATCCAGATATTCATAACTATGGAATCACTTCTTACAGGTGTAAAACACTCCAGAAAATCCCTAGGGGAACAACCGTGCATTGTGATTTAGGCTACATTAACCAGCCTTGGGTAAGCAGCTGTTGTAAAGTCTGCACTGAGACCTGAAAGCTGGTAGGGTAAGTCCAGCACCCTTTGTGTTCAAAACCACCCCTTAGCCTGTGGACAAACACCACTCTGGAGAAAAATGTGTGTTCTGCCTTAGAAATTCCGATCCTGCAAGCTGATGCTTCACAGTAAAAAATTCAGCTGTAGTGAAGTGCCCACTTGAACTCTAATGCTCTTTCATTGTTTGAAAACTGTTGTATAGAAGGGAAGAGTTTTGCTCCAAACGTTTGCCTATTTCCCGACCCAGTCCAATAACTGGATGAGTTGCTGTGCAAGCCATAGCACTCTTTCTAAAGAAAAATTCAGTGCTGAGATTTTAAATACAGTATTTGCATGATGTTAATACTTACCTAGCCACACACCATTGATTGCTTTGTGATATTTAACACAATGTTCCCCAAATTGTTTCATTGTCTTTTTCTTCCCTCAACCCTAACATAGAGATGAGATTCTCACTAAACCATTACATTTTATTACAGAAGACCTGTATTTATATAAATGTAGATTTAGGGAAGGAGAAGTGTTGCAAGGCAGAGTTAGCTTATGAGAATTAAAACTACCCAAATAAGGCCTGTTGGTTTGAGTGCAAGCCACATTATTCCTGGTCATGACTGGACTTAAAAGTTGTGAGTTTCTGGGCATGAGTCCCCAGAGTGTGACTCATTGTCATAGTGCTGCGCTGTTGTGCTGGAACCTCTAGTGCTTGGCTGTTTGGTTTTGCTGTGCTTTATGAAGTTGTGTACAGATTTTGCCAAAAAACACAAAAAATACCTTCTCTTGTATATGCAAACAGCTCCAAACTACTGCTTTTGATTGTCACAAAGAGCAGCTAGATGCAGTGAGGGATTTTTGTCTCCTGCTGATTCCATTTTCTTGTACAAAGTCAGTGCAGGTTAGGAGATGTAAGCCACTGTGTTAGGTTAGTCTGGGCAGCCTCAGAGGAATGAGTCCTAATTTTGTAAACTGGTGCATAAACTGATATGTTTTTACAGGTAAGGGAGTCAGAAAAATTAGTTTGGACCAAGAAATAATATAGAGGAAACTGCTAACTCAGCAGCCCCTTGTAGTCTTTCATTGCTTGCTCTTCCCACTGCAGTGCTGCCCCTTACTTCGTGTAGTTAATCTGAAATATCTGAAAATGATCTCTTGCAAAAATTTAATTCACTGACATAAGAAAACTCCCATCCTTCAAGGAGTGTGGATGGTTTCGTAAAGGAGACTGCACTTGTTTTCTTACTGAAATGTCTTTTTCTTGGTTATAACTGTGGTGGGAAGCAATAGCATGAGGTCAGTATGGAAATCTGCAAATGGTCCAAGGTACAAGGGAGAAATGAGACATGGCTTTGTGCTCATGTCTTTCCCACTGTACTGGGACTCTGCTTTCCAGCAGCAACAGCTGCAGGTTTTAGACATGATGGCCTTACTGAAGAGCTCTAAATTGTACCCTAAGAGCTAAAGCACCAACATGGGAGAGGGCAGAGTGTGCGTTTCCTACTGGTAAAAGAAGTGGAAGGACGTAATGATTAAGGATGCAGGAAGTAGATATGGTGCTTAGGGTGAATCAGAAAGACCCAATTGTAGTGAAACTAAGTATTAAAAAAATTTAGTTAAGTGTAAGGTCTATTAGGCTGAGCAGCAATTGTAAAAAGAAAAATCATGAAAGCCCCATTTCTGATATTTTAAAAACTGAACAAATCAAAAGACCAGAAAATACACTGTAGATAGCATAATATAATGATAGCAGGATAGACTTACTCCAATAGGCCTATTTAATTTCTAATTCCTCTGAGTCACTGAAGCTATTTATGCTTAATTTTACATAGTTATGACTAGAGAGTATAATCATCCAAATTGCAATAAAATCCTTATAACAGATTAATAAAAAAAAAGTGATGTCGCATTTTGCTTCAGTGATCTAATGTGTCTCAGAAATGAACGACAATCCATGCTGCTGGGGCAGCAGCAGGGTCACCAGTGGTACATTTAAGTAATGCCAAGTCCTATACTCAATTATACTAAATCCCATATTTTGGTTTTTTGGAAGTAAAAGCCACAAAGTAGAGGATCCCAAGTGCTGTAAAACTATGAACTACAGTACATATTCCAGAGATCCTTCCCATTTGGTTTTTAACCCATGAGGAGGCGATGCCCTGGCTTGGCTTGTATTTGGGTTGGTACACTTAGCCACAAGTCCTGAGCTGTGTGGTACTTTTTCTGCCTTGTCCCTGTGAGTGTTGGGCTACACTTCAGCTGGAGCAGAGGGCAGTGACCAGGAACCCCTTGCTTTGCTCCCTAGGTGGGCAGGGATGTGATGAATACCATGACAGTTTCCCTGAACATTGTATGACTTGGTTCCATTATTGTAAAAACAACTTGAATATCAGTATTTCATTTGCACTTTGTCTAACACAACCACTAGAAACTCTTCTTTGGAGTTATGTTTACAACTGTTGGCAGAGAATTATCCTGATTGCTTTTGCTTTGGTGCCTGGCTCTGACATTTAGAGCCCATCTCATGGAGGTTTTGTGGGGTTCTCTCCTTGCCCTTCCCTACTCGCTGTGAAATGATGTTCTGAATTTTCTGTAAGCAAGAATGAGCTGTTAGCACTTAGCATTGCAAAAGATGCTCTGAATTTTGCCAAGAACTGTTTTGGTGTTTGTAACTGGCACGCAGCATGTTTTTAATTTCTATCTAGCCAATCATACTGATACACAAGTTCTATCATCCTGTGAATGGTCACTAAACTCAACACTAGGACACCTGATTGCAACAGAATTTTGAGCACAATAATTGTAAGTTGATTGGGAAATGTATTTATCACATTTATTTTAATTAGAATGGAAAGTGATGTAAAATTCCTATTTTACAAAAAAAAAATAAACCATTACCTATTAATGGGTTAAAAATAAACAGAAGCCTTCATATAAAAAAAAAAAAAAGGCAAAAGAAACAGAGAGAAACGGTAATGACAGTTTTGAAGTATCCAGTACCTGTTGTGACAGGAATAACAAATTAATTGGGACTATAACGGATTCTTTGTAAAGGTGAAGTAAACACACTTGACTGTATATTTTTCACCATCAGTTAAGTCTCAATTGGTTCTAAAAATAAACAGAAGACATTGAACAGTTTTAATGGATTTTGACACCTAGGTATTATGCTGTCACTCCAGTATAAATGAATCATAACTTTAGACTGCGCCAAGGAATTACTACACATTTGGAGAAAATTTATGGTGCACTGGGCTTTGAATCATGATGTGATATCAAAACTAAAGTCACAAGAGGAAAAAAGTCTGGCATAAATTATTATTTACCCAAGCCACACATATCCATGTGAACGCAACAAGTATGGTTTGCAGGGTTAGTTGGAAATGCCACTATAATTTCTAGGTGTTAACACCTCTCTGAGTGGCTGTTCTGGCAGAGCTCCCGGAGAGCTGCATCCAGAGGGGAACTGAGCACAAATGCTGGGCAAACCTCTACAGCTGCCAGATGTTTGTTGCTTCTCAGAATTTGACCTAATTAACAGTTTACCAATGAAGAGGTTGAAAGAAAGAATTTCAGCATTTGACTTTGCAGTTATGTTTAGCTTAAATTTACTGATTTTAATACCTAATGCAGGACTTGCAGATGATTCGTTTCTTACTTTGGGGTCAAAGAGACCTCAAACTTCTTGTGGCTGTGAACATCTTCAAAGTGATGGGTTGCTGGGTTCAAACTGGCCATCTATTTTGTAATCATATATGTAGGTAAGCCTCAAAATATAGAGACATGCGTGTAATAATTGCTGAGTCTTTCCCTTTGAAAACACAGTAGTTTGTGCAGTTGCTTAGACAATGAAAGAATGCTTTTCAATACTTCTAAAGAAAACAGGTATAGACAGGTATACTTCATAGGAGGCTCAGTTGTGTTCATTGCACAATTGCATAGTTGTGGGTTTTGTAAGTCATCATCAAAATTATCCTGTTTTTAAAAATACTTGTTTTTCACAGAACAAAGCAGGTGGTTGTAAATACTCAATCTACAGTACTTTTGCAGCTTCCTCAACAGTTCCTCCTGTTTTTCAAGCTATTCTGAACTCATCTTTTCTAGCATCTTGGCTAAAAACCTGACTGTTTCTTCAGAGGTTATTATAAAATACTAAAAAGAAGATATCTAATTTTAAAGAATCTATTAAGCAAAAAGGAGCAAGTCCAAGACAGATTATAAGGCAGAGAAGAGATTTTGTCCAGAAATCTATAGCGTATCGGTTTGTAAAGCTTTCACGCATTCTGGCCTCAGTGCTTTACAAAAGTGGATTGATTCACTATTTTTGACCTACTGGGAGGCTAATCATTTGTTTAATGACTTTGGTAATCTTCCCTTCAAGCAGTGGTACGGGTGCTGAATTTGCTGCTGATGGCTGTAAGGCTCGAGGTCAAATCCTTAACAGATACAAATGCTCCATTCTTCCTCAAGCCAAGCCTGGCAGCAGTGCCTGCCCCTCTTCTGCTCTCAGGTTTGTTTTCCAGGCTCCATCCAGATGTTGCGCTTGTGTGATGCTGGTGCCAGAGTGGGTGGGCATCCGTCCATCACCCTGCTCCACAGCACTGCCTATGGCATCAAGGAACTTCCGAGATCTGTCACATGGCTGCAGCTGGAGAAAGTGTCCTGTTCCTGCAGCTGCCACTGCCTCTTGCTGCAGGTATTAATCTTGTAGAAGAGACCAGTGTTTGGGAACAACTTTGTATCATCTTTTATTAACCAGGTTAGTGCTGAATGGCTGTCACCAGGAGGAGAGCTATGCAAAGGACATGAGGGGTTTTCCCAGTTGCTGGACTGGGGGGAAAGAAATGGGGAAAGAAAAGACAGTTGGGTTTGTTCCCTGGAAAACAGAAGAAGGAATAAGCATCCATTGTTAAAAAGTATAGGATTTTTTGCTTCAATTTAAGACAATTTCATGTACTTTATTCTTTCTTCCTTAGCCTAATATATGTTGCAAAGTAATTTTTAAAATGTGAAAAGCCACTTCTTTTTCTCTGAGGGCAGTGTAAGGATGCAGTTTAGACTTTGCTACAGGTAAATGGTACCATTGGCATTACTGTGCCCCACAACTCACTTGAGTGGCCTGCTTCATGCACTGACCCTGCCCATTTTTTCTTAAAAAGAATCCTGACAGCAGATTATTGTCACCTGTTCCTCTGTAGTCACCAAGCTCCTCATATGCTCTTCAGAAGGCGTAAGGAAGTTGTCTGTAAAGTGTTCCCTGTGGGAGATGGTGTTTTCCAGGGCTGATGGTGGCCGGGGTGTGTTCACCACTTGCTTGTTGAGAGAAGTCACAACAAAACCTTAATGCCCAGTCTTCTGTAAGTGTGTTTTTAACCTGCCTGCCAGGTTCCAGTGGATAGTTTTAAAATGTGCATCAGCTATAATGAATTGGTGAATAAACACTTCTGTGATATCGACCTCTTTCCCCAAAAGTGCTGCCAAAGCTTTGCCAGGCAGTGGTAGCGGCACAGAGCTCTCCCTTGGGATCTTCAAAGGTGGAACGTCTCAGCTAATCAGAAATATGGACGTGTATATAAAATATACATTATTCTAATCTGGGTTGTTATGGGAGAAACTGCATCCCACTGTGAGCATAGAATCTCCTCCATGGTGGCAGCTGGTGTGTGAAAAGCATGTGGAGAAAGGCATGGGGAGGATGTTTACTGTGTGGGTTTTAATGCTTCCTCAACCTGTAAAGGGAAATTTCCTGGGCAAAGTGGGAGGTCTATGCTGAGCATCCTGAGCTGGGGTGTTGGCAGGACTGCTGTAACATTCCCGAGTTTATCTGATGCTGACAGCATCCATCCTGAAGGGGATATTGCATAGTGGGGGTTGGCATCCAAACATGTTTTTGCATGAGATGTGAGCAAAAGTACTGGTACCTGAGAAGCTTCAAGCACATTAATTTTTATAGCTTATCCAACCAACACAAAATGAAGAGGTGGAAGATACACAACACATCATGACACATTTTCCCCTTTGCTTGTTTCTAATATGTGCAAATGACATTTTTAAGTATTAAAAAATGTTCACCTTGAGTTTATAATACTTAAATTGTCATCTAATTGTGTCTTAGTTCCTCTGAAATTATGCTAATTATTATAGCAATTTATTAGTGCAATTAATTTTATAAAGGTTTTCAAGTTTATTTCCCTGTAAAGAACCCCAAAGCATTCTCCCAATGCCATTACTTTGAAGGTTCTAATTTTAGGGCTTTTTCATTTGATGTTTATTTGCAGTGTGGCAGCATTTCTTTTTTTATTGAGTACATTACTTAGGCATTATCAATTAATTCTGTATGGATATATTAAACTAACAGGTATGTTCATCTGGTAATAGAGATAAACAATTAAGATATTTATTTTATGGGCTTTTTCCTTGAAGAGACTATTCTAAAATTTTCCTTCTGGTGTTCTGCAAACTCTAAGGTATTTTGTTTTCATAAATTATGAAAGGAAAATGTCACAAGCTATCACTGTTTCTGTGCTCTGCCTTTGCTGACAGCTGTATGATGCTCATTCAGTGCAGCAGATTGGGAGCTGAAAGTTTCATCAATAAATATGACTCTGATGGCTTCATGTCAGCGGTCAAGGTAATGGCCTTTTATTATCCTGGAAACACACTTCCACAAGAAGTGTGTATATTTTTCTTAAATTCTTCTGAGGAGAATTTTTTTTTTTACTTTTGCATACAATTTTAGTAATTCTCCTCTGTAACTGATATATAAGACATTTTAATAAAAGAAGACTGATACATTTTTCTTTATTATTGCATGCTGAGGAAGAAAGAAATTAGGAGAATGTTGAATTGTCTAACTGTAAACTTTAAGATGACTATAGAAGTATTTTATAATATTTTGAAATCCTTGAAAATAGAAAGGGAAACATGCAACTGACCTATTTGAAAAAGTACAAAATACAGCACTGAGCATTTTCAGAGTTAAAAATCACAGAACAGCTTTATTCTGCACTAATTGGATGAGACATAATTTTGTGTTTTATTGAATTTTAAAATTATTATTGTTATGGTTAAAAATATTAATTTTAAAATGAAATTTTTCCAGTCCATTGTACTACTGAAGAAAATTATTGTGACACATGTATATACTGCCAGGAATAGTATGCATCCATATGAGAAATAAATGGGCATTATGATATTTCAACTTTGCACTGCTCTTTTGCTGATTTAATACTTTCTAATATTTAAAATGTTTTTGCAAGTTTTAACTTTTCTTAGAGCTTTTTAAAGTGGTCTAGTAAATGTGTTTATTGTTAATTGAATTATATTTTAGCAACAAGTTTAGATAGGTTCCTCTATCTGGTTAATTAGATGGTCAATATTTGGCCTTCAAATACCAGCTTGTAAGTAATAACCTAGGGAAAAAAGAATACCTACCTCTACAAAAATATTTCACATTCAATGGCTGTATTGTGGTTTTATATTTTATCCAAGAGTTTTAACTTATATTTGTAAGATTTTAAGAATATCTAACTAGTTTTAATGGGTATATTATTCTCAATATCATCTGATTTGCAAAAACTTCTCATTAAAACATATAAAGACCAGCTAATTTTGGTGAATTTCAGCATATCTGGAAGAACTACCAATAGATTAACACATTAGTGAACTATTATTGGGAGATGCTGCTTTGGCCCTAATGATGAGGAATGTGGCTCCTTTTCATGGAAAAACTGTGCTTGTTTGGGTATAAAGAAGAAGACTTTTCTGCATGGGGTGTTAGCTTCATCTGTGTTACAGCACTTTGTAGACTTTCTTTAATAGAAACCATATTAAAATCAAGCTGGAATTCCTTCCAGGTATTTGAGGAATAAAATAATCTCGACAACTTCCATGAAAACAAGGTAATTTTTATCGTGTGTCTTAGCCTCATCTCATATCCTTTGATATGCTTTGCCTCTGGTGGATCCTGCTTTTTCTAAATTAGTATTTTTAAATTGTGGCACCCAACTGAGAAAGTAAGTAATCCCAAATGTTGTATGTGTTGGGTATGGTCCCACTGGTCCTGTTGGAGACATGGCCACCAAACCCTCCTGGCAAAGGGGTGCTCTGCTTGGGGAGGTCCTGGCAGCTCCAGGGAAACTGATGGCTCAGCTGCCCTGCCCAGGGATGCAGCTCTCTGCCAGTAGTGCTACACAGGAACTCCATGAAGAATTTGAAAGTACTAATTAAAAGTTATGTTATGAGCAAGATGCTGACTCTGGGCACTTAGTTGAATTGATGTGGACGCTGAGGTGTGGAAGAGGACAGAATTAGGTGATGTGGCCCTGATCTGCAGTAGAGACTTGTCTTTGTTCTGTGGCTTCCCTTTCCTCTGCTGCTGGTAGAACTGCAGACTTAAAATTCCCATCCTTGCATGCTAGACAGCTTCAAAAAAGTAGAGATATGAAGCAAATAAAGCAACATTTTACTGAAAGTTCATTCATCAAAAAGCTGCATATTTTGAAAAGGGTAAAAGTACTACTAGACCCATCAGGGATAAGTAAAGGCTATATACTATAGATTATTTTAATCCCCTTGCTAGATATAAAAGGGATAATTACATATTTGTGGTTGAAGCCATGTGGTGGAAAAATCAATACAACTTTTTTGTATGACACTTCATTAGTGTGAAAAATTTTAAAAGCTGAAAAGAACTGCCTTGCAATTAAATGCCTCTGCTATTTCAGATTCAGTAATGGGTTTGTATTATTATCTAGTTTATTTGAAATAGTGGTTGCACTATAGCAGTAATTGGAAAACATTGATTATGCACTTGTATATAGAAAACCTGGCAAATCATTACAGGGCATAGCAACAGTTAGTTAGCCTTACTAATGAAGCACTAATTGCTGTAAGTAGGTTAACATGTTAGTGAAACTACAGGGAGATAGAGCTTTGAAATCTTTTGTCTGTTCCGCGTTATGTATTTTTTTTAGAATCTCATTTTAAGAAATCTCATTTTGCAAACACAAACCACAAGACTTTCTTGATGCTGTATTTGGAATAATTTTGTAGATTTGGTTTGTATGGGGTTTTTTTCATTTAGATAGAAAGTCTGACACACTTTAGTCATATTTATGCTTCTCCAGTCAACATGGTGACTTTAATGTATGTAAATGGCTAGCTGGAGTGAAAGGCTGGTTGGCTCGATTGATTTCCTTATTCTAATGCAATTATGTCATCCATGCTATATGCTTCTTGAACAATCTTTTTTTTAATTAGACTGTTCTGTGTTTGATGAGGTAGTAGCTAAACTGCTATATGACTACTTGGGATACAGTTTTTTTAAAAAACCCTTCACTTTTTGAAAACCTGAATGCCCCAAAATCTCTCTATTAAAATGTATTAGAAATAGAAATTGATTATTTTATTATAGCTATTGAGTAAGAAAGACATATTACAATTTCTTTAATTGATTATGCCACATTAGTACTTTTTGAAAGCTTTTGAATCAGAAGTAACTTGAATGTCACGGTTGCTACCTGCTTAAGAGCGTATTTTTAAGGTGTGGCTTAATGAACAGCAGGAGGGATGAAATCCTGACCCTTTGTGAAATCCAGGGCACTTACTGGCCATCCTCCTCACAACCCTGCCCTCCAGGAGAGGGTTGCAGGGCAGCTCTCCCGGGTGGTGAGGTGCTCCTGATCCAGAGCAAGGGGAGCCAGTGGCTTCCCACTGCCTTTTCCCTTGGTGTCCTCCAGACCCCTCCTCAGCAAGGTGAGTGCAGGGTTTGGCTGCATGGGGCAGAAGCTTCTGCAGCTCTTCCTCTGCCTGCTTCTCTCCCTCCCACCATATGGCACAGCAGCTCCACTGCATTTTGATACTGCTCGGCTTCGAAAGTGCAGGGCCAGGATTTCCTTGTTTTAAATAGGTGTTAAATTCTCTCCCAGATCCACGGGAATAAAGAATGACCCCCTAAGAAGTTGCATAATGACCCTGACTTACAGAACATCTTGGAACAATTCTTACATTGAAAAGTAAATGAATAACAACACACAAACTTTACTAACCAAGTGTTAGAAAATGCCAGTTGTGATTCTTACCACATTCCAATTTTTGAAAAATAACCGTGTGTGGTTTTTCCAAAGATTTTAAAGGGTAGGAGGGATGTTTTAAAGGGAAAACTGCCTTCAGTTCAGAGCTAGCCTCAACTACTTCTGCTTTGACTCAGCTTACTTAACAATATTATACCCCTCTGTTCATAATAATGAGCTGTTTTGTGCAAAGCAGCTCATTATTATGAATGTAAGGGCATGTTTGGACTAGTAAAGCAAATCATAAAAATTGCTGCCTGTGTCACGTTTTTCCTTTGTCAATAAAAGATTTTCCTCAGGGTCAGGAACAATTATTGACCAGAGAAAAATCTCAAGTTCTATTTGGAAATTTTACCTGATGATTCTGGAAGTAAGGAAGTGAAGTTTTGTAACTAAAAGTATGTGCGGTGAACATTATCTGCAAGGTCTTTGGTGTTAAGGAAATCACGACATCTGCCAATCTTTCAAATTCCAAAGGGTAAAGAATGAGGTCTGTTAGGCTGTCATCGAACATGACAGGCTTAATGTAAAGTTTATAACAGAAAAAGGGCAATCTTATTGTGGTTTATTCAGTTTTATGTTGCTTGTTCAGTAGAAAAGCTCATTTTTTATCTAATTTATAGCATTTGAAATACCAAACAGATTTTTTACATATCTCCTGAGCTCTCAGCTCTTCTTGGCTACCCCTTAGTCATTCCTTTAGGGAGCAGCCTTAAATCCTTCCAATTTAGCATCTATGTGAGACCAGACAATTGTTTTACTTGAGCATATCCTTCAGTTGTTATAGAGCTGTTTCTAACTCCAAACATTTTAGTTTAATTACTGCTTAGAATATTTGCTATATTTTTATCTAGGTTGCCTCTCACTTGAGCCCATTGGGCTGAAGAAAGAATTACTCCCCATGCTGTTCTGTAACCTTTCTTGTTCAGATCTGTAATTGGCCCTGTGTTTTTGACTTTTTGCTAATAAGCAGCTTACTTGCTCTCCCACTAGACTCAACCCACCACTTTTGTTTCATGAATTTTACAAAGGATTTTAATAGATGCTTTAGGCTATGCAAAATGTTATATGAAGGAAAGCATTAATGCTCTAGCCTTGACACAAAGGATGTGTGAATGGCTGCTTATCATTACCGTCAGGTATCAGAATTTTCATTAGGAGTTCTGGAGGACAAAAGGGGGAAAAGTGTAGCTATATGAAAGAATATTAACCTATACTGTGCAACCAACCACAATTGCTTAGCATTTTACATTAACTCTCTTCAGACACTGGCTCTCATTATTTTCACACATACATAATAACTGCTTATTATAGCGGTACAGTTCACACTGATATATTGTAGATAAGGTTGTGTCAGCACTTCCATTATAAACCCTATTTTCAGAGGTTTAAAAGGCAGCTGTAAAAATTTACTCCAGACAGAAGATTGGTTTTCCAGGTTTCTGCCTCGAGCAATTTTTTTTCAAACCAATTAAAAACAATTGGCTGTTTTTTAAGCTACAGAAGTAAACAAAACAAATTAAGAGGTTTAAAGCACTTTTTGCACTTCTGTAACTCACAAACCTTTATTAAAAAAGAAATAAAGAAATTTAGACAGCAATCTGTTAATGTTATACTCACCAATGCTGTTCTGCAAATGAAATATACACTGGGCATTGCAAAAGAGAGTTGTAAACTAGGATGCTAAAGCTTAAAATTGACTCCTGAGCGCAGTAGGTAATTCTTAAAAAAATAATTTTATTTTAGCTCTAGAATATAAGCCTGGTCTTTGCTGCCACCAACAAAGATCTAATTTTTCTGAAGTGCTCACTCCTCCAAGGACTGAAAAGAATTGTTTCCCCTTAGGCTTCTCCTTGGGCTCTTTGGGAAGCCGAGGTGGGATTTTGCAGTCCCATCTGTGGCAGCAGCAGTCCCATTCACTGTGATGTTGGGGTCTCTCCACTCCTGCAGGAAGTTAATGATCAGGAAGTGGTGGAGGTTTAGAGAACTTCTGGAAATGGGGTGAGAGCCTTCCCATTTCTGTGCGTGACTTAGCCTGGCACTGCACCTCCACAGAGACAATGGAGGAGGACCCCCTTCCTGCCTCGCATTCCATGGATACCTATGGAGGCAGCCCTACTGGTGAGTCTGCAGGTGATTGATGGCCTCAGTCACTCAGTGACAACTGGGACTTCCCACCAGCTGTATCAGAGTACATGCAGCCCTTCATCCTGCCACAAATTCTCTGAAAGTTCTTGAGCAGAGAAGGGATGTGCCTCCAGTGGAGTTTGGGGAGCTGTCATGCAGATGTGGTATTTCCTCGCATCTGGAAGGTGAGGGCGTGGCTGTCACTTGTAGTGCTCTTTAGTTAATGCTGTGAATATTGTCCAGGTGCCAGCATGGTGGATGGAACAGCACTGTTGGATTTTGTTCTGTAACTGGACCTGGCAGTGAGAAAGAAAAATAACAGCACATCCATGGTTATGGAGGTTACTTGGGAGGTACCCAAATTATTCAGCTTGATGTCCCAACATTTCAGCCCATCTGTTCAAACAGGGAGTTATCCACTACTGTGAATTGTGCCTTAGTATCTACTGGGTAATATTATGCATTAATTTCTGCAAATAGATTTAGGT
Organism: Catharus ustulatus; assembly: GCF_009819885.2. Classification (NCBI taxonomy): domain Eukaryota; kingdom Metazoa; phylum Chordata; class Aves; order Passeriformes; family Turdidae; genus Catharus; species Catharus ustulatus. The sequence goes on from NC_046227.1 coordinate 16,778,836, forward strand.
ATGACATTTCTGACAGTTGTTCAGCTGAAATGGATTAATAATGCATTTTTATGATCTTCTTTTCACTTAAAAATATATTACAGTGCAGTGTATTAAGATAGCCTCTAGTTTTAAAAGAAATATTTTAAATATATTTAAATAAAGTTGGCTCATTTGGGATAGACATGCACAAAAGAAAAACAGCACCCTATGCATGTTCTTGAACCCTTGTCACTAATTTGGAGGTATATTCTGTCTTAAATGATTTCATAAGGAAATGTCATGTACCAGAAATGTGGCTTGGAAGTGCCAGTACTCTATCTTTTACCATAAGAACAAAGGACCAAATCTTGAAGTTTTTCCTAGGTATTGTGTCTGTTTGCAATATGGAAAGGTCTCCATCATAGGACTGAGTAAAATGTCTGGAACTTGGGAAAAAGTATAAAGCCACCTGGAACAATGGCAAGATTTGGAAATTAAAGCCTATCAGTCTTGTGTTTAGAGGTGGCAGTTCATACAATTTGGAAAAAGGTGACAAACACAAGAGTGTATTTGCTTGTTTACTTGCTTTTTTATTTTTGCTGTATGGTAGGGATACCAAACCCAAAATCATTTTGTTAATGAAAACAGCTTTAGTGGAGTGTTGTACTTCTGACCCTCTCCGCTTCCCTTAGTTCCCCTCCTCACAAACAGAGTGCCAGTAAGTTCCACACTGCTAATTACCTGTATCCTCATGGTACCTGCCCACAGGACACACCAGCCTTGGCTGTCCCAGCCCTGCAGCAGCTGCTCCAGGCTGCCTTACACGGAGCTGGTGGCACTGATGTGCTGCCCATGTCTGCGGGATTCCCCTCCTGGTTCCATAGAAAGAACCATGACTGCCTGCCTCTGTATAGCAAGCTTAGGTGAGGTGTGGGTATCCACAATCACATGCCTGCCTTGAGGGGCAATAGCTGCACAAACGTGAAATATAGTAAGAAAGCAAACACAGAAATGTGAAAACGTAACAAAGTTCGTGCATCATAATGTAGTTTCTATCTAAACAAAAATTCAAATTTAATTGTAAAATTGAAGTGGCCTTGTTTATGGAGAAGCTAATAGTATCTCTGTAAAGCTCATTACGTATAAGCCATCTTATGTTTTAGAATTTACAAAAAAAGAAGCAATTTGTGTTTGCAATCTTATAGAAGAATTGCAAATTAAAAGTTGAGGCAAAGGATCAGGCAGGTTTCATCTGGGCAAAATAATTCATGTTGTGTTCCAGTTCTCTGATCTTTCCTGAAAAAGCTGTTTGGTTTTTGCTTACTCAGCACAATGAAGATAGGATATATCTCATTAGTTTTTTTGGGCAATGCACCCAAGTGTACTGAAACTGCAAGAACCCGAAGAATGAGTGTGCAATCAGGAAGAATGGAAATGGAAAGAACAGTGTTTAATATAGTCTGGATACTTTCCATTTTATGGATGCTAAGATATAGGTTACCCCACAGTATTTAGTGTTAATGATTCATCACCCCATTTTCTCCACTACATGGGATTGTTTCTATGAGATTTGTATACAAGGAGATAAAAATATAATGGCTGGGCCTAAATGACACATTGCAATTATCTTGAAACAAATAAAGTCAAACTCTCCAATGATATTTTTAGTTTTCTACAGAGAAGTTTAGATTTTAAATATAGGCAAGGAACATCGAGTACAAATTTTGTCCAGCTTTCTGTACGTGCTTTCATCACAGGACGGGCTCCTGGTAAAGTGTTCTTCTTTCAGTTCTCCATTACAGATAGATATTTCTCTTTGCAATCTAAGAAGAGAGTAAAAGCAGTCTTTGTGTCAGCCTAGTTGGCTGAGATCAACTACAGGCAGAATATAGATGATTTACCCTGATGAACCATGATTGGAATGGAGCTTAGGATTTGTCCTTTGGGTGGTGTAAGAGCAATGGAACAAGCTCAAGCAAACCATGTCCCTCAAAAGTGAAGACAGAGCCAAGAGTGCAGGTTTATTTCTGATCCTACATAACATAAGTTTTGTTGTGGTTTTCATTTTTTTTCTGCGTAGTTCTAGTTTATACTCTAAAATAGGAGAAACATATGAGTCAGCTGTGGAATATGAAACACAAGGCAGGTTCTATAAAGTGTTGGTATAATGCACACGACTTTAATTGTAAACTATTCACAGAATTGCATAGTCTGTAACCTTTTGAGAGCAGAACTAAAGAAGCATTGAAAAAGAACAGGGTCATGAGTACATTTAAAATATGTGCAGAACACTGTATAAACTCCCTAACACCTTTGACTAAAGGTAGATATCAGTAACTAAAATGCCTCCAAACACAGAGGCATGATTAGAAAAAAAAAGCAAACTAACTTCGAGACCAGTGAAAATTTGTTTTCTCCCCTTGTAAATTAGCAAAATTTTCTGTAAAACACTTTGGCAGTGTTGTCTACAAAAGACAAAACAGGCTGAAAGCGGAGTTGGAGACAAGAACAAAACTTTCCTAGTTGGCTCCAACATTGTTTAACTTGAGCATAGGGATCCACCTTAAGAAAGGTCCAAGGAGTGAGATGGAAACCAAATACAGTCAAAGGAAGTTGGGGATGTGGGTGTCAGGTTGTCAGTAATCTGACAGCTGTGGTAACTACCCTCTAATCCAGCAGCTCCAGCCACGCTCTCGGCTGACACCGCAAGGACTGACTGACAGCTGAAGAGCGGGCACTTTTTACAGGCAAAAGTGACATCCAGTCTATTAAGGCTGACAAGCACAAAGCAGAGATTTGCCCTGAATGGTTTGGTACTGAAGCCTAGTAAAGGGGTTATTTGAAAGGTCTTAGAGAAAGTGTCAGACTCAAGCTCAGATGATAACAATATTGTAATGATAGCACTGGACAATGAAGTGCTATGATTGCCCATACAGGCCAGGAAGATGGCATGTGGATATTGAGCTCCAGAAGCCTGCTACAGCAGCACATTCTCAAGGCAAACTTGCAGCAGCTCTAAACACAGTGTATGTTAGAAACTTAAATAGATTTTTTTTTCCAGTGAATAATAATCTACTTTTGCTTTTGTTACTTTTGCTCTAGTGTCTAAGGAAAACCTAGCAGAAGGGCAATTACTGTAAACTCCATAAAATATAGAAATAATGAAAGTGTCACACTCAGCATCTTGCAGGTTGAATTAAGAATATTCTCAATATTGAAAAACTACACTGATAATTGAAATAGCTGTATCCTAGTCCAAATGTTAAGTAATGGAGAAAACTGGGTGTGATACATACTGTAAATTCATACATAGATGTGCTTGCCAAAAAGGGGCTAATAAGTAAATATAAAAAGGTATAGCATTGTGTAGTAGTTAAGCAGCTGACTGGTATTATGAGGCTCCAGGTGTTACAAATGTGACCCTTCATTATAGCAGGATCTGAATCTGCTGTGGACTAGCACTTTTTAATATTCCTTTAAATATTCCTGAGATGTTCCTTTTTCAGCAAAGCTCTTAAAATTTTATTCTGCTTTCTTTTTCTTGGTTTTCATATAAAATGCAATATTTAATCAAATGATGAAGTGAATTTCTTATTTTTTTAATTCTGTAGGTAGCTGCCTTTTCATTCCCACTCTCCTAGTACTCTTCTTCAGATCCTTCATCTGGCACTTACCCTCAGTGGATGCTAGAAACCACATGTATTACCTGACTTTTCAAGCAGAAATGGCACCGTTCAACAGTTTAAGCCACCCTTTACCATCCACTAATTCTCAAAAAATCTGTATAATTGTTTTCCCTATATCAAAATGATCCTGCAGTCCTGCAGTTAGGTTTTTGGGTTTCTTTTTTTTTTTTCCCAATTTTATGTCTTTTCCCCCTGCCCCGCCCCCCCCCCCCCCCCCCCCACTTCTTCCAGTTACTTTCAGGAAATCACCCTTCCTTTCCATTAGATTACTTTATGTAGCTCCAGTTTGTGAACTGAAGCTAGCCAAAAAGAGATGAGTCAATTTTATCTTCTGCTTGCCGACTGCATTTTCTGGGGAACAGATGTTTACAAGCAAAATTATCGGATCAGATTTAAACCAACTCGGATTCTAATTGCCAAGGAAAAAGAACAAATAACGGTCCCTGACTGAAGAATGAAGGGTTTAAAAAAAAAAAAACCCCTGCAATTTTTTCAGTTTCAAGAGTTTGCAGTGCTAAAACCTGCACATAGTTTGATGGCCAGTAGGTGAATAGTCAAAGCTGAAGTATTTTCTATCATTGCTATTCCTTGTCCAATTATTGCTTTTAAACAGATGATTTTGTGCAGATGAAATACCAGTGATGGAAGCACTTCTGCTTGAAGACAGGGGCATTATTGCAGGCTTTACTCCAGCTGTGTGGAAGAGCTTGTGCCTGTAAATGGCTGTAGGAGTGGACACTGCTTTTGGCTGAGAAGCCAAGGCAGAATAAATGTGAGTGTGCCAGTCCTGCCCAGCCCAGGGTGCTGTGGACCTCACAGATGGATGTGGTACATGGGCTGGCTTACTGAGATCTGTGGATTCTGGAGGAGTTTTTGGGCGTCACTGTGAATTGACAACATTGTGACTTCTTTGCTGAAGTCCTTTATGTTGCCATGAAATTTTAAAAAAGTTCTGACCTATACAAATAATTGTTTTCACTCCTCCATGTGTTTTGGATTTCTTGAGCATTTATGTGACATAGGTTCCAAACTTTTGGGCTGGTGAGAGCAATGAGTCGAACTAAATGTGTGAGTGAAAGTGTTCTGTGTGTAGGTTAAACCTCACTGTTTTCAAAAACAGTCAGTGGGAAGTAAGTGAAAATTATATGAATATATTAAATGTAGTTAATAATCCTATAAAATATACAGAATACTTCCACATTTATTTCATTATATATATGTGCATGTGTATATATAGATAAAAGCTGTGTTTTTCAGTGTGATGGTTTGATTAATTTGGGGTGGGAGTGGGTTAATGTTTTTTTTGTATATGTGTGTTTGAGTTTTTTCTTTTTTTCTTTTTTTTTTTTGTTTGTTTTTTAATTGATAAGCTGGGATTGGCTTTTATGTCCTTCCTGCTTAGTGTTTTATTTCAACAACTATTTAATGTGATTTTTCCAGCAAACTAGATTTCACTCAGGGCAAAGAATCCTGCTTACAGATCTTTATGTTTCTAGAAGCATGACACAAATACATAACTTTTGGCAAGAGTTCAGTAGAAAGAATTACCTGAAACTCGGTGCCAATGTATTCCTGTATTTGCTGTTCTAAACTAAAAACCTGATCACTGACTCTGTTGTAGCCATCTGTCATTTACAAAATGACACATCCAATTTAAAACCACTAGGAAACAAAATGTTTAATCAGAATTTTAGGAATACTTGCTAACCATGAATCTTGAAAGCCTAACTACTTAGCTATTACTGTGCAATTTATTTGACAAGGGGTGTCATCTATTGCAGACGATGTACAAGTGCAAGTCAGCATCACCTTGAGCAGGTTACTTCATTTGTCCTTTGCCCCAATTTTCCAGTCTGTGGAATGGGAAATAGAGATTTTCACATTTATAGAAAAGGTATTGACAGGAGAGAAAGTTCAAGTGCATTTCTTAAGTATCGGTCTTGCACAAAGTTTTTGCTACATGTGTCTGCCAAAGGTATTAGAAAATACTGTAGATTTTTGGATGTTAATGTGAAGCTTTATTGTGGAATTATGTAACTGGGGGATTTGACAGGACAGGAAACCTGTCTTAGTTGTATGTTTCTAGAATATAATTAAAAGATATGAACACAGAGCATTGAAATGCAAAATTCAGTGATGAAAATCTGCACAGAAGATTCAGAGGCTGACTCCTTCTGCTCAGATAACTTGGTATGTTAAATTTTGTTGGACTTTTTTTTTTGCTCATGTTGTGCTTGGTTTCTACTGCTTTATAATACTAGCACCATAAGTTTCTAAGTTACGGTTACCCTGCATAAATATACAAAGCAAAATAAAACCCCTGTTCTGAGAAGCTCAGCTTTAACAGATGAGACAGATGGAGATATGAAATGATTCACCCAGGATCGCCCCAGAAACGAGATCAGTCACAAGGAACTCCATAAGACTCGGTATTAGACTGCCCTGGCTCCTTTAGGCTCCTCCTTGGAGTGATGTTCTCCTTCAGGTGTTGTGCTGTTTATCTTCTTTCATTTTTCCAAATAGAAATTTAAACGTGTTGCAGAAATAAAGTTTTAAATGTAAGTTGTATTGGGAAATAGAAATGCCTGATGATAAAAACAGAAGCAGAATTTCCTGGGTGTGTTTCAGAAGATGGAGCTCTGACAAGGATGTAAGCTCTTTAAACTGGTCATAGAGCCAAGAGAAATGTAAATCTTTATTGGCTTCTTTGTTTTATTGTACGTTATTAAATGCCATTAACAGTTATTTTTAAAATATGGTAAGTGGATTAATTTTCCATACAGTAGTTGTGAAAAGCATTGCACATCTAAAGGAAAAAAATATAGAGAAGATGTGAAAAGAGAAAAATTGGATAGTAAATGTTCAATCAGTCTGAGGTATTTTGTAAATCAGACAACTTTTATTTGGATATACTATTGTTTAACAGCCGGTTTAAATTGGGACCAGCATCCTGATTCTGGACAACACGGCTTTTATTGGAAGTCTCTGCCACTTTTAAACATCTTTAATACATTTTAAAAATAGAACTGTAAAACCCAGTAAGCAGACTTCAAAGAGAAGACATGTTGTGCCAGAATTAGGGAGCTGGTGCCGATTTTCACTGGTTGTAAAGCCTTGGGAGCGCCCTGCGGTCTGTGCCATGGTGACAAACACCAGGAGCGCAGGCGGCTGGCACGGGACACCCGCAGAGCCAGGGAGGGAGGGCAGCGCCCAGAGCCCTGTGCTCCAGCCCCAGCTGTCCATTTGTGCCACCACAGCACGGTCATCAGGGCCTTGGGGCACAGGGAAGCAGATTATTGATGGCCAACTGGAATGGAAAGGGTCTTCTGGTTGCCCTTTGGTGGTACTTGATAGCAAACGGGGCAACCAAGAGCTACCTGTACATAGTGCCCTGTGTAAGGGCTGTCTTGTCAGACTGTGCTCGTTTTACACCAACCATTTAAAAAAAAGATTTCTGATGTGGTTGCATACTGCTCCAGGAGTGGGTGGGTGGTGATATAACCTATAACAATTACCTATATGATGGTGCTGGGAGAAACAGACAAAAGGGGAAAAAGAGAATACTTTGATTTTAATTTTTTTTCTACGTTTCTACTTAAAATGTGACATTTTTTAATATAAGGTGAAGGGAGAAGTTCTGCTGGGTTAAACTGGCCATGCTCAACTGAGGTTTCACCAGCCTGAGCCAAAGGCTGCCCTGGAGCTGGTGTCATTTAGTTGGTGTTTGTGGAGGATTAGACCTGGATGTTTCTCATCAAGTACTGGCAGGGTGCTGTGGTGCTTCAGCTGTCCTATTTTGCTTGACTTACAAGCAGGTCCCATTAAAGTACCATAATTAATCAGTGTCTTTGCTTAGGACCTGCTACTGTGGCTACACCCCTCCCCCTAAGGAAAACGGCACAGCAGAGTGCATCCCTTCCTCTGTAGTGTTCTGCAATGAGTATTTCAGAACTACTTAGTGCTATCCTGTAGGAAGGTGTTGTCACAACATAGCTGAAGAAATCAGTTTGAGATGAGTAGGCTATGAGAACTGGTTTATTGCCATCTTCAAATAGGCAAAGATGTGAAAGGGATCTCTCCAGTGACATATCTGCAGAGAATGTTCACCTGGGAATAGGCTAATTGAACACTTGACGCCACTGCAAACCTACCTATGCATAACTAAAATGAGCACATATTTGACAACTGCACTGCATTTTAAAAGAAAATTTAAAATGCAGTGATTATAGAGCCCCAGGGCCTGATGTATATCTGCTCAACACAGAAGATTTTATTTATGAAAGATAAATTCTCTATCAATATTTTGGAAAATTAGGATCCAAAAATGTGTTTCACTAAAAATTTAAGGGAAAATCTTCTGGCAGACCATGTTAGGATTTTCTCTGGCTGTAGCTTCAGGACAAGATCTTTCTGATTTTACTGTTAAAGAGAAATAAGTCTTTTGTTATGTATTAGAATCTTATTTTTAGATCCATAGGTGTTTGCCATCCTTTGCAGAAAAAAGAGGATTGTGGATAAGTGATCCCTGACATAACTGAGTTATTTGATATTTACACGTGACTATCATTATGGTTTCAGATCCTCTTACAAAACTTAAATAAGGTGTCTGAATAGCCTACAGAGGGCTCTTACAGGTCCCTCTTTCTCTAGTTGCCATGTCTAAAGGAAGTCAGAATTGGTTACAGCTGAATTTCTTCTAATTTTTTATTTCCCAGCAGTGCTGTATTTGTCTAAGGTTTCTCCATCTTAACAGTTTCAGGGTTTAGTTAACTGTGATGCTGCTACTGTAATTCCAGAGAGCAGGTTACCAACAGTGCTCAAGAGAGCTGGTCGCCCCCAGATACACTGTGTGATGTTCCCTGCAAGGAAAGAGGACCCAAATTTCCCCACATGAGGGAATTTTGTTACTGATGGTGCTGACCACACACGCAGCCCTGTCCCTTCCAGACTCTCCAGCTCGCAGCCTGTTAGAGCTGAGTGCTGCTGCCACACACAGTCTGCCTAAATTTTGTCAGGGATTAAAAACTCTTGGAAGAGATTGCTGACTGCACACTTAGCAAAGAAGCTTTTTTAGGGAGGTGGGTGAACCTCACCAGGTTTGCTTCACTCCCACACTGAATTACTCAAGTGCTCCCTATATAGAACTCTACTCTACTTTAGAAAGTAGTGAGGGACCTCCAGCTAATATAAGCAACTGCTGTCTGCCTGCTGAGCAGCTTTTCCTACCTGAGTTGTGAGCAAGACCATGATGCCCTCAAACAGGACATCCAGTAGGGAACAAAGTACCATTGCTAGGTTTCCACATTCAAGAGCAGGGGGCACATTGTGCAGAGTTCTGGCTAAGCTGGTGGCAGAAGTCTCAGTTGCCAGTGTAGGAGCTGAGGTACTGGGTGTGCAGACCCCACCTGAGTGGTGAGGCAAGGTAGTCGAAGTGCTTTGTGGGGATTTGACTGCCATCCTGGACATGAAAAGCTTCTTGTTTAGCTAGGATGTGTATAAAAAATAATAAAAAAAAAAAGAAAAAGGGCAGATAGGGGACTGTGTGTGATAGTTTTGAGTATCTGTTTTGGAGTAACAAATGCTGGTTTTTTTCATCACATACTCCTTACAACCCCACTCTATCTAGCTATTGGATTTCTTGTAGGCGTCGCAGCATGAGCACAGAATCAGAAACATAGTGAGGACCTCAAGAGAGTGCCTAATCTGACCTTTTGCATGGAGACTAAATCAAGATGCTTGATTGCCTGGCTTGCCCTTCACAGTGATACCAGTGCACAGATAGTAGTTCCTGGGCTGCCTTACACACCTGTGGATATGCATGTTAAGACTCTCTATCGGTTACAAGCAAAGTGTAAAGGGCAGCGGGCAGAACAAGGCGCTTGGGAAGGTCTCTGGAGCTGATGTTTTCACTGGCATCTATTAATAAGTTGGGGCTAAAAGCTCTAGTTTGAGGAATAAGCCAGCAGAGAATTTTACAGCTGTAGACAAATATCTAAAAGGATTTGGTTCATTAAGCATTAGCAAGAAATCACACAGGAATGCCTGAATATATTTTAAAAACAAATAGTCTAAGTTAAATACACAGAAGGCTTTTCTCTCAGAGTAAATATGAATTTTCTCATCTTTTGCTAAAGGTCTTCAAGCAGGAGCTTCAACGGAATTTAGAAAAAGTGTAAGAATAAATATATATGACCATTTCTTTCACAACCATTTAATTCCTGACAGGATTCATTGGCTTAAAAATTCAGGAGAGAAATTAATGCTTTCCTGGGATCTATGGACCATCTCAACTCTTTTTCCTCAGTGCCCCTGAGACTCCGCTACCCATATTTCTGTTTTGTGAAGAAAGTGGGTATGTAACAAGCCACAGGCTTGAGATCATTCCAGCCAGTAAGTATTCAGAGTGGAACTGGGAATGATGGGTCTTGGTCTCCTCAGTTTGTTGCCTCTGTCTTTTCTTCTTGTAACACTCTGTACTATAAACTTCTATTATTACTGCATGGCAGGAATCTTACCCTCAATTTACTGAGGGACTTGTTAAAATTCTCCTCTGATCAGCATCAGAGGAAAATACCTATTTGGGGAAAAAATGGAATATCTGTATGTTGTGCTTATAGTAAAATAATTAGAAAATTGAAGTGGCTTATTCTTTTATAAAAGTAGTATCTGATATCAGGTTACTTGTTGTCTGGTAGACTTAAAGGTAGCCCTTTTGAGCTAAAGTTCTAGATTGGCTCAACCTCAGGCAAAATTACAAAACAGCAAGACTGCGTATGATATAAATGCTTGGACACATTTGAAAGGTTTGGAGAAAATAAGCAAATAATGCCTAGCACATTCATTCACATTAAGAAAATAAGAAAATAAGGAATGTGCAAACTTATTTAATTTTAAAAAACTTGAAGAAAATAACAAAAAAGAAAAAAAAGACCAAAAAAAAGACACCTCCTAGTCAATGGAGTTAACAAGGTTCTACAACTGCATTATGTTTGCTTTATAAAAAGAGCATCATCCCCTACATTTCTTTTACTTCATTTGGACTATATTTCTTTTATTCTCAGAATAAGAAATCACTACACTTTGTATCAGTAAGTGCTACTTATTTATACATTGGATTTAATTATATATGAAGATAATCCTTCTGGCTTTAACATGCAGTCTTAGAGGTTGATACAATTTTGTTTATAGAATAGAATATTGCCGGTATAAACTCAATCAGAAGACTGAGTCTTGGAATGAATATAAAAGTTATGCTCCTTCTACAGACAAGCATATGAATAAATATGAATGATTTATCTCAGCATCTTGGTTTCTTTCTTTTGTTAAAAGTTAGAGCCCTCTATATTGTACTTGCTTTGTTTCAGCAACATTTTCTGGAATGCTGCCTAGCACTGCTTTTCTTATAGTAGGTAGAAATTAAAACAATATAAAGGTGCCAAAACTAAATAGTATTGATTATTCTCTTTCCAGTGATATAATCCCTCCAAAACCAAACTTTTAATTCCTAGCATCCTTAACCTGTTGGGCTAAGTAGTCTAAACTAAGCTTCTCTTTCACATGTCAAAAAAAAGCTGGAAACTACTAACAAACAATTTTCTCTCACTTAAACTGTGAGAAACAGTTTACTTAGGGAAATGTTGCTTTTCCATGGAAGAGATCTTGATTTCAAGGAGGAAATATTTTCATTGGATTTAAGAGGCTGAGATATGATGTAGTTTCTTATGTGGCACATGAAATTGTCACAAGAAAAATCATCAAAGCAGAAGTAATATTAGTAACAGCATTGTTATTCCTTTGTTGTGGTATTTATCTCCACTTACATTCCTTCAGATGCTCATACCAGGGAGAAGACAGTCTTCATGTAGGGCAGTGTATTGTTCTTGTTGGTTTGGTCTGTAAAAGGAAAGGCTTTTCCTTATGTCCTTTGCTCTCTTATTTTCTCCTTTTTCTGCTTACATTAGAAGCTTGGTAGGGTTGATGGCCGTATCTTGCTAGCTGGACAAAGCATAACATAACTGATCAAGAAAAAGGCACAAAAATGACACCTGAAAGAGAGTAATGATAGGATATAGTCTTCTAGAGGACTTACCCTATGGGAGTAAATCAAGGAAATAAATCAATGAGGAAAAAGAAAATGTAAAAAAATGCATAAAACCAGGGAGATTTTTTAATAGACTATCTGAAACCATAGGGTGATACCCTCCTAAATTTCCACTTCGCTCTCCATTTTCTCATGTGATTTTAGAGAGACAAAGAATATGCTAAATAAACTGCTGTCGTCAGTGTGGAAAAAAAAAGTTTTTGCATTTGTTTTGGAGCCTGCTTAGTGAGTTTCCTTGAAATCAGTGAAGTTTGTGTAGGTCACTAATCTCAGATAATTAGTTCTGGAGGAAAGCCAGCTAAAGGGAAGCTCATCTTTCTCCTAAACTAAGTGAGCAGTGCGGCATGACAAGGGAGGGAAAGGTCTGGTGATTTGTGCCCTAATGCTCATTTCTGAGAATTGAATTTTGGATGTGTTATGTGAGAAAATAATACGAGTCAGAACTTGGAATTCAAAGAACAAATGTATTGGGTCTTGTCACTACAGTGGGCTGCTGACACTGTCCATAAATTTGGATTGGGATGAATAAGTGTGTAAGAGAAAAGCAGGGTATAAATTTGAGAAAAACATAGGAAGCCTTTCAGTTTAGCTGCATCCAAAATTAAGATACTTCACTGCATAATAGCAGAAAGAAGATTTTTTTTTTTTTTTAAAGCAGCAATGCTTTATTTTCCATGATCTGGTGTAGCAGCAATAGCCTGTATGGAATGGCTCACATGCTTCTACTTCTGCTCTTGTCTGCAAGATGTTCTTGCATAGGCAGGTAAAGATGAGTCAAATATTCCTATAGGTTTTTCTTAGCAGAAATAGATTCTGATACATGAAATAGGCTGAAGATATAACAGTTCTACCTGTATTAAGTATTGACTTTCATTGCAAAACAGGATATACTTTTGCCAGTTTACAGTGATGTCACAGATCAAAGGACACCATCTGCTCATTGCAGAGGGGAAAAGGAGGCAGCAGCAGGGCAATGGTTGGAGGGTAAAAATACAGAGTCTTAGAGCCAAACCAAAAAATGCTTGCCTGAGTGAGGTTTTCAGGACTGGCCCTTTGGGAAATGCTCACTGATGAATGCTCTGTCTTATACTCAGTTGTAGAGCAAGATCAAGGCTTGTGCTACAGTTTTAATTTGACCTGTGGCAGGTGCACACCATGAGCCATTTTCCCACTAAAGCATCCATAATTTTGAGTTTCTGAGTTTGTTTTGACTCTCTTTTCAGAATTACTGTACATCCTTAAATGCCATTATTTTTTTTGATTGATTCATACCTATTAAAATCAAAGAATCTCTCAGGAGACTCCAGGTAGATTGCTAGAAAGTATGTTTCCAAAAGAAAACTTTTTTTTTTCTTTCTTTCTTTTTCTTTTAAAATTTTTGTTAACACTACTGAGAGAAGAATACAGTAATTTCACAACTATAAGGTGCACCCATTTGACTAAAATTTTCCCTCGAACCCGGAAGTGCGCCTTATAGTCCAGTGCGCCTTATATTATCTACAAAGTTGTGAAATTTGCCAAACCGGAAATGTGAGCTGTGGGGGGAGCCAGCAGTGCCACGGCAGCCGGCTGAAGGCGGGCCAGGGGGCCTGCGACACCGCCCCTGCTGGGTGGAGGCGGTCCCAGGGGCCCATGGCTGCCGGGTTGAGGTGGGGCCTCGGCCAGCAACCGCGTGGGGGGAGCTGGGGGCGGAGCTTCACTGCAAAAAAAAAGTGTGCCTTATAGTCCAGTGTGCCTTATATGATCTACAAAGTTGCGAATTTTGCCGACTCCCGGGGGGTGCGCCTTATAGTCCGGTGCGCCTTATGGTCGTGAAATTACTGTATATGTGGTTTTTGTAGTAGACATTCCACAGAAAGCCAATTCACACATGAAATTTTCATCAGATATAGTGGATCAAGAAAACATGCATACAGCCTTCTGTTGCTGAGCCAGGAAACTTGTTTTTATTGACAAACCTTAGTGATAGGCCCGTATGACAGGTAATCTCAAATTTATTTACTTACTTTTTGTGTGATGAGTGCCTTTCAAATGCTGGAGGCTCAAAGTTTTTATTACTGTTAGTGGTGACATAACATCCGCTGTACCAATCATACTTTTTCTGTCATGGATTTTTAAAATATGTTAATTGATATCTTGGCAAAAAAAATGCAGTATGGCAGAGCTTCTGCCACCCAAGGACCCTTGTGAGGTTCTGTTAGTTCCCATACAAACCTAAAAATAATAAGCTACAGCAACAATGGGTCCTGGCAGAATATAATGCAGGACTGCTTGCCTAAGTAGGCAGGAGAAGCAGCATTTAATGCATCTCTGCTGTAGAGCTCAGAGTTGTATCAAAGCGTAGCTGACGTGCTGGACTTTAAGTCACTAATTTCTTATAGCAGGAGAGTGTACTCCACGTGCATAGCTATGTGTTTGCTCTCACGGTTGTGGTTTTCTCACTTCCAGTCATTCTGTTTGTGGTAGCAATCAGCCTGCTGGTAACCCTGGGATAATCACCCTTGTTAGTTAATTACTTCAGGGAGCAAACATGGGATCAGGTCATTTGTGAGTGATTAGTGGATCTGGAAATGCAAGGAAGCTGATAACTTTGGACATGTGTGCAAACACACACGTGTGGACGTTTGTTCTTCTGTTCCTCTCTATCGCCTATTAAATGTTTGACATCTCTGTGGTGAAAAGTGGGGGTTTGAGACCAGTGTGATGGGTCAGAGTGGTAGGTTGATGGTTTCAAAAGAAGGAATCAGACTAAAATCACTAAAAAAATCTAGGTCAGCATCTCAAATCACTTTATGAATATCACTGCTGCTGTTCAGCAACTTACAGTATCTGTTTAACCCAACCTGAGGTTTATTTAATTAGAGCGTTTCTTTTAATGGTTAGTAAGTACTAATGGATGTGGATTTTATAAATTTTCTCACATGTGGGTGCATACAGTGTGCACTTTGTATGCCTGCCAATGCAGACCCATATGCTATTTTTGAGATTCTTGATTATGGTTTGGTTAATATATCAGTAGTACTTCTGCTGCACTAGTAAACTATATTTATTTCTGTATAATCAGCATCACTTTGGGTCTGAATACACAAATATGCAAGTTTAAAATTCAATTTTTTTACTACTTGCTTGCCAAGTAATGTTTAATAGGAAGTCATCAATTAACCAGAGCAGTAGGCTTGTTTAGGTTCAAATATGGGACATTTGATGTCATAGAAAGAGTTACAAATGCTCTTTGCATATAATTAGCCCTGTGCTCAGGCCCTAATATTTCAAAGACTTGGATACATATTAAATCAACGGAAATATTCATCTATGAAATGTTAAGCAAATGCATAAATGTCTTTGCAGGATTGGGAAGTAATTAAGTGGAACGTTAAAAAATACCATTATGATCTTATCTAATCTAAAAGCGTGCAGTATTAATGCTTGCTGTTTTAGTTGGTCATACAAGTACCACTTCCACAAACACTTGTGTGTATGAAATGGATATTTTCAAGAAAATTCTCAGAGGCTGGTTGAATAGATTTTATATTTTTGGCTTTTAGTATTAAAACATGCTGTTACTGAATTAATTTCCATCTAAGTCAACAGTAGCAATATGCTGCTGTTTCAGTGTGTGTAAGCTTGGTGGCAGATTTTTTCATCAGTGGCCAGGAACTATTTCCTTGTTATTACATTGAATTAAAAATTTATTAAAAATGAAGCGTCGCTGCTTGCTATAGAGAGACAGTTTGTCATGCTACCAGTGTTAAGAACTGTTATTTATTCTGAAGAGCAAGGAATTAAATACTCTGCAAAAGAGGTCTGGGGAAGATGGCCAAAGTTAGCCTGGGATTGCAGCATTTTTCTTCTCCTTTCTCATCTGTTAAAATGTAATTTTTTTTCACCTGTTCTAAATTTATTCATAGTATCTACTCCCATTTTCACTATTGTATGATCTTTGGTTAAATAGTGTGATGTATATGCAATCCTGTATTTCAGATGGTAATAGTAAGATTTCTTTTAAATACTTATTAATTGGCTTCTTAAATGGTCATTTTGAGGATGCATCTACTTGTGTCTGGTAAGTGTAGTAGACCAGCCATTAAAAACACCTTTTCCTGAAAAAGTACAGCTTTTGAGTTTTAGCAGTGGCCAAGCAATTGGTTTATGTCTTCTGTTTTGCTTTGGTTTTAAACAAATAGGAGGTGTTTCCAAAAAAATAGCCAAAATATTTTCCTAATTCTTTTTCAAAGGGATCTAGCTGAAGTCATGGCCTGATAATTGAAATACCTATACATTATCAATATGTGCACAGTTGTCTTTCTGCTATTAACTGCAGATGTCATCATATTGCATTTATACCGTTAAAAACAGGATCAAATTTTTGTAGGTGTTCTGTATTCAAAATAAGCCAGCTGATGATTGCAGATACTACCACCCAATACCTACGACTGTCATTGCATGACACATTTACACTTGCTCAAATAAATCATGCCTCTTTAGTTCAAAAAATGTGCCATTTGTATCTGCGTTCCTGCTACTAACAACATCATTAAAGTTTTTGCAATTCTTGTAGTAAAATAAAACACAATGTTCAAGATGCATTTCAGATATTCTGTGCTGTATCTTCCTGAAAAAAACGTTATTCCAGACAGAGCAGTGTGACTCTTCTGAGGAAGTTTTCCCCTAAATCACAGCAGTAAACACTTCTTTCCATTTCCCATTCCACCAGCACTATTCCTTGAGAGCTGGTGGTAAGCCCAGGCTTATTAGGCACTGAACAGAACTGAAATTTTTCTGAGACATTGCCCATTAGATAAACAGAACATCTTCCCTGAGAGACATCAGGGTCATGGCAGTAGTTAAAATTCCTTCTCTTACTCAACATTGTAAATTTCTTTCTATAACAGACTGGTTCACTTCAATAATGTACCTAACTAAAAAATATATTTTATTCTTTCTGATTTATTTCAAGTAATCACTTTTATTTCACTTTTATTTATTATTTTGTTTCAACTATATTTAAAATAATAGAAATTTTGAAAATGTTTTCAAAGGTTCACTATCTTTAAAAAATAATAAGAGTTTTTTGGAAGTGTCAGTAAGACTGAAATAGCTAATATGAAAATTTTCAGCTAACATGAATTTATTTCATTTTAAAAATTTGAAAAAACTGCAATGCAAAAGAATGACTCTCCAGATACCAGTTGTACTCAATAGATATATTTAACATTACTTAACACTGTAAGTACTGATTTGAGAATGCTCAATATGTTAAAATGTTTGGAACCAAAACCCAAATCCTACAAGGATCTGAGAACCCATGTTGAGTATTTTGGTATTAAGTTCAATTCACACAAACAGGAATCCATCCTGAATTGATCAATATTTGTGTTGTTGATAAAACAGATTTTTCTATCAGAAGATGACAGGACATCAAAACAGATTTTTTTTTTTTTTGGTTAATAGAAATTTTTCACTTTGATTAAGTGTTGCTGAAAATATTTTGCATGTATCAAATGAGGGCTTTTTTTGTTAGAGTAAGAGAAATTAACAACATTATGAATAAGATGCCCATTTAAGGAGTCAGATATCAGTTCATATCTTGATTGACTTGGTTTTTGTTAGTGTTTATTTTAATGTTGAACAGAGAATTTCACAGTTTTGAAATAGAGATCCAAAACCTCAATATTTTTCACAAAACACTACTGGTTTCCAGCCCTCTTAAGGTTTGAGGGCTCTGAGTAAGTGCAAAAGGTATTCTCAAGCTTATAAGACAGGAGTGAATGTGTTTATTGATGCCCTTGAGGATAACATTGTGCAGCAAGGATTGGTGAAGTGAATAATCAAAAAATAGAAACAATTGAATGCATAGACTAAATTCTTTGTATGTGTCCTAAGACTGGCTTAAGGATTTGACTTGTAAGTATTGTAAACTAACTAATAATAAATGAAATTTAGACTTGATTGAATCTCAGCATGAAGATGCCAACATTCAAATTGATTCATTAGCTGACCTGAATTCTCTGATAAAATTTACTAGCAGGCACAGTCAGAGGACTTATCCTGGATGATGTTCATGTCGTTAACAGGAACTACCACCGGCAACATGCACAATGTCAGCCCACAAAAAAAAGAGAAAATAATAGACTATTTAAAGCAGTACTGTTATTAAAAAAAAAAAAGGCAAATCTCTGTCATGTTAAAATATTGCTATTTTTGCTTTACTTATCACTTTACAACCAGTGTAACAACCAGAAGGCAACACAATGGAAGTTTTTGTGGAGCAGAGTTTGCTTGCTTCAAGGAGCCAGTGTGCCAATAGAGGCACACACCAAGTGAAGCTAACATACTGGGTGAATTATGTGTCCCATCACACCAATGACTGCAGAGCAATAAAACCACCCTAAGTGTTCTAGTTACAATCAATTACATCATGCTTTAATCACATTTTAATGATGTATTAACCAAGATTTCAACAGCAATTAGTTTAATGGGTGTTTGCTTTTTTTAAAACTATTTTAACTGTGGCTATATCCAGTAAGATTAAGAAAAAAATAAAGCATTGATTGTGACCTCCTTCTCCAGCAATTTTGCTTGATGGGACTGAAGAGGGAGATTTTTCAGTTACTAAGTATTCATGACTGTTATGTTAATAACATGCTATGTGATTATATACTGCAGGATTTTTCTCATCTACATAGATTCTGCAAAATCTAACACACTAAACTGGAAATAATTATTGCATCTCACATCCTTTAGGGCATAAAGTAATATATTGGCTATTTCTAGCTAGGCAAAGATAAAGAAAATGCAAAGTAAATTTATTAATCATGCTAATTTTTAATAGAAGGGTTTAGAAAACTTCTGTGGCTGCCTGTAATATTCCCATTGATACATATTTTTCATATAGAAAACTGACAAACATCTCTGGGAATCCAACTCCCTTTAATGCACTCCTAAGGATATTAACAGATAAAGAAAAAAGATTTCACAGCAAAACCCACATCAAAACTAATATTAGGAACGATACCAAACTTAAAGAATGTTGTAAAATGAGCATGGAAAAATGTACAAAATGAATTCATGCCCATTTACATGCTTTCAGTCAGGCTACCAGATAACAAAGCCTCTGTCTTTGTGTTAACACTGCAGATTAGGTCAAGTTTTTACCCCTCTGAGCTCTTTTCCTGTAAATGACGGGTTTTGATGTGAAACAAGCAACATGTCAAAGCAAGTTGAAAGATGTAGGCATTTTATGCCATGTCACAATGACAGGCCGGTGAATATTTGGGCCATTAGGGGCTTATTAGTGAATAAATGACCAGATGGTTCAGTGATGCACAGAGATGGACAGAACTGGATGCTACTAATCAGCACTGTCTGTACTTGATGTCAAATCACATGACACAGTAACCCATGGATACCGAATAAAAGTTACCATTAGCAAGTCAATTTGATATCTGTGTGGTGTAAACAGACTTATAACTGCACTTCAGAGCTGCCTGTTGTTAAGAAGAAATAATGGTAGGGTATTTAAATAAACACACTCTATCTTATCAAGTTATGATAAATATAAATAGAATTTCAATTCCCAGGACCTCCTTTTTATTTTGAAGAAACTGTGGAAGCATTTACATATTAGCCTATTTCCACAGACAAAAAGACTGGGCTGGAAATGCTGTAAAAGAGCAGCAAAAGGCACATTCTTCAAACACTATGGTTAGCAAGTGATGTTTTGTTTGTGCATTTGTCACAGGAATGCAAACTTTGAGAATGGGACCCATTTTCTGGGGGGAGGTTGTTTGCATTTTTGTGCATTCATGCTTTGATTTTTTTACTGATATTGATATATGTTTGTGTGCTGCTACCTTAGATTTTTACCATGTGTTTCTTAAAAATCAGTTTTGACAAACACTTTCAAGCAAATAATTTCCAAAGCATTTCACTGCATTTCATTTTCTAACCAGGGTTAGAAGCTTTGGGCATTTGGTAAGGACCAGATCCTGAGCCAGGAGCTGATCTTGAGCCACTCTGTAGAATGAGCAGTGCCAATCTGAATGGACGGGGTTGAGCTAAAGCTGGGGGTGGGGGAGGCTTCACTGCTGCACTGAATCTCCCTGAGCTTAAACTAAAAAAGGAATTTTTCCCCTGAACTGGGGGGAGTGTTTGAGGACTGTAGAGATTTGGGGTGTATCCTCAGCTCTGAGCCCACGACAAACACACCAGTAATGCACTTTTTTTGAGGCAGAAATACTTGCACATCTGAGGGATGATTTACTTCTTTCTTATGGTTCTTTCTAGCAAATGAGAACAAATGTAGCATTAGGACTGATGATTTTTGATGATGGTTGAGAAGGTGTTTTAAAATGGTGAATAAAATTTCCTTGAATTCTTCAGTCTGAAATATCAGATGTAACTCTTTGTAAGCCCTTTTCTATGATAGTCACATATGAATTTTACATAATGAGTGAATAATGTAACAATATTTTGTGGCCTCAGTTGTGTTTAACCGTGAGTTATCCTTGATCCTAATTTTCTCTCTTGAATCTCCTTTGGGAGAGAATAAGGGAAGAAAGAATTTTATGGTAGGAGTGGTCATGGAACTTGCTGTTCCCATGATTAAATAAGGAATCAAGTAAGAATTAGGCAAGTCCAATTAAAGAAGTACTTTCATACAAGCAGCCAAAAATATGCTTGCATTTTTAAATGTATTAAAAACTTGGATTAGTAAGAAATACAACAGGATGACTTAAAATTGTGAAATATATTGCCTTTTTAAAAATCCCTGTTGTGGCATGAATGTGTTTTTATATAGAAGAGACAACGATAATAAAATAGTAAAAATAAATTGCACAACACTCTCTTTCAGGAACATAATTCTCAACTGCTTGTATTGCTGTAGTGATTCTTGCAATACTCCATTAGGCAAAACCCTGGTATTTTTAACACATCTGAGCCAGTAATGACCTGCAGATGCCTTGGGTAAAAGTGAAAGGAAACAGGACACACATGAAGGGATCCTTTGGCTGGAATTCATAGTTTTGTGTTGTTATGGAGGTTGAAAACCAAAATGGATTAGAGAAGTTTGTGGGAGAGCTCACCAGCAGTTCTTAAGAACAATGGCCTAAGTTCATCCTCCAGCTCATGAAACTCCAGCTCAGTTCCTGAAGGCTGGGGAGGACAACCATGTCAAGGGTGCTCTTAGGTTGATTTTGTTCCTTTAATTTTTACCTAAATATACTCTAGCCATCATGGATTTATTTTTTTAGTTTTATTTTAATGATATTTAATTTGCCACTGGTGTGATTTTAAAATCCCTCTGTTTTTAGAGAAAGAAAAACTGCTTTACACTTTATCTGGTTTTTATTCTTTTTGATACTCAATCTGGAAATGGGATGTGCCAGCAAGCTTTACCAAAAGTTTGTTAAATGCATTGGATAATATAAAATGTTCAGCTAGCCATCCCTGAAAACTGCATTTCAGTCTGAAGGGAATCTTGAGTGGATGAGGGATATTTCACTGATCTGAACAGAAGCCAGTGCAATCTTAGTACAGACTGAGTTACACTTTGTGCTCTTCTTTTAATTAAAAAAATCAAAATTGAATTCTGTAGTTAAGAAACTGTATGAGGAGTTGTAAAGGAGTATTATCTAAATATCTGTAGATACTGTTTTAGCAAAATTTATGTATTTCCTGAAGGTTTTATTTCAAAAGTAAATCTGATGCACAGGGGTTACTGATCAGCAGGTTCTTGCTGCCACCAGTGTTTCTTTCTCTTCATAGTTGGTTGGCTATCAGCTGTTGGTATAATATAACTCTTAGTAGACGCCATGACATTCAGAGAGTATTCTTTTCCTGAAAATAAGGGCATTGTCGCAATGTTTTCTTGCTGTTGGTGACAACAACAAAATAAATGCGCCTTCTTCAGAACAGCAATACCTTCTAGAAATACTTCATTTTTAGAAAACCTGGTTTTGGAAGGAAATATTTTTAAAACTTAATGGGAAATCTGCCTGTATTGCTATTTGCATGGCAGTAATAAATAATTTTGAGAAGAGACATGAAACAGTCATTGTCAATTGTGGAGGCTGTCATGGTGGGTAAGGGTTGTTCAGTGGAAATTCTCAAAGGCTCTCAGGAAAGCAAACATATAGAATGTTTATTCTATAAACATTCTATATAGATTCTGTATAGAATATATTGCTGTAAAATAGTGAGAATCTAAGTGTCTGCAGCCTCACTGCAAGATGCAGTGACCTGACAAATGTATTGTAAGAAAGGATTATTGTGGCTTTGCGTGCAAATGTCAGAGATACTTTTCCCTCTCAGGTTTGAAGGCACGTGCTGGTACCTTATTGCTGGCTGGAGATTCTTTAGAGTCTCTGGAAGAAAGTTTTTCCTCTTGTGCTTTGTGGTGTCACCTTTCCTCCTGACATGTATAGTTCAGAGTTTCTCTGTAGCTTGCTGGATGCTAGCAAGGATGCTGTGGTGATGCAGAGGACACAGGCAGTGCAGGAGAGCAGGTTTCGCCAGGCCTTTGGATCAACACTGCCTTGCTGTTCTTCAGTTTTCTTAACTCATATAACTCAAACCAATGTAAGGTAAAATGCATCAAATAGCACACATTTGTAAAAATCAAAAAACTTGAGAACATAGTTTGCAAATATTTATGAAAGGCAAAAGTTATACAAAAAAAAGAAAAAAGGAGACAATTATGCGTAGCTTTGCTTAAACTAAGATCACACCTAATGGCTTATCCTTATCTCTGGGAGATCTGGAGCACTGACTCCATGGACAGAGGTTAAATTCAGTTCCATGTAATCTTGTAAAACTTTTTTGTTCAGTGGTGACTATTCAACGAAGCAGCATGTCTGAGCAGCTTGACTGGAGTGAATTCTAGCAATATTCTGGATGGTGAGAGGAGGAAGAAAAAGAAAGACAATCCAAAACACACGTCCCAGGGGTCCAACAGTAAAAACATAGCCAAACAGCGCAGAGAAATTGGAGACACCCTCACAAAGTAGTAAGTCAAAAATTCTACTGTATATTTAGCAATCTCTAAGTAATAAATGCCCAAAGATTAGACAAATATTTTGGAGGACAAATCTCATGGAATACTGACAGCTTTAGAGAAATATTACAAAGAATGCAGTAAGTAATTGTGTGTCTTAGTAGAGATGGAGAAAAATCTGCCTGCCTGTTTAATGCCCATTTCTGTTCCCATTGCAGTCAATTGGAGCTTTGACATTGCCTTTTGTAGAAAAAGCTTGACCCTGTATTTAGTGCATTACATTGAATAATTGCTACATACCTGCAGAATGACAATGAAAAAAATTATGTTTTTGACCTGCTGCCTCTGGTGGCTTTGTAAGTTTGCTGAGGATGCAGCAGCTTCATATAAGCTGCTGCTTATTTACTAATTAATTTACCTGTGAATATATGAATAGCTCTTATGCAGCGGTTTCCTAGCAATTCAGTTCTGATATGCATCCTTTGTTTTCTGTGACAGGATGCGTGGGTGACTGGGTGTGCATGACCACAGGCTTCCCTGTCATCAAATGTGGGGATAATTTCCATGATTACCTGTTCTTTTAGCAAATTAATTTGAGCAAGTCTCATACTTGTCTTATACCTTCAGAGGTTTGGGATTTGAGTCAAACTCCTATCAGAAAAGCAAAGCAGATGATCATTACATCTCTATTCCATATTCGAGTTCTTTTTATGAAATTTATAAAGGAAGGTTTTTTAACACTTAAAGAAACACGATGGCTTAATGCTACCTTGACAGAGAGGGTATTGGTTAGTGTTACTAACTAGCAACCTCTTTCTGCTAACCACCAAGTTCTAGTAAAGACGGTATTTCAGCATCAAAATTTGCAAGTGTGTATCTGTTTTGTAAATGTGCACATGTGCATTAGGTAAACTGCATGTAGGAATTTCTACTGGGTTTGTGTGGCAAGGTTTAGGTAGTGGGGTGGGGCTCTGGAGTGGCTCCTGTGAGAAGTTGCTAGAACCTTCCCTGTATCCAGTGAAGCCACTGCCAGCTGGACCAGTAGAAAGGAACAGCTCACACAGGAGCAGATTTACTGGCAAGACTTCTTGGCCTGGTGGGGGCCCCATGCTGGAGCAGCCTGTTTCTGAAGGAGTAATAAGTTTCAATAGTAATTTTCACCTAGGCTGGGTGTGAGCAGCTACCTGAAAATACCAATTTTACAGAAAAAGACCAGTGAACTATATAAAAGAACAAAACAGCAAACAAAAAGTTCACTATTTTCTCTTTCTTATTATATTCTTTCTCTTTGTCCTGTTCTTACAACCCCTCAATCTTGAATTAATTTTCTTCTCAGCTGACCAGGAATTATGAGGAAACAAGCCTGACCATGGAAAGGTATCTCTTTTTCGCTTTCTTGGGGTGAACAGACAAACTGTGAGTGAAATATCTCCATAGCAAGAGTAAAGAACCCAGATAAGAACCCAAAGCACTAACAAAACAGACAAAATATTTTTCCAATATTTCCTATTCTCGTTGGAGTTCACTCTGCCTGACAAGTTCTTAGTCATCAGCTGGCGAGAGAGAAGAGAGTTGAAAAGACCCTGCTCTCACATGAGAAAAAGAGGAGAGGGAATTTTTCTCCCTGTTAGCATCAGAGATGCTGTGGCAGTGCCCTTTCTGGGTTGAACACTAACCCTGAAGCAATGCATTAGGGCTTTGTGTAGACAGCTCAGTGCAGGAGAGCAAGAGCCTTACTCAGCTCTTGGTATGAGTTTCCATCCAAAGGAGAAGTAACAGCTGTTCTGAAAAGCCTGAACAGTGAGACACAATGTAAGTGTTTCCTTCGAGCATCACAGATCTTGAATATGGACTGAGCCATAAGAGGTTCCTCTCTGTTCACTCAGTTTTTAATTTTTTTTGCCACATGGGTCACAGTGCTTTATGATTTTACTGGCACATCACTTTCAGCAAGCATTATTAAAGAGCTTCGGGTGCCTCAGTACTTCCTAAATGAATAAACATATGAAAATAAATATTCAGATTATCCTAAAATGTTTAAACATCTCTGAATTTTCTGTAGGTTTGAAATACTCAATACTTGCAATTTGGGAGTAGTATTGATTCCTACCTTTAAATAGCTCCATGGCTTAAAACAATTAAGTATTTTTGGGAACTCTCAAAAAAAAGTTAGACTACATTTCATATAGAAAACACTTATTTTATATCCAAATAAATATCCCTTTGCATCAAAGTAATATGCAATTATGATATTATATTATATATAATTATAATAATGATTATAATAATAATTTCATTGGTTATGACTTGGCTCTAGGATATGAATAGTACCATGTTCAGAAACTAGCCAAAAATTCTGGTTTACAATAAGCAAGGCATTTAGACATTAGGATGGATGCCTGTTGTAATAAATAACTGATGACCTATCAAGAAATACAATAAATCTACAGTAAAAAAGCAGCCATACGTGTAGTGGTAACTCATCTTAAATATGTCTAACAGCAGATAACTTCAGCTTTTAAAAAATTGCTTTTGGTTTTCTTGTCCAAACAGATGCTTTCACTACTCTGACTCACAAAGAGGTCAATTTATTGGTTTTTCACAGTTGGAGATGTTGCATAGTTACTACAGTTGGTAAACAAGCTTTCCCACAAACTGACTATAACACTTCTCTTTGCGGAAATCTAGACGTGGCTTCTGCTCACACAATTTTTTTTGTATTGGAACAGATTGAGGAGAGGAAAAAACCCATCTCTTCCAGTGATGATGATGATGACATGGAATACATGAACTGAAAATTCATTGAACTTTGTTTCTGCTTGAGTTGCAAGGTATGGTTCCTTTGCCTGAACTGTCCATTTGTTGTTCCAAAATGAATAAAACAAATATGCTCATAATTCAGAGGAATGTGCAAAAATTATATTTATGCTACAGCATTTTGGAAAGGCAAATCTACATGCAGCTGCATATTCCAGTACTCTGTTCAAAGCATCTTTGTTCAGAGTCCTTTGGAGACTCCAGGCTCTGAGCAGGGAGCCTATTTTCCTTCACAGGCCTCCCAACTTGATGTTTTCAGTGACTCTAAATACTATCAGAACACATGGGGAAAAATGCAAGATGACAGTGCCAGGGTACTGCCTCAGAACAGAGTTGTGAGCCTTGTCCATGATCCTGGATGATTTTCTTCACTTCACTAAAATGATTGGAAAATAGCGAAGAAATATTGTTAGGAATTAAGATTTGTCCACAAGGAAAGCATGGTTTTGCTGTAGTGCTAAAAAAACTCTTCTACTGTAATGACTCCTGTTTTGTCCTGCAGTCATAAGGACATGAGTGAGTTCTTGCAAGTCCTTAATTTTTTACTTATTTTTTTTTTAATAACTAGGTTAGCAAAGTTATTTTAACAAATGCTTGCTGAGGTGTTTTGGGCAATATCTGTGGGCAGGCAGTGAAGTCAAGTAACACCAAAGATTTTCTATAAGGTAGGAGAAAAAAAAATCCCTTCCTGTATCTTTTTTTTAAAATTCTCCTTCCAAGAGAAAACATGGAATCATTTTTAAATTCAGAGGGATTTTGAGACTGAGCTTTAAAATCCTGGGGTATATGTGTGAAATAATCTACCAACTAAAAGCTATGGGCTGGTCAGCTGACCTACAACCCCTGCTACTCTGGTACTCTCCAGTGTGCAGTAGTGTATGATTCATATGCACTTATACCTGACTGTGTTCATCTTCGAAATAATCACTTCATTCTAGATAAATGTATTCAGTGCTATGACTGCTCCATCCATCATATTAGGTAGGGTTGTGCAGCTGAATGCAGCTCTATTCCAAATAATGATGGTCTCTAATATTTTCCTGAAAATGTGGGTAATTTATTATCATAGGCTAATTATGCCCAATACGGCTGCAGGCTGACATTTATTGCAAGAGGTGGGCTGAAGGGAGCCAGGAGGTATTGCATTGTCACCAGAGCAGTTTCTGGGAAGATATTTAGCTGCTTGTCCAGCATTTCTGTCAGAGCTCTGGGAAGCATTTCCATTCCTGCAGTGTGCTGGATGAACTTGCTTCTCCCCTGTTTCAGGCAGGATTGATGGTTACTCACAGCTTCCCTTGGTTAGGGATCACAAAAGCTCCTTCTCTCCCCACATGTGCTCCTGGTAGGAGAAGCACAGCTGCTTTGTTTCAATGGCAGGCACATTCCTGCCTAAATCAGCCTGAACAGTGACCTGATTTGCAGGATACAGATCCCCACTCCTATGGCCTTGGTTTCTTGGTCCAAGTGGCAGTGTTCAGCAATTTCTCTTCCCCATCTCTGAATGCACAGACAGGGACACAAAGCAGTAAAATCTTAGTTTATAGACATCTGCTTCTCATCTGTGACAAATACAGCTTTCTGTGCCTGCCAAGAAAAACACAGATCCAGAAACTTTCTTCAATATGTGATCTCCCAGGCAGAAAGAAGTGTCACCTGTTCTTTCTACTTTAATGTAACCATGTCTTTGGGTTGTTTCTGTCTTCCATTGCTGCTTTTGCTTGGAAATTAATAGCTGATGAAATCATCATTTTAATGGCTGTGCAGTAAGTTTTTGTTCATCTTGGGAATTTAGTGCAGGATAGCTCTACCTAATTCAAATCAATGATAATTATTAATTTACTTCAGTGGGAATGAACACTACCTCTATTTTTTATTATCTATGCATGAAATAGTTCAGCTTGCTGAATTCTTCTTTAATCCCGTATTTTTGTTTACACCCCTTTTTTTTTTTTTCTTTTTTTTTTGTGTGACTGTCTTGCCACTATGACCAAAGTACCCCTAAGAATGTTATCAGAGCCTTCCCAAAATTGCTGAAATGGCTTTTAGGTCACATCTGTGGCTGATGTTTTCTACGTAGAATAACTGGACCCCCCTAGGCTTTTCTTACAACTGAGATTCTATAGACCTGATACCATCTTTGTTGGCCTATGGTGCACCCTTTGCAAGGCAGTACTGTGCTTCCAGCAGCACAGTTCTGCAAACAGGCCTGGGTGATCTCCATATGGATTACAGCTCTGAAAGATCTTCAGTAGAAAATATATCACCTCCTGCTTATTGCTTTATCCCCTTGCGAACGCCACTTGCTGTTTGCCTCTGCCTGCTGCTGTGTGCTTGGTTGATGTTTTCAGGGATTTTTCTGCAATAACTCCCCAAAGTTATCAGCTGTGTTAGGGTGCTTCACCCAGCAATGGACTCAGCCATTTTACCACCAGGAAGTTTTTGCTGGATAGTCCTGAGAAACAGGGAAAGCATATTAGTTAAAGTGCTTCGTGAAAATACTGCTCTTAGTGAAAGCAATCACTGAAGAGTATGCAATGATTCTGAACTGTGAAAAGATATTTGAGGCCAGCGACATTTTATCCATTCATTTTGATGAAAACAAAACTATAGAAAGCTTTTTCCATTATTTTTGTCTTTGTGGGGTCATTCAAAAACATCAAGAGCATCATCAGAGTGTACAACTGCTTTATTAGAGGTGCTGTTTATTAGAGGTGAGGTTCACTTAAGGTGAACAGTCAAGACAGTAGAGCCCACCTTTTGATCTGTCAGATTGGAGAAGTACTCAGATGCAATCGGTATCTTCTGTGCCAGTGATTAATTTGCTGAGATTCTAGGCAGAACTGTCTGTTCCTTAATTATCTTTGAAAACCAAAATAAATTTGGGGTTTATGAGCAGGTTACATATGTTTGGGGTGAATTAAGGGGAAGTGTTTGTCCTTGATTTCATGATCTGTACTGGGAAAAAAAAAAGCAGATTCACTTTTTAGCCCAATTAAGTGTGTTCATCTAATTATTGGAGTTTAGAATTCACTGCTGTCATATGTGGGGTTTACTGGAGCACCTGTGGTCCAGCACTTGTGTGCATGGCTCTCTCCAAGCAAGGCAGTACCTTCACCTCTCCGCCTCTGATAAATGGTAAAAACCACACAACTCCCTAAAATCTTCTAAAGTCTTGCTAAGATGACGGAGCTTTGTCCAGGCTAAGTAAAAGGGAGAAGCAATTATCTGAATGAAGGGTGTGTAAGTGAACACCTAGGATGATCTTCCTATGTATAACATATCATTGTGATATGTAGGAGTGAAGTTTAGCACTCAGTCATTGATTTGAGGCAGGGTCTCTTGATGTACTGTCAGCCAGTGGCATGCACATGAGACTACTTGGGATGGCTTTGGTTTGCCTTGTTAGCTGTAGGTAGTGTTACTGCTAGGTATCACTGAGGAAGCAAGTAATTTATTCTCAAAACACTGCATATCCATCAGTTTTTAATTTTCATGTTTTGGCTGCATCCAGTTTTGTCAACCTACAGTTTAAATTTCAGGTAAGCACCAACTGCAAGTCTGTGGAGGATGAGTTGAAAGGTGCTGAGTGGCTGTCAGTGGTGGGCAGCTGTGCCACATGTCTCCTTGGCTCTGAGGACACGGGCTCAGCTGGAGATTGAGAGAGCATGTAAGCCTGGAAGTGCAGGAGGCGAGCAGGCAGAGGGTGGGGACACTGCAGTTTGGGGTGGGAAATGGGGTGTCCTGAGAGCTGGCTGCAGCCCTGTATTTACAGGCCATTTTCCTCACTGTATGGTTAATTTTTTGATTCTCATTTTTCATTGAAATAAGCAATTGGAAGTAAGTTTCAACTTAAAATCCATTTAGAGCTGTGAGAATCCTGATATAAATGTGCAGTTTCCACATGACCTGAATTACAGCACACAATCAACAGATTTATATCACACCATGCTACACAGTAATCTTTAAACCTTCCTGCCTGTTTAGAAAAGTAATACATTTTGTTTCTTATTGTTTGTATGGTACTCTAAACTGCAAAACAGAAGGGATACAGGAATATGTACGAGCTAATGGCAAACTTTAAGTACTGTATCAATAAAGACATTAAAGAGGTGATAGAAAATAAAAGAGACAGGGTCCTTTCTATCGATTGCCAGACCTGGGAATGTGTGGTAGCTGTGGGCATTGCTGTATTTCACCACAGCCACTGTCCTGTGCACCCACTGCAGAGAGTGAGGTGATGTGGAGCTGTCATTGCTGATCCTGAACAAAGTACTCACTGATTAATTTGGAAGTTATTATTTGCAGCCACCATACTATTGAAGTATAAGCTCCTAGATATCCTTAGTAACCACTCCTTTATACCATGCCTTTAAACCAGACCTCTTGCTTGTCCCAGGGAGTTTGCAGTCAGCTCCTAATCTTACAGCTTCAAGTCTCTACAGAAGGAAGGTAGGGTAGGAAAAGTGTGCCAGGCTGTGTTTTGGGCTTCCCAGGCAGAGAGGGAGCCATGGGATCTTGCTCCTAAACCCTTCACGAGCATTGCAGCCAGTCCAGCACCCTGGCAGGGCTCAGAGGTGCTTGGGATGTGACTCTCATGCTTTTCTAAGGTATAGGATAGTCCTTGAGGAGAGCTCACAGGAGCTAAAAGACAAGCAGCATTTTATAATCTTAGTTTAGTTCCCATTCCTCCGGCTACTACCCTTCTTGTCTTTGTTTAGAAGTGTTGAGAAAAAAACCCAAAAGATGCTTGGATATAAGTGAGCTGGGAAATTTATTCTTTTGCTGTCCTTTTGTCCTCTATATTATTTAATGGGAATAAGAAACACAGCAGTAACCATTAGGCTTGCTGCTCTTCTGTCAAATTTTTCTTTATACTTTCCTGTCAAATTTTCTCAAAGTGGACTGTGAAACCTAATAATGCTTTCTTTTTCCATATATCTGTTGAAACCACTGGAAATATAACCAATATCAGAACTTCTCTGTAAAGACCCAGAATAAAAATACTTGCTTATAGTAATTCCTTTTGTGGAGCTGGCAGTAGGAAAACCTCGCAGTTACTGGCAAATAACTTATTTGCTGTGTCTATCTCCAAATTCTGGGAATCTGGTGTTGCTCCTCCCTGTATGCTATTAAATAAAAGACCATTAAGCAAACCATCATTACTGCAGGTAAACTAAAAAAACATTAGATTTACACCAACTCCAAATGTGATAAAAATTTACTTAGTGGCCCTTTAGGTGACATTGTTTACCAAGAATTATAATTTACTTGTGTTTTTGTCAATTTAATTAACTGAGTAGTTAATTAAATATTGTCTATAGGAAGCTGCCATGTGAAAAAAAAATCTATTTACTGCAATCCCCCTTTTTTTAAAATGAATTTCATTGCCATCAAATAAAGAATGTGTTTGTGTTTGTTTCCTCTGTTTAAATTCTGCTTCCTCCTTGTGAAACTGTTAATATGGTAGGGCCCTGCTCTGAAATTGCCCACAAACTCTTAAAAACATAGCTAATTACAGATAGCCCAATTTAAACTTTACAGCATTCTTGATACATTCGGAATGTATGGAAGGTGGTTTATGCCAGCCAGCAAGCAGAACACATTGTACTTCTGCAAATCTGGAGATGAAGCGAGGACTCCTTTCTCACACAAAGTGAGGCTCACTAAATACAATTGGGAAGAAAAAAAATTAAACTGTGGTGTTACTGGATTAAATTTTTTGTAATAAATGCTGGTCTTGTTCATGAATATTCCTCTGCTATGGATTGCAGTGCAGGGGTAAATTGATCAGAAGAGCAGTGCTGTAAGCATGTTGTATCCTATTCCAACTATATCAGCAAGTAACTTGCACCTACTAATGGGTTGCTTGCATATTTCTTCAGGAAAGTTCTGGGAGTCGTTCCTGTGAGTTTTGTGGAACTGGCCACAGAGAGTGGAGAAAAATGGAGCTGGGAAAGCAGCAAAACTGGACTGTGCTCTGGATGTCCAGCAGACTTTGGCAGGTCACTCAAGATGGATTTTTAAAAATTTTAAATTCTATATAAAAGAAATAAAAATGATGTATCTTTACTGCTTGTAGGTGAAAAGCCTTCTTTGTCAGGTATCACTACGAAAGGCTTTAGCTTTGCACAGTGTGGCAGGATAGTGCTGTGTAAAGGGGCAGGATCTGGCAGCCAGCTTAGAGCTCATTTCTGCCCCAAGAACTCAGGATCACAGGAAATTGTAGTGTCTGAACGTCTGTAAGGTCGTTGTGTTTATTCTGAGATGGTACTATTTGAAATGGTTTTCTTAATTCCTTCAACAATTTAAAATTGCTTAGCATTGCAACTCAGGAAGAACGATTTAATTTTTGCAACTCTTCCCAAGATCTGCCAAAACTGTAGAACGTGGGCATGCCAGAGTGGCCTGCAGCAGATGTTGGTAAGGAGAAGTGCAGGGCCTCTGAAGCTCTGTTGTCCATGGGTCCATGATGAAAAGCTGTTGGCCAAGGATTGCTCCTGGGTGTGTGGTCTGCACTGAGCAGAGAAGTGCTGCCTTCTCTTACCGCCCCGACCCACACACCCACTCTCATTTTTCTCTGCTCTCCTGAAAAGGACAAGGAGACTTCCTCCAGTCCCAAGGTGGCATCCCCCAGGACAAGAAGGAAGTCCTGAAACTGCTGAGCTCCTTTGCACTGTCTCAGCTGTCCTGTGCTCAGATCATCCTCATATTCTGGATGAGCATTGGGATGCACAAAAGCTGCCACTCAATGAGACATGTGCAAGGTGCTGCACTTGAAAAGTAGGATCAAGGCTGTGACAACCTGGAGAGAAAGAAACCAGGGCATTGAATGACTACTGCTTGCTTTTCCAGATAGAAACAATTTTGGAGAGACATATTTTGCACAGGAACCTCTGGATGTTTTGTCTTGACCTCTCGGAAGTTCTGCTTAGGAAATGAAATGTAAAACACCTTTATCTTGTTGTATGTCATTTCCTAAGTGACAGCTGATTACATTTTAGGAATGTTTTCTCATTTTCTGAATTAAATCAGTTTGGCATTCTGTAGAAGACAGTACTCATTAACCTTTTAAAGATTGCCAAACTGGTTTGAAGCATTCAATGGAGAAAAAAAAAAGAAAAACTGCTCTGTTAAACATCTTTTTAATCTCATGCTTCTGAAGCAAAAGGCAACAAAGACTAGGTATTCTTGCTGTAATGTATTAGATGTGACACTGGTTTACACTCTACTTGAGCAGATTTGAAGAGGGTACAAAATATGAACCAAGCTTGTGACGTATAGTAGGAATGTCATTTATCATCTTATCAAATTTCGATGTTTAGAATGATACTGATTTTTATGATTAATGATTCCATATAACTCTTCTAGACTGTTGAGAAGAAGAAAAGTCCACTTTCTAAGCCTCACTAAGCACACATGGCAGAAACCAGGAGATAAGGAGTTGCAAGATCTCAAACCACTGGTGCTCATGAATTCATCAATATGTAAGTAGAACTAAATGAGAAACTTAATGTGATTCTGCAGGTTTTTTGCTTCCCTTACCTCCCCCAGCCCTCAAAATACCTTATGAATAGTGACTGCATAATATTCAAGCCATGACTATTACTAAAAAGAACCCATTGAATTGGTTAGTGAGGGGAAATGTTTAAAAATTATATGTATATTTACAATGTTTGTGTGTCTGAGCAATATCTATGATATTTATCTTGTTAGTCTCTGCAATAACTGTTGGTCCCTGATTCTTCAGTCTCTGAAGACTATAATATCCCTGTTTTGGGGAGGCTCACTAATAAATTGAAGCTACACAAATTAATCAGTTACTTCGTTTATATATTGCACAAGTACCTCGTAGGCAGAAAAGGTCTGTAGCCTCATCCATTGATAATGTTGCTCTTCCATGCAGGGCATGTGTATGCCATCACAAAATGGCATCTGTACATGTTTTGGTGGGCTCTTTGGCTAATTAGGTTTTAAAACAACATGGTTAAATCCCTGGCACAGTCCTTCTCCCAAGAGAGGAAACTGACTCAGACACATTACTTTGGGGGCCAATCAACAGGGATCAAATTCTGCAGTATGGGGCTAGAATGTTCTCAAATCCAGACTTCTTACCCAGGGGGATTTCTCTCAAATCCACTTTCTGGTAGCTTTGCCACCTTGTAATACAATGAAGGCAGCTACTGGATCATTTGGCTCAGGAGTGCAGTAGTTAGAGATGAGTGTGCTGGTGCCTTGGTATCAGCCAGCTGGTCGTAGTAAAACCAGCCAAGGCAACTGGAGGCCAGCTGAGAGAAATCACCCTCCTTTCCACTGCTCCTGGCAAGAGAAAGGTAGATCCATGGCAGGAGCTGTGCCATTTCAAGATACCTTCCTTGCTCTACCTTCCAGCCCATTTTTTCCTCTTTGGAAGGTAAATAAAAAAGGCAAGTAAAACTGTGAAGATGCTAGAACTTGTTCCTCACATTCCCCCAAAACAAATTTGGAATAGGAAAAAAAGAATGTAAATGATACCAGCGTTCCATCCATTCAGCATTGCCAGAGTAAAGATTTGGCTTTTTAGGAAGCTTATATTTAAAGAGCAGCTATTACCACTCATACTTATTTAGAGTGTATGGTGAGATGCTTTTGTGCTGTGAAAGAGTCACACTCTACACACTGAAAAAGTAGGAACTCTTGTAATTTAAGGAGGTTTTATGGCTCTTTAAACTGTGTCTTGGGTCTGTGTGGGAAACATTAAGACATGGAATTGCAAATTAAATTTTAATAGGAAATGTCCCTGCAAATAGAAGATGTATTATAACTTGAGTAAGCACAGTATAACCACAGTCACATGGACTGAACATCAGCAAGGGAAGTATTGCTGAGGACTGTGTGCCTACCTGTTGTAGGTAACTTCTCACACCAGTAGTGAGTCATGCCTAATATGCATTGGATTTAGACCAGATTTACTAAAGGGAAATGTGGTGCACATAGCCCACACCCCCTCCCTTGTACCTGCATCTTGAATACCTGGCCACCACAGAAGAAAAGAGGTGAGGGCAGACTCCTTGAGGCTTGTTTTCCTTCCAGATGGCTTAAATTTCACTGGGCTGATATGAAGGTCCTGTCAAGCAATGACTCTTTCTGAGCTTAGATGGAGTTACTGGCTACCAGAACTTGTCAGCTAATTAGTATTTAAATATCTATGTAGTAAAGGCTGTATACGTATGAATTTAATGTTATACTGAAATTATTTTCAACTCACACAATTTAATTTTATATTTTTTCAAGAAAAAACAAAATGGGGCAAGAACTGTAGGAGAACTGAAAAACTGCAGCCAGCGTATGCACAAGCAGAGCCTGGCACAGCTCAGCCCATGCTGTGGATGCCTGTGTAGTCCCAGCAGTTTGCATCCCCACATCTTCTCCAGGGACAGACCTTACCTAAATTACCAGAAGGCACACAGAATTATTTATCTATAGTATGGTTAAGAAAGCAATCCATCCTCTGATACTGTTTTCTGATTTGTCCCATCCTGGGACTAATGTACAGCAACTGTGGCATATTGGGCTGTCCTTCCCAGTCCCTCTGAACCAGGGCAAGAGGAAGGTCTGGCTGTAGAACCACAGCTACTGAATGGTTTAAAGAAGATGGTGTTAATTCCTTAAATATGTTTCACCTTTCCACATGCATGAAGCTTCCTAACTGGCAGCCTTTAGATTTTGTTGGTTCTGGCTGCACACCTGCGCCTGTCTGTGCATTAAACCTTGACTGTAGGACTCTCGTCACAAATGAACTGTCAAATCATTACTACGTTTGATGCAGCATAATCTGTCTTGAAACTAGAATTGGTCCATCCAGGCTCAAATTTCACTTGCTACTGAGGCTAATATGCTGTTTTGAATATGCATTCATGGAGACTTGCATCCATTGGGATCCAGAGGGAGTACAAGCTAAGAGCAGATTTTCTGAATTAGCATGTCGAGAGGGAAGGGTCTTTCATTTAGACTGCTGCAGATGCCTCTCCCTCTTGTTCATTACAATTGCATTTCATCAGCTTTATGATGTCCACATGTCAATTGAGTGTGAGGATTTTGCACACAAAAGAGCCTCAGGGAAAACGACTTCACTAGCTAATCAGCTGATTATCATACCTCAAATGGGCTGCAGTGTGCTGCTCCAAATACTACATCAGCGAGAGTGGAATTGAAGATTAAGACAGCAAAAAGAAAGCTCTACAGCCCAGTTTAAAGAAATCAAACAGGAATTTGTCAGGGATAGAAAGAAGCAAATATAGCCAGGACAAGTGCCTTGAAAATATCCTGAGGCTGATTAAAAAAAATAACAAATGCCTTTCTTCAAAAGGTGTTGGGGGGTGAAAGGTTAATTAACTGTATTATCTGCCTGTTTATGCCCAGCTGTGTAAAGCTCAATAACACAAGCTCCCACCCTGGTTTTAACATTGCATCCAAGAATCAAGACCAGTTGCAAGAACAGCCTCTCCTAATAATTTAATTAGCCTCTGAACAAGCTGGATGCTCACAGCAGAGCAGGCTTGTTCTCACAGCCTCCCTTTATGTGGATCTCTGTTCTTTTTGGATCTGCTGTCTGGATGGGGTTCTTAGAGACCAATTTCAATAAATGATCCAAACCGTAATGAAGAGGCTACTATGGAGTCTCGCACAATAGCTCCTGGTTGCTCATACGTATGGATTCCTCCAGCCTGTGAATACAGATCTATAAGAAGCACCATTTAATGGTGAGCGTGGGCTTTTACTTTTTGTCTGAAATTTACCAAAGTTTTATCCCAGCTCCCTGGAGTCCTCCCCAAGTCTATCTAAAATGCAGTTAGAGCAGAGGCTGTCTTTTGCTTCACAGAGCGTCTGCCTTATGCTTTCATCAGAGTAGTCTAACTCACACAGATGCACTATTTAACAATGCCATCCCCTGCTTTCATCAGAAGGGGGAAGGTTGCAGAGCTGAGCCCTGAAGAATAAGGGGGGCAGGTCCCCTGTGATCGGCGCAAGCTGAACATCGGTGCCAGTTTCCATCTGTCATGATAGCCTATCTCCGAACCTTCAATCTGTCAAAAGCTTGCTGCCTAGCTGAAGGCTCCAGGAGATTTGGTGCACTAAACACATTTGACAACAGCATTATCACTGCAAGGAGCCCAGCAAAATGCCATCAATGTGTTAATTGTAGCCGGCTATGTAAAATGTCACTTCCCATATCATTTTACAGCGGCTTTGCCTATTTTGCAGCTCCTAATTTTCCACCCTTTATAAATACGTGGATTGTTCATGTGGAAATGTGGTTCTTTTTCATGTCAGCTATAGTTTGTTGGGGGTTTTTTTCCTCCTTAAATGGAGGTTTAATTTGGGTCTAATACATTGCTCCAAGAAAGCAGCAGTACCTGTGGAAAAATAAATAAAAAGCATTCATGGAAATGAATTGTCTGTACATTGCTGCTGTTCTAATTTTATATCTCAATGGAGATTTATTTCTGGGTTTGTACATTCTTTGGTGTATAAATGATTCATTTTACTGCTGTTGCTGCAAACTCCCTTTATCGAGTGGATGGTATTTTTACATTCCTGAGAGTTTTCCTCCACCATGATGCAAGAACACTTTTGTAATGATAAACATGAGAGCACAGCATAAATAAATGAAAAATCCCCCTTGAAGGTATGAATGTGCTTTTTAGCACCCAAGTAACTAATATTCAATTTCTGGTACAACCAGTGCCAGGTGTTAAATTTCTCTAGTTACTGTCACTAATGCAAATTAGATTCTTTTTGTGCTCGTAAAAAATCAAATCCACATTAGAAATTAGCTATAAAATGTAATGACTTAAATGCTATAGTGTTTTACAAATCTCCCTGCATTTCTATAGCAGATAATGCTATAAAACTAGGAGAGGATAATAAAATATGGTAGAAAGTTGGGTTATTTAAAGGTCTATTGTGACTGCTTAGTCAGGGATTTGATGTATTATTTTCCTTTCTTTCCTTGTTGGTTGAAATAAGCATGCTTATGATTTCATTTCTTTACCAGATTAGATGTAATCAAAGCTCTCCTTTGAATTTCATGTTACCTTAGCTGTTTGTATTATTGGAAAATATCATGTGGTGAAGTTTATAATATGTTTGCAACTTTTAATCATTGGAATTGTAAATGCGTTTGAGAGCTGTTAAGAAAGTTGCAGTGATCTCATTAGTAGTTGTAGTACTGAGATATATGGGGCTCTGTGACAATTTTCTAAACAGATTCTTTTTTGCCCCCCAGCCCTATTAGATCTTTCAAACATTTTGGTGAAAATAACTAAAACAATGTTTATTCTTTTATATATTGTGGTAAAGTACTTTAAAATGGTGAACAGCAAAAATTATGTTTGCCAACCTTTAAATCCAAGGAAATATTGCCTATGCAAAAATGCCCATTTTGTCATCTCTTGCCAAGTATTTAATTTAAGGTATTAAAACAAAATTGCAGTAAAACTCTTAAGTCCTAGGAGTATAGCATATTTCCTGCATACTAAAGGAAGTTTTAATTAAAATTAGCATTTCTGAATTGTTGCATTAGTATAAAGTGATTTCAAGCTCTGCAGTTCACATTCTGCCTCTTTTCCATAGGAAGCATAAAAGAAATTCATACAGTCCCCCTGCAGTCATTGCCATGGGAGGTGACCAGGGCACAGCACTTTCTCTGCAGAGCTCAGGCCCCCTCTCCTTTAGAAAACATTTTCCCTATCCATTTCCTGTGTTCCAAAACAAAAGTCACTGGGGAGGTGAAGTATTTTTGTTCCACATGCAACCTGTTATGCATCCTAGTTCTCATCTCATAATCATGAATTGGATAGTCCCAATTCAGGTCCCATCTGGATCTGAGCATAACTGTATGGACTGGCTGAAACCCAGTCAGGAAGACTCATAGAAATTCCTTTTAGGAGCAAAGGCAATGTGAGTGCAATTCTCAGCCTTGAGCTACTGTGATAAAACAATTAACTTTGTTACCTGTAATTGGACAAGAGATGAGAGAGGAGAAATTTGGCTCTGACAGGTAGCTGGGAGAGTGGTTGTTCAAGACTGAGACTATGGAAAAGCTACTGGATGGATATCATTACTATCTCACTGTTTCGCAGTTAACAGTCTGTTGTGGCATCTAAAATCTGTGTCACATGGTTCTTTTTCTTGAATTCCAGATTTTCAAAAGGTAACTAGGAAGAAGAAAGTGAGAGATTAGTTTGGGAGTCCCAGATACAGCCTTTCTTAGAAAGTGCTATGGACCTTCTCTCCAAAACTCATCTGGAGCCCTGCAGGTACAAATATGTGGTCCCTTGAAAATCATGGTACAGAGATTTCTCGTCAAAGCGGGGAACATCACTCCTTGGGTACCTGGCTGGTGAGTCTATGAAGTAATTCATCCCCAGTAGCACAGGCATGGAATATTGATATAAAGTATATCTTTAAAATAGTCAAGAATTTAGAACAAAAGGAAGAGGTACTGAAACATAAGGGGCAGTACCTGCTGTGGCAATCTCTTGGCTCCACCATCAAGAGTGGTTTAAGGGCTGAGGATGGGCAGAGCACTGCTCTGTGCCCTCTTTTCCTGCTGACCCATCCAGCCACAGCTGTACCAGTAAGTGAATTGTATGAAAATGCAAAATACAAGAATGCTTTGGTTTTGTTGGTTTGTTTGTAAATTGAATATTTTCAGAAACTTCCAGTAAAAACACAGCCTCTCCAGTTCCACATCAGAACATCATCAGTCAATGTCTCACTCCTATGTGTTGAGTTCAAGGAAAGCAAGACATACACTCATCTCAGATAGTTTGTGTGTACGGCCCCAAATTAAGTAATCAGTAATTGTACCATGCAGTGTGATCTAAAGCTATTGGGAAGTTCAGAGCTGAAATCTAATGCACTGCAAAACCTGTCACCACATATAACTGGTGTTAAAAAACCTTGAGGTTTTCTGTATTCCCAACATCACACAATCTCTGTTTAGGCAGCTGAAAAGGTAAATACCAGAAATTATTCTGTTACTGACTGCTCAGCTTAGGACTGCATGAGAAAGGGTCTGTATTTCTAGCACACAAAAGTACTTGAATTCTTTTGTCATTTCTCTGACAGTTTGCATTTATACATTCAGCCCCCACATAGATCTTCAGGGTATTGAGATGCTGCAAAATTACCACTGAGATCAGCACAAGTGATTATTTAGATTAGATTGCTTTGTTCTAGCCAAACTTTTATAATACTTGTTACCAGTTTCCAATATATGTTGTGAGGGCAGGTCCTTAGTTGACACATTGCTGCATGTTCTCAGTGAGTCTGTGCTACCAAGTATTTGTCCTGCCTTCTAACAAAGTTTTGCAAGATTTTTTGGCAGTCAGGATTTAGCTCACACTGCAAGAAGTAGAAACCTATTTTTCTGCATGCACTTGAGTCTGAGCCTCCAGAAACTTGAACAATGGGACTACACAAAACATTTCTGTTCTGCTCAATATTTAATGTGTAGTCTTTCCATTTGCAGTGCCATAAACATGCAAAGAGGTAAACAATATTTTCCTGCGATTGTCTGTGATTAGATCCTCCATTACAAATGCTGAAATCTTATTTCTTAATTTTTACAGATATTGGAACAGATTAAGAAATAGACACTTCTGCTTTTAATGAAAGGTAAGGAAATTTTCAGCCATAAAAAGAGAAATTTTTGAAATTTAAATAACAGTAGCAGAACCCTAATTGTAAAAATAATACCATCATATTAAGAAATATAAGTAACAGCATGTTATCTTCTATCCAAATAAAACTAATGGATAACCCTTTCATTTTAAACAGGCAACATTCTATTTGTTATTTTTTATTTAACAGTTATATTTTAGTGAGTAACTTCGTATAACATATATACCTGCAAAAAACATAAACTCTTTGAAGGGTCTGAAAAATGGGGAAATGGCACTTTTCTCAAGTATTTAACTGCACTGTTAATTCCTGAGTTATAAAGAAAATTATTATTTTTATCTGATATCCAAATGTTTTTGTCAATAATCCATCACCTTCTAACAAGCACATTATTTACTCTGAGGTAACGAAGATAAATAGTAAGCAAGATGAACAAACACATGATCAAAGGTGTGATCTTTCTTTTTATATTCTCTATATTGATGTCACTAAGGCAGTATTAGGCAGATGCAATTGGGTCACTTAATTCTAATCTGGTTTCTGGGCAGAATCATCTGTTCATTTTCCACTTCAGTATAGATAGCACATAAATCTGAACAGGAAGGTTTGGTTCTGGTAAGTAAATTCTTCCCTCACCAAAACCAATGGGAATGTGATCTCTGACTTTGTGGGAACAACCTCACCATGGTGACTCTTGGGCAATTTCTGAATTGTTTGAAACTCGGGAGAAGGTTTACACGTGTTTTCTTCCAGTCAGGATCAATGCTGAACCAGAAGAGAGACAACCCTAAAATGCAGATTTGCTATTATTTTTTTACATGAGTTGTCATTAAGATCTCATTTTCACTAAAATGAGATTTTTGTTCTCTATCTTCTTTCACCCCTCTTCTTAATATACTTGTATGTTGCAGAAATTGCTTTTTTCAAAGCACACTAATGATAGCATGGGAAAAGGAGACCTTTACTTTCATATCTCCTTATAGGCAGCTTTACAAGCTAACAATATACATGTTTAGCATTTCTACCTATGACAGTCTTTGTTATATACTAAGCAGAACGTTATTTTTCCAGCAACATATAAAGCAGGCAAATGGCTGCTCATCATCTTCTTTTCAAGAATGTTTTACATACAATTCTCTCCTGGCTAATAGCTCCTTCTATTGTCCATGACTTATCATTGTCAGGATTCTTTCCATTTCCTCCTTATCTGTTTTGCTAAAAATCAGACTATTTTCAAAGGACAGGCTGAATATAAATAGCCCATGAAGTACAGCCTCATGTAGAGTAAAGCATATTACTGGTTTAGAATGCATAAGAATATTACTTTCAGTGGTATGTTTTTGCTCTGATTCTTTCCTTTTCTCTCCCTCTGTCTCACTCATTTTTTAAACTCTTCTAAAGCACTATAAAGTAAGTATCAAAGGTATCCTGGGTAATTAGCCATTACAGTACTGTCACAGAGGCTTCTGCAGTCAATACAGAGATAATTTGGGCAATGGTGAATGACAGCATTGTCCAGACTTTTGGGATAATCAAGGACACATCCAGCTGTACCAGACATCTGTCAGACCCATGAATCATTTCAAGTAGCTTTGCAATATCCAGGCGACTCGAGCAAAGATAAACACTTCAGCAGCACACAGCCACGGAAAAATACTGCTGCCACAAGAAAGCATTTAGCTGCTCAGTGCTGCAGGCCTGTCTCTCAAAGCAGAAGAGGTTACCACTCACATCTTCATGATTTTGAAGGGGTACACATTTTTAACATTACGTACTGTAGTACGACTGAAATGGCATCCCCTACACATGCCGACACATATTCATTAGAATCACTGGGGCAAAAAGAAGACAAGGGGAAAAGTCATACAAAAAATTCAGAGGCTGAAGTAATCCTGAAAAATGCAACATGCCCTCTTGCAAATAAGGGTATTTGTACTGTTTATATTGGCCTGAAATGACTAGTTTTATATTTTCTAGATTTTGCATCCCTGTGACGGAACTGTTACTCTGAACATGCACCGAGATTAACAGGGAGCTGGAAAACTCTCTCGTAGTTTCCTATTGCTGTTACCTTAGTCACGTTCTTCTGTTGGAGAGCTGAAAGGAAACAAAGACACTGCTGTGCTTTGATGGCCTGGGTAAGTCATGGGGCAAAGTCTGGAGTTTTCCACTTTGGACTTTGCGGTGCCACAGTCACCTGCATGGCTGTGGGCAAGTGTTCTCCAGTCCATGTGATTTGGATTCTCCCTCTAATTACCAAGCCCTTCTTTGCAAAGCCCACTGACACCCCTCTGTTGGATTAAGTTATCCTCACTGCTTTGCAGGTGCATGGGGATGGCTGCTCTCAAGGATGAGTTAAGATAAAGGGAAAACAACTGCCAAGATGAGGTGAGCCAGTTTCCTGTTTGTGG
This sequence comes from Catharus ustulatus, assembly GCF_009819885.2. Lineage (NCBI taxonomy): Eukaryota > Metazoa > Chordata > Aves > Passeriformes > Turdidae > Catharus > Catharus ustulatus. The sequence continues at coordinate 16,821,475 of NC_046227.1, forward strand.
TGACCACAGACTATGTAGGTGAGCAAAGAGTAGCCCAACTCGCATTCAGACAGTGTGGTTTTTGCTGCACTCTGCAGGCAGAAAAACTACATGGAATTGCTCCTAATAATTCTATAAAAATACTATAATTACACTAGAGAGTAAAGGAGATTTCTGAACAACTGGCATACAAATATCTGCCATAGACTTCTTTGAAATGTCATATTTCACACTGGAGTTGAAATTGGTTGTATTTTTCCCTCGTTCTCTTTATATGGCACTGATGGCAAAAGAGTGTTATTAAGATTTCAGGGTAGCACTGAAGAGCTTTGTTCCACTCCTTCCAAGAGTCTGTGTGTAAGAGCAAAGCAGCACTGGCAGAGAAAGCTCCTGAAAGCTGCTGCCAGTGAGCGGAAGGGCAGCAGGGATGGAACTGGGCTGGGAGGTGCTGGAAGCAGTTGGTGATCTGGCAGGATGCAGAAATTGATTTGCTGGGAGTGCTGTGAATGCAGCAATTGCTTTTGGAAAGCAAGAGGAAGAATTACTGGTGAGACATCAGAGGCTGTGACTGACAGATTGGTATCTTTCCAGTGACAAAATGAGGGGCACTGAAGTATCTGGGGAGAAAGAGTGAGCCCACCACAGAGAAAATGCAATGCATTGATGTTGCTTCTGATTATGAAGATGTAGAATTGCATCTTGAAGAGTTTACAGAGGTGTTGACAAACTGTTGCTGCATCCTCTAAACTTATATTTGTTTTTGTTCTCTGCTTTGGCCTTTTCCTCTACCACCATTCCCAGCTAGCACTGCAGTTCAGTGTTACTGTCACTTAGCTCTGAAGTTTGGTAATTTAGGAAGACGTGTTCCATTCACAGCAAAAAAGATCCTCCTCTCATTCCCATACATAGACATATTTTTCTGTTGTGATAGAACTGTGGTAGACTGCCAGTTTCTAGCAGTCCTTGCTGGTAGAGGACACTGGCTCAGGGCAATCAAGTACACTTGAATAAAACAGTGTACTTGAGCTCAGGTGATGCCCCTTGATTTCTGAGTTCTGACACCAACTGCTGGTAGTTCTGTACCGACCTACACTCTATGTAACTCCAGTTCTTAAGCTGTAATGCATTGCCCATGCTGTTTGGTGATACTGGCTATACAGAAGTTTTTACCCCAGTGGTTATTCAAACACACATAAGATCAAACTTCCTTTGTGGCATGGCTTGTTCTCAGGTTTGCAAGAATGTGTGCCACTGAAAAATAACAGTTGTCAGGGATCACAACATCCCTCCAGCTCTGTTGGCCCCTTAATGTCCCCATTTGCATTGCTAAATAACTTGATCATTGATAAGAGAGAGTAATTATTTTTTGGAGTAGACAGCAATAATACCACCCTCACTGTATGTATTTAATTTGTAGGTTATTTCTCCTATTTCAGTTTCCCAAGTTTATGTGTTGACTTCATATCTCCAGCTGAAGCTTTGATTTATGGTGAAATCATTTTTACCATCTCATAGTAGCAATCTCTTCAGGACATGTACCCTGTCAAGCTTTCTTTCAGTATCCTTATGGATGGAACTGTTCAGACATAGTTTTGTTTTAAAATAATCTCTAGTTAATTGCAATTCATTTTCTCCTGTAATATTCTTCTAGCTTTTGCAGTTTGTGCAGATCTCCAGAATTCTCCCTGTAGCCAAAAGTCTTGAGCATATTCATAATTTCTGTGCTGAAAGTACTTCACTAATTTTGTGGTGTTGCAGCAGGGAACCTTAAAGTTTATTTGCTTTTATACCTGGTTTTGCACAGTTATTTTCATTCATAAATGTGGAAACTCACTTCTCTTACTTCCTAAAGTGTACATACAATTCTTCCACTGGAAACTGTGCAAACTGCCTGGTTATTTTTACCTTTTTAAGGAAAACAGCTGTCTTAAACACACTGCTGTTATATGATAGATTCTCTAGAGCTGTTGCTACTCTTTATTCTTGTGGTTAGCTTTCAAGAAAAATTACTTCACTTCAATGTGTCAGACTCCTTGGATTGGCAGAGTCCTGTGAAGTAAAAATAGCAATGGTCCTGAGGAACTCCTTGCCACAAGATGTCCTGAAGACCAAAATTATTAATGAATTTGTAAAATAATTACATGAATTCATAGATATTTGAGCTATTTGGTAATAATTAAATGAAGCGATCCTGAGAGAACATTCATTACAGCCAGTCCATAAACAACTGGGTTACAGGAAATTAGGTTAATATAGCTGAGGAGAAATTACTCTGCACACACCTTAGATATTTTACTCTCTTCCTGAAGAACCAGGGCTGTTAAAGAGGAAGTACAGATGCAGGAGGATATCTGTCCTAACCCAGTTTATACTTTCAGGTGATGTTTGTGGCCTTTGGGTCCTTCTAAGATCATTTTTAGAAACAGGCTAATCAAAGGTACATTAAAACTGACCCAAAGTATCCTAAAAAAATGACCAGAGTTGCTACAGCAATGTCTTCTCTGAGCACGGGCAGTTGAGTTAGTGTGCCTGCAGCAACAGCAAAGTCTCAATAATAGAACTGGCCCCCAGTCATTATGTGATCTCCCATCAGGAATGGGATCAAAGGTCTCCAGAAAACGAGAAACTTTGCCTCCTCAGAGGTACAGTACCCATCAGCATATGTGAAGAATCTGGCCCTGCACTTTCAGCTCACTTTAATCACACAAAGACCCAACTATCTACTATTGCTTTTTCATAATCTGCTTTAATTGTCATTGATTTGTACGTTCAGAATGTGCCCTGAGCTAACTGAAGCATTTTGTCTGTGCTTGTGGCTGACCACCTGCGTTGCAGTCCTCCTTGGGGTCCCTGATGAAACCTTTTTCTGGGGAGCACATCTGTGTTTTCCAGGCAGGGTCTTGCAATGCAAGGGTTACCTGAGGCAGGTCCCTTCTGCGCATGTTTGACTGTCACATTGCTACTCCCTTCCTGGCTTCCATTCTTCACAATCATCCACACTTAAAACAATGAACAAACATATTTTAACAAGATAAACTGGCAAGAATGTATTTAATCAATTGTGCAGGAAAAATTTATCACTGATACAATCTGGATAACCACAACCCACAAAAATTACATTTAACCAAAAGGACATATAATTTACAGTTGCAGTGTAAGAAATAGTGTTTAATTACTTGAACTCTGTGTAGTGACTACTTCAGTGGAGACTCTAATGTGATCAAGAAACCATTTAGGCACATGTAGGTATCTTTCATCTTGAAACTTACTATTTTACTTTACAGTTAATCTTCTGAGAATTTGAATAACACACAGTCTGATTTTTAGTGATAAAGTTGCTGTGTTTTAAACATTATTCGGTACTTTACTGATTTAATAAATGAGGTAAGTTAACTGGACAAAATTTCCATGCAAATAAAGGATGTGTCAAAAGGACAGAAAGGGTGGTTTCTTCTGAATGTCACATGTTATGGGGACCAGGCACATACTGGGCTCACTGATCATACTTCTACAACCTGAAAGAAGTGTCATTGTCCCTGCTGGATCTTTAGTAAGGACAAAGCCTTGCACAACACAGGCAGCCTGCAGCAAAGATCCAAACCCAACAAGAAGATGGGTAGTTTAGTTGCGTGAGATGATTGGGATTCTGTTTGAGTAAGCTGAGGCACTACTGGGAATTTTGATCACCTAGAGTGCCACCCCTGTGGTGACAGACAGACAATTCTGTGCTTGGGGCAACTGTGAAGGGATTGGCTGGTTTGTGCCTCCATGTGCAGACCTGGGCTTCAAACACGAGGCAGAGGTTCAAGAGAGAGCCATTATGGCAGTAAGTGTCTTTGAAGACATTTCAAATCAATTACAGAAAATAAATTTTGTTCATTAATCTGGAACACAACAGGAGCTTGATGTGCATGTTCAAAGGCAGGATTTGTATCCTAATCTGTATTTGTCCATCAGTATGGACTGGACAATTCAGAACATTAATTTGCCTTGAAGGACAACTTACTAAATTTATATGCTACTTTGGCATGCAGTTTTCTGAGCTGGTATTCTCAGTGTACTGCCTCCCATGATTGACAACACCCAAAAAGAGATTGCATTTCTTTGAAATGTAATTGAGTTTTCTGAGTTCCTAAGCATTTATAGCATGCAAAACTCTCAATATGTTGTCTGTAGGTGACCATTGTCTCAGAAATTAAGTAACCTTTTTTCTGTCCAGAAAATCTTACTGACTTTTCCAGCATGCTATCAACAGGGCTATAGAGTATCTGCAACAAATAATTTTGTGAACAAGCAACTAATCAGGAATTATTTCCTTGTGTTAAGGTACAATAACTTCCAATAATGAATGTATTCAAGAAGGCGGTTGTCTGTTTACAGATACTTCATGAACTGAAGAAATGTTAAACCATATTTTTATGAAATATTAATGTACTACAGCATCTGGCTTTGCTATGTCATTGCACTGTTTTGAATATAATTTAGAGTTATGTGAGAAATAATAGAAACAATATATTAATTCTAAATTCTATAGGCCTATTCTGTATCAGGGAAAGCATGTTAATGGTTCCCTGCCATATGGATGAAAATATAGCTATCCCCTCCCTGTTCCTTTTTATCGTAAATTAAAGACTAAGCTAAGAAAAGATGTTAGAAGACCCCACAGGAAAGATCTCTCACATCATCAGGTTACAGATTCTAAGTGGGGCATCTGGCAATTTCAAGAGATTCCTCTCTTCTCTTTGCTTGGGTTTATAGGCTGGCCTGCCACATCCCTTGAGTACAGAAAGCTCGAGTCTTTCTTTCATGCAAAAATCATATATGGGTCTGCTTTTTACAGAGGCATCCATCCTGAAATTCATGCAAGTTTTTTTGATTTACAAGTGAAAAATAAATTCACTTGTAAGTATTTAGTTGTACACTTGCCTTTGTGTAAGAATCTGCCTCTATAGGTTTCACTTAGCATGGTGACCATTTTAAACCATGTGTAATTAATCTGGCATGGAAATTAATTGTTTATTTATTACATAAGTATGCCTTTTAATAAAACTACTTTGTGAAAACCTAATTGCTACTATAGTAATATAGCATAACAGTTCCTCACATAAATACATGATTATTATGTACAGTCACTTATCTGTGAACGAGCTCTGCTACTACTTTCCTTAATTAACGATACAATGGGCTCCTTCATCTTTGCATATTCCCTAGCTAGGACATTGATACTCATTATTTCCTAAGTCCAAACACTGAAACTGTGTCAAGAATGCATCTATCACCAGATGGGTACTTATAGTCAGCGGAATTTTCCACTGCGTCAGCAAATTCAGCAATTTGCAATTTCTGTATGTCTGACGTGTTTTTATTGGTGAAGATCACTTTCAAATACCAAGATCATGAGACTGATTCCTCAGTTAGTCTCTTTAGCAGTCGAATGTAATGATAGTAATTAACAGCCTGTGATTAGGAGCCACTCCAGAAACTCTTTGAATGTTAATTTGCTTCAACTAATATGCAGCACTTCTGTGTAATGAGAACTGTGCTATAGGTTCATGTGAAATCAAATTATTTCCCAGTATTTAATCATACAAATGATTCTCAGTTAATCACTTGAACAGTAAACCTCAATGTTCTAATAAGTGACATTTTTCATTTGATTTATTACAAATATAGGTGATGGTATGGTGAATGGAGGATCATTTCTTAAAAAAAGGTCAAGAACCCACCGTGTGGATCGCATAGTAACCAAGGTAATCTCATTTTATCTTTTTAAAGCAAGACATTTCCAACCTTTCCTTTATCCTTCACTTTTTGGTTCTTTATCCTCTCACTTTCCTTGGGGTGTTTTTCCATATGACACCTGGACTGTACCCCTGAATTACACTTCCTCTTTTTTAGACTGTAGATTCCCAGGAAAATTGAACCAGTTGCACTTCAGTGCACTTGAAGAGGGTCATAAGGAAGCAAGGCAGAATGAGCCAGTGGACAGGAGAGACCATGAAAAAACCACAGTGCAATTAGGTATTAGCCATGTGAGTTGCTGCATCCCTTTTTGTGTTTTACATCTGCAAAGGCAAATCATACTGTTGAAAATAACAAAATTATTCCTTAGGTGAAGGAGTCAAATGCATTTGAAAAAAAAATGCTCATTATCTAAGTGTAAACTTGAGAGAAAAGGCTTTTTCTTGTCTTCTGGCTGTTTGGGCAAATATGCATTGTGAACAGTGACACTACAGATCTGGGACTGTTTGTTTTTTTCCTTCCAGAAACCTACACTGACCAGAGCCCCCTGCACCAGCATTGTGCCACTGTGGGTCCTGAGGCCATACCCTTCTTACTGCAATTCAGTTGTCTAGTTCAATTCAAACCTGGGAGAAAGGAATAAAAGAGGACGATTTGAGAGAGATATTTTAAGGCTATTTAAAATTTACTTTTTAAAATTAAAGTTTTAAATATGTAAGTGCTTACTGGTTTGTCCCTCCCCATTCTGGATATTTTCTCTTCTAGCAACCTTACTCTAGGTGTCTTCTTACTCAGATCTTTCTCATGACAGGAACACAGTTCTTCACCTTGAAGAACTGCAGCAAAATTCACTCCTGGAGTATATAATAAACAACATCTTTAGCTGCAGTCGAGGCATGTATTAGCCCTAAGTGCCTTAAGAAATCTTCCAAATTTATTGTAATTTGATTGTTGAACTAAATTTTCCCTTTTGGAACCTAGAGCTAAAAGCAAATCATGTGGCAACCACACAGTCTCTTTTATTACTCCCAACACCCTTGGTGTTGTACAGGTAACTCCTTCTGACACTTCCTGCAATGTCTGATGCCTGTTCAGGATACAGAAAGTGGAGCTCACATATCTGATTCTGCAAGCTGGCACCTGCCAGTAAGAACAGGTTTGCAGCTTTTTTTAGCATTGTTCACCCAACACAATGAAGAGGGGATTTTGAAAGTCAGCATTCCTGAGGATAGGTAGAATGAAGGGGAATGGTTCTAATCTAATTGTAAATGCCCTGGTTTTAAAACACCTCTTGTCAATACATCTTTCCATTAACAGACATTCTGGCAGCCCATAGCACAGTCAAATCAGGAGTCCAGCTCCAGTTATGATATTATATTTCCATTATTCAATGCATAAAGAAGTAGAAAGTTACATTGAATTAACTGGCTGATTTAAAAATGTGTTCCATTTTCAGAAGCTTGTTTTGGTAGAAATACTGAGAATTTCACAGACTGTGATGTATTTTCACCATTCTGCCTTTTACATTGTGCTTAACACCTCAAAAAGGACTTGTTCAGAACTGTAACTACAGACTGTGCACAGGGTTGAGAGTTGGAGATGTTTGAGCTACAATGACATTTTTGCAGCCAAGTTGCTGTGTGGGCTTAAGTAGCTCATTTTCCAAATATACAGTGAAGGAAATAATGCTTCTCCATCCCAGCAGTGAATAATGTTAGTTTATAACTAGTTAATATTTTTAAGCATTTGGAATTGCCTACAAAGATGTAAGTAGAATCCTTTTTCCCACTATATTGCTTCTATCACTATAAACTCAAACATGGAAGTCCGACTGAGTTCTCTAACAACTTTTATGTTGACTTTTTGGTTACTGTCCAGTTTTCTTCAAGCTGCTGTCAGTCTTATGCAGGTAAAGAGTATTCCTAGCTTTCTATTTCTTTGATGCTTCCATGTCCCCCAGCCCTGAATCTTCCTCCATTTCTCTGAAGTTGAACCTATGCAGAGTATTGTGACACCTCTGGATATTGGGAACTGGTACCATGTATAGCTTATTAAGACAGGGTCTAACTGGCTGGGCCACACTCAGGTAACTTAGTGTTAAGCCTAACTCTTTAAAAAACCCCAAAAACCAGTTTGTGAGGTAGTTTATCTCGTATAGTTTTCACTTCTTTCTTATTTTAATTTATTTCTTCTGTTCAAAATCTTTTTATTAGAAGCAGGCAGCTCCATCTACTTGTGGCAGCTTTCCTCCAATGCTATCATGAGATTCACTAGTGATGTTCTATAAATGCCAGCCAAAATCTATCTGCAAGAACATCTGCTCAACAGTACAAACCTGATGTAATTACCAACCATCATCTTTTATCCTCCTGCTGGGGCAACTGCTCCAAAGATGACTTTTTGCCCTGATCTAAAAAGAAACTTGCTGTTGTGTACGAAACTTGCCACAGAAAACTAACATGGCTTTTACACAAATTCTGACAGAATATTTCAGCTACAAGAGATAACAAATTCCCAAGTAGCATGAGTTTTGTGGAAACACTTAAAATTTTTATGTTCATATTGGCTGCATCTGCTTCATACACTGTTGTTCTGTGAGATATTTTTTAAGGGGTAGCAATATATATACACAAAAGAAGTCTCTTAAAGAAATATATAATCACAAAAAAGATGTTGCAGATGCTCAAATTTGACTATAATGAAGTTATAACAGGATATAATTTATGTGTGTGTGTAAACAGGTGATAGATACTAGGAGATGGATATTCTGTACATATAAATATGCACAATAGGTGTATACTGGATTTGCTTTTAGGAAAAACATGAATTCCCACACTATGTGGTACTAATGCCAGATAAATGTTGCAGAAATCTTTGACAGACAGCCTATATCTGTCAGCAGCTTTTTTGTGACCATGTACTGATACCTTCCTCTCTGGGAATTGTTTCCAGCATTGCAAACCTCCAAGGACTTTCAATTAATTGCAGTCTTCTCTCTCAAGCAATCTGATAGATAAATGCTTCCATTGGTGTTCAGTTTCACATCCAGAGTCTCTGGCTGACTTTTCAATCAGTGACAGTGTAATGTGCAGCCTAAGTGTAAAACTCTGATAACCCCAGCACAGGAAATGTTATAATTACAGGGTCATATATTTCTCAAACAACATTGGTTTTACCTCATTCCTTAGGAAGAACATCCAATTTTGATTGCACCTGCATAACCTTGTACCTCAGGTATTTAGGGGAAATCCCACCTACAGTTTGCCAGTTATGCTGTTTAAAAAGGCAGGGAAACCTGGACTGCTGAAATACAATCAGAAAGACCCACCAAACCAGCATTATTTGATGTGCAAATGCAACATGCACAGGATGAGGTTTCTACTGCATTTCTAAATACATTTACAAACCACAGCTAAACTTCTGGCAGAGTATAATGTCAGCATTACCTTCCTGCCTAAAAATACCTGCCTGTGGGGCCTGAGGCAAGAGCTCCTTGTTCAGCAAACTCTGCTCCTAATCCTTTATGACTTCCAGACTTGTATTCTGGTTCCTGGAGATTTGATCATCCCTTAGACGTTTGGTGGGATGATGCCTGCATAGCTGAAGCAGGCAAGGCTGTGCTAAAATGGGCTATTTTCATAGATTTAGAAATGTCCCAGACACACAAGTGGGGATTCCTTCTCAGCAGTAGCAGAGGCAGGTAAATATTGGCACTAAGGGGCATTGTGATATGTAGGTATTTCCATGCAAAATGGTGAGTTTTGCACATTCTCTGCTGTATTCTAATCTTGAGTTAGTCCTGATCAGCCCATTCTCAGTGTTGAGGTCCACAGGGCTGCACTGTGCTAGGTCCACTGTGCTACAGCAGCAAAGAACTTTTGTCAGCAATGGTGACTTAATTAAATACTTCAAAGACGTCTGCAGTGACATTTATTCACCTCTTCACACAGTTGACCCAGACCTTTTGTTAAACCTGTTGATATTTTTATTTCTCTTGATAGCCTTCCTACTGCTGCATGTCTGTAGTTTATCATCTGAGGAAAGAAGCAATTGCAATGACAGAACTAGACCTTGTTATGCTATGAGTAATATTACACTCAGTCCAGCACTTCTGGAGGGAATCTTGAATGCTGGTGCTTTATATACATGATAAACAAGGGGAATTTGGTTTGTATTTTGAGATAATTTATGGTATAGGCTGCTTCACATGTAGCTGCTGCAGTGCTGTACTTTCATGCCAAGATTCATTACCCTTAATGTGTTGGCTAACATCTCTGGGACTTCTCCGAAGGTCTGTTAAAGAGCCCTAAAAGAAAAGGATATAGATTATAGCTTCACATGTTTTTTTCATAAATGTTTTAGACATTTGGAACATGTCATTAAAATCTTTCAAAAGGAACAAAAGGAAAGCATAGTACTAAATATTTTCTTCTTCCTATTCGTTTTTGGGGTAATGAATTTTCTGCTTATTGAAGCATATTTTGCCTGTTGTTCTTTGCCTGTTGATTTAAAAAATGCGGAACAGTTATCATATTGCTCAGCAGAAGCAACATTGAGTAGCACTCAATGTCTGTTCCATAGAAACCTGCCTCCCTAAAGTTGTGGCTTGTGCTTGTGGAGCAGGGATGTAAAATGGAGGTAAAAGCCCATTGGATTAGAACGGCATCTTCTAGATCCACTTAGCAATTCTTTTGCAGAGGGGTAAATAATAGGGGAAGGGTAAACTGGGAGATTCAGGCTATAGCTACGAGTATACTAGACAATATGTAGTCGAATTACAAAAAATGAGCTGAGTTCTGACCTACTATGCAGTTGTGGTTTAATACACATTAGTGGTGAGACCTGCCTAGAAAGCAATTCTAAATATTTCTATGCATAGCGCATTTGGAGGCTCACTTGTGTAAAATTTTGACCTTATACTGAGAAGAAGTATGTGAGGCAGCCAGCATCAATTTTTGCCTCTTCCCCTGCAGGGAACTAGCTGTACCACCCTGAAGGGATCTGACAGAGTTCTGTGAAAGTGATGGAACAACAGAGAACTGGAGAAGAGGCTGCAGGCTGCCATGGGCTCTTCTGTCTGCATGGGGACCCGGTGTGAGTAAGGAGAATCTTTTGAGGTTGGACACAGGGGCACATAAGGATAGCAGGAAGCTGGCAGAGGGATGGGAAATCTGCATGGGAAATCTGCATCTCATCTAATCTGCTTTGTTCAGCAATGAGAACACCACTGAGTCCAGCCTGCTCCCCTGCTCTGCTGGCCCCACGCATGGCCATGTGCAGCTCCTAAATCCCATTTGTGTTTGGGTGAATCTTTTACATCTTGATCAACCAAACTCTTAGTGGGTGACACACCTTTTCCAATAATCACCCTGGTGTTCACATCTCCCTGGATTTAATTTATGTTTAGAGTTAGTGGCCCTTAATTTTTTGAGTGAAACTTTGAGCATCCACTACACCACTTCTAATATGGGATTTGGTTTTTTAAATTTTGTTTAAAACATAGTGCTTTTACAGCACATAAAATTTTTATGGTGCACTCCCTCTCTGAGAGAAGTCTAAGGTATATAACAATCTTTCTGGAGGGGAAAAAAAAAGCATATAACAGCCCTGCTTTGCTAATTTTTTGTCCAAAAAAGTCTCTTGCTGTGCATGACTAGTATCAGGGAAACAAAATAAACCTCTGTGACTCCTAGAACAAAGAATCAGAGCATTTTTTAAAAACAGCGTATTTCTGTGCTGGTCTCAGCACACTGCTGGTTTGGTGCCTGGGAGCCACAAGCTGCTGATGGCTGGAGCTGGAGCCATGCTGACCTACAGTATCACCCAGGTTCATTTCTGGAGGAAAACTGCTGCCTCATCTCAGGTGAGTTTAGTGCTCTCCACACACAATTTCCTCTCTGTTTCAGTTTCCTAGCCAGGAGGGAAAGGTGAGGTCCTCACAGCCCAGCTGTGATGCAGTTTTGGCCCCAGAAGCAGGAGACCCAGAAATGCTGCACTGCTCCACTGTAGGAGCACCAGGGAATGGAGAGCCCCTTGGCTGGGACCCTGCAGAAGGGTGGGGGAGATGCCCAGGCTGCCCTTACAGCACTCCTGCCTTTCCTGCTCATGGTACTTGTAGGCAGCAGGAGGAGTAATGGACATAAGATGTGTAGGAATTGGATGTTTCCTTTCTGTTGTCCCGTCTGGTACAGTGCCTCTGCTGGCACAAAGCCCTTTCCCTGAGGCTGTTGTCAATGTAGTGTGACTGAACCATTGCAAATCCCAGCTGGACCTTCAGGATCTGTACCTGCCCTGCTCTTGGCACTTGGGACAAACCAAATGCTCCACCCCTTAGAGGCACTTTGTGTTCTCTGGTCATTCGTCTCCCGTATGGAAGTTCTTGCTTTCTCAGGGAAACGGTGGTGTGTAACATTTCCTCAAACACTGAATGTGCACCTACCAGGCCTTTGTCATGGGTTTATGTGTGGTCAGTTATAACAACTTGAACCTTTTTAGAAACTTAATCAAACCAAACCAGGTCTTGTCTTAACAGTTAATCAAACTCTTTGGAACACTGATACAGGTTTCAGGCAATCTTTCAGTGCTTACTGAATCGGCCTTTTCATCCACTTCGACAATATACTGTAGTAAAAATACTAATTATTATTCTTACTATTTTCATCTGAAAGAGTAAATAGCATTAGAAAGGTGTGCATAGCGTATTTCCCCAAGGCTGAGGTCAGAAATTACTGGAAATACAAAATCAAGTTCTACTCCTACAAAATTTCCAGACTGAAGTTATTTAGATACACTAAGTTGAAATTTACAGATTTTTATATTAAAAAGCTAGGTCAGCTGCAATGTATGAGATTCGGATTTTACTAAAAGAAAACAAAAAGGTACATTTCAAAATTAATTATGCATGCTTGTAAGTATGTGTAAGTGAACACTCTTAAAATCTATACACAGATTAGATATATAGAATAAAATTCAATAGTATTTTACAAAGCAATAAAAGTACTTGTAGATTGTCATGAAAAGCATCAATATATTTTAGTTTTAATAATGACAATGTTTAATAAATAAGATGCAGTTATCAGCCTCATGGATAATGCAACACAAAATCTTTTCTCACATATCTATGCACTTCATCTTTATTTTTTCCAGTCTCCTCAATTTGCTTTTACTATTTCTGCAATTTTTTTTTTTACAATAGACCTTGGCAAATTGTTTTACTCCTTTTTCTTTGAATTTCAGGATGAATAGTTTCATGCAGAAAGGTTATTTATTTTTGTGAGCACAACTGGCAGTGAAATGGGTGTAGCTTGTTTCAGTGATTTTTGCATAGAATATGACATAATTATTTTTATATCTCCTGGCTGAAAAAGAGTCTTGCAATCTACTGTCTGTGAGAGCTATTGTCTTGGTATTTTCCTGTATTTATTCTGTAAATGCAGATATAAAATAATGCAGTTTATTTCACTGGATCTCTTGCTTATACCAGACTACTAGCTTTTACCATCAAATGGTGGCACAACACTTAAAGGAAAAAAATTATTTTTCAGATATGAGGTTGTCTTTTCCTCCAGGCTCCATGGGATACAACTGCCCTAGAAGCGGGCATCACTGATTCTTTGCACCTTATATGTGATCTTCAAATTAGCATAGAAGTTACTCCCTTTTGCTACAATCACCACCTTTGAAGAAACTCCCTATTTCCATTCCTTCTCCTCTGAGCTGTGAAGAGGAGCTCATAGTTCCAGAGTGACCAGACATCTGTACGTGGTTATGTAAGTACAAAGTGTTTGGAGTGAATGTTGCAGTGTGGGATTGGTGGTGGGTATAAAATGTACCCAGGTGCTGAAGCAGGAGGTGTTTGTTACTGCCCATTTAGCAAAGCACTGGCAGGACCCCTGTCGACCTCCTGTGTGTGACAGTGGGAGCAGCCCTTGCTGTAAATGAGGATCAGCCTCTTCAATTGTTTTTCCCTTCTTGCCTTGGTGCTGTATTTGGGAGCATGCATTAAGTTAAACCTTGTATTGGCTCACTCAGCTGGTGCCACTCTGCCTTCCCAGAGCCAGAAGGACAAGCGGACAAGTCGTTTTCTGCTTTATTAAGAGATTTGAAGGTCAGAGCATCAAAATGGTAATTTCAATCAGAGCCACTCTCGTTGCTCAGCAGACTAACAGAGCTACTGTAGGTTGCAGATCTTAATGCATGCAGAGACTGTGATCTAATTCTGAGCACTGCTTCTTGGGTCAGATTTGGTTGAGTCAAATTGTGATGCACCAGCTCATCGGGTCAGTCCTGAGAGGCTGCCTCCCACCTAGGTGGCAGCAAATAAAATACAAAGAACAAAGGAAATGGAGAACTTGTTTTGCTGAACAAGCACAAATTTCTGCATTAAGGATTAGCACTTACAAAATAATCCACTGTTCCCTTTAGTGTAATCTCAGCAGACATACTAAATTCAGTGTCAAAGCTTTTGCAGGTACTGTCAAGTACAAGACATAGTCACTCCGTGCAAATGGATGGGAGTAGAAAGCAGGGGCTGGAAGAAAGAGAAGAGATTAATTTCATATTGTCTCTCAATTAATCCTTGTAGTGCCACATGGCATAATGTTGGCTACAACAGGAGACATGGTTAGGAAGTCACAGTTTTATCCAAAAAGGAGAGAGGGATTGCAATGGCTTGTTTTCGGGTGTAAATATAACACCTTTTCCTGACAGAATAATAACTAATGAGGATTTGTAGGCCCTTGAAGGAATAGCAATATTTTTAAACAAATATACATGAGATTTTAGACCCTCACTATAGCCCTCCCTGGATGCACAGGTCTGTGCCCAGCCCCAGCACACTAACCATAGCAGGAACAGCAATTATATAACAACTGTGAGTAACATTTTTCAGACATGTGGGTACTGTATTAGGAGAAAAAAAAACCCCAAGCAAACAAATTAGGAAAATGAAAGTATAGCATAGCACTTAATCACATAGTTGTCTCATTTAAATCAGTGGGTCCACTCATTTTTGTGTAATTATGCATGTTTTTAAGACATGCTTGGTATGTCATGAGACTGTGTAATCTTATAATTGCAGCTATTAATTTCCCTTATGTTTGCCCTATCTTTGGAGGAAGGAATGCTCCTGTTTTACTGGTCATGGGCAGCTGGTGTAGAAGGTGTGGATGGTAAGCACTGCAATAGGATGCCCAGACACAGTGTCTTAGTTAAAAAATAACTACTTATTGCTGAAGAGATGGTAAATTACAGAAGTTACTTGACTCCAGTGATATTACAGCAACCCAGCAGCAGACAATGAAAGTGGCAGGGTAAATGGCTTCTGCCACCTTCCCTGTACTCTGCAAAAGTTGAAACCAGTGGAAGCTAGAGCAGGTAGGCATAATTACAAATGGGGAGCTCTGGCAAAGATGGAGTGCAGGTGGTGGGAGAACAGTCATAAAATGATGTGTTTTATGTTACTGGTGTCCCGTCTTTTATTTACTTTAGTCTGCTGGCAGGATGTTTGTCTGTAAACATTACCACAAAACACTTAAGCAGGAATAAAAGTAACTTTTATTGAAGGAATTTAAAAGTAGTCTCTGGAAAACATGCAAGAAACACCATGTGGACTCTACATCTTCTTCAAAGTAGAGCGAACACAGCAGGGATCTGCTACTGTCACCAAAACCAAATCAAAATTGCACCGTTTAATATTTATATAATTGAAAGTACAAACCCAGTTTGCTGCCTGAAAGTACCTATCATGACAGCAAAAACCTCATCTTCTCAATCTTGTAATAACATCAAATTAATCCTGTAGTTTTGGCATAAACCAGCAACATCAGGGGAAGCGGGCTTACCACATATTGCAAAATACAACTTTCCATTCTTTAAACTAATTAGAGAGGCAGGCAGTAGCACCACTATGGTTCTGTCAGCATTTCCACAATAAAACCCCCTTTTCAGGGCTTTATAACTTGGCTGTAAAAAATTAGCTTCAGGCTGAAGCTTGGCATACCATGGTTCACCCCAGCAGCAAATCAAGCTGTGCATGTGGTTATGTGTGTGGTTTGTTGATTGTTTCCTAAATACAAATTTTAATTAAAATTAATTTTGCCATTTCTTGGAAGACAATAATAAAATAAACAAATATAAAATAAACTAAGTTACGTTATTTGGCAGGCTCTTGCAGCAAGTTGTTAAAAGTATGGAAGTTTGAGGTGCAAAGAGTTCAGTCTTGTGATGCTTTTTTGTTTGAAATTAAATCATCAAGGGAAGTTTGAAAGCAGGTTATTACACTTGCATGATGAACTTATTTCACAGGGTGTGATTGACTGCATGAAAGCCACCAAGCAGCTTTGACAGAATTTTCCCCACAAAAGCAATTCACATGAGGGCACATGGTCCCTCAAGCCCTTGGAACAGCTGTGCCAAACGGAGGATCCGTGTCCCCTGAGTTTCAGGACTGTCCAGGCCACTAAATACTCACGTGGAGCAGCCATCAGTGCCCTTCTCCGCTTTGCATGCAGCAGTGAAAATGCTGGCCTTTTCCAGGGATTAAACTGAGTCATGTCTTTCAGTTGTGGGTGGCAAACTGCTGTTTGTTGAATTTCCATATTATGGATGATCTCAGTGCATTATTAGTTCATAAGTGTTCACATAACTCGTTATATTCACACATTTTGCACTGAGCTGACTAGCATAAATAATCTTGACTGTAAATGCTTCTGTTTCAGCTTCGCTGTGGTCTGTAAGAATGTCCAAGAAGTCAGGACATTACCATGCACTTGGAAACACTGCAGCATGGACAGAGAAGTCAATATATTTGAAAGCAAATCAGAAAGACTGGTAAGAGGAGCAAAGCTGACTAATTATTTTTTCAGGGGAGTTTTTTAATTTTAGTACAGTTTCATGGTTTTTAAAATTTTTCTTCAGCATTTTTAAAAGTTAATAATAGTTGATTGTTAAATAAAAATAGGTAATATATGCAAGCCTTGGAAGCTAAATTTGCTTCTTCCAAAGAAGCAAAACAAAGATTCTAAAAACACGTAAGTGATGGAGAATGTCATCAATATGCAGTAACATGCTCTCCAAATCATTCTTCAATATAAGTGTCACGAAGAAAACTAACAATCCACATCCAGTATTCCTCGATCAATGAACAGTTGAAGATGAAAATTAATATTATAGAGTAGAATAACCAATTATAAGCCAATTCAAAAGTCTATTCATCATGGATTCATTTTTGCAATGGGTGGATGAGACTTGAAAGGGAGAGAAAGTGAGTGAGTAAACAGCACTGAACCAACTCACCAGCTTCCCCAAAGCACAGAGCTTTGTCACTCCCCCAAAAAACAGATTATGGCTGATGAAATATTTGGGCTCAGCCCATCTCCCCAACTCCAAGGAGTCAGCTAAGAGCTGCCTCATGCAGAGGCAGGCTCAGGTTCCCCATTAGATCAACAAAATTTTGTTCCAGCTTTAATTTTCTCTCAGAGTAGCTGCCAGGATATCCTTGAACACATAAACCCAATTAAGCCAAGCTAAACTGATCATTAGGCTTTCAAGTATGTGTCTGCTGAAATTTTATAAGGCTGTAGTCTGCTTAAAGTTTCACCTCCTGCAGCCACTTGCAGTTGACCGTGGGAGTCCACTGAAACAAAAGACAGAGGCTCCTAAATTTCTGGGAGAGTCTTTGAGTTGTCTCAGAATTAGAGAGGCTGCCCAGATCATGGTGACTCACAGGAGAATTGCTCCAAATTTCTTTTTTACTCTTTTACTCCATCCAGCTGCTGAAGTGGCACCCACTCAGAATAGCTGACCTGACCTACAGCTGTGGGCAACCTAAGAGTGTGCAAGTGGAAAAGCACATGAAGCAGATGTAGGGGACATGTATGTGCTTCTTCAGGCACCATTTGTCACCTTGTAGACTGGTTTAAATGTTATGATTTATTCTCCCTTTGCAAAAATTATCATGACCAGGCTGTGACCATGGAGATTTCATTCAGCAACTGCTAGGACCCAGCGGAAAGTAAACAGAACCTAGTGCTTGGTGTCCACCTTCCCACCCCAGTTCCAGCTTATATAGGAAACTCACCTTCACACAAACACCTCTAGTTCTCCAGAACATGCTGGCCAAGTAACCAATAACACCAATACACTGAATTTGTTGAATGAAGAGGGTATGCATGGCCCCCTAATTCGGCTGCTTTCCACTGACCTTACTCAGTCAGCTTTGTGACCATGTTGTCAGAAACCAGTTTCACTGACCCAAGCTAAGAAATCAACATCCGTTTTGCTTATCTGAGCTTTGTTTTTTGGCCAGGTTAGTTAATGCTTAAATAGACTGCAGGGTTAGATGGGCAGACATACTGGAGAGCACTTAGAGAGATTTTATACACAGCCATGGGCCAACCCCAAGGCCACAGCCAGTCTCTGTCCATCCTCATGTTCACTTTTCCCTATCTTATTAGACATTGTGAGCATCCTCTCTCTCTAAGTGCTGCGTTTCTTCATCCTTTGGTAGGGGTTCTGTGATAGTAAGTATCTCAAGTACAGTTTTGCTTAAGAGATGTTTCCTCCCCTTGATTCCCTTCTGGGGGTACTCAACAGCTGTCTGGCTCAAGTCCTGTTTTCTTAAATTTGGGGATTTCTTTTTCTTGTTTTCTTAAATTGGGGATGTGCTGACTAAACTATGCAATGAGCCAAATGCAGTCAAAAACATGAAAGAACTTTATTTAACATATCCCGCTAGGGAAAAAAATATTTTTACATGCAAAAATTCATGTACTATGGTAGAGGAACATAATAACATAATCTTTTGTGGATCAGTAGGCATTTCAGGCCATCATTATCCATGCTATTGTGCTGTCATTGCCTAGGACTGTACGGCCTCTACAGCTTCATGTGCTGAATAAGCAATTCCCAATATTTAAAGATATCCTTTGCCTATTTGGAATCCCTCTGCTTGTTCTATTTTTACTGAAGGGCACTGTCTGTCTCCTTTTCTCCCCGGCAGTTTTTATTTCTGTATTTCTAAAAGAATCTCCTCTATGATTTCTGCAACACTACATACAACCCAACTGAATGGGAGTCCAAGGTCTGCTGCCAGTGACTGCTGAGAACACAGGAGGGTGAAGAAGGACAAAACTCCAGCTAGATCTTGCATAATTCCAGCTGCTGAAAGAGATACAAACAGAGGGCTGAAATCAGAAGTGGAGTAAGTCTGGGCAAGTACCTGTACTATAACTAAACAATTAAACGATCAAAATTAAAAATGAAATCAGGTATAGTGAAAAGAGAAATTATAGTAAAAAATATATTCCTATTGCTTTTTGACTTTCAGTTATCAGAAAATACGTATGTCAGGCTGAACCTGACCAACCTGATATATACTGGGTGGTTACATTATGACTTCTGTCACTGCACCATGGCAGAGGTTGAAAAAACAGGAAGGAAGAGTGGTAGTTTTTCAAATGTATATTTTTGTTTTTAAAAAAGTCATAATGATCTTTATGAAAGTCTAAAATTTAAAAAAAAATTAAAATAATAACATGGAGGTTATGTGTGTATATTTGTAAGTAATATGACTGTAGTTAATAATAATGTCTACAGTACTACACTTAGCTATTATTTCCTTGGCTTCCTTCCTTAAACTAAAGCCAACTTGGTGGTTTGTACCATTCTGGCAGCCAACAGGAAAGAGCAGTGAACATCCCAGCACAGTATTGGCACTAACTGCCTTTGCTGAAACCCTGCATGATTGCACTGTACTGGTTGCATTGTCCAGAGGGCCATCACAAATTTCCCTTCTCAATCTGTGTTCTCCAAACACTCCCAGGTCATGCTGGCAGGGAACAGTGACTTCCAGGGAAATCAGGATGTTGTGCCAGTGATTAATTTGGTCCTTTGTAAAAAAAAACTGATACCCTTCTTTTCCCCCTCTCTCTCTCTAGCAGGAAATTCTTCTTCCCAATCCAGTGATTCATACAAATCTCTTCATCTTTGTGTGTGAAGCTCTCAGTCTCACAATGAAGAAACAAAGCTAAATCCTACAAAACAACATAAGGGAGATGCCAGTTATGATTAGGCTAAATTTAACACACTCTCCCATGTATGTTAATGTTCTGTGTACATTGTGCATGCAGCTAAAGGTGTAGATAGAAAAATAGGCTGGGAAATGGAAGAAAATGAAAAGCAAAGAAACAGAAAGACTGGGAATTGCTTCTTTCTTTTAGTCTAAAAGAGTTGCTCTCCCCAACTCTATCTGACAATTTCCTTCTAGCTCTCACTCTTTTAGTTAGCTTGCTTTTGTTACCCTGTTCATCAGAAAAGAAAACAAGTAGACAAGACTGGAAAGCAGTCAGATGAGTATCTGGAAGTGTTTCATGAGAAGCATATCCTAGAGAGCAACAACAATCTAGGTAAGGTTCAACTTTTCTTTGTGCTTGTTTGGCAGCTCCATACCTCCCGTGTATCCTTTGCATTTTATGCATAAATGTAAACTTCCTTCCATGGGTATCATCCCAGAAAGAAACAAATAATAATGGAAAAAAAGTTTGAGGGAGATGCTTGTAAATTATAAAAATCGTATGAGTATCGTATACATAGTGACATGTTTTATATAAAGATTTTTGAAGCAGCCTTTTTACTCTCATGTGTGAGAAAGGCAAACTGCTTTTTTTCATAACCAGTAACTATACAGATAGTTATGCTGGAATGGGGAGGGACAAACAAACTAACGATGACAGATCTGTACAGAAAGCTGTTAGTATGCCAGATCTTATTACAGAGCAGTGGGAGGCCTTGTACGCTATGTACCAGCTCTATAGGGACCTCCATATTTAAAATGATGAAAAAAATGTGATTTGAAAAACCCCTCATGGGCAGCCTTCAAAGGCACAGACAGGTTCTGACTGGATTAACATTTATTGACTGTTTAAGCCTGCTTTTTTGCTTCAGGACAGAGATACACGGGTTTAATTGCAAGGGCTGTTCTGCCAACTGATCACTAGAGTGGCAACCAAAGCTTTACTAATCGGTCCTTCATTAAAGAAAAGTCTCTATTACAAAACAAATTAAGCATGCTCTGATCCCAACCCGCAGGTCCAATGGCACTACAGCAAAGTTTAGGCTGCTAGAGCACTGAAAAACTTATTAAGGTTTAGCGCTGAGATAGCACTTTTGTATTGATTTTACAATACACAGGTATTATGATTTATGGAGTGCTAGTGTCACTCTAACAAGCTGAAGGACACACAATATCATCTCCAACATCATTAAAATTCAGAAGCCTCTAGAACTAACTCATCAACCACTGTGCATTGTCACAGGCTATAGAACTGTATTCCAGTTGGAAAATGCTGTGAGTTTCCCGGACAGTTGTCTTCCGAAGTAATTAAATTCATTTCAAAAAAAAGGGTAAAGAGAAGAGAGAGAATTCAGACCCTGGGTATGTTTTAAAACCCTTCCGTAAATGTGTAGTTCTGTAGTAGCAGGCACAGCTCTTTACTATCGCCTGTTCGGGCTGCTCCGGCTTCTGCTCCCCGCTCTAAGGCGCCGCAGAGCTCCGGGGCTCCTTGAGCGATGCAAACCCCACGGCGATCGCTGGGGGACAGCCGGCCGCTGTTCTGCCTCGCTCTGTATCCCGAATGTTTTATTTTCCCGAAGTTTGGGTGCGCACCGCATCCCAGCCCTCCCGCTCGGGCGGCCGCTCTCGCTCTTTTCACGGAAAAAGCCAAAACCCGGCGGGTTCCGCATCGCGCTCCTTTCGGCCCGATGTAAACAGAACGCAGCGCCGCCACCTGCAGCTGCTGAGCACCCCCAGCCCGCCACGGCCGGCCCGGCCGCGCTGCAGCGGGAGCGGAGCCCGGCCCGGCGGCCCCTCAGCCCCGCGCCCTCAGCGCCGGCGTTCCGCGGTGCGCGCGCGCCCCCTGTCGGCGGCCGGGCGCCAGGGCGGGCCGGGGCGGCGGGCACGATCCCGCCGGGCGCCATCCCCCTTGGACGCTATCCCCCTTGGACGCGATCCCCGCCGGACGCGATCCCCGCTGGACGCGATCCCCCCGGACGCGATCCCCGCCGGACGCTATCCCCCCGGACGCGATCCCCCCTAGATGCGATCCCGGCCGGCGGCGATCCCGGCCGCGCTGCCCCTCACACGGGCTCCGCTCCGCCCGGTGCGCGCCCCCCGTCCCTGCCTCCTGTGCCCCGCTCCTGAGCTCCCAACGCCAGCTTCGGGTGCCTCAGCTGCTGGGCAATGCAGAAAAGGCACAACTCTGCCTTTCTTCTAGCGATTGCCGAGCGCCCGCATTTTGTGACTGGGACGTCAATAGTACTTATAGCATTGAGCGTGCCTGGGCTAGCTGAAGGATTTTGTCTTGGCAAAATCCCGTTTTCCTGTGCCACGCGGCGCTAAGTAGTCACAGTTTGTAATTATACCTACAGGAATCCTGGAGCCCGGTTCTCTTATGTGCTACTCTTCATACACCAGTGGCATTTACATCAGCACTACCACATCACTTAAAAAGGGGACGCAGGAACAACAGTATGAACCACCTGGGTACAAAACCCATTTGTTTTTAATGAGGCAGTGTGCAGTGCCAGGTATGGTATTATAAACATTGCTATTCTTTACTCAGTGATCACTGGGTAACTGTTATTTCCTACCTCAATTCATGAAAAGTGTTATATTGCCATTAGATTTGCTATATGACTATAATGAAGTATAGAAACATACATTCTACCACCATGTTTGTGTGCAGCTCTCCTTACAAGCTGTGTGAATGTTTCATGTGAAAGGACTTCAGTCAGGCAGTTGGGTAGCTAAACTTATTAGAAAGCAGCCTTATCTGAGGAGTTCCAAGGTTTTAAATTGACAGAGCCTCGAGATGTGCCCCATGTTTCTGTTTGGCATATACTTACTACTTTTTTTCTTCCAAATTCTGAAATATCTAAGTATTTTTATCTTTGAGTATGCTTGAAAATGTAATTTAAAGTTCTAAAATACTTCCTAAATTATTTTTCTGAGTAACAGTAAGCTGGAGCTTATTGATCACTTTCGTATTAAATTATCCCTGAAGATCTTCAGATATTCGTCTTACACCAATATAAGTCTTAGTTCAATTGGGAGAGTCTCTTAATCTCAAATTTCAGAAGTATCATCAGCATAAACAAGATCAGGATCAACCCATAATATGTGAGTAGCTAATGTAAATGACTAAATGAAAACCCACACAAAAGTATATATTAGCATTTGTGTCTGCTGAGAATTTAGTACCCTCCTTTTTAGGATCCCTTACAAATCTATTAAAACTCAAGCAGTTCTGCAAAATGATACTCCAGTATGTACAGCTGAGTAACAGCCAGAATAAATTATTTTAAGTCTTCTTAAAATCATTATATTGTATTTATCAAAGATCAGATGTTTTCAAAACGTGTGTAAATATGTATTAGACGAAGACACATTAGAGTGGTAGAAGTTGTTTATATTTTTGTTGCTTATGTTTTTAATAGCATATTATTTCTAAGGAAGGAAGAAAAGGCTTTTCTTTCCAGTATAGCCAAAGATGCCTGATTGCAAAATTCAATCAGTCCTAAAATTAAAATTAGGAGGCTGGATCAGCATGAAAGCAATTGTGTTATAAGTCAATGTTAAGATGTTATTGATAGAAAAGCTAATGCAATACATTTTCTTCTGTCACACGTTTCTGGCCCAAAGCAATTTGCCAACCAGCAAACCACCTCAGCATAAACACCGGGGAGCCCCCGCTGAGTCCTGGAAATCCCGCTTGTCTGCAAGTGCACAATATACAAGGCAAATCTCCATAAAGCTCAGTGCCACAGTTGAATACAAACACTCCTCAGGTCCTGCTGTGACTTGGCATACCCCGCTGGACAGCTGGAAACTGAGAGGAAAGGAGCTGCTGCCAATAACGGGTTACAGGGGATTGTCGGTGCAAACTTTCCTGGAAACGGGCAGTCACTGACATTATTATTTTGTTGGAGGATACTGATGTGATATATAAGATATAGTCTGTGATACACAGTTGCATTTGATAAATATTTGATAGGATATACAGTAAACCAGCACCTTTTTGATATGATCCATGTGCTTCAGTTAGGAATTAAACCCTGAGAAAAACAAACAGAACTTGTCCCAACCTTATGCTTTGCCCAGCGTATTTCTGGATATCAGATATTGCCCTAAATGTCATTTTATTATGTGTATCAAAAAGATTTAGTATGCTAAGGGTCATGAATGTATATCTAACACCTCTGCAGCTGCAGTTTACTGTAGATAGATTACATACAGTCACTCTTTCATTTTTTTCCTAGGAACCACTTGCAATGAATTGCTACCACTGATCATTAAAAAAAGATTGCTCTTTTTATGTAGCTTGAATATGTGAAATGCTACTTATCTGCATTCTGATGGGAAGAATGCTTCAAAGAAAATTCAAAGATATAAATTAAATAGCTAAACTAGGGATTGGCATACATGATCATCTTTAGTCTAATGTAATATAATCTTTAACGTAAAGAAGCTACATTTTCTAACCCTGAATAAAAACCCAGCATTCTCTATGTGTTATAATAAATTAATGCAATAAAAGCAGGTACACTTATCCTGTAAAGAAGCTTATTAAGCAGACTGCTACTGCTGCAAAATTCAGCATACGGCAAACAATACTTTTTTTGTTAGAATAATGACTTACAGTTTATTCTTTTATACTGTGTAGCACTTGGGGACCACATCCATTTACCAAAATAATACCAAATTAGTACTGCAAATATTGAAATCAGACCTTTCAGACTAACCAGTGGCCTAATTTTCTCTTCAATCTGCTCTTAATCTCAATTCATCAATAACACTGCCTTATTATAGGACTTTGACAGTGAGCTAGAGCTTTTGATAAATTATACATCTCAAGCCAGATTTAAAATTTGAAGCTCAAGTGCTAATTATCTGTACAGGCCTAGTTAATAACGAGATTTCTTGTTAAGTATCTGATCACAGCATGGGCATCATTTGTCAAGAACCTCAAGTCTACCTTGGAGACTAGCTCTTCGAATTCTCCCTTGCCTACCATATGTAAAATTGGGATCTTTGTTTCTATAATAACCTTTTATTAGGAAGCTGACATAATGATTAAGTTCGCTGTAGACACATACAATGAGTTAGACAATTACCCTTGCTGCTTTAAACTACTCAGGCTCCTAGCAAGACAAAATAATTAATATTGAATTTTAATTTGATGTGTTCCACATTTAAACCCCAATTTGCAAAGTACACCTGGAAGGCTGCCGCTGTTTCCTTGCAGTTTGTGCTGATGAAATAAAAGCTCCTGCAGTTTGAATGTAAAAGCACAGAAGGCATGATGCACCACAATCACTTCTCAGTGGAGCAAAGAATTTTCAAGCATTAATGGGAAAGGTAATTACCTAGGTCTAACTTTATAGCCTTTTCTCTAATGAAACTATAATCTCCCAGGCCTACATGGTTTAAGTATTTACATGATTTTAACGATTTCACTGCCATAACGGTTGTCACACATGGTAATTTAAAAACTCAGTGCCTTGAAACAAAGATGCTAATTATATTTCTATATTTTTATTATTGAAGTAAAGCTAGACTATGTGAAGTGACAGGACCATAACAAAAACAGCCATGCGCTGTGTTGCCTAAGTGGGAGGGGGTAGGGGGATGTATTTGTTTGCCAAAAAATGGTGCCTTAGAGCTTCCCAACTGTACCTGTTAACTACTGAGCAGCTTAGTTCCCCTGAGCTTTGACTGTGGGGCAGAGCACACCCTGCACTCTGAGGACCTTCAGTCTTTCAGACTTCAGGCAAACTCCCACTGTACCTGCTTGTGTAGTCCTTTCCTTATTAAAATACAAATATTTCTCACCCGTAATCACTTAAAGACATACCTCATCAAGACAGTACTGGTCTTGTAGGGAGGAGTCCTGGAGCCCTTCCCCTATGTGAACCCAGTGCTCCCATGCTAGAATTAGGCAGTCCTGATGGCAAGCACTTCCTCCCACAAATAGATGAATTGAGCCTAAAATATATGGGGAAATGAGCTCTTTGCCTGAAAGACTGGATAGGGCAGCTGTTTGCAGGGTGTATCCTGCAGGGTGGTTCCAGTTTTTCAGAATAGTGCCTGGAGTGTCTGCTGGAGTGGGATGGGGCTCCCCCAGCTCACATCATCCTGCTGTTCACAGCCTTTGCAGTCCCCTCTACATCTCTCTCTGGCCTCTGCTCTCACTGCTGGTTGGCTTGGCTATCACCTCACCTCTGTGTCAGATGTGTAGGCGGGCAGGGCTGTTATTCAACAGCACTAGGAAAGTCAGCTTTCCCAATGATCTCAGCTCCGTGGTTGGGATCCCTGCCTTTACTCAGCTCTAGCTAGGCTGGATGACTTCCTCCAGCCTTGGCTTTTGTCTCTGCCTGAGAACCTCGCACCTTTAAGCAAGCTGAAGTCAGCGCTGCTACAATTTCCAGGACAATCTAATTTGATGCTCATTGTCATGGCACTGCTTAGTTTTCCAAAATGTGCTCACATTTCCTAACTGTGGGCTTCAGGTGCAAAGTTTGGGTCTGTATCAAAATATGAACTTCCCAAAAAGACAGGTAAGGAGATGCCTAATACAGATGCATTCTGATCATTATTGTTATTATCAGCTTGTGACACAAAATGACACAAAGCGAGACACTTACAAAAATCAAAAGCTACTTTGCTAATAGAAAATCAAGATATTTAACTTATTTTTTCAGTTCTTTATTGGAATGAGAAGACAAAAAACCATATATTAAAATTATTTTTCTGACTGCTGGAAGCTACTGGTCTTCAGAAGTCAAGTCTGTAAGTAGTGTCTCTTTGGTTATAAATTTAAGTGAAAGATGCTGCAAGAAGACTTTAGAACTATCTCAGGTAAGCTCTGCAAACCCCTGGGGTGTATCGGGCCTGAAGAGTGAAACCATGGACAAAAACACATGAACAATTTAATATGGTGACCAAACACTGATTTCTGTTTTGGCCCCTCTAACAACTGTGTTGTTGTAAGAAAGATCAGACAAGACCCTTGGATGAAACTGTGTGGATCCTCTTAGCCTGGAGGAACAAGTATCATTAGTTAACCTGGCACCAAAGCAAGAAGTAAAGGTGCTGCCAGGCTGGGGAGGGTCAAGAATTTAGTGTTGGATTGGGACTTTCTTTATTTTCCTTGAGGAAAATAAAGAACTGTAATAATCTTCTCTGCTTTAGCTCAAGGGGCACACTGCAGACCAAGAGGGAGATCATATAGCATAGCAATGTGTGATGACAGCAGCTAAAACCTTCTTTTGACATGTTTCCTGCTCATAAACTGGGCTGTATCATTCAGGGAAAAATACCTATTAGTCTTCTCATTTTTTAAGTCTTTGAAGGAATATACCTAGATGCTGGATACTGAGGGAGAAGCTTTGTACCCCAGTTTTAAGGATATCAGAGCAAGAAATATGAAATACTGTAACTGTTTCAACATTAGATGAGATTTTACATTGTAGGATTTCTTTTTCATTTGAAAGCATAGATTTACAGAAACAGGAAGATGTTAGAAAAGATGAAATAAGAAGGTGTACTATTAAGACAGTTCAAAATGACTGACATCTTTTTTAGCTACTCCAGTGTAGCCACTCACTAGCAAGGTTTCCTAATTAGCCTCCACCTCTTACCCCAGGGAGGAGAAGCTCTGAGAGCTGCTGCTTTCCTGCTCTTCCTCTTCAATGTGACAAACAAAAGCAGCCAAAGCAGCTGCTCTGAGCCACTGGCTCCTTCAAAGGTGAGAACAGAGTGAACACCTTCCACTGCTTGTTTACTCCTAGCTTGCATATAATATAGTTTATATCTTATAAGGTATGTAATTTTTTCCTTTGTCTCTGAAATATCTCGATTACCATTGCTACTGAGTACCTTAAGGCATACCTCCAGGCCTTTTGAAGGGGCTTTGGAACCGTTTCCTTCTAAATGTTTTATAGGAAGAAGAAGAAAAATTATTATTGTACTGCAATTAATTTCTGAACAGGTTATTCAGACTAGGAATAACTAAGAAAAGAAAAGACTAAGAAAAATTTCTCATTAGTTTTAGAAGGAGGTCCTTTCAGGGTTCCCATCACTATTCAAAATTGCTTTGCAGGACAGATCTTGCTGATCTGACAGTCAAACCATGAATTTTTAGGTGTGTAAAAATGATGTAACACTCAAGATGTTAGATATAATACAATGCTAGGATAAAGTTTGTTTTAACTATATGATAAAACATAATTTGAAAACACTTTGCAGCAATATAGAAAATTCACAAATATTTACAAATGCACACAGGCAACACAAATCAGACATCCCCTTTTTAATTTACAAATGCATTGGGTTTTTTAGACATCATATTACCATGCACTAAAGCAGCCCAAATGACTTATCAAAAACACTGCCAATGGAAAAAACTCAGGTTTGTCACTTTGCTGGTGGTCTTAGCAGATAAAGCAAAATTGCCACTATACATCATCCTTAAAAGAAAGACAATACCAAAGGGGAAGCTGCCAGAAGGTGTCATTTTCAGATGTCAAGATAAGGGATGGGCATCTGAATTAATGCAAGACTTGTTGCATGTTTCTGTAACAGACAACCTGGTGCTCTGCTAAAGCAGAGAGTGATGCTTGTGCTTGGATGCATTTCAAGCGTGTATCACTGAAGGAACCTTAAGAAAACAAATACTAGTCATAGTATTCCTGGAGCAACTGCTCTGGGTTCTTTATGGTGCTGTAAGCAGTCCTTTTAAAACTGTACGGAGAAACAATGCAGAGATTGGATCCTGGGGGTAACAATCCCTTGGAAAAATCCATTAACCCTAAGGGTATAAATTGAGAAGCCACCTTTGGCCCTTCTGGGAAAAGGCCTTCTAGGAAAACATAACTGGTGTCTGTGTTGTGCACAGACTGTGTAAGTGCTGTGTGTCAGATACTGAGGATGGGAATGTTGGTTCCATTAGCAGAACAACCAGGTTAGCAGGCATTGCAAAAAAACAATGACGTTATTGACAGTAATGTAAGAACTACAGTGATCCTAGGGATAGGTAAGTGTTTCCTTGGCAGAACAAGTGCCCACTAGGGCTGGGGCGGGTTTCTGCACAACAGGAAGGACAGGTTTGGAGGGCTTTTTGTTCTATGAGGTATAGATGTGACAAGTGTCAAGATTACAAGGAGAAATTGTCTACAAAGCTACTTTTGTTCTTGGAAGTAAGGTAAGGACCTTTGTAGAAGCTGCAATGCAGACTTAGGTTTACCTGGGCTTGCATGTAACATCTCCCTGAACCTTTCTGTATGTGGCTAGTGCTTGAGTTTGCTGGACTTAAATATGTTAACCAAGACAACCTAAAACCTCAGCTGTGTTTGAGGGTAGATTTGCACCTGTTATGGAGTTCTGAAATTGGATAGAGATTAATCGATTTCATTTTGATGGGAAAACATGCTTCTCTGAGTGCTTGAGAAATCAGAGTTAATATTATTTTGGCCATTAACTTTTCAAAGAAGTAACTGTCCAACAATCTAAAGCCTCTTGAATGTGTCATTTTTAAACTGAAGAGTCTGTCTGTACTGCTTTGCTTTCCTATCCTGTGTCTCTACTTTGTTATATTTTTAAGTTGTTGCTCTGTCTTTGGCTACCAGAATTTTATTTCTGGCACAAACAAAAGCCTGATGCCAGTTGGTCCCCTTTGCTGGAGTGTCCTTGTGGCAGAGTTATAGGAACATGGAATCTCACTGAGTTCTCTGTTTACCTCATCTTATCTAGAGAGATGAAGAGTCCAGAGCAGAGGTATGTGGTGAATGGGACACCTTGGTACCCTGGAGCTCAGACCTGCTTCACCACAGCAGTGCAGAGCCAGCAGGAGAAGGATAGTCACATGCCATAACTGTAAAATCAGTCCTGTGACTCTCCTGCCAATGTTAAGGCTGATATTTCTACAAAGCCATAATATAGTTTAAAAAAAATTAATCTTAAGAATTACCATCTCTTCACTAAAACAAGTGTAAATCCTGAAAACTCCTCTGATACTGGGAATTGTGGCTGAGTTTGTCTGTACTGGGAGAACAGAAAGCAGAATTTAAATGTTAGTCATATTCCTTCACCTGTAACCATGCTTCAATTGGCCCTAGAGTCAGCTTCAAGAATAGAGTGTTGTAGTGTTAAATATATTTAACTGCTGAATTTTTGAATTTTCACTGGTCATGTACAAAGCCAGAGTAATACCTGAATTACATTTCTACTGACTTACACTCTTCACAAATGAAAGCTGGTGAGATGACTTGCTAACTCATGCAGTAATTAATCTTCAAGAGGGTAGAAGTACAGCATTAAATTAGAGCTCAGGTTACAGAGATGAAATCAAATGAACAAGTTCAGTATCTCTAACATCTTACCACTTATTCCACAAGCTGTCTAAGTACATCAAGAGATTTAATTAATTCAGAGATTCCCTGATCAGTTGCAGGAAAAAAAGACGAAACACAGAATATGGCAAAAGAGCTCTAATCAGACTGACCTTCTGTGTGGCACCAGAATTATCAGTGTACCCTGTATACATGCTGCAAGTGATACACTGACCTCTGTATCAGCCTGCGCTGAGATTCAGACCTTCTTCACAAGTTCCAGTACTCAGAAGGGCATTTGGAAGAACCTGAGAAGACCTTAACTGACCAATTTGTCAAGTAAAAACATTCACTGTGAGAGTTTAAATATAAACCAAGTTTCTCACAAAATGCAAGACACTCCCAGCAAGTACAAGTTCTTTCTATGAATTACAGTAAATTCACGAATACAAGCCGCACTGATTATAAGCCGCATCTCTGGGTGTTGGCAAACATTTCGGTTTTTGTCCATAGATAAGCCGCACTGATTATAAGCCGCTTTGTCGTTCGCAGCGAGGACCCGCGTGCAATTAGTAACAGAACCGCGGGAGGGCGGGGTTTACTGGCTGAGCTAAGGCTGTGCAGGCTCGGCCCGCTAGGGGCCGCTGACGGGGCCAGGTGGGCCAGCACGGTGCTGCAGCTCGGGGCCGGCCGCCGCTGCCCCTGGGCTCGGTCATCCCGGGTCGGCGCTGCCCCGCGGTGGCAGGCAGGGACAGAGCTTCCCCCGCTCCTACGGCAGCGGCGGCGGGCGGGGACGGAGCTTTCCCGCGCCCGTGGCACCGGCGGCGGACAGGGACGGAGTTTCCCCGCTCCTGCCGCGGCGGCGGCGGGCGGGGACAAAGCACCCCGTGGGCTCCCCGAGCCACGGCAATGGCTGCGCGGGGCTCCCATCGGCTCCCCGGGCCACAGCAATGGCTTGCACGGGGCTCCTGTCGGCTCCCCGAGCCGCAGCAATGGCGGCGCGGGCTTCCCCCCCCCTCCCCGGGCCGCGGTAGGGGCGGCCCGGGTCCCCCCTCTCCTCCCCGAGCTGCAGCAATGGCGGTGCCCCCCCCCCCCGTCTCTCCCCTGGGCTGTGGCAGAGGAGGAAAGAGAGCTCTCCCGCCTCTCTCCCCGCCCCCCGTGCTGCCTGCAGGGAGCCAGGCTCCACCCGCGGTGCAACAGAGTAGCGATTTGTAACAATCGCAAAATGCCGACTTTGCAGCTGCTCGGCTCAGCACTCTGGCAGGCACTTCTGAGGTTGTATTAGCCACTCCTGATTATTAGCCGCATTTCCGGTTTAGGAGCAAAATCTTAGTCAAATTGGTGCGGCTTGTATTCGTGAAATTACTGTAACTAAGATTTCTGTGCTGGCCACTCTCTTCCCCAGTATAAACCCTGTAAAAGCCAAGCCCTGCAGACAGCTCAGGCCTCTGTGGAGGAATGAGTGAGGCTTGAAACGGCCCCAAGTGGGAAGGGAAGACCTCTTCCCCACCATTGTGTCTGACTAGACAGAAGGGTTTGCCCTGTCTGTAGCCAAGAGCTCAGCAGAGAGCAGTGTCACCCAGGGTCTGTGCCTGTCCTGCCCCAGGGGAAGCTGCCTGACCACCATGGGAGCAGAAGGTCAGGCCTGGCTTGGGGAAGCACCTTCAGGTTCTGGTCTAATTACTTGCTCCTTTGACTTCTGCAAAAGAATGGAAGTATTTTTTTGAGATGTGGCAGGTTCAGAGAGAAATCATAGTGTGCTGGGGAGTTTAAGTGGGGCATGGCTTATTTAATTCTCTTGTCTCCACATAGCAGCTGGGCTTTTTATTCCAACTAATTTAGGTAGGAAGCTTGTTTTTATTTCATTAACTTGCAGCGTGAATGTCACCAACCACAGCTGATAACAGTGACCGCTGCCAGAAAGTCACCAACACATTTATGTTTGTGGATTCACGGTACTCCTTATTATGCCTGTAAAACACATAGCAGTGAATCTACACTATTTATTCTAGAACAGGAACTACCTAATGCTCAACTGTGTTAAAAATGCAAAAGTGAAAGAAACCTGATCTTGCCTCCATCTCTCCAACAGCTGCCATCACTGGGGAAGAACCAACTTCAGAGCCTGTGACAGTGTTTTCTGATGAGCTATTGGCACATTAGAGACCTACACGTTCACCTGGAGAGGAGCACACCTGTTCTGTCAGCCCCTGTGCATGGTAACATATGATAATCGTGCATCAGTGCTTCTGGGGACTCTGTCATTGCACCCAGACTGCTGGGAGATCCTCCCATCTGTAATGTCAGTGTGAGGTCCTGCGCACAGAATATTGTTGGAGCTTGTTTGTTACTCTTTTCACATACTAGTGTTGGTAAGGAAAGTCAACAAGGTCAAAATCTAAATTCTCAATGGTCTTTTGATTTCAAAGAGGTTTAGCAATCTACAGGAGCTGAGAATTTGGGCAGCTTTCTACATCATGTTGGTTGTTTAAGCACTATGCAGAATAATGTTTTTTCCATAGAAGCTGATAAGTTCAGTCTTCTGAAGAAGCTGTTGACTACCATTAGTGGTGGGTTCATTTGTTCTCTGCTGGACACTGTCGGCCAGCAGGGGTTTAGGCTGTTGTGCAGCTCCCAGCTCAATTATTTCTCAGGGCTCTTTGTTTAATATAATGGGGTCAAATTCAGACTGTAGGTGGCTGATGATTTCTTGTCCAATTTACAATAGCCTGTCTGCAAGCCCACCTTGAATCCAGTTAATCTCTTTCATAAAATGAAGTGAAAACTCTGCAAAGTGTTCAGTGTTTTGGTGTAATGTTTAGTTTTTATAATGTAAGCTGCTTATCAGTTTTTTTCGTTCAGAGTGGTTCTGACATATTTATACAGCTGTGTTGATAGAGACATTACATTACAATTCCCATATTATAATGCACTGCAATGGGAAGTTCTTCTGCTGAAAGATCAAGAAACGGGAACAGGTTGACTACCAATATCTACAATTGACTGTTTTGTAAACCTCAAGTTTACAATTAATCATATGCTCCTGATCACTGTTAAGAGTGTAATTTGATTTTTAGGAGGCCATGGTACTCTGGTTTCTCAGTATATAGGCACTGTACCTGGCCAGTTGGCTTTTTAGAAAAGGTATTAAGTTGCCACTTTGGCTGACTCACAAACACTGAAAAGGTCTGTGAGTCTTAACTGCTCCAGCTCAGCCCAAATCTTTAAGGCTGGAACATTACTGCAGGGAATAGGTGTGATACTTACCCCAGGGATGATGCAGAAAGCTCTGGGAATTCAAGGATCTTTGCAGAATAAACTGCTCCATTTATTTCTGTGTTTTATGGAAGGGCTGAAACAAAAGGTCTCAATCTCACACTGTCTAAACAGAGCAGCAATGAGACTACTTATCATCTTCTGGATTCAGGCTCTAATCCAGACTGTAACTCAGTGCACAGACACACAGAGAACACTTGACATTTCATGATTTTTGCAATGAGGCAAATGGATAAGACCTTCAGAAGGCTTTAGTGGTGGTGATCCAGAATGCAGGCTACACTCCTGTATCAGGCTATTTCTACTAGGAGGTACAGAGTTTAAGTTAGACCTGTGTGTTACAAATCTTCATTTTGCTGAAGCAACAACATCTAACTGCAGAGGTAATTCATGGCAGATTTTGTGTATAGACCTAGTGACTGACATTACCACCTGCTTGCAAAGGCAGCGTAGGAAGGCTTTGCAGTTGTATGGCATAGAGCACCTTTTCCTCTTAAACAAGTCTTTTCTATAGCAGTCAAAGATGTAGAAACAACACTGTACCACAGCACCATTTTTGTTTAATATGAACTAGGTGTCATATTACCCCCTCTCTTGCATTCACTTCAATCCATGGAGGTTTATTTCTTTGATACATACGCAGATCTGAGCACTTGCTATTCTTTGTAGGGCAGAAAAAAGAGGCAGATATTTTGCTTATATTGCAGTTATCTGGTTTGACTTGTTTACAAATAGAAGGGCTTAATTTTTACAATTGTATCAAGAACCTGCGTCTTAGAGTTGCTTTCCAAATGTAGCAAAACAGTTACGAGAGTGACTTAAAATGTAAACTAAGGTAAGTATAGAATTC
Source organism: Catharus ustulatus (assembly GCF_009819885.2). NCBI lineage: Eukaryota > Metazoa > Chordata > Aves > Passeriformes > Turdidae > Catharus > Catharus ustulatus. Next base: position 16,855,706 of record NC_046227.1, read on the forward strand.
TAAATATATTTTACTTTTTGATAAAATACAGTAAGGCCTATTTGCTGATTCCACAGTTGGTGAGAAAAGATAGAAAACCATTTCCCCTTTATTTCCCTTTGTAGGTAAACACATGAATGTTGATTCTCTGCCCATGAGATAAACCTTCATTGTGACAGTAATGGATGCTGCTTGCAAACAGGAAACGAGGTAAGTAGGAAAAAACCCACAAAGCTTACTTATTCAGAAGGAAAACTAAACCAGATATTTTATCTTTGAAAGTTATCTCACTATTGAGTAAATAAGATGTCAAAACTAACTGTAGTCTTGGCTCAGCTTCAGTTCTTCCTTAGGAACATTGAATAAAAAGTGTGAAACTCATTAAAGCCTATAAGGACATGAACAGAGGGAAGCAATTTTGGAAAAGCACTGGAGAAGTTTCTAGATGACTCAAGATTTAATACTTCTATTTCACATGTCTTCATATCATATGTTAATTATTATTCCTTATTTCTGCATTTTACTTTGAGCGTTTGTATTCAAGTTAAGTTCTAAAAACTTTCAGAATTTTGAAGAAAGAGTAAATATTTCCTGAGTTTTTTCTTTCTCCTAGATGAGTGTGCTTTTGTTGTCCTTTCACTCTCTTTCAGTTCTGGTTGCTAATGCATAAAAAGTAGAATACAGTCTTATGAAAAGTTGAGACCCCTGAAGGTAAAAAGCCTAAAAAGAATGTGGCGCAGTGAGTAAAAGGTGTTGAAGCAGCAGCAGTTCAGCTAAGGTTATTGTGAAGTGTCTCAGAAATGTCAGTAAAACATTGGAAAAATAATAAGATGGGCAAGGAACTGGCTAAAGAGTAGATATTTAGTATTTAGCTGAGCTGAAAGGGAAAGTTCTTGGAAAGAGGGTATTGGTTCAAAAACTGATCAAATATAAAGGGCTGAAAAAATGTTTTGATGACTACCTTTACACAAAACAGATGTATAAATTTGCATCACATTTGCAAATTTTGAAGGTACTGATGGTTTGGAACATATCTGGACTATAATATAGTCAGAACTTAGGGAAATAAAAGTTTGAAAAAAACCTAAATGCAGCATTAAAAAGAACTCAAACTGTAATCAGAAACATCAGATGAAGTGAAAAGAGATGCTTTAATCAGTCAACATGCACAAGTTTAAGCTACAAATGCAAGAGATGTATGAAGATGTAAATGTTCAGGGCTCCCTCTATGTTTCTGCATGTTGTTGTAGTTCAGGACATGGGTATGATCCAGGTGTACAAGGTTTGTCTAGCCTACTAATAATAAAGCTGAGGAGGATATATGATTCCAGCTTTGCATATAGCAAAAAAAAAGAAAAGAAAACAACCTACAAAAAGACTGATTTCAGGCCAGTTTAAAATTTCACTGGAAAATGAGAAGAAGGTCCATCCAGTTCACCAGAAACCTGAGTTTTAGGGAAATCATAATGTGTGGAATGTGATTGTTAAGGTGGATTGCTTACAAAGACATGATTATTTAGGGCTTCAAAGCCCTCTAAGTGGTGTTTTCTTTATTTGACAGTTTGGCTAAACTGCAGTAGCACCTTTGGCGGTCATCAAACTCAGTATCCAGAAAAGATTGTAAAAACTCTTTTGTCTGCACATTGTGTTGACAATTTTCTGCAAAGTCACAGTCTTGCAAATGCAGTTCTTGATACCTTGAGATATCAGTTTTACCTTTTGAATCCTCTATTTTCGTATCTGTGTGGTGAAAAGAGAGTTTTTTGAGTTCTAGACCTCAGCGTTCTTTTCATGACTGTTTAGGCAAACTAACTGCAAGGATGACATGGTTGAGGAGGAGAGAGCATGAACATCCCTGTGGAAGGGATGAGGTGTCATTGTTTTTGCTGCTTTGTCGACAGATACCCATGAGCTGCTAGACCTTTCCTGCCTGGAGCTCTTCCTGGCAGACACCCAAGAATGGCATGCTGTGGCTGTACACCATGGTTTTCAGACTCAAGGGAGGAAGACATTCCCCTGAGACATCACATGTTTTCCACAGATTTAATTCTAGCTGATTTGCCAGTGGCAATGCCAAACAGCCAGGTCTGCTCTTGAATCTCAGGGTGACTGTGCAGTCGGTTCCACAAGGTGCCTTCAGCTCAGAAAAACCTTCATGCCACTTAACTGCTGGGCATACCCTTAGAGAAATATGCTTGGAAAGATGTTGTATCAACCTTTTTTTTCCCCCCCAAATTGTCAGCTACCTCTGAAGTATTTTGTATGTGTGAGTCACCCTTTAGGCACTTGGTGGAGATAAACTTCCCAACTGTCAGAAAGTCAGAAAAACTGCTGGACCTTTTGGTACAAAAGATCATCCTCTTAAGGATATTTAATGGCTGGGTAGCAGTCTCCTGTGTGAATGTACCCAAGCAATTATAGCTTAAAGTAGTGCTAATCACTCCTAATAGAGATGGACTCTTACCCCTGCTGTGTCCCTCACTGCTCCCAGATGAGAACTATCCCAACAACTTGGGATTAGCAAAAACACTTGTTATACTATTATCTTCATAACTTTATTAACATCTTTGATTATAGAACAGATGGATGAATGCTAATCATTCTATAATGGCAGATTAAATAGCTTACACTATATCAATCATCTTTAAGTCTTTGCTTAATAAAACAATAATTTAAGTTGGGTCATGGGTAGTGTTTGGACCCCAGGCCCTCAGATTAGCTGCCGACTTCTTCCATTAAAAGAGTAAACCCATTAGCTGCTTGCAGTTGTACACTTATGCCTGTGTACACTAGGCATTAAAATATATGACTCATGCTGTGCTGGTGGATTACACATTCAATTTTGAGATTAAGAATTCCTAGGCTCCTTTTGTGCCTCTCAGAAGGAGTTTTGCCCCCTGAAAAGAGTAGGCCATGAGAAATGGGTCAGCTAGTGATAGTGTTGTTATGTTTTTACATATAACTGGTATAAGCATGCAGGTATCAAAAGACTTTATAAAAATGTCTGGTACAGTTACCACTGGTACAGAGATATTTAAGAGCCAAATGAGCATATTTGGTGTATGGACTTTGAGATCCAGACAAAAAGAGAGTTACTGAATTCCCATCCCGTCATTATGAGCAGAATATAACTATGAGACTACAGTAAAAACTTCAGGGATTTCTTGCAGTATACTTTTTATCATCTATTTCAGGTTAACTGGTTCACTGTAAACAAAAGTTCTTAGTGGATTTTTTTCCCCTCTATGCCATTTTTTGCTGTGCTACTTAAACCTTAGGTAACCTTACACACTCTTCATGACCTCCCCCAGTGTCTATGCTGGTTTGCACTGACTCAGAATTCTAAGTGCCGCTTATTAAAGCCCTTTATCTGCTACTTTTCCAGAAACAGCACATCAAACTTTACTGAAGGTGACAAATCACACCACTGACGGGAGATAACTTGTGTAATTCTCTGAACATTGAATGAAAGAATCAGTGGAGGGAGGCTTAACAAATCTAATGTGAATAAGAGGTCTTCAATCTTAACTGTAAATTTGAATGCAGTGTGATTACAATGCCAGTCTTCAGCAAGCTTTGGTTTCATGGCTGTGTGCAGAGAACTGACTTGCTCGTTTTAGTAAATAAACAGACAATGTGTGACTGTTGCTTGACACTGTTAACACAGAGCTGCACTACCAAAACTGAAGGCAAAGTGTGGTAAATTAAAGATCAGCCACTAATACAGAGTTTGAGAATATCACCTCTGAAAGCTAAAAGCTCAAGAACACACTTAGTGGGAACAGAAACTACTAATTCCTCATTAAAAAAGCCCACTTCCTGTGGCATCATTTGGCTTCCTTGGTGGGGGTTCCAAAAGCAGCTCGAACTCTAGTTAACTTTGTAAAGTTCACAGTAAAAAGTACAATTGCATAGGAGCTCCACAGCTGTATATTAAGTCCTATAATTCTGCAAACTTTGCAAGTTTGCCCGTCAGTCTTCCTCAAAACTTTACATACATACTTAAGATTAAAATTTTATTTGGAGATGTCATTTCACTTTACTGCGAATCAGTACATCAGCTCTTCTGTAAGTGCACTCAGTTACTCCCTGAAGAGAGAGAAACTTAGCAGTGGTATATATATTTCCTGCTCATTACACTGTAAAAACCCTTGGAGAACTGATACATTGATTAGCACAAGTCAGAAGTGCATCTTTGCCTTGATCAATACATTTGTGTGTTGTGGGCTGGCTAATGGCAAGTGTCAGAGTGCCCGCCTGTTTGGAATAATTGCAGGATACAAGCATTAGCCTATTGAAAAAATGCATTTATTGGGCACAAAGAAAAATTTATGATCTTCAACTATACAGCCTGTGCAATAACAGTGACTGCCAGGTAGAGAAAAGATAGTTCAGCTATATTAAAATAGCAGGTAAATCTGGAGTCTGGGGTTTGCTCCAGGTATTTAAAGACCTGAGCAGAGCATAATGAAGGAACAGATGTACCACTTCAAGCCAGTCTGGTACATGAGTAGCCTCAGAGGAGCATTGGAACACAAAACGAGAAAAGAGACAACTCTGATCAAAAATATGTACCAAAAGGCTAGGAAATACAGATGTCTGCTTACAGAGATCCTCTATGTGGCTCCTTCAAATTTGGATATAGATGTTTTGTAACTGTAATTCATGTTCCTCCCTCAGGCGAGGGCATTTTTTTATGCTCTTGTAAATTATTTTATTTCTTAAAATGGATTTTCCAGGTGAACTGAAACACTCTGCTCTGTGATGCTTTTGAGTCCTCTGATACTTCTGACTGGCTATGTTTTCATTTGAAACTCACAAAATGGAGGAGGAGCTCTCTTATTTTTATTTTGTTTTGTTTTGTTTTTCCTACAAACCAGGAGATACAAAGTTCTCACTGGAGATTAAGTTAGGTTCTGTTGTTGCAATGCAAGAATTAAATATTTCTCAGGAAAGCATCCAACCCCGACGGTAAGGTTGTTCTAAGATGACCTGCTTTCAGTATTTTCTGCTGCTACTCCATTCCAGACACAGCAGGAGATAACTATTGTCTGGTGGTTCCACATCTCACTTGGTATTCTAATTTTGAGTACTCCAAAGCACAAAGAGGCATGAATTTCCAAGCAGAACAGCTGGGCTGTCAAGAGCCCTGGATCAGCCCAGCCCTCTTGCCTTTCTTGGAGGGTACAAGAGATGGCTGAACACATCCTGATGTACAAACATGGAAAGTGAGGAACTTCCAATGAGAGGCAGAATGTATTTGTCTGAGCTATTTCATACATGTCTGGAGATAAGCCCTGAAACTCCACAGCTGCCAAAGCTGAATTGTTATGCCCAGGGAAATATGAATTGCAGGAGTCACGTGAGGAAAGCACATGGTCAAGTGGTGGTACCCTGAGTGAGTGTCCTGACTTCCCCCAAAAGAGCCTGACACAGAAATGAAGAGTTGCTTGATCTGAAACTAGATAAATTTGTGTTGTTGCAAGAGGATCTCTTGCCATGTTGGAGCAGTTAAACAAATACATTTTCTCAGTTTGTTAAATACAAACTGTTTCCACTGCTCTGTCTCAGAAGCTGTAGCACTGTGGCCTTCTCTTGTCCCTGGACCACCTTATCAGCTCAGCGCAGGAAGACTGGGGCTTGTACAGTAATTTCACGAATACAAGCCGCACCAATTTGACCAAAATTTTGGTGGAAACCCGGAAGTGCGGCTAATATTCCGGGGCAGCTAATCTATTAACAAAATTCTAAAAGCTGCCAACACGGAAGTGAGAGCCCGCGGCAGCCCCAAGCCAAGCTGGAGCCCGGCCGGCCCCGGCAGAGGTGGGAAAGCCTGGCAGAGGCGGGGCCAGCAGTGTGGGGGGCGGGCGGCAGAGCCTGAGCCAGCAGGGCGGGGCAGGGAGGGCGGCAGAGCCTGAGCCAGCAGGGCGGGGGAGCCCGGGAGAACTGGGGCTAGCAGTGCAGGGGAGCATGGCAGAAGCAGGAAGGCCGGCGGGTGGGGCTGCCTGGCAGCGGGGGAAGCCCAGCAGAATCGGGGCCAGCAGCGTGGGGGAGCCCGGCGGTGCGGGGGCCTGCAGTGCCGGCCAGGGCGAGGAAACGCGGCGGTGGTGCAGACGGGAGGGGGCGGCCGGCGAGCCCGGCGGCGGGGCTAGGGAACGCGGCGCGCCGCGGCCGGCGAGCCCGGCGGCGGGGCTAGGGAACGCGGCGCGCCGCGGCCGGCGAGCCCGCCGGCGGGGCTAGGGAACGCGGCAGCGGGGCGGTGCTGACGGGAGAGGGGGGCCAGCGAGCCCGGCGGCGGCGGCAGTACCACCCGGCCAGCCCCGCCGAGCCGTGGCGCTGAGCTGGGCCACCCGGCCCCGTCGGCAACCATGAGCGGGCCGAGCCTGCCTGGCCCCGCCCCGAGCCAGTAAAGCCCGCTATGCCGCGATCCTGTTACTAATTGGCCAATTTGTGAAAGCTGCGCACGGATTCTCGCGACGAACGAAAGTGCGGCTAATATTCGGGGTGCGGCTTATCTATTGACAAAGACAGCAACATTGTCGAGGCACCGGGGGTGCGGCTTATAATCCGTGCGGCTTGTATTCGTGAAACTACTGTACATCCGTCTGGTTTTAGTGTGATTAGGGCTCAGGACCAGTACTAAGCACCAAGCATGGCTGTTTGACATTGTTCTCTGAAACCAGATGCATTGAGATTTTGTACAAGTTCCATGGAGATGAAGGTACAACCTTAATCCTCTTAATTACAGGTTAAGAGCTGACACCTGAAACCAGACTCAGCACCTTGGACTTAGTCCTTGAAATAAACTCAAATGGCTAATAGTAACTCAAGAAGCTCATGTTTGAGAACTTAGTGGGGTAAGTGCTCCTCATATGAAAGTAAGAAAATAATTATTAGAAAGTGTAATGTCAAACTTTTTCTGCTCCTTTAGTACTAAGTTTATAGGAGAGAAAATTTACAATTCTTGGGTATCTGGGAAGTGCTTTTAAGTGTTTCTAACATGTCTGGAAGAGTCTGAGTGCTTTAGTTACAAAGAACTAAAACTGGTAAGGTTTTTGTTTGCTTGTTTTTTAACTTCTGCTAGTAATCTGATACCTTTTTTTCCTGTTCTTTTTAGTTCTCTCTAGCCACATTGAGGTTAGTTATATAGATAACAGAAATTTACTCTTTTATGAGAATATCAGACAACAAGGTACTGTTGCTGTAACAGAAAATAAATGCAGTGCCATGGTTAAAGTGTGTAGTGCTCCTGCAATCCACAAAGGTACAGGAAAGTAAGATGGATTTTAAACAGTGATTAAAAGGGAACACTGAATTAACAAAGCAGGAAAATGACTCCCTCATCCTGCAGTTTTGTTGTTTATATGAGAAATCCTCTAAATACTAGTGTTAATTTAGCTCTATGTTCACTAACTCTAGGTATTCATGCTTCAGCAAAAGCCACCCCCTAAGTGCTGTGACAAGTGTCCATACCAATTGGAAAGTCCCCTTTGGGAGTTGTACTTGGGACAGTACACCTACCTCTCAGTTCTGAGAGCTCCAAGTTTTGAGGCAGGCTTTAACTAAGCGTAAAAATGTTTCAGGAAGGTGGCAATAAGTAGCACAAAGAAACTATATTCTGGACTTGGCTGCAGAGTTGGATGACCTTCTGATGCGTGCTGGAAGGATTTCTTGTGCATCCAAGAGGAGCAGGATAAGGTAGGACACTGGTGATGCAGGCTGTGGGAGAACATTTCAGATCCACTGATTTGTTTGTGGCCTCTAAGGTGAAATAGTCTGCTTTTGTCTTCTGCCTGTCCATAGCAGCACATCTAATAGAGAAACTCATTTAGTGTGCAATTGTTCACATGAAGTTCAGTGCTTTTGTTTGGATGCTCTAACATTTGCAGTAATGAATACAGTTTCAGGTGGGAACTATGCTGGCCTGGTGGGTGTAGAGTGTCATGTGTCTTCTGTATCTCAGCAGTTGTCACAAACTTGCTAAAACCCCATTTTGTTGGTGTCCCTGAGTGATGCCTGCCCAGGGAGAAGACAGCCCAGAGAAACAACTACAGCCTGAGGGGAGAAAGGGTACTTGCACCCTCTCAAAAATGCACGTGAAAGTGTTTCCTGCGTGATGTGCACTGGGCATAGAAAAGCCTGTGGCGCACAAATTGTAACAACTCCTGTAGGAGTGCATGCTGTCCTGTTTGGAGAGTTTGTCTGCAGTACTCAGCTGCTCATAATGTCTGGACTTACTGTATGAAATTGGAAGTTCACATTGCCCTGCAAATGTGCGCCTTGTTCAGCCTATAACATGTAATAGAGTCATCCATTATACTATATTTCACTACATTTTCTTACATACCTGTTACACAACCCCCAAATTTCAGTGAGTAGGTGATTTCCAAGAAGGAAGATAACTTCTCAGCGGGGTTTTTAGTTCTGTTCACCATGTGAGTCTGTGCCAGTCTGCCTGGTGCTCAGCTTCTGAACTAGGTACAGAAACTGAAACATTGCCATAGGGATTTTATAGAATTATAACTTCTTACTGATAATTTATTCATATTCACGTCTCCTTTAGGATATGTATGTAACAGAATCTTCCATTTTACCTAATTTTTACATGAAACTTCAATCTCACTGGATGTTTCCCAAGATCTGGGACAAGTGCTTAATGAAGTAATTATTGCCATAAAGGTTTTTCAGAGTTACAGCTTGGTGTTGTCATCACATTCAGTTTGGAAATTGCCTTTATACTGTACAGGCAGATAGGCAAGCTGAAAAAAGGAGATTAAATCTCACTTAATTTTGGATGCTTCTAAAATATTCTGCTCTAGAAATGCAGAACACTTTTAGGAAGTCTTTGGAAAGATTGAGACTGTGTTTATAGAACTGCTTGAGCATCAGCTGTTTAAGCTGCATGATGACTCTGATGCACAGGTTCATAAGCTTTATTTTCATCAACTTATACATGAAGAATATAAAGAAAAGAAAATTACTTACTGAGAGGAGTACATATCCCAAAAAAACCCCCTAAATCAAACTCAATTTTAAACTTGGGGCTTCCTGTTCTTGGCACATTGTACCCTTCTTTTTACAAATGTATTACTCCAACAGCATGTGTGTTTAGTAAGTTTGAAATATGCATGGTTGCCAAACTTTGTTTAGCAAATAGATGATAGTGAATGTTCTCTGGGATAACCTTGATCAGGGATGCAAGTTACTAGTGCTGTTTATGTGGATGGGTTTTCAGGTTGGTGCTAGCTTTTACTGGACATTTTCCTGCCATATTCCAGATTTACACTTCATGCAGTGGTACAGCTCTCAGTTGCACAACTGTTTCCATTTCTCCTCAGCATGAGGGAAACAACTCGAATCCTGGCTTGCAATCTGTCTCACTAATGCTTAAGCTTGTGTTCACAGCCCTAAGGGCTTGTAGGCAATCTAATTACATTCATTTCATAATTTCAAGTGATGGTATTTTGTAAACATTTTTAATGTATCATCATTAATATGCTAAAGAAAGAAATCTATTTCTGCCAAGAAAGAGGAAATAAATCTTCACTATCTCTTTAGTCCACTAGTTTATGTTTAGAATAGAACACCTTTTCTGAAAAGCTGTTGGAGACATATGCTCCCATTATTATCTCACAGTGATTTATCACTAACTCTAAAATAAACATTATATCTAACTTGGTACTGCCCTTGCTATGCCATTTCAGAGTATCTTAAAGACCCAGCGTATGAACACTGATATGGGTTTGTTGGGTTTGGGGTTTTTTTGCCTGCACTCTGTTTTAGCATTGTTGTCACATTTATTTTTTCAAATTTTGTCAAGCAAAAGGGAAAGAAACAAAAATAGAATTGCCAGCTGAAATCCTATCTAGAGAAGGCAAACTCACACATAGAAACCAGTGCTGAAATTTTCTCATTGGAAGAATGCTGAGTTGAAAAATTTTCATGTACTAGGGGAAAGGTCACTAAAATATAAGGTATGCTATACTCTACAGATTGAGGCGATCTTTTCACCTACATATTTGGGTCTGGGTGAGTCTATGCAACCCTCAATAGCTTGAAACAGGCATAGACCATGGTTTAAGTTGTAATTTTGCTGTCAGATGTCCAGAATCTCTCTGTTTGTGAAATCACCCTTCTGTTTTCCACTTCCAGCAATTTTTGCAAGTAACAAACAACCCTGCTTGCAGCAGAGCTGAGGTGATTTCTTGCAGCTGAAAGGTCACGGTGACCCAAGGCATAAGACAAGTGGAACCTGTGGTTCTCTGCCTTGGCACAAGTTGCCTGCCTCTTGGTTGGCAAATCACAGGCTGCACCCACTTCAGAACTACTCCATTACATTATCAGTATTTACTTATGTTTGAGATAAGAGTCCAGTGATCCTCTCAGTGTAGGGGATGTTATTATGCCAGAGCAGGGTAAACCAACAATAATTAACTTACAACTTACGTTGAATTGATTTTCAGGAAGAGGGTGGGTTGGGGGAAGTTGTACTTCTGTGGCTACATTTTAAAAGAGGAAGATGACTGGTAGCTACTGGAGTGCTTCCTGGTGGTTAATAATTTTTATTTTGGTTTTAAATGTTTGATCTACATTGCAAATCTAGTTCTCACACTCTGTACAGAATGTGAGATCAATTAAGGAGTTGGCCATAGGATGCATCATTACTCCAACTTGAAAAATGAGGCAAAAGAGGGAGGAAGGTCACTACTCATCCCTTTGTTACTGTACCATCTTCTCCTTTGTTTTGGTGATCGTTGTTAATAGCTATGTGAGGGAAGCTAGCCAAGCTGAAACGTCTCTGCTCTTTCACTAAAATCTTCACCCAGTGTCAGTAATTCTCCCTTTAAGCCTTTTTGTTAAATGTTTTGGGCAGTGGATTAAGCCTGATCGTTTAGGATATCTGTCTCCCTTTTGGAAAGGCTGGTTAAGGCTCATAAAGGTCTTTCACTGCAGGACGCATACTGACCTGTGCTGTTCTCGCTTCCAGTTTGTTCTGAGGTTGTGCAGTGGCAAAACTCTGCAGAAATTCCGGGATGGTTATTTGAAAAAATAACAAATAATTGCCATTGGGTAGAAAACTGAGTGCAGCGGAGACTACTGCTTTAGGATTATCGCAACATCACTTCATGGTTTTAAAGCATTGAGAAGATTTGCCTCTTTACCATGTTTAAATGGTAAAAACTGATGCATGCAAATTCAAAACCTGAAGGATTGCCAATCGCTATTTACAAGATACAGCGTAAATAATGCTGTGAGGTCCTAGAGCAATGTTGCATCTTACCCTGTGGAGGCAAGCCCTGCATTGCATACTATTTTATTTCAAATGTTTCCTATTTTTCAACATCATCTCTCTAGTTATTTTATTGGGTAGGTCTTTAGTATAAAATATAGGCATGCAGCACAGAATACCGCAGTGAGTTTTTCTGGCAAAAAGGCGTGTAGCCTGCTAGAAGACAGCACCTGAGCTTAAAAATAGTTAGTATGTGGCAGTGCAAGGTGGGGATTTGGGAGTTTAAGACACTCTAATTATTCACTGGACCAGTATGCTGCTGTCATCTTCACCCATTCAGAATAACACTTGGAAAAAACAAGTGACCCTCACTATCATACATAATGTGGCAGCTTAATTGGCAAGAAGAAGGTGAAAAGTAGGCTAGGAAAACCCTTTGAGACTGATGGAGCATATTTCAGTGGCTTCATCAAGATAATGTCCCCCAGGTGATTGAAAGCAGCAAATATTTCATCAGGAAAAAAATATAAAGGTGCTTCAACTGCAGAACCCCAAACATATTATTACAACACCTTTTTTTCCATAAGCTTTTCATATTCCACATATCTAGAGGAAAAGTAAAAGAAAATTATTAATTTTAATACCCATAAATTATGGTGCTAGTGTACCTAAAGACACTTTACATTTGCAGTGAGATTTTACTCAGCTAGGCTCTATGACCATGAAATTAAGGGTACTTCAGTGTTATTTCTGTTTTAGATGTGTGCTAAAGGGCATGCTATGCAGAAACCTGCACAAAATTGAAAGCAAATATGTGTTACAGCTGGAACTCTATCAAGAGCCATTAGGCTCACAAAAGCTCACATTTCTTCAATATCCAGTTCACAGGCAGATTCTATAAATAATCTTTTAAGTGTAAATAATATAGACCACAAATCACAAAGTAAATTAAGACTATTTTGTTGTTGTTATGACTTTCTAGATAGCACAATAAAACTGCAGAGGAAGGAACTTCTGGAATTTCTTGGACAAGTACCCTGATTCTGTTAAACACAGATTTAAATAAATAGTCAACTTTAAATATCTATTTCAACCGAAATTCATAGTCCCATTATTAGAAGAGGTATGTGTCTCCACATCAATGTAAAGTTAATCATACATATTTTTCAGTCATATTTACTGTCAAAAATACACATTTATATGATTTTGCTTCTTTAACATTACTAACATGGAAACTCCAGTAAGCAACAGATTTGACCCAGCAAAACACATGGGAAAATGGAAAACATTCTCCTGTCGTTACCTGTGCACACAGTGGAGGTTGTTGCCACTGAAGGTGCCATCTTCATATGAGCAGATTTGGTGCTCTAGAAAGTCTGGATTAACTTGGGTATAGCTTTAAATCACTTAATCATGTTTGAAATGGAAATGTGTTAGCTAGTTGTTAATTGCCAGTTAAAATAATTCCTGATCTGTAGCAACTAAAAATATTTGAGGGTAGTAGTGTTAATCCCAGTTTTTTGGACTATGTGTTTGCATACCAAGATCACACATCCACATAGATGCTCCATGCAGTGGGAATGAGTCAAGTAACTAGATGGGCCTGGCTGGAGTATCTTCTTGGTTTAAGACATGTTCATAGATGGTCTGAGCATGGATGTTGTTTATGCTGCTGGAAAAAGAAAAAATTTATTTCACAACCAGAAAAAATATAAAATGGGAATTTTGTCTGATACTGTAAGTACAGATATTTTTGACCACCACACTCAGTGCTGAGATACAATCAGGGATATTATATTTACATTTTACTGGTTCATTGATACCTACAACTTTGACCTGAAAATAGACAGTGTCATTATACTAGACCATACAGGATCAGAGATGGTTCTTTCCACCCCTATTTCTTATAGCAATTTTCAAGGCTGATAAAATTTTCATTCCTGAATCTAATAAGTAAATAAAAATTGCAAGGGGATGTTTTAATTACACAAATCTGTCAACCCATACAAAGAACTAAACATTTCTTAAATTGACTGCTGTGTGGAATGGTAATTAGTCATCACCAGAGAATGAAGGGCTCCATTAGCAGGCAGGTGCATGTGAGATGATGTTAAAGGAGTATGTATGCATGAAGCCTCAAATCTAACCATCTTATTTGCAATCTATTACTGAGCTAGAATTTAGTTAAACATTTTTAAGATGTACAAAATCTCTTGTAGAGGAGGCACTGGCCCTTAAGTAATTGGCAGCAGTGCTACTCATTAGAATAGTCTCTCATCTGAGGTGCCAAATGTGCCCTGTGTTGAGCTGTTCAATAGTCAGCAACCCATCGTTCCTCTTCTCACATCAGTCAGCATGACAAATCAGTGTGATATTAACCACACAGGTTAAGGCAAATGCCAGTCATTGTTTACATCTCAGGTTAGCCAATTCTCTTTCAATCAATACAAGGTCTCTAAAAATACAATACAGATAGACTGGTGGTGTAGTCTTCATAAAAAAATCACATGACTTCCCCACATTTCAGAAACAAAACAATAAATTGTAGAAGTGCAATACAAACGGTGGTATGAAACTGGCTATATTTAATTTGAAATATATAGGGATTGCACTCCTGAAAGAACTGTTTGCTGCATTTGCCATTACCCAGGTTGTAGGAGATATCAAAATCCAGAGTTTCAGAGTAAGACAGCTTAAAATGTCCGTGTGGAGGAAACCCCTTAGCTTTTCTCACAGAGTCAGCCTGTCAGCAGTACATTCACCCAGACAATGCCCAAGCCCTCCTCCAAAGCAATTGGAGTTAAAAGATGAGAAGCCTGGGGTGTTCTTTCTTGCATGTGTTACTTCCCCTTGGTTGGCAGTGGATTTCAAACACCGTTGTACATCTAGTATTTTGCTTAGTTAAGTTCCTCTCAAGCTCACAGCCTTCCCTAAGGTTTACGTAGCTGAATAATTTAGTGTGTTTTATCTCTGTAATCTGTGCCTTTTATCACCTCAGTGTTCACCTGTGGTCAAAGATCACTGATAAATGAGGAAAGCAATAGAATTTGTAATTCATGCAGTACTATCTGCTGCCTTACTGTGCCAGCACTAGCCATGAGGGCAAGCGTCTGTTCGCTCTTATCCACAGCATATTGCTGATCATCCCTTGGTTCTGGCATAGAACAACACTGTGCTTTCCACTCTTTCACTTCCTGACTTAAGCAACAGCGCCTCATAGAAATGAGCAGTGAATCAGGGACCGAAATATTTACTTGACAACAATTAAATCCATACTCTTCTTATCTCAGCACTAGTTTTGTAAGCAACAGTGATGGAAATCCACAAAGTACTGTGACTATTCCAGATTTAAAATGCAGATAATATGCTTGTGTATGCATGTCAAATCCTGCTGATTCTGTCAGTTTGGAAAGAGCTGCAGGCTAAGTGGAGCAGGGTGATGTGCTCTGAAGTTCACTGAAAGGATATAAATCGTAATTCTAAAGAGAGAGGCTGGAGAGAAGGACAAGGAAAAGTAGCCAGTAATATTAGAAATTTCTTGAGCTCTGTTCCTAAACAATGTGTAAGTCTGACAGAGACATTCCCCTTGTTCTGCACATGATGTTTTTCATCTGCTGGATCTTGTCCCTGCAGCCAAGGACACAGTAACATTTCAGCTTACCTACTTCAGTCCCCAGCTGTCCACTTTTAGCCAAAGTCCTGCAGCTGGTTACCTTCTGAAATGGCATCATTTTTTCTCCAGCTTTGCTTTCACTGGTAACAATAACACAAGAGCAACAGAGGGCTCCTCGAGTAGTGCCTGTCATGGGGTCTGGCTGCATTACGCATTACGCATAAACACAGTCACTTGATTTCAAAAGATTTTATAACATTGTTTTTTATCTGAATTTTTGACTTTATTTCCTGTTTCATTTCTGTTGCACAAAGATTTTGTTATACTGCTTTTGGTTACTCTTTCTACATAAAGGGAGTAAAGATCTAAATACCACATTTAAATATGTATTTCTTATTTCTGTTAGGTGATATAGACACTAGAGAAAATAGAAGGCAGAATGTGATGCTTAAAAAAATTCAGCAAATACTCATAGGGGCTGTTATTAAAAGTACATTCATCCAGAATGACAATGGTCTCCCTGGACATAACTCCCTGGTGCAGTAAATGAAGCACTACTCTGGGAAAATGCAATGCGGAGGGAATTTTTTTGCTTATGATGGGAATAACATAGGAAATACATTCTGAGATGATCAGGATAGCTATTACTGTGCCGTGGCAAGCTTGGGCCCTTAAATGTCTAGCTATTTTTCTTTCTTTAATGGCTCATTTTATATACGGTTCGTCATTGTACCACTGACCTTTTCTCTTCTGACTTGCGCTGATGACATCATGGAAGTGACAAGATTACCAGGAGCGATGGAAATAGGTGCTTATCATTGTACAAATTAGCAAAGAGCTGGCAGCAACAGGAACATGATAGGCTGCTACGTTTGCTCTGGTGCAGATGAGAAAGCCATGTCTCAACCATATAAAATTGGCAGTCAGAATTCAGCTGGGGACAAAAGTTCCTGTTTGTCCAGGGGCTTCTTTCAGTGTGGGAGAATCCAGATGAAAATGTGTGATTATCATGTATTACAACATGAAGTTAAGCTATTTTACAGCGTCAATAGATAAATAGCACAATTGCTTATCAATATCTGCTATTTAAATGTGGAGCTTAAACATATTTTATGGGCAGGATTTCAATAATTACTTCCACATAAGAACGTCCCCACTCATTTTAATTCCTTTATTCAGTTTTACAGTTACAGTAAGCACTGATATGCTTTAAACTGTATTTCATAGTGGTTTTAAGTTTTCATCAGAATATAGAGTTCCTGTGCTATCCTTTGAAAAGTGTTGATATTCCCAAGATGTTAGCCTTGACTCAGTACAGTAATATTATTAGGCTTGTGGCAAAGCTTTATTAGTAGATTCATACCGATGGTAAAAGTTAGGAATGGTTCTCAGTACTGTATTGAACTGGGGCCTTGGGACCATGACAGTTGATTTACTAGGATAGTGTTGCAGAGTGAATAAAAATAGTTAAATAGATGTCAGCTAGGTAAGAGGATCACCCAGAACCAAATACTTGTGTAGTCACATTCTGGTTGTGATGGGAACAAAAAGAATATTTTGAGTTGTGTTACCTAGGTGACCTGCTGTTCTAACAGACCTCCTCTGGCTTCTGTCCCTGTCGCTACCATCCCTCCAAAAAATCCAGACAGAAGACAAGAAAAGCAAAACTGGATGCTGTTTTCTGTTTACAAATGTGTTTTCTGTGCATTATCAGAAGTTGCAGGTAACTATGGAATAGGTGAGGTGAGGATTAGACTGCCATGGGTCATTCCAAGGCCACTCAGGTGCAGCTGGTATTGAGTGTAGTGATGACTGCAGGTATAAAAGGAGATTCCAGTTTTCTTAATAGTGTTGCAATGTTTTTTGTGGTGGTCTCAGCACCTGCTGAGAATGTTTGCTTTTTATCATTCACAAACAGGTAAATGTTTCTGTGAGAAATGACTTTCCCTTTAGGCTCAGGAATATAACAGTTTTTACTACCTTAAAACCCAGACTAAGGGAGAAAGTGAAACCACAATCAAATATACACAGAAAATACTGTTTTCCTGGGAAGGTTACAATGAAGTAATAAGAAATGTCCTTCAATAGTATTTGTGATTTTAAGGGAAATAATTATGAAGTACCTTCTGCCTTTGCTTTGTCAGAATTCCCTGTAGCATTCTTCTGTCCTGTGTTTGCACTTCTCCTGTGGATCCTGCATGTGGTGTTAGTGAGTTTGAATAAGCTAGGTAGCCCGGTGCTCTATGACTTTGTCAACAGAAAAAGGTGGCAGAACAGCACCTGTTTTCCTGACTGCAGGCATTCTGGTACTTTATCTATATGTGCATAGCTGGAGGCTGTAGTAGATCTCTTTGCTCTTGTGGTTTGGTAATTCCAGCAGCAGGTAGCTTTGGCAGCATTTCATATCCATAATTGTCTCTGTGACTGTCTTTCAGTGGAGTGGATGTGCTCATTTCTACCCATGATTCTGTTATCCTAATTGAATAACTGGAGCTCTCTAATATCTAGCATGACTCAAACTGCGGACTGGGTGATGGTTTTCATAGTACTGTGCCACATCACAGTTTTCCTACTGCTTTTAGATCTCCCTATGAATAGCAAAAGAAACCTATGGGCTCCCTGCCTGGGTTGTCATCTCCCTGGGAAGTGGCTCTGTGCAGCTACTCAAATTAATTAGTATACACAGGGAGGGAGAGAGCACGAGGTTTGGGGAAAAATACCAGCTTTAATGTAGGCAGGGTCATCTTGCTCTGCAGTCAGTGAAAATTTATAAGGTCTCCTTTTAAACAGTTCCTGTTTTTCAAAATATTAAGTGACTGTGCCAGGCATCACAATTCCCTTTGAATTTTTCAAATTTTTTTAGCAGGCAACTAAAAATTAGGCATCAATGACTATGTGAACAATAATGAATATCAGCGGTCTTAGTTCAAATAAGGAATTACCAAAACCCATCAGATTACTGTCATTAAATGCAAGGTAATCCTCAAATTCACCAAGTCAGTAACTTTCAGAAAATGTGTCCAAGTCCCTGGCCCACTCACAGCTTTCTGAATTCAATCAAATGTGCTGTTGGTTGAAGCGCTTAGAATAGCCCATGTGTTAAGTTTAATGTCGAGTCTTTCAGCCTTTCATTCTATATGTGATAGGAGATGCTTCCGTTTGGGGTCTTCATTTGTCTCACAAAAGTGTGGGTGTGAGTCTCTTCCCATCATACTCCATACAAGCAGTCTCAACAGACTTGCTTCTCAGGATAGAATTAGGCTTTTGGAGATCCCTCAGTGTATTTATTTCTTGTAAAGATCCTATTGCACTGTCAGCACTTAGCACCAGATAATAATTCTGGAGCCAGACGCTCCCATCACAGGCCACAAGTCGCTTCTATTGATTTCAAATGCAATGCTGCTTTTATCTTGACTCCATTCAGGAAGGAATGTGGTTGGGCCACCCTCACTATACACATCATAAGAGAACACAAGGAACACACTGGAGGAACTTAGAGGCAATGCTGCTTTATCTTAATTTCTAGAATGGGACACATAAAAGTAAGGATTTTCTTTTTTATTTCAAAGTGAGATATTAATTCAAATAAAATGATGGGAGTATTGTTGCTGCCTTTGATATACGTGGGATATGATAAATTTTCCTCTTCAACTTGTCTTTTGAGAAGTGGGTTAATAGTTACTAGCCTTCATAAATGGCAAGAAACAAAAAGCTACATCTTAACCCCAAACTAACTGTATAAAAACCAAACCATTTCAGTGAACAAGATTCTCTTTAAGAAGTCTAGTTTGATCAGGTTCCTTCACTATAATCAGAAGAAGGACAAAAATGTACTTGGAGTGAGCACAGTTACCACATGAGTCAGGGGGGCATATTTCAGAACTTAGCATGTGTCTTGCTTTGCAATCAATCTGAATGACTAATGGTGGGGAAGAGGGATTAGAAGGGAGTCTTTATCTGTACACATTACCAAAAAAAGAGCTGTTATTAAGGCACCAGTAAAATCAGAAGTTACAGACAGCCATTAGACATGGCTGCTCATAGCAGGACCCAGGTGCCAAACTAGAAAAGATACATAATGCTTCCCATAGAAGCATCTGGCTTTTTGGCAGAGTCTACACACTTGGGCATTGATGACTCTGGATTTGCTTTGTAGCCTCTCAAACAGTTGCACTGCAGTGGCCCTGGGCAAAACTGCAGAACCTTTTCCTCCATAGCACATCATTTCACATAGCATTTCACAAAAGAATTGCCACTGAAAATGAACATAGTCTGTGCAATTAGTCTGATAATTAAGACTTAAGTACTGGACAGAGATCAAAGTGCTTGTAATCTGCAATAAAGTTCCTAGAGTTGTAAGGATTTTCAAAATGTTAGCTCGTGCTTTATTGCACCTTCCATTTATTGTGTACCCATGATAGCAGCAAACACATTTTCCCAGTGGATATCAGCATGTATAACTGCAACACCTGTTACTACAGCAGCCTGGTATTTCTCACAATATGATTACTCTGTCAACGACTGCCATAAAAGGTGGCATCTGTATTCATCAAAAAGAGTTATCAGTAAATGTAAAGCCATACCACAATTAGAGATCTCCAAGGAAGAACAAATCCAACAAAAAAAAAAGAGTCAACGACAGTATTTAATTACTAAGATTGTTAATCAATAAAATGCCTTCATAACTTTTAATTAAATTTTTATTTGAACTGGATGTTTAGAAAATCTGATTCTTTGTTTTTGTTTCATTTAACAGTTGCACTACTAAAGTACTGGTGGCATCTGTGAACAACCTACCTCGAGGGGACACTTTATGTCTGTAACTGCATTTTGTCACCTACAGAGGGTGTTAAGAATCTTGTTAAAAATAAAAGAAATAGTTAGGAGACATCTCACTGTAGCCATTATTATAGTGCAAATTACTAGGTAGAGTAATCCAGAAGCTGTCACAAAAGGTTAGTAAGAAACAGTGTCAGGAAATCAACCATACAGCAATTCATCATGGCCTAACACTAGCTCTAAAGTGAAAGCTTTTAAAAGGCATTGTTTTATGAAGTAAGGGACTTTTTTTTTTTTATGGCACTGAATAAAGATAACTAGGAGAGTGGTTCTCTAATAAAAGACATAAAGACATAATGATGAAAAATGTCAATTATTTTATCACCCAAATCTGCAGGCAAGGTGAAAAACAGAGGTTGTTACAATTGAAGGAGGCCATTGCAGTATAATACCTCACCTTTATTTTCATTTTAATTTTGAAATATGCTGTCTGATTTTTGCAATCCTTGTTCAGACAGCAAATGACAGGCTTTCTGGATTACCAGTCCAGCCCCTAGAGGCTCTGTAAGATGTCATGAAAACACAAAATTTGCCTTTCAGGAAGTTTTTACAAGTGCAGTCTTGATACTGATTATAACACAGATTGCCATTGTTCTATTAAGGGATATTAGAATAGCTCATTACCATTTGTCTTATAGGTAAATAAATGCTATCTGCCTCTTCCTTTGACTTTCAGGTTTAGCTAGGGAGAGGGTGCCTTCTGATGACGACTCTCAGTCGTGGCTCTCCACTGCTGGAGTGCCAGTAAGGAGGCCACAGCTGCTCTCCATGATGTGGGATCTCCATGGGACACTGGCTGAAGAATGCCATTGCTGCTGTTTAGGAGTGTGTTAGCTTGCTTTTAGAATTATGTCAGAGCACTGGACACAGTACTTTTTAAAGTACTTTTTACACACACTTTTATAAAGTACTGCAATTGGGGTTAGGGGTGGAGCCAAGCACAAAAAAACTCTCCAAACAGCCAAAGTACTGAACCAGTAAAAACCCAATAGTTTGTATGTACCAGTAGTGTTTTCCTGGTTAAACATGGCTGGGTGAAGGGTTAGGAGGGCAGTAGAGTTTGCTGGAGGTAGCCATGCTCAAAATTTCCCTTTAAAAAGAGAAAAAGTAGACAAACATTTACTGAAAACCTGATGTTCAGAGGCTTGGTTAATTGCCATTACTGCCAGGGCTCTAAAATAGCTTTATAATAGCTAAGAAGCAGAACTCTGCCAGAAAAGATGACCAAAACCTGTCTTTATATTCCATATGAAAATGTTTCAAGAAGTACCAGTAACCAGGGATTGCACTGGCATTAATAAATACGTAAAAGACAGTTGTCTCAGATTGAAAGCGTCCCATTTAAGGGATAGCTGGAAGAGCTGTGAAGATGATAAACAGAAATAGTAATGAGCAGAAGATTGTATAAGATGGCAAGTTTGATGGTACCACACTTTACTGAAGTCTCTGAAAGGTCTTGGTAATCTATACAGCCCTGTGTAAAACCATGGAGAAGAATAATGCAATTATCAATTAAGATTTCTTTTAATGGGGCTGACTGATGCTTAGATGGCAGAAAGTTTAATTACAAGCACAGACTCACATCAAGTTTGCATTGCTGGTGAAAAGTTATATTTATATCCAACCTCAGTGTGCTACCAAAGACTAGTCTTCATTTGCAATGTTAGTGATATTTTCTGTGGACTTGTCAGAATGGAGCACTCACTTCTCATGGATATAAAAATACCCTTATGAACAGATAATAGCATCAATCACTTTTAGTATTTGAATGTCAGATATGTATGAAAACCCTGCTAACTACCTTCAATAAAGAACTTTAAAAACTGCTCCTCAAAATACATATACATGTATTTTAATTCACAGGAGAACAGATTAAGAGAACTCTCCTTCCATGGCACATTGGATGAGAATCTGTCTTGGTGCAATGCTAAAAATTCTCAATCCATCAACTAAATGTAGATTCAGGGCACCATCTCGTATTTCCTTGTCAAATAAATTATGCCTTATATCAAAGACCACACAGATTGCTACTTAACAAAACAGGGGTATGTCTGAACATATCATAAATGTGAAATATGAAAGAAAGCAAAATGAGACAGCCAATAAAATGTA
Source organism: Catharus ustulatus (assembly GCF_009819885.2). NCBI lineage: Eukaryota > Metazoa > Chordata > Aves > Passeriformes > Turdidae > Catharus > Catharus ustulatus. The sequence goes on from NC_046227.1 coordinate 16,877,479, forward strand.
AGATTTGTAAGTCAGATAGCATATACCTTAGAAATGTTACCAATACTCAGAATCTGTGATTAAAGAAATATTCATAATCTGTCGTTAATTTTCCACAGAGATTGAATTTTTTTATAATACTGACCTGAGAAGGTCTGAGAGAAAATAAGAAAAGTAGCAGTTGAAATGGTGTTTGAATGTACATTTTTCTGTATTTGCATCTATATAAAGATATTTCCCTTTATTTCTCTATTTTTTTTCAATTAACAACTAAGCTGGGAAAAGGTGCATGTTATCCAAGGACAAAGTTTGAAGATATACAATTATTGAGAACAGTCAAATGTAAAACCATAAATAGAAATTGCCTGCAGCTGTCATAATAAGTGTCTGGGCAATAAAATGGTAGCTAAAATTCAGTAAGGGCAAAATATCATGGTAAAGTGTATGAAGAAATCAGCTCTGAGCAAACTACTGCCACTCAAGAAAGACCTCTTGGATTGGGTTGCTTCATAAAACCATTAACTTGGTATTCCTTAGTTTTCATAATGCAAACTCTGTCAAGAAAAATTTGGAAAGAGCTTTCAAAGAAAATACTGATTAGACTTCTGATGTCCTGGTCTTGGGTATAGCTTATTGTTCTGGTCATAGAATCATAAAAAGTTACAGCAGAACTGATCTCTAATCAACACAAAACTACATTTATAATGTGTGCTTTCCTGAAAGGATGAATGTTCTTCATTTTGATGCTATTTATTAGGAACTCTGCATACCGAAGCAGCTTTCACAGATCAAGACTCTAAAGAAACTCTGGCTAAACTAGAACACCAGCTACAAGGTAAGAATTCTAAAGTATGTATATAATTAGGTAATTTTTTTTAGTGGTTTAGGTAATATGATGTACTTTATGGACAATTGGCTCCTGTCAATCGACTTTCACACTGATATTGCAAAAAAATTATCATATACCTTGTTTTCTGATTAAAAATGAAGTTTTGTGGTATATAATTGAACAACAGCTCATTTAGCCAAACCAATAAACATCTTCAAAATCTCTGCATAGAAGAGGCGGTAGAAGTTCACCTCACGATCCATGCATCAAGCTTCTGAGTTCTTGGCAAGGTAGCCTGCCTCTTCAGACTGACATTAAACTTGATATGAAATCTTCAGATGAAGGTGAATCTGCCATGTGGAAATAGTTCCAGCATTTAAGTACCCTTTACACTTTATTCTTGATTCATGCTTCACTGTCTTTTCTCCAATCATTAGATTTTCCTATACTTGTGTCTGTTTATAGGTATCAGATGTCTTCATCTGTAGGTAATTATAGACCATGATCAAATTATCTCTTAATTAACTGAACTAAATTGACTGAGCTTATTCCAAATCTCTACAGAAAGGTAGGTTCCCACTTTTCAGGGCTTTTTTTTCCTCAGAGTTTTTCTGGTATGTCCACATACTTCCCAAGGGTGGGTACATCTCATGCCAAACATGCTGCCTTAGAAATAGATTTGATGTCACTGTTACTACCAACCTCCACATTTTCCCTGGTATTTCCATCTACATCTTGAAGAACCACATTAGGTCTTTCTTTGTCCTTGTGTGACATCTTTTCCAGCTGGTTTTCAGCAATGACTTCCAAATCTCCACAACCCCTACTTTCTAAACATTGTTTTCTGTCCTTCTAACAACTGGTGCATCACTCACAGCTCTTCATTATTTTCTTTGTTTCACTTTCCTATTACTCCTATACCCAGAAAATAATATATGAAAAAACCAACCCCTCCTGAAAATGAAAATAGACCAATATATGAATATACGATATCTGCCCTAAGTTGTTGAAATGCAATTGCAATTTCTCTCTGTCTTCACCACTACAACAATATCTTCCAATTGAGAAGGAAGTGTGATACAAGGAAGGTATCATGGGATAGAAAAAATCCTTTTTTTCTTGCTTACACTGTGAACCTTTTCTGTTTTGACAATTTTCCTCACATTTCATCCTAAGTAGATGAGCAAGCACAGCATATACATATTTTCAAGCACAAAAGAAGCATATGAATTGTGCTAATGATAGCAGTAGTGGGAATAGAAAGGAGATGGCAGTTCATGACTTAGGTTCATTAATCAAAACTGTTTGAGCTCCTGTCCATGGGATCTTGCAGGTCTCTTTGGACAACATGACCATGGCTTTACTATAAGGTTCTTGTAAGAAATGAGTGATTATTTTTCCCCTAATTTGAGATCAGGCAACAGTGATAAGGATTTTACCAGCTTTGGATAATATTATTAAATTGATAGCAGTAATATCATGTCTCATATTCATGAAAGTGAATGAAATTGGCCAAATTGTTTAACAGTGTGCTCCACCATCCTGGTATTTTCAATCATATCAAGGTAAAAAATTTTTGCTCAGAGAGGCAGCAGTATATGTACCTACATGGTGGAGATGAAAGTGGTGGGTATATGGGTATGTAACTTCCAATTTAGTTTATGGTATAATGCACATGTACAATTTTAGGAACTGTCTGTCTGCTGTTCGGTCAGCTGCAGCCGATTACAGGAAGGAGGGAAGCACCATGCTCCCTCACAGAGGCTTCATTTCTGCTCTTTCACTTTAATCTGGAATTACAATCCTTTGGCTGACAGTGAGAGGCGTTTTGCCTCTGTGAGGGAAAGTATGACTGAGATCTTAAGAACCTTATTGTGACTCAGTGAGAGATCTATCTCATCAGCTGCAAGTAAAGTTAAGCACTACAGGAGAACATATATATAAAAGAAACTTTTCTCTGGCTATATAAAATATCACTTTAGGTAATAAGATCCTGCATTCAGCAGCTGCAGTAAAAGCTCTGAAAGCATTTTCTGTCTCTCCATCTTTGTGACCATTCCTACCAGAGGTAGGTCTTGCATGAAAGACAGCTGTCTCCCCTCTTTCTGCTCATCCTTTCATTGCAAAATGTTATATTAATGCTGATCATTCCAATAAAGTCTTAACTACAGAAATAACAGAAAAATTAGAAAAGTAGGCCACACACTTTTTCTTTTATTTAATCCAATGTCTTTCTTCTTACAACATATGTTTGGTCATCTTGGTATATGGGTCAAGAAAAATCAATTTTCACAAAAATCTGCTGAAATTCTAGCCCAGAACTCTCCCAGTGGAGGACCTGGCTAAGTCACACACATGACTACAGTCTTCCATGGCATTCTCTCTTCCTCTCAATTATCTAAGTTCTCTGAAAAGCTGAGCATCTGATATGAACATGTGAAGGTGAGAAGTGATGCCAAACAAAGTGAGTATCTTTCTTGCTCAGTAAGCCTGGATAAAAGTATACATTTAGATTTAGAAATCCTTTTTTGTTTGTTTGGTTTTCCTACTCTACTCTGTGTTTCTTTTCAAAGATTGTAAGTGAAAATATGTAATAGGGACTTTCCCATACATATTACTGAATTTTAGTAGCAGGAATGGGAATGGAATATTTGGATCATCCCTGCTGTTACTTCTGAGTCTTGGCTACTGCTGTTCACTTCCTTATCATTAATAAAAGATCAAGGAGATGACACAGAGACTGTGGTGAGAAACAGCAAGTATGTTTTGACATGAATTTCCCAGAATAATTCTCTTTCTGTACTCATGCTAAAGTCTCACACAGGGAGGTTTTCTATTGGTTGATTGTGCACCAAAGAATGTTAATCAGGGAGATGGTTGAGTTAGTAATTCTCTTTCTGAAATGCCCTGGGAGTGTGCACCATCGGGGTTTTTTGCAGTGGTATGTATAGTACAGGCATGATGGACACTGATTATCTGCATTGCTGCAAAGTAACTAGTATTATAGATCTGCCACATCCTTCCACAGTGAGTGCACCCAGTGTGCAAGATATCCATGTGCTCCCTTCGTCTCTACCAGTGGGCGAGAAACTTAAAATAGTGAAGAGAATAAGGAATAAAAACGATAGGACTGTGAATTTCCTGACTGTAAATAAAAGAAATCAGTATCACGTTTTTACCCAGAGATCTTGAAGGGACCTATATGATCAGCAACTCTAAAATCTAGATGTACAAAGAAGTTGAATGCCTAACTCTTTGTGGCTTTTTTGAAAATTCAAGGGAAAGGTGCAGTGTCCCATTACTTGGTGTCTTTGTGAAGAACATGTGCATTGGTTCCTAACCTGATTTCATGATCCCTGAAATGTGGACATACACAGTCCAGCACAGTGGAATATTCATTAATAAAACAGGTAAGTGTTATTTAAATTTTAAGCAGCCATGAATAAAAATATAGCAGAAGGCTCTCACAGGCTATTGCAATCTATTGAACTAATCACTTCCTAATTAAATTTTCCATAGCTTGTCTTTGGAAAACTACACAGAAGTATCCTTCAGCATTTGTTCAAGGCAGGTTTTTCTGATAAGGGGATTATATGGGATTTTAAGATATTTAATATCAAGTAAATAATAAAATAATAAATTTAATATCAAGTGGAGATTTTACCAAGAATAGAAATTACAAAGGAGCTTTCTCATATTACTCAACCTTATTGTTACAGAGCTCTTTTCGCAACATTTTGTGCTAGCTTTTTTCTGTTAGGATTTTTCTGCATATTGAGAATTGATGACAGCATGTCTGTTACCCAAGTTGAGCAGTGTAAGTAGTTTAGAATCCCTGACATTTTAGCCATGTTAACCAGAAATGGTGATACATTAAAGAAACTCCATCACCTGTGGATTCACTGTAGATCACTGTCCCCACAGCCTCAGAGGACAGTGAGCCACAAAACCAATAATAATAATTAGGACTCCTAGCTGAGGTGAAAAGCTATTGCCTCATGGAACTATTTTCCAATCCTCTTCCTTCCAGCTGAGCTGGACTAGCGATGCTATAAAATAGCAATTAAAAGACTCAAGTTTAAAAATACCTTCAGCTTCCCAGGTCCCACAATGGCAAAGGTTAAGTGGATTATGTGGAGATAATTCACTCAGCTCCAGGGGGAGGGTGCTGATTGCCAGGGCTGGTGGTTACCTCCCTCTCCCCTCCTCACTTGCTGAGGCAGTGATTGTTACAGTAGTGTCAGTTTTGCCAACCTAAAACAAGAAAAGGCCTGGAAAACTTTCCCAATGGACCCTGCAGTTACTAATGGTCACCGACTGGTACTTGCAAATTTTGCTTTGATACAGCCTTGAAAGCTGAGCATGGAAGTGGTCCCTAGTCCTCAGCTAACATCTTAATGCTATTGACCATTCATGCAAGTCTTCCAGTAAAAACACCCTGTTTCTTCAAGGGAAAAGGAATATGAAAAAGATTGCTGGCCTTACATGAACAGCTACTCTCCCCCATGCTCCAACTGAATTAAAACCACCAATTACACCTCTAGTTGTGTGGCAACACCTACACTGTGTTTCCAATTAACTTTGTAAGTTTTTAATCAGTGACAAATGCATTTTTGTAAATTCAATTTGCCTTTTATTGCAGCACCTATAAAATGTCTTGCAGCATTCCGGAACTTTGTGAAGGTTTTACTTGCTACTGACATAACGCAGCTGTCGGACCTACAACAAAGGCTAAGGTTTATGAGCAACTTGAATTAGGATGTAGGTTAAGCAATTAAAGTTCAAGGAGGGGGAGGGGGAAATGGTTTCCCAAAATTTGCACTTGCCAATTTAGAAAAGCACACCAAAAACATGCTGTACACTAGGATGGGAGAAGCTAAAGCAGCCAAGGAGACCATATTCAGCCTTAGAGTTGCTGTTTTGAGACTGAGTGTTCCATATGTGAAAAGGTCACCCAGATTTCATTAATAAATCCGCTCTGCTGTTTGTTTTCTTTTTAATCAAACTCAAATGCATCCTGTTAAAGGGTTGAGTGATTAGATCATAAATCTGGATGTCCTTGAAGATGATGAAGAAAATGCTTATCTGTAAAGCAATCATCATACTGCCAGTTCTATCATTTACACGTTTTCACACGTGCTGGAAAAATGGTTTAATTTTAAGTAATTTGCTTGAATTTTTAGGTAAGAAAAATAATCTTGCAGAATTTACAGTTAAAAGAGCAACTGGATTACTTGTGACATATGGAAAGAACCCACTACATCTAATCTTCTGTATCTAAATTCAGGGTATTAAAACAATCAACATTCATAATAAACATGAATTAATATTTCATCTTAGTAAAACTCAACTCTCAATACATTAACTTCTGGTTCCAGTTATACGATACAATTCTCCTAAATTCAACAACTCTGAAATGATTCAATTTTAATGAGGCCTGAGTATCAATTTGCTTTGCTGAGTTTTATTTGGACTGGTAAAGGCAACCTAAATGAAGTTACCAACTCTATTTTTGTTATATTAATGAATGGAAATCCTTATTGTGTGTGGTCCAGATAGTACATATTGTGCTAGATTTCTCATTTCTTATTTTTTTCTTATTTTTTTATTTTCCTTGCATCTTGATTTTTCTTTTTTTTTTCCCCAAGTATTTATTCAGTACTTCTGGCAGTATATTTTTCTGTTGTAAGCATAATTAGGATATTGCTGCAACTTCTGTGTGCATTTGGATCTTACTGCTGATTTGTCACTTTGCCTGAACCCAACTGTGGATATGACTATAGCCAGCACCAGCAGCATATTTAGCTATTGCAGTGCTAGCAGGAAGTTGGGAAATTAATGTCTCTTTGGAACTTTATTAAAACAATAGATGTTGAAAATAATTCTTGTGGATTTATAAGCATTCTTACAAAAGGAAAGAGATATGGAGCAATATTTTGAGGTGGGTAAACACATGTTGTAATTTTTTAGCTGACCACATGACCTGCTTTTACCTTAACACAAACCCCATTTAGTTTGATTCAGTGGAGCCATTTTGATTTCTGGAGACTTGATCCATAGAGGTAACAGTTACAAGGTAAGCCTGTTTGGCATTGATGCTATTGCCAAAATGTGGCTCTGTGGAATTTAGCACAGTGCACGTTATCTGATGACAGTGGACGTGTTGCATTATTTAGTGCATAGAATGTCCACCCTGCAAAGATTTATGTGTTTGTTTAACTTTGTTCTGTCTGGTTAATTACTCACAGTCACAGAAGATCCTTATGTGCACAGAGTGCAATATCAATGTGTTTTATTCTCAAAATATTTTTTAAATTATTTGCTTAATTGTTTACTAGTTGAAAAGGCGCTATAGTAAAAGCATATTGTATTTACCAAATGTCTAAGGTTTCTAGATTGTATTTTCCCTGCAGATCATAGTGAGCAGAGGGAGTAAAAGCATCATTCTAAAATTTGTATGGATGCGCTCATATGCACCTAGCTTTACTTCACACAATTTTCTTTAACTGACATTTATAAACATTATTTTTATTTGGTTTGTTGTAGACCCTGCGATCCTCTCCTCATAAACGCAAACGCTAACTTAAATTGAGTTCAGCATGCCAGTTTTGAGCTGCATGCAGAGAAGATTAAAAGAAATAGTACAAAATCCTCTCCTGGGAAAGATCAAATGGTTACTGAAATGAAAGCAGCCTAAAACTGTAGGGTTTAGCCCAGAGGGGGGGAGGGGAATTGGGCATTTAGCTATAATTAACACCTTCTACTTACACTCTATAGTGTTTCAAACAGATTGTTTTTTATTATAGGTAGCTGCTCACAAACCTGAAAACACTTTATTAAAAAAATAAAAATAGAATCAGAAAAAAATATTAGCAACTAAGGCTAAATTCAAGCGTTCACTCTTCACGCAATGGTTCTGTAATCCTCAGACTTCGATAGTCAGCCATTAAGTCATCAAGCATTAGCTACATATAAAAAGACACTATTTCTGTGTGAGTATGTGATTGCAGAGAAAAATCACACTTTTTTTTTTCTGCTTTCTACAGAACTTGCGCTGAAAATGTTGCTTGGGTGAGCACTGTATTAGTTTATTCGAAGCTTGAGATTAGCAACTTTATTCAGGATAAGTGTCTTATGTGTTCTTGATGCTATTTCTTTGATCCTCCTTTGTTTCTGGCAATGTTGCTTAAAAATATCTCACACAGGTACCTAGAAAATATTAAATGAAGATATTGTAGCTCTTCTTTTTTTTCAGTTTGTCTTGATAGATAAAGTGCCCAAAGAAACAGAAAAGCTGACAAGCTTCCTTACTTGGCTTTAGAGACCTTGCTCAGTGTTTTTGGTATGTTGCCTGCTGGAATCTGAGATACGACTTGTTTTCTCTCCCTTTCTCCTATCATGAATCAATCATTGTCAGGTCACTGCCTACTGATGATTCAGTCCCCCAGTCTGGTGCCACAAAAGTACCTGTTTTTCAAAAAAATAACTATGTTGCTACCTTGCATCAGCTGATCTTAAAGTAAGATTTTCTGGCTTTCTGAGCTTTGATTTACATGTTGCTACTACTGCACTCCTTTGGCATTTATAAATTCATATCCTGTGTAGGTTCATATCCTGCCCTGTAATGCTTTGCAGGCTTTTAGAATACTTCTTCAACTGGTGGAGATAAACACCAGTAGTGCATCGTAAAAATAAATTCACATGTGTATTAAAGAAAAAATAACCTATATATTCTGAGATAACAAGACAGTGGAATTTGCTGTGGAATTCTTCCATAACTGCAGAAGTGCCTCAAAATCATCACCTCTCCTTTTGCTCTGTCCTGCTGAGCTGTACAAGGAACCCGAGAAGTGTGAACAGAGTGCAGATGTGTCCAGCTGAGTTCTCTGTTCACCATGGATCTACCCCTAAGCAACATACCTGGTGATTCTGATAAATTTATGCACATAAGCTTATTAAAATACTAGCAATGTTTTCTCTGTGTGAAGCCAAGATCTCCAATACCAGGAGTTTTGGGGGGATACAGTGGGTAGGGAGATGACAGCACTTATTGGTGTCAGTGACCCATGGTAGTGCGTACTGAATTATTTCAGTGTGTAAGAGGAGATAGGGTGTTTAAGAAAGAAGCTCATAAAACTAAGATTGTAATATTGGTTCCTTTCTTCTGTGGCTGAAGTCTGTGAGATATGTAGATTTGTTCTCAGGGTTTTTTTGTTTTGTTCCTAAAGAAAGATTGTATTGACTATTAACTTACTTGAGGTAATTCCTTCTTCTGCAGGTAAGGCTAATGCTCTTCCATGCCTAGGGGGTGTAACACATATGGTAAGTAACAATAAAATACTGATCTGACTGTACAACTTTATGCAAGGCATGTGTGACTAAAACCTGAGGAATAAAATTTCCTTTCCTGCTCAGAGAGAATTGTATATGCCTGTCATATTTTATAGGTTGTTAAATGGCACATACACTTATGGATCACAACTGAAACCAGACAGCCTATGGTATCATTGCATATTTGTCATCTTCAATGAAAACAGTGCAGCAGATTTCTGTATACTTGGGCAAAATAAGCTATAGGAAAGAAACAATCATGTTGCTGATGAATATGTATGCACTTAAGCACACGGAAACTTTAGCTATTCAGCACTAGTGGCAAAAAATGTTTCTGATTTAAGTAGGGACACATGCAGTGATCAGAAAGCGACATTGTAAGGCAATATTTTTTTAAGGTAAACAGACACCTTTAACAGATGCAGCCAAAAATAGCTTATAAATTCAGCAAATTAGACCCATTTTAGCTGCATTAATAAATATAATGTAATTAATTAACATCCACTGCTGAGAGCTATATGAAAGAGATACACAGAACTTCAATTACTGATGTAATATTAGTATCACTGTTAATAGTGTTCCTCATCCTTCTGAATTCTGAAATTGTAAGTACTTTTCTTATGTGGTAGACGATTCTGGCAAGTTTTAAAAATTATTTTAAAAATTCAAGAGGAATCACATATAACGAAATTTAAAAAACAGATTGCATTAGATACACCGTGAAATTGTGCTTTAAATTCCCTTTTATGGAATCCAAAGGCAAAAATTAACGACAGTTATTTTAATATTAGTTATTATTATAAATACATTTAAATTAATAATATCACATGTTACAAACCAAACAGCACTGTTGTATTGTGTGATAAACAGAAGAAATTATACAGTAACGCTTGTAATACATCCTCTGCCCTTTCTTCAAAGTGGCTAAAATTATATTTGTTTAACAACAAATAAAGCCTTGTTATTTTTGTTTAGCCCATATGGCAGTGTAGCCCACTGAATAAGCTGTTTGGACACAGCAACACTGACCTTCTTCAGAGATCCTTTTGGTCAGGAAAGATATGAAATTTCTTTCTTTACAGGTATTTTAAAAAATCCATGGTCAATGGCCAGCCCTCAGCCAAATAAGTAACTGGGAGGACCATGCTGATCTGGATTCCAAAGAGTGGTGTGTCACTATTGTAAAGCCTCCCAAGGTAAGAAGATTTCATTTTTTCATATTCTTGACACCAATAACTAAGAAGAGACTCCAGAGTGACAGTGGCATGTCAGGAAACAGTGGATAAATGAAATTTTGGTGGCTAAGTATAATTTACTTACACAACACTGAATATTTCAGATAGCAAGTGTCCACCTCTCACCTGCCAGGCATTCTAACCGGTTTCTTAGCAGGTTAGATGTCTGAGAGCAACCTGCAGTCGTGCTTCCTTAGGCACTGTCTCCCTCAGCCTGGTAAGTGATACCAGTGATGGAGAACCCAGAGCAGGAGAACTCTGAGATCCCTTGATTCTATTCCTGCAAGAACACTGGCAAAACCCTTGATCTTTTCTCAGCCTGTAAAACAAAGGCTCCATAATTACCATTTCCCCCAATATGATCACTGCTTTACATGCATCAGAAATAATGTTATAAAAGTCAGGCTGATGGTATGCTTACAGTTTTGGGATGAGCTGAACTGGCACGATCCTGGGCAGGGACCGAGCTGCTGGGTTTATCTTGGCTGTGTCAGAGTATCTTCCATTAGAGGCGCTGATAAGGTTAAAGGAAAACAGGGTTTGTGTGCACAGTGCTGTCTTCTAGTCTACAATGTCTTTGTTAGGATGATTGTTTGTGGGATGTATAGATTGGTTTAACTCTCAAATTCCTTCCTATTAAATGCTTTTGCTGGTTGGAGAAAATATGGGAGAATAAGCTTAAGTGACAATAGTATAGGTGTTCATATTTGGTGAAGATGATTACTGAAATGGGTAAAATGTCAAAGCCAACTAAAATATTTCCTGGTGTATTAGGACTCAGTTAGGGGTTGTGTAACAGACGGTCTCTCTACTACTTTCCCCCAGCAGAAGTGTTCAAGCCTAGAGCTTTAGAGATAGACTACACTACTTTAAATTCAATCTTCTCTTACATATTTTTTGAACAGCTGTGAATTCCCATTTTTTGCTAGATTCGTTGCATGAAACTGCTAAAACGTCTATTGAGGACTGATTTAATGATTCTGACACTTTTAAACACTGTCTGAAAGTAAACTGCAACAACTAACAGTTTTGAAATGCATTCCAACATCTTTCAAAATCTTAGGTTTTGAGTAACTATGGTTTTCATATTTGAAATGTGTCTTCCCACAGAACTGAGGTTTAAGTTGCAAAATCAGAAACAGAGTTTGCTAAATATTTTTGAAGAATGATTTTAGCTTATGGGATGTGACAGCTATGGTCTGTGTAGTCAGTCTCTGATCTTATTCCAAATGCCACTCGTATGCCATGTATTTTTCACAAAGCTGTAAATGTGATGCTACTCTTTTAATTGGGGGCTGCCCAAGTGTTTATTTTGAAGAAAATAGGAATATTTAAACCTATTCGAGGAGCACTCCTACCCTCAGACATTTTTCCTTGATTCCTGCTGGTAGCACTATTTTCAGAGTGTTTGCAGACGGAATTTGGCTGATCCGAGTGGATGAAACCCCACGGTTTGTGCAGCTCAGTCACTGCTGCTCCCTCTGCTGGTGGTGAAAGATGAAATTACAATCAACATCATGGGAGTTGTAACTCTTCTAGAATACAAAACAAAATATTCACAGTTTGTATGTGTAAATTAGATAATATCCACAATTTATGTGTCAAACTGAGCTCTTTTTTTTAATCTGATGTGTTCTGTGTGACACACCTGCTGCAATGCCATGTATTTTCAACCATGACTCTTTTTATAAAGTGATGAACTATCTCATGTAAAAAAATCCTCATTTCAAAGCACTCATTATATAAAAATCAGGATGCAAGCTAGCATCCAGACTGGATTCTGCCCAAAACTCTGTGAATGTATGGCCAATACCCTGTTGCCAACAGAAATTGTTCAGAAGTAGAATAACTGAAATATTAAGCATCTTGCTCAGGAGATGTATAATAGTCACATGATTTCCCAGCCAAGCCACTCCACGCCTTCTACTAAATCTTTGTTTAGCACCATGTGTATGAAAGGTATTCTTATTTTCATAATATGAATATGGTAAATGGCTAAAGGACTGAATTACAGTTAATTGATAATACTTTAAACTAAAATTCTCATCCGAGGCAAATAGATGCCATGTCATATTATTTTAGAATTTAATCTGTGTTCCCAACTTTCACTCACTGCTACAGAAGTTGCACATGTGCATCTGCCACAAGAATCTGAGCCTGACATTAGTGTTTAGCACACAGCTTGTACCTTCACACAAACAGGAAAGCACATGGCAATGCAAGTGAAACAAGGCATGTATATTGCCAGGTCATTATTCCCTAAACTGAAGGACAAAAATACCAACAGCCAAATGCCTTTAAATCATAAGAAAATGTGTCTCCCCTCTTACTTTTTATTTTTATGGATAAAGGAGCTTTCAAAGAAATGTAATAAGATAGCTGAAACTAAAGATCTAACTCTACTTAAGGCACCTTAGCGAAATAGGTTTGTTGGTCTCACATCAGTGCATATTGCAAAAACATTTCAACTCAGCTGATTGTCTCTATTTAAGCTGAGCTTTTTGGACTGAAATAATAGGGAGATCTACATAACTAAATTACTTTAACCTCAAGAGGTATTTTTGTCTGTGAGGGTACACTTGGAAGCAGTGACATGATAATAGGAGTGCTGACTACACATTTGCATGCAGGTATATGAGGAGCCAGGCTTAGATTAGAGATCTGAGCTATTAATATTAAAATACAGTTTTATGATAAATACATAAAAGCTTACATTGGCTGTCCAGCTAAAAAAGCACCACCAGTGGCAGCAACAGCATCTTTGAGAGGAATGCAATGAGAACTATAAATATTTCTAGTTTCTTGACTTAGTCTCTTATAGGAGTGAGTTACTTTAACCTAATTCCAATGCATGTTTCCATGTGGGCATCCAAGGAAGCACCACATTTTTCACAATCATAGAAGAACAACAGACATTCAAGGAAAGGAACTAAGTTTAAATGAGGTTAAAAATTTATATAACGAACATTACTCGACATGTTTTTCCAGATGAAAATATTTATTCAAGACCACCACTCCCATATCAGTTTTAAAGAAAAATAAAAGCTAAAGGACTCTTAGTTTTCTACACAGTGGAATAAAGGACACTCTTTCTTGGTTTGATTTCTTGTGAAATAGAAAGAAAGTCCGGATACTACAAAAATGATGTTTTTTCTAGTGCACTCTGGATTAAGACACTCCTTTACTGCAATTCCTGCTAGGTAGAGTTTGTATTTTTGTCAATCCATTATTTTGTCTCACAAGGCAAGAAATTTCCATAGCATATTTAAAGCACCAAGAGAAAAAGCTCCCCAAAGCTCTTTGTGTCATGCAGCTTTGCATGCTTCAATTAGTGCAAATTTTCTGGGTATTTTTAGTTTTTGTAAAACAACTAAAAAACAACTTCTTTTTCTCACCACACTGAACAGTCCACTTCATGGTAGGAGATCACTTTATCTTGTATCTCTGGATGTCGGTTATCACGTCTTACAGGGAGGCCATAAATAACTGCATGGAATTTTCCTCCATAAAGACAAAAACTGAAATATTTTGATATTGGAGACAGGATTTTCAAGTATGTGTAGGGAAATTCCATATTTCAATGAAAGCTTAATTCCTTGGACTCTTAACCCTTACTGACATAAAATTAGTATTTTACACAGTTCTTGAACAGCAAAATGACTCACAAGTAAATTGAAGTTTATGATATGCAGTAATATGAGTTATTAACAGAGAAGCTATTCTAGGACTGAGAGGTACAGGATATTTTGCACTCCAAGAATTATGTTTCTGAAGATGAATCCTTAAGGTTGAAAATGTTCCAGCTCTAATCCTAATGAGTAATGCTTCCTGAGTGAAGTCATGGTATTACTTCTGGAATAATCCAGCCCTGGAACTTAGTCATTTTACTATCGTAGATTAGATGAGCCGATTTCTTTAACACAGTTCTGCTATGACTGCTGTTTATTTTTTTCCAACCTTTTGGTGTCTCATTATCTCTGGCATTTACTAAATGCCTGGAATTAAAAACAAATTTTGTGTTTACTCTGTGTCAAGTTATCATGGGAACAAAAGGGAAAAATGAGAGAAAAACTCAAGAATGTAGACTCTGTGAAGAGAAAAGTGTTGCATTCAATTGAAAAGGGAAGGCTGGCTCTTTCTACCCCCTGCAGAAAGGTTGGCTTGCCTTGGCAGTGCTTCCCTCGTGCTGCTGGGCAGGGGAAGCCAGCAGCTGTACCTGCTGCATGGTGACAGGTCTCCCTGCACACACCGTGCCTGGCTGTGCTCACATGTCCTGTGTGGCATCCTGCATGCTGGGGGCTGCCTGTGTCAACAGCAGCACTCTTACTGCACATGACGGAGACTAATTTCCCAAAATGAAGAAAAACCCGGCTTCCTCCTAGGCCAGCACTTGGTCCAAATTTAGTAATTGCTTTAGAAATCTAGTCATTAAATGCAAGATGATTCTGTTGTATGATACGCAGTTTAACGACTTCAGCTTTTTCCATGATGCATGGATACATTTGGTGAAGATTTTTAAACACCAACAGCTTCTGCTAAGCATTAAAAATGCAAAGCATAATATAACAGGTGCAAAAGCAGTTCTTTAATGTTCTTGTGCTTTCCTCATGAGTTAGGGAGATACAATATATTCCAAAAGGATAATATGCCAGTTTAATATACCAGCCTAATTTCCACTTAGGAACTCTGGAGCAGTGATATATTATACAGCTACTAATTTTTCTTTACATTGTTTCTTCTGAGAAAGATGAATTTTCTTTGCCAAAGTTCTCTCAGCTATAATTTGGGTTTCTGTTTCTCAAAAAAGCCTTCTGCATGAAATCAGTTGTAAATGTCCTGTTAAGCTATCTCTAACTGCTACCAAAAGATAATAAGATAGTAGGTAATATGGAAGATTCTTTTATATTACACTTGTCAGTCCACTTCCACTAGTCACTAAAGTATAATTTAGTATTATGTCCTTTTTCATCTTTGTTTGTAGTGTTTTGGTTTTTTATTCTACCAGCCTACTTGTTTTGTGTGATTCAAAGGATGCCTTACTGATAAACAGAGAAATGAACTATGTGATGCTCTTCAGCAGTTACAGACAGCCATAGGGGAGGTCTTTTTCATTATTTGAATAGGAAAGTGTAATAGAAATAGTGTATTTAATGTTGCTTAGTAAGCATGTGTCTTCCCAGACAAAAATCAGCAGTAACAGAGAGGCCAGTTTGCTTCATCTTTGCAGCCTTGTAATCAAGTGCAGTGCTTTTCCCAGTCTGGTTTTCAATGATCCAGTCACAGGGGGTTTCCACTGTTTCCTATTTGCAGAAAAATCTACTGGTTTTTAATTTTTCAGTTTCAAACTAATTTAACAGCTCCTCCCTTTCACTATAGTCCACCACTCAACTCCCAGGGGGAAAAAAAATTAAAAGGGAAGAAGATTAAAAAAAACAACCATCAGCAAACAACTTTAGTATTATAGTTTTCTGTAAACCTGCAAATTCTCTGCAGCTCCAATAATTATTTTGCTCATATCTCTGATTTTTCAGTTAAACATTCAGTGTTTCTCAAGTTTACTACTCTATCTTTAAAAGTCTCTGGATGTTTTTCCCAAATTGACATTTCTGAAGGATGCTTCTGTATTCAGATGTCCCATACCCATAAAATGAATAGAATAAAAAATTAATTTGATTATATAGGAACCACACACTTCCACCAGATCTCCTTTCAAAAGCAAGTGTTAGTCTTAGAGAGATTGTAAATGAAGTAAAAACATATGAAGAGTGTGGAAAGCCAGGAAAGCAAAGTGACTGCTGCATGCACTTCAATGAGATTGCCGAGTCAGTCTTTGATTTTTCAGTCTGACTATTTTCTCAAGTATAGATTATCCTTTAAATATATTTAAAGGCTGGCCACTGAAGACATAGAAAGAAATTTTCAGCATCACAGTGTAGCTACCAGTTCCTTGAAATTCAGTATTGTAGAGAAGGAACTCAATAGGATATATAAAAGCTAAAATCTGTTATCCAGGAATAAGATTACAGTGTCTATAATCACTCCTTATCTGTGAATACATTATAATCTGGTTAAAGAAAAATAAATGGTGTGTTGGTAAAAGTGATGGAGAGTACAGACTAAGGGAGAATACTCCTGGATGGCTATTACTTAATTTATTTTTTCCTAATACCATACAGAAATATTTTTAAATATATATTCTAATAAATGCAACAAAGACACTTCAATGTACATTTCATTATATGTTCTAATAACATAAATATGTAAACATACATACAGTTTTCTAGTCACCTTGGAGCATACATAAAAATCACTTTGGAAATTAAATCAAAATCTCACTTAGGCATTTCACTTTCTTTGAAAACTATTAAGAATACTCATGAGTCACATCCATTTCTTGCTTCTAGCACAGAGCTATAATGTAAAGGAAGTTTCTTTTACTCCGTAGGGATTGATTCTCCCTTGAAGCTTGCATAAAATCGTTTCAGTGCTACCTGAAGGATCAGTAGAGGATAGCACTTCAATTACAAGCAAGAACCCGGGCCAAAAAGGAGCTCTTGGTAATTCTCACAGTGCTCATTACCTTTGGCTTTCTGCCTTAACAACTGGCATGTACTATACCAGGTGTATAAATGTTCTGTGTGCTTGTTGCGTATTCTCCACACCTGACCTCACTTGGCAGCGCTCCGTCTCCTCCTCTGCTGCCTGTCACCCTGGGAAATCATTATATCGTTTACATTTACGTAAGGCTGATCCAAGCCACTTCTGAATTACAGGCCTTTAAATGGCACCCTCTTTGCAAAGGTGTGAGTGGCCCCACAAAGGACAAGGAAACAAAATTCCTTGCCCAGATTTCTGAGCTGTGCTTGCCTAGATTTTAATAGTAAGAATTCCTTAACAGAAGTGGTGCAGCTGAAACAAACACCAGTGAATGCTTTCCAATTCACTCTTTATATGAGCTCATAAAAATGACCTTTGTGTGAATTTGCCAGGGAAAAATGTTTCTATCTATAAGATGTACAGATCTGGAGATGTAAAGAATATAAACTCAAACAACATTCTGGTTCTGCATCTGGCTTATATTAGTCAGTAGTATATGATGTGATAGTATAACAGAAGTAAAGAGCACATGGAGGGATTCAAATGCTCAGTTACCACATCTGTCTCTCTGCATTATCATCATTAGAGTGTTTAAATGCAATTTATCTCCCTTTCCATTTGGAAGATTCATGTTCCCTCCTATGAACCGGGCATCAGCCCAACCTGATGGGTTGTGTCCACAGGGGAATGCCTTCATTTTGACACCTGCTAGTAGCCATCATCTGCCCAGCAAGCTCTGCTTGGCTTGTTTATGTTTGCAGTATTTAGCCAACCAAGGAAGGAACCAGTGTATGTTTGGCTGATATGGAAAGAGGAGAGGAAACTAGGGGAAAGAAAGATAAAGGTATGCCCACTTTTCCACAGCTGACAGATTTTACAACTCTGACATACCAAAATTAACAAAGCTGGGCTCTGCTTTTAATTAGTTACAAGTAGAGAAGAAGGATGCTGCTGGGTTTAAGGCTATTGGCTAAGCACAAGAGATGAAGAGTGAGTCATTGGCAATGGCCACAATCGGACAGTGGACAAATCAATCTCTCCATCCCAAGGTTATGGAAGAACTTGAGTATTTAGAGTTCATGTTCTTTTGCACAGGGATTGACTTTTACTATGTTTCTGCCAGAATCTAGTACCCTGAGGCTCTGATCTCAATGAGGTCATCTGGTTATTATCATAATGCAAACTGTCCCATCCATGTCTCTGCCCTCCGGCCTAGATCTTAAAAAAAAAAAACCCTGCATGTAGAAAGGAACTGAGGAAAAATACCTAGATGGAGGACAGAAAATTTTTCCTTTGGGGCAAAATTCCTATTATGTTAGAACCAAATTGCTGACTGCTAATTAAGGCATAACGTGTAAAATTGGAGCTGGAGGTATTCCCTTTGTCCAACTCCCTGGCATTGATGGTAAAAATCAAAAAGGACTAAGTGATCAGAAGGTTCAGAGTACTGTTGTGGTGTATGTTGTCATATCTGAAAACTTCTGGAGATGGTTGTTAAAATATGCTTTCAAGGAAGATACAAGTATCCCTATTTTCTCAGCCTTCCACTAGGGAGGAGAATGTAGGAGGGTCTGCATTTCTGCTAAGTCTCATCTTAGTGGGATGTGTAAGTGGGCGTGATTCCTGCAGTCTGCATAGGAGTTATCATGCGAGCTTTAATCTAGAAGCTGGCCTGTGCAGGCTGTGATGACACATCCAGTTGCAGCATACACAGATGTTAGATACAAAAGAAATCTAATTTGAATCAGGAGATCTGGGTTCTGTTAGTGACTCTGCCATATATTTCCTGTATTGCTCTAGGCAAGGCATTCAGAGCCTGATCAAGTCTCTGTTTAATTCCACAGCACCCCTTTCTCTGGTAGTACTCTGAGCTGGATTAGACTCCTATCTTATCACTTTCTCAGGCTGTCCATATTCCTCAGGGGTATAATCCTACCTGCTCACTCCATAGGTGTCTGATATAGTGTAAAGCATTTAAGCTATATCTGAAGTGATTTGCTACTTGGGCATAGCATGCATATGCAATTGAATTAAATTCTCAATTCAGCCAAAGCCTAAACC
Organism: Catharus ustulatus; assembly: GCF_009819885.2. NCBI lineage: Eukaryota > Metazoa > Chordata > Aves > Passeriformes > Turdidae > Catharus > Catharus ustulatus. Next base: position 16,896,511 of record NC_046227.1, read on the forward strand.
TTTAATAAACTTCAATCAAGTAAACACATACTGGAGAATTTCAGGTTCTGTGTCATTAGGTGTCTATACATACTCTTAAAAATTCAATAAGGTAAGTTATTTCATTGGAACTGCCTAGGGGCCTAAGATGAAGCATATGTCAAAGTACCTTGCTCAAGGCCCTATTATCTGTCATTACTCATAGACAGGTACTTAAAGTTAAGCATCCTTAAGTGTATTGCTCAGTTCATCCCTAAAAGCATAATACTGATGTGATTTCTAGCACAGAAAACACATTTGAGCCTAGAAAATACTAAAAATAATCTACCTTTGATTATATGAAATGTCATAAATTACTAGTTTAATTTAAAAAAAAAAATTAAAGAAACAAAGAAAATGCAAGGTCATGTAGCCCATACTAATTTCCAGGAATCCTGGTTACACTATAACTCTTCACTTTTACGTAACACTGAAATCACAATACGGATGTGTATTTTGAAGTAATTGTGTTGGTGGTCCCTTCGTGCTTTCTGAACATCTAACAGTTAGCTAAGCAAACACACATGACTGATTAAAAGAAGAAAGGGAACTATTTTTACAGGGACCATTAAACTTTAACTGCCATCTGGCAGGGAATGATTAGAGAAGATCAAAATTAAGGCAGTCAACACAAATACTGTGCGGATACCTCAGGGAATTAATGTGGATAGAAGACGGTGGACTTGTGGCTCTGTTAAGAGACAGACAGAGAAGGAAGTGGTGAACACATCCTTTATGACTGCTGCCCTAATGGCCACATTCACAGCAACAGAAGCAGAGAAAGAAGAAATCAAAACCACCTGGGAATAATCAGACGCTTGCTGTCATAAAAAAAGAAAGTTAAAGCATTATACAAGAGCCACACCATCCTTGTTCCCCAACAAGCCAGGAAGGAAATTTTTATTGTGGAGGTGTGTTGCAGTTGGCAGGTTATCTACTATCTTTACATAGGCATTTAAAATAGGGTCTGTAATAAATCTTTTAATTGAAAGGCTTTACAGAACACAGACCTGTGGTTGATCTAACTGAACACTGGATGTCACTATTTATACACACTATTAGTCATTTTAGAGGCATTAAAAACACAGTCCAGCCATGAACTGGAGCAATCCAGACATGTTGTTTTTTTTTAAAATCAGCTATCTTTAATTATTGCTGTTCTAGAGATAGCAGTTTCCATGAGCCAAAGCTTCCAAGCTGCCTAGACGTGCACCCATCATTTTTTACAACTACTCAGCTGTGTGCCCTGGCAATGCTGCTGGTAGGTATTTCCTAACAAATGTACCATAACTTATTTCATATGTTAGGGGAAAGATTTGAGGTTTGTATAGAGAGATAATGGACTGACTGTTCACTGCAACGTCCCTGAGCTGAGGCTCTGACCAGGCAGCCTTATAACTTTGCTGTTATGGCTGGTAAGAAACAATCAGAATGCAACTCACCCAAAAGTGCAACAGCCCTCCCATGAGGCAGCTCCTGGCCTGGCTGTGCTGGAGTAGAACCTTCTTTTCACCACTCATGAGCTATGGGGTTAGAAAACCCTGTTCTCTCAAGCACATGACTTGAAGTTTTTCATTCCATGGCACTAGTAACATACACCTCTTCTCCCACTGCTGCCCTTACCTGAGGGTGTCTTCTCAGGTATACAATTATTATGAGACTTATCTCTAGAGAAGAGAAGAAAAAGAAAAAAGTATCTGAGTCCAAGTGTCATGGAAAACAAATCAGCGCTGACAGCCCACAAGGTAAGCTTAGTTGGTAAAAAGACTAAGGACAGAAGACAGGTGAGAGGACGTAAAGCTTAGTTACAATTAAGCAAGTAAAGTAGTAAGATAAGTAAGGTACTGTGAAATTAGGCTTATTTTTTGCTTCTTAGTATTTTGGAGCTATCAGTAGCATAGGAAAAGCACATTAAGTATGCTTCAAGCCTATGAAATCTTGTCAACTGTACCCAATTTCAGAAACATGCTAAACAACAAAATTATAAGAAATTACTACTACACATTACTACCCTGAAATGTACAGTCAGAAATGTTTGGTTATTTTAGATCTTGATTCCCAACAGAATTTTTCAATATACTCCTGTGTGTACTTGTCACTCTGAATCTTCGAAAATGCTAGGACTCTAAAAAATGTTTGACTCTTCTGCACATTCTTAGAGTCAACATTTTTTAGGAAGAGGTAAAATACAACTAAAAACAGACTTAGGTGGTTGTTGCTAGTAAAGAGAACAACTGAAAATACCTTTCCTGATTTGCAAAAACACATTTCTATGCACAAGATGTGAACTGGGGTCTTCCCAGTGCTATTCAGCCAAAACACTGTAAGTGTCAAGGGGGTTGCATGTTTTGGTTTATTTTCCACAGATCCTGGCTGCACAGTGGAATATCTAAGAGTCAGAAATTATGACTGGAAACACATGGCTGGAAATTATCTACCCTGAATCTTATTTTATTCCAAATAGTATTTTCTGAGATATATGCTGGCAAAATATTCTTTTGCTTAACTGCAAAGTTATATTTTAAAATTTGAGCATAGTGGGCTGTTTAGTCGAGGCTTATGAGGTTTTGCTCTTTCCTAAGCTATTTCTAGCCTTTGTACAGTACAGTGTAATTCTGCCAACACAAGTAATCTGCTCGGGGGCAAAACAGGAGTCAAGTGCAGCTACAGTATACTAATATGATACTAATGTGGTATGTATAATATATCAGTACAATATATCTCATATAGAGCATTATATAGACTAGTAACTTTAATAAGCAGTATGAATGTTGTTGTACATATGTTTCATTTTACAAATGGGTGGGGGCAGATTATGCCCTACACAAAAATCTGTTGAGAACCTGGAAAGGAAAAACCTGTGGAGCAAAAGACAATGTTTTATCATTCTCTCCTCAGAAGACAGACACAAAGCAGTGAAAAGGCACCTGAAAAAAGCAGTACAGCTCTGGTAAACTTCTGCAATTTGTTCTCCCAGCTTTGATGCAGTAACCTGTTAAGACTGCTCAGAGTATTTAACAGCCTATGGCTCACTCCTGTGAACAAGGTGCAGAGCATTCATTCTCCACATGCAAACTTCCAAGCACTGAGCAAACTGTAAGAGAAATACAGTAGACATTTGTTGATTTTTATTTTTTTAATAATACCCATAAGCATCTACAGATGTGAGCCCATGTAATGAAGCATGTGGCCTTAAGCTGGAATTATTTGCTAACAGCAGGATCTCCTGGCAAAAGAGATGGCGCTTGCTGTGTTATGAAAGCTGTCCCTCTAAAACCATGTTTGGTTAGCACCTATGCCCTGTTGAAATTGGCATGGATAATTCTGAGTGGGAACAATGCCAGCACGACAGATGGGAATGAATACAGGCATGCCAGAGAACCAGGATGTTCATTGAGCCTGAGTATTAGGGACAGAGTCCTTTCCAAGAATTTAGAAATGGCAGGCTGTCCAGAGTTTCTCTACTTTAGGTAGGAAACGTGAGAATATATGATCTCTTTTGTAACTATGAGCAAAATCAATTAGAGTAATTTAAAAATAGCTCATCTGAGCCATGCAAAGCACGACAGTAGGCAGCTGAATTTCAGCAACTTTTTCTCTGGATTCAGACCGGCACCAGGTCCTAGAGGGCAGAACCTGTGCACTGGAGTCAACAGGATTCCACAGGTTTTCTGCTAAGTGGTTCAGACTGAAAAGCTTTAGGATGATAATGAATATTGTTCATTTGTACACTGCCTTTCAGGCTGTGAGCCCAAAGCAATTTGCAGGGGTATGAGAATCTAAACTCATAGCTGGGAGGTGTGTCATTTACAATTAAGCAGATGGATCTTGCATGTATTAATGGGCTGTAGTCCCATCTCCCCTCCAACCAGGGATCATCAACTGGAAGTAAAACCTCTGTGAAGAAGGTGGAGGAAGGCAAAATCCTTCTGCCACAGTCCTGTGTACCCTGCTTTTGCTCTTTATATGGCACAAATAGCCATAACAGATCAGGTATCCAAAACACTAATTTAGTCTCCAAACAAGATTTACTAATTCCTGTGGGGTTTTTTGGAGCACTGAACCAACTACATTTCCTATTTCTCTTTTCAGATTACAAATGGCCAAAATGTATTACCCAAAAAGACTTGTCCAGGATCATTTATATAATTCTGGGAAACAAGAAAAACAACACATCTAAGAAAAAATGCTTAGGTATTTCTGTCTAAACTAAGAATCTGGTGCAATTTTCCCTGCACGAAAAGCCTGTATTTCCAGAAGAGCCCACTGAGAAAACACTCCTCCATTTTGGATTTCTTCAACTTCAGCTATGAAAACTTATGGATACTTCTGGGAAAAAAAAGTCTCTAATTTGGTCAAAGTCTTGGCTGTCTGTACTGTGTATTATAAGACAGGTGTTAAAATTGGATTGCTGATGTTGTGGTCTAACCAGTGCAGCCAATAGTGTCAGCTTAGAGCTGAACTTTGATTTTGGTTCAAAAGGTGTTTAGTACTGTTAGTAGCATAAAAAGCATTGCTGAATTTAGTTTCATTTAATCCAGTGATATTTTGTAACCTGGAAATCCACATGTGTGTTATCCAGTGAACTGACTGACCATTTTAGGTATCAGCTATTTCTTGCAACACAGCCTTAAGGAGTATCATGAGTCATCTGAGTAAGAAAACTTAGTTAATATTTAATTAAAGGAGTTTATGTTCTAAAGTAATATATGAAGAGGTATATTCATTCTAAACGTTCTGAATCTTCTGTGCATTTATAAAAATTACTTTGATTAAACATCAGTGGATTGTTTTATTACAGCTTTTCCTCAAAAATCAATTCCCAAAAAATATTGGGCAGACACATAATAATAATAATTTTTAAACACATGAGATTTCACCCTGAATGTGGTAATCCTGACACACACAGTGTAATAGATGTGAAACATAACGTGAAACTATTCATGAACCTGAGATTTCCTTCCACTTTAAGTTAATGGTTGGACTCAATAATCTCCGAGGTTTTTTCCAACTTTAAAAATTCTATTATTGTGTGAAATACAAATAAAAGTTACATTAAAATAGGGAATCATAATTTTATAGTCAAATTATAATTTTTGCTGACATATAAAATTAATTTTAAAAGTCCAGGATTTTCTCCCATCATGTGACATTCTGGGTTTTTCAAAAGGCTGTGTGTATTTGTAATGTTTATACTGTTGTACAGCATCGCAAAAGTAACCCATAGAACCTGAATGCTAGACAATAGGGCTTGTTATCCAGAGGGAAAGCAGCTCTACCAGTCTTTTCTGGCAAGGTTCCTCGGAGCCCTGATGTCACTTGCCACCAGAATCCAATAGCTAGGGTGAAGATGAGTACACCTCTTTTCCATGCTGAATTTCTGCTGAAGCAGAATGTTTTTCCTCTTGACAACATCCCATTTTGACATATAGAGGCTATGGTGCAGCAGACCCTACTTATATAATCATTGTGATATTTAAAGCAGATCTTAAAGACCCAAAAATTACATGGTAAGGATTATAATGATTTCCCATTCAAATTGCATGAATGTTCTCAAGAGTATTAGCACACATTTCAGATCTTGCCTAGTATGAACATGGTATGATGTTTGTGGCTAATGTCATCCTTTTTTAGGACTCAGGTGTTAAAATAATCAATGGTGTGTTGAGCAGAATTCTCTACAGCCTAAATTAGCTCTACTTTGTTAATTGCCTCCTGCTCTCCACTGAAAGAAGCCATTGAGACTATAAAAAACCAAATTAAAAAGAAAAATGCTTGAGTAAGTACTCTTGGGGACAAAGATCACTCAAGAGACAGTTTCTCCCTTTCCCTTGTAAAGGAGAAGTTTAGAATTTAGAGAAAAAACATTATCATCTGTATTCCTATGAAGCATCTCTTATGATCCAGCCAACTCTGCAATTAAAACAACATTACTTATGTCAAAATTGGCAAACTACTAACAATCAGTAAGCAGGTAAACAGGTATTAAGAGAGTGCTACCAAGAGAATTTCTACCTAAAGCAGAGCTATCTAATAATGGCTTCTTCCCAGAGCAAAAATGGTTTCAATACTCTGGAGCATATTAATTCTGCTCTCTATATATCTTCTTTCCACAAGCCATTGCTCCAGTTCTGTGAGTCCTGCATGGGAAGATTCAACCACACAGCTGTGAATGGAAGAGGCAGAACTGAAACATGGCCCAGATTGTGAAAAACACTGAAAACCCCTGACTTTGTAAATCAATATCAATCAATGCCCTGCAAAGTACATCATAAATCTGGATGTTCAAGAGAGCTAACCCTGAGGTAATACACCTTAAGTTTTAAAATATTTCACAAACATTATGAGAATCTCAGGAGGCCTTTGATCCAATTTCATCCTTTGGGGGTCTTCCAACAATTAAGAGTTATTGGAATATATTGGTTTTCCAGACACATCTCCTCTTCAAACCAGATTTTAAAAAAAGACTAGAGTGAATGTGTGACATGTTTTGAGTTAATAATCCTCTGCTGGGAGATAAAATTTAACCTGAAGGAATAGGTTTCGATCTAGCAGCAGAACATTTTATTTAGGCTTTGGACAATAGGATTTCTCTTACAAGATTTCTCCTTCAGCAAATATAGAACATTCAGATATAGACATTCATGTTTTATAAGTTATTAATAATAAATGTTGAATTCTGGCAGACCCTCCAGTGCAAAGCACTCTGAACATGCTCATTTATTCACCATTGCACAGGATTGTACTTGTTCAACTGAACCAGTATGCAACTACCATCATTTGTCTGTGCCTGGAGGAAAACCAACCCATGTCTATCAGGCAGGCATTCCAGTTTATGGGTACTGTGCCCAGTTGCCTTGTTACCTGCTTTCTGGACAGATATAAGGCTTGATAGCACTTTAAGAAGTCACCAGAAATATGCCATTTGCATGCAACATCCATTCCGCTGATACTCGCGTGTAGTAACGTTCAGAGCCTGATTTCAGTGTTATAAAGTGAAAGTTCACATCACTGTAGGACTGATCCGTGGCACAGTGAACCTAGGGAATGAGGTGCTATCAGTGAGGGTGAAACAGATGTTGCTTTTCTAAAAATATGAACAAAAAAATTGGGAGACGCTTCTGATTCCAGGAGGGGTTTTAAAAAGCTTGGAAAATTTGGAATGACCTCTTCTCTTTCCTTTCTGGGAAAGAAGGCGGCCATACTGGTGGAACCACACCTAGTGGTCACTTGCTGTTCTTACTGCCCTGACACAAACCTGGCTGAGCAGCAGGGAGTTGAGGGAGAGGACTGGACTGGCTCCAGGCACCACGTACTGCTCAATCATCTGCACTCCATCTTCTTTGCCAGAGGCAAAATGGGGAGAAAACCTCCTCTGGCATCCTTGGCTACTGCCCATGTGCATAGCTGGTCCTGACAGGAAGAGACAATTGGAAAACTGGGAACCTGCTTGAAAAGACTTTCAGAAATGTGGTGAGCAACTAGAAATTGCACTGTCTTTAGTGGACTGATGCCCTTCCTTGGGGACGTACCAGCAGGTCAGCCATAGGATAGGAAATGGTGTGAGATTAACAAGTGTTTCTTTATGAAGATCTGCTTGAATTAAACTCAGCCTGGCCCCTAGAGATCAGTAACAGCTCTTCAAAATCCTCCTGAAAGGAACAGCTGAGTCACATTCAAAATACAGTATCAGATGTTATGCCTTAAAAGCAACAATAAACCAGTGTTTAATAGTGGTTTTGACACTGTTCACAACAAATGGCTTGTGAATACATTTTTTGCAAACATCCTGGGGTGGGAATTGTGGCAGAAGAGAGCACTTCTTTTGTGAAAGAAGAGTGTTTCTGTTTAATGCGGTTTTGAATCCGCATGACTTTGTGCTGTGTGTACACAGGAACGTAATTTCCACTTTCTTCTCCACTCTTGACAGCTGGGCAAGATTGGTTTCATGGCCGGAGGTCCAGACCTCCAGTTTCCCAAGAAGAAAGCAGGTCTCTAACTGCAGCACTTCCTTTCTCCCAAGAAGAAGTGAATTACTTTGTTGCAGACACCCTGCTGGCTGCTGCACTTCCTAAGGCGAAGTCCTGTCTTCAGAAATGGGGTACTCCGAATGTCACTGTACAGCAGCACGTCACATTGAAGTCATTCCAACACTACAGCCCTCACCTTTGCTTTATGGTTTTATTCATGGTGATGGAAACACTTATTCCCACAATAGCATATGGATTGAAAGGGGGTTTTTTTTTAGTGAAAAGTTCTGCTTAACCATTAAAAGATTTTGCCATTGATACTTATTTCTTAGTGTTTGTCCATGGAGGAACCACATGGCAGACACTGCAAATCTGCCCATGCACTTCAGCTCTCAAAAAACATGTGTATGCTGTGAAAAAAAAAAACAAAAAAACAAAACCACTGGCTTATAACCTCTTCTGCTGCCCTTTCCAAACTGGGTTTTTACTGCTCTGTTGCTAGGACTCTGGATGCACACTGAACCCAAACCTATCTTGCTGCTGGATTGAGGCAGGGAGCAGAAGGCTGGGAAATTCAAATTGTACTGTTGTCTCTCACCTTCAGACCTACAACTGAGTACACCTCCCCTGTACGGAAGGATCAGAAGATACTGTGTTGGAGGTTATAAAAGCAACATTAGATTAACATTGGTATGCAGCTGTAGGAAGCACCTATTGATCATGTTTGTTGGGGGGTGTTCAAGCTGCTGATATGGAGCATGTCCCAGCTTTGTGGCACCTGTGGTTAGACCAGTGACAGCAACGTCAATCGTCCTGCAAGTCTGCAGGAGCCCAGCACCCATCCTGACACTGTTCCCATCCCCAAATACAGCACACACAGCCCCTTGCTTGGGCCACTGGAGACCGTTTGCAACGGTTTTAGAATTTATTTTTATGGCACAGATTGTATCAAATGAAAATCGTACAACTTAAAGTTTCCCAGTGTTTTGCTCACAATGCACCATCTTTACTAGTTGACACTAGTACCACTTACAATAGCAAATGACCATTAAAATAATGATCCTGTTATCAAATGAAAAACATGAAAGCACATGTAAGTGATTAAAGCGGGAATCTCGGGAACACATGCTCAGCTCAGTGAAGATAATCCTATTGCGGTTAATCTTGATTAAAAAGGATTCTTTCGTTACTTGGGTGTGAATCTGCTCATCGTGCAGAAATGACTAATTGAACAGCAGGGGCTTTTTGTACACAGTAGGTGTCCTCGCACGCGCCCCTTTTCCCTGCCGTGACCCGAGCGCTGGGGAGGGGGCGCAACACCGACACTGCCACAGCGACATTGACACCGCCCTTGGCAGCGCCACCCTCGCAGTGACAGACCCCTTCACGGTGACACCCTCACGGTGACAGACCCCTTCACGGTGACACCCTCGCGGTGACAGATCCCTTCACGGTGACATCCCACAGTGACAGACCCCCTCACGGCGGAACCGCCCCCGCGCGCGGCGGGCGCACTGCGGCTGCGCAGGGAAGCCGCGCGCGCACGCGCCCCACGCCCCCCGCGGCCGCCAATGGCGCCGGCACAAAGTGACCTTGGCCGCGCCCCGCCCCTTCCGCCGCCCGGCCCCGCCGCGCCTGCGCACAGCCGGCCCAGCCCGCCCGCCCGTCGGCCCGAGCGCGGCACCGCAGCGGTGAGAGCCGTGCCACTCGCGCCATCCGCGCCCATCGCCGCCCCCTCCCGCCGCACCCTCACCCTCTCCCTCTCTCCGCAGAGACACCGGATCGTGACCCCCGGGACGCCGCCCGCTAAGATGTTCGCTTGCGCCAAGCTCGCCACCTCGCCCTCCCTGGTGAGTGGGTGCGCGGGGGGCGCCTGCGCCTCCTCACGGGCCCCGTCCCCTTCGGCGGTGGGGTCGGTGACGGCCGCGGGGCGATCGCGGGTCGGGCGGGCGTCCGAGCCCCGCGGCAGCGCCCTGGAAGCAGCCCGCAGCGAGCGCTGCCCGGCCGAGAGCGAAGGGGTGGGGGTCGGGCAGGGCCTGCTGCGGCAGGGCCGCGGTCTCCTTCCCGCCTCCTTGGCGCGGCCAGGGCCCGCTGCCAAGCTGAGGGGCGTCGCACACGAGCGGCGAAGGAGGGGGAGGTCAGCGCAGCCGACAGCTCCTGGGCCTGCTGCGCTCCGTCCCTCGCTGTAGGTCAAACCCCAGCCTGTTGCTTGTCCTGTACAAGGCCGGGATTTTTTGCCCTTGCAAAGATAAGAGACTGTCCTGCATGGAAATGCCCTCTCTGGCCTGCTGAAGGTCTCATTTTGCATGGTCCAGGCCTAGGTCTCCCCTGCAGGAAGAGCTTTGTGCAAGAGCCGATATGACCTTAGACTGCTCGGAGCCCAAGGACACATGCAGGCCGCTTGTGAAAGAGGATTCATTCATTTGTGCCTCGCTCAATTCAAAAGTCTAGGTTATATTTGTGCATTTAACAACTTCGTAATCCATTTTGATGGCTTTTATTTATTCTTTAAAAATGTCTTTCACTGCCTCCTGGTCGGTCAGGCTTTTTTGTCGCTATTTTGCTCTCTTTTCTGTCGGCATAATGCATGTATATGTTCATTGAATGATACGGCTGTTTGCAGTATATCTCCTGAAAACTGTGCTGTCAGATTGCACGGCAGTGCTTGCTTCTGTATCGTTTATTTTATATCCAGCTGTTCAGAGATTACTGTCTTTCAAGGAAGACGAATGGCTTAGTAGCTAATAGTCTTATTATCTTACAGACTATTGTATGGAACAGCTGTGATCAAATGTTCTTTTTTTATAGATTTTTTTCTCCTCTTACAGATCCGTGCTGGATCAAGAGTCTTGTACAGACCAATTTCGGCGTCTGTGTTGTCTAGGCCAGAGGTCAAGAATGGAGAGGTACCTTATAAACAAAATTCTGTATCTTCCTAAATTACCTGGTGAGCCTAAATGTCCTCAACCTAGAGTTCACTTGTACTAACTCAAATACCTATAGTGTGAAACTTGCTTTAAGTCAAACACCTATTAATACTTGTTGCTGTTGCTGTCTTGCTGTTTCCCCTGAGAAGTCTTTCACATTTAAAGTTGATGCTTTCAGGTGGAACAGGTAACATGCTGAAGTTTATGACTTACAGTCTCATCACTCTGAATAATTAGTAGACATTGGATCTAATACAGTTTTTAAAGCTGCATAATAACACTGTCACATGGTCTTTTGTCTGAATATAACGCTTTTTCATGTTCTGTTTTCTTAGGGCAAGTCAACAGTTAACGGGGCCCAAAATACTGTCTCCCAACTAGCACTCAGAGAATTCCAGACTAGTGCTATCAGCAGGGACATTGACACTGCTGCCAAATTCATTGGTGCTGGTGCAGCCACAGTAGGTGTGGCTGGTTCTGGTGCTGGTATTGGAACAGTCTTCGGTAGTCTAATCATTGGTTATGCCAGGTAATCAATCTCTCTCTTTGAAACCTATTTAATTGTATTTAGATGTATCTTGAGACTGCTGAACTGTAGAAAATATAATGACACTGTAATAAATTCTGTTAATGATTACTGTTACTGATACACATGGCTGAAGAGAATAGGATGAAAATGTACCATATTCATCAGGATGGCTCTGTTGTTAAATTCAAAACTTTGTACACTGTTCCTGGAGGAGAGCCATGAAAGAAGTTGCATCATTAGACTTGGTTGGTATTTTGGTCACTGAAGTCCAGTGTTCGAGCATTCAGTTTAGAACTTAATTAAAAATCCAGCCTCTATCTTTTCTCATGCAAGAGGAAAAGTCCTAAAGAAAAACAGTCTGAAAATTGTTAATAAGGAATGAAAGTCCATATCCATATGTTTTATTCTTCATAGTCAGAACCGTGTAGGAATGGATCCCTGATTTTCTTTTCTAACACATTTCAGCTTTGCATCTCAGAATATGCAGTTATTTAGCAAATGAGTTATCATTCCTTCTAGAAATCTGAAGGGGACAAGGGTGAGGATTTGGTAGTAGGGATGAATTTTCAGGTAATTTTACAACATTCCTTCAGTAGGAGTAGTTCACATGGCATCATGGAAGAGCATCATGGAAAACTGACACAGGCATAAAAGAGGTTTCATGTACTTCACTGCTTTTTCAACCAGTTAAATTTTACTTCTTGATAAAGATTTTTAAGCCTTATTGAAGACAAGGAAGTTCACTTTTCACTTGAAGAAACAAGTGTTTTCAGTACAAAATTAATATATCAAGTTTTGAATTTGGCATGAACATGTCAATAAGAGGTTGTTGAACATTAATTCAGAGTTTTACGGTGGAGATTTTCTCCTTTCACTTCTTAAAGGCATATTCATTACATTTTTGCAACAAACTGCTGCATATTATTTCTGTTGTTTTTTTTTTTCCTGCTCTTAAGTAATTTCAGTTCCCATATTTGCCTTGAGAGCTGCTTAAAACATAATACACATTAAATTCCTTGAAGCATAGTTCTTATGTCACAGATGGGAAATAAATTTCTAAAGGCTAGTGCTGATAGTTTCTGCATGGGAGGATGTAGAGAAGTCAAATTCAAAAGTTACATGAGTGTAGTCAGAAAAACCGCGCTCATTTGGAAAACTCACACCATCTACATAACCTGAGTCTAGTCTTAATTGCCAACTAATTTGTCTTCAGTGAATTCCTTGCAAAAAAACTGCTTGGATTTATTGTATTTTCCTGTTACAGAATCTGTAGCAAGGAAGTATGAGGTTACATTGCATGAAAAACATCTTAATTGTAAGGATAAAAAGGTCTTACACCTTCTCTTTCTTGTAGAAATCCTTCTCTGAAGCAGCAGCTGTTCTCATATGCTATCCTGGGATTCGCCCTGTCTGAAGCTATGGGTCTCTTCTGTCTGATGGTTGCTTTCTTGATCCTGTTTGCCATGTGAATGGAGATCTGCCTGTACTATTGGCATTGGAATGTAACTGCATTTTATGGGACTCCCAAAATGTTGGTGTCATGGAAATTGATGATATTTCCAAAGTCATTTCATTAAAGATAACAACTTTAACTGTCAACTTGTTGCCTTCATTTATTGTCTTTCTCACTAGGATATCTGGAAGATGGCATTTTGTAATTTGGTCTCCATGGATTACTCCTTATAATGACATATTGCATAGAACCTTTCCAATCAAACATTTTATTTATTAATATTAATGTGGCAAATACTTGAAAGATCAAAGGATGCAGGTATTAAGTGTGACTGGCTGTACTGTTGGCCTTGTTCCTTCATTTGTGTTTTTGTTTTATCCTAAGCTAGCTGACACACACGTTCTGGCACCTCTTGATAGAAAGAACCAAACACAAACTCATGAAAGTGATAGGAAATTTCTCTTTGTATCAGTTTCCAGATACACTACATAGTTTGATTACCACAGTAGGTTTACCACTTGGATCTGACCAGTGTCCCCAGTGAGCTAAATAGCTGCTGATCATACAACAAATAAAAGCTGAACTTTGTAAGAATGTGAGCCAAGCTAGATAATGTTTTGTCATCTTGGTGTTAAGTAGTTACTGAATTAAATACAGGAAACTTTACTGGAGGAAATGGAGAAATGATTAATGACTCAGATAGTGCAAGGTGTGGGTAAGATCTTGTTTTAATCTGAAATAAAAAGTACCAAGTGGGTATTCAAAGAGATATGGTTTAGTGGACTTTAGTCCACTTTAGTTTATAGTGGACTTTGCAGTGTTAACAGTTGGACTTAATGATCTTAAAGGTCTAAAACACCTTTCCTTAAAGGTGTTTCCCAACCTAACTGATGGTAGAATTCTAGAAATCTAGCAAAATTCTAGAATCTAGCATGAGAAATAATTTTCTCCACATGTTCTTAGCAGAAAATTAATCTTAACAGAGAATGTTTTTTTTATATATGTGAATTCTAGGACTATAGCATAGTAATTAAATTAGTAGCCTTAGAACAATACTAGCCTTATATGACTAGATCAGGAAGTGGGGGTTTTGAGGAGTGAGAGGGGGTAAGAGGTGAAGCATATTGCAGGTGTTTTCCATGTGTTCTATGCTCATGCAGTGGTGATTTTAGGGACTTGCTATTAAGCCATTCTTGGAATCTGTTGATTTGCAAAGCTGACAGTGCATTTGTCCTGGCTGAAAGGTGTTTTAGACTCTAAAGCTCATCTGTGTACTGCTGTCCTGGTAGGTGGTGAAGTTTCTTCTCGCAGTACAGCAGGGATCTATCTCTACAGGCATCTGAGGTGGCCATCTGTATTTCCTACAATCATGGACAGTCCAGTGGACTAGCTTAATTCAAACTTCAGGTTTCAATATCACTGGGATTTAACCAAACAGACATCTTCAGACTTGTCTTGATCAAGTCCAGCTCCAACTCTGCTGATTCTACTTAAGAATTCGTTTGCATATAAAATGTTTCTGCTGAGCTGTAATGGTATTTGGTGTAGTAGAAGACCTGGCTGAATTACTGCCCTGTATCTTCACTAAGAAAGCCGCCTGAGTCACTGTGAGTTACTTGAATCAGGTTTGAATAATGATTTTCGGATTTACATCCCACCTTTTACCACGTGCACCGCAACATCAACCCTTTTTCATGTGATCAGCCTGCCTGAAGGCAGTGGACATCTTGGGTGCTCCTGTATGTGGATGTGAAGGTTGTTTTAGTAGTAGCATCTCCCCAAGCTTTTTGCCTTTTTACTCGCCCTTAGACTGATGAGCATAGGCCAAACTCAGGCTAAGTAGCTGTTTGGTTATACCAGTCATGAAAGAATCATCTGGGTTCTACAGATAAAGATTAATCAAGGACTTTCAAAACAAGGCAACAAACCTTCACACACAGGATTATCCTCCTTATAGACAATAAGGGGCTTAGAGTTAATCAGTGATGGGCGGATACTGACAGGTGGACTATTACAGGGCACATGGAATCCCTTTCCAACAGAGCTTAGTTGGTCAGTTTGAGTGGTCTGACACTGACCTCAGTTTTCCTAAAACGCTCACAAAAGTAACAATTTTAAGTGTGTAAAATACTTAACTTTTTCTTACCAAGAAATCACCAACCAGTCTTTTTGCATTCATAGGGCAGCAAGGTCTCTTGATCTTCCTGTAAAAGTTTACATCAAGAAATCTTTCATCAGGTGTTGCTGTAGGCTTTACTTCCCTGAAACCTTTTTCAGTTTCTTCTGACATTGACTGTCTGAACTTAGAGATGGTCAGCTCATGAAAATTTGTCTTGTAGGTTCTCCAGATGGAAAAGACTGACTGTTTATGTTTCATTGCTGAAGAAGAAGCCAGCTAAAGCAGACCTTCATTGTCTCTGAATAACTGTTCTGCCTGCTGTTCCAGTAGATCAGACATCACATCACCTCTGAAATAGCAAGTTATTTTAATAGAAAATGCAGGAAATGTTAAAGTTACCAATTATGCTCTTAAGTTATTGCCGCAGGTAAAAGTGATTCATTCCATGCTGCAGGTAAAATTGAACATCCTGCTGCTGTTTTTTTCTCCTTTTTCCTGCTTTCTCTCTTTGATTTCTGCATCCATTGCACACTGAAGAAAGGCACCTGCAGTTCAGCTTTTTAGTCCAGGCTTAGAACTGCTGTTACGTAATGGTAAAGTCGAACCAAAAAATACTTGTTTCTAATACAGGTCTTAGTTGTTCTCTGAAGAAAGGAGTAAGATCTCTATTTCTCTCTTCTACATGTACAACTGAGTCCTTGCAACATGTTACTTTAAAGAATAATTCCACCTTTAAGTAAACAGTGTACTTTTATGCTTTTGTACTTTTATCCTACCGTATCTTAAAGAACTTTTCAGAAGTGCTGTACAATGCTTGCCAAAACCGTACACAAGAAATGAAACATACCACACTGTCTTGTGTAAGTTCAGAGAAACTCAGCCAAAATGTATTTTACTGGAACTGATACATTTTAGAAGTACTTTATTGTTATGGCCTTGCACTCTCAGATCAGTCTCAGAACATGATCAAATGATAAACATGTACGGAATTAAAGCTTCTTCTTTGATGCAGAGTACACACTAGTTAAACTGTGTTGCCATGTAGGGTTATGCTACTTTTTTAACGAATCCAAAATTCTTTTAGTTTCTCCTGTGTAAAATACAGGCGTTGGCCATTATCGTACAGTGCTGCAGCATTCTTGATACATTAACCAAGGTGAATGTTTAGCACAACCATGGTTTCAGGCACACACCTCGCTCCTGCCCTGAGTCGGGGTGTGTTGAGAGATGGGGAATCTCGCCCGTACAGGCTTTGGAGCGCTGATTATTCCAAGTGACGAGAGCATCAACACCTGCCGCTGGGCGAAGCCTTGTAGTGCTTTAGTCCCTACGTGGTGCCCGCTGTTCTCAGCTGCCGGCCCTCCTGCAGATCCCGCCGCAGAAGGGGCACCTCATGCTGAGCTCCCCTGCTCCAGCACGCGAGCTCTGCCGCGGGCGGCGGAGGCGCTGCCCGGCCATGGCCCGGCCCGCGCGGGGGTCGCTGTGGGGAGCGGGAACGGCCCCGCCCCGCGCCGCGTGACCGCCCCGCCCCGCCCCGCGGAGGTGTCAGCGCGGCTCTCGCGAGAGGTGACGGAAGCCCGCGGGGGACCCGGCCTTTAATGTGCGGTCCGGCCGCGTTCCGGGTGAGTTTGTAAACACGGCCCGGCCCGGCTCGGCCCGGCGCGGCGGCTCCTCCTCCCTCCGCGCTGCGGCGGCGCCGGGCGGGCGGGGGCGGCGGGGCGGGAGCGGCACGGCGCGGCGGTGGGCGGGGGATGCCCGGGAGGCAGTAACATGGCGCCGCCGCTCCTCTCCGCGGCAGCCCCCTCCCCCAGCGCGGCCTGCGGCTCCCGCCGCCCCTAGAGCGGGGCGGGGCGGCCCGGCCGGCGCCGCGGACACCGGTACCCGCCCGGAGGTAGGGCCTGGCGGGCGGCCCGGGCCGCTGAGCGGCGAGGCGAGAGGGTGGGTGGGTGAGGAGCGCCGCAGCGCGTCGGGAGCGCGGTGCCCACGGGGGCATCGCCGGGAGCTGCCCCGGGCCCGGCCCGCGGCGCGCAGGGCGGGAGGAGGGGGCAGCCAGGCCTCGCCTTTCCGCCTCGCCTCTGCTCCGAGGAGGCCTCCGTCTGCATCCATCTTCGTGTCTGAAGGAGAACTTGGTACATGCTGGTGCTGGTGCGGACAAGGGTACGGGTGTGGGGGATGCCGGGCGGGGGTGAGGACAGCTTTTCTGCACCGGAGGGAGGTGTTGGCCTGCCTGCTGTCTGGCCATGGAGCTCAACCGCCCGGACCAGTTGCCTCATTGACTTTGCCTGATATCATGCATAATGCCTCTCGAATTGTCAAATAAAAGGTCTCTGAAGCTTTCACGTGAAAAAACATGTCACAGACCCAAATTAGCAATAACTGTACGGTGTTTTAGGCACAAATGTTTTGTGTCAAGATGTAACTTCACGTTTGTAGTTAGAGGAAATGTGTGCTGCCATGTTGCTTCTGCAGTCTTACTCATTCCACAGCGTTTTTGCATCCCTGTTCTTGAAGGGAGATCCCTTAGTGTGGTTTTTATGCCCTGTTCATGCATTCTATGTCACTCACTTGCTTTTCGTTCTATTGCTTTCTACCAGACGTGTTTATCTTCCAGTAGTGATGTTGTCACCTGTTTTCTTGTGCTGAAATGAGAAGTTTGAATAATCTGAACATTCTGAATCATCCTCTACTTTCCAAACAGTGACCACAAACATGGCTGAAATGTATTTTATTTACCACCTTTTGAAGCAGTGGTTTTGTTTTCTTTTTGACATATTCTACTCATGCAGTGAATGTCACATCCCTGCTTCTTGCTGAGCATAAAGCCAGATAATAAAAACAAATGTTCTGAAGTTTGGGTCATGAGACTGCTAGGTCTGGTTAGATGCTAAATTCAGCCTGAGCTGATAGGATTGGACTAGTCCTTGTTGTTTTGGTCTTCCACAGGTATTCCAAGTGGAATTTCTTCAGCCATCCGCTGAAACAGGTTTCTGTCTGTTAATGGACATAATTTCACAGGGACTAAGTGTAGACCAGTTTGGCATTCACTTGAATTAACTCTGAAGTGTTACAATTATGCAGTCCAGAATCTAAACTGTCGTCTTGTTAAAAAACAAAACAATAATTTTGTCAGGGACTGGTTGTTACATAATGCTTCAAAAGAACTGTCAAATAATAAGAAACCTTAATGTGTGCATAGAGTGAAGCAGCTCTTTTAAAAATCCATTGGGATTTTATGTTTCACTACTGACATTGCATGCTAATGTTTAATCAAGTAGTTGAGCTTTTGATCTTCTTCACGATGTAGTTATTTCTACCCTGACTTGAATTTTAGAAATATTAATGTTTGTTAGGTATTTTTCCAGAAACTTCTAGACTATGCAGTATCTAATGTAAGGTGCTTTCAGATTTTCAATTTCATCATACATACTTCTACTAATCTTGTTTTTCATGCCACTTTTTGTTTGTGATTACATTGAACAGCATGAATTATAGTATTATTTTCATTCTTGTTACATTAAATTTTGAATGTGTCTAGTGCTAAAAATTCCTTTTCTTTTAACAGCTTTTTTAAAATCTACTCTTAATTAACTTAAACTTACAAATTTACCTCAGAAGTTTTCCTAACTTAAAGTTATAATATCAACATTGTTAATGATTTCTTAACATAGTCGAGTTTCTGTATAAAAATTATGCATTTTCTATTTTCAAGGGGGAAAATGTGATTCAATACTTTTAACTTTTAATATTGAATAGATTTCAAGTTACCATTGTTTTGCATAACTGAACTGTATTTGTTTCACATGTAATATGCACTCAAAGGAGACTTTGGATGTAGTTGATGACAGAAGATTAGTCAGTGTTTAATAATTATGCAATAAATGCCCTTTTTTCACATTTATGCTGTACTTTTTGCAGCTTTGTTCAGTGTCAGCTTCAGTTCAGCCTGAGAACTTTTCCATTAGCTTCACTTCAGACAAGAGCTTCTCTTCATTGAGGCATTCCAAGCAATATATTATGTTTCCTTCCTAGGTAAATTCAGTGGTCATTTATATAAGTGCTCACAGGAAAGAAAAAGATCATTCTGTTTTAATGAACAAGAGGAATCCTGTAGTGAGATAGTTGATATATTTAAAGATTTTTAGAATTAAATTCTTAATTAATTAATTCAATTTTAGACTTCAGGGATACAGTCTAAGAAAATGGGCAGAACAAGTTAACTTTTTATTAAGCTTCTTTTTTTTTAATTTGTTGAAACAGGTATAGGAAAATGAGGTTGGATTTCTAATGTTTGTTAGGTTGAAGATGTGCAAACCTAGATAAACTGGGGGAAGCAAGCCCTAATAAGCAAATTGTGAGAAGATGGGAGGGATATTAACCCCTCTGTATTTCTTTTTTGAAGTTCATTGATATTTTGCTTGTCTACAAGATCTGTATTCACACAGCCTGAATTTTTAGTAAGTTAAAGAAAGATCGGGGTGTCTCTGAAAAATATTTAGAAGCCACTATGTTCAGCCAACAGGAAGTGTTAGGTCTGAGGACCTTTCTTTATGCCATTAGTGCTCTCTGTTTACCAGAAATGTCTCTTCTTGTGGAAGAAGCCACGCCTGGAGCTGAAGGAATTTAATTGCTTTGTTTCTGTATATGTAACTGTGTCCCACTGGCTGTCTTGTTCTTACTGGAACTTGTTAAGTCAATCATCCTTTTTTTGTCTTTAAGTCAACCTTCTTTTCTCCTTGTCCAGATGCTCTGCCCTTTATAGAATTTAGATAAATGGTGGAAGGGATGGGATTAACTTTAGACATCAGATTCTAGCAGTTAACTAATGATATCAGCAAAAATTGCCTAACATTTGACTTTTTAAAATAAAAATATTGAGCCTTATGCTAGCAGTGTAACGTGAAGAAGAGCTCCTGTTTTCCTGTCCACCAGCCATTGCTATTTGTGAACTTTAAATATCTGGCCTATGGCTTATAGTTTTCTTGCAGAATCTACAAGGTTACTTTCTGCCGATCGCACTTTCATTATGAGGAGGAATGTCTTAATTTTTCAAGTTTTATGTCCTCCATTTCCTTCATTGTTCAGTTTTACTTTTTGGGAATGCCATATTGACAGTGTTGCACAAACACAGTCAGATCACTTCTGGAAGTGCCCTGTAGTGGTTAAGTGTTAATTACAGTGTTTTTGCTTCACCTTTCTTCTTTTGCTTTATAGGAAACAGAAAATATAGCTCCAGTCTTTCCAGGTAAGTAGAGCAATGGGGTTTTCTTCCTTTTAAAATATAGTTTTTTTCCAAATTTATGTCACTTCTTAAATGGTGTATTCTACTTCTGATTTTTACTGAAATCACAACTTGCAAATCTACCTGTATAGAAAATTGTGGAAATAAAGATAGGTTCAAATTTGGGAAGTGATTAAAATTGATGATGTGAATGCTGTATGCAAGTGTCAAAAGTATAAAAACACCATGTTAATTTCCATTTGTGTTGTTATTTGGTTGCATGAAAAAGCCATCCCTTAATTGTGAGGTACTTAAATTTAGAAAACAAAAATAGCTACCTCTCTCCATCTAGAAGGAGCTAAGCAAAACACTAAATTCAGCTCTCCAGGTAACCATTAAGAGAATGTTATTCTGTAGCGTGGCAAATATGTTCAGTTCACTTTACTTTGAATAAGTATGTACTCTAAATAAATCTCTTAAAAGTTGATAGAAGTTAAAAATTTTGACCTGGTTCTTTTATGCTCAGTTTCCTATTATAAAATGAAGCTTTAAAGTAAACTCTTACCTAAGGTAACTACACACTATGAGATCAACAGAAAAGTTTAGTAAGAGTTAATAGTTCTCTATACAGTAAGGCTTTGTGTCTTGTAGTAAAAAGGGGCACAATCCCAGATCCATTGTAATGAATAAAAGGAAATGTTGACTAGACATGGTTGGTCTTGAGGAAACGCAAACATCCGTAGGAAAATGCATCGCTGGTACTGTAACATAAGCACTTGGTAGTGTTTGGACTCAGAGGAGACTGAATGCTCATGGACTGCTATAATTCTGACTTGTCTCAGTGGTCTGATACAGCTTTTGTCCAACTTTCATCTCTTTCAAACCAGAATGTGCATGTTTCTTGGGTTGGAACCGCATGCAGGTGGTCATTGTAGCTTTGGGTCTGCTTCTCATGTAAGCAGTAGGAGATAAATCAGCTATTGCTGTAGCTGCAGACTGACAGATTGTCCTCTGTGGACTGTCCAGTTCAGGAGGGTGACACACTTGAGAGAATATCCATCTCTTCTTGCATGTTGACCAGAAGAATGCTGTGCTTCCAAAGTTGCACAGTTTTTGTTTGTTCATGAGGTTATGTATGTTCATGGCTGTCCTTTCTGTATTCAGTTCTGGCAGTTTTCTTCTGTGCTGTTTGTGTCAGCCCTGATGTTACAGGAGGGCAGTCTTTTTGTTGCTACAGTGCTTAAAATGAGTAATCACAGGGTAAGACTGCACAGCCTGTGAGCAGCTCTGTGCATGGATGTCTTTTTGCACACACCTTGTTTTCTACAGGTAAAATAGGGGCTTTAGCTGTAAGTCTGGTCAGTCTTTACTAGGTAGGTGTGAAGAAATATTTTTCTCAGCGAATTTGAAGAAGTTTGCAAGGGCTATTGATATATATACATTTTAAACAGCTGATTAAATGTTCAGTAGAAAAATTTTGAAACAACGTGTCAGTTATAGTTTGCATGCTCCTGTATGTAGGCAATTAAGAGAAAACAATCTTTACCAGTTAAGTAAGCCAACAAGACATGGCTTAAGTCTGTGTAGGCTTCTATTCTTTGTAAAATTGTCTTCTGAAAGGTATTTTGGAAGCAAGCCTCAGACTATGTAGTAATAGTTTCCACCAAGTGTACCCAAGGTGTTTAATTAAAATCTTATGGAAATATGCAGATAATTCTTGAAGCTATTTTTGTAGCACATTTAGATACATATTAATGTGACATTTTATAGAGACATTTTTATTTTTTAAATAAGCACACTCCCTTAAATATTAGTGAATTACTTGCAAGCTCAGTTTTATTTCTACATATTACATGTATTTTAAAGATGGATATATAATTATTTATATAGTTTACTGTACCTTTCCAAACATCATAAGAGATGCTTGCTACATTTTAAATAGACATGATGTGAATGTATTTTACTTTTGTGTTGAAAGTAAAGCAAACACCGAAAAAGTGAGATTATTACTCTGATTTTAGTACTGAATGTGATTATATTGTCAAGATTATTTCAGGCTTTTCCTTGTTCAGCTCTGATGCTGTTACTGTGTGCATGGAATTCTACATGTGGATTTCTTCATGCTACTGAGAGGAATGTAGGGTTTGAAGCTCACAGAAGAAAGTTGCGGTTCAGTGGACTGCAGTAAGAATCATTTCACTGAATGTTCATTTTAGCTGAAGAGATGAGTGAAGGCTGGAGTTTGTATTGGATTCCTTCAGGAGCAGTCTTTTTTTCTATGGGACGAGGTGTTAGCTGTTGTCTTGGTAACAGTCCAGGGTGACTGTAATTCCCCTCTAGTGACAGGGTTATCACTTCATGTATTACGTTTCTCATTTGGTTGGGTGAGTAGCATTTTTGTCAAGACGGCATCTAAGTTGCTATTTTGGTTTTCAGAGGAAAGGTATTTTCTAAATTCTTCTTTCTCACTGATATTCTCACTTTGAGCAGTCTACAACAGAGAGAGATTCCTTTGCAGTTAGAGTGGCAATCAAAAACATTTTTTTCTGAAAATTTGCCATCTCTGTGTTAGTTTTGTTATCCCTGTCAGGCAGCATGCAATCCAGCAGGAAAAGAGGAGGCAAACATTGGGGTTTTTGTGTGTTTTGTAGCAGCAACAGGTTTTTGACCACGCAGAATCTTCTAAAGGTGTGAGAACATTACTCAAGTTTGAATTGTCCATTGCAGTTGTTCATCTCTGCTCCATGCTATATCATCTTTATGGTGTGCTTCAAATTTCAGAGTTGTCTTGGATTGCTCAGAATTTTATCTAGTCAAATTTTGAATTTCTGCAAGGCTGAGATTCCATAGCCCCACTTGGCAACCTCTTCCAGTGTTCAGCAAGCCCTCACTGTGGAATTTTTTTTAATGCTGTGTTTTCCTCTTCCTCTACACTTGCTCTTTACTTTCATGGCATGTCTCATGAGTATTGCACCTCATCCTTTTATTATATTCTACCTAAAACCTGTATCTGACTTCTCTATATCAATGCATTAGATAGTTTAAGACAGCAAGCAGATCCTTAGCACTCCTCCATTCTTAACAAACTTTGTTTCCTCTTGTTATGTAATAGCCCAAACTCCTATTTTGATGGGGCCCCAGATGTTTTCTCTCCAGTTCATCAGCTGTCTTGAGGGGCTCAACTCTGGAAATTGCACTTCAGCTGTAGTCTTTGAGTGCCAGATGAAGGACAGTAATCACTTCCCTTCATCTCATTGCTGTGCCTTTGCTACTTCATCCCAACAGCCTCTTGCCTTTCAGTGCTACAAGTGACGTGATGCTGAATCGTGTTGATTTTGTTGTCCACCAGGTTCTGCCCCAAAGCTGCTTGACAGCCACTTGCCCCTCAGCCTCCACTGTTGCAGGGAGTTATTTTGTTCTAAGTGCAAGCCTTGGGTTTGTCTTTGTAATAGGTACGTACAGTTCTTACCAATTTGGCTGCACTAACGTGAGCTCTTTGTTTTCCCATCCTTTCACATCCAGTTTCTGTTTAGATTTAAAACGTCCAAGGTGTTGCTTAGAACAAAGGTGAACTTCTTTTTTCTTTTACTTGCAAAAATTTCAGTGCTTCAACATATTTTTTTTTCCTCAGATGTTATCTGGAATCTCTTTGCCACTTTAAGTGATTACCTCACAAAATTCCGTGTGGCCTGCAGTCAAATAATATTACAAAGATGAGGAAATGAATTTATCTCCAACTTTTTTTCCAGTAAGTTTGCCAGAAGGACAGTGCTGCTTTTCGTTTTCACAAGGATTGATTTTTTACTTGTATATCAGACATTCAAAATTCACAGGCTTCACAAACTAAGACATGGAACCAGCTAAGAACTTCACATGCATATATGAGCTTTGGTAATATTCCTTGAATAGAGAAAATGAATGGACCTAAAAAAATTTACATCTTCTCACCTACGAAAAGTACTGACAGCATGGAGGGAGTAGATTTTATGGCCAAAACTGCATCTCTGAGACTGACAGAAAGACATAGTAACAGAGTGGAGAAAATGTCCTACATGCACTTTGGTTAATCAAAATCTTCGTGCTTTGGATTAAAAAAACCCAAATCATAGTTGTCTCTTCCACCATTAGACATTTCTGATGCAGATATTACTTGTCCACTCATGATACGTATCCATATGTGCATATTGGCATATGTTGCCATTAAATAAGAATACAATGCCCTATGATTACAGGTTTAAAAAATCAAATTCCCCTCGAGATCTAAAGAAGACTAACTGTTAGTTTGAGCTGGTATTTAAAGAAATTGTTGTATAGCTGAAGAAGAGTAAGCTTGTGGGATAGCTGTTATCTCTCTTGAAGTTCCACATATTGTAAGGATGTACTCTTAAAGTGTCATGGTTAAGGACCTTATTTCTTACCCTGAAGCCGGTCATGAGTGTTTTGACTCATAATCTCATTAATATTCCTTATTAGTGGAAGTACCAAGTTCACAGTTTGAACAGTTAAAAAAATACTTCATTCTTTAAGAAACTTGAGACAGGTTATGAACTCTTTGCAAAGAACAGCAGAACAGTCTGCAACCCTGATTTGCTTTGGCATCCTTCCTTTGGGATGTAAATGTTTCCCTGAGCTGTCAGTGCCAAAGACTAAAGTTTCTGGCAGCCATTTATCTCTTCTCAACTTCTGATCTCAGCTCGGTATCCTCATTCCTTGAAACAGATATATATTTAGAGGTGACAGTTTAGAATCTCCTGCATGCCATATTTTTCCTGCTTTGCTGTTGGGTGTGAGGACGTTGGGATCTCCTCCTCTTTGAAGGAATATCTGAAAAAGTCTGTATACAGTCTGTTTTTACTGTACAGGTGCATCCAGAAGGATCAGATAGTGTGTTGCCTACAGATCTCTGAGCTACAAAGTCTGAAATTATTTGCTTATGCTTACTTGATATATCATGTACCAGAAGTGTGCATTCTTAGGATGGTTAGACCTTGCAACTCTATGTGACCAGCATGCTAGGGAAGAGATGGATTTATTCTGCCTATGATCTTTAATCATAAAAACATCTTTATTCAACTTGATTTGCTTCATCAATCTAAATAGTGTTGAGAACTAATACTGTTAATTCCCCATACAAATACTAATTTAAAGACAAATGTAATTCCTCCAGGGTAAAGCCACAGATACCACAACTAATTAGAGGATGTATTGAAGTAAACAATTTCTTTAAAAAACTGTTATGTTTCATGGGTGAATAGTGGACATGTTATCATTTATCTTTATAAAATCATTCATTATTATATTTTTAGCATACATAGTAATTAATATCTTCTTTTAGTTACAGTTCATTGCCATGAAAAGGAGGATATGATAGTTTGCCCTATGAAACAGGTTTATATGTGAAATCTGGCAGGTATGTGTATTAGTATGTGGGGTGAGTATGCAAAACAACACCAAATACCATTAATATCATACTTCTTCCTGAAGTATTTTTAACTTGTCAGTAATTTAGTAGCTGGAACATTACTGAAGTACATGTTTTTGTCATTCAGTTTGTTATACACAAAGAGCTGTGTGCCAACTTATCTCTCATGATGAGCTTTAAATAAAGATTGAAAAGGCTGAGGAATGAACACTTCTTCCTCATCTGTTGGCACCACAACCTTGACTGCATGGTGTTGTCTGCTGCTTTGATCTCTTTTTAACTGTGAGAATTGGATCATTATTGCAATGTATTTGATTTCAGTGACAAGTTGTTCTTAATGTGTTTTCAGATACTTTATGCATTCATGTTACATGTGAACATGTGGATTTCTGATTGAGGTGTCTGTTCAGAAACTGCTGTGGTGGTTTTTGTGTACCTTCCTGGCAGAGCTTGAAATCCATACTCTGTTTCAGTCAGGGGTATTTAGAATATTACTATAGTCAGAAGGCAGAAATTCTTGTCCATAGAATATTAAAATGACCTGTGGATGTTGCTATATTGATAATTTGTTGCATTATTTGTAAAATTGTTCTATTCTAATTTTAATTTTAATACAGGTAACACAACGACCTGTGGAATATGAGTGATGACAAACCCTTTTTATGTACTGCCCCTGGATGCGGCCAGGTAATGGTTTGAACTGAAGTTATTAGCATTGTTCAAATAAAAGTAAAACAGCAAAATGTATTTCTAGGGCTTGAAGAAAAGGGGCTTATGATAATTGCTACGAAATACTTATGTTTTGCTGAAAAGCAAGAATTTGTAACATGTTATATGTTTATCCAAAATGCTATCCATAGAAGAAAAAACAAATTATCCTTTCTGTGCTAAAACCAATTTCATTTGTTATCCCTGCTTTACTTGCTTTAATTAGGAAAATAATCAAGAAACAACCTAATTTGTATCAGGTGACCTGCATTTTCTAGAATACTTCAGTGTTGGTGGAGTGCTCAGTGTGAAGGTTGCTTGTGACTAATCTTCATAGCTGTGGTGATTGCAGGTATTTAATGGTGATGCAGATATTTTATGTGTGTTGTGTATAGGAAGATTATAACCATGTGCATACCACCAAGTATATTTCAATTTCTATAGTAGTTTTAATGTATTCTAGTAAATTGCATTAGTCTATATATATAGGTGAATGTGAGCAGAAAGGTAAAAATATTGTGGAGTATTTTAGGAGATGGTTGCTTAAAAGGTAGCTGTCTTAACACTTTTATTTAGTAACCTGAAAGTAAGTGCATTATCTGCTGCATGAGGTAGACATCCCTGCATCCTTTGTGTAAAATTAATTTCATAAGCTGATTTTTTTCATAATATAATGGCTGCTGCCTTTATATAATTGATTTCTTAAACAAGATGTTTTTCCTTACAGTTGTGTACTTTGTTTTATTAGGATTTTGAATTCAAAATACTCTCATTTTTATTCTTAGAACTTAGTTTTTGTGATGAATGACAGCATTAATGTTATATTAATGTAGTCTTCTATATCTAAAGCGGAAGAGGACTAAGATTTCTTGTTTCTAACATGTCTGGTATGTTCAGAGACATGAAAAGTAACAGAAGACGATTGCTTTCTCTTCAACAATGTTTGTCCCCATCCTGTTTGAATCTCATTGCAGTGCAGACTGTCAGAAGTTTTGGTAACTAAATCTCACAGAAGACACATCATGGGTCTACAGCAGCCCATGGTTCCAGGGAAGCTGAAGAGAGAAGTTCATGTCCCAGGAAATGGGCAAGGCTTCTCAGATGCCAGCTTTGTACTGTAGAACAGAAAGAGGCAGTCAGGCTCTGGACATCCTCTTCCCTCTGGAAGACCTTCTCCACTTTGTCAGGACAGAAAGCCACATTTAAGTCTCTTAGCATGATAGAATGCAGGAATTTCTGGCTTGTGCTGTATGTAGAGATAGGGCACAGGAGTTATGGAGAGCTGGACATTTGCAGCTCTGGGCAATAGAGTTCTAAGAAAAAAAAATCCCTTGCCTGTTTCACCCTGTCTTGCAGGATCGTGCATTTTTAATTTCCCCCACAGTTCCACATGCATGTGTCTTTCTCATGGAAGCATTCTGAATTACTGTACTCTGAGGTCAATTCATTTTGTGTATTAGTTCGTGAGAGGTGATTTTTAGCATGGATGTGTTATGAGATATATATGGAGTGACTTTAAATTAATGAGGCATAACCAGAAACATAATGTGGGGCTCAAATGTTCACAAAGAAAATTAAGAATTTCAGTGTAATTTTCTGTAAAATGTGTTCTTTTTAGAAAAGCTGCATCTTGGGAAACATTTTGTTAGATTATGTCAATTGAAACGCTAACTTCACCCACAATTACAGATGCATAGCAAATTAGTGAAAATGAGCAAATAGTGAAAGTAAGAATGTCTCTTTTATAGCACTTAGTTTGTGTGCTTACTGCTTTTTTTTATAGCATATACCCCAAATTTTGGGGAAAGTATGCGTGAAATGAGCAAACCTGAGAGGTTTTTAAAATGCTAGTAGGTTTAGTTCATTCATAGCATTTCAGTAGTCTGTCATTGTTTCCCATTTTACCTGCCCCTTGTTTTATGTGGTAAATGATCAGGGGCAGGAGCTACAGTGTATTTTGTCTTGACACTGTTAAATGCAGCAAAGTCTGTGATTACTGATCAATTCTCAGTAATGTGGTAATACACACAATGCAGTAATCAAGTAGTGGTGATCAAGTACTAGATGTTGTCAAGATCCATTAATACAGCAAATGGCTGTTTGCTGATGGTTGATGGAGACTGCAGCACTCTGGAATGTTATCGTGGACTTTTGATAAATGCAGATACTTACACTGAAATTTCTTAGGCATATTTAGTTATTATGAATATCATTTGAGTTTTATAATATTTCTACTTGGTACTGCTGACCAAGAAACAAGATGTACCTGCCTTAGAGGGTTGTCTTTTCACTTAACAGTTGTTTTATGTGTTGTAAAAATTGTTTTCTGTGGAATAGCATTCGTTGTGTTCACACTCCCAATTACAACTATTTGTTAAAACTATCTGCTGCAGCGTTTTACCAATGAGGATCATTTGGCTGTCCATAAACATAAACATGAGATGACACTGAAATTTGGTCCAGCTCGTAATGATAGTGTCATTGTGGCTGGTAAGTATATACTTTCATTAAGTTTGTTCACTTTTCTACTGGAATGGGTACATGCTTTGTACATTTTTTGTACGTAATGCATAGATTTACACTAAGAGAATGTGATACATTTTCACTATACTTGTCTGCCATGTGTGCTTAGGCAGTTTTTTCTTACATAATTCATGTCAGAATTTGAAGCCAGTATATTATGCTCCAGAAGTTACTTTTATTTGTATGTGATATATAATCCAAATACTTTAAAATTATCAATACTTAAATAACTAATATTACACAAGTATTCAGTAAAAGCGTGCTAATAAAAGCTATGCTGAAGAGGATCTGTGACTAAATTAAACTGTATTACATTGGTACTACTTGTCTCTTAACTTTTAAAATATGTAGCATCTTTTACATATCATGGTGATATTAGAAGAATGGATCAGTGATTATTCTTCCGATGGGATAGTAGAAGAAAGATCAAATCTTCTGTTTTCTTTTTGGCTTAAATTCAAAATACTTTTTTCCCACCTCTGAATTCATGTTATACCCTTAGAAATTACAACTTTTGTCCAGGATCAAAAGTAATGACCAATGGATGATTGATTGCATTATAAATTTGAGAGTTTTTGAATGAAGATAGCATGTGCTAAGTATGCTGAAGTTACAGTCAGTCTGGCTTTTTTTTTTTCAGTGGTGGAGCAGCCTAAATGAATTTCAGAAAGACTTTCAGACATTTTCTGGGTTCTTTAAAATTCTAAATGTGCTCCTTGTCAATTACACCACAAGAAAAGGGACCTTCCAAATAATCAGATGTTTAAAATTGAAACCATGTATGCAGCCACATTCCAGTGTAGGAACTGAATCGACACCTGGCTTAAAAGTCCACACAATCATACCACTTAAAAATATTTTAAATGCAAGTAACTTCATGGCATGTGTGAATAATTTTGACCTGATAATAGCAGTGAAATAAGGCAAATTTATGTACTAACAGGAATTTTATATAGAGATATTTTTGAAACTACTTCATGGAGTAGTCACCCAGATACCACAACTCTCATGACTGCAACTTGATACAGAGACATCATAGGAGTCAATATGATCTTGTGCACTTGTGCACAGAGTCTCATTTTCCTTTAGAAGTTCCATGCACTTGGAAGTAATCTCTATTGTTGTCAAATTAGGAAAAAACAGAAGCAAACTGGCTTTGAGCTGAGCACTTTTCTCTTTTATTTTCTAATTAAAAGCCTTCATGTAGTCCGTATCTTTATTTGAAAATAGAGTCTGCTTGCTCATTCAAGTGTTCTGCTGTGCACTTGAGAAGAGCTCCCTGTGGTTCATGGCCACAAAAGAAATGCTGTGGTTCCCTGCCAGAATTGTCAGGGGCTGGGTGGTTTGCAGGCTCGGGTACTTGTCTCCAGCAGGTGGAGTTTGCTTGCCAGCTGCCTCCCTGCAGGGCAGAACGCAGCCCCAGGGTTCCCAGCCACCTCCTCCTCTCTTTCCGTTTGTTTGTATTCTGAAAATTATTTACGACAAGTTTGTAAATGTTTGTAAAAATAAAATTGTGGGGGTTTTATACACTTATTTTCAGATCAGACACCAACACCAACTCGATTCTTGAAGAACTGTGAAGAAGTGGGATTATTCAATGAGCTAGCAAGTCCTTTTGAAAATGAGTTTAAAAAGGCTTCTGAAGATGACATTAAGAAAGTATGTTCAAAACATTTTTTTTCCTCAGAGCTTCTACTTTTTTATATCAGAAATTCCCTTGAAAAAGCAAACTTTGCCTTCTATTATATATTGCTTTCTAAACTGTACCAATAAACATGTTAGCTGCTTTATATTTGTTGTATGTAGAGAATACAAATCTATGATTACTCTTCTGAAGGTTATTTTACCTGATTAATTTTGCATAGTTAGCACTGACAATGGAACACATTGTTCTAATCTTGTATCTAGTCTATACCTGTTGAAGTTAACCACTAGTTTTGATTGAAATTTCTTTGACGGTCCTGAATAAGCAAAAAAGAAGTCTGAAAAGTAAAGAGATTTTAGGAGGAAAAAAACCCATGTGAAAACAATAGCATGTGAAGACTAATCATTTGGATTACTTTTGAAATACTGATGTTACTGTAAGAATCAGTCATCATGGTAACGAGAATTAAGTACTGACTAAATTTAAAGAAGTGTCAGTAATTTGGTTATGATTATATTCATTAAATGTTGAAATCACTTTTGCCTAGAAATTACTGATTACAAAATAAAGATCTACTTATAATGTACAGATTGAAATATAAGAAACTTGAACTGTATCTGCTTAGCAACTTCATGTTTTTGGGAGGAACTTGCCATACATTTAAGCGTTCCTCTTGTTTTTTATTTCAGTGCTTCCCAGACATAACTGGTTAGGAGCCCAACATTTAAATACCTGTGGAAGTAAAACTTTTGTTCAATGTCACCTTTGAATAATTTTGTCTTTAGTTGATTATCTGGTTGAATTCTGATTGAATTCTATAGGTAGTGATTACAAATGGTTTTGTACTCAGTTATATCAGTTTTGCATTATCAGTAGCTTCATTTGCTTTATTTCAGTAAAAGTTTTGGGAGGTACTTGTAAATAGGATTATTATCCATTCCTGACTAAGCCTCACCCTTGCCTTGTAGCCACGACTGTATCAAATAATGGATTTATAAGTTTACTTTCTTCAGTTGGTGTATGCTGGCTGTTGTTATAACATGACATATGGTAAAATTGTTTTTTAAATTACCGAGACTGTATCTTCTGCAGAGTTCACCATGTCTTGGAGAAAGTTGTATGTATTACAAAGTATTTTAAACATTTTCTGTATTTCTTTAATTGATACTAATTTTCCAAGCTGCCCTCTGTGTTGCAAGGAAAAACACAGTCCTGCCATACCTCTGGATGATTTATATATATAAACAATCATAGCAAAGTGTGGAAAAATGTACCATAACAGTGCACTTTCTAGGGGATTGATAGTTGAGTTTTTCCTGTAATATTTCTTAGTCGCTTGTGGTATGAGAAGAGATTCCACTTCTTACAGTCTTCCCAGTCTATTTGTAATATATTGCACAGGAAAGCTAGGAATTTAATTGAAAAAAAGCATTTGGAAAAATTTATTTGGGGGAAATTTGTTCCAAAAGTATTTGGATGGCAGACTAGACAGGAATAGACTAGATAGGCTTTCAAATCTATAGTATTGTTTTAAGTACTTTTGTAGCTCAATTTCTTTAGGGCATTCCAGATTTTCTGGTGAATTTTGCCTGTGTAATATAAAATTTGCTTTTTCAATGATTATTAGCCGCAGTAGGCTTGAAATTTGTCTATACTAACTTTCTCAATTTGGAAGTGTGCTTAGGATTTTGTGCTTTGTGGCATGAGATGCAGTAATATACAGAAGAATAATACCTTAATTTAGCTGTGATTTTTTTAAACTGTAACACAGTCTTTCTGCAGTCATAATTTTCTTAGGACTCTGGGAAGTGGAAAACTTTAGGAATGTTTTTAATTCTCAATAAGAAAATATTTAGTCTGACATTGGTATTGGAAGAAATTTTTGTTACTGAGGATTGATGTTCATGTAGGTGCTGGTAAAATAGCCTTGACTGGTAATGCATGTACATGAAGACCTTTCAAACATCAGCACCTCTGTCTTGTAATGGGCTGATATTTCTCTTCAGTTATTTGTATTTTCTTGCTTGGTTTAATTTTTTAAACATTGACTAATTTTGTTTTACGTTGTTTCTGATAGATGCCTCTAGATCTGTCCCCTCTTGCAACACCAATTATAAGAAATAAAATTGAAGAACCTTCAGTTGTAGAGACAACTCATCAAGATAGTCCTTTACCTCATCCAGAGTCTACTACCAATGATGAAAAGGTCAGAACCTTTATTTTTCTTTTTTTGGAATTTATTTTTTGACTTTCTGATGATCTGTAAATTTATTGTATATGGTGATAGCTGCTCTACTTAGCTAGCTGAAAGGAAGAGAGCTTTCATTTGCCACATTCTGGTGGATATACAGGTAACTTGTTCAGTTCTTCAGTTAGAATAATTTCTTTGCTTCCTGTAAAGCTGGCCATCCAGTAAAGCCAGAAAATAAGCAATATTTAAGATTTATGCTATCTTAGAAAAGACTAAAAGGACTCTTTATTCTTGTTTATGCATCATCATTAGTAATAATCACTTCAGTATGTGACTTGCAATGTTTTCGTCTTGTGGAGTTCTCTTGAAGTACAGAAAATTAAACCAATCAGTGAGTTAATTTTTTCTAGTCTTCAATAAATGCAAACATTAGAAGCAGACCATAATAAAGCATAGAGATTGCTCTAGTCAATCTTTATGTGCATCTTCAGTGGGCAGTCTGTGTATGAGGGGCTTAGATGCCTTGCTCCCAGAAATCAGCAAGACTTTTTAGGGTAACAGGTAATTTGGGTTGGAACGGACTGCTGGATTTCCTGATCCAACTTTCTGCTCAAAGCAGGGATTACTTCTGAGACCAGACCAAGTTACTCAGCACTTTGCAGGGTCTAGTCTTGAAACATCTGTGGGAGAGAGACTGCATGGCCTCAGTGCCACCTGCTCCAGTACCAGGCTGTTCCTGTGGGCAGAATGTTTTTCTTTGGATCCAGTCTGAACCTCTCTGATTTCAACTCTTTCTCTTTTACTGCTAGAGGAACTAATGTGAGACTGACCTTTAGTGTGTGAAAGCAATTGAAAAGACTTTCAATGAGGATTTGTCCTTACTGAGCTTTTCTGATTTTCATTAGCTAGCAAAGATGAGTAATCATGGGTAATCAAGGCTATCATGCGGTCTCAAAAATAGTAAAAGCATTTTAAAAGAATGTATGTAAAGAGCATGGATTAAGTGAGTCATAGTCCAGATCTTAAGTCTTCTTTATTTCAGAGGTTAGTTTATGTTTTTTGCTGCAAATACTTATTCCAAGTAATCTAACTTTGGCAGAAAATAATATTACTATCTTCATATAATAGTGGTTCAGTATCTCATTAGCATCATTAGAAGTGAAAATTCTATCTCAGTGCTTGGCAGTATTTATAAACTCGTCTCAGTGACGATGCAGTTCCGGTGTGTCACTGTGACAGTGCTGCTGCTCAATGCCATTCTCATGTCTGATTGTAGAGACAAGCTGAGCAAGGCTGAGGGTGCTGCTTGGAGTGTACAGCTCAACGTGACCTGCAGACATTGAGAAATGTGAACGGAGTGTTGCTCAGTTAGATTTTTGTGTTCTGCAGATGTATTGAAGGACAGAAGGGATATTTTCAGGACATAGCTGGTTTTAAAATACATATGCCACTGTAACCATTTCGTTGGCTGCATATATTTTAGTAGTCTTAAATGATTACAGTCTATTAATGTATATGCAAGGCAGTTCTAATTGTCCTTATAGTTGTCAAAATAGTTCTTGGAGACTCTTAAAAAAAGTATGCTTAAATATTTTCCTAGTTTTCTGAGAGTTCCATGAGTTCTGTAAGGATTCAGTAAGAGGTGATATTTTGCTTTGGACAGACCAACATGTCATTAGAAGGGTATAAAGTCTTTAAGCCTTGAAGTAATAATAAGAGCTCTCAAATATTACAGTTGTTTATTAACAGTACTTTAAAAGGGCAACCCTCAACAGAGTTTTGGAAATTGCTTATTGTTGCTAAGTAGGTAATTGCCTAATTTAATTACTATAAAGCCAGTGGTTTTCTTACAGTAATAATTAAATACAGTATTCGTTCTGGCCCTCTACATTTCTGTATAAAGAATTTTATGTATTTTTGATAGCATTGGAAAGTCACTGCATGAAATTTGCTTTTAGATAGAAAATACTTGCAAATATGCACATCTGAGAACGCTTAAAGTAACTGTCCTGTTCTGTAATTTCCCATTCAGTGGGTTTTAGTTTCAAGAATAGGAATTATAGGAGTTGGAGAAGTCCTTTTAATAAGTCTAGTACCTTTGGGTGGGCTTAAACTTCTGTCCTGTAAGGAAAGGTAGGTAAAGGTATGGTCACTTTCATTTAATTTATTATTGCAAATTCAACTTTATTTTTCTTGTTCTTTAGTGGAAGATATTTATGATATATTTTATTCCAGAAAAATTTATACTTGCATTAGTGATCAATTAGAATCTTCCATCAGACTGTTGGGCCTATGGTTTTGTTTTTATATGCTTATAAAATATCAGTTTCCTTTAAAGCCAAACTTCTTAAATCCGCAGCTTCTGTTTTTGCCACGTTTTTGCAGTAACAGGCACCTGCATGCATTTTTCAGTGTAGCAAAGAGCAAGTTAGTGTAAAGAGGAAGTTAAATACTTTTTCAGCTGTGCAAACACACTCGTGAATAAACACGTTCTTTTTTAATGGCTGAAGATTGTTTCTGTAATCCTGTTTCTGTGATCCTGTAAACAAAGCATAAATACCATCTTTAATGACACAGAAGCAATTATATGTAAGGTTTCTGTTTTCAGAATTTTATTTATTAAAGATTTATTTCACAATTTCATACGTTAATCTTTGGCTGTTGCTGAAGTCTGGTTTCCACAGAACACTGTGTTTAAAAATTTCAGCTTGTCCTTTTCCTGGTAAGTGTTCAAGCCAGGGGGAAACCCAGTTTTACAGTCAGTATTTATTGGAACATGCATTAATTAAGCTCCTGTTGTGAACAGCAAAGAAGTATTCAGAGAGTGCCATCACTTGTATATGGTTACCTGCAGCAACAGTTGGGAGACCAATCCCAGCTGCTTCCCCAGAGGTAGGAGGTAGTACTGACACACCAATGCCTTCTAGACCGGGTTCAGAAAGTGCTCAGAGTCAGGCTGATTGGGTCTCTGAGGAACCTGATCTCATGAAAAATGTTCCTAACTATGGCAGAAGGGATGGACTGGAGTGGTCTGTAAAGGTCACTTACAGCTCCAAGCAATCTGTGATTCTGTGAACGCCCTTCCAAGGGTCCATTGTTTATTAAGTGTACGTATAATCTTGTAGTCTTTGTTCACATGTAAGAACCAGCATGATTTTGCATGTTGCCTCATTTGTGCAGCTTGTTCATACTAGCATACAGATTCAGCTGGTGTTCTGAACTCTGGATTTCCAGCAGTTAAGCAGTTCAGCCTTATTTGTTTTCCCTGTGACTCTTGAACAAGATCTGTAATATGTTATACCAAATTCCTTATTTGCAAAGAAGTGTTTCATCCTGTCCTAACAATGTGATTGGGCTTTTTTTTCTTTCCATTTCCACAATTCTGTACTGGTTGTTTACTTTTTACTCAAAGCTCATCTGTAGTGCTGAGTGCAGTGTTCAAATATTATACCCCAGATTGATAATAAAACAATTTCGCTTTCCTCAACACAGCTTGCTCTTATTCTCCAAAACCTCTCATTTGCTGTACATAGTCTTCTGGGTCCCTTGGGAAAAAATGTGAATGAACTAGTGAACCCTGATGACAAATCTAGCCTCTGAGGTTTTGGAGGGAGAAAATTTCATCATCTGAAGTCTTTTCTTTTGTAAAGCCCACAGTTTGCCAGCAAGCTTGCAGTTCTATGAATTGCTCAAAGGATTTCACACATTTGTGCATTAATATATAAAAAGACAAGCAGTCTGCTAAGAGAGCTCAGACTTTATTACTTAAAGCTTTGTGGATGAATTTT
Organism: Catharus ustulatus; assembly: GCF_009819885.2. Lineage (NCBI taxonomy): Eukaryota > Metazoa > Chordata > Aves > Passeriformes > Turdidae > Catharus > Catharus ustulatus. The sequence goes on from NC_046227.1 coordinate 16,933,022, forward strand.
CAAAACTCAAGCTTCATTCAAAGGAAATATTATTCAGTGCAGTCTGTATGACACAGGTATTGAGATGTTCTCTTTGAATCAGTTTTCCAGTAGAGCAACTGAGGTTTGCTGGTCTTAAGAATGTGATTTTATGCAGTAGCCATTGTCAAAAGAATAACTTGTAAAAAATGCCTGTCTGAAGGTAAATTTGAAGTCTGGCAATATCAAGGGTTTCCCGAGAAGGACAGCACTAGTTACAGTAAGGCCTTTCTGGGTGTTCAGAAACAGGAAATACAGTTACAGCATTCAGTTGATAATGTGCTTTACCTGATTGCTAAGCTAAGAGCTATAGGGATTTTTGTCTACTCTTTATTTGCACCTAGGAAAGTTTATTTTCTGTGCTCAAATAATTTTTTCTGCATCAGGATATGCATATATTTTGCAGAACTCTGAATATAACATTGCAAGTACTTTTATCACTCTAGTTAGACAGCTAGAGATAAAGGCTCAAAAAAAATTGTTTTTATTGTTTTTACTGAACAATAAATATCTTGTTTCTCTTGTTTAAATCCAGAACAATGGACTGAAACTGAAATGTACATAAGGACACCATAAAACATTTTCCTTATTCGGAGTGTGGGTAAACATGATGGTGCTGGTAGTACCATGGGTTTCTTGGGAAAAAAAATTAAAATCTGATCAAAACTGAATTAGAAGTAATAAGAAGTAATAGTAGCCTTAGCATAAATTGAGCCAGGTTTATCATAAAACTAAAATCATTGTTGTTGAAACAATTTTACTTTGGTGGTTTAAATGATTCTTCCAGAGGGGTTTTTTTGTATGTTTTTAATTGTATAACTGATTCTGTTTGCATAATGTTAAAGAAATTCTGATTTGTTCCATCAAACTGTATTCATTTAACAGTTGGAATTAGTGGTCTGTAATTGTATTTTACAAACTGATGAAGCTTTGTTTCCTCAGGAGGTGTCACTGCAGCAGACTGCACAGCCTACATCAACAATAGTTCGGCCAGCATCGCTACAGGTTCCTAATGTACTGCTTACGAGTTCTGACTCAAGTGTTATTATTCAGCAGGCAATACCCTCACCAACTTCTAGTACTGTTATCACCCAAGCTCCATCATCCAACAGACCAATAGTGTAAGTTACATAAATCTTAATAAAACGGTTTTTTGCAGTATTTGAAAATCTGACTTACTTTCAGTTACTATTTCTGCAGTTAATATATGAATTTGAGATGCTTTGGTGTAATGTGGTGCTTTAGTACACATGAAACATTGGACTTTCACTACATGTGAGATATAATGCCATGTTCTCCACATCACTAAGTTCATTTTTTTGATCTTCAAATAAATATTGCATTACACCTGTAAAGAAACAAACCAATTTAAAATAATGTGTAAACTTGTTCTCTTTCTGGATAAGTTTTCTTTTATATAGTTCATTCCTTTTTCAGTCCAGTTCCAGGTCCTTTTCCTCTGCTGTTACATCTTCCTAATGGACAAACCATGCCTGTTGCTATTCCTGCATCTATCACAAATTCTAATGTGCATGTCCCTGCTGCAGTTCCAGTAAGTAAGCATGATGCTATATTAATTTGAAAGTGGAGCAGATTTGCATAAGTGCAGCATAGAACTTAGTTTTAAGCACCTTGATAGCTGTTTTGGCTTCAGAGGGTAGTGCTGTCAAATGCTCTCTATTATGATAACATACTCAGGTTTTCTTCATTTTTATACTTTATCTGGTCAGCTTGTTAGACCTGTCACCATGGTGCCTAGTATCCCAGGAATCCCAGGGCCTTCCTCCCCACAGCCAGTGCAGTCTGAGGCTAAATTGGTAAGTGAAAAACTCCATTATTCCTCAAGAAGAGTAACTTGAGAAATTAATTAAATTCTATTGCTTTTTGAAACAGCTTTAGTTTTCTTTTATTAATCTAAATTCTGCAAGTAAAAATTTAATAAAAACAGAAAAATAACAGCTGTATTTATTTTACAGTTCTTTCCAATTCCAGCCCATGTTAGTTCTGTTCTTAATGGCCGTTTTGATCTTATTTTTAGTCATTCTTTTAAATAAATTAAATTTCTAACTAAACTCCTGCTTACTACTTGTATCAGAGGATCAGAAATGCTAGCTGGAAGAAAGACAGGCAAGATTAGTAGCATGTGAACATTTCCTTCAGAGAAGCAGAATGTTTCCTCCCAAAAGAATGATATTTCTTTAAAAAATAAGAAAAATATGGTTTTTGAAATGTTTTCAGAATCTCAACTGGATGTAGTCCATTTGGCAAGTTTTGCAATTAGATATGTGGTACTTATGTAGTTAACAAATTATTCTGTGTGGAGGTTGTTTCTGTTGTGTTGGGTGTTTTTGGGGGGAGTTGAGGATTATTTGGAAAATGTCTAAAACAAGCAAAAAATTGTTCTGGTTTTTCTTTGGTGGAGGCTGTTCTTTTTACATTAGATAAGTCACCATTTATGGTGGTAGTTTGAATTAATTTATTGAAGCATTTTATGCAGCGTTAGGCAGTTGCTTTTCTTTTTTTTTTTTTTTTGGTCGTGTTTGTTCCAAGTGTTCTAAAGCAATAGAAAATTTATTATTAAACTGTAATTAACCCATTTATATATTTACAAGATGCCTCTATAAACAGTGTCTATCCTGTGAAATAGTGTTCCTCTTCCTTCAGCTGTTACTTTGTGCTAATAGAGAAATCAGGAACCCCTGCTAGATAAAATACATTTTTCTGCATTGATATTGGTAAGTGGAAGGATGCCCTTAACATTTTAGGTCTCATTTCTCTTGATCTAAGCCTTTCTTTCCTTACCTGTTTTCTCTTCTCAAGCCACAGTATGAAAAACAGTGAGTCTGGTTTTTCTGGAGGTAAGGGGTTCCAGTAGAGTGAGCACACCTGTACCACATTCACCAAATACTGAAAATTCTGTGGAGAGGTGCACTGACTGCCTAATGCTCTCACATCTTCCTTAATTTCCCTGCTCTGTTGAACACAATTACTTTTGAAATAGTGTAGATGAGGACATAAGGGGAGAAGGTCTGTTTCTGTGCATCCTTGCCCCCTAGGAGTGGGGAAATGAGTCTTTAATACTTCAGAAAATACTTAAATGTAACCAACTCTTACAAAATTAATTTACCTTAAATCCAGGAGAGAAGAATGTAAAAAAAAAGTGAAAACAAGTACTGTTTTCTTAGAAGCTGAACATGTTTTAGAGTCAGGAGTCTCACATGCTTAATTCTGTTTGGAATCCAGGAGGAATTGGTTCCAAATAATTTTTAGATGGGCAAGAAATTAGGATTTTAAGTGTATGACTGAGTGATTTACTCTTAGAATGATTTAAAGGCAGAAAGGAAATACATGTCTGTGGTGAAGACTTTGATCTCACATTGGAAGAAGCAATCACTCAAATGCAAAGGAAAACAAAGATCATTAGACTTAAAATTTAACAGTCTCATTAGCCTTCTCGTTACAATTTAGCTAATATATGCACTTCAGTGATTGCTTTTCTTTTTTTTAAGTGAGACTGTAAAAAGGGTATTTGCAGTATTTCCTTTTCTTGTTGCTTAATATGAAGCATGAGCAGAATTCAAGAATATCAGAATTATGTACATTTTTTATGCTCATTTACTTTTATATAGCGCCTACTCACAAAAATAAAAAAACTAATTTCTTATCCCTCTGAAAGTAAAAGCAATTTAATGAGAAACTTAATGTTTATGTAGAAAACCCTCCAAGAGTAAGACTAATTTCACTGTGCCATGGGATGCATTGGCAGATATGTGATGGTTTATTAACTGCAAAGTTCAATTTAATTTTTTAAATTTAAATCTTTGTGTTACCAAGCCTTTTCTGTTCATGTCTCTCTTAAAAATAATTTTGCTTGCTGCATACTAAATTCTATGAAGGTCTACTAACCAGGTTTATTTTTCACTTTTGTTCCTGGTTAACCCAACAGAAGACAATACTTAGTTTTACAGCTTGCTTTTCATTTCATTCATAGTTCACATTTAATGTTGAAATATAAGCTATTACACTGAAATTTGGTAAATGAACAGTGTGTGTTTAATGTATTAATGGTATACTGCAATTTCTGGATTTATTGGTATGCTAAAGTTAGCTGAACACTGGAAACATGTCCTGTGTCCTTTTGCTTATTATGACCACATTTCTTCTTCATGTTGGGAGGCAGTTCTGAAGGGCAGAGGAGTCCAGGACAACCCTTAAGAAGTAAATCTTAAAGGTGCAGGAGCAGGCTGTCCCCATGTGCTGAAAGATGAGCCAGCAGTGAAGATTGACCTGGCTGAACAGAGAGTCTTGGCTGGAACACAGGAGAAAAAGGAAAGTGTGTGACCTGTGGAAGGAGGGGCAGGCAACTCAGGAGGACTACATGGTTGTTGTGAAGTTATGCAGGGCCAAAGGCCAGCTAAAACTTCATCTGATTATTGCTTTAAAAGGCAACTGAATATATTTGTGTAAGTACATCAACAACAAAAGGAGGTCCAAGGAGAATCTCCGTCCTTTATTGGATGTGTGGGGAAACATAGTGACAAAGGGTGAGGAAAAGGAGAAGTACAGTAGTTTCACGAATACAAGCCGCACGGATTATAAGCCGCACCCCCGGTGCCTCGACAATGTTGCTGTCTTTGTCAATAGATAAGCCGCACCCCGAATATTAGCCGCACTTTCGTTCGTCGCGAGAATCCATGCGCAGCTTTCACAAATTGGCCAATTAGTAACAGGATCGCGGCATAGCGGGCTTTACTGGCTCGGGGCGGGGCCAGGCAGGCTCGGCCCGCTCATGGTTGCCGACGGGGCCGGGTGGCCCAGCTCAGCGCCACGGCTCGGCGGGGCTGGCCGGGTGGTGCTGCCGCCGCCACCGGGCTCGCTGGCCCCCCTCTCCCGTCAGCACCGCCCCGCTGCCGCGTTCGCTCGCCCGGCTGGCAGGGCTGCCGCCGCCGGGCTCGCCGCACGCCCCGCTGCCGCTTTCGCTCGCCCCGCTGCCGCTTTCGCTCGCCCCGCGCCTCGCGAGCGCCGCGCCCGCCCCGCGGCGCTTTCGCGGCTCGCGGCGGCGCTTTCGCGGCTCGCGGCGGCGCTTTCGCGGCTCGCGGCGGCGCTTTCGCGAGCGCCGCTTTCGCTCGCCCTGCCGGCAGGGCTGCCGCCGCCGCCACCAGGCTCGCCGGCCGCCCCCTCCCGTCTGCACCGCCGCCGCGTTTCCTCACCCTGGCCGGCACTGCAGGCCCCCGCACCGCCGGGCTCCCCCACGCTGCTGGCCCCGATTATGCTGGGCTTCCCCCGCTGCCAGGCAGCCCCACCCGCCGGCCTTCCTGCTTCTGCCATGCTCCCCTGCACTGCTAGCCCCAGTTCTCCCGGGCTCACCCGCCCTGCTGGCTCAGGCTCTGCCGCCCGCCCCCCACACTGCTGGCCCCGCCTCTGCCAGGCTTTCCCACCTCTGCCGGGGCCGGCCGGGCTCCAGCTTGGCTTGGGGCTGCCGCGGGCTCTCACTTCCGTGTTGGCAGCTTTTAGAATTTTGTTAATAGATTAGCCGCCCCGGAATATTAGCCGCACTTCCGGGTTTCCACCAAAATTTTGGTCAAATTGGTGCGGCTTGTATTCGTGAAATTACTGTACTTAAAGCCTTTTTTTACTTCAGTCTTTGATAGTAAGACTGGTTCCTCTCTGGGTACCCAACCCCTTGAGCTGGAAGACAGGCATGTGGAGGAGAGCAAAGCCTCTGTAATCCAACCAGCTGCAGCAATGAGACACACAAAAGGTTATAGGGCTGGATGGGATCCCAAGGGTACTGAGGGAGCTAGGGAGGAAGCTCAGCAAAGCCACTTTAAATCATTTACCAGCAGCCCTGGCTGACTGGGGAGGTCCCATGTGACCAGAGGTCAGTAAATGTGATGCTCATCTTTGGGAGGGGCTGGAAGGAGGATCTGGGGAACTGCAGGCCTGTCAGCTTGACCTCTGTGCTGAGGAAGGTCATGGAACAGATGATCTTGATCATAGCACACACAGAACAGCCAGGAGCAGGTCCAGCCAGCATGGATCCGTGACAGGCAGACCTCTTGACTGACCTGCTTGGCTTCTGTGGCAAGGTGACCTACTTAGTGTATGAGGAAAATGCTGCCGGTGTTGTCTACATGGACTTTACTAAAGCCTTTGACTCTGCTGCAGCATTCTCCTGAGGAAACTGCTCATGGCTTAGATACAGTCTGCTGGGTAAAAAAAACTGGCTGAGTGGCTGAGTCCAAAAAAGTGGTGGTAAATGGAGTTAAATATGGTTAGAGGCCAGTTACAAGTGGTGTGTTGGTCTGCAGGAGGGTGGGAATTCTCTGCAGAGGGATCTGGACAGGCTGAATCAGTGGGCTGGGGCCATTTGTATGAGGTTCTACATGGTGAAGTGCCAGGTCCTGTATTTGGGTCACAGCAATCCCAGGCAGCATCACAGGCTGTGGGCAGGATGGTTGGAAAGCTGCTTGCTGGAAAAGGACCTGGGTGTGCTGGTCAGCAACCAGCTTAATGTGAGCCAGCAGTGCCCAGGTGGCCAAGGAGGCCAGTGGCATCCTGGCTTGTGTCAGAATCAGCAATAGTGTGACCAGCAGGACCAGGGCAGGGATTGTCCCCCTGTACTCTGCAGTGGTGAAGACACACCTCAAGTACTGTGTCCAGTTCTGGGCTCCTCACTGCAAGACAGACATTGAGGTGCTGGAGCATGTCCAGAGAAGGGCAGTGGAGCAGGTGAAGAGTCTGGAGAGAAAGTCCTTTGGAGATTGGCTGAGTAAGCTGGGGCTGTTTAGCCTGGAGAAGAAGCAGCTCATGTGGGACCTCCTTGTTCTCTACAGCTACCTCAAAAGAGGGTGTAGCCAGGTGGGCCTCAGCCTCTTCTATTATTGCAACTGATAGAATGAAAGCAAACAGCCTCAAGTTGCACCAGGGGAGCTTTAGATTGGATATTTAGGAAAAATTTTTCTCAGAAAGGGTTGTCAAATACTGGAACAGGCTGCCCAAGAAGTGGTGAAGTCACCATCCCTGGAGGTGTTTAAATGACATGGAGATGTGACACTTAGGGCCATGGTTTAGTGGTGGACTTGGCAGTTCTGGGTTAATGGTCAGACTTGATCTTAAAGGTCTTTTACAGCCTAAACAATTTTATGAACCTATGAAATCTGTCAGCATAGTATTCTTGGTGTATTTTGAACAAAAAGCCGGATGAAGGGGTGAAGCTGTGATGTTCCCTTCACAACATTCCCAGGAGTATAGATATTTGGAATTTTTTTGACTGTTGCTTTATTTCTTGCTTATTATTAGGGGAAAGTATTTTTTGTTCTTTATAGATGGACCTTGCAATCTCATGGATTTTTTCGTATTGCATTAAAAAATGTAAGAATAGAGTATGCAGCAAATACAGAAAACATGCAGGAATCGATTCCCTTACCTCCTTGGGTATTTAAGTAAGCGTGGTACTGTATGGAATGCAGAGTTTGCAAAGTTAGCATGGTTTATTTGTATCTCTGAAGGGTTTTATTATATCTGGTTTTGGCAGTTGTTGAACCTCTCCTGTATTGAAAGACTGTACTTGCTGTCATGGTATCCTGTATTTTCTACTATCATACCAAAATACTATTTCAGGGTATTCTAAGTTGACATAGGTCTAATAACTTCAGAGGTTGAGTAAAATTCCTGAAGAGCTGGTTGTAATAAATTTGATGTGAAATAGAACCAAGTTGTTGCATTGTTACCAGATCTAGAGCTGTCCTGTGTAGAAGGTGCAGCTCTTTGTTTCAGATGTAATACCTGGCACGAACCAGGCACTTTCTTTTGTGCTTTGTGCTTTTCTTTGCAGAGGCTATTTATGCATATTTTAAGGACCTAACGCATTTTAGAGATTTAAAGTAAGAAAATAACTTTGTGTTCTGATTTTATTCCTCATTGCAATCATTCATTTGACTCTTACTTGCTTACAAAAGGCCACTGTTCTGTAGACTTTTTTTTAAAGTGAGCATGAGAAGTAGTTAGATAAAAGTCAAATTAGAGACTGTAGTGCTTGTTTCCTAATGCTCTGAAATTTCAATATTAATTTAGATAACTTCATTTCTATATTTTTATTAACATGAGAACAACACACTTTTATTTTGATGACCGATGAATACCTGTTGTTTCCTTACGAGTTGTCAAATTGTACAAAGAAATGTATTTTTTCTTTATAAGTTCAGGAATTAACTTTAGTGAAACAAATTGATATTTTCATTTCTAAAATCAAAAACTTAAAATATCTTAAGATGTCTTTGCTAATGCCTTCCTATAGCACAGTTAACATTTTTCTTCAACTGTCCTAGAAGTTGTAAAACCCTTTAAGGGTAAAGGAACGAAGGTACTTGCTGAGAATTTTTTCCCACAATGGACAGCTTGTGGAGACTTTGTAACCTTTACAAATGGTCTCTCTTACAGCATTTGAAAGGATTTTTTTATTAGGGTGTCCAAGTTTAATGCATAGTAATCAAAACTGTGTATTTATTTCTATGTTTGATAAAGTTTTCAGTCTGAAGTGTCAAACTCCATCAGCATGGCAGTTTTGGTTATTGATGTGAAGCGAGTTACTGAGATGTCACCTCTGGAACTCTGTTCTTTGCTGAAATGGTCTTTTCTCTGGTTACTGTTCAAGTTGCCTGGCATTAAATGGTTGCATGAATTCCATAGAGGAACAGTTGTGTGTGGGAAGAGATTGACTGAGTGAAATAGCAGATAGAAAAATGTATACCAACTGCAAGGACTAATAACTGAGAGGAAAAGATAGGCATAAAAAAGAAATACATAAAAGTGATGACACACAAAAATTTAAAAATTTTTTGTGCAGTGAGCCAAATCCTTAGGATTGGTGACATTATTGCAAGAGGCTCTCAACTGTTGACATTAAGTCAAGGAATGCATTAAGCACTATCTCAGGGTGTTTTTCACCACAGAAACATATACAGTGCTTTATGTGTTTAAGTGCTGTGGAAGAATTGCATGAAATCAGATTGCATTTCTAATTTTATTTCCCCAGTATTGAATTGTAGTGAACAGAACTGGTCCATTCACAGCTATGAATGGCACTGTTACTGTAGTTTTGAACTTTTTCTCTACTGCTTGTAGAACTGAAGTAAAAAATTACTAGAGATTTTATTCAGACAGAAACTTGTCTTTTACTGCTATTATTTTGGAAATGTTCTTACATCTTATACCAAGAATGACATTCAGTAGGAATAAAAATGAGCTTCAGATTTCTGTGGCACACTTAATATGACTGTCAGTTTTTCTGACATGATTCCATGTTTATTGGTATGCTAAAGAAACTAACTTCCACATACAGTAGTTTCACGAATACAAGCCGCACGGATTATAAGCCGCACCCCCGGTGCCTCGACAATGTTGCTGTCTTTGTCAATAGATAAGCCGCACCCCGAATATTAGCCGCACTTTCGTTCGTCGCGAGAATCCGTGCGCAGCTTTCACAAATTGGCCAATTAGTAAGAGGATCGCGGCATAGCGGGCTTTACTGGCTCGGGGCGGGGCCAGGCAGGCTCGGCCCGCTCATGGTTGCCGACGGGGCCGGGTGGCCCAGCTCAGCGCCACGGCTCGGCGGGGCTGGCCGGGTGGTGCTGCCGCCGCCGCCGGGCTGGCTGGCCCCCCTCTCCCGTCAGCACCGCCCCGCTGCCGCGTTCGCTCGCCCGGCTGGCAGGGCTGCCGCCGCCGCCGCCGCCGGGCTCGCCGTCCGCCCCGCTGCCGCTTTCGCTCGCCCCGCGCCTCGCGAGCGCCGCGCCCGCCCCGCGCCGCGCCCGCCCCGCGGCGCTTTCGCGGCTCGCGGCGGCGCTTTCGCGGCTCGCGGTTCGCGGCTCGCGGTTCGCGGTTCGCGGCTCGCGGTTCGCGGCTCGCGGCTCGCGGCTCGCGGTTCGCGGCTCGCGGCTCGCGGCTCGCGGTTCGCGGCTCGCGGCTCGCGGTTCGCGGTTCGCGGCTCGCGGCGGCGCTTTCGCGGCTCGCGGCTCGCGGTTCGCGGCTCGCGGTTCGCGGCTCGCGGCGGCGCGCTCGCGGCTCGCGGTTCGCGGCTCGCGGTTCGCGGCTCGCGGTTCGCGGCTCGCGGCTCGCGGCTCGCGGCTCGCGGTTCGCGGCTCGCGGCTCGCGGCTCGCGGTTCGCGGCTCGCGGTTCGCGGCTCGCGGTTCGCGGCTCGCGGCTCGCGGCAGCGCTTTCGCGGCTCGCGGCTCGAGGCTCGCGGTTCGCGGTTCGCGGCTCGCGGCGGCGCTTTCGCGGCTCGCGGCTCGCGGTTCGCGGCTCGCGGCGGCGCTTTCGCGGCTCGCGGTTCGCGGCTCGCGGCGGCGCTTTCGCGGCTCGCGGTTCGCGGCTCGCGGCGGCGCTTTCGCGAGCGCCGCTTTCGCTCGCCCTGCCGGCAGGGCTGCCGCCGCCGCCACCAGGCTCGCCGGCCGCCCCCTCCCGTCTGCACCGCCGCCGCGTTTCCTCGCCCTGGCCGGCACTGCAGGCCCCCGCACCGCCGGGCTCCCCCACGCTGCTGGCCCCAATTCTGCTGGGCTTCCCCCGCTGCCAGGCAGCCCCACCCGCCGGCCTTCCTGCTTCTGCCATGCTCCCCTGCACTGCTAGCCCCAGTTCTCCCGGGCTCCCCCGCCCTGCTGGCTCAGGCTCTGCCGCCCGCCCCCACACTGCTGGCCCCGCCTCTGCCAGGCTTTCCCACCTCTGCCGGGGCCGGCCGGGCTCCAGCTTGGCTTGGGGCTGCCGCGGGCTCTCACTTCCGTGTTGGCAGCTTTTAGAATTTTGTTAATAGATTAGCCGCCCCGGAATATTAGCCGCACTTCCGGGTTTCCACCAAAATTTTGGTCAAATTGGTGCGGCTTGTATTCGTGAAATTACTGTACTTTAGTAAAATCACATGTATGTCAGTTTTGTGGTATTTTAGAGAGGCTTTGAAGTAGATGAAATAATTGTCTTTTAAAAAAACCCAAAACCCCCAAAAAACTTCCTCACTAAGATAAGGATGCATGATTCTAAATAACTGTAGAATTGCTTCTGATGTTCTTATGAGAAGGTCTGTAATTGTATGCTTTCTGTGTATGAAACATGAGCCTCGAGTTGCAACTGTAAAACATCCTTTTGGAGTGTGCAGCTTGTGGGTGCAAACTTAGCATTCAGACTCTTCAGCATGGATTGCAGAAGTTTCTGAAGAATCTCAAAATTGCTTTAATGTGGAATATTTCCCTCTGTCTCCTCCTTCTCATGCAAAACTTTTTGTCACAATCTGAAAAATACCTTGCACTCAGTAGGGAACCAGTAGATTTTTGCAGGAGGTTTCTACTGAGAAGTGACAGAGGGCAGCCTGGCAAATGTTCAGGAACCAACATTAACTTGCTGGAGCCCGGCATGGGACCTTGTGTTCAGCAGAATTCTTCTGACCTGTCTCTCTGCATGCCGAGCTAATCAGCAAACACCTAATGAGCCTACTCTCAAGAAACAGACCCTCTCACAACCTACTTCATTTTCATATGTTCTCAGGGGGTGGAGAGACAAGACTTCATAAGGACTGATGATGCTGCAAAGACCACAATAATGATAATTAACTTGCTGAATTTAGAAGATTATGCTGTTAATTAGTTGCAAAATAAAGATAAGTAATAGAGGAGCAGATGGTAGGATAACACCCAGGAGAAGGGAGGGTTATTACTCTGATGAGCTTTTGTGGCAGATATGAAATATGGATCTGAGTTTTTCACAAATTGTTTCTAGAGTATATTATCGTGTTTCTGTGAGCTCTTGATGGAATGATCTAGTCCTACCAAATTTTGACAGATGTGGTGAGGATTTGTTTTCAGGGATATACATGAATGATAAAACCTTGCTAATCAAGATTTTAAAAGCTATTAATCTATCTTAAAATACGAATTTTAGTTTGCCTATAACCACATAATATCAAAAACCTCACTTGTCATCAAGTTTCCCGACATAAAAATGCTTATATACATTTATTCTAATATATGTTTCTGTGTTCTTGATTGTTAAAAATGAGATTCCCATTGAATTTGGGGAAACTGTCTCCCTACTCACAAGAAGCACAACATCTGTATAGTATTTTACTCCAGCATTACCTTTTAAAATATGAAACCTAATAAACACACAAGCTGGAAATCTCCTCGTGAAAATCAGTAAATATTCCTCAGCACAGTGTGTCTGCATTTGTGGATAATTTAATCCTACTGTAGTTTTACTTTTTAAACTTTGTAATATGAAATTAAATCTAATTATTTCTTATTCCTGTTTTCATAGTACATTGCATTTAACAATGTAATTCTCAAAAGAAATTTAAATTACTCATGAATTTACAGGATATAATGTTTAAATGCTAGCATTAGAGTAAGTAAAGTCAAGTCCAACTTTTGTTTGCCAGTCCCAGTGCAAACACATCAATTATACCCTCGTGGGCAAAACAGGCTCATCTTGAGGAAATCAGTTTCATTTATTACCAGTCACATCTGAGTAGGATAACGCACCCAAAACTTAAAAACACCTTCCCCCTCTTTATTCCTGGGTTTAACTCTTCTCTACCTCATGCCCCTCAGCAGCACAGGGGAAGGGGGAGTGGTGGTTGTGCTCAGTTCCTCAGACATCTCTGCTGCTCCTTCCTCTGCCTGGGGAGGACTCCTCTCACTCTTCACAGAATTGCAGCATGGGCCAAGTTGGAAGGGACCACAGAGGTCATCTGGTCCAACCCTCCTGTTCCAGCAGGGCCATCCCAGAGCACGTAACACAGGATGGCAGCCAGAGAGTTCTTGCCTATCTCCAGTGATGGAAGCCTCACATCCTGGCTGGACAATCTTCCAGTGCTCGCTCACCTGCACAGTAAAGTCTAAAACTCTCCTAGTATGACAACCTGAAATAAAAGAGCATGCCCTTTAAATGATTTGTACTTTCATTACTCTCTTGATTAGGACTGATGAAAATTTATTATAACAGCAAGTTATAAGAGAAATAATTCTAAAGTAATTCAAGTAATAAATTAAAATACACTGCAAAAAATCTTAATAACATTTAGAAAAGGTTATTGTCATGTTAGCGTTAAATACTTGCTAGTTTCTTCTAAAAAATATTTTTTTAAAAACTGACTTGGATGTGATGTTTTCCTGATAGTCCTGGTAGTCGTTGTGTATAAAATTTTACAGTTTAGACACCAGGATTAGTTGAAGGGAGAGAGGAATCATCAACTTTGTAGTTGTGCAGGTAGATCATAGAGCATAGTAATTTGAGTTAGACAGTTAGAAAACACTTAAGCCTATTGGAGACAGGGACTAAAATTGTTTTTTAGCTTGTTTTTCTGAGGAGTATTAGGAAGGTACAAGTCAATTCTTGACTTTAATTACAATGTTAACTGCCTAAGGGCTTTCAGAGTGCTGTACATATACTAAAAATTATGGACATATCTTAAAAATCTTTGTCATCCTGCCCTAATGCTTGCAGCTATCCTAAATTTTTGTTGTTAACATTGAACACTGGGGAAACTGCAGTAAATTTGATTTGTGTCATTTTCTGAAGTGTCTTCTTCATTCTGGAAAACTTATGAAGTTCATACAATAGGTGAGGAACAACTCTTTTAGCTGTTGGGATTAGCTCCCAGTTTTCATGTGCACTTGAATGGTTCTTACCTGCTGTAATGTGCTGCTAATTCAATCCAGAGCAATCACTGCAGAATAGATTTACTACAGAAGTCACTGGCTAAAGATTCCTTAATAGCAAGCCAGTAGCGGACTGTAGGAGTTTCTTGGCTCTCTCTGTAGTCCTCTGTTATGGTACCTACTGGTGCTGACTATGTGCTACCCAATCCATGTAGTTGATGGTAACTTGCCATGTTTCAGACCTGAACATTTTGTGCAGTTCTGGCAGAGGTAATCTGCAATCTCTTTTAATTGTAATAGGATCCAGGAAAGCCTGTCACCATACAAGGTAGGAGAGAACTGTTACTATATTCCAGGCACTTAATTGTTGGGACACATTGGATACTACAGTTTATACAGAATATCTGCTTAAATAAGTGTAAAGTTTTCTGTTTATTCTGAGCTGGCCAAATGCTACCTCCCTCTAGTATTCTTAAGACATTCTATTAATGTTAATATATAGGCAACACTCTTCATATTTCAAAATATGATATTACAAGGTATCATAATTTCCAAATTTGTATGTTAAAGTCATTAATATTTTCTTAAACTTGTATTGGATTCTTAAAAAAATCCAGTGTTCAATAGAAAAACATTTTCTAACACTGTCTGCTAAGGTAAATTCTTCAGTAAAAACAAAAAAATCATGATAAATTGTACAGTATTCATGGAATTTTAAGAAAGGATCTGGAATTAGAAGCAGTTGTATCTGCTGAAATTGGACTTTGTTACTGAAGATCAAGAAGTAGTTTTAAATCGAATGTATTATATTAGAGTTTTAATAGGTTTCACCAAAAGTTGAATGAAATATCTTTCAACAGACAGTCAGTAAAATACTTTAAAATTGTCCATCAGGTTATCAGGAACTCTTGAGTGTATTATATACAGCTGAATTTGCACATTACTGTTCTTAGTGGCTGTGTGCAGGAAAGGAAGACCATCAAACCTTTTAGCGGTCTTTTACTGCAAAGTAGTATGCTGTAGTATCTTGCATATTTCTACATAAATAATCTTTACATATAACCTGAAACTTCTTAGTTATTTGTATATCATTAAGATGTTTCAGTAAAGATCTTGGCTGTTGTCTAATTACCCATAGGAAGGATTGCAGAGGTGAGTACATGTAAAAACCATGAATTAGCGGAGGCATAACAAGCTATTTTAAAATGAATAGAAATAGAGAATACCAGAATTTTTAAAATGGAAAGATGCTTATGTGCTGGTTGTTACATATTTTCCTTCGTATGTCATTGTTACTCTTCTGGTGCTACCAGATTCAGCAACTGCTTATGGCCTTCCACTCATCTGTTGGCACAGTTCACTACAGATGAGGCTTTCTCCAATGCTTTACCATCCTTCCCTTTCTGGGATCTTATGTAAACCTCATTGCTATTGTCACGTTTGCAGAAATTTTCCCCCTATTTTTAGGTATATGCCTAGGTCACTGTTGAAAGCCTGTATTAAGAAACTGTTTAAGAGTTGGAGTTCCTGTTTCCAGAGTGGAAGTAACTGCTTATATAAATGGTTAATCATTCAAGTTAGCATGATAGAATATTTCTTTCCTTTTTCTTTATTTTCTGCTTTCAGAGATTGAAAGCAGCCTTGACCCAGCAGCACCCTCAGGTAACAAATGGAGATACTGCCAAGGGACATGCAAGTGGGTTGGTTAGGACTCAGTCAGAGGAACCACGACCACAGTCACTACAACAGCCTGCAACTTCAACAACTGAAACACCGGTATGGCAGCAGTGCCCATGTGCCTGCTACCTCCTCCTTTTGTGTTGAAAATACATAGATTTTTTTTTTGTTTGTGAAATAGAGATTGACTCTTTTAGTCAATAGCTCTGTAGCAGTAAAATGTTTACACGTTCTTAAATGCTTCTAAAATCTGTTGTCCAAGATGATTTCAAAACAGGTAGTATCTATCTGTGCAAATTTAGGACTAAGTCCTGGTTCCTGGAGTTCATTGATAGGAGATCATGTGGTAGCTGAAATTTTTACAGCTGCTCAGTATATATATTTGAAAAAAAAAAGTGCTTTTATTTTGTGTTTGTTGCATTTGTTTTATGTTTATTTTATATCATAAATATGCTTAGAATTTTTTTCATTGCAGCAGGTATCCTGCTTATGTTAATTTGCTTGAAGGATCTTTTCTGGGCTGCCACAGAAGAGTGTCTGCTGTGTCATTAAGTGTACTTCATCATCTCAGGCCCTGCAATGGGGGGCTCTGGTTTTAGGTGTGATTTGTTGTCCTTTTGAGATAA
Source organism: Catharus ustulatus (assembly GCF_009819885.2). Lineage (NCBI taxonomy): Eukaryota > Metazoa > Chordata > Aves > Passeriformes > Turdidae > Catharus > Catharus ustulatus. The sequence goes on from NC_046227.1 coordinate 16,948,984, forward strand.
TGCATCAGAACAGAGGAGTAAAAGGCAAAACCTCTGAGTCAGACTGGAAGTGGGCTTGCTGCTGGAGGAAGGATAAACTTCCTGGTGAATCCTGGAGGATTGCAGCTGTTGTATTTCTAAAAACCTCTTGGAATGTTTTTTCAAAATGCTTTTTAAAATCTCAAAGAGTTATTTTCAGAATTTGTAACATAATATTAATTTTATAAAAGCTACATACCCAGCCTAGAACCAACAGGACTTAAATCTGCAGTGAAAGCCTCAGATTCTTACACTGGCCAGTGAAATCAAGTAATTTATCAAAACAAATATGTTTGGAACAGAAGAAGGTGGGGGAAAGTGACCCATCATAAAAGGAACTCTTTGTTAAGGCTACTGTTCCCCTATACTGCCTTGAGGTTTTTTTAAAGAATATTTTCATAATATCACATAGCAGAATTTTCAAGATTAAAATTGCTATTTGATTGTTTTAGAGCTATTTTACAATTAACATTAATAAAAAATAGCGACTGTTTCATTCTTAAAACACTGATTTGAGTTCCCAGGATTTTTTTATTCTCTGCTATTTAGAATTAATGCCCAATTGATATGCCAGCTGATAGGTGTTTGGGGTTTTAAAAAATAAAACTTTCTTGCTGGACTAGACTGAATGTGGAGATGTACCTATGAGTGTCATGTGAACAGTTATGTTCTGTCTGTCTTTTCTCTTTAAAGGATTTTAAGATCCATTACATTGTTATTATATTTCAGTAAATCTTTGTCTAGGGTCTGTATACAACTATGAAGTGAATATAAGATATAATTGAAAGTATAGAAGTATTTTGATACTGTCATGTAATGTGGGTAGATTAAGGGAGATTGTTGTTCAGTGGTGGGGGAACACATCACTGAGTGGGAAATTGCTGTCTGGAGATCCAGGGATCAGGGAGTCTCAGCACTGCCAGCATTTGTCAGACAGCTTCTGTGAAGTGGGCATAAACAATTGTATCATTTTTCAGTTGCGACTAGGTGTGTGGGAAGAGTCAAAAATAGAAAATTTATTTCCTACTAAATGTAGCTTGGAACCTATTTTGGATGTAATACATTATTGTGAGATGATCAGGAGTGTAAGTACGAGTAAAAGTTTTTAAAACACCACTGTAGAGTTAAATGGATACAACTTTCAAAAAACAATGTGTAGCCTGAATGTGTTTAGAAATGCCCTGAATGCTTTTCTCAAGACATGATGGCTGTTTGTACCAGTGCTGTAGGTTAAGTCATGACTGTTTGCAGGCATCACCAGCTCAGCCTACGCCACAAACACCAAATACGGGCGGTCGGCGAAGAAGAGCTGCCAATGAAGACCCTGATGAGAAAAGGAGAAAGTTCCTGGAGAGGAACAGAGCTGCTGCTTCCAGGTGCCGACAGAAACGGAAAGTCTGGGTGCAGTCATTGGAGAAAAAAGCTGAGGACCTGAGCTCACTAAATGGCCAGTTGCAGGTATACTTTTTATTTCAAGGAAAAATTAATAAGCTTTTTGTTCTTACTGAGTGATCCTTGATCAGTGGAGCTTAAAACTTTGCATGAAATCTGAAACATAAATGGTTTATAACTGGTGGCTTAGGCTTAAAATTCAGAACTAGTTGCATATAGGAGTAAAATTAGAGGATAAGAGCATACTCATCTTTGAAGACATGTAAATTTAAGGATCATGCCCTTCTATCCTTTGTTCCATTTGAAGGAACTGTCAGACTATGATTCTATACTAAAATGACAAGATGTGTTGGAATAAACACTTAGGAGCAACATAATACTCTTGCTTGAACACATCTTGCTCTTAATTTGTATCACAGCCTGGGTTGAGTAAGTTTTGGGCTTATTTTCTTTGGTTCTTTTTTTTTTTCAATTTTTTTTCCTTTAAAGTGAATGTAGTGCTTGTGAAAGGTGCCAGGTTGACATCAGTGGATACTGAGGGCTGCTTTTGTCCACAGAATGGGTACGACAGTGGCAGTGCAAATTTTTACCACTACCACCTAAATCCTGTAGAGATGAAGTGTGCTGTAAGAGGGTAGAGCCTAGTGCATGTTGCAGGTCACTTTTCCACCTCATCTGATCTCAGAAAGTTGTCATGTGAATGTACTTTTCCTCTGTAGAACAGTCCATGATCCTTTTGTTTAAACTATTATTAAATGTTAAAGCATACTTTCCTGATGTTTTCCAGCAGCACATTAAAAATTGGCACAAATTACTGTTTTCAAAATAGAAGTCTAAAAACTTCATTTTGCAAGTTGCTGAAGGGAGAAACTATGTAATTCCTAAATTAAACATTTATTTTAAAAATGCAGTGAGATATATTTTAATATGTTAAAGTGTCACTTGTTTTTCTTCATCAGAGCTGTTCACTGAGTCAAATTCATAGATCATCATCTTCCTATGAAAACTCACCTCTCATGCTGTTTGGTATAGAAAACATCACAATTTGATCAACAGGAAAGTAGGGCATGTTGAGGTTATCTTCTATCATGTAATCAAAATTACAGTGTATCAGTCATCATGTTCATGTCTTTAAAAATACTCAGCATCCCAGACCCTGAAATGTAAAAGATTCCTACCTAAGCACACACCATTAAATGGTTTCCTGTGTTTCAGAATCATGACACTCTGCACAAGCATTAGTTTAATTTCTTGCAAATATGTATTCATCTCAAAGCTGTTCACAGTCTTTAGGCATATTCATTTATTGCACAGTCCTCAATGAAGTCCATTAATTATGTAATTATACATAGCACTGTAGCTTAAATAATCAAAGAAGGGAGTGAAGGAGAATGAAAAAAATCAGCCATAATTCAGTTCTTTAGTGAAAGTAATGTCTGGTGTCATGTGAACTGCCTTTCACGTATACATACCAAGTTTTATAAGATAAAAATCATGTAAGTACCATAAACAAAAGGTTTCCAAGTGTTAATTCAGTAATAGTGAATTCAAGAAAGATTTTCTTACAGTCTACCAAAAGCAAAACTGTTAACTGTAAAGAACAGAATAACTTGAAAAGAAAATTGGTATCAGAGAAATAATTAGTGTACTTGATGTGAAAACATTAATCAACCCTGTATTTCCTTAATAATAACTTGATAGGCTAACACAGCTGATCAGCTGAGTGGGCAGTAAGGACCCATGATTACTTACATTATATTTAACAGTAAATTTAATAAGTTTGGAGTTTTGCCTTAATGCAGGTTTATAGACTTCGTGTTTGGGTTAGTAGTTCATACTTTGTTTAATGTCTAAGTGGCCTGCTCAGCTGAAGTTACCAACATGTCACATTTCCAGAAGCAGGTTCATACTGAAACGCCTGCATTGCTTCCTGTAACAATTCTCTGACTCCTTTCAATGCTGTTACTGGCTTTCCTGCAATGTTGGTGTCAGAGATTTCCAGGGCAGTGTAAAGATTTTTAAGACTGGAAGCTCACTAACAGCACATAGGGATTTTGAAGAGGTTTACTTGGTTGATGTATTTATTTTGCTCTGTAGATTAACTTCTATCAAGTTCTTCTTTTAAATGTTTGAAGGTAACTTCACTTTTTTAATGGTATTTTTCAGGTATTTGTTTAAGGGAATATTTCCATCTATTACATCACTAGTAACATCTATAGGTTAGGTAGGCTGTCTTTATTATAAGCTCTGCTGTGTAAGTTTTCTTCATGCTTCCAACATTTTTAAGTTTATTTACTGTTCTGATTTTTGAGGACTGTGTTTTCTATTAGTTGTTGACTTATTTATTTTTAAATTTTATTCACCACCTTGTGTGACCTCTGTGCCTTGCACAGTCCTGCAGCGTATAAGAAGGCATTGACAATGTCCACAGTGGCCACAGATGCCAGAGTGCATTGCATGTTCTGTATTTGGTCCCTGTTGCTTTAATAGTCTCAGAGAGTGAAGCTTTAGAAGAATGGCCTGTCTTCCTCATGAGGTCACAGTGGGTTTTCAGTGAGCAGCAATTGAGTGATGCCTTGTACTGATGCTGCAGAAGCTGTTGAGGAAGGCTAAATTATGAAAGTATGCCCATAATTAAAGATCCTTTCCCGTAGAGGAAGTTGCCCTAAAAGAAACAGGAGGAATGCTGTTTAACTCAGCCATAGGTAATCCCCTATCCCCAGAAGTCATACTCACCTGCCTCTGATGATACTTTTGAGTAATAACATAACAAATGTTGTTCCACACCATGCTGAGTAAGGGCTGATGTGGTCCCATGGTCCCACTGTTACATCTGCGTTTTGGGTGCAGGGAGGAATAGGCAGATACAGAAGAATGTGTCACACACTGTCCTCCCTTCATGAGAATGTAGAAGGGAAAGTGGAGTGCAGGTACCAGTCAGTGTGCTTTGCTCCTCCTTTCTCATGCTAGCACATTCTGAAATGTGGGAACACAGAAATTCTTCTAAACAGCATGTGTATATTACATACTTCTTTAAAGAGTTGTTGATGCCTGCGCTTGGTTCAATCTCACTAATGAGGAAAACCTTTCCAGTGTGAAATTTTGAAATAATCTTTCTTTGTGCCACTTGTTAAAAGTGTGTATTTAATGTGTTTCTTGGTAGCCTATTTTCAACATATTAACCACATATTAAATGACTACCATACATTCACATGTTTTGAATGCGATGGAAAACTTGCTGTTGTCACAAGCAAGATAATTGACTGCAATATGTATATGAATGGGTTCTAAGCAGCCCCCCTTTACCAGCTGGAAGTGGTTCTAACTGGTAATACATAAATGGCAACCACAGATTGCCTTTCTGTGATGTTCCCCATGCATGTGTCTAGCACACAGAACTCTATTCTAGTGCCAGGAGTGGTGTGTGCATTGTACATAGTACTGTTGGCACAAGTGTTCTTGTTATGGAATATACAGCTACCATTGTTCTAGAGATTACCTCAGTCTCTTTTATACAGGAATGCTGATCGGTGTTTTTCAAGTTTGCTTTAATGTAAGATAAGGTACTTGCCTTTTGTATTTATGTTAGCAGCAGTCTTAATACTTTTAAAACAGCTGACATTGATCTATAAACTGTCTTACAGAAATTTTTCGTAAACATATAATCTTATCTTCACAGATGAACAGCAACTTCATTATATAAAATTCTTCCTTAAAATATGGGAGACAAGGTAGAAAATTTCTGCAAACCTTTTCCTGATTGCCAGAGTTCCCTTGAACTAACAGAACTATATTTCATAGTCTTGGGCACTGTTGCTTTGTAGGTTATCAAGTGTCTCAAAACTACATCAGTGTGGTTTTTTTCTACCCAACCTGTGTCAATTCTGTTCAGCTGCCTGCGTGGTATCAAGATTTGTGGCTCCTCAGTAAATTGCATGGTGAACTAAGGGCAGACAGAGCTGGAGGCAGTAGTCCTGTGCTTTCTTAACAGCCTAAGGTTTCAGGACATGTAATGCCACCTGGTAGAGAATTTGTGGAGCTTTTGATTGGGTTTCTTTTGTTGCAAACCTTTTTATTTGCAGTCACGTTCCTATTTCACTATAAATGTCTATGAAGTCAGATTTTTGGCATCTTTCAGCTTTTGCTTTTAATGAAAAGTTTCTAAAGGGTATTCTACACATAAAAGGACTGAACAGAAAAGGAGACCTTAAGAGGATTTTGCAGGTATAAAGGCTTGAAATTTTTTGTCTTCTAAATGGAGAGAGAGAGGACACAAAACAGGAGCCTTTCTTGGAGCAGTCTGATATTTTAGGTACTTTGTGTAATTAAATCTAATAAGTTCTGTTCTGGAAGAATTGTTTTCTTTTGGAATCCTTTAACTTGTAATTCATCTAATCGCTGACTGCATTGCCTTATTTCTTGCTTGCATGTAAATAGGTTGACTTTCTTCTAGTTTATTTTGCAGATCATTTCAGATGCAATCCAGTTTTCCTTTGTTGGCTTTTTTCTTTAACTTGCTCCTAAAAGCATAAACATAAGCATTTACTAAAGAATTATGTCACATGTGGTATATTACAATAATATGCAAAGGTTCTTATACTTGAAGTAACTTCAAGTGTTAATAGAAAAGATTTATATTCAAAATAAAATAACCCATGAAAATCACATATTGTGTCCAGATACGGGGATCACAAAGCATTACAGATAATTTGATTCATAAATATTTTTCTACTCCACAAAGTAAAAATGGGTCTATCAAAATGCCATATTATTCTTAATTTGGATTGTCACACGTAATGCAGTTACCTAGCACTCCTCATCTCTAGACACCAAGCTGCTTTCCAGGGAAGGTAAGTGTTGCTGTCCTCCAGTTTACAAATGGGGAAGGTGAAGCACAAAGCAGTGAAATGACCTTGCTCAAGGTCACCCAATAGTGGAAAGGCAGGGTCTGGAAATGAACCCAGGAGCTGGATTGTGCAGGTGCTGTCTCTTAGATTGCACTCTGCTTTAGCGACACGAGCTGGCATCTCCGGATTTTGTCATTATTATCAATGATTCCTTCAGAGAACATGTTTATGCATGACTGCCAAAATAAGAATCAGTCTGGAGATCAACCAATATTTGCTACATTATTTTACAGTACATAAGATCTTCTTTTTTGAAGTCCAAGTATAAATAGAGTCACTAAAAAATTATTCTGCATTGGCCTTTTGAATTTTCTTTTATATTTTTCCCTTTTTTAACGTTAGCTATGACATCTGTTACAACGTGTGTGGAGCTAAATGTAGGTTTACTCTGATTAGGATTCATCACAAACCCTTCCAGAAGAGTCTCACAGTAGCTGAATCATGTCAATGAGACTATATGTAGACTCTGCATCTGCAAACTGAAAAACATATGTTGTATTTTTTTAAAAAACCCAAGCATTTCCCAGTTAATGTAACAAAGCTAGCCAAGTTTCAGCTAATATTTGCATTTTCTAAGGTAAATATATACATATTTGCAATATATACTGTATGGAAACTTCTTGTATTTCAGCTACCCCTAAATGAACAACTGAAAATCCTATAAAACTTAATGCTCACCTTCAAAACGTGTGTAGTTTGAGCCTGGTAAAGTACATAACTTTCTTCTCCTTTAGAATGAAGTCACCCTGCTGAGAAATGAAGTGGCACAGCTGAAACAGCTTCTTCTGGCTCATAAAGATTGCCCTGTAACTGCCATGCAGAAGAAATCTGGCTATCATAGTGAGTAATGTTCCATTACCTGTAGCCTGAGGCTACCTCAATGAAATACTGCCAAAATGAAGTGAATGAGCATTAAAATTGAGAAGTGCAATTCTAGTATTGCATATATTGCATTAAATATCTTTTTTATATAATCTTGAAGTTATTGGAAGACAGGAATTAATATGTGATACTTAAAAATACATGTTTAAGTCAAAATGGAATTGTTATGTAACATTGAAAGGTTTATGGTTGTTTAATGAATGCATATGATATTTACCATTTAAGGACTAGCGGTTGCTACACTTGCTTTGGAAAATATAATTATAGTATTAAGAGCACATGATAAACCACTTTTTATATTTTATCGCAGCCTAATACAGTGAAAGGTCCTTGTGGGTGTTTTCCCTTCATTGTAATGAGCTTTCAGTAGAGGTACTATAGCAGCTGTCCTCATTTACCATAACATCCAGGATCAGCCAAGCCATTAAAATAATCAGATGCAGGTTCATGGCTCCTACTGTACAATGTCTTCTAGATTGTTTTGATATCCATATTAAGTGACTGCTTTTCTATAGAGAGGCTGTTTTGTAAAAACAGTTCTAGTGTCTACTGACACTGTCAATACCAATATTTTCTAATCCATATTTTTATTTTAAGTTGTTCTGTTGACTTTTCATCCTTCCAGCATTTTAAAGGTTAATTATGCTTTCCTGACTTGTAGCTTCCTTTTTGGCTGTGATACACGGTGCCAGAACCAGCTGCTGCTGCTGTAGAATAAATGGCCAATTTTGTCCATTGTACACAAATTTGTTACAAATAACTGAGCTGGGAATGCATTAGGCAACATTCATAATATATAACCCACAGCTTTCGTTTTTATGATTTAGTGATATTTCAAGATATTTGTAAATGTGAAGATTGTTTCTGCCATATGTAGCCACTTCATTTTAATTTGCCAGTGTCAGTAATTCAGGAGAATAAAGGAACATTTTGTACTGCATGCAAACAGATCCTCAGGTGCTTGCGATAAAACTTAATAGCCACCATCTTTACTTGTAGTCATTGTAAGCAATTTCATCAGAATGGGCAATATTTTTTAATTTAAAAGATTCAGGAGATTTAGCAACTCTGTATTGCCATATATATTTAGAATACTGATTTTGTCAGTTTTGAGCTTATAAATCTTGGTCCTTTGATCTCCAGTCATTTTGACAAGACAGAAAATAGCATCTTGGAGTAAATTGGAGCAGTATAGAAATACGTTTGGGATTTATATTAACAATGATTGCTGCAGGGATGAGGCCATTATGGCTCCCATCTGACAGAACAACATAATTTCATACAGAAGCTACTAGGGGATAGGATTATGCATGCAAGGTTTTTAAAAAAAAACAAAGCAAAAAAACCCCACTGTAGGTTTCTTGAATTTTGATGTTTTGAGGATTCATGTTCCTGAATTGGGATGTAAAATATTTCATTGTAAGTTATAAACTGTCAAAGTGATTCCATGCCAAGGATTTCTTTGTTGAAGGATTAGTGAATGGCCTGTCTAGTAGTGCTTGTTTTCAGCCCTCAGTAAAGGACTATAATGCTTCTGATTTAGTAAAGAATACAAAATGAATCAGACCTAAAATATTAATCAGTGGCAAAAGCCTACATTTAGAAAAAAATAGAATTACATAAGGAAATTGTAAGCATATCTCAGTCTCTTGAAAAGTCTTTTGAAAGTAAAAGCTTAACATGAATGATAGTTGTAATGCCATCCCTTTGAAAGGATTTTGTTTCATTATCTCCACATGAATATTGTTAGGAAAGTATGTTGGCTAAGTGACATACTCACAGTACAGTTTGAGAGAAAAAAATTGTTTCAGTCAATATGTTCATGAAAATGGTGTTCTTACGAAGTATATTTAAATAAACATATTACATTAATCAAATAATCAATGTTGAATTGCTTCAGAAATGTAGTGAGTGGTTTAACAGTCTTGTCTCTGAAGAAATTGAAGATCTCAGCTTGAAGAGCTCCTGCAGTGCTGAGCTGATTGTGCAATGCATAGTTCACATTTTAACAGCTAAGTCCACAATTTGATGGCTATTCATATATTATGCTCTTAAACAGGAAAAAAATTATCTGTCATTTGGCCCTTACTTTTACATATCTTTTAAGATCTTTTGTATTTCCCAGGCACATTTTTTTCCCAGCCCTTTCTTCTAAAATTGTTTTTGGGATTACATTTTCCTCGTTTTGAGTCTTGTGCCTGCTTCAAAAGAGAGTGTCATCAGGACAGAGAAACCAGAAAAATGTATGTTCTACTTTGAGTCAGCCTCAAAAAACTCAGCCAGCTTAAACTTTTTTATTTTCCAGAGAAGGATACTGTTGTTTCTGACTGCATCTTCAGCTATGGTGGGGAAACTTACACAAGAAATCTAGATGCTGTTCATTTATTTTTCATGTTTTCTAGACTGGATGATTTCTAAAATCCTGAATTTTGTCAGGATTTTTCTGGGCTTTTAGTAGGACAAAGGTTAAAACTAGTGAGAAGAAAATGTGTTGTGGTATTCAGAGTTTTTAAAAAGGCAGAAGGAGTTTTTTTAGGGTTTTTTCATATTTTTGGAAAGGACATCATAATATTCAAGAACATTTGTTCAAAACAGAATATAATAGAAGATAAATAGAGGCTGTGGTGTAAGGGGTATTAAATGGTGGGGGTTGTGTTCTTTCTGTAGCTAGTGTTAAAAAGGAAGATAGAAGGTGACTAACCAGTTTCAGACCTTGAATGATTTGGACCTCTCAAACCACAGTGTTCCTGCTGCCTGGACAGGCAGTAGAGTTCTGGACAGGCGATGGTTCCTCAGTACCTGCAGGGGATATTCACAAAGGACAGTTCCCTGGAAAAAAGCATTTCTAGCCTTAGGTCTCTCTGTAGTCCCTGAATAGCCTGATGAGAATTACCATGAGGCTTCTTCCTTGTTAGTGATTATCAGGTTAATGAAAGGAATTCAGGATCATGTCAGTGCTTGTGTACTCACTCCTGTTTTGGTGTAGGTGGGTTTTTTTCTTCTGAAGACTGAAATCCCTCCCTCTTTGTTTGCTTACCTTACTGAAAGCTATTGGTAAGCAATGCTTACCGATACTGCTGGTAAGAAGCAAATAGCAGCAATGCTTGACTACTCCAAAAGTAGTTATATAATCATCTGTTTGCTATAAGCTCTCTGGCCCCTGGCATCTGAAAATATCTGAATTGTGTATTTTTGTGTCTTCAGCACAGCATGTTTGTTTAACTGCTCTGTGATGTGATCACTGCTCTTGTACATTGGTGGTCATCTCTGTACTCGTAACTGTTTCTTACATTGCTTATAGGATCTTCCAGAGCTCGTCAAAGTCAGAAAACCAGGCCTTTCTCATGTTTTTCACTGCTGTGATACTATTACAGACATTTCTTTTGAGTTAAGAACTATGGTTAAGGAAGACAGAACAATGGAAGATCTTTCTTCTCTGGCTGAAAGATAATGATCTACTTTAACTTGTTTATCTCTGCCTCATAACATTTAAAACTAACCATTTTTATTGAGAATGAGGAGGTTTTGGACAACACAGACATTGGGAATCAGCAAAAGAAGCTGATAGAAAGATTGAGATTCATAGGAGAATAACAGCAGTTCTGAAGAGGAGGAGCAGGTGTTGCAGCAGAGAGACTGTATTTGATATGTGTCATCCCACTTGCTGCCATTTCATTCTGTTTGAGGAAAAAAATAGGCTACTCTTAATTAGTAATGAGTATTTTTCAGGAAGTGGCACTAGAGTTTCTATTTTTAGCAAAACTTCCATGTGTTCCTTCTTGCTTATTTTTACATGAGATCTTTTAGGTCTTGATAGAGGTATGGTGAAGATAACATCCTGTTGAATACTTTTAACTGATTTGACACTTGTTTGTATTCTTTCTGTTCTTGAATGGGCAAACTCTCCTAAGGGTGACAAATGCCTTTTGGAAATAGCTTAATTGTCTTGCCCTTGCTGTATAAAGTTATTATGAAAGCTTTGGATATGCAGTACTTGTCAGCAGATCTAGTTCAGGGTCATCAGCATCTCTCTTCTTTAGTGTTTGAAAGATCTGTTTTTAAAAGAGTGCAGGATCTGTAAAACAGTTGGCCGTGTAGATAAGAGCATTCTAACTTCCAAGTTATTACATCCATGCTCTTCTGGTAGGGTTGTAGGAGGACTGCCACCTTGCTTCTGTAGGCAGTATTTCTTGGAAAAAAATACAGTAGTTTCCTTGCTTTCCCATACTTTTTGACCTTACCATTCTTTTCCAGTAGCAGTCAATAATAGAACAGTTGTTTTTAAGCTTTGGAGAGGAATTTGTTCTTAATATGTATAGGGCTGCTCAAAGATGTTTATATTGGGGTCTTGACTTGCTAAGTTAGTAAGTTTTCTTTCTAGCATGTCATATAAACCTCAGTAAAACATAGACTTCAATTCATTATTGGTTTGTGACACTTAATGTTCCTTTTGGTTGCTGCTGTTAGCCTGGCTTTCTGTGGAAATGAGGATATGATACCACAGCATGCTTGTTGCCTTGTGTTAGTCCTTTCCCATCATTTCTCTGAGACACTTCTGAACTTGTGGGCCAATCTCAAGCAAATCTGAAAGGGGTTGCAAAGACAGGACTGGAGAAGATCAAGCTTTGTTCCATTGCTTTGTCCCAAGCAATAGTTCATGCCTGCTTCTGGCTATGTTTGTATCACAATAGTCAGTAGCAGGTCAAAAGGAGCTTCCAATATTCCATCTGGGTACTGGTTTTGGTCAGTTTATAAACTGGTGTGAAAAGTACTTGCAAACATTAAGTAGCACAAAGTGATACAAAAAAGTTATAATGAAATTCAGCATTAATATTTCTAATTTTGAGTGGAAAACAGTAGGATAATTTTCTGTTCTTAGTTTTTTAGTTTTGAATTCAGCTTTTTGTTTGGCAGTGTTTGCATAAGACCTTGGCTAACTTCTGCAGCTCTGAAAAAAAGGATCATTTATAGCATGACTAGATTGTCTATGCAAGAAGGACATTTTAAGTCATGATCATTTTGGAAATTCTAGTTTTACTCAATGACAACTTCTTTTAACCTGCTTACCCTCTGTCATGGGAAAAAACTGTGTAATTCTGTGGCTAATTCACTTTGGTTTTGTGGAGAACACCCGAAATACTCCAAAAGTATATTTAAAACCAGTTTTAACAATTTTAAAACCTGTCGAGAGACATTTGTAAAGTCACAGAACTTCATTCTTTTAAAAGAATGGGGACTGAAAACTTGTGTAAACATTGTCCAGTAAATACAGCAGTGTAATATTTTTTCAGATGTCTTATTCATGATCACAAATATTTATTACTGAATGTAGAATTATTCTTGTTTGATTACTAAGCAGACATTTTTTAGTCTTTGAATAATGCTTACTGATGTGAACATGCATCATTAGAATTAGGCATAGGACTCACTGGCTGATTTACTAGGCAGGAAATTTTAATCATGGCTTTGAAGATGTGAAATGATCTGGTTTCCTGAGTAGTCCATACTGCAGTCTGGTTTTTCTGCTTATCAAGTAGTATTTTCTTTTGAAAGATGGAAATAAGCTTATTTTGCACTTGGTGCTGCATTACAGCATGAACTGCGTTGTGTAGGGGGTGACTGCTGTTACTGGGATGAGGAGGTGTGCATTCCAGGACGGAATAAATGCATTGTTGTCGTTCAGCCGCAGATAAGGACGACAGCTCGGAGGACATCTCGGTGCCCAGCAGCCCGCACACAGAGGCCATCCAGCACAGCTCCGTCAGCACTTCCAACGGCGTCAGCTCCACGTCCAAGGCGGAGGCCGTGGCCACCTCGGTGCTCACGCAGATGGCGGACCAGAGCACGGAGCCCGTGCTGTCCCAGATCGTCCTGGCGCCTCCCTCGCAGGCACAACCGTCTGGAAGTTGATTAAAAACTTGCGTCGCATCAGTTCCTTAGATACGCATCTGTGACTTTAAAGGGAAACCACCAACAGACCAGTCTCCATCTAGGAGAAATTGTAGCTTCAAATTATTGATTTTTAAAAATCCAACTTAAATTGGGCTTTAATGATTGGCAGGTGGAGATAAGACAGAACACCAGTTCTAGTCTCTTTGCAAAAGACTTTTTTTTTTTAAGTATTAGTTTTACTAGTTATTTTTTGTGCTTAATGTGTAAAGTGTGTGTACAGTACGATGTGGTTTATTTCATTTTTAATTTGGTATTATTTTAACAAACATTGGGGTGAATTACTGATGGTCATCCCCAAGACTGTGATAGGAATATTATGTGACATTTTTATACCAAAGTTCTGCATAGTCCCTATTGACTTTGTAAAGCTAGCAAGGTCATAAAGCACTAGGCAAGAGAAAGACAGTAACAGTAAATTTGCTTTTAGTCTTTTTGCCTTTTTGTTGTTTTGCACATTATGAGAGGAAGAACATTGGAAGAAAAATGTTTGGGTTTTTTATGTATAGCATTTTGGTTGGCTTTTAACTGTTGGGGTTTTTAATTTGTTTAATAGGGCCAGTACAGTATATGAGATACAGTACTTATGCACATACCAATCCTAAATGAGGATCATTACTAAATAGATTTGATTTTTTATTTTTTCTTTAATTGATATCAGGTGGGATTTTTCCTGCTCCAACACTTGATTCTGGAGGGAGGAGAGCTTTAATTCTCCAGTCAGAGTAGATATCTTTAACCACCCCTTGTTGCAAGGCTGAAACCAGTAAGCATATTGTAAAATACAGGGTTATCAAATATGGAATACTTGGTATTCCAAAGTAGGTTGATATTTTGTGGATTTTTGAGTCGCAGACTAAGGAGTTTACTCATGGTTTTGGATGCCAGAAAAGCCTAAAATCCTTCTTCAGACAACTCGACTTTTTTTTGTCATTGTCTTGTATTTGCAAGCTAACTTGTACTTAATTCTTGTGTAAGCACTGTCATCTTTTAGTAGCAAAAATTTTGATACCTTTCTTGTGGAAAAAAAAAATCAGTATCTACCGTATCTTGGAAACAATGTAATTATAATGTGGTGTGTGTGGTGTGTGTGTGAGAATGGTTCAGTAGTTAATGCCAGCAGTCTTTTGCTTGAATGTTTAAAGATGCCTTCAATGTGATGCTGGCTGATAGGTGATTGCAGTTTTAAAATGTTATTTACTGTGCGAACTTGGATAACTAACATTCCATGATGTAGTTTGTTTCTGATGAGATGATTGTAGGTACACTTTTTCTCATTATCCAATCATCTGTAGGATATTGAGTTTTTTAAATGTGCCATTATCTATTTTGATTCTGTACTCATGTTCAAAATACAGTACAATATTTTACAATAGATTAAGTTGTTTTAAAAAAAGTAGATGTGTGCTTTCAGGTCGGAAAACTTTGTATAATAGCAAAAACAGATGCATAGTAGCAACTGGCAGTAAAGCAGGATTCCATTATGTATATAACAAAGATTTAATGCATTTATAATGGGTTGTGTAGTTCATTTGCTCTTCCTTCTCCACACTATACCATGCGTTTTTAAGTGTAAGTGCCATCAAATTTCTATTTGGTTCAGTTTTAAATCTAAAAATGTAATTGATCCACAGGAAAATATAATTTCTGCAATATATATACAACCATACTGTAATGAAAACTGGACAAAGAAGTATCTAAGTCATATATGTATCATTGCAGGGCTTTAAGCATGAAAATATTAGGGATTCTAAATATTTTGTATTTTAAAACTAAGAAAGTTGTGTTGATAACCTCATGTGTTTAAAAGTCTTACTTTCCCAATTTCAAGATAAAAAACTGTAACAGTTATTGAACGTTTCCAGGATGGTTAAATACAATGGACCTCTTGTGAGAAAGAAATTATTTGCAAAGGCACAAAATATGAATTCTGCAAGAAAGCTCTACAGTCACTTTTCATTGTAGTTTTGGTGGACTAGATGTGGCCTCATTGATTATACTATAATTTGCTCTCCTAAACACAAAGGCTTTTAAATCATATAAGTGGAGTTTTTTTATAACAAAACTGTTGCGCTTGTAAAATAAGTCTACATAAGTGTAGAGGAGATGTGTAAACAGTTAATTTAACAGTGGGGCTGGAAAAAGAACCATTAAAATCTGTGTTCAGCAAATAGAGAAAAGGTATTAGCCGTACTACCATGGATTCCGTTTTGAGACGTTGTCACACTACTTATGTACTTAGCATTCTGGGTCTTTACATTTGACATGTTTCACAAACTGTACTGTTTTCTTTTATGTGCAGTTTGCATGAGTAAATCATCAAAGAGAATAAAATCTATCTTTAAGTTATGTTCCTATTTTAATGAAATTATAATTGTTCTACAAGGCAGCACTGTCTTCAGACTTATTTCTTCATCTTTGCAATTATCAGCGTTTTTCTGGAAGTCATTACTGTAATGTCAAAGTAATGTTATGTAAACGAGAACACGTATGTTTCTTGAGAAAATAAGTCAAATACATTGCTCTGCAGCTGAGCTCCAGCAGCTCCTGAGGAACAAGCATTGTATCATTAGTTCCAGGAGCCTAAGGTAATCCACAGATAAATGAGTTCATAAATGTAGCTTGGTGATCCCAGATGTTGCTCAGCCATTCCTGGTTGCCCTGAGTTCCACAGCAAAAGCACAGTGTGTAATCAGAATTTCCACCTAACTTCCAGTTATTTTAATCTTATTTCAGTATACATGAAGCCAGAAATAACAGCTGTAATCAAATGAATGGCTCACAGTTGTGTTGTCAAAGGTTCAGAAAAAATCATGC
Source organism: Catharus ustulatus (assembly GCF_009819885.2). NCBI lineage: Eukaryota > Metazoa > Chordata > Aves > Passeriformes > Turdidae > Catharus > Catharus ustulatus. The sequence goes on from NC_046227.1 coordinate 16,964,949, forward strand.
CCTCACACCTGATGTTTAGAATAGTAAAAATCGTTTGGGCTTATTTATGGATGCTGGAAATGTGTGGAATGGCACATTCTGTTATCATTTGAAAAGCTTCCCAATGCAGAGCGTTTGGAGGAAACAAAAGGGTAAAATTGCTATGTGTCTGCGTTTATTCCATGTATGGACCAAAGGAAGTGAAACTGCACGCAACTTTTAACCCAATTTGAGAAAAATGTGTGAGGCTTTCCTTGCTTCATTCTGTTCTTTTTCTGACTGTGAGTTGTGCTTGTGATTCCGAGGGAACAAAAGGCTGTATACCAGGGTGCTTGGGATAAGGGGTGAGAGGGGTGGAGAACCAACCCCCTTCTTAATGTCTGTCCTGTAAAAAGACTCAGGTTTATATCTTAACTGTTCAGTCTAAGTAAAGGTTTTTATCTGTTTATAATGGTAAGAGAGGCTGGGCAAAGGAATATATTACACTGAGAGAAGGAAATGACAGAAGTGTGGGATGAGCAGTGCTTTTAGCTACCTGAATTGCAGGAGTAATTTGCTTAGAGACAGACACAAACATTTTAATTGGTCATCATAAATGATAATGAGAAGAAAGCGTAGTGAAATTAAGTGCATCCTAATAAAGTAAGGTATGTTAAATTGTACTGAAGGAAACTTGAGCAATGCTTCTTGACATGATTAATACACTCATGACAATGTGTCTAATGAAGGCTGTTTGCATTTATATGCTGCCTGTTGCTTCCCTCAGTAGAGACATAATTGGAACTGTGCTCATTTACACTGCAGAACAGTCAGTGTAACATTGGCTTGCAGTAGGCTTTACATTTGTTTTTAACCATTGTATCAAAAGTAACACAGATATGATTTTTTTAACCCTTGGCATGTAATGCTGTGTAGGGTTGGTTTGGACAAATTTATCATGAAATTTTCAAAATTTCATATTCTTCAATGGTAATTCTTCTTTTAACTTTAGGGTTTAATGTGCCTTTTTTTTCTTCTGTTTCTTTTTTTTTTTTCTTTTTCCCCTTCCTTTATGGAATGAAGGATCATGACCTTTCTTTTCTTTATTTTGTTCCTCTTCGAAATATTTTTCTTTGTGTGATGAGCCCCAGAAAGCGCTTATATATTCAGTGTGGAATTCTTTCTTTTTTCATATTACTTCCTCCTTGGATGTGTTAACCCTCTATAGTAAACTTCCATTTCTAGAAGTCAGAAAAGGAATTTCTTCACACTCTGTGCCTTATCTTCAGTTAAAATAGAAGTTTATGTTATCTTGATAACATATCTTCCTAAGATACATTATAAAATATGTATTTAGGTATAGAAGGACTTCTGAGTGTCACAGAATATTTTATTACAGATGCTGTGCACTGCTAATGAGTGCAAGTTGTATGCTGATGGCTTCATAACTCTGCAAAGTGCAACCCTCTCCAAAACAGAAGTTTTAAACTTTGTAGGTGTGGGGTGAGTTCTCATCTAATCACATGGCTGGCAGTAGCACAAGAAGATGCATAAACTTGATCCAGTTTCTGTAATTACTCTGTTTTAACCCTTGCTCAAAATATTTTTCCCTCTTTCATTACCATTTTCTATAATTATGTGTATTGTTATGAGCACTTTATCCTACTCATTTTTGGGGGAAGAGGAGAAACAGGAGAGGAGGTTCTTAGATTTTTAGATAAACTGCTTGTAACTTAATTTAATCAGGGATGAATTGTTAATCAGAGAAGTGTTGTAAAATCATTGTGCAAGGACCATTATTATTTTTAGTCCATAGGTAAAGAAACAGTAGCAGCTTGAGCTGATAGACTGACTAGAAATGATAACAAGTGTAGAAGGTGCGGAACAGCTTGAAGCAAAGAAAAGCAGTCATGCCTCTAGGAACTGTTTGGTTTTCATACCAATAGCAGGAGCAGGGCAGGGAGGGGGCAGTATTTATAAGCACTCAGGGCAGCAGGGCCTGGTGATACTCAGTTTGCAGTTAAGGAGCTTGAAGGAGAGGAGAGTATTCTGCCTTAAGGAGGACTGTTAGTGCTGGGCTGAGATGAGCTTCAGGAACGAGGGCACTGCCAGTGAGAACTTTCAGAGAAACGGCATTGCAGGTAGCCATGCTTTCCTCACCTCACTCTTGCCTGTGGCTGTCTCAGTGCATCAGAGTCCAAACAGGAGCTATTCCAACTCCATTTCACGCCATCTGTGCCCAGGTGGATGCAGTGTGCTGAAAGCTGGTCTGATGGCTCTGTTTAGCTACCCAAAAGATGAACATTAAGGTTTGCTTTTTTCCTACTGCCTAAAATGTTCCTGCTCTCGTGTTGCTGCAAGCTAGTGCTGGCACAGTCCATGCATAGTATTTCCCTCCCTTTAGATGAATCACTTATTCTAGACCATTATGGGAGGCAAAAATACTGTCTTTGAGAAGCTACTGGGCTGCTGCATTTTGTTAACTGAATGATTTCAAAAAGCCTGCTAATTTGCTTATGTTTTAAAAAGAAAGTGGGAAAATATATCTATCCTACATCTGGGATTCTGATCAGGAGAAAAAGGAGATGAGCAAGGAGAGAACGAGCCCTCTGCCTTAGCAGCAAACAAAATAAACTGCCCTGAATCAAGGGAGAAAATGAAACTGAGGGGGAAAACGTCTGCACCAAGAAGGTGTGCTGCACTTCACTGCTCAATTATAGCAGCCCTTTACTCTGACACAAAGATGTACTCTGTGAAGATCTGTTTCTTCCAGATGTTCACAATGATGTTGGAAATGTTTTGACCTCAGTTGAGGTAAGTAGTATCAACATCCTGTTATTCGTAATGCTGTGTTGAGAAAGATACTTTTAAAGGTGATATAATGTATAGTACACTTTTAATGGTGATATAATGCATAGTACAGTCATTCTGGCTGCCTGTAAAATGCCAAGAGACTTCATAGTCAGACTGGCTATGATTTAAAAACAAGCAAAAGGCTAATATTTCAGTTTTCTTGCTTTCTGTCCTTTTTCTCAGCAGAGTTGCTGCAAAGGGCTAATGATTTTTTTTCTGAAAAAAAAAATATAATCCTTGTAAATACCGAGGGGATGCTGTATGTAATTCACTGAATTACGTTTTGAGCACTTGCTCAATTTTTGACTATTTAATGACTTAGGCTATTAAGTTTACCGTTTATGACTTGAATACATGTATGAACATGTAAAATATTTCTTTATCCTGTATCTAACTATTTGCCCATAGAGTCCTGATTGTAATAGGACTTTTTTCTTCTCTAAATTATGCAGCACTCTCTTGAATTCTGTGTAGGAAGGTTACTGGTCATAGAGCCTTGAGTTCCCAGTCACCTTACAACCAGAATGCTGTTTCTGAGTTGACAGCAGGGTTGTGTTTGTCATGTATGGCACAGCATTTACCACTTGGGATGGAAACACATTATACTGACTTGGATGCTTCCCTTATACTTTTAGTACCAGTTTGTTATATAAATTCTGTACCTTTTCTCATTATGAAGGTCTGGCAAAGCTCTTTTGTTTCAAGAAAGAAACTCACAATCTTTACCTGCTCTTGTAATTTCATGTCTAGTTTAGGTTTTGTTCTTGTTTTCACATACTGGATAAGGACATGCACCCCTCCTCCATGGAACTGTACTTTATAATGTGTCAGGCACTTAAACACATTCTGGAACGTGCATAAATCCAACAGATTTTGTCTATTGAAGAAAATGTCACCCCTTTGTCAGAGTTGTTACAAACTTTCACATATTGAAAACTGTCAGTTTGCCATGTCTACTGATTTATTCTATTCCAGTTTTTGTTGCTGGAGAATAGTACTAAACTAAATTTAAACTAAAAAAAAGTGCAGGTATATAATTATTAAAACAACATAATGCTGTTTAAAGTGTTGCAGCACACAATTTCTTAAAATATTTGACTTAAAGCAGCTTTCTTACATTAACAACTTCAAAGAAGCTAGCGCCTGTTTTATGAAGAGGTGAGGAATCATTTTATTTTTTTGAAGTAAGGTTTCTTCTATAATGACTTTTCCAAGCAGGTATGACAGCAGGATCTGATTTAGCCACTGCTAATGACCATCAGTGCTTCTGTCAATAAACATAATTTAGTCAAAGAAAATTTGGGCAGTGCACAGACTTGCTGTGCATCATCATGTACAGTCTTCTTAATCCTGCTGCAGAGTAAGGGAAATACTGTTTGGTTTTATCTGGCACAGAGGTTTACAGATGCCAAACAATATTGTGTTAAACAATGCCACCTACATGTCACCCCAGGTTGTACCCAGCAGAGCTTCATTGCACCTCTGGGTATGATGCATTGTACCCCACAGAGATTAAAAACCTGTATCATCACAGCTTGTACGAGCTGAAACTAAAGTGAAACACAGAAGAGTATAATGTTAATAAGTGAATATTATTAAATTATTATTTCATCATAAAAAAATTGTAACAGCTCTCTTCCTGAATGGAAACTTTTTTATACTGCAATCTGTTTTAAGGATTTGTCCAAAAATAACACAGGAAATACTGTATATAGCTAGTGGAGCAAGGCATTTCTGGCAGATTTCCATGGCATGCTTGAAGTCTGTGACCTGGCCTACATTTGTCTTTCATTTAAAGTGTGGAAGAGATTTTTGTAAGTGTTGACAACAGCTCAACCCCTACTTACTGAGCGGAGAGTTGAAGAGTCATAAGCTATAGTTAAATAAATGAGATTTATCAATCTGCAAATGAACTATCTTCTGTTAGTAATGTTTTGCTTATACAAGACAAGGGATAATAAATTATTAACTGAATGAAGTAATTCCATTTTCTACTGTTTCCTGCTTTGTGTAACAATCCCAAATCCATGCATTTCTAATTTCTCAGGAGTAAAATGCCATCTAGTGGTAACTACTGGATATTTCGAGCAAATAACTTTTTTTATATTGACATCAAGTTTTCTTATTTTTTGCCCTGGTATTCTATACTTTACAGCACATTAAGGTTTTGAGAGAAGAAGATGAACAGTTCGAGGTGCAGTACAGTCCCCCCCAGCTGGGCGAGCAGTGGCAAGGACGCCACACTGGCCGGCTACTTGGGAGCTCTTTTTCTGCCTCTGCCGCTGGCCTCAGGCAGGTCAGGGAGGTTTCCCCTGCCAAGGGTTGGATAAAATTTCATACCTAGTTGGTAGCCACACATTACTGTTACTTGATACTAAAATACAGTTTGGCCATCGCTTTATGAAAAGAGCTGAAAGCCACCTCTGCTTCCTTGGCTGCTCGTTTGTCTCTCCTGGTAGGAAGTTTTCCCTCTGGGTTGTTATTCTCCAAGGAGCCCAGGGGAAGCCATCCCTTCTGCTCTTCTAATGAACTACCAGGGAATGGTATAAGCTTCTCCATGACATAGTTTGCCTACTTGACTCCTCAGAGTAGAATATAAACTCTTAAAAAAAATTAACTAAAATTTGTCTTCTAGAATAGACTCCTGAAAAAAGTAACTACCATAAACTGGTTTTTAGAGTTGAATAACAGATTTTATTTATACAGCATGAATAAATAATAAAAATAAAACCTTATGGTTTTATTTAAATATTCTCATAAATGTAAATGGGGCATAGGGGCCTGCATGTGATATGAGCCCAGTGATGGAGACAGTCTGGCTTTGTACATGGAGCCAACCCAAGAGAGCTCTGCAGTGTTTCATCTTTCCATGGGTTTGCACTTCATTGAGATAGGGGTTGAGTTGTTGTTTATGGATTGGCTTTCTCCATGCATTGTTTGAATTCCTGCATCTGCTGGTCCACGTTGTTTTATTCCATTGCATGAGGCTGGCAGCAGCAGTTGCCAGGGCTGTAATCAGACTGAGGATCCCTGAGATGTGTTCTGCAGGCTGGTGCAGAAATCTAATCTGTCCCACTGACGAAACTGTAAAAGTCTCTGAGGAGGGCACGATATCGGTTTGGTGTTGGGGAGGAGTTTGTGGATGGGTAAAGAAATCCTTAACCTTGACTCTTGTTTTGTCATTTGTATTTGAAGTATTTGTCTTGTATTTGAAGTAAACTGCAGCAGACTAAAATGTCTGATTAACAAGAGTACTCCCAGCACAGGTCATTAAAAGGGTTGTCTGAGAGTTTGGCTGCTCTGTGGTCACTGCTGTTGCTGTTGCAGCACTCGTGCACTCATCTGTCCCTCCAGAGTGCTGCTGGTTATTTTCCTAGACACTGGCATTGGCCAACAGCCAGCGCAGCTGCAGAGAACAAGGAGGGAGCGGGAACAGGACTAGAGCAGAGCTGGTTTAGCGGGAGTAAATTGTCATGGAAGCATGTTTAGGTAGGCAGAACAAGAAGAGTTTGGGAAGCACTGGCAAGTGCAGTCTGAAAAACGCCAAAAAATCGGTCTCATTTGTGCTTGCTAAAAATAGATGAGGAAATCCCTAGATCTGGGACAATTTCTTAAAGCTAGCATAGTGGCTTTCTCTGAGAAACAACTGCAGTCTTGCAGCTGTTGCAGCTGCATCTGCCCTTCACTCTCAGGTTTTCAGAGCAGCAGGATGCTTTAAGGAGGTTATGATTCTCCACAATGAGAAGGAAGGCATTCCGTTCTGCAGACAGTAAAGAAATCCTAAGAGCAAGTAGCAATCAAACCTTGAAATAAAAGAGAAAGAATAGAGAAAACAACTGTTCAGTAATGATCCACCCAAACTTTGCATCTGTTTTTGAAGCTGTTTAGCTCCATACAAAAACAAGTCAAATAGAATATAGTGCCTACACAATTATTTTCATTCCTTCAAAGAACTGGACAGAATGCTGGAAATGTTATTTCCAGTGTTTTAGTGGGGGTTTTTGTCTTTATAGGGCTAGTGGTTATGTGCTGTAAGGAGAAAATTATTTTAATGTTGTATAACATTCTGATCTGGATTATTGCTTTTGATTTGAGCAAACAATAAACTAATAGGATTTTTGTGGCCCCTGTTACCCTAGAACAGTTAAAGACACATTTGTATGAACATGCATCCATGTGGGAGCAGAAAGGAGAGCAGTTTTCCTGTGGGGGGCCTGAGAAGGTGTTTTGTGACAACAAGCAGCAAAGTGGCAGCTGAAATATTGCTGCAATGGCCACAGAAATGGTGAGGGCCTGGGTCCCTCTGCTCCTGAAATATTGCACAGGGTCTGCCAAAGAGCTTTGCTTGGTTGTGGCTTTTCAAAATGTATTTTCTTGACTTATTGGCCTTTAAGAAAAAAAGGAAAAAACAAACCCAATCCTCTTTGGAAGGTGCTTCCCTTAGCAGTGGCTTGTTGGTGCAGATAAACTTAGAATTCTGAAGTCATTGTATTTGCATGGAAAGCATTAGTATCATATTTCTGTGTTGAAAACCACTAGAAACTGAGTGTTGGAAGGACTCAACCAGCAATTAGTATCCTGTATATGTGCTTGATTGAGGATTGCGTGATTTTTACAGTTGAATACATGAAGTTGAATTCCAGATCTGAGCTTGGTGTGGTGATATGCAAGTCAGGTTGCAAGATCAGTTATCTCTGATTTTGTTTAAAATAAAACTTCTGCTTGCACAGATGAAAAGTCACCAATACTTACTAATAGTCTAATTTAGTTTTGATTTGCTAAGGGGCTTTCCACATGTCTTGGTTTACAAAAAGAAAAATATGCACCACCGTGGGATGTAATTATTTTATTATTAAAGCAAGGGGAAATAATGTGGTTTTTTTCTGCCTGCCTTCTTTTCTCCTCCCCCAGAAAAAAAACAGTGACATCAGGTACAGAAAAGAAAAGATTCTCTCTGTATGGGTGACATAGTAAATAACATATTTTGGCACAGTTAAGGGCTCAGAAGGAATCAGGTAATTTTCTCCTTTCATAAAGAATCTTACTGTTGTAAACTTACAGATCACTGAAACTATGGTGAAACTGGCAGATAAATTAATGCATAGTGAAAAATCTCAAATCCTAATTAAATTCCACTATTACTTCCAGGACTGGTTTATCTCCTCTCCAGTAATACTTGATTTGAACAGCTTGTTTAACAGGAAGAGCTATTGATCCCTTCAATAACACTTTAGAATCATTAAGAGGAAAACTTTAATCTCCTTCAGCTCTTTGAAGTTGCTTTAGTTAATGTCATCTCTCTGTGATGCTGAAGAGCTAATGATGTTCTTGAAAGATATTTCCAACATTATTCTCTCTTGCCTTTTGTGCCCTGCTGCCATTACCTGGCTGCTCACAGAGTTAGCTGTGCAGCAAAGCAGGAAAGCAGCAACAGTGCATGTGCTTGCCTGCTCAGGTTGGAAGGTTTTTATTGTCCTTCAAGAGTCTTCCTGGTGGAAGCAAGCATATGTATAGAGAATTTTTTGAACTTCAGATTAGTTATCCTGTGCTTCTGCTATCTCAACATTTTGAGGCTTGGACTTAGAATTATCTTCAAGTCATTAAATTTCATTCTACAAAGGCCCTTGATATCATGATTGCATATGTCTATACAGCAGGAAATTCTCACTGTTTCTAGACTTCATTTCTTAATTATTTTTCTAAACTATTAGATAAACCTCAAATCTGATATAGCTTGCCTTACTAGGGTCTACACACCCTTATTAATGTAAAGTGCATTACTGAGCCTAAAAACACATTTAAATGTTTAATGTGATCTGAATCATGGGCATTATCTCCAAGAACCCTAAATATTCTAGAAGGTGCAACTCTGAGAAGCAAGTTGAATGGGATAGCTAATACCCTCATTAAAAACATTATTTTTGACTAGCTTGATTTACACATACATTGGCTTCTCTAGGAAGAGAAATTACTTTGCGGGACTGATTCTAGAAAAATCAAATAATTGCCCCAAGAGTGTGTTGGTTCTATACTTCAGAATTGCTGAATTGTTATGAGAAGGTTCAATTTCTTTAACAGTCCTCAAATCCATCCAGGGGATCTAGAAGCGGGTCCTGTAGAAGCCTCAACTGATTGCATGCAGAGCCACTGCCAGCTCTGTGGCACAGCTTATGGGTTCAGTAGGAGATCATCACTCAGGGTTAAAGACATTTTGAAAGATGGGACAAGAAGTATCTTGCAGAGTTTTGTATTTTTTGATGGCTAGCTTCTTCTTAGTTTTTAGTGTTTATGCATGAAATTATAGTGGTAACAGTTTATTCCTAAGACTGTCTCGCCAGTGGCTTGCCTTCTGTTTTTTAACTTGCAATTACCATGTTTTTTTCCAAATATATACAAGCACTACTTCAGCTAATGCTTATTATGAATTTCTAAGCATGGTATAAAAACAAAATATTATGAAAGGTAAATAGAAGGTATAAGTTGCATTTTATAGTCAGTATAAACACACTTGGGTGTTTTATAGCCATCAGTATTATCTCCTTTGACACTTGAGGCTTGTCCCTAGGAGACAGAAAGCAGAAACTTCCTGGAATTTCTTTAATTAGCCTGTTCATTTCACTTAATAAAACAAGAAATCAAAACCATATTGTGTTTCTTACACAAGACTCTTAGAAAATGTAATTTAAAGTATGTAGCTCTTATATCTGAGCAAAGGTACAAGCAATTTTGAGATTTCCTGGTATTTTAATAATTTTGTTACTAACTTATTTCACATTAGAAGTCTGTGCTTATGGGATATGCCAGTAAGTCTGCACATGAGCATTAAGAAAGTTCATTAAAAGTCTGGTGTTAAAGTTCATTCAGAGAAACTGCAAATTAAAAAAAAAAAAAAAGAGAAGAAAAGAAAAAAAAGTCCTTTTGCACTTATACAATTATGAATAGTTTTTGATACTGTAAGCTCTAAACATCACATGGAATCTGCTTCAAGAGAAATGCTGTGCATGGCAGCACTAAAGTTTAAGATCATATGATTTTGCCAATACACAGGTAGCATTAACTGTATCCTATGCACAGTACCTGTTTATGATGTAATTCTCAACACATTTATGCACATCTTGAAAATCCAATTAAGCACAATCATGATGTAAAATTCCTTAAGAATTCTTTCATGAAGGACTTTGTTCAGGAAACACAGGCAAGAGGAAACTTTTTTCGTTTGATGCAGTTCCATTCAAAAATGGCATAATTTTTCATAATACCAGTCTAAACACAGCACATTCTTTAGATTTCAAGTAAAGAGCATTAGTTTAGCTTTAAAATTAAGACTGCTCGTGTGGTCTTCCCGTTAGATCTTATGGCATTCGCATCTACTCTAACCAGGAAAAAAATCCAACTCTAAATGTTGTCATTGTCACCTATTTCTGTCAAACGTTTTTTCATGACCCGAAGAACCAAAAGCAGGTGTGTTAAGCCCATTTTTTATTTCACTGATGTACACCATGCACTGTGTATCAAACTGCTCCAAGCTGTTGTGGGACATAGTGCAAGTCCTGTGGATCAGGATAGGATGCTAAATGTGATTATGTCTGATTTGCAAATCTTGTTCATAGCTGCTGAAGTTAATGCAGGATTCTCTCTCTCTCTATGCCTGTACAGTGCTTGGTAATATTGGGTTTAAATTACTTTGCCATTAATAATGAACAGCAGCATCCAAAAGACAGGCTCAAATGGCAGTTCTCTCTTCAAAGGGAGAAAGATTATCCAAAATACTGGTAATGTGCAATGGCTGTTCTGGGTTTGGTAACAGGCTTGATGTTATATTCAAATAGCTGTCATCTGTAAAAATATTAATTATAACTAGAAGCTGGCTGGTCAGCCTTCAAACTTTTTATTGATGACTTTTAAATTAGCTAAAATAATTGAATTTATCTTACTGAACAAGAGGTAGAAATCTGCCTTGCTGTTTTGCAAGGAGTAAATGTTTCATTGCAAATACTGTGAGCTACAAACCTGCTTGGTAAGGCAGCCCTTGGCCACTTCCCTGCCTGCCCCACAAACTTCCAGCAATTGCACATTAAAGGCTCAATTAAATTCTGCGCATGACAAGGCTTCTACAAATGCTGTTTTCCTGCTGTCAAGGGATCTGTAGCAGGAAGACACTAACTGTGATAAGATGCTACCCCTATTCATCAGGTAACATCTCACCATGTCTTCACTTTTACTGCTTCCCATTAATACAGGACAGCTTTAATTTATGGTGGGTTGGGGTTTATTTCCTTCACACAACATTATATTTACTAGCTGGGAACCTGTTTTTACAGTTGTGTATAAATCTTTAAAAATGTCAGTGATTAATTTTAAAATCTCGTTTATCACTATATGATTAGTGAATTAGTTAAGGTTTGAAGAATAAATGTCAAGTAATTAGAAGCAATTTTGTACCAGAGTCTCAGACAAGGTGATGGATCACAGAAAAGCCACTGGAAAATGCGCCACTGGTCCCAGGGTGCTCAGCACCCAGAGCAAGACAGAAAAAGGAAAGGAGCCAAAATAAAATAAAATAAAATAAAAAAACCCACCCCAAACCCCAGTGATGATATTTTACATGAATAATGAAGCTGTAGTAACAGACTGCAGTCTCTGAAGAACGTTGAGGTTTGAAAGATGAGGCAAGAAACCTCTGAGGGACAATGAGAAGGCCAGAAAACAGCATGTTATACGTGGTATTTCTCTTCTGGAGCTTTTGTCCTTGAGGTACACTTTGTAAATTCACCCACAAATATTCCTACCAGGTGTCAAACACAGTAGCACCTTTGCTACACAATGTGATGCTAACAAGGAGGGAGGGCTTCTCAAGGGCTCCAGGGGAACAAAACACCAAGCTCATCCTTGCTGCCACTTAAACCAAGGTCGTGCACAGCGGGATTCTCTTTTGTTCCCTCCCCTGCCGCAGAGCAAACCTAAGAGCTGGGCTCGCTGGGAGGGGCAGGGCCAGGTGGGAGCTGTGTCCGGCTCTCCCGAGCATCTGCATTTCCTCCCGTGGTCGCTGTGCTCGGGGAGCTGGTGCTCGGGGAGCTCCAGCTCGTTCCTAATGAGATTCCCAGAGTTGTAGTAAAATCATTGTTATCGCTTGTGCATAAGATGTGCTGGCTTGATAAGGCATTACGTAATTTTAAGATAATGTTGTTATGAAGAGAAATCTCCGTGAGGATATCAGACCCATTCAAAAGCAGGATGTGGTGGCAGGGACCTTCGCCCGGTGAATTTCGGGCTGATGTTTTTTTTCTGCTTTGCACGTTTGATTTGTTCCCGCTGTGCTGAGGCTGTCAGTCCTTGCGAAGCCAGAGCTGCCCTGGGTAGGATGGGACAGATGTGTCCGGGCACGCTCCGTGCCAGCGCCCCTGAGGGCTCTGGGTGTGAGCCTGATGGAGAAGTCCTTCCAAAAGCTGCTGCTGTTCCCTGAGGGCTGCTGGAGCCGGGCCCAAAGCGTCCTCCTAAGCCAAGCAAAGAATCTAATCAGAAATAACGATTGAGCTCTGTTTTCAAAACTCTGATCAGCTACTGTTCCAGGCACAGTAAAATACAGTAACTAACTGTGAAATGACAGCACGCTTCCCTAGGTTTTAGCAATAACTGCACTAATAGCAAAGGCATTATTAGACAATTGAAAGACTAATCAAATCGCTCAGGCTGATCTGAACTCTAGTATTGATACTGCCTATTATGAAAAGTAGTTTTACAGTCTGAACAGGAAAGCATTTTTAATGTAAACATGCAGTTGAATAGTTAGCAAAAAAAGGTTTGGGAGTAGTGGAAGAGTAAAAGCTGGCCATTTAATTGAAGGAAGTTGGAACGAAAGCTTGGGATTTAATTCCAGGAAACGTAAGGGGAAAAAATCTGAAGATCCAACTTATTTCCAAAAAGCCAAGGAAAACACTCCATGCACTCAAAGGTCAAATCATGTAGGCAGAACTGCAAAGGTTTTTTGCATTGCTTTTTTCCAAACCAGTTTTCATCTATTTTTAACCTTCTTTTAGCCCTGCAATTAAAATATTATTTCTTGGTAGTCCATCTGCTCAGTAAATGTTTGCAGTTAATACATGCAAAATGAAAATGTTTTGCAAAATCAGGTCCATCACGCTAGAATTTATTTGGGAAGGAATAAAAGAAGGAAACAATCACTCTCACATTTATTTTTTTAACTTTGCACACTAAGTGAAGTATATAAACATAAAAAACTTATGTTTCGAACTATATAACAGACATAACAAATGCCGTGTTTTTGTCTTGAAGGATATTTAGATACATTGAAAACTCCCCAGAATGTTTTCCTCTAGTTCTGTACAACAAAGATTAGGCAGAATTCTGAGCATGAGAACCTGAGTGCAGCCAACTGCATAAACCACCTGCTTTCACGCAGGCCTTTATGCTTTAGCTGCCTCGGGGAAGAAAAGGTGTCACTTGCTGACCCGGGGCTGCATTCACAGAACTGAAACCATTAATTGCAGCCTATGCACATGCTTTTCTTGCTTCAGGCTGTTCGCTGCCCGGAGCCTTGTCGGGCAGGCAGCCTTGCCAGTGCCCAGTGCCCCAGGAGAAGGTGGGACGGGCTCGCTGAGGTTCCTGACACAGCCGCCGAGCCCCGCGCCGAGCCCCGCGCCCAGCCCCGCGCCGAGGGCGCAGCTGTGGCGGATGGACTCGCGTGGGGCCGCGGCTGGGCTGGGAGCGGAGCGGGGGCTGCGGGGGACACCCTGCCCCGCCAGCTCCGTGCAGGTGTGTGCTTCCAGAACGGCACCTGCACTGGCCACTACACCAGGAACGGGGCTCCCTTTTCAGTTCAGCGCCGGGATTTACAGTCCTGGACAGCGAAACACGATGACAGCTGGGATGGGTGAAATTTCTCGCGGGAGATATTTTGAGGGGAAATCTGTGTGTTTGCTCTCCTCATGCTTGCTGGCATAGAAGTGGACATTTTCACCTCGCTTTAAAGAGTCATGTTTTTCTCAGGACCGCTGGCTCTTCTGCCGGACCGGGCAGGCGCAGCCCTGTCACGGCCGAGGAGGCACCGGCCGGGGGAGCGGTGCTTTCCACGGGGCAGCTCCTCAGAGGAGCGGCGGTGCCGGCACGGCCCCGGCAGCGCCCGAGGGCCGAGCGGGCGGGGATGGGCCGGGGGGTCCCGGGGCCGTCCCGCGGGAGGGACGCGCTTCCCTTTGTGCCCGGCGGCGCGGCGGCCGCGTTGCCATGGGAACGGTCCCGGCGGCCGCGGCGGGCGGGGCGGGCCGCGCGCGGCGCAAGATGGCTCCCCGAGGCGGCGGGACGCAGCGTGAGCGGCGGGCGGGGGGCGGGCAGGGCTGCCCGGTGCCGCGCGTCCCCGGCCCCCGTGCCCCGACACCCCCCGGCCCGGCCCGGCCCGGCCCGGCCCGGCCCGGCCCGGCCCTACCCTACCCAGCCCCTCCCCTTCCCCGCCCCGCCCCGCGGCAGCAAGTGGCAGCGGCCGCCGGTGCCGCGGGGCGCGCTGACAGCCCCGCGCCCAACTTGTGTTGCAGGCGCGCCCCGCCGCTGATGCGAGAGCCGCCGCCGCGCCAATGCCAGCGCCGCGCCGCCCGGCCAGCCCTCACCGCCCCCCGGGTCCGCCCCGCCGCCGCCGCGATGGCTCTGACCTTGTTCGGTGAGTAAAGCGCCGCCGCCTCGGCCCGGCGGGCGCGGGGCCGCCGCCCCCATTGTCTGCGGCGCAGCAGCGCCTGGGCGTGGGCGCCGCCCGCAGCGCCGGGCCCGGGGCCGCGGCAGTGACGGCCCGGAGGGGCTGCCCCGCTGCCGGGCCGGGGGGCTCGGCTGCGGCAGCACAGGAAAGTTGGGGTGCCCCAGGGAGCCCCGGCAGACGAGGGGCTGGCCCCGGAGAACCCCCGGGAGCGTCGGGGCACCCGGGGCCAGCTGCCCGCGGCGAGCCGGTGCCTTCAGCCGCGCTCAGTCCGGGAAAGGAGGCTTTGGGAGCTGCTCCGGCCGTGCTGCACAGCCTGGGACCGAGCCGGCTTGAGAAAACTCTGCTTTCAGCTGTTGAACGTGTGGTTCTGCTAAAGTAACGTTGTTAAATTAGGCTTGCTTATGCTTAACGTGCCCAGTTTTACAGCAGGCAAACAAACAAAAAGGCTCCAAATTGTGTCTGGCAACACTCGGTAAATGCAGCAATGCAAAGGGAAACAGTGTAACTAAGGTCAGTACAGAGTTAACAGGATAATCGGGATACCCTTTCTTGAAAGAAGCTCCACAAGTGATTTCTAGTGAATAGAGGATGCGAAGTCTGTTCATTGTGTTTAGACTGTGGATTTTATTTCATATGTAAATAAATGTCTTGTTTTCATTAATCTCCTGATTCTTGGACTGGTACAATATCTTAAAAGGCTAAACCCTTTTTTTTTTTGTTTTGTTTTCCTAAAAATTGACACCTGTTATTCTGCATATTGAGCCCTATCTAAGAAGAAGTTTAGCACATGTTGCAAGATAGCTCTTTGCAAATAAAATCTGTGCTCTATTGGATCTAGCTGCAGTGCTTTCTCCCATATTTACATTTCTTCTTCGAGTTTTTCAGGATGAAAAAGGTTCATAGATCACAGTGAATTGTCTCTGTCATTATGCCTGGTCTTGTCACTGAGTTCACAGGACTTCAGGAGGTGCAGGTAGGGGGTCCCTGCAGGTTGTCAGGTGTAGGGTGGGGGTCAAGCTCTTTAACTTAGAAGTGAAATTGAGCACAGAGAACAAATGGCAGATTGGCTGTATGTATTGCATTGTATCATTTGAATTAGACTGTTAGAAAATATGTCGTTTGTTACACTGGCATTGGAGGTAAATATTGTAGTTTTCTCTAACAGGAGAAAAATTTTTAGGATGAAATACGCACATTCTCCATGCTGAGTATCGTTATAATCTTTGCTTGAAAAAATTAAAAATATTTTAACTTTTTTAAAAGTGGAATTCTTTTATCTGGTGCCTTTTTTTTAACTGATGTGATTCTTTTCCAATTTGCATGTGTTTGATCGACTGCATGACATATTCTATTAATACAAATTTGCATTACAAAGTAACTTGGCGGTTTTGTGTGTTATCACATCTGTTGTTACAGTAAATGTCATTGATACATGTAAAAGATAATGAGTCAAGAGAAGATAGAGTGGGGTGCTCTGCTGTGTCTGTCTGGTTTTTAAACATTATCTTGTTGAAGGTAAAACCTCAGGATTGCACCCTTTTAAGAGAACAAAAAGTGACCATAGAACAATGCAACAAATATGCCTCATATGCATCAAGAAATTAATGTGATGCCTTTCACAAATGTAAAAGCTTTACAGTATGTCTCAAACAGTGAATGTGAGAGTGAGTTGTGTAAATGCAGAAACGTATGTGAGTGCAATATGTTTGCAGATGTGGTTGTGATTAATTTATGGGTGAGCTGGCACAGCTTACTGTGTTGCTCTGAGTCCTCTGTGCTGGGGTAGCTTGCCACACTTTGTCTCAGCACATAACAAAGACAGACTACAACATGCTTGTTCCTGAGCTTCAGGAACAGTGTTCAGGCTTTATTATAAATGTTGGCTGCCTGTGGATAGTTGCATTTTCAGTTACTGTACTGGAGCTGACCCATAGTAAATCATTAAAAATATAACTCACAAAAGAGGGGGGTTTTGTTTATTTCAACATAACCCACTACCAAACCAATATCAATGAATCTGAGGAAAGGCAAAATAAATGTCTGAATTAATGTATCTGTTTTAAAGCATTAAGCAGCTGTAACTGTCCTTTTCTAAATTCACATCTATCTTATACAGGTAAAATTGTCCTGAGCAAACAGGTCTCGGGAGTGGTTTCTTTGGTTCTGCTCACTCACATAAATTCTAGGCTCAATATCACATTTTTATTTTCTCTAGCCCATAATGATACATCACACTGAACCAAATTTCACCATTTTCAGGCTCCTCCTAATAAGTTCTGCTCCAAAAGCATGTAAAATTTGAGATAAATTGCTGTGTCAACTTTGGTGGAGGAGAAAATTCCCCAAGTTTCCTGAGTCCCTTTCAACCAGTGTGTACTTGTGTGAGCACAGCAAGGGAGAGGAGAGGGCTGGGAAGTGTCACAACCTGCTTCCTCCATGCTCTTGGGAGTGTTTTATGGCTCTTTCAGTGCATAGTGCAAAGTCTTTGCTAGAAGGGGGCAGGTCTAGAGACCAGGCTGGTGCTGTTGCAGATCCTGGATTAGCAGGGACACGCGCTTACCAGGCGGGTGAATGTCAGGTCCTGTTAGAGGTTGCCCTTTGCCATTGTCCTCAGTGCAGCCCCACATTGCCTCAGGAGTGCTGTCTGCAGTTTGCACCTTTGAGGTGGCAGCTTGAGACTCTTGGAAAAGTTGGTTGTGAAAAGAGTTTCTACTATTAACCATGTAGTAACAACATTTTTCTGGAGAAAACCACATAAAGCCTAGGGGGCTCCTGACTTACTGCTCTTCAGTTACAGCTAATTGGCAAGATTATGGTGCAACAATGAAGTATACAAGGGAGGAAAACATTAAGGCTCTTCACTCTGTCAGTTTTAGTTTTCACTCCTGACCTTCCAAGAGATCCTGTGCTGACAGCTGGCTGTATGGAAGATACAGAGGGGGCTGCCTGTGTTCCCCTGGTGCAGTGGTACAGATGATGTGTCTGTTTGTGGTTTGGGCTATGGGAAAGAGGAGTTCAGCTGCTCCACAGATGGGAAGAGGAAGAGCAGCCCCTGTTGGAATTAGTCAGCAATGGGAGAGCCTGGAAGTTGTTAGCTGGAAACATACTTTTGTTACTTCAATCATGCTGTTTACTTCAGGCAAACGTGTCATCCAGCAGGGTTCAGAGTTATGCAGAGTTAACACTCACAGACATATTCTGTGATTTTTGGCCAGAACCTGGGCTTCATGATCCTTTTGGGATCCCACTCAGGATATTCCATGACTGTATAATAAAGTTACAGCAGCAGAAACAGCCTGTTGTGACCATAGGTGGTCACCCATTTGTGCCATGCCTTTTCATGGTTCCAGCCAAGGCAGGGTTTCACCAGAACATTGAGTTTGTGTTCCAGTGGCCAAACACTTGGAATGCAAGTTTGATCTAACAGTGCAAAGCAGCTCCTGCACGAGGACTGCATCAGCAAAACACTGGAAGACAATCAGCTTCTCTGAGAAGCAGAAAAAAATTGCTGTTTGATCTTTTTTTTTGCTGCAAGTAATAGATGGAATAGGTTTCATATCCATGTGAATTTCCTGTTAAGAGTTGGTGGGGATTTTAGAATCATCTTAGTACACACAAAGTGTGCATTTTCACATGCAGTGTGTGAGAACATCTGGAACTTGAGCAGATGTCCAGTTCTAATGCTGTTTTTTATCCTGCAGCACAGTCGTGTTGCCTTACACATCAGGTTGTGGTGATTACAGGTGTAGCCTCCATTTTCTCTCTGGCTACTTCTTGCTCCCTGATGCAGCAGCTGGAATGGTGTATAAGGCAGTGTCCTTCTCTGCCATCTCAGCACAAAGTCTGGTGGCTGCACGCCCAGCCTTCGGGAAGCTGGGCTGAAGCCTCTTGCCTGGCTTAGCAGAGAGGTGGCTCAGGGATACCCACCAGTCCTGCTGTGCTGAATCCCTGCAGGGTAGCAGCTTCCTAGTGACAGGAAGAGCAATCAGTCATGTTTCTATGGCTAGACTTCCAAAAGCCATCTGTTAATACCCTAAGATGTGAGATTGCACGGTGACACGGCGGAGGTGCGCGCTGTCATTCCACTTGGATGACTCAACTATTGGAAAGATGACAAACAATATGGAGGGAAAAGGAGGGGAAGTATTAAGTTATCCCACTGTTTGCTTGTGTCTTTGAATATCCTGAAAAGTGTTTAAAGAAAGTCAACATTGTACTTTGAAAGAAAAATAGTTTTGTTATGTTTAGTGCTTGCGAGTTGTCCTTGTCTTTTATGAATTCCCTTCCTGTTCATTTATTTGCTCATCAACTCCCTTGTGTAAACAAAGAAAGACGTTTCAAAACAGCCAGGAGAGATCTTCATGGACGTATTTTTCATTAGTTATTCATGCTCTTGCCTTCTTGCTCAGAGCCTGCCAGTGAATGAAAACTCATCCCTGAGTACTGGTGGTTAAGAAATGAGAAGCAAAATAATTCTCTTTTAATCTTCAAAGTGCTTGCACTGTGATGGGTGGCTACAGATGAATGGGATTAGAGACAGAGCTGTAGTCAGCATGGCAGATATGCTTTTATAAGGACATGATGAACAGGGACAGTTTTTAGAGAAATCTTTAGGGGAAATATCAGAATAAAAGAAACAAGCAATACAGGGCAGAGACAAAGAAGCCAATGATATCTCAGTTTCAGGTGTCCATGCATTTCTGAAAGAGCACATAAATAGTAATTTGCTCACTTAACTGAATTGCTTCCACAGCTGTGAGCTCTGATGTCATACTATTCAGAATTAATTTTCTGTGACTATTTACTACTATGGGTACAAAGTGAACCTTTTGAAATAAGTTCTTCCATACTTGAAATACTAATTAACAAATTACTGTTTCAAGTTCTATGCATCTGTGATTACTGTTCTGCATGCAAACTGTGCTTACTGACTCATGGCTGCTTCAAAAGGTAGGATATACTTATGTTGGTTCAAGCACATATTTTCTAATGTGTCAGTCTTAGAGAGAAATTTTCTCTAAATAAATGTTTTCTTTGCTTGGGAAAAGGCATTAAATTTGAGAGTGCTTGGTTAGTACATATACAGAGAAAGTAAGTGTTCCTCTAAAAATGGCTCACAACAGGTAATGCTGCAAATTCTCTGTAGGATAGGAAATGGTCAGAAATTAATCTGCTTATTTCTTGTCTTGTGTGCAGAGCCTTCTAAGAACAGGAGATAAACAGATCACCTACAATTCAAGTTCTCTGTGTATGTGGCCCTGAGCTATGGTTAAAACTTGTGGCTACCTGTGGTTGTAACGTTTACTGACAAAGCCCCTTAACTAAAGAGTCCAGTTGTACCAGAAAAGTGATCTCTGAATATGTTCCTTAACTGAAGTAGTTAATGGAAGCTTGTTCATCGAATTGAGACATTTATAGTAGGGCTTTTGTCACTACAGGGAACATAAATATAGAATGATGGGAATGGTACCTATCATGGATTCTTCTGGGCCAAAAAAAAGTAAATCTAAAAAACTTTGGAAACTGTTTGAAGAGCATAAGGTGAGCAACAAAGTGAATACATATCCCATGTTGCACTGCCTGTGATAGGTCTTTTTCACCAGAAAAGCAGTGAATTGAAGATGATCTTTTTAACCTGTTTGCAACAGATACTCTTGAAGTGGTTGGCCCTTGCTTAAAAAAATATTTGGGCTTCATTCAATACCAACTGATACCAAGCTAATTTTAGAGGACATTTAAGCAATTCAACATCTAGTCACAATGGGAACTACGAGTAGTCTCAATTAGATGAAACTATTTAGGGATATTAGTACAATGTTTAGGTTTGTGGGTTTTTTAACATTTAAAATGAAGGTGATTTGTTAAAAATTGAAACTATTTTAGAGAGAAACTAGACCTTCTGACTCCCATTCATGCATCTGTGAGGAAAAGTGTCCAAGTGCTGAGAGTTGTAACAGTATTTTCTCCTTGGTGCTATGCTAACCTTTCATGATTTGTAGAACCTAATGAAACAAATAAGGAGAGCAGGCTTGAAAAGGTTTTGCCAGCTATGAAATGAAAAGAAAAACCTGTATAGGATCTCTTAACTAGTAAATTGGTATAAATTGATCAAAATACCAGAGAAATGACACTAACAGTATAGACAAGGATGAAAAAATTTGAGTTGTGGCTTCTCAGCTTAGTGCTTAGCACTGTGCTTCACAGAGTGGCTAGTACAAAATTGTGTTTCATGTCAGTTGTGAGTGTTGTATAAGAATCTAAAGAAATCAGAAGTTTGAGGACTGTTGCTGAAACTGGGAAGGACATGTCCAGTTGTGTACTCAAGTAATGAATTAAGGTGAGATTCTTGAATTTTCTCCAAGGAGATTCTCTTATGCTGTCATCAGCTCAGGAACATCATTGAATAATTGCATCCCTTTCGTCCTTGACACCAGCAGATCCAGTAAGAATGGAGACAATCTGTGTAACAGATTCTCATCTGATGATGATGAGTGAAGAACACTCTTAACATGAGGATTTAGGAAACTTTCCTGATGTACGCTTCACATTGGCCAAAGGCTGATGTTTCAGGTGTAAATGTGGGGTTTCTTCTATTTGTTTTGGACTCAGCTGATGCTTTTTGCTTTGTCAGATTTTGGGACTTAATTCTCTCACTAATTCTCTCTAAGAGATCTTAACAGGTTTTTTTAGGTGTACAAAAAGTTTTCCATTGACAGAAAGCACATCTCAGTGTCAAGAAAAGATTGTGTGTACTCACCATGGCAGTACTACAGTAATAGTTTAAATACTGCTCTAATCAGTGAACTCAAAGCACAAGCCTTTTGGAAGACTGTGCTATTTGTGTAGCATAAAGGCAGATTAATCAGGATCCCCCAGGGGTGCAGACACAGGGAGCTGCTCTATGCAGTCTAAGATCAGTGAGCATTGTTGGACAATTCTGGTTTTTCTGAACGTGGGGTGTAGCATCCACAGCTCAGGGTACTGAGCTGCTCCACCCTGTGGACAGAGACTGTACAGTTCTGCACACAAATGTCTTCACAATGAAACAAAACAGACCTGAGACCTGGCCCAAGGGCACTTCTCTAGTTACTAGCAGATGAGATGTTTCCTCCTCCCTCATAAAATCATAAACTGGTTTAGTTATTCTTTCAGTGCCATGGATTGTATCTGGTTTGAGCAGCTTTACAAATGATGGAAGAAAATTAAAAACCATCTAGATGTTACTTTTTTGAGCCTGTGTTGAAACATGAAAAGGTGACATTTAAGGTCTCTGACCTATTCTTCTTCTAAAGCATGTAACAATATAGCTAGGACTTAGTAATTGCATGATGTCTAGGCCTCAAGCACCCTTGCTGGCCGTGCCCAGGAAGATGCTGGGAAGAGTTCCTGCAGTTCTCCACGCTGTTCTGAGAGTTTGGCTGTGTGTGGAGTGAGTGATCATTGTCCTGATTCTAGTCAGGGGGAGAGAGGAGTGTTGGTCACACGCAGCTGGGAAGCCAATAGTATTGCTGTTTGTGCAGCAGCCTCTGTGAATGTGTAAGGATTGGTTGGCATTTGACATTTACAGCACTTTGGTGCAGGTGGCAGGACCTGGCTCTGCTGAAAACATCGCATGGTTGGGTCTGGACTCCTGGTGCTGGTGGGAGGTGGTGGTTTCCTCTCTTCTACAGTCCTCATCTCCATCTCCTTCCTGCTTCCTTCGATGTGAGAGCAGACTTGCCATTTAAGAAGCTGAAATAAAAATACATATTTTCTGCTCTTGATCAGAAATAGAATGTCCCAAGGCAGCTTGCTTATGTGAAATTTCACTCTAAACACAAAGGTAAAACTCTGCTTCCTACATACTAGAACTGTTTTGTTGCCCACTGCATTGTGGTGTGCTACCACAGCTGCAAGCATTTAAATGTCATATCAAGTACAGTAGAGCATCATAAAATCACAGAGGGGTTTCAGCTGGAAGGGACCTTAAAGGTAGTTCCTACACCCCTTGCCGTGGACAGGGACACCTTCCACTAGAGCAGAGCCCTGCCCAACCTGGCCCTGAACACTTTCAGAGATGGGACAGCCACAGCTTTTCTGGGCAACCTGTGCCAGTGCCTCAGCACCCTAACAGTTAAGTATTTTAAGTAGGAAAGTTTTAAAGTACTACTGCAGCAATGGATAATTATTTCTTGTGTGGTGTAAATAGAGGACTGTGAAAAAAGAACAGTTCTGAAAAACCAACTCAGAGCCTTAGTGCAGTACCTGACCATTGCCTGTGCTTGGGTGCAAGTCAGTCTCCTCAATGCTGAATTAGTATCTGATACATAGGTGGTCCAGAGCAGACTGCAGACTATAAAAGTTGCTGATAATTATTTGGTAGGGCTAGTCTTCCAGTGTTTTTCAGCTGTGCTTTATGGTTTCCATGTGAATCTGGACATAATGTTTCAGTGCAGTCTTGGATAATTTTTCATTTTAAAAGAAAAGCCTATCCCAAACAGGATGTACTTCTTTCTCAACTCTCTCTTACAGCCAGAATGTGCACATGTGGGTTTATCCTTCCAATAAAGGAAGCATGATTTTGACACAGCAATTATTTCTACTGATTTCCTTTTTGGGTTTTTTTTGGGTTTGTTTTTTTTTAGCAGTATATTTATAAATGGGACTAAACAAATGTTGAGGAAAATCTTCAGTGGTTTAATAGAAACAGAAGGGGAGGAACCTTGTCACAGCATTTGTTTCCAGTGGTGAGCTCATGTGCCTGGAGCTGTGCTCTTGCTTTATTGTGGTGCTCAGGGAGTTCCTGACTGACCTATCTGCCCAATGCCACATCATGTCAAAGCAAGCTGTGGTCACAGTCCCCTCTCAGCCCCCTTGTGTGCCCCTCCTCAGTGGCAGAGCAGCAAACACAGCAGTACCTTGATGGAGCACCTTGTATTCCTTATATTTTATTGAAATTGTACTATTCTAAGTAGATACCCCCACCCCAATCCACCTGCATTAGACCAAAGATGATAATTTAGTCTCAGCTTGCTCTTTTGCAGGCTCAGAATTAGCAGAAGCATTAGCTGTAGCCCCTGTGTCCTAGGTGTCCCAAAGCATGGTGAGCCACAGGGTGGGACAGAGCATGCAGCACTCCTGGGACAGGAACCCAGGGAGCCTCTGAGATGAGTGAGTTGCAGACTGCTCTGTCAGAGGGAGAGCTCACTCTGGCTAACTCAGCTTGTTCACTTTTTTTCTCACTTAATAGAAAGGTGTATGAAAAGCAGAAAGATGTTTTTTTATTGCTTTTTTGGTGGTGTGCTGTTGATGCTGTTCTTAGTCATGACTTTTAAATGTAAAAAGCTGGCATCTTCCTTCTCCCACTGCTGTGCAAGACACAGGCAGGGCTTACCATATCTCAGAGCTGTCTTAGCATTTGCCCTTTTTTTTTGTACGGAAATCCTGTGTATCCCAGTCTCTGACAATTGCTTGCAACATTCTGTCTCACAGCAGTTTACGCCAAGCTGTCTCAGGCCAGGACCATTTTTAAATTCCAAAATGGATTTTTGATCTGTCACATCCTATCACTATCCTTGTGTTTGTCCATATGTGTTTTCCTGTGCTGTGAATTGCCACTATAGGGTTCTTTTTATGAAGTCAAAGTGGGGCTGAAGGCACAAAAAAAAAAAGCTGTTATCCAGAGGGACAGCAGAGCTACTGCTACTGCTCCTATTTGCTGTTTAGATGTCTTATTATGAAGGACTAAGTCTGCTTTTCACTTGTGGACATTTCCATGGGATCTTAGTTCCAGTAAGGATGCTTTGATATCCTAGAAATGCAAGTAATAATTGTTGGAAACCTGTTTAATGTAGTGCCAAGAGAGCTAATAATCCACGTTTCCATTATTATGGACCAATTTGTCTTTCTTCTGAATAGTGGGAAAAAAAAAGGAGAAAGAAAATTTCAAAACAGAGACAAGAAAAGCATCTGAGTTCATCTTCTGTAGGGGGAAAGAATCATGGAGTTACCTGAAGAAGGACTTGGAGGTTATTTCTGAGCATCGATCATATCAAGCTTTTCAGCTACTTCTCCCATTCCTTCAGGGTAGTACCAAATCTCTGTTGAGTTCTCCTTCCAGCAGCCTGTTCCCAGCTCCCCTGATCTGCTTTCTTCTTCCCAAACCCAGAAGGAGCTGAGGACAAAGGGGAAGCCCATGCAGAAAACCTCCCAGTGCTTGCAGAGAAGCTAAAGCACCTCTGAGCCTATTTGGCTGTTGCTCCAATCCCACAGTGTGCTGGGTGGTACAGGAGTGGAACCAGAGCACAGCTTCTCCATGGACTGGCCCTTCTTTCTCTCCTTTGTCTAGTTCCTGCCTAGTGCAGCAGATGAGCCTGCCAAGGAGGAAAATCATTATGAAAAAGATGGATGTAATGCTATAAACAGGGCGGGGCTATTGTGTGGAAAGCTTTCACCACAATCCTTTGGCTGTAGTTATAATAGTGAGTCATGGCATTGCCAAAAAGAAATGTGAAGTTTTCAGCTTTTCTACCTGGAGCATCCTAATTAATTTCTTTGGAGGCCTCTTGAATGTTTTATATGAGAACTGAAGCAGTAAGGAGTGGTACATCTCTCCGACTGGGGAGAAGCTCACAGAAATCAGAGAATGCCTTTTGGAATAAAAACTTAAATTCCAATTTAAAAAAAAAAGGCATCCATTGTTTCGATTTCCTGTCTCAGACCCTGCCAATAATTTTTTTAGAACTTTCCTTCATGGCACTATAAAAACAATCATGATCCTGGGCAGGGATGCTTTACTTGGTAGTTGCATCTGTTCTGAAAATAAGGATGTAAATGCAAACCATGTTTTTGCCTGAGCAGTGGTGTATGTTATTGACAACTGTTTTAGAAAATGAAAAATCTGTTTGTAATAGGAATCATAATAGGTTTGTTATAACCTGATGGTCTAAGAGTTTAAATGGGTCAAGTTTGAGGAAGGAGAAGCTACATTTCTTTGACCATCTGACACAGTTGGAGAGATGTGCTTTGGAGCATGTGAGTCTGTCTTGATGCCAGTTATAACAGCAGTCAGGAATCAGATCTGCTCTTAATTTTCTCTGGAAGGCTCTGATTTTTGCCTGGGCTCCTAATGGGTGGTTTGGTTTAGGTGTTTTCTACCCCAGGAGGCTAATGAATGCACAGCATCTATCTTGGTCTGAAATGCAAGGGCAGACAAGTTCTCAGTGGATTTTTACCAAGGGCTAGGGTGGCAGAGTCAGTCTTGTGCTCTTTTATTGAGGTTTAGCTTTTGGTAAAGCCACAAAGGTGTGTGTGTGTTAGAGTAGGAAAGTGAACTTGTGTTCATTATGTTGGTGATGCGTGTGGAAAAACAAATCAAAGCAGCCAGGCAAACAGTGATAAAGCATGTCTCCCCATTCAGCAAATTAGGGCATTATGCAATGGATGGAGGGGTTGTATTTCAAAAGGGCTTGTCCTTTTTTTGGGGTCTCTTCTGCTCAACTTTGACTGGATGGACATTGTATTCAAGGGAGAAGAATTTACAGCTAGAGGACACTTTTATGCCTTATCATGTTGTTCTTTTTCACTAGTAGGGTTACTGTTCAGAATATTTGTATAATCAAACTCCAATCAATATTCCCTGCTAGATGTGTTAGAGAAATGAAGACAAAAAAGTGTTTCTGTGAATGGCTTGAGGCTGTGGCTGCAATAGTTGTCACTGGCTTGAAGTTGTGGTAAAACTGATGTGCCCCTGTTAGTATTATTAATGTTTGGAATAAGTGAAGCAAGAGATGGGAAATGAGCTTTGTCTCTGTGCAGGCAGACTTTTAAAATAGGAGACAAAGAAAGATTTGCAGAAGAAAAAATAGGAAAGGAAATGTCAAAGGGTAAATGTTTTTTCCTATATTATCCCTTGCTATGGTTGGAATGAGAGAGTATAAGAGAAATAGCCTCAACAGATATTTCTCCAGCCTTCCATGCAAACTTCACTGGCCATGACCAAAACAGTGTCTACAAAGAAAACCAGTCTGTGTTTAACCTGACATTACTCCAAATTTACAGTGAACAAGAGATTGCTTTACTGATCTAAAAGACTCTTGGAAAATTTTCCTGTTAAATCTAAACCAGGCAATTCATCCAATAAAGGCTATTCCTAAAAATTTTGACCTTGCAAAATGAGTCTGCAATAGACCTTTCAAATAACTCATGGAGAGGATGGGTAACTGCCAAACTCATTGATCCATCTCTTTAGGGCTGTAGACAGACATAGATAGTTTCATCACACTGAATTAAAAATAAATAAATAATTTAATAGGCTGTTTTTGTTTTCAATAGCTATATTAGAGAGGCATATTTGATTTTGACGTCATCTTCAGTTGGAAGTTGTTTACTGTGTAAATCAGGCATTTCAGGATACATGTGGTGATGTAAATCAGAGGGTTACAGGACAGCCTTTGGCCTGACTGCTGTTTTACCTGCACTGACCATGTCAGGAAGCAATTCCCATCGTGTCTGGCTTTCTTAGAGAGCAAAGACATTGTTCCCAGTAATAATGAAAATCAGCAGCAGCCTCTTGCCTGGAGACTGACCTAACCCCTTGCAAACAGAAAGCAACATGAAATTCTGTCTTTATTAAATGCCCACAAGGTGGCACTTGTCATCTTTTTACCTCTCTGAGAGCCAAATTTTTATACTTTCAGCAACACTAAGAAATAATTGTAGATGTTTTGAAACTTATCTCAGTAAGCTACCTGTGCTTTCATGGGGTATTTTCCCACCCTTCCATTAAACTACTGTCAAGAGAAAGAAAAACAACTGTGTTTTGCTTGTTACCATTGCATATGTGAGAAATCATCCTTAGAATTTAAGATTAATTTTTTTGCTGTAAAGGATTTAAATTTTTTTATCTATCATTACTTATGCAGTCATATGCCACTATTTTATCTGGCAAAGAGGAGGAAAAATGAATACTTGCTTCCCTTGCTTTTGGTTAAAGAAAATCTAGAAATGAGTGATTTGCAACCTGGTCTAATCACTTAGAGGATGAGCTCATTTCACTGCAGCAGTGCTTGCGATAAGCAAAATATTACTTCTTACAATTTCCCATCATTCATAAAGAGGCAATAATAGTAGACCTGCTCATAAAAGGCATTGAACTCTGGCTGTTTTCAGTGGGTCTCTCATTCAACCCCATTAGACGCATTCCCACAGAATTTATTGTTGCCAGATCAGACGTTTGTAGAAACAGGATGGCAGTGTGATCCATTTTTTCTTTCCCCCTCAGCACTGATGTAATTATCAGAGCATGCCCTTCTTTAGGCCTCTTCATTTTTGCTGAGTGTGCTTTCTTGTCTTCCCCCTTGGTCATGTCAGAGAAATGCCATTAGCCCTTGTAGCTTTCCTGGGGCATTGTTCACACTGACTTTCACTTAATCATTTTTTTCTCCAGTAATAATTAGAAACCTAATTGTACTTTTTTAGAGTGGTAAAAGCAAAAGCATAAGAGGATGAAAGAGCAAATAAAAATAAGTTTTGTCCTATTAAAAATTCCTGGGGCAGTGTGTGTAATATAGTGCCATCTTGCAACTGAAGGAATGCTTTCATTATTGGTGCCTGCTTTCAGTGCTCAGAGCAGGGAATGCTCTGCTGGGAGGGTGAGCTGTCTGCACACCCCTGAGGTCCATGCTGAGCTCTAACACCTGCCAGCATGTTGAACTGGATGCCTGTCTGATGTCTTTTCCCTACCTGGAGAAGGTGGAGAAAATAGATGGTGGTTTATTTGGAGACTTCTGCACCGAAGCTCATTACAGCACTGGTGTCTTAGGAAGAGCCTTTTATTTTTCTTAATTCACAGGGAATTGTCTGTGAAAGATAGCATTAAAGAAGCATCAAAGATAGATAATATTCTAGAAGTATCAATCATCATTGCGGAGTGACATACAGAAGTATGGTGCTTATTGCCTGGGGTGTTCTCAGCCCTGTGGGGATCTTCCTGCAAGCAAAGGAAATTCTGTGATGCCCTGGTTGTGAAACCCTAAGCGTTTTCCACATGGCCTCAGGCCATATGTGCCACCAGATTCTTGTCATTAATGTCTTTGTTTCAAGTCACTAATAAAGCAACATTACATTTGGGTTAACATTATTTATTCAGTGACTTCTAAACCCCAATATTTGGGATTTTTTTTTGTAAAATAACAGTATAAGAGATTTTGTTTAAGAGAGAAGGAATATTCCAAAAAGTTGCATGTTGTATCTTTAAAAATGTGCTCTAAGTCCATGCAAGATCTTTTGGTCAGAAATAGTTTGTTCCCCTTTGCTTTGGAAAGCTGAAGGCAGGACAGGATTGAGCCAGAGGATCATTTCCCGTTTTGTATTCATGTGAAGGACTTAAATGCTGAAAAAGTAATTGTTTCTAAGAAAGCATCTCTTGCCAGGTAAGAAAGTGTGACCACAGCTTTCTGTTGTGTTTATTGACAGCAGCTGAAGTGCAGCTCTCTGCAGCCTTTGGCAGCTGAGTGTGGCACCCTGAAGCCAGGGCAGGGGGGTGGTTTCTGCAGGACCTCCATAAAGGGCAGTAGCCACGCATGTGACATTTGCTCTTTGTATCAGGGTCCTGCTCCTGCCCACCACCCCATTACAGATTGTCATCTGACTCCTGCTCCTGGTAGCAGAGGGGTGCAAAGAGGCTTTGTGCAAAGAAAGGGGCATCCCGAGGTGTTGTCTAGGAGCAATGAAGGATAGTTGTGTGTCCCTTACTTCTTCACTACACATGCTATAGACAGGGATGGTGTTTTCTGCACCCTGCTGCCCCTTTCCAGAAGCTGCCTGGCTTCATCTTCCCCTCCTGCTGCCAGCTGCACAGAGACTTCTGCAAAAGTTTCCAGTGCTGCTGTGGCCAAGCATCAGCCTCTCATATTTACCCTGAAACCATGGAGTTGTAGCCCATCTGGTTTAGTGCTGCTGCCTAGGGCAGTGGCTGTATTCATCTTCAATTAGCTCAGTGCTGTTTGAGTTTTATTTTGGTTGGAGTGTGTAAAAGCCCTCAGTGCTAGGGCCTGCTTGGCTGCTGCTGAAAACATTTTGTGATGGCTTGAGCTTAGTTTCTGAAATGCTGTTGGCACTTATACTCTGAAAAACAGAGATGAAATGACATTTTCTGTTCAACTGTGCTGTTTTTTGTGGCTTGAGAATCTCACCAGCAAATAAATTATGGCACTTTTTTTCTTTAAGTCAAGTGATTTTTGTATGTGCATCCTTTGGGCATAGAGGAGGTGCTAATAAGGAAGATCTGGGGGCTGGAGATGAATTTTCTAGAAGTTGCTTTTCAGGCACAAAAAGGAGTCTGTTGGCCACATCCACTGGGCTGGTCATGAATCTCTCCAGGAGCTAATTTTTGATATATGTTGCTGCCAAACAAAGCAAGATTAGCATCTTACAATACACACTTTCTGGTTCGTGCCTAGCTGTAGCTACAGAAAAATTTTTATACTTTCTTGCATCTTTTCATATTTGTGACTTACACCACTCTTTGGTCCTAGACCAGAACATGAAATCAGACATTTTTTTCCTCCTGATCATGTTGGTATTTGGTCCACATGGCTGAGAAATGGCCTCTTCCACAATGTTCCCCACCTGAGGCCACAATGGCCTCACCTGTATTCAATAGAGATATTATCAAATAAAATCAAAGGTTCCAGTAAGAGCTGCTGTCTGAGCAG
Organism: Catharus ustulatus; assembly: GCF_009819885.2. Taxonomy (NCBI): domain Eukaryota; kingdom Metazoa; phylum Chordata; class Aves; order Passeriformes; family Turdidae; genus Catharus; species Catharus ustulatus. Next base: position 16,995,156 of record NC_046227.1, read on the forward strand.
ATAGATTATTATTTCCTCCCAGACAGCATTAATCTCTGAGGTTAGAGATGACCAAGGTGCAGCTACTGACATCCAGTAGAAGAAAACTAAAACTGAATTTTCTACAGGAAATCTCTCTGTAAGCCCCACATGGCTTTATGAGGTTACCATGCAGAGTTAAGCTGCTGCTGCTGCTGCCCCTCTATCCTTGAACTGACTGATCTCTGCTGGGGAGAGAAACAGCCATTTCAAGCAGAGGTAAACATTTTTATTCCTTCTTTAAAAGGAATACACAAAGACAAGCACTCTAAACAGTTGGAGGCAATGGTAACAGTGTTCATATCTGCAGTTAAAATGTACACTCTGAAAGTACTGCAGTTGTCCAAATTTATATAGTGGATAAAATAGGAATGGGTAAGAAAGAAGCAAAATAACACAGGGAAATGCTACATTGTAATGTGACTATTAGTCACATTTATGTTTATGGAAAATCTGAGATGTTCTCCTAGTGTTTGTGTCTGTGTATTTCTGATGGTCAGTCTAGTCTATGCTTTTCAATTCTTAATTGCTCAAGATGGATAGTTTCCTTTTTTTTTTTTTTCTTGTTAATTGGTGTACTCAAAGGAAGGCATTCTGGACCCAGAGAGCAATGCAGAGCAATGCTCTTGCCCACTGTGGCATTTCTGACTGTTGCCAGAAGCTGCCTGTTTGCCTGTTATGCTGTTCTGGGCTTTCTGTCTGTTTTCTCTGCATTTAAGCAAATTGCAAGGAACCTTGGAGTAGAATTTGAGAAGCCATCTCAAGATAGCTTGGGAATGAGATACTGAGCAGATAGAGTGGAATGGATAGGTGAGTCCTAACAGGACAATTTTGGGTAGCAAACCAAAGCACTGCTCAAGGATGAGGGGAGAGGGCTTGCATGCAGGTGGAGATTGCTAAGGCTGGGGGAAGGCAAAGTCCTGGAAAAGATGAACCTGATGAATCCAACCTGAACTTGGATTATGTCATCCTCAGGATTCTACATGTACGAACTGATGGCATTAAATATTGCTTGTACAAACTACCAGAGTAAGAACATTCTCTGAGTTGCTTAGAGTAAAGCTGGTGTAACAACACTTATCAGGAGCTTTATAGAAAGAAGAAAAGTGTTTGCTGTCTTACAGAGTAAATTATGGGAAATCCATGTGGTTTTTAAATACATATCATCTGCACTATGTTTGTAGCCCAGCTAGTTCTGAGGAAAAGTGTCTGTCAGCTTGAAACTGGTCTCAGTTTGAAATTGCACTTTATGTACATGGACAGTGTCCCTGATCTTAAATGCCCTTGCTGATGAGAGTGCCTACATACTGGTAAAAATATGTACAGTATTACAGTGCTGGTAGGATCTCATCTGGACAGAGCTGATAGCATCAGCTCTCTTTGGAGAAGAGTAGCTTTAACTTGAATTGCATCTCACTTAGGCAGAAAATACAGCTTATAGAAAATTATTTTATCCTAGAAACATTTAGTAGAGCTGAGTTACTGTGAAAAAATCTGAGAACTGACAGTGTAGCGTTTATTGCATTAATTAGAAAGTGCTGCAGCATTAGTGAGAAAATGTATTTTGGGTTCCACATTTTCTGTGGGTTTTTTATCATGCCTGTAAGTGCTTTTCAGATGCCTAATTGGAGATGCTGTACATGGAAGCCTGTACTATCTGAAAATCAAACCTTTTCTTAATAATGAATTTCTAAATACTCTTGATGTATTAAATGGGACCACATTGGTTAACCTTTAAAACCAGGTTTGTTTAAAAACAGTTGTTAATAGACAGGGCTGGTGTTTATGCTTATTCTGTTTCATCTAGTTTTAGTAATAAAAACATTCTTGCTCAAAAACAAACACTGCAAACCCTCTACTTCACTGTTTGATTGTGCTAAATGTTTGCTACTACACTTTAAAAAAAAAATCACAATAGAAATGACCTTCTGTTTTTTCATTACCTCATGTGGGATGGCCTGAGGGTATTCTCACACTGTAAAGGCAATAAAGCTCACTGACAGATTTTTTTTCCTAACAAAATCCTTCTGTACAGCTGCATAACATAAATCATTCCTTCCCATTTCTGAATGTTAGCTATTTCTCGTATGAAAGTAACTGCTGTTCTTGCCTGACTTTAACAAGGTTTGAGGTTTTTTGTTTGGCACAAATGTTGTCACTTTTTAGTTTTATAACCATGATGCCCTTAGCTATATGGCTTGAGTGTGAGCAAGTATAGGTTAGACTGCCAAGATGTTTGTGTTTTCATAACAGTCAGCTCATATTTTATGAATATAGTGTGTGTTGTCCTTTGCTTAAATTATTTATTTGTAAATTCAAGTACTGCATATATTGCCAAAACCCAGAGTCTATCAAAAGTACGTAAATTCAGGTGGTGGGGTAAGAGTTGTCTTCTGGGAATAAAGCTATTATTTTTACTTTAAAATTGTGCCCCTTTTCCATGTGACATTGCATTGCTAAGGGATCATGTTACAATGCTTCTGGAATGAATCGACTGGCACTGCCTTAATTAAAGGTATCAAAGTAGGAATGAATAACCCTGACTGCATCTGTTGGGCCGATTTGCTTTTACTACCACAGTGAAGCACAAGCTGCTTAAGGTCTCTCTGCAGATTCAAGGTGTTCTTGCTGATCTGCAGGATGTGGTAGAGCATCTGCAGGACCTTCCAAAGATCAAACCCCATCATATTCAGGGGGATGGCAGTTTAACTGAGTGCTGCCTTAATAATAAAGTCATAATGAATTGTATTTGTAAAACCCCCTGCCTCCAAGGTGGTCTACAAGGACTGCGCCCTCTTCATGTGTAGAGCTAAAATATGGGGTAAAGCATGGAACAAAATTACAGTGCAGTCAGGGCAGGGAGTGTTCTGAGAGGGTCTGGCAAAGTCTGTGCCAGTTAAACTGGAAAATACTTCCTTCCACTAAGCTCTAGTTTAGAGGTTCTTGACATGACTATGTGTGAGAGATGGACTATAGCAAGTATCTGAAGAAGACAGATTGCTTACTCTAAGGGGAGGCAAAGCAAAATCTCAGCTTCAGGCTCAGTTTTGCAGGCATTAAGGACTCTCAAGTGGAGATGCCACTCAGGCCAAAAGTCAAGCAACAGGTTCCTGGATTACTCGATCTTTATGTAACCTGTTAATGAAAAGTAGAAATTCATATTTTGTTGGATGCAGCAGGTAGTTCCTGTGAGCAGAGGATTGCAAACAGGGCTCAGGCTGCAGTCAGAAGTGACTTCAGACAGCAAGGCTGGCTGTGTGGGTGGCTCAGCTTGTGATCCTGTGGTACAGTGAGGATGGAATAATTCTCACCAAGGCAGATAAGCACAGCATCTTGCCGAAAACCCTGGTGACTTGTGGCATCAGAACTGAAGCTGGTCAGAGCAGTAAAACAGTGGATCAGAATCAGTGTTTGCAGCATAGCCCTGAGCTCAACATGTCAGATCAGTTGCAGAACAAGTCATAAGGGTGACAGAACTTAAAAGACATTGGGATTTTATTTTTTGTTTAATTTTATTTGAGAATTAAAATCTTGGAGTAGAAATACGTTGGTACTTTTAATATATACTCACAACTATATATTTAATATATACTCACTACTTCCAAAAAGAGCTTGTACTCACTATGAAAAAAGACCCCTTCTTTTTTCTAAAATATTTTGCTGTCCTTGCATACAGTAATTTTAAGGGTTATTAATTGCTCTCCAGAAGAGGAAAAAGCTAATGGCAGGAATAAGTTGCATGGAAACTTATTTATTGGAATATAAATTGAGATTAAAAAAGCCTTTCTGGTTGAAAATGGAACTTGTGGATATATACATAATAAAATAATATACATTCTCCTTCCTTCTCACAGTATGCTGGCTTCTGATCTACATTTTTGCCATTTTTCAGATTCGTTTCTATTGTTTTTATTCTAGCTGGATAAAGAAATTACCTTTTCACATTTTAGTTTAAGTAAAAAGGGGAAAATTTAACAAGTTGTTCTATAATAGTTAAATCTAAGTTTAGAACCTAAGTGCAGTATTATCTTAATAGTACTGCAGATGTTTCTGCAGGTTTTTTTCTGTGTTAAAATTTTTCCTACACAACATTAAGATTTTTTTGTTTTCTTTCAGATACTGATGAATACAGACCACCTGTTTGGAAATCTTACTGTAAGTATTTCAGTGTTTTGGGTTTTTTTTTCCAGATCAGAACTGAAAAAGTTTCAGTTGGATGCTTTAAAAGACTCATTTCTCTTTTCATCAGAGTGTGAGTTTAAGCAGCCTCAAAGGGGTTCACTTCTGTTTAGGGATAGGAGCAGTTGAACTACCCCCAAGGACAAGTGAACATACATTATTTAGAGGAGTAGATTCTCTGCCCCTTACTAACAGGAGTTGTCCCACTCCTGCTTGGTCTTGCTTATAGTGATTGTGTGCCTAGACCAGGGCTTTTTGCATAAACTCCAGTCAGGCCTTAAAGTTGGTATCCTTGCAAACTTCTAGGGCTCCTGTGATCTAGTGCCTTGCATCACTGGAGCTGAGCTTGAGCTGGTTAAGAAAACTCAAGTTGTTTTCTTCAGGAATTTGCTGATGTAGTAAAACAAGAGCATTTGTTTGGTGTGGTGTGACAAATCACAAGCAGGTTTTTTGAAGCCCTGACTAGAAGGGCCTGGTTTGCTACCAGTCTGCCCATGCTCTGCAGTTCTTGCTCTGTGTGTGTGCCCTAGCCCAGGGGGAGCTGGCCTTGCAGGCTGCCTTGAGCAGGTGTGCAGGGCAGCAGTCCAGATGCCTTGCCCTGACATCAGAGTGCCACTTTCTTGGGAAATTCACAACTTACTGTTTTAGTTAAAAAACAAACAAACAAAAAAAAAACAAACAAAAAAAACCACTAAAAAAAAAAACCCAAAAACCACACATGCACACATAAGCCCAACCAGAAACAAACAAACAAACAAACAAAAAAAACAAAAAACACAAAACACAAAAAATCCCCCAAAAAACCCCAAACCCACAAAAAAAGGCAAACGACCATTTACATTTACATTCATGTAAAGGAATGACCTCTTATTTGGCTGTGTAAATGGAGCTTTATGGACATGGAAGAGAACATGAGAAAAATGTAAAAGAGCATCATAGCTTCCCACAGTGGCTCACCTATAAATTCTAGTTCTTCGTAGACAGAAAAGCCAAGATGTGAGACATTTTGAGACTCGAGGAACCACAGCAAGAAAGAAGTCTTCTGTGAAAAGCAGATTTTGAAAACAGAATGTTTGTGTGTATAACACACTTAACAGTTTAGGAATGTCAGACTTACATTTGCATTACTTTGTATATATTCAGCTTGGTGACTTCAGGCTGGATAAAGGGATTTGCTCAAGCAACATTTCACATTGTGAAAATGTTTGCTCTCTAAAGGTTGAGGAGATTTGGCACTCGAGAAAATGTAGTTACTTTAAAAGGTTTCCATCCTGCTGTGAGAGACTTTTTAATGAGAGGTGTGGAATTAAAGGCTAGGTGAGAGCCATGGTTAGAAAGAGAGCAAGTGTAAGAGGGCAGATTCATTTACTTTTTTCAACTCTGTACCTGTGAACTCAGGGAACAGTGCTTCCTTGTTCAGTTCATTCCGCTCCATAATCTATAACAGGGGGGTTGAACCTCTCTAATACCAGATCTTCAGTGGCAGCCTGACAGATGCTGAAAGGCTGGGCACGTGCAAATGTGTTTGCACCCACTCTCCAACAGGGTTTGCATGTACGGTTTGTGGGCACCCACTCTCCTGCAACATCATGGTTTGTCTGCCATGGTGAACCTTCCTGTGGTTCAGAGGTAAGCTCTGAATCCTGAGGTTTGATTCGCTTTCTGTCTCATGACAGACCAAGAGGAATGTCTTGTGTGACTTCCCTGGCAATAATTACAGCAAGGAAACTGGTGTTGAACAGTTTGAATTGCATACATCAGTTCGAGGAGGAGCCATAGGAGTCCTGTTTTGTAACTTAGCTAGTCAGCCTGCCGTGCTTCTTACTGGAAGAGGAGAAAGGTGTTGCCATTGGTGGAAAAGAATTTCCTTTCAGCCTGTCTTGAAGTAAGGTGGGGAACAATTCCCAGTTTTCAGCCAGTTTCTATGGAGCATGCTGATTGTGGGTCTCCACTGCTCTTTTGTGAAATCCAGAAAAATCTTAATTTGCTCTTTAATTTTATTTTTTTCCCTTGAACTTGGCTCTGCAGTTCTCAGAATTAGATATGGACAAGCTCCAGTGCCATCAAATGCAGCTTTTACAATAGAAGCTAGGAAATCTATGTGCTGGCAATATAAATGGTAATACTATGCCTAAAAGGATAATTGCACTTTTATATACCAGTGTGCTGTTCTTCATCACTTGCAAAAATAATTTTTGTATTACCAGCCCGGTATGGAAATGACTGATTTTAGTAGCAATAGGAAAAACCATTAGGTTTTTTTATGTGGAACAAAGGGAATGGTTTTTTCCAGTTTATCTTATGAGTCAGTGATCATTGGGCATCTTGCCATTTTCTCCATTCCCATGTAGGTTGACACATAAATACAGCATTTGCCAGTGGAAAAGACTTGGGATCAAATAAGAATCATAATTAAGTCAAAATGTATTGGTTAAATTAATGTGTGGTCTTACTATCTGAAGATGGTGATAGCACAATGTAGACCTTGGTATTGGTACTAATGATTGAAATATAATTTAATTTTAAAATATTATAATTCCAAATGTCCACTTTGCCATTTCTAGTGTACTATTGAAATACTAACTTGGTGGTGACAGCCTCATTTTAAAGGTGACTTGCCAAACCAGATTCAGTTGGCATAGAGGTTGAAAGTAATTCCTTTGGTATTATACTAGAAAGTCTGCACATTCTAGTAGCATTAAATTTACATCTGGTTGCAAAGATCTGTTCTGACTTGATGAAGCTTATTTTTAAAATAGAGTAAAAGGAGGAGGGAAGATATAAATGTAAGTGTATGTCATAATTTGGGCCTTAGCTATTTTGCTCTGCTACTCGACTCGTTCTGTCTTTAGATTTGCAAATGCAAAGACCACCTTTCTCTTTCTTCAGAAAAGTCCTCACTGAGCAGTGGCAAAGGCAGAGGGTTTGATAATGCACAGTTCTGAGTGATTTTTGTAATATCTTAACATTGCAGGTGCCTGCTTACTGAAGAGAGGCTGACAGCAGCCTGATTTGACATATAATGAACTTTAGTTTGTGTTTATTATGATTCTTTTTCTGATCTGTTTGTTGGAAACTTGTCTGATCTCACCTAGTTATTCCATATTACTTGATCAATTTGTTGTAGAGAAAATCAATATCCTGTTTTGGCTTGCAACATTCTTTTTTCTGATCCCTTGTTGGTAATTTTTTATATCCTTGATATCCTAGTGTTAAACCTTGCAGAAAGTCTCCTTTATTTAAACCAAAATGTTTAATGTTAAGATGTACACAATGATTCTGTATTAATTAAAATTTAACTTGTGCCTCCTCCCAGTGTATCAGTTGCAACAGGAAGCTCCCCATCCTAGAAGAATAACCTGCACTTGTGAGGTAGGTATCACAGTGTTCAGTTTTATACACTCCAGCAATTCCATGTCTGTACTTAATTGTGTCCAGCCCTAAGAATGGTTCCTTGGGACACTTGGTGCTGTGATTAGAGTGAGTAGCCTTGGGACACTGGTACTCAGAAATCCATTTGTTCTAAAAATGGAATTTAAAGCATTTTGAAGTGTGTCATCATTTACTGAGAATCATATGCTACTTTTTGAGTCTTAGATACATGGAAACATACCTTTTCTCCTCCTTTTCTCATCAGAAATTCACAGAAGCAGGAACAGAGCTGTACAGGGGAATGATGCACCTGTTTGTACAGACATCACTGCTAGATGTGTGAAATAAATCAGCAGAGGGAAGGCTAAAACCTCCCCTGGTGCTGCTCTTTGAGTGCTGGTACTTAAGACTCATTAGTAGCAGGAGCTAAGCTTTGCAGAGCCCCAGATATTATGGACTGAAGTGGCAACAGCAGGATCCCATGGATAGGCAGTGATACAGAAACACTGCTCATGGATCAGCTGTTGAAGTAGACCCCACACTGGTACTGTCCCTGTGTCAGAGTGGGGGAAAAAAAAAGAAAAAGACATTCTGTGTTTTAAAATAGTGTCTTGAACTCTGCAGAGAAAACCTGTGTCTGCACCATGGACATTGTTGTGGAAACTGAGAAATAAAAGCTGTAGATTTAGAAACCAGTGTGAACAGAAGTAAATAATACAAAACTATGAAAGAATCAGTCAGGTATCTAGCTGCAGAACAGAGCATATTAAATACAAATTTTGTCATTTAATAAATATTTCATTTTTTTAAAAAGTTATTGGAAGCTTATTTTTAACTAATAAAGATAAAATTGAAGAATTTGCATTATCAGTACATTATCAGTGTGCATTTTCCTACTTCTGCATTATTTCTGTATGGTGCAGATAACAGTTTTTCATTTTAAGTGTTGAACAATTTATGCAGCTGAGCTGATTTGAAGTGAAAATATATTCAGCAAGTAGTAACTTGTTAACCTTTCTCTCTGGTCTCAGCCTCTCCTGCTTATGTTGAGCTTTGTGATCTGTTCTTTCTCAGCTGGGTTTCTATTAGCAGCCATGCATGAGTCAGTGGGGAGCAGAATCCTTTCCTAAGTGGTTGAATTATTCAGCTATATAAACAAATTCATAAATATTAGGAAGAGAATTTTGGTCCTGAGAACATCAAAGAGGTCAGTGGGAAAGAACAATATGTAATTTGGTGAAGTATTAGCACATAAATTGTTCTTGCCTTATTGTAATCCACTTGTTGACAAGAGCAGGAACAATGATTAGCAGTGATTGGAAATCACACCATAAAAAAAACCCCAACCCTTTATTTCATATGCAAAGGCACACATTGTACAAGTGCTGATACTGAGAGGTGTATTCAACAGAATGACCTACTTAACTTGAAATGCTTCTCAAATACAAAGAATTCAAGTTTCTGCTCTGCTACACCAGTTTCATATCAGAGCAACACACAGATCAGTGGAGAGATGCTGAAGTAAAAAGAGCATTGCATTCATTTGGGATTTTTTATTGTGAAGGTGCAGCAGAGCTGAGTCTTTTAATACTCTGTGAGGTTAAAGCTGATGATTCCATTCCTCTGCATGAGGCTGGCATGCAAATTACAATGTTGTTTGTCCAGCTAATACTGTATTTCCTCCATGAAGTTAATCTTTTTTGTGCATATAATCTTATATACACATGTGCATGCATAGGCATATTTAGGGCAGCCTTGACTGATATATGAAAGCATTCCATGAACAATTTTAAATAACTATATGAAAAAATACATAGTATGGAGATAATTAAAATCACTGGTTTTTTCTGTCCTTTCAGGAGGCTTCATCCTAATTCAGTGCTAGTAGTTAACAAGCCTGTTAAATAGCATCTCTGTGCACTATTGTGAAAATGATCAAGAAAGACAGAATAGAAGGGCATATATAATGCACATCCTTGTTAGATCTGTTTGTAGAGGTGGCTTTATGATATTTGACCAGGATGACTTTCCATATTTCACGATAGTTAAGCTCTTTTCCAAAGGAATGCCTACTATAAGGTGCTTGCCTAGTCTGCCTGATATATCCATTCATAAATTTGGTTTCATTGCCTTCACACCTCAGTTTAAAAAAATGACAAATTAAGCAGTGGTGGATATCTTGTTGATCTTTGTGTTTCTTGAAGGTATGATAGAGAGACCTTCATTTTTTTCCTGTAGCCTCTGCATTAGTGGTATACAAATAAACACATTGAAAAAAAAAAATCTCATGCTCTTTCCCCTCTTTTTTTTTTCCAAGTTAGAAACAAACTTGCCAAGCAAACAGCAACAGGAAATTTTTCCTACAAGAAAAATCCTGAGAAGTCAAAAGGCAGTGTTCGGCTGATCTTTGCAGGATACAAAGGAAAACAAGTAACTACAGCTGCCCTTAGACTCAGCAATGCTTTGGTCCCAAAACCCTGCTAAATCAGAAAAAAATTCTGCAGTATTTTTGGACAAAAACACTATATTGTCAGCTGTCAGCTTTAGCTAATAGGACAGATTTCTTGCTATCATCTTATTTTAAAATATATTTCCTTTCTTAGGTAGGTTTAGTTCCAGTCCAGATGTTTTGACTTTGTCTCCTTAACTAATGAGTGACAGACTGAAAATTAGACTAATGAAGCTTCTGAACGAAACTGTTTTGGCTTTCAGTGCTCATGTGCAAAGGGAGGATACGTGGGTGCCTGCGATTGTCATTTGTAGAATTAATTTTGTAGAATACAGTCTGGCATGAACTTCTTGAAGTCCAAGCAAACACGAAAGACCAAGAAAGCTGCATGTTGCTTCTGGTTCCAGTGCAGTTAAGGACAAGAATAAACAGTGTCTAAGTTGTAAGCGGTTGGTGTAACACCACCTGTCAGAAGCTCTATAGAAAGCTTGAGAACAGTGTTTACTGTCTTACATGGTAAATTTGGCTTACAGGGAGTCTGTGTGGTTTTCTCAGTGCACACAAACCACACTGTGTATGTAGCCCAGTCATTCTGAGTGAATTAGAAGGCCTCTGCTGAGGCCTTTCATCTTTCTGATGAAATTTTCTTAAAGTCTTAATGTATGTCAGTATAGATGTCAAAGCCCCCTAATATTATCATAAATGTAAAAAGTGATGAAATAAAACCAAAACACAAACAGGCAGTAAAACTCCGTGAGTTGAGGTTCCAGCTGCACTGAGTCTTATGCAAGCAAAGTGTTGCAAATTGGCGTTTATGCTGAAGTTACTGTAAGTTGGTAAAACTGATCAGTAACAGAAACTGATCATGTTAACAGAAGTGGTTGTTTTATTTTTTAACTCATAATCCACCAAAATGAACTGCAAGGTTAGCTACAAATGCCTGGAAATCCTTTGGTGGTTTTCTCAGATGCTTTGTTCCAGTAATCTGCCTATTCACATTTTCAAATGTTTGCACAGAGTATATCTGTCGTATATCAAGTACTCTGAAGATGCCCGGTCAAGTTGCTAATTAATTTCTGAAAAGGAATGCTTTTGATCATGTAAATTTTCCAGTTCTGTCTAATAAATTCACTGAGATAAATATAAAATCTCACTAGACAACAAAATCTTATTCATGACAGGACTTTTAAGAACTGCCCTAAACTAGTGTCTTGACTTAAGGATTTTAGTTAAGAATTATTGCAAGTTTGTCTAACAACAACAATAAAATGCTTTTGTTTTTCTCTGTCATGTTGTTATCTTCTTATTGAAGAAATAGATATTTTTTGTGAAATGTAGGCTAAGACCTTACTTCTTTTTTGAAATGATCCTGTCTCTTCAGGCCCTTTGAAAACAACTATCATACCAGTCAACTCTTGTTTGCTGTTATAAAGGAAAAGGAAATATTTTAGAACATGATAAATCTTTCCAGTGATGGAGTGTTTTTTCCAAAGTGATGAATCATTACAATAGCTTTTTATTTGCTGGGAATGTCGATGAATTGTTGTTAGACTGTGCATCAGGGTGTATGTTGTTTTTTGTTGTTTTGGATATCTGAGGTGTTTATACTCCACTGAAAAAACTGGAGAGTAGTGCTAGTATTAACAGGCTTTTTGTTGAAAAGTTGGGAAAAAGAAACTAAAGTGGCATTCTATGTTTCAACATAGCTGGATTGTTTTATACTTTTGTAGTTCAGATTGTATAACTGTTGACTTTTACTCCTCAAAGAGTTTCCCCCTTTAAATTTAGCAATAAAGGATAAGCTGGTGGTTTAGATTATTAGCTGATTTCTGAGAGATCTGCTGTTCCTCACTTGGCTCTAAACTTCAGGAATGAACGAAGATGCATTACTTCATCTAAAATAATTATCAGGCAGCTTGTCCCTGACACCCCCTACATGTTGTGTGAATTTACATCGTAAGGTCTCTGGAGCACAAACAAGGTGGAGTTACACTACATACCACATGCACACCTGCTTTTGAAGCCTTTCAGGTGATACTGGGGATCACACAGTTTAATGAAGTCAAGAAGGACAAGACTTAGGCACTTGGTCATTCACTTAACCATTTGCCCTCACTCTGAGGGGCTGTATAGTAGTGTCTTTATTTCAGCAGGGGCACCAACAGTTCTGTGGTGGAAGGTAACCTGTAAATTTAAGAGTTTTATAGATGTTTCATTGTATTAGTGCACTCAACAATATGGTGCACTTACATGCATGAAATGCAAACTCATTTCCCTTTTCTGGCACTTTGTAAAAGCAATATTTGTTACCATCAGTTTGTAAATGCAGAGTCCTGAGGATGACATGGTCCAAGTGGCTCATCCTTTCTCACTTCATTTTTAAGCACACACATCCACTTTAATAAGTGCAATGTTTTCTGAAGATCTTCCTTTGGTTTCCCTGTGTTCTAATTGCAGGAGAAATTCTGTTGTAGGTAATTTTTGCTTGCACTTTCATTTTATGTCCCTTACTGGTTCTAGTACTATATTGTAGACAGTCCAATTACTGTATAGCTTCTCTTGTTATGAAACATTACCATTTCTGTTGCTTCTTCTAGGTAGAGAACAGACCCAAATATTATGGAAGAGAGTAAGTAACAAACATCTCTGAAAGTGATTTATCTTGTTTTATCCTGACATATTGGTTAATAATAGTTACAGAAAAGGTGACAGGTGTTTACTCTGTGCTCTTTGTTTCTTCTGCGTGTTTTACAGCAGTGTGTCTCACCATCAGATCATTATTACAGTGCCATCACTTTTGTCTGCCTAAAATTACAGCTGCAGTTTTTGATGGATATGGATATCACTGAGTCCTACTTTAAGTGAGAAAAACATACATATGTTTCTGTACTTTCAAGGGATTGTCTTTTTCTATCTCCCTCTCTATTTTTTTGGCTTTGCAGAAAAAGGTGTTTCTGTCCAGGAAAAAAAAGATATTTCGATCCCAAATTCAATATATGTTCAGTTTATATATGTCTTCTGTTTCAGATTGCTAATGCAAAGCTGGTGAGATTTAGTGTGGAGAAACAAAGCAGATCTTACTTATGTTTATTTTGGCAAAAGATGTGTAGTGTTACTGGGTTATTACATCAGCAATTACTGAGATTATGGCAACTTGCTAACATCTCAGGGATTGCATAAAAATCCTCAAATGCTTTAAAATGCTTGATTGCATGCCATTAGCACAAAGCATGTGAAGCCAGCAGGAGATAAACAGATTTATTTCTATATATTAAATTGATAGATGCAGATTTAAAAACAATGTACTTGCTTCATAGATATTCTTTCCTAGAAGCCTTTCTAAACCATTTAAAGTAACTTCAAATACAGGCAGAAAGGGAAATTAATTTAAACTGTAGGTTCCTACAAATCAGTAATTTTTTATGTTTGTTTCTTTTTAAATTACTATTGTTGGTGCTTTTTAAACAAAGACCAAAAGGTGATTTAAAAGAGAAGAGGCATGTGTTTCAGAAACGTTTTTGTTCCTTAGATTCCATGGGATGATCTCAAGGGAGGAAGCTGACCAATTATTAAGTGTTGCAGAGGGAAGCTATCTCATTCGTGAAAGCCAAAGGCAGCCTGGAACCTACACTTTGGCATTAAGGTCAGTAATTAATATTTCATTTTTAAATTTATAAAATATTCAGAAGATTTCACTGTGTTGCTGACCTCAGAACATAAAATTCTTTGTGATTCTTTTAATTTTTTTTTAATGGTTATACTTTTTTTACCCTAGTTATAGATTTGGTGTCTTTAACCTTCCCTGCCCCTTTTTGAAGTGCTAACATTCGTTATTGTTTGCCACCATCAGGATAATAGCAATTAAGGTTTTGCTGGTGGGGCTTTATTTTGCCCTTCTACTATGATACAGATGTGACCCCATGCAGATGTTGGGAGAGCAGAAGAAATAAAAAGCACCTTATGAGCTCCCCTGACTAGTCTACCGTGTACTGGCCAGGTAGCTGTTGCTGAGGAACACTTAGTTCAGGAGACCTTTTCTGTCTCAACACCTGTTAGCTAACAGTGTTTGCAGATCTACTTCTTCATTCTGTAAGTGGGCCAGCTATAAATAAAAAACTCAAATAAAAAACAGTTGTAAGTTTTAAATAGCTTAATTACTTTTAAGATATTGGAGGTTATTTTGCCTTGTGCTATACGCATAAGTACTCAGATGGGAGATGGTGATTATTAGCAATGTTGTAAATCTAAGTGGGAAAGAAAAACATTGAAGGAGAAGATGCAGTTACTGGAAGTTTTATGTGGGTAAAATAAGATTATAATTAAAATAATAATGTCTTGAAATAATAGATTGTGATGAATTAGTTTTTCAGAGGAAAAAAGCATATTTTCATAGGATATTTGTTTCTGTAGTAATAACATTTCAAAAGAAACATTATTGACATTTTCACTGACTTCCATTAACAATGTAAATTTGATATTTCTTACTAAAATCATACTCAATGTCATCATCATCTGATCTTGAAATCTTCTTTTAAAGCTAAAAAGAAATCAGTCATTTTAACACCTGTCTTGAAGGCAGGGCTCCCACCCCCCGCTTCCAGTGGTGCAGAAGGCACAGTGCCTATAGACTAAGATGAAGCTGTTGAGCATGTTGTAGGATGTACTGCTACAGGTTGTTTTCAAATGCACCTCCAGTCCAGCAAGTCAAAATACTGCTTTTTTTCTCAGGTTTGATGTTATCTCTTTCACACTGGAAAATCCCTTTGAAAACAATTAATCAATTTTATACCAAGTAAAGAGTTGGATAGTTGTTAGTATCAGTTTGGGAAAAGGTTTCAAATGATAGCAAAATTGTTATCATTGATTTATTTGGATGAAATTCAATGTTTGGGAAATCAGAAACTGAAACTGCAGCATCTTGCAGCCATTTCATAATGTTTAAATGCTCAATAACTTGTGTATCAAGGGCAGTGTGTCTAGGTGGCTGCTTTCCTCCCACAGCAGATAATGCTCTGTTGTCTCACTGTTGACCTTCAAAGAGTAAGAATGAGGGTGTTAACTCTCATACCTTAGGTGGAACTCTGAATTGTGGTGCTCTGTCTTCACGCATTGGAATTTCACCACTAGAATTTCTTTTTTTCACTACTAGGCAGTGTAGCAGGAGTCTGTGTTTCCATTGACTAGAGGGAGTGTTCTACTCCATCTTTATTTTTCCTCTCCTTGGAATTATAAATGCAGAATATAACCATTAGCCAAAGTGCCCACTGACTGTGTTTCTGACATTGTAGCCTCTCTTAAAGACTAGGTCCTTTCTGCAGTCTTTCTGTGCATCCTGACTGGGAGAAGTTTGCTGTGATTGCCATTATGAGTTTATGTAGCTTTATCATTTTTTGAGAGCATCACTTGTGTTTGGGTCACTACACTGCCAGATGGCAAAGACAGCCCCATCTGCAGTTAGATAATCCCAGCAGGAATTTAAGAATGTAATTTTCATGGCCAAAAATGGAGCTTGTCAGTAGGATGGTATGTATGAGCAAAACTTTTCCAAGTTCAACAAAAAGCTTCTATTGACTTCAGGGTCTCTAATTTCACCCTTTCTCTTCTAGCTGTATGAACCAATTTGGTGTTTTCATACTAGGTTTAAGTGCCACTCTGTCTCTGAAGCAGTCGTGTTAACTTTAAGATCACTCCAGTGTGATTTTTGCGTTTCCTTCTTTACCTTTGTTTTACCCCTTGGAAGGTGTGGGAGGAAAGAAAACTTGGTCTGCTGTTACATAAAAAACCACACAGAACAGATTCCAAGAATTTTATGAAGTTAACCCAGTTAATCCTTCTCTAGTGGTGAATTCTGCAGTAACTTAGTGACAAAACATAAAATTAAATATCCTTGTTTTCTCTGTGGTTTTCAGGCACATTTCAGTTAAAAAATGGAAAAAAGTTGACTAAAATTTAGATTCTTGAAGGTACTATCAACTCTTGGCATAAATACTTGGTTCCCTCTGTATTTCTGTGTATCTACTCAGTCTCTCTCACTGTTTGTTGTCTGATGTGTCAGTCTTTGACAGTGTCAATTCTGATTAGGGCAAAGTGGAAACTGCCTATGAAGTGCTGTTGCATCATGAAGTCCCAGTTCATGGAGACACAGAAGTCGTGTGGTAGCTGTGGGTAGGAGCAGCTGATGTTGAGACTGAGACAGGTTTGTTTCTGTAGCTGCCGATGGCTCTGCTGGGGAGGCAGGCAGTTCAGTGAGCCAGACGGCCCAGCACGCCCAGCTCTGGCAGATGTCTTCTTCCTGGGTTTGTGTCAGCGGGCCTGGGAATCCTGAAAACCCAGTGCATCCAGTCGTGAAGAGCAGTTTAGTGAAACAGGATCATATCCCTTCCTGTGGCAAGGTATGATGTCTCTGTAATGAAATGTTTCCCGACATCTTTTCTGAAATGGAGAACAACAAGCTTTTTGTGATTTGTCCTGAGGACCCAAGCCAGACAATTGCTCAGATCATCATGCAACACTTTCAGTGTTGCATTTCATTCCACCAACTATTGTAGCTGATGTCCAAAATCTCAGTGTCCATACCAGCCAGGACTGCACATCCTGTTCAACATGAACTGCACCATGTGTTTTGGTTCTTTGTTCTCTAAACCCTGCTAAATGAGTTTTTGACCTCTGTGGAGCATTAGGCTGTGGTGCTTTTATGGAACTAGCCTTAGTAGATCTAAAGATCTTGCTCCTGAGCTGCTATAGCTACAGACATAGCCTAGCACCACTTAACTGACCAAATATAGGACAGGAAAAGTAATACTTTTTGCAAGCTTAAGCAAGGCAGTCAGCTGTTCTTAGTGCAGTACTGTGGAATAGTTAATTGAGTTCAAAGTGAAGATTTTTAATACCTTTTCTTTGTAGGGTAGGGAAAGTGACTCTTACCCAAAAAAAACTTTTCGGTTTTTAAACTTGCTGTTGAGTTACTGTAAAATCTGCTTTCCACTTATATAACAAGCTGCATTTTGATCATCTTATGATAAGCTATTTTTGTCTACTTTCATCCATTATTGTGCAATTAATTTGCATCCTGACTCTTTTAAAGGCAGACTACCTTTTAAATCTAAATTTGAAACAAAAGATGGTGGGGTTTATTCAGAAAATATATTTTTTAGAATTTCTAACAGAGGTAGAAGTAGGCTCTTAAAGAAAAAGAAAATGATAATTTAAATGTTGCTTAAAGTATAGAAGTTTGACTAAATATTCAGAGCTGTCCTTCAAATAAAATTGATGTTCAGAGCCTAAAAGGGCCTGTAAAATTGTGTCAGCTCAGATACCATATAAAGGAGAATGAAGCGTAAACACAACTGAGAGCAGCAAATCAGCACCCTACTATATTTAATGCCTGTATTCAATCATGGATGCATTCACCAATCTTTAGTAGTTAATTAATCAATCAGGTAATGCCACTGAAAATGTTTTGCAGTCTTGAGGTTTAAAAAAAATTACTAGTATGAGAAAACTATCATAGATACATATCTGTGTCCATACACATCAGCAAGTCTCTGTTAGAATAAAAATATATAAAATACACTGTAATGTTAATTCAATGTTCCAGGCAGGTATAAAGAATGAAAATTCCTAATTCACTTCTGGAGCTGCCTTTAAATTTGGCAAAAGAGTACTACATTGCTTAATGTTAAGACCTATATCAAATGACAGTACCAATAGACATGGTTTGCAATGTAGCCTTTTGTGGTGAGAGCTTGTTTAATAATTAGGATGAGGATAAAGAGGAAATGGGTAGAGAGTGTACTTGTGGTAGGCGTTGAAGTGTGATGGTACTGCATGTTCTTTTGAGCAGATAGCTGCTGTAGCACATTTAATTGGTTACCATGGTTTCCCTTCCTGCAAATTCTATTGTTGTGATACTGAGAATGAATTGGAATAAGGTTCTGCAGCATGATTTTTAAAAAAAGGTAATAATGTGAGCCATGATTATGAGTTTATGTTTTCTTTATGCTTGGAGGTTTAGGCACATTGAAGATTATGTAGCACCAGGAAAGAATTCTTCAGGTGAAATCAATGTCAAAAATTAGTAATCTTTATTTTAGTCAACCAATTACATGTATTTATTGTGTAAATTAATACATAATTTCATAAGTGAGGGATTGAGAATGTTTGTTAAGAAACTAGCCACTGGCATTTTAAGAGGAGACCTAATTGGTAGGTTATTAGAGCATAATGCTGCAAATGAACCTTTTAAGTTTCAGATGATGACTGCTTTGGTAGCTGGATGCTGTTTATTTTCAGTGGGCTCTTCTGGGACACATGTGTTGTGCTGTTCCAGAACACGTGTGGATTGCTGTGGGATTACTTACACATGTAGAATTCAACATCTGCAAAAGGCTTCTTGAATTCAGAGATTAGAACTGTTGATCTGCATTCTGCTGGAAAGCCTTGTTGTACATACTGGGACATGGGAGAGCAATTGGGGAAAGGATTGTTTGAAACTACTCTCTACATGATAATAGCTGAATTATGTTTTTCAAATTATGAATGTATCACAATCTGATCATAGTTTATCCTGCATCTACAGCTGATCTATAAGTAGTCAGAAGGAGCCCAGCAAAACAGTAGCTAACTGCATCTCTTCACTTTACCATGGTAACAGTATTCTGACATCATGCTAGTTGGTAGGAAAATATTATAAAGACCATTTTAAAGACTAAGCTTTGTGTATCTCCCTGTGTATTTTTTTACCTGATTTGCAAATGAAGTGATTGTCAGTAGAAGGGGTTGAATTCTGTTTCTACAATCCTTTCTAAAATATTCATACCATATTCCTTGTTTGCTAACTGAAAAAAAAACCAGGGGAAAATGTGGTGATAAATTCCAGAGCTTGCTTTTCTGCTTCAAGTAAAACAATTTGCCCTCTATTTAAATGATCTTCAATGTCAAAAGTTTTTCCCTACATAAAAATCACACTAATTTTTAAAATAATTTACTCTGTTAGTTTGTCAATAACATGAAAGGTTCAGCTATCAGTAAACAGCTGAGGTGTCTGCTTGTCATCTGCCTTATGTAAGTGCACCTGGACACTACTGAAATGGCTTCACTTAAGTATTTAGAATAATAAAAAATAGCTACTAACCTTAACGAGTAATTAACTGGCTACCTAGGTCCTCCCACAGACTTAGAATGCTTTTTTCCTTATGGTTCATGTCTTCTTGCTGTGTTCCTGCTCTCCTTCCCTCCTCTTCCCATCTGTTGTTGTTGTCAGCTCTGTTTTCTTTTGGCTGGAGTGTCTAATTTATCTTTGGCAATTCAGTTTACTGCAGCCTTCCTCCTGCTCGTGTTAAGATCAGCACTTCTCAGAGGAATACTCTGCTTCAGCACGTTGAGAACTTTTTTGGAGAGCTTGTCCATGAGATGCCTGTGCTCAGTGTACACAGCTCATGTTCATTTTATGCTGTGTCCTTCCCTCTGGCTGTAGTTCTGCTGTGACCTGGTGAACAGCAGAAGCACTGGGCTCCTGTGAGGTGCCTTGGTGGAGCTCAGAAGGTCTGGACTTGCTTCTTGGCTTCGTATGTGACTTGACTTTAGGCCATGAAGTTCTGCAGGCCTCATTTCTCCATTATAAAAGATGTTTTTTCTTCTCTATTGTCTCACATGCTTGTTCAGTACAAAAGTCTAGGATATCTTAAAAATGGCCTAGACAGACTGAAGGTTGTACCTCATTTCTCAGACTACCCCCAACCATCTCCTGAGCAGGAATCTATGTTGGGCTTTGCTGGTGTTATGCTGCATAATGTCTGCCTGGTTTATAGTTTCTAGTCACTGCTGGAGTTGAAATAATAGTTGAAAAAATCGTAATGCAATCAGTTTGCAATTAAATTGTGTATGCAAATACACTGTGCTCTCCTGTCAAACCATGCAGATCTCTTCTGTCTTCAGCAAGTTCTACTGGAATGCCTCTTTTTCGCTACTGCTTTTAGAAAATGCTAGGTAGAAATCTATCTTCAAGTTAGTCCTTTTGATTGGCATCTTCTTTTCTATATTTTTGGAATGCATATTTAGAAATTTTTGTATTTGGAGAAACACCTTTATTCCTGTACTTCACCAGCTGTAGATACTGTGGGTGCTCTATAGATGTTCAAGATAACACACAGTAGCCTTACGTTGTTGTCTAATGTCATAATTGTTTTCATCAAAGCATTTATCAATTATTCAAACACCAAATCAACTGTCAGCAGTAAGTGTTACCTGGCCCAGTTTTCCTTTTCCTTCTCCCTCCTTTATACTTGGTGAAGCTCAGCTGAGTTGACTGTGGTTCCTCCTGATTTGATAGGTGCTAGAAAGAGAATCAAGCTGATTTTTTTTTTCTTCTATATCTTGAGATGAATAAATTAACTCAAACAGTTTCAGTAATAAATTGATATGTGCCCCATTTATTGCTGCACTTGCATGAAAGAAGAAATTGTATTCTAAAAAAACAGACTATAATAGTAAAAAAGGCTATTAATCTTCATTGATGAACTGTTAGTAGCCTCAAGAATTCTAACAATGCATGTTATGTATGCAGGAACCATTTCATTTTGTGTTATTATGCTTGTTTATTGTTAAGGAATGCAGCTTTGAGGAAAAGCCATTTAGAGAGCAGGATGAGTATACTGGTGAATCTCACTCTTTGCAAAGAAGTGATGAGTGAGTACTAGAAGATTAGAAATAAAATACACTGAGAAAACAAGTTGAGTGAATAGCAAATTCTGTAATACCTTTAAGTAAGTTAACCTGTGTTGTAAGATTTGAATTAGCAGTGGCTTAAGGCAAATCAGATTTGACAAAATCTCTCTGGAACAGAAATCTTACTGCAGTTTTTTTTAAATCTAAGTGAATTTGGGTTTTCTTGAAACCTTGAACTACAGCCTGCCCTGTACCTTAAAAAAAAAAACCCCAAACAAACAGGAAAAACAGCAAAACCAATGTACTCCACTCTGCTCTCCAAAAACTCTTTCTGGACTTGCAAAATTTTTTTGCAATAAGAATATTTCTTTGGGTTTTCATCTGATGTCTTCCACTCTGGTTTCCTTGATATACTGAATTCAAATATCCACATTGTTTTAGTAGGATAAATTAAGAGCAAGTTTCTTTTCGTGTGAGAAAGTCTATAGAAGCAAAAGAGAAATATGACAGTCATGAATAACTTTTAAACTAAAAGAAGATTGATTTAGAGTAGATATACAGTAGTTTCACGAATACAAGCCGCACGGATTATAAGCCGCACCCCCGGTGCCTCGACAATGTTGCTGTCTTTGTCAATAGATAAGCCGCACCCCGAATATTAGCCGCACTTTCGTTCGTCGCGAGAATCCGTGCGCAGCTTTCACAAATTGGCCAATTAGTAACAGGATCGCGGCATAGCGGGCTTTACTGGCTCGGGGCGGGGCCAGGCAGGCTCGGCCCGCTCATGGTTGCCGACGGGGCCGGGTGGCCCAGCTCAGCGCCACGGCTCGGCGGGGCTGGCCGGGTGGTGCTGCCGCCGCCGCCGGGCTCGCTGGCCCCCCTCTCCCGTCAGCACCGCCCCGCTGCCGCGTTCACTCGCCCGGCTGGCAGGGCTGCCGCCGCCGGGCTCGCCGTCCGCCCCGCTGCCGCTTTCGCTCGCCCCGCGCCGCGCCTCGCGAGCGCCGCGCCCGCCCCGCGGCGCTTTCGCGGCTCGCGGCTCGCGGCTCGCGGCTCGCGGTTCGCGGCTCGCGGTGGCGCGCTCGCGGCTCGCGGTTCGCGGCTCGCGGCGGCGCTTTCGCGGTTCGCGGCTCGCGGCTCGCGGCGGCGCTTTCGCGGCTCGCGGCTCGCGGCTCGCGGCTCGCGGTTCGCGGCTCGCGGCTCGCGGCTCGCGGCTCGCGGCTCGCGGCGGCGCGCTCGCGGCTCGCGGCGGCGCTTTCGCGAGCGCCGCTTTCGCTCGCCCCGCCGGCAGGGCTGCCGCCGCCGCCACCAGGCTCGCCGGCCGCCCCCTCCCGTCTGCACCGCCGCCGCGTTTCCTCGCCCTGGCCGGCACTGCAGGCCCCCGCACCGCCGGGCTCCCCCACGCTGCTGGCCCCGATTATGCTGGGCTTCCCCCGCTGCCAGGCAGCCCCACCCGCCGGCCTTCCTGCTTCTGCCATGCTCCCCTGCGCTGCTAGCCCCAGTTCTCCCGGGCTCCCCCGCCCTGCTGGCCCCGGCTCTGCCGCCCTCCCTGCCCCGCCCTGCTGGCTCAGGCTCTGCCGCCCGCCCCCACACTGCTGGCCCCGCCTCTGCCAGGCTTTCCCACCTCTGCCGGGGCCGGCCGGGCTCCAGCTTGGCTTGGGGCTGCCGCGGGCTCTCACTTCCGTGTTGGCAGCTTTTAGAATTTTGTTAATAGATTAGCCGCCCCGGAATATTAGCCGCACTTCCGGGTTTCCACCAAAATTTTGGTCAAATTGGTGCGGCTTGTATTCGTGAAATTACTGTAATTTTTTTTTTTTATGATGAGGGTGTGAAACACTGGAACAGGCTGCCCAGAGAAGTAGCAGATATTCCATCCTTGGAAAAGTTCATTGGATGGGGCATTGAGCATCCTGTTCTAGGTTAAGATGTCACTGCTTGTTGCAGGGGGATTGGACTGGATGACCTTTAAAGGTGCCTTTCCAACCATTCTTTGTCTCTATGAACCTGAGCCTTTGCAGGAAAAGCTGTTCTAAGTGAAACAAAAATGAATATGTTTGAATATTATGCTGTGGCACTTTTCTCTTCATAGTACACAATTGCAGTGGAATTCCTGCTACATTTCTGATGATGTTCTACTTTAAAATATACCAGAGAAACAATATCATATACAGCCTAAGATTAAAATGTTTTACCTAGAGTAAAATTTGTATGCACATTTTGAAGTTTGCTGAGTAGACAGTGGTAGGGTTGATACCTTAATTTGATGAATCAAAACACAGTTCTATTTTAAAGTAATATGAAAGCTCTCTGTAGCACAAAGTCACATGGTAAAATTAACTCTTGAAGAACATTTCTTAGAAATTTTTGGTAAACATTATTTATGTATTAGGAAACTATGAAAGTTAATAATGTTCCTGCTTGTAACATTTCCAGATTCTTTATCCAGGCAAGCTGGCATAGGTCTCCAAATATTGCTCTCATGTAAAGAAGAGATACCAGGCTTTTAATGTGTTCCCATGTGCATGTAGACTTCCAATGTGTGTTAACCACTAACCACAGTGAGGCACGGAGCTTTCATCAGGTAGAAAAGGCAGTAAAAAATTGCCCAAGACATTGGTATTGATTCTGAGTCAATCATCAAATCAATCCCAGCAATTTATATGAGGTTAATGGAATAAGGCATGCAAGCACAGTACTATGAAAGGGTAATGGATCTGTTCAAACCAAACAGATTATTTTCAGATGCTTACCACTCATCAAGAACAGTAACATTTACCTGAAGTATTGAGTGGTCCTACTGCATATTAATACCGTACATAGTACTTGATCAGCTGTCATTTTTTTCAAAATGTAAGATGGTGAAAATCAGCTGCTAATGGTAAAAATAATACATTGAAGCAAAGGAATTATTTTCTAATTTTGTTAGATTTATTTGTGAAATGCTCTGTTACAGATGCCAAGGGCTGATAACACTTTTTCTTCATTGTTTTCAGCAACTGTTGCCAACTGCTGATGCCCTAGAGCAGTTGGTTTGTCCCTGGCAGTGCTTATGATCCACAGGGAAGTTCCACTGCTCTGCTCCTCACTGCCTGCTGTTGGCACTCTGTTTATGAAGTATTGCTTTCTACCTTGGAAAGGAAGTTTGGGCAGTGATGTCTTCAGCCTCAGCTGAGAGAGACTGCTGGGAAGCTGTTATCAGTGATATCATATAAGCTCTGGACTTTTTTGTTTGACCCAGGTTAGAGGGAGTCAAAGGCTGTGTCTGCATTGGCAGGGGATAGACACGTTGCAGTACCAAGTCTAAGATCTGTTTTCTCTTTAGAAGGATGCCATGCTTCTTCCATGCTGAACTCAAGTATCATGCATTCAGCCTGGGTGTTACCAGGGGTTAAATTAATGTTCATCAAGCAGCTGTCAGCTAGCCAGTACTGCCCTTCCAAGTGGCTCAGGAGAACTATCCACAATGACTGTAGTCTGTCACCCTTCCCAGCCATATCAGCAAGGACTTTTTGTCTCCATTTGTATCAACCCCTAACGCATTTGATTTCACTTACGCATGTTGTGTTCTTGGAAAATACTGCTCAGGTTTTGAAAACTATGTTATTAGTCAGGCAGGTATTCTGGGAAGTTGGCAAGTTCTGCACTTCCCTGGCCATTGTCAGAAATGTTGTTGCCAGTGAATATGAAGAAAAAAAAAAAGCTGCTTTCAGGAGCTGGAGACCTTCAGGGATAATTGTATAGAAGAGGTTTTGGCTGCATGCTAGGCTTGTCTTTCTCTGGCAAGGAAATGGGCCAAAAGAGGGTCTGTGGAATAATTTGTTTTCACTCCCAAGAACACACCATGATTAAGAGACATTCATGGTTGCAAGATTCCTTATATTCCTGTGGCTTTTTATGGAGTGACAAGACTCTAGTCATAAGTGTTTGTTGAGAGTTTTCAGAACATAGAACTGAAATTCTGGCAACTAATTTTAAGAAAGACTTCTGCCTTCTGGCTGCAAAGCACATTAAGACTCTTTCTCCAAGGGGAGATGAAGTCCAAGTGACCTTTAGGCTCAGACTTAAGTTTTCCCAGTTCTGTGTATGCAGTTCCTTGAAACTAAGGATGGCACGAGTAGTCCTGAGGGATATTAATTTGTCATTTGGTTACAGCTACACATTCTAAACGATGCCTGGGTCTAGAAATTCTTCTCATCATAAAATAGCCTGGGAAAGTGGTGAATAGCTACTGTACAATGCTGTGTGTGGACTATAAGATTCATCTTCTCAGATGGTAAGAGAGTGTGTCTGTGCTCTCAGTCCTTCACTTCTTCCTTTTGTTTCTTTACTGAATGCTGCATACAGGTAGCTGGCTGATTCTGAGGCCTGTCTCCCATGGTATGATACCTAATTCAACCCCTCAGTTCTTTATTATCCTTTATTGCCAACCACATCTGCTCTACCATTTAATACATTCTCCCACGTTATCTGCTCTGCCCCACTGGCAACCAAAGGAACTAGACAGTGATTGCTTTTCAGACAACTTGGAATAAAAAAAGTCTTTCATCTGTAGTCCTGCTGCTTGCAAATAAATGCACAGTGGACACAATGAGACTGTTTGACATGTCAGAGGTCTTATTCTTGTTCTTGGAAAAACATCTAATGTTCCCCTGTATAAACCAAAAGAGAACATACTTTATCTGTGTCCCACTTTCTACTTATTAAACAAAAAACAGCTGGTACTAGTACTTGCCTTTAGGAGAGAGCATCAGGAAGTTGAAATATCAAATCTTGGCTCTACTTAGTTGCCACGGTGATGTATAATTAACTAGGCTGCAGGAATGTTACAGAAAGTAAACATAAAGAAATAGTCTTGCTAATGGAAAAATTTAAACCATAGTTGTAAGTAAGACTGAAGACTGGAGATTAAATCTTTATTAATAGTTTTCAACTGAACATGCATGTTTGTTTTTATATTGTAATTTGATAAAAATAGAGTCATTGTGTGGTCAGGAAAAAAATTAAATGAGTTTGAAAGACATAAAATAGGATTCTGAGACACATTATTGATAGTACAGTCTTTGTAAAACACTAGTGTTTCATTGATTTGTGGGGATTTGGGGGGTTTATCTCCTTGTTACTAGTAGGATTCTATTTGAAAACCAGTACCTTTCTCTGCAACATATCCAATTAGAAAAGAATAGAGAAATCAAATTGATTTAGAACAAACAGGAAATTACATAAAGGCAAACCATTCATCTCTTGGAAACTCTATTCCTTATAGTATCTCTCAATGAGACACTTCATGTGCAGTGGTCTGAACAGATCTACAGCATAGGGGCTGCTCAGTAAAATATACCTGGGGTAGGAGGGTGCACCCTGTGGAAAGACAATTATTCTTTTAAGAAGTTCTGTTTGGTTTCTGCATTGGTCATCTTGTTCTTCAGAACCAGGCAAGACTGGTTTTAGAGTTTGAAGGGATGTTGCTAAAACCAAGGCGCTGTGTACTTATTAATAGGCCTTGTGATGCTTTTCTGTGCCTTATCATCTCTTGATAAAACTAGTGTAATGCTTTTTCTTCTAGAAAACTAAGAGCAATAAGTGACCTCCACCTTGCTTAGAACTCTGCTTTAGGTAGTCAGAGCAGATGTTACTGACTGGAGCAGCAGTTTCCCTGCATCTCTCAATATAAGTAATTCTAATGTACATTGTCATTTAAGGCCCATTATTCTTCACCTTCAAACTTATTTGGCTCTCCCAAAGAAGCGAGAACCATCAAGGTGCTTGTATGTGCTCAGTGTGCATTATTCCCACTGACCTGAGCAGATGACAGTGAAGGTTGCTCTCTTTGGCACTGCAAAGTGCTGAGCACTCTTGGCTCATGTGGACTTCTCTGACAGTCAGGGGTGTACAAAGAGGACGTCTCGTGGCCAGAGCTTGTTTGCCATACACCCTGTTGAGTATGAAGGTGCCCTGAAATCTGAATACAACCACCCCTTCTGCTATAACTTAGGACATTATCTTTGTACTTTCTGAATGACTTGTATTCACTCAGAACTGCATCTTGTGATGAAGTTGGCATTGGGTGAAAGCATATTTCTTTCTGTCTTTTTGTAATTTCTTGCATTTGATTCAATTCCTGGAAGTACCAGTTAATCTGCAGGAAGATGCCCATGTAGTTCCTATACATTGTGTCCTCTTTCCTTACTGAGCAGGATGCAGATTCCATTTACATTTGAGTGTTCTGTAGAAATAGCAGCTTCTGAAGTTGCAGTCACTGTCAGACTATTGATAGGGCAATGGGGAGGTTTGGCATTTTGATGTAGAACAGATTAAAAAAACCCACAGATTCATGAACTATGTCTTTTGTGTCCATATTTGCAAGAAGAATGCAATATTTCACCTGAGGCAAGGTCCAAAATTATGCTTTCCCCTGTTTGGTGAGGCCCCGCTGAGAAGAGGAGCCACTTCAGCAGAGTATCATTATTTACTGTGATCCGTAACCCAGTGAAGCATTTGATTGTAAAGTGAAAGCAATCCATCCTTTCAGATTTAGTTCTCAGTACTTATTTGGCACATCTGACCTCATAAGGGGGCCCAATACCCTTGCTGCTGTGTGACCAAGGAACAGCACTGGAGTGAGCTGTGAAAGCAGCTTCTTGCCTCCATCTTCTCCACAGGAAATGTTGCCAAGTGCAAGCACCAGTGTATTTAGACTGCTTAGAAGCAGAAAATGGTTGCAGATTCTAAGTGCAGTTTTTAAAAATATGCTGCTGTTCAGGTAAATTCAGCATTCTTATGGTTGCTAAGAGCCTGTATCAAAATGCTGTTCCATCCTGATGCAGAATGGCTGCTGCTGGATAGCTTTCGTGTTATGTATCCTGTATATTACAAAGATTTGCTTGAAGCTTGAGACTTAGCAAGCATAACACAGAAGGACTTTTGTACAAAGCTCGAAGAGTTAGTCCTGGGCCTTTAGCCAGGAATAAAAAATGCTTGCCCTTGTGCCATTTTGTCCTGTGCTGCTCTGGTTCTGGCAGCAGTTGTGCTTCAGTGTAATTGTTGGCACTGGAGCTCAGCTGAACCTTGAATGGCCTCTTCCTGCGAGCAAGCAGGGGAGCAGAGGTCCGAGACAGCATCAAAACTCCGTATTGATCAGCTGTAATAGAGGACTCTTATGAAACTCTTCATATCAGAGCCAAGCAAATTGACTACAGTGATAAAGTAGTGAAACACTAAAAAAAGCCATAAAGAGTGTGAAGTAATTTTTCAGTTTTTCCATAGATAATGGAAAGGCTAAAAGAATACAAGAACAAACAGCTCCTTCAGGGACAGTAACTGTTTTGGCTATCTGCAGTTGTTGATCTCTCCTTCCTATCTGTGCTAAGTAGTAGTTCCCCAGCTCGGCCGGACCAGACACAGAGCGTAGTCACAGCTTTAAGTGATAGAGTGTTTTTAATTGTTTGCAAAGGCTTGCTTACTCTTATTTATTCTGCTTACTGTTCTTTAAAAAAAACAACTTTCCCATTTCATTGAGGCAGATTTGGAAGTCAAACCAGAAACTTCAGACTCTACTACGATGGAAAACACTTTGTTGGGGAGAAACGTTTTGAGTCCATCCATGACCTGGTGACAGATGGATTGATTACTCTTTATATTGAAACGAAGGCAGCTGAATACATTTCCAAGATGACAATTAATCCAATTTATGAACACATAGGATATACAACCTTAAACAGAGAGCCAGCACACAAAAAGCATATGCCAGCCCTGAGAGATGAACATGATGGCAAAGAGTCTACAGGAGAGGATGAGGTAGCAGAAAAGAGGGTAAGCAATTGTTAACCCACGCTTTTTTTTCTGTTAGACTTTTTTTTTTTTGTACTTTTAACCTTTCCCCTCTACTATAAGTACTAAAGGTCTCTGTAGCTATTTAGTATACATAGTTATTTCCAGTGTTACATTAACAGTAATATTAAATTGCTTGTAGAGTTTTGTCATGGTAATTTTTGCATATTGCAAATTTTCATTATTTGGAGGTTAGTTATTTGTCATTGTGATTCTTCAGGTGTTTTTATAGTTATGGATGTTGCCATAAAGCCACTGCTTTATTTCAAATGGGAAGCAATATTTATTCTAAAATTGTTTACAGTATATAAGACAATTGCATTTTATTTCTTAATATATTCTACTTTCCCCAAACAAATGCATTTCATAATCTATTCAGAAGTCTGCATATAATGACAGTAAAGTTGTCCACATTATAAATAAGACTGTTCATTAAGTTGATAAAATGTTAAAACATTTCACTTGGCTAAGTTCAGCCTGTCAGAAGCTGACAGAGCTATTTTTGGCCTCAGCCAGACTTACAAAGAGGGATTGCTCTCTTCAGAGAGTTGCAGTATCAGCTGAGAAGTAATTGCATCCTGGATTATAAAATAAAAACGAAGAAGAAAGAAATCTTGGAACTAGTGAACATAAAAATATTAAAGGAGGTTGGAAATGTACTGGGCAGACCAAAGCAGCTGCCTGAAATTTCATTTGGGTTTCAGAGACTAAACGTAAAAGGAAACCATAATGTAAATTCCATTATGTCAAATGAAATACTTTGTTTATTGATAATCTGACAAATGGAAGTCTTTTTAAAAGTTATTTTTACATGCCTGTAGGTGTTAATGCATGTATAATATTCTGATATGTTTCCCTATTTCATAAATTTCAGAATGATATATATTTGGACTATCTAATGTGCTTATAGTGCGTAGAAGAAATGCTAACCTTCGTTGGGATCTTTTGTCTCTCCAATCAGAAATATGTGATTTTAGTTTTTCTGGATGTGGAGGAAAGGTCTGACTGACAATTTCCAACATACATGACTATTACAGTGAAACTAAGCTCTATACAGAGTCCACAGAGAGAGAGGCTCATAGCTTTGGTCCTTCAAATCCTCCTTCAGCAGAATCTGTCATTCTGCACTGAATTTGCTGAGAGATGAAGCACCCAACTTAGCTTAAAGTATGAATCTTCACTGTTATCAGATCATTTTGACAAAAGAAATACTGCTGGGGTATTAAAGCTAGCTGACCACATTTAATATCCAATTTCTTGCCTGTTAGGTACCAGTAGTAGAGGGGTGAGTTATCACTTACAGTTCCTGACAGCCACTGCTTCCAGCGAGCTGTTTCAAAAGGAATTTTTTTTGCATATTATCATAGACAGTTTATTATAATGCAAAGCCCCTAAGTCTTCTGGAAGTCACCACTTTGGGTTTCTTTGGTAAAATTAGCTCTTCCTGCACTTAGAAACTTCCAAGCGACAGCAGAACTCTGTTCTGTTACATTTTTTAGATTGATGAAACAGTGTTCATAGTAAAGGGATTTCAATTATGAGTATTGAAGAATGCTGTTTTTTCTATGGATTGTATTATGCTATGTCAATCACCAGCAAGGTAAACATACTGTTTTGAAACATGTTTCATTAAATAGCTCAAGGACTATTGAATATTTCTCAAAGACTGAAATTCTATGTGAAAAACCTTTAGACAGGTAGACATACAAACTCAGCATCCCACTCTTTACCTGGAACTTACAAGTGACTAAAGGGGCTTCAACCACAAAACGTTCAACAGTAGTGGTGTTTTCAGTCCTGAAGCCCAGGTTTTAATACTCTTCTTTATTTTGTCTTGAAACTATATTGATGAGGAGAACGCACTGAGGCACACAGACATCACAGGATAATTGAATGTGAAGATTTCAATTCACTTTTTGAGTCATCGTCCAGTTGGGATTGCTACCTGTAGCTGCATGGGGCCAGTACAGTGTGAACTTTCTCGTCATGGAGTGGCACAGAGGTGACATCTTGGCTGTGTTTGCAGCTCTCAGGGTTTTGGTGGGAGATGGCACAGATTTTCCTGCATGCCATGAGAAAGGCATTCAGCCCTATGACCCACTAGCAATCTCAGCATTTGGAACGAGCAACCATTTATAAATAGGTCAAGTAGTTTTTCTTTCTTTTTGGTGGTAGGGGTGGCAGGTTGATTTCCTGTTGTCCAGTATGAAGAGAATATCATTGAATTGCAATGAACCAAAGAAAATTGTTCAGGATTCAATACAAAAAAAAACCATTGTCTGATGATCCAAGCAGCAAGATCTGTGTGCCTATTTGCCCCATGGTGAGGATGAAAATTTCCTCAGAGTCTACAGCATTTGGTAGTTAATGCATCTTTATCAGTTTTTTAATGTAGTCACACAGCTTCTCCCTGCACTGTATGCTTCTTTCTCTGCAAAGAGAGAAAGAAGTCTGGGTCTTTAATGTGATCATCCTGAGCCAAAATACATTCCCAGATTTGCAGACTCTGAGGCTGTTCAGATACAAATCTAAATTTTGTGCCTGTGACTGTTGCCCAGTTGTGTGGGTGGTGTATGGAAGGTAAGTCCTTCAGAAGGAAAAAAGAGTCACAAAAACACAGTCAGAGCCTGTGAAACAGCTGCTGGGAATGGAGTCTCACTTTCTGCCATGGAAACTGGGCAGCTAGAGAATACACCCCAAGCTTGAGAATGAAATATTAAAGGGCACTCACCCAGTTCAGTTTGGAGTGTGGAAGCAGCAAGAAATGCTGCATTTTGTGTTAGATGCCTCCCAGCAGGCACTTGTAATACTTTATTTGTTCCCTGCTCTTTTCTGTAGTTAATGTATGATAGAAGAATTCAGTACGTGTTGGGTGACACTTCTCATTTGCAATATATTAAAAGCGAGCCCTAGTAAAGGGAAAAGATTTAAAGACCGTAAGAGATGAAAAGTCAAAACTTATGCAATCATTAGACAAGGATTGTAAGACACGAATTGCAATACTCCTGAGTCGTGCAAGAGACCATATTGTGGCATGATTTAAGACGCAATTTTTAATGGGGAAAGCGTGAGAATATAATCCAGTGCACAGCATGTGCTTCACTGATTATGAGAAAGGATATGACTGCATACCATGTACAAGTATGCATTAAAAGTTAAAATTCCTGGTTAATGATTGAACGCTTTTCATAACCTATGAAGGAATTACTAAATAGTCGAGAGATAACTGGAGGAGGAGAGACTGAAAACAGGAGAGTGCCTGTCCTGCTTGAATGTCCCAAACAGACGTTTTAGCTGTTGTGCTAAAAAGGTGATGCTGGTTCCCAAAACAGTCTGCAAACTCAGTTGTGGGGTCATCGTGGTCTGTGTGTTAAGAGAGGGCTGAGAATGTTTTAAAGAGGGTTTCCCATGTGGATTCATGTGGAAGTGGAAATAATACTCAGTATCATAAGGTTTAGTATTCCTCCTGTGCCTTGAATAGTGGTGGGTCTCTGAACATTCTCTACTCTCAAAGGCAATTATGGCCTTAGAGCACATGACTTGATTCAGTTAAACACCTTATAAAAATGGTAGCTCTCAGAAATTAGTAAATATCTAGAAATATATGTCAAAGTCCTTGTTTAAAGCCCTGCAAGATATTTTTTTTTCATTTTGACTTGTTCTCGATTTCTTTATAATATGTGTAATGTGTAAGAAGTTGTATGAGTGATTGATTCAGGATTTAATAATGTTATGAAAAAATGAAATTATTAGTTGTGAGTTATCCTGTCTTTCAAAATGAAATGCTGGGCTAAATGTTAGGATAGCAACTGAATCACATCTATTCATGTTTACTTCAGTGATACGTGCTATTGCTTCAAGAAACTTCAGTGGCTGCAAATAATTTAAAGACCCTTTCTAGACTGTACTACATTCTGTTCAATTCCTAGAGATGGAAAGAATTGAGAGAAAGTTTGTGGCAGCAGTCACCCAAAAAAAGTAATTTTCTTTTCCTGTTTTCAATTACCTTAGTTGGTGATACCATTTTTTCCTCTATAGTGAAGAAGGCTGATTTTTTTCAGCTCTGTGCAAGGAGTTCTGAAAATGTAAATCTGTATAACTGTAGTGGGAAATAGGCTTTTACACTTGCCTCCAAAGATAATCCAGATCACAAAGTTAAGCATGATCTGTGTACATTTCTAATAAATTCATAACAGTCTCCACATACAAAATCAAGGGTGATACTTTTCAGGTGTTTGCAGAGGGACCAGTCTTACTTGCCAACCTTGAACTGACACTTATATTTTCATTAATGACACTACTACTTTTCTACTTTTGCTCTCAGTCAAATCTGTTGGTAAGATCTGCTTAATCCTTTCCTTCACCAGGGCTTATTTTATCTTCAGTGACAGCACATGAGAAGCTGTAGCTGAGGAAGCTGCAGTAGCTGTCATAGCAGTACAGGCACCCTTATTGAGGTCTGTGATAGAAGAAGACAGCTTTGAATGGCACTGTTTGGTGCCCAGTAATGCCAATTCTGGAACTGATCGGGGCTAAAAAAACCACCTGGCCTTAATAATCAGGGAGCTGAGTGTGCTTTGAGAGCTGAAGCAGTCTTCATCCTGAAAGTTGTTTGAAATATTTCCATTTACTTTAATTAATTTAAAAGATGGGTGTATAATGTACACAACATCTAAACAAACCATAGCTGTAACAAGGGTAATGATGAAGCAATAATGTTTTTAGAAGTGCAACTAATGAATGTTTATCTTAAAGTACATTTAAAGATGCAGGATACTGAGCACTGAAGAATCCCATGGGTTAACTTGAGGAGATTGTCAACTCTTTTCTCACAAATGTTCCTTTCCAGTCCCTGCGCGGGTGTCCGTGACAATCACTCTGTAACTTTAATGTAATTTATAAATAAAACATAACTCTGTGGAAGGCAGAAACTTCTATTTATTTCTTCTGGGTTTAGCCCATCTTTCAGCAGAGACTTCAAAGCACAGACAATTTTGTCAATTCCAAGAAAGTTCTTAGCAGGATGAAAGATGAACCTACTTTTTAGGTAGCTGCTCCAGCATATCAGCAACGTTGTGCTCAGAAGAGATTGCCCCAGCCTTCCTCATCTTTCCTTTCTGTGCATTTATGTTGGTGGGGAACCAGTGTCAGGTGTGGTATTATATATGGCACGTACAGTGCAAACTAAGATTGCAAATGATGCATTTTTTACAAACATATATGTTTGTATTTTTAACTTAACCCTGTGTTTATTAATACCCAGGCAAGGAGAGTTAAGTGCACATGTTGCTCAGTGTACAGATATCAGCACAAAGAAAATTCTTTTCTCCAAACTGCAGAGTGCTTTTTCTACTTATAATCACCAAGAGTAACCCAAGCCCTTATTTGTGTGCATTATAGCAGTAAAATTGATTCACTAAAAAATCTCGTACAAACTAATTTTGTTTTAAGATTCAGAGCTTCCAAATGAAGCATGCACTTTACTAATTTAAACCCCAACTGTCACACACAGAATATCTAGTTTACTCATCAGTATTTCATGCTTATGAAAGATAAATTAAGAAGCAAAACTTGTTTTTTAAGGATCTTTAACTGGACCTCCACTGTCCCATAGGTCTCTCCCTTTCTTCTTCTGTTGGTGCCAGCTCTGGTTCATGCTCAGTTAATTCCTGCAGGTTGCAAGTGGCCTCCTGGCTGATTCCAGTGAGCCCTGCAGGACTTGCCTGCCTGCCTCTGTGTGTGTCTACACCTCCAGGACACATTAATGTAATGCTTACACACAGTGTGGGGGATTAACGTGAAGAAAAAGCTGTGTGCTCGTGTCGATAGCCTGATTGCATGTTGCTGATGCAGCGTTACAAGGTCAGAACAAATAAGGCCCCACAGCCTGCAGACAGTGAGGAGTGCCTTAGGCCAGCCTGCATTTCAAGCAGAGACTGCACCTCCCGTTGCTAAACTACTCCTGCAGAGGTGCTCCCTGTGTTCTGGAGGTAAACACAGCTGAGGGTCAGCATCCTGCTTCAGCCTTTTGTCGTGGTACAAGTCACTTCACTGCTTGCTGAGGTCACCTTTCAAGTTACTTTCTGCTTTTCAGCTACACGTGGCTCTTTTATGATCTGACATGTGAGATGTGTACACAAAGATACAGTCTTCAGAAAGTTTGGTGTCAAATTATACAGAGACAGGCAGCTGCCATGTGAAATCGAGTGGGGCTAGTGTTTCAGGCTCACCCATCAGACCCTCAGAAGTGTAGTGAGTAATTACCCTCAGCATATGCCCTGATTGAGCCTTTGTAAGATTAATAGTATGCAGAACTGTTGAAAAGGCTGCAAAGCAGTACAGTTGCTCTGCAATTAATTCTCATGGATAATGCTTGTGTTGTTACTGATAAATGAAACCATTAGCAGTGAACAAACTGTTAATCTTTTTATGTTTCTTGGTTTGTGAGGTCAGTCAGTGTGAAGCCCTCACTTCAGTTCTTTTCAGGGTTTCTGATGCTTGGTGGTTTGGATCTGGCCCTTTTTAATACCCTTCAAAAAGTATTGTATTGCCCCAGCCTTTCTTACATGTACTGGCAGAAATTTCCTCCTTTAGTAACTGGGATAGGCTGGTACAAGACGACGCCCAGGGAAGGAGGGAGGACTCTCCCTTTGCTCTTGAAGAGCCAAAGAGGATAGCTTTCTTTGGGCACTCTTCAGGGTGAGAAAGTTTTCCCACCCTAGTGGACCTTAGTAGCTGGGGCATAGAAATACAGAGGTCCAGCTCAGCTCTGGAAGGGCAATGAGGGGCTGTCATGCCTTCAGTGCTAGCATGCCGTAGGAGTCTGCTGCTGGCCTTCCCTCTGGGCCTTACACCTGAGACTTCCAAAAAGACCACCTAGAGGTGCTGTAGGGAAGCCACATAGACACATAAAAGTAAATTGCAATCTTCTTTCCCCCTATTTTTAAAAAACCCCTGTAGCTACCCTTGACCTTTTATGCCTTCTCACAACTGGCTAATCCATCCAGTGGCCCCCAAAGGGAAAAGGTGGGTCTCTCTCAGAGCAGCCTAAAGCAGGTGTGTGGTTCTGATTTATTGCTTGTGCAAAGAGCTTTCTGGATGGTGAGGGATTGTGGTGGGTTGCTAGCTGGCAGCTCCCTCGTTTGTTGTTCTCATTCCTTAGCTGCGTGAGTTTGGGGTCTTTTTTTTTAGCTCCTCCTCCCATCTGGCATCTCCTAATTATTTTCTATTACTAATCGCTTCTACAGGAAACAGACTGGACTGTTGAATTAAGAGCCCTATAAAAGGATAATTTTGTTATTTACAAGTTTCTTACCTCACTTAAACTTTATAGTGTGACACTGTATAGCTGGTGATAATCACCTTGTGCTATGATTGTGTCCAATCTCATAAACTGGGCAGGGTCAGGTCTGGTCACTTGTAGAATGTGAGGCTCAAGGAGAAGCTGGGGCAGTGCAGTTGGTAGCACCTTTGGTTGTGAACTAGTATCTGAAATATCTTGTATTTTATGCCTTCAGACCTGTACTAGGAGTCTGACTAACAGGGATTTTCTCCTGTCATCTCTGTCTTTATTCAGATAAACTCCTTTCTCTCCTTACTCTTTGTTCTGTGTGTATCTAAACGGGAGCGGGGAAAGCATTTTACATTGGTCACAGATTACATGCTTCCTAGTACAAATACGTGTCTTTTGGCTTCTGTACTGAGATGGAAAGGATTGGAGCTGTGGTGGTCTGATATGTCACCCCCATCCAGTCAGAGAATGCCCTGATAGGCGGGCACATCTGCTCCACTAATAATTGCCTATTCATAAGTGGTTGCCAAATGCTTAAGACCCATGGTGAGTGAAATGCTTGCTTGAAGGTGGTAGCAGAAAGAGAAGTAGTTAGGTATGCCTAAAACAAGTATTAGACTGTGAAAGAAAAGAAGATTTTTTCTGTGGGTAGTGCCACAGGATCTGATCTGGTCTGGTCCTTGTCTCTTTCTTTTTAATCTTTCACAAGAAAAAAAGATATTTTCAGCTAAAGCTTCTCATGCCTAATTTTAGTCTCTAGCTGAATGTTTTCTGACTGAACAAAGTAAGGAGAGCAGTTTTATTACTAAGCTCAACAAACTACTTGCTCCTATTATTTCAAACCTGTCACACTTGTCATCAGCAAAGACAGCAACTCTTGACAGTTTTGCAAAGTCTTCCTTTGATCATTAACTTTTAGAACATTAAACTTTTCCATATTTAACCTTTCTTCTGCATGGCATCATCAGTTAGAAACAGTGTTGCTTCTGGCATTTAGTGTTCCTGGAGTCCTAATGTTTCAGTAAGGTAAGAATCACCACACTGAATAATCTGGTTCTCAGTTTTTAGTTGTTGCTCTAATCTGCATCATGTTAGTACTGATATTCCTCAATTTCAACTTCCATACAGTTTCCAAAATAAATAAAGGATTATGTGTTTCTAATAGTGAAGTTCATGTCATAATGCACTTCAATTATATTGCTGTGTAGTGGGGATTATTGCTGCATTTTCTTAGAGCTTAAGCAGTTAGAAGTAAGTTGCCTAAGGAACCTTAGAGCTAGTATCACAAAGTATAATGTCTTCTATTAAGCCTTAGTCATATGTATATGTGATTTAATAATTTTTTTTATGTTTTCCAATTTGTGAATTAGATTAGTAGCACTTAGAGGCAAGCAGCTTTTACCCTTTTTGAGAGGAGATTGGAGGAATTCTGTGAAAATATGA
Organism: Catharus ustulatus; assembly: GCF_009819885.2. Classification (NCBI taxonomy): domain Eukaryota; kingdom Metazoa; phylum Chordata; class Aves; order Passeriformes; family Turdidae; genus Catharus; species Catharus ustulatus. The sequence continues at coordinate 17,032,397 of NC_046227.1, forward strand.
AAAGGCTCTGTTCCCAATTCCCATTTTGCATGTAATGGTGAAACATTTTAAAAGATCTATGCTTTATATCATGTGTCAAATAGTTTATTGGTAGAAGGTTTCTGATGATTTTTCATTGCTGGAAAAGTCTTGAAACCATTTCCCAGTTAATACGATAGTGAATTACATTTGCATTCAGGCGTTTCTGTGAATTGGATGATGATTAGAGTAGCAGTATCTTTAATGCAAATGCACAAAAATTGCAGAAAGTATCCTGTGTTGTTATGTTTCACAGAATTTCAAGTGCTCAGTCTCCTAAGGGACAGCTTCTCATTCCCTCCAGCTTCCATCCAAATCCTTGCTAGCACTGGTCGCAGCTGGTGCCTGGGAGCTTCTGTCACCTCTGCCACACTGCAGTTCTCAAGGCAGACTCACTGCTCAGCAAGCTGAGCATGCTGAGAGCTTACTGGGCAATTTGGGCCTGATGGGTTAATTCTCTTGGGCTGTTTTTATTGTTGAAAATTCACACAACTTCAGCATCAGAAATCTTATAAGCAGTGTCACTTTTAAAGTGCTAGTTGATGGTGGCAGTACAAATGAAAAATTGCCCTGTAAGGTAAGATGAAAAGCATGCTATGAAGTTGTGCTGGTTTAACATTTCATTCATTTCCTCAGTAATGTAAATATACCCTAAACTTAGTCTTTTAGCTTTGATGTGACCTGTACTCAAAATAAAAGCTGTTGGTCAAAGATCACACACATCTGAAAACCCAGGTGTAGACACGGACCTGGGACCAGTGTATTCCAACTGAAAATAGACATCAACTAAACATTAAGTTGTAAGAAACCACAGACTTGCTGGGGGGAAAACATAAAACCCCATGGAGTGTCTCCTGTGTAACAGAGGTTATATGATCTGTCCGCATGCTAATGCTTCTCCCTCGAAAGGGAGATGTTCTGTAAATAATATCTGAATATTCAGTATAGCCAAGATTTTACATTGCCAGCCCCATCATTCAAAATAATTCCATTTTCAAATCAAGTGGTTATTTAACTTTTTCTCAAAGATGCTGTGTTTGACCATTTGAGATGATGCTTTTTTGAGTGCCTGTCTCAAGAATTTTTAACAGTCATAGCTTTCTGTAGGGAAATGGGATGTTTACTGCCCTTATAGGAAAAATTTTCCTGACAGAAGCATTTTAAAATGTTAATTAGGAAACTTCAAGGGAATAAATAGGAAAGATGAACCATATGTTTAAAGGAAGAGAGGAAAAAAATGGAACACTGGTCAACAGAAGCGAAATGAGTCTTTTCTGAGAATGTGATCAGGGATTAGAAGGCTTTATGGGTGGAAATAAACAGATAATTTGTTAATAATTGATAATGTGACTTTGGGACAGACTAATTCTGCTGCCAATTCCACTCTGGTTTCATTAATTGCAGGTTTCAAAGCAGTCTTGATTTAAATAGAGATTTATGCAAGGAGGTGGGAGTTCACATGAGACTCATTTGAAGGATGATCAGATTCTCCAAGTGTGCCTAATTGCACTATATTGAATGACCAGATCTGCTGGTGCAGCTATACCCATGGACACACATGGACCTACAAAACTGGTAACCAGGGTCCCTGAGGAGGGTTGGTGAGCACTGGGGGTTACCCCATTGTTTAATTTTTCTGCAGTGAGGTGTCCATAAGCAGGTTTTCACCATTATAAATTTTGCAAGCACTTGAATATAGCCATTTGACAACTCTAGTATTCCTTCAGGTTAAACATGGTTTTCACCTTGACTCATGGGTTCAAATCAAACAGTAATTCAGGAACGATTAGGAGACTTTGCATTCTTACTCTTATTTATGCTAAATAAGTATGATTATGGACTGAAAGCATGATTAAGAAAGAAACTGTGATAGTACATGTACCATAGCAACACAGCTTATTCAGGAAGAAGTGGATGGATTCAAAACAGAGGCTGTGCCAAAGGAGCAGGTGTAGTCTGAAATACAAAGAGTATTTGGAAATTAATGAGCTGTGGTTTTCAATTATAACATACATTGAATTAGCCTAAATTGAATTACCATGTAGAACAAAAAAAGGCTAATATTAGATGCATTACACTGCCAGTCAAGACTAATGTGAAATGAGTATTATACATCAGGTAAGAAAATATTGATGAGACATAAAAAGAAATTTCCATACCATTTACCCATATTATACCAGTAGCCAAAACTCCTATTCCACAAAGAAAAAATTAAAAAACACCTAATAAATATATGATTAGAAAGACCTTGTGGATTACATGATTTTCATTATTGCTAAGTGTATACATTTTCAGTTACAAAAAGATAACAGAGGTTGATTGCAGAAACTGCTTTAATCTATAAGATTCTCAAATGGATATGATGAAGGAAATGCAACATTTCTTTCCTCATCAAAGGGTATGGTTAAACTTCTCTTTCATTTTTATCTTTCCTTTTATTTGAGGAAATCCTTATAACAGTATGGGTCAGATGAGGAATAAAACCACCAGTCCCTTGTGGTTTCAAACACTTAGACTTAACAGCCTGTTTCCTCTTACAATACTTTAATTTAGTGTATCAGTAATAAAGAGCATTTGCCAAAAGAGGAGCGTTCATGCAGCTGCCAATTTGCATTACATTTTAACTGCTATCACTCCTATAGAGCACATGGCATTTATAAATTACTTTTAAGCTCTTTTTGGAGTACAGCCTGCCTTGACATGTCATGAGTCAAAAGGCTTTTGCCAGAGTGACCCTTCACTGCAATGAATGTCAGTCAAGCCTTGGTCACAGCAGCACAGCTTTCTGCAGACCTGCAGGGAGACACATCCCAGACAAAGGGATGGGAAGAAAATGCAATGCTCTCAGCTGAAGTAGGAAATGCTGACTCAGTGAGAGCAAGATGGAGAAGCTGCTGGGGAGCAGTCTCTGTGTTGCTGACCAGGGTGAGGGTTGTTCCCCTAGGCAGAGCTCCTTGTTTCACCAGCTCCTCTTCCTTGTAGCTGCAAGACAGATCTCTCTAACTCTGGTTTAGCCATGTGTCATGGTGTAGTAATTAATTTAAACTATGTGAGTAGTCCTCCCAGTCTCTCTGCTCCTGCCTTGCCCAGGGAGAGGAGTACCTGACCAAGGCATATGCTTTAACTCATTGTTTAGCATAGCACCTCCAAGGCCCAGGCTTCTGGCAGGAGGGGAGGAAGATATGATGGACCAAAACCAAAACTGGGAAGGATGAAGGGTAGATGGGAACGACAGAAAGCAAAATTGTAAAGGACAGTCTGTGGAGTCTTATTGGAGACAAATTCCAGTGTTTAATGATGCTTCTCTTTTTCACAAATTGTTTGGAATGGTTTGCCTGGGGAACAGTGATGCTGCCAAGCCCCTGAGGCAGGGAGGCTGTACCTTCTGTCCTCTACCAATTCTCAGTCTCCTTCTGTACTTTTCCAGATTTGGTTGGGGTCGGCCCCCTTTTAATGCAGTTTGTTTTAAGGCAGAAGAACTGCATTGTGGTAAGGAGCTACTACAAAGCAAGGAGACAGTTTCTGAGGCTGATGCATCAGCTTGAGCTCTTAGTCATGGGAACTTTTCCTCAGCACAGAGTTAGGAGCTCATTTCTTAGCTTTTTGGGTAGCTTTTATCATAGTGTTTGATTGTCATCTCCTGCCTCAGTGTCACACAGCTTGGTGGCAGCTCTCCTTTTGTCAAGCAGTTGCATCCTGCCTCTTGCAAGCAGGCTGGTAGTCTTTGTCTTTAGGGAAAGGGCTGGAGCAGTGGGTTATTTTAACAGGGGCAGCTGGGGCCATGGGGACATCTTGCACTGATGTCTGCAGGGAAGAGCTCTGTGGCTCCTGCTTGTCCTGGCTTGAGGGCAGGACTGCACTTTTCCATCCACAGTACTACTCTGTGAGGAAGCGTTATGCTGCATAAAGGAACTTGTAGCTATAGCTCATAAAACCCAGTGAGCACCATTGCTGATTGTAACATCACACCCCTACCATGTGCCCACATACACCCCTGTAGTGGGCTTTGTACATAAGGAGTGTGGAGGAAACCCCTGGAATTACCTGTACATGGTGGGCCATTTGCTGACCCCCCGAAAGCTAAGTCACTTGATACTATCAAAGTCCTCCAGAACCAGATCAAAAGCAGAACTTCTTCCTGAAGGTACTGAGAAAAACTTATTTTATTTTTGCCATGTCTAGATCCATAGTTATATACCAAAATATATCCCCCACCAAGGAAAAGAATGGATTGCATTTGCCTCTGAAAAGTGCCTTGCTTTTGTGCCACCAAAAATCAATGTTCACTGGTTTTGCCTTGCCCAGTAACTGAAGGAGAGGAATAGTCACATGGGTGGTTTTTGCTGGTGCACAGTTTGGAATTATCATTCCAAAGACCCATACGAGTAACTGCCAGGAGCAAATCTACAACCTGTCAGCCACTAGGAACAAAGTAAACCCCGATCCCAATCAGCTGCAGTGACCAGTAGGTTTTAGGAGTAAAGCTACAGAAAAACTTTTCTGTTGGCTTCCCTTATATCTCCCTGCTTTTTTAATGAGTATGCTCTGCATGGTAAGTACACCTCTGGGAACATACAGTCTTCCCAAATAATGTCAATATACTTTCATTGTATTGCACAATACAGTACTGAAGGAACTCACTTTTGATGCAGCAATTTCTAGCAGCAATATCAGACAACATTTTTTCCATAATTTAAACTTTAGATTTTATTTCTTTATTTTAATTTAAAGCCTTACTTTAAGTTAAGCCAACATTTTGGCTGAATTTATTCAAATAATTTTTCAGTTAAGTGGTCTGATTTAATTAGAAGTCAGTGCATTTGGAAAATTTTATTGTAAAAACCAGAACTTTTCTCAGGAGTAAGATTTCATCATTTAACCGCGGTTTAAACCCAGCTCCCCTGTGGGTTACTGAAAGTGGGGCTCTGTGTTGCCTGAGGATTCCACTCTGCTTGAGCACTGTGGGAGCCTGAAAGTGTCCATGTGCCAGGTAAATGTGGCTGTGTTGGAATGGCAGCAAGAGAAATCCCTGGTGGCTGAGACTGTGTGATGGTCCTTCTACCCACCTTCTGAGATGTCATCTTTCAGATCTTTTAATAGCATTCTTACCCTCTGCTCATACTATGTGGGCAGAGGCTATGCCTGGCATTAGCATCTACAAATGAAGAAAATTCACTGAGAGCAGATTATCCCCATTTATATTCAAAAAGTAAAATTTTGGGCTCCTCTTTCCCCTTCAGAACAACCCCATGAAAGATATGACTGGGGAAGTTATATTTAGCTTGGAACAAACTTTCACAAAGAGCAGCATTGAGGAAATTGGGCTCAGTTTCACAATCTGACTGATTAGCTTTTGAAAATCATGTACTGAGGCCATAAAATATGCTTGTAAAGTGTTCATACAAGCAAGGATTTTCTGAGCATATGCATTTGGCTAAGTTAGCTATACAGTGAAACAGAATACTGCACAATGTACAGTGGCTCACTGCATAGTAAACCAAATGCCTTGGTTCTTGATACATGGATGATAGGGCATCATCTGTGATGTTTATAAAAAAATGCATGCAATATAACTGCTGGTTATTATTAAAATACAGGGAAGGGATCATATTATATATAAATTCTGAAGCAATAAAAGCATATTTAGTCATAACATAGTGAAAATACCATTTGAGAATGAAAAGCCTGCAGTGTACTACACATGCATTCTTGAAGAAAACCTGATAATGTGTTTGAGAGTGGAGCCAGGTGCTCAGAAAACTAAACATTCCATTGTATTGGAAATGCACGTGGGCTTCAGGATCAACTGATCTATTCTAATCTGGTTATTCTAGGACCTGTGATCTTAACCTGACTTGAATTTTTCTGTTTGGGTTTGGGTTTGGTGTTGGATTTTTGGGGGTTTTTTTCTGAAGTAATTTCACTTTATTACTCAACAAATGGGAATGCATTGATTTCCCTTTTTAGAAAGATAATTTGTACGATGTTGACTGAACTGTGTGACTGGATTAAACTTACATAATGTGTCTTTCAGAGAGTGACTAATTGGAATTTACTGCAAGTCGCAGATGACTTTTAAATCAATTCTGTGAAGGCTTCATAATAAGACTTACTGATTGGGAGATTACTACCAGAAAATACACATACATTATCCAGCTAATACTGAGAGCAAATAGTGCTCCAGAGAGCAGCTGTCTCTCCTGCACCCTGAAGGATTACTCCAGGACAAGTAAGGAAAGTGGAGTCCCAGTAGGACCTAGACTGAACCACTCTTACAGCTGAGGTTTTATAACAAATGGGAACATTTGAAATAGCACATTACAGTCTTTTTTTTCCTTCCCCCCCCGCTTCAGTCCATATGTAAGTTGTAGAACCTCTAATCAGATGTTGTGGTTTAAAGGCTGTTGTGTTGCTGGGTTTGGCTTTTTAGTGCTTAAATTACTAAAATGTACAGCACTGAGGCTGCTCTGGTTGCATGCCCTGCTGAGAAGTTGCTCAGCTGTTGCTTCCAGTCATTCCATTTTCAGTTCACCTCAGTCCTGTGAAATCACGTCCTGAAATTAAGTTTAAGAATGACAGCCTTGCAGTTTCCTTCCTCATGGAGTCTGCACAGCACATTGCTCCCTGCACGTGCAATTGTGATTGCAAATGTTTGTCACACACAATTACTAAGAAAAAAATTAAAATTAAGACTTCATGAAGTGGAAAGGAAATAACTTTCCTCTTCAGAGTTTTACCTTTTTTTTATCCACTATGTAGCAGACAGTATCTTCAGGAAGTACCTTCAGGCAGAGCAAGTTATAAAGATAATTTGTTGGAAAATGAAAGGGCTCTGGAGAGGAGACTTTGCTGGTGGGTGGGAGTGCAGGAGCAACTGGAGAGCAGGCATTGAATAAAAAGCCAGGCAAAGGTGTAAGAAGAGGAGCAGGACCTGCACCTACAGGCAATAGAGACAGCACAGAGAGCCTGCAGCAGGAGAGTGTCTGGGGAATGGATGGCTTCCTGCAGGATTTAAGCCCCAAGTCCGTGACTTCACGTGTTTGCTTCAGGGATGACTCATCTCTGCAGTGACTAGGGCTGCCTGAGGACAGTGGCTTGCTCTCTCTGACTTCATTATTTCACGTACTAAAAGGTTACAGATCTGGACCTGCCTGGTGACCCAAATTGTTGTCAGGAAGGTGTGTACAACAGAAATTTCATTCTTCGGTTTGGTTTTTGAAAGAAGAGATTTGGTTTGTGTAAAGGAAAACATTACTTTGCAAAGCCGAACACCCAAAGTTAGGCAATGGCAGAAGAATGAGCATACACATTATAAAATTGTGTCAAAGCAATTGTATAAATTTTAATTTTTCAGTAGCTAGCTTTATGGCTTTAACTTTCTTTCAGTCTGTTTCTGGTGTACACTGCTGTAGAGCATGTAGCCCAGGCGAATGGCTGTAAGGGAGCTGGTGAGCCCAGTACTCCTTTATTTGTAAACAGAAAATGCTTTGCATTGAGCAATGGGAAGCTGATTTATGTGAAAGCAACACGCTGTCTCTGTTAGAGTACTGTAACACAAAGCAGTGTTAAAATTAAAATTCATAATTGTATAACTACTTTCCAGATTATAGCGCATTTTCATAATTACAGCCATGAGATAGGACCTTTCCCTGCTGGGTAATTCTGCTTACCTTTTTATTGGCATTCTTAGGTTTAATTTTCCAGGATCCAGAGATCTTTTTCTACTAGCATGACTCTAAAGTACCACTGAAAATAACGCAGTTCTTCAGAATTAGGAAAAGGGAAGCTGGCAATTAAGGAGTAAGTATGTCAAAAACCAGATATGTGCTCTACTAGCGATTGAAAGGGAAATTCAGCCTGCTTTACCTTGCTTCTTAAATGGAATTACAAAAAATAATAAAAGTTGATTCTGATAGTAAATTTATTTTTTAAAATCACTGTATTATTTATTTGCAACAAATTCCATTTTCAAAGAATTTATTTCCAATGTGAAGTTTTGGTGATGCATTTTTTCCCTTTTAAAATAAGAGGAATTTTGGGTTGCAGAAAAAAGTGTAATGAAATGTTTTTAGAATTCATTACTTATTTCCTGAGCCTGTTGTCACTCAAAGTTGTTTGGAGAGGTTGTCTCCTCTGGGACAGGCATAGGTCTACCTTGTTCCATAAGGACTTTCACCTGATGTAGTTCTTGGGAATTAAGTGACGAAAGGAAAGGGGAAAGGAAAGGATGAGGTCAAAAGCTTGCCTGCTTCCTCCTCCCCTGAGTGCATGCTATTTTCACACTTTGTGTGGATGGTCAGTTTTTGTCATCTCTTAACGCGTCAACTCAGTTTTCTTGATCTCCTATTGCCATGAAGTTTTAATGCACTTGCAAGGATGGACAGAAAAATGTCAGAGGAGCTAACACCTGCAGCAGAAAAGAGTGGTTAGGAGCAAGACAGGCAGATCGAGGTAGTTGTTTGAAAAGTATTTCTTGATAGGATGGATCAAGCAGCCTCCTGCCTGTACTGAAAGCAGGATCTGAGTCAGAGCCAGTATGCCTCATACCCTGTATGAGCCAGTAATGCCTGACAGCGTACTCCTGCATAATCTGTAGCCAGTGTTTCAATTTTTAATTGTATTGCAGATTAGTGTTTAGTGAAGCACCAGCCTTGATCCTTCATCTCTGCACCATGACCCTGTGCTGAAACCCAGCAGATTTTTAAAACCTGTGGGAAAGGTACGGGTGGCCACTCAGGAGAACAGAAGAAGGGCTCCCAGTGAGCACTGTTCTCAGCTGTGTTGGCAGGGCTGAGCTAAACTGGAACACTGTGATCCAGCTGCAAAGCACATACCAATTCCACCCAGAAGCTTGTGACAAACTGTGCTTGTCGCTGGTTTCTGACTCAGGAGAGATAAAAATACCTCGGCTGCAGCAGGGAGCGGGTTGCAGTGCGGCAGGCTGTGCAGGGAGGGAGGGCTGTCTGCACAGGCAGGCGCTGCGCAGGAGAGGTGCCCGCACCCTACAGCAGGAGGGCGGCCAGCCCCACGGCGGAGAGCTCGGCTGTGCTCAGATCAGGGGTTTAGCTGTCTCTGACAGACACTGTTCACGAGTGCTCGGAGAGCACCAGAGGGCGAGGGGCAGAGTGGCCACGGTGGCGAGCGCTCCCAGCTGTCAGCGCTCAGCTGGAGGGAGCTCCGGGTGGACGTGGCATCGTCTGTCCTGCTCCTTGTGAGCCCCTTTTGGCTCGCAGGATTCTGGCTCCTGTGGCTGTTAAGTTCAAGGCTTTAATGGTAGTGTGAAATAGTTTGTGTGAGGGCTGGCCCGGACCTGACCGCCCTGTGCACATTTCATCGTCAGTTCCATCCGTGCAAACTCCAGGTTTCGGTCCGGTGGGAGACTGTGCTCATTCACCTTGTTAGGGTCTGTCAGTGTGTCAAGAGAGGCGGCACCAGCAGTACGGGTTCACGTCTTTGCTGGACGGAGCGCTGCACGAACTTGGGGTGACATTTGTGTTCACACTCCTACACGATGTGAGATTGGTGAGCATGTTTTCACACGAAAAGCACTGAAAAACGTAATTTTAAAGGAAGAGTGGTGCCCATCAGCGGTCCCATTAACCGCTCCTGGCCGCACCTCCTGGTGCACAGGCCCTGTCAGACGGGGAGGTCGGGGAGAGTCGTGTCCCCGGGGGCTGCCGGTGGCAGCTCTGCCTCCCGCGGCACCCCCAGCAGCGCAGAGGTGACATTTTGTGGCGGTGTGTGGCCCGTTCCGCGGTGCCGCTCCGGGCGGGGCCGTGCCGGGCGGGGCCGTGCCGGGTGGGGCCGCTCCGCCCGCCCCGCCGGGCCCCATTGGCCGCGGCCGCCCCGGGGCGGGGCCGCTCCTCTCCGCGCGGGGCCGCGACGCGCCCGCGCCGGGCGGCGGGCGGGAGCAGGGCGCGAGGCGTGCGCGTCCCCGCGCCCCCCGAGCCGGCCGCCGCCGATGGAGGGAGCGGCCGCGGGCTGCGCGTCCCCGCCGCCGGCAGCCGCCCGCCCCCGGCCCGCAGGCCGCCCGCCGGCAGCGCCGAGCCCCGCGCCCCGCCGAGCCCGTGCCCTCCATGGCCGCGCCGCCCGCCCCAGCAGCCTAGGCTGCGGCATGGTCCGCGGCGCCCCGGCAGCCCGAGTGTGACACAGCCGGGCACGGCAGCATGCCCGCCAGGGAGCCCTGGGCAGCGCCCCGAGCCCGCGGCAGCGCCGGGCACCGCGCCGGGCACGAGGGCCGGCAGCGCGACCTGCTGCTCGCAGCCTTGGGCATGAAACTGGGCGCTCGCAAGGCGTCGGTGACAATCTGGCAACCTCTTAAACTCTTTGCTTATTCGCAGTTGACGTCGCTCGTCCGAAGAGCAACTCTGAAGGAAAATGAACATGTTCCAAAATACGAGAAGGTTCATAATTTCAAGGTAAGAAACGTTTTCCTACCTAATTTCTTTCTCAGGCACAAGGGCTTTAGCTCGTGTTTTGAAGTGGATCTGGTATGGAAATCGTATGTCTGTGCATACTGTGACTTTCTAGGAACTTAGAAGCTGCAAGGAAACCTCAATGCTGGTTACATCAATTAGGCACGTTTAGAGCATACAGCAGAGGGGCTGGGATGTTCTTGCTTGTGCACATGCATTCGTTTCAATAAATATTTGCCATATCTAGTTATCTCTTTTATTTAGAGTTGGTTTGTACTGAAGAGAGATGCTAATGGTGAGAAAAACAGCAAAGTTTTCTTTCAACTCAAATGTAGTCCAGTTTTATTTTCAGTTCTTAAAAATCTCTTAGATCTATAGTTAGTTGGTTAAATTGATCTTATCTCAGTTTGTTGATGGTAAATAGCTTTGGAGGTTAGAAGTGTGTTCTGCTGCATCTGGATTGAGCAGATGGTCTGCATTTCCCTTAGTTTCTGGCTTTTCTCCTGTGCCAATGAATTGAGTGTTGAAACCAGCGAGGCTTACACCACGAGGCTGTTGGACATGCTGGCATCGGCAACTACCTTGTGTTTTAATAAAATTTACTTCCGTCTTCTGTGTAGCTTCTAGTTACTGTTTTAATTGCTTTAAATAATCACCAGTGTTCTTTGGTAAGAGAGATGCATGTCAATGCAACATATTCATGTTTTGTGTATGTCTATAACAGATGTCCAGTAAGGACTCAGTAGTGTAACCTTTTGATGACAGGCAGTCTTGATTTTAAGACTATGACTATGTAAATTTATGTTTTACTGGATTCCTGTAGATGACAGTACAAACTTCAAATATGTAATTTGAAGGCTAAATGTAAAAAAAAAATCAAACCGAAAAGCCTACTTCTATTTCTTTTAAGAGAAGGGCAGATTGTTAATATAATACAGGCATCTGATGATATAAGCATCCATTAAATGTCTCCTGTTCTCAGTTTTGATTTCCATCACGCACACATGTCGGAATGTGGGAATGTCCACATGCACGCAAGTATATTCATTTACCTATCCTCCATCTGATTTTATTTAAACCACCTTCTGGCTTTTGAGTGCAGATAATCACCAAAAGTGGAAACTTTATGTGCTCAGGATGTTGTGTTTCATCTGAGTTCTTCCATTAAGCACAAATTTGAAAACCATGTACAAAATGATATGTAAGAAGTGTTTAATATGAATGCTTGGCATAACATAATTGTGCTGGCTGACAGTTCACTGCAGAGCATTTTCTTACAGGTTCCTGAGGTGTCCTAAAAACTGCAACGTCTTGCAATTTTCATTTGTTCCTTAGAGTTTGAAGGTAATTTTTGCAGATGCCAGCAGATCGTGATTTTCCATGTACTACAGTGTATGTGGGATAACAAGTATTTAATTTTGCACATCTGTGTTCCCTAGTTGCTTTTCTTTAACAGCCTGGAACACATCTGTTTTGAAAATAATCTGATAACCTGATTTTCATTCATTCGGGTTTGTTTATTTCTTTTACTTCTATAAACTGTTTATGGAAAGTTTCAGAGCTGTGAGTTTTCCAGTCTTTTCCAAAAACAGACTGTATGTCTGCTTCAAGGTCATAGCCATGGCACAAACTTTCCACACAGATTGTTTTCTTTATAATAGTTGTACTGTAGTTCCTTTATACGTGCTGTTGCCAGAAAAATATACGTTGAGAAGTAAATCTATTCTCAGGTCAGTGGAATGGAGTCACCTTTCACAGATAATTTTTGCTATAAAAGACTAGAAGGGGACAAGCCCCTGGCAGGGTATGCTGTAACCAACCTTCCCATGGAAGGAATGCTGCTGGCATTAATGAACTCTAAATGTGGTCACTTTCCCATCAGAATAAAAAGCAAAAACGTAAGCTCTTGTAAGAGCTGTTATGACTCTAAAATGAATGGCCATCGTTAGCACACGAGTGCTTCTCTCCTTTGTCATTTCTTTGCATCTGTCAGGTTTTTTTTCCTCACATGTATGTCATCATTTAAAGTGTCTGCAGGAGTCTCCTAGGTTGCCTGCCAAGTAGCAAATCTGCCATCCATGTGGGGAGGAAGGAAATGTCAGGCCCAGAGTCTTCAACCTAGACTTTTGAAACAAACCAAGAAAAAAAAACTCAGAAATTAAATAAATTTATCCAGTTCAGCTAATCAACTGTGACTGCTGTCCCCAGGGGCTCCACAGCAAAGGAGGGTGTGCACTGCTTTGTAGCTCTGCAGCTAATCCGCTTTTTGTGCTGCAGGCACAAGGCACTGGATAGGGACCCCAACCCTCTCCCAGCTGCTGCTTTCATCAGTCACATCACTGCTCACAGAAACCAAGGGGTCTTAAAAATCCTTTTATACAGGAAATCCTAGCAGAGAGGGGAGAAATGGAGAGCTGCAAATGCACAACAAGCAGCGGTGTTTTCTGGAGGAAGGGGAGATGACAGCTGCAGCCACTCCAGAGGCAGGCTGGGGTTAGCAAACACCCCAGAGACCTGACCACAGGCTAGGGGTCCTCAGTCCTTCCTCTGCCTCTGCACCTCCTGTCTCTGTGGGCTGGGTAGGTGGGGACAGATGCAGTGTGAGCGCTCAGACTGTTGCTTGCAGCAAAGCTCAGGTAGAGGAACACTGTGGCAGAGGAGCAGTGCAGTGAATTACAGGAGTGCAGTGCCTAGTGGAGGGGTGAACATGAAAGCTGCTTTTAAATCATCAAGAGGTCTCCTGAATAAATCTATTAACCTATGTTTTGCTCCAAGGGTTGTTTGAAAGAAGAATGTAAAGACAGTTTTACTAGGAGTGCTGACATGGCAGGGTTTTTGAGAGGATTTAATCTTACTTAAATCTCTTGGAATGTGAGGTGTCTCCTGCCTGAGGGGAACAGGCTGGGTAGCCAGGGTGACAGGGAGCTCTGCAAGCAGAGCTGGTTGGTAATGATCTCCAACTCTGTAATATTCTCCTGGCTGGGGAAGTCTGGTCTCTCATGAGCACATCTCAAATGCAAATACAGAGTGCCTGAATTCTCTTAGATTAATCTCCATAAGTAAAGAAACGGATGATTATTTACAAATGTCAGTTCTGACTGAGTTTTAAATGCATGTCCTTCAGGATGAAAGCTAGGTGTGAAAAGTATTCTACTTTTAAGCATATTTTTGCCTTTTCCAATTTATAAAACAAAGTTAAATTAGTATTTCTGTATTCTCTATAAATCAAATATAAAAGACCCATTTTCTAATAATTCAAATTTATCAAAGAGGCTTACATTGTTTGATACAGCATTTTATTTAGCTCTAATTGAATAATGGGATATGACGTGAGTGGGACTTGATTGGATCTTTTTGCCTATTTGGATTACTTTTGCTTTCCCTCCATTTACTGTGCTTTTCTGAAATCCAGCACACTGAATGAGATCTCTAATGTATCATTAGACAAAATGAGGACATCACCATCCTCCAAATTTCAGCCCCACCTTTTCTCACAGAAAGGCTTTTTCTTTCTTTCAATTCGCTTACTCATTATGGGGAAGAAATCTCCCCACAGTCTGTGGTACAAACGTGTCCATATGTGATGGATGTCAAGCTCATTCTTCCACCCAGTGTAGATGAACAAGAGCATCTTCTGTTTGGAAGCTCTGGGAGACCTGTGCTCTTTGAAGTGCTCACAAGGAGCGTAGCTGAAGCCAGTAGGGTTATTTTCTTACAAAAAAACCCCTTAATCATAGGGGAAAGATCTGTAACTTCATACAAGTGGACAGAATAGATTAATATCTAATCATTCCCATAGATTCATTCTACCCCTGGATCCTACCAATAAGAATGCTTTTTGCTGTCCCTTGCAATTCTCATAGTTGCTTAGTTGTCCCCAAAAGGCAATAACTGTGATAGCTTGTAAGTGAAAATAAAATTTCTTACCCAGCTGATGTCTATTCAAGAAGGTAAAGGGTAGGAAACAGCTGGGCACTTCTGGGCAGGCAGATGAAGGAGGAGCTTAAGGCAGCAGAGGAACTGCAGATCTGTGGGGAAAAGGGGCCTGTGGCAAGGTGCCAGATGGATGGAAAATGAGAGGAGGATCAGGATTGGAAGGTGTGAAGTGGGCTCTAGGCCAAAAGACTTAGCAGGGTAATCCCGGCTGGATTTAAGGTTTTCTCTATCTTTTCTCTCTGGTGAGGCAGTTCATTAGGGTAGTGAACACATAGGATTCCTTTTGCTCAGTCCTCTGCATTTTCCCACTCTTCATCTCCTCATCTCTCCATTTCTGCTCTACATCCCATAGTTTTTTGTTGATAAAAAAGGTACATCTAATGAGGTACCTTCTGCCCTGATTCCACCCTATCTGACATGGAATATCTTCTGCATCTTTTCACCATCTGGTGCAGTGCTTTGGACTTGGGCACTGACCTTGCTGCTTTGCTCACTCTTTGCATGAGGCTGGGGAAGGAGATAAAACGGTGCTTGAAACATGTCCATGAAAAGGAAGGCAGTTGTGGAAGAGGAGCTGGGATTTATGGGATGATATCTTAAAAAGAATAGGAAGGTGAAAATCTGAGATTAACAGCAAGAATTCTCCTGGGTTGTGAAATTTGTTAGTCAGTGCAATAACCTCCTCATCACTTGTCAGATTTAAAATAAGCCTGGACAAAACACCTTAAAGGTCTTCCCTCCCCTCCAGCTTTTGTGACTCACGGGCCCTGGGGAAGTTTTAGCTCCCTTGGCTGGTTATGGGTATTCCTTCAGACATCTCTGGCTCCTGATTGATGATTTGAGCCAGCAGAGCACCCTGCAGGTGTTTTCTTACTGCCCACAGTGCAAGGCACAAACCCCTCTTCTGCCTAGATTAGTGCCATGGTGTTTCACTGAAGCAAGAAGGTGTCTGTGCCTGTCAGGGCTGGACTGAAATCTCTGCTTCCATGCATCATTTTCCCCAGGATATTGTCTTGTTTCTCTCTTTCACTTCACAAAACAGATCTATCTCCTGAAGACTTATTTTTTGCTATCTCTGTGCAGTGCTGGGTATTCTCATGCTGTTTCCTAGTCACTGTCTTACTAGTGCTGACGGTACAGCCAATTAATTGGAATAAATAACAGTTGCAAGGCTGCTTGCTAAATTGGTCAACATGAACAACAAAATTCCCTTTCCAGCACTTCTTCCAGAGAGATGTTTTTCCATGATTGCTCCAACTAAGTCAGCTGAGATGCTGATGAGCCTTGTTTGTTGAGATTCCTCATCCCCCCTCGACTGAAGCAATATCCTGGCTTTCTCTTTGAGGATGGCCACTTGAAAGGCCAAATGGGGAGCTCCAGACCAGAGACAACATGCTTTGCCAGAAGTAACTGGAGGTAGAATATAACCTTAAATATGCAAAAGGAGTGAAGGCTCGGGTGAGGACCAATCCCTGGAAAGACTTTGCTAGTATAGACAGACTCAAGCATCGCTGTAATGAAGAGGCTGCTAATATTAACAACAGTTACTCTGCCAATGAAATTTGTATCACATCTTGGAAACAAATAAACCCCTCTGGCCCTGGCGCAGATTTTACTGGGGTAATTGCATCTGTGCTGGCTGCTTTGCTACTGTAAGAAGTCATAGCACATCACGTCCGTGCCACATCTTATTCTGGAGGGCTTCTCAGTGGAGCCATGCCTAAACACTGGGAAACTGGGAGGTGGAAAATGCAGAAGTGCTGCAAAAAGGCCAGAAGCTATAACCAACTCTTACTATATTAAGCAGAGCCATTTTTCTAAGACTTCTGACATGAACTCATTTCTATTTCTGATGTCCTGAAAACTGGGGCAGATGCCGATTTGGGGTAAATTGATCTAGTTCCACTGAAAAGAGGATGCTGAATTTTTTATTAGGAACAGAAGTAGCAATGGACATATTTTGGAAATATCTTTATTTGAGCCACTGCACTAATACAAATATTCAGAGAAAGAGCTGGGTGCCTGTAGTATAGTTTCTGGGAAGAGTCAATGTGTGTTCCCACAAATTAGAAAATCTCAGGAAATTTAATGTTTCTATTAGACTTCTAGGACTTGAGGGGGGAAAACTGATTCAAAGGCAGGGAAAATACCTGGAGAACATAACTGGAAAAAAACTTGAGGAGACCTCATCAACTCTATGTTGCGCCTTCTGAAACTCAGTTACATTGTAAGACAGTTCAGTCCAGAAAAGCTTTGTTGATGGATTTTAGTCTCCTAGAGTATTTATTCAATGTTACTTGCACTTTTTTACTTTTTTGAGGAAAGCCAAGGCTTCTCCTAAGTAGATTCCAAATAATACAATATTACTTAAACCTTTTTGGTTTCCTAGTGCTAGTCCTTAAATTCAGGCTTTGCCACTGTTCAAAAAAATGAGAGAGAGAGAGAGAAAAAGCCTTTTTTTTCTAAATCCTTAATTTATTTAGTCTGTTATTTCTTCTTCCACACTTTTATTAGTCCCCACATGTGGATCTTGTGAATTTGCCTTATGCACAGCCCAAAGCCAGACCAGTTCATTTCTCTGGTGAGTCTAGAAAGCACTCCTCTGGGGAGGACAGGGTCTTTGCCTCTAGAAGCTTCTAGTGCATTTTATTTTCTCTCACCATCAACAGCTTTTCTTCCAAATTAGCCTTAGGATTATGGCAAAAGCATTTAGGAATCTCTCAGGGGTTTATATTCTATTTACACGTAAGATATGTATGTATATACAATTCTAATTCTTAGGATTTGATTCAATTTTCACTTCTAGTTTCAGATTTTTTTGTACAGAGGCATGTATCAAGTAAATTGGACCTGGAATAAAATGCAAAATGTTCCAAATCTCAATTTAAAGAAAATCTGGTATTCCATCTTGAAAGAAAGGTGGCCATTTTCACTTAATTTACAAGCAAAAAAGCCAACAAGCTGCAATTCTCATTTTTCTCTTCGGCTCTTGTAGAGCACAAACGAACATTAGTTTCCAGTTGTTCCATCTCTGCTGACACAGGCAGTGCAAACCAGAGCAAACGAGATGTGACAGCACTTCTGGCTCCGAGTGGGTGAGGACACGAAGGGAGCTCGTCCTGCTCCACATTCCCAGTGCCCCCACCGGCGATAGCGATGCTATTTATACCCCGCGCTCTGGGCGAGGCAGCGCTCTCACAGCATCCCTCCTCTCCAGAGCTGCTGCACAGAGGCATTGGGGAGCTCCCAGGCTGCTCCCAGGGTTAGCACCCCAGCTGGGCTGAGCAGTCAGCTCTAGTTCTGGAGAAGGTCTGTTCCACTGGTCCCAGCTACAATAATTTCTGCTACACCTTCCCATGAAAGCAGTTATCTTGCAGATACAGCTCTGCCGTGTGCGTTGTCATGGCAGTCTTCTTGCCTCTCAGATTACTTGTCAGCAGCAGTATTTTCCTCACAGGAGAATTACCATGTGCTGGAATATTTGAAGTGCTTTGAGACCCTTGTTTTAGAGGCACTATCTAATCATCATAACATATACAAGGATAAATTGCAGCATTGCCCAGACTGATGGTTGATTTCTCACTCATATCTCTTTTTTACTCTTCGCGTCCAGGCAATCTCAGTCTGGACCAGGGATAGATGAAAAGGACATGCCTGTTGGATGCCAGCATGGGTGTGCTCAGTGCCTGATAAAATCAACTGTGGCAGGGAAAACAGATGTTAATAATACAGGCTGAGTTCATCGTTTTAATTGAGATTTACAATGTCTCCTGTATTCAGTTAAAAGCTTGGTAAAGCCCCAATAGCCAGAATTCAGATGATGGAATTGCAAATCAGTTAGGACCACTGAGCTGACAGTCTCCATCAGCGGTGTCTCCTCATCTTTGGGAATTTGTTTGAAGGCCAGTAAAGCCAGCAGACCTGAACCTTTGGAGTACCATGTGGTGCAAATGCTGGTGCATGTTCAGTCCCTGGTGGACTTGGTCTCCTCTCTGAGCACCAGCAAGGCTTCTACCTAAAGTGTAAGGCTCTGGCAGCCCAAGAGCAGTATTTTTTTCCATCCTTTTCAAGGTGAGGTATCCCATCCCACACCAGATGGTAATGGCTGGATTTTCCAGCTCTCTTCACTCTGACCAGCAGTTCTTTGTGGAGGGCTGTGGAGGAGGTGCTCTGTAGGGAGCAGGGTCTGATGGAGCAAACATGCAGTGAGACCATGGCAGCAGGCTCTCAACAAGGGAAGCATTTTTGTCTACTGTCCCAAACACTTCTGTTTTATGGGCTGTATAGGGTTTCTATAACCAGAATTTTTCAAATCCAGCCCTGTTTTCTTCCTGTCAGTGGCTTTGCTAAAGATCTCCTGATCCACCATCTTCCCTTATGTCACATTTGCACAGCACTTCACTGATATTTTCTCATTCTCTTCCTCCCTGCCCTGGCAAGTAATAAAATGTAAGTCTCCCAGTTAAGAATACAAATTATCTGATGGCTCATTCCTAGTCTTCAGGTAGCAATCAAGGGCAGCTGAATAAATGCCTTGGAAAAACCAAAAGTGTAGAAAATAAGTGGAGTTACAAGATGCATGGGTAACTAGCTTCAACAGTGGCCTTTATAGCTTGAGAAATAATGGGGAGACATCTGCTTGAGGAGTTCACAGCTTGTGGTATAATCTGTTGTCAGAGCCACTGGGTAATTTTTTATTTGCTTCTCCTAAAATTTTGTCTTTTCTAAAAAATTTTAAATTAAATACAAAACAAAATAAGTGAAATTTTCTAGCACTCAGAGTTGTTAATCACAAGAATTAAGCTATTTTTCTTTGTGTGTAAGAAAATACCTTTTAAGCCTGAGCAAAAACTTCTCCTACATACTTCACAGTAATTAAATGTTTATTATACATTGTTGATGGCACAGGAGAGTTCAAAATAGAAATGCCTGGGGTGTAAACCTAACATGAGGCTCTCCTCTTGCCTCAGACTTGCAGGACAGCTTGGTAATAGTATTTTATATAGTTTCTGAAGCAGATATTTTCCTTTAAAATTATCTAGACTTTTCTTTTAAATTAGTTTTTTTCTTCCAGAAATTTACAAATTGACATTAAAACCAGTATAATTTGCTCTCCCACTCGCTCATTTTCCAGATTCTTTTAAAAAATTACTCCCATTTGGAAAGAGAGAAAAGAAGATTTTTAGGTGGGAGTGAGAATGGAAGAATTGGGAGATATAAAGCCACAGTTGGCAATCCTGCTCTCTCACATTTTATAAGACAGTAAAATCTGCATATGGCAGATGCTCTTTTTTACAAGGGGAAAGAAACCCCTTATAATTTAAGTCAGGATCTCTGGGACTCTGCTGGGTGTGTTTTTAGAAATTTTTTCTGGAAAGCATCTTTTAGTTTTGAAAACAGACAAGTTGCTTGGCTAGCTTTTAGAATGGGGAATTAAATATAAAAATCAGAATGCTGTATTAAACAGTGTCATGTGATAAATACAGTATTGTTTGCAGGTGCTGGTTCTTGAACTAGCTAAGGTTGTTTCTTTTTAGCTGCCAGACCCCACCCATCCTCTAA
The DNA here is from genome assembly GCF_009819885.2 of Catharus ustulatus. Lineage (NCBI taxonomy): Eukaryota > Metazoa > Chordata > Aves > Passeriformes > Turdidae > Catharus > Catharus ustulatus. The sequence continues at coordinate 17,052,328 of NC_046227.1, forward strand.
GTAGGATTAGAGGCTGCTCTGACTACCTCAGAAGACCAATTTTTCAGTATTTTCTGGCATCACTCTCTGTGTCTGATTTAATTCCCAGAGAGGGTGTGTATTCAGAGCGGTGCCGGGTTGGATGTCAGGTTCCACTCCACGGAAGTGGGGTGTTGATGCTCTAGGAAAAGACAGAAACCCCTCAGAAACAGAGGCTTCAGAGCTGATCTTGGAGGGTTGTATACACCACTGTGTACACCAGGGCTGGAAGGACATTGTGACCTTTGGGCCTCCTGTTCAGTATTGCCAGAGAACCTCCCATCTCATAAAGGATGAAGCAAGGCAGAGCATCATGGGATGTAGGAAAACCTACCCTCACCTTTTAATCTGTTTTGAGTTTGCAATCAGAATAATGGATAAGAAATAGTAATTTGAATGAGGCAGCATAAAGCAGGGTAATTCTGGGTGAATCCAGCTGATGATATGGAAGGACATTTCAGTATTTGGATGAAACCTGGCTGTGAGATGAGATAGCAGTGCTGATGCTGCTGAGACAGTGGTTCTGAAGGGTAGAGTCAGTCCTGGTGTTGTGAAGGATGACCAGCATATGCAGTGTTGGTAGAGAAGAGGAGAGTCCCCCTTGTCCTTGAGGTTTTTAGATTGATGATGAGTCATGTAAACTCTTCTGAGGAGCAGGCTGAGAGCCAGGATGGTATCAGGGACTGGCTGTGGTAGAATCCAGGTGAATCACTTAAAAGAAGCTGGGCTCGTTAAAAAAGTTCGTATCAAAAATGGAGGCAAAAGGTTGGAACAGCTGATTTGGGATGTGATAGACCCTGCAGAAGAGTTTCTAAGGACTATCAGGAGGAGATGCAGACCATGTTGGGGAGCAAGATGCCAAGAAGGAAGAATGTTGGCTGCTAAAACAGCCAGTTAGAGGTCAGACATCTGGGGTTCAGTGAGTATCAGCACTGGGAATAGCTCTGGAGAAGCCAAGTTAGGACTCCATCACCTAAGGACAGCATTAGAAATGCTTCAGCAAGTAGCACATTCAGTGATTTGATGTTTGATGAATCAGCAAGCACAGAGGCACAAGGTAGGATAGTATAATTCTTTTTATTTAGAAGGAGCTAATAATGCGTCAGTCAGCATTTTAAGGAACAAAACAAAATCCTCTCCTTTGTGCAATCAGAGATACTAAAACCAAAGCAACTTACAAAACTGGAAAATACTGTGAAAAGAAATTCTTTATCATCCAGACTTTTGAAATGTCAATTTTGTTCCAATTTTCCTCAACAAGATTTTTGAAAATTCTTTTAAAGAAGTATGTTTCTGGGCGAATTTGACTCAAAAACAAAAAGATGGTGACTGAAAATTATGCCTTCTTTTTTTCCCTGAGAAAGTTCTGTTAGTCCTGCAGGCATTAAAGCACAGTGCTTTGCTCGAGGATATTAGAATGTTCTTATTCTGGGAAGGGAACACTGCCAAAAACCTGGATAAAAACCACCAGGCTGAGGAAGAAAGTCAAAAGGATGTGGGTAGTGCAGGTGGGTAACAGAATGAATGGTGTGAAAAATCTCTGCGGTGAGAGGAAAAAAGAAAATGGTGAGTACAGCTGCTGACAATCTTGTCATCGTTTGCTTTGTGGAAGTCAGCCAGAGCTGCAGGGAGAAGAGACCTCATGGAGCACATCTCACCTTCCAGAGGTGTGTGGGATGGATGGGGACACAGCAGGCAGGGTTGGGGACAGGCAGGGCTGGGGGCACAGCAGGTGGGGCTGGGAGCTGGACTGGCTGCCTGGGCTCCCTTTGGACCAGGCAATCAGGACCCTCACTTAGCACAGAGTGCATGAGAATGACTTGGTGATTCAGGGGTAGCTTTGCAGACTGTCTCAGCGATCTCCTGCTGCTCCAAGGGTATGGAAAGCCCAGGAGGCTGCAGCCCTCCCTTCAGCCAGAGCTGAGCTGTGGCCTGGATTGCAGGTGCTGCTCTGCCTTGTCACCTGTGGGGTGAGTGTCACCTGCATCCAGCTGCCTCTTCTGTTATGGAGTGGGGGACACTTGCCACTTCAGTCAGGCCACTTTGCCTTTCAGTGTTCATAGCCAGAGCTGTGTGCAGATGTCAGGAACAAACATTTCCACCAGCTCTTCTGCCCTGCTCCCCACTGCTCTGAGCAGGCACTGCGCACATGAGGTTACTGCCTGCTCCCAAACCCACTCAGGAACTGAGGAACCAAGTGACTTCAGCTTAAAGCGTTCTTGCTGTATTTCACTGCAAATTTCATTTCTTTATGATCATCAGCTACTATTTTTACTTTCAGCCTGTCTATTCTAAATAGCAACTCAACGCCTTTTATGTTGGCTAAGGAAGTAATGATTTTCTGTGTAAAGAATCCTGTGGTTTCCTACAGCAGGAGCATTATCAGAATAAAATCAGAAGCAGTTAATGGTGGCTGCAGGATTTGTAACAAGCATGTGAGCCAGGGATGAAAGCCGCATTGGGGTTTTTTTTCTTCTTTAGCTTTGAATTTTTTCCTAGTTCAGTGAATTCTTTTTTTTTTTCATTTTGGATTTTAGATTTTCAATATGTAGCATTAGTCTGAAGAAAAATAATTTCCTATTGGAGTCACTCTAAACTGGAAAGTCTCTAGACAAATTTACAGTATTTCTGTGTGGCACTGATATTTTTTGCCTGGCAGGACTGACTCTTTCCATGTGACGTGAAATCTTGCAGCCCCCTTCCCATTTCACAGAGTGCCTTATGAAGGGGAGGCCATAGCAGAAGGCATTGGAAATTGAAAAGTGAACTCTTACACAGTTGCTGCAAAAGCCTTGCCTTGTGACCAGACTCCTGCCCAGACAGAGGGATGCCAAGAGGTGGGAGAAGGGCTGTGCTTGCTTCTCTGACCTGGTCTTGGAGCAGATCCCCACAGACCCAGTTCTGCTGCTCTAGATGACTCAGGATGGAGGACTCCAGTTTTCCACACATCTGCAAGAGCCTTGGTTGTTCAATTGTAGTTCTTTTCTTCCTTTCCTCCCATGATAAAGGGAAACTTCCAGACACTGCATGTGGTACCTTCAAAGAAGAGGAGTTCTGCACTGTTTACATGAATTGATACTGATGTCTGTGAAATGGTTGGTTCATCTCCTATAATTCTCCTTTCTGCTCCTGTCTTCCAGGTGCACACGTTCAGGGGCCCGCACTGGTGTGAATACTGTGCCAACTTCATGTGGGGCCTCATTGCTCAGGGAGTAAAATGTGCAGGTAACAGTTGTTCAGTGTTCTTTTCCTGAGTCATTCCTGGTGGTGTAACTCTGTAATGTCACAGCATGGGGCCAGGGGCCAGGCTGCTCCTTGGGCAGTGGAAGGAGGAAATGGATCCACTCTGCTGCTGATGGCTTCAGGTACCTGTTCAGTAGCTCACTGGAGTGATGCAGAGCACCCCTCGAGCATTCACAGAGAGGAGACAATCATCATCATGAGACTTTTTTTTTTTTTTTTTACTCCCAGCTTTTTAGAATGGAGGAGAAAATAGGCAGATTCATAGTTAGCTTTATTTCTTTTATACCATTCCTGTATTGGTGGGTGTGAGAAAGTCACTTGGGATCTTGATGTGCGAGGTGGGCATCAGCAAATTCCATGTTGCTTCTGTGAAGCAGACATTCAGCTTAATTTTATATATAAACCATCTGACTCCCAGCATGCCATAGACCCTAAATCACATCTCCTACTTGGAAACTGAAAAGAAAGTAAGAAAAGGGATGATGAATAAAGGATGCCTATTGAAATGTTACATAAACATTCAGGTGCTGGTAGAAATGTATTACACGCATGGGTATCACTGCAGGCATTTCTGGGATAAAGCCTCTCCAAAGGAAAACAGTTTGACATTTTCATTGATAAGGTTCTTCTGAAAGGAAAGGACAGTCGGCTTTCTTTCAAAGGCAAAGAAAAGGATCAAAGTGATCAAAATAGTTTGCTGTATTTAAAAAGTATTTTATGACATTCTAGCAAACCGTATTTATAAAAATGGTGCAAAGAGATGTTGATGTATGAAGACCTGCTTATGTTGCCCTGGAAACTGAATTTTCAAGCTAATTTAAGAAAATCTGCTCTGTCTAAAGCTTTCTGAAGTCTTGTCTCAAGCAAATAAGAAGGCTTTTTATCACAGAACTGCAAAATAATGTAATATTTAAAATCATTTCTAGCCACAGGATTGAAATACTTTTACATTCTTCACCCGTGACTATTTCAATAGAGTATTTTGTTGTTGCCATTAAAGTCTGCACTGTCCAGGATGTATTAGAGAGTTAAATTAAACATTAAAGCTCTGTTTTTCCATCTACTAAGGATACAGGATTGCAACCATGTCCTCCACTTGTGTGTGAAGGTTCTTAGTACTTTTTACTGCTCTTGATTTTGTACAGTGTGTACAGTGCTAGGAGAGGAAGGGGAAGTTTGATTTTGTTTGTCTGATTATTATGTTTTTGATGACACTTGAATAAGTAAGTGTGCCATCTTTATTCCTTCCCTTAGATTCCTCCATTTGGGCATTTAGAAGAGATATAAGTATTTTTCAGATTGATAATAGGTAACTTTGACCCAGAAAAACAAAAAAAAATAAATGCTATGAAGGCTTGCAATGCTGCATGACACTCTGGAATTAATACTATTGCTTTTACAATTAAATCCAAAGTGCTTATTATTTTGTACTGCCTTTTTTTAACTGAAGTAGAGCTGATTTTTTGGATTTATGCAGATTTTTCTAAATTGAGGGTTTCCAAAAGCTTCCAGAATCTGGTTTTCTTTCCTCCTTATGAGGATGGTAATAAGCACTGCAGTATCTTCTCCTCCTTGCAGTGTAAGGAACATATGTGTATTAGATGACTTCATAGGTTCAGACACTATAATTAGGGCTTTCTGTCTTGTGTGAGGTTTCACATCAGTGTTGGTAGCTTCCAGCAGCTTCTATGATCTTATCTGTATTTTAAAATCCCATGTTGTACAACCATGCTTGCTGAAATGTCAGCAAGGACTTGGGGTGGGGTGAAACTGCAGCAGTTCCCACAGCTGAGGCTGTGGCTGAGGCTGCATAGATCTGGGCATTTCAGGGAAATATTAGAGGTGCACAGACACAGAACTAGCCTGCATAGCCAGTGCTAATGTACTAATGTAGGGGAGCTCGGGCTTTAGTGGTGTGAGTTTGGCCGAGTTTACGTGATCTTAGAGTGCGCTTTTTTTTTTTTAAGAGAAAATAAGTAATCATTTTGCTTCTGAACTGCCTCATTTTAATATGGAAACAATGAGACACAGTAATCCAGGAGCCACATGAGGCCATTGCTTTTCAGAGTGGGTTTGTACTAAAAAAAAAATTACGGCTTTTAGCAGGATGCAACTCACTTGAATGAGTGAGGTTCAGTGCCACTCCAGGGCAATCCATGAAATCTGTTTGGTGGTCTGTATAATCATTTTGTTGAAATTACCTGCAAGCAAAATGGCATGGATCATATATAATTTTATACCTTTTTAAAGCATTTGCTTTTTATAGCAAACAATTGCATATCTCAAGAGGACTCTATTTGCAGTACAGAGGTGATAAGTTTAACAAATAGAAATGGATTACTGCATGGGCTACTCTCAGCCATTTTAAATCCTAGTCCGTGCAGAAGCACGAAAACATGCAAAAAGAGAAGTGCAGGAACAGTCCAAGACCGGACAGCAAAAATAAATGTCACCCATTTCAGAAAGGAGGAAGAGCCAGTGGAAAAAATAGAGCTTATTTCTAATGGCTGATAGTTTATGTTACACAAAGTAAACCAGTCTTTTAAAAAGTTATCAGCCAGAACTAAACATTCATAAGAGCCATAGCAACCAGCAAGGATGCCTTAGCAAATTCAACTGGGTTCATGCTTTGTTTCAGTCCAGCATGTCTGAATTTGTGTCTCTCTGCCAAAAGACAGACTTGTGTGTGTTCAGGATCTTGTCAGGTGCAGTCCTGTATTACTAATTCCTGGAAGGTGGATTCTCCCTAACTTACCCTTGTTCAAGTTTTATAGTAGACAAAGAAGAAGGACAATGTCTTTTCCTTCCTTAAAGATGAGAGATGAACATAGGTGCCACACTGGATGGTTGTTGGTTGAAATGTTGGGTGTTACCTGGACTGCAAAGGTTTGGGGATTAATACAAACCACCAAACATGAGAAGAACTTAATTGTCTTCCAGAATTAGAACTTGGGGTGATGTCTGGGATTTGGATCCTGTAAGAAATTAATTGGTGGGTGTAGTATATAGTCTGATTTCTACTGAAAATACCTAACAAAACAGAAGTAGTTTAATTTTCCTTAAATGTCATTCTCTCAAATTTGGTCTTCATTTAATCAGCATCTCTAAAGACAGATTTGCTTCCTTAGAGGGAATCCTTATAATGAATATCTGCCCTACTGCCTCAGAGAGTCATACTTCCAACTTTTGCAACCAAGCCACAAGTCCTTAGAATCCAAGTCCTTAAAATTTTTGTGAGATGAAGACACATCTGTATACGAGGAATCTGCCTCTTCTGATGGCATGCTCCATCTCTAGTGTACTTTCCTGCAGGCTTCTGCCATAAGTAGAAATGACTGAAGAAGTATTTGAAAGTATAATGCCACCATTTTGTGTAAATGCTGAAGGTCAGTAGAAGTTAATGAAGACGTAAGATTTTACTCCAGATCAAAATCCAATACATGAACTTAGAAAAATGTATCTTAGTTACATTCTTCGTATGTAAAGCTCTCCCATGTCCATAGGGCTCATCTCACTGCCCAGAATGTGCTCAGAAGAGAAACTATAACACTATTCAAAGAAAATACGCAGATGTGCACCAGGGAATTCTTTTTATGAATGATACAAACACATAACAAGCAGTAGCATTACCAGAGCATTGCTGATGCTGTTTGTGTGCTACCCAAGTGGACTGGTAGACTGTCAAATTATTTGTCAAGCTGCCACGTGTATCCAGCCCATCAGAACTCTCCAGGTCCTTCCTCTCTACCCTTTTACTTGTTGTTCTTAATGAATAAGCAGTTTAATCAGAAGATTTTTTTTTAACAGGCTGGTTACAAAGCGTTTATTAGTTTATCTTACAGATAATTTTTTATATATCTATTTCCCTGGATGCTTTTGGTGGTATTTTGGGCTGCTCCTAGTAACACCAGGCAGCACAACCCTCTGAGGCTGTACACAAAGCACCACTTCTGCAGCCTTCATAGTTTTGCTCCAGACTATCTCAGCCTGCTCCACATGTAGCATTTCCTATCTTCTACTTTCCTTGGAGCAGGTAACTTATCTCTGAAGAGCTGATAGAAATTAACTTGCAGGTGAGCCATCAGCATGGAGATAACCAGCTGCCACTGGCAGAGCCCAAGCAATATTGCTGCCAGTCCTGACCACAGTAAGATCTGGGAGTTAATTTTCAGAAGAGTTAAGTACAGTCTCAAAGCAGGATTGTTTCAGGAATTACTGCTTAAGTGTTTAATTTCCCCATTTCATCCATTTCCTTCTCTAGCAATTGAAGGATGTACAGCTGCCCCATTTCCTTTGCTGTTTGTTTTGCCTTGCTATGAAATCCTTTGTGTTGGACAGCCCTGTGTTGCTCCACTGGTGTGTAAGGATAAAGCAGAGCACAAAGGAGCCTGTCCATCCTCAGGCACTGATTGTGCAGGCAGAGTGCTCCCGCTCACTGTGCCTGGAAAAACAGCTGATGCTCTTGTGACTAAAGTCAGCAAAGGCAAGGTGTTCTCATCACGTTGCCCACTCCCAAGGTATTTTGCATGGCTCAGTCATGGAAAGCTTCCCTGCTGCCCACGCTTGTGCCTTAAAAACACATCCAGGATCTTTCTGGGATGAGCACCCAGATTCTGCTGGTTGGAGAATGTCGGGCACAGATGATCAGCCCAGTGAAAGCCCAAAGAGCAAAGCAAAGCTGCAGAGGTCAGGGCTGTGGGAAGGGGACTGGACAGCAGCCTCTGCCCAGCACAGCAGGTGCTGATGCTGTTGGAGATGTGTGCTGCCTGACAAGCTGTTCCACCAGCTTGTATTCCTGCGAGGAATGAGCTCCGGAATTTTGAAATGCTAATCAGACAGCAGAGCCTTACTTCAGAGCCGTTCCCAAGGGGAAGCTATTCTGGAGCTATATATTCTTGAAACTGTAAGTCCTAAAAGCAGCTTTGTCTCCAAGCCCACACAGACCTGGAAGCCTTGAGCAAGCCAGTGGCCCAGCCAGGGAACTGTCGAGGAGGTAGGCAGGTGTCATGGCACGAAACCAGCCAAGTTCTTGAACAAACTGACTCTAATCTTTCAAAACTTCCATAAAATGAAACCATAGTCACTCAGCGTTTTGGAGGCACAAATGTAAGTATTCTTTTGGTTTGAGATAAGGGAATATTGTCTGGTTTGATGGGGTTTTTTTCTTTTCATTTCATCATCTCTGATTTTTCAGTAGTGTTAGGTAATTTTGTTGCCAAGTAACTAACTGCCCTCTTGAAATTCCTTTCTTAAAATATCTTCTTGATAGAGTGGTGTGGATGTAAGCAGGTTTTAGGGAACATACTCATGTTTGGAAGCAATTTTTGCCACGGGGCTGCTTAGTGAAGTGGTTGAAGGCTCTGTGGGACCAGGGATCTTTCCAGATGTGCATTGCAGATGAACACATAGCACGTATTTGTGGCAGCTCCAGTGTGGCCACCCAAGCTGCAGCCACATAGCTGAGGAGGAGGAGGAGGGCAGACCTTCACAGCACCCCACTGGATTGTGCTTGGAAGCACAGAGTGCAGCACATGGGGCCACTGGGGCTGCTGCCTTCACTTGCCTGTTGGAAGACACTGCTTCCCACAAAACAGAAAACATTGCTCCCTCTGCTAGATAAAGAGTGTTAAATTTTTAAAGAAAAGCTGCAAGCTCATGAGTGATGTATGAGAGCAACTGCCTTTCTAACCTATTCCCCCTTGCAAGAAGGAACTATGCCAGTACTTTGTGCTTGTGTAGGGCCCAGTCTTCCTGTGTCAGCTCAGGTGTGAGGGTGCAGCCTGTCTGGTAGGTGCTGCAGTGGACCAGCCCAAGGCAACACTCGGGTCAGCAATGCAGCTCCACCCTCCTACACTCACCACAAACCTCAGAAGAGTCTTTCAAGATTTCTTGCAGATATGGTAAATCTACCCTTTAGCTCTTAAAGCTGCTCTTCAGTGATAGAATGCATCAATTTGGGGGGAGGATAATTTGGACATATAATTAGAGTGATGTATGTAGCATATGGTATTGTTCTGATGGAGCATGATCAGCAGCCAAGTTAGCCAATAAATCATAAACCAAAGGAAATCTAAAACTGACTGGAGTCAAATCAACAGTATAACAAAACACGACAGCTAAGTATATTTTAGTCTCTACAAATATTTGTAATGTGTGCTCATGGGGCAGTAGTAGCATACATCTATCTTTTGGCTCTGCTCATGCATTTAATATGAACGTGTTATTTGTTCTCTTGGCCCAGTGGACTAACATCGGTGTTAGCTGTTTCTATAACATGACCAAACCTTCTTCTAGGCATCGTAGGAAACTATTGTCAGGCTGGTATTAAATTTATGACTTCTCATAGAAGTAATGTCACAGCCCATCTGAACTCCTAGATCAATATGCTGTTAAAGCCAGGGCAGCTTATCACCAACTTTCAAACCTGTCATCTAAAATTACTTTCTGCGCACCCTCCTTAAATTTCCAAACTTCCTATAAACTCTTGAATTTATGACTCCATTGGTTTTGGTCCATGTGGTATACTTGAAAAGTGGCCACAGTTTGATAGCACTGTAAAAGGAATAGTAAGAGTGACTTACAATTCTGCTTCTGAGAAATCATCTCTATGAGGTGAAACTGATTAACCAAAGTCAGCAGAAGTTTTACTATTGACCTGCAAGAGCTCACAACTGCATCTTTTACTTCTGTCCTATATTAGTATAGGATTTATCAGCAGATACAATGCTTTAGGGGAATTTCTCTGAAGCTCCTCACCAGCCAGCAGGTTCTGTAAGAAATGGATAAGGCTCCTGGTTACTTTAGATCCAGAGTAAAGCTGCTGTTCTGGATTTATTTTGACATAATGAAAAGTAAATAGACTCTCAGTTTGAAAAGAAATTAATCTTCTTGGTCTTAATGAACGCAGCCAAATTATGAAGCTCATGTGCAAACAAGGCAAACAGCCCTGAGACTTTACCAGCACGCAGGGAGATTCAGGACTTGGCTTTCCTCTTCCTTCCTACTTGATTCTAAAATAATGGCTTTTGAAGCTTTCAAAGCATCTGCAACAAGAACAGAGGACTTTTTATTATTATTTGATAGTATTCAGTTTGCAGTACAATTCCTGTCATTTAGTACTAACAAGTAAGTTGAGTATAGTAAAGTACAAAACTAGGACATTCCCAGTGCTCTGTGGAGAGGAGGACTGCCCTCCTGCCATGGTGCTTTTTACCTTGGTGGAGCTAGCAAGACATCACCCTTAGTTATCAACTGAACCAGAGATGAGTGAAGTGTCTGAGACATGGATATTCTGCCTTTTATGAAGTATTGTCAGCTGGGGTTAGAGGCCCACTTGGTTCAGGAAGCAAAGCACTGGTGAGTTTCAGGTTCTTCATTGGAAAAAATTACAGTTTTCTGATGCAAAATCACTGATACATTTACTGATGTGAAATTCCTAAAGTAAGATGGTTTTCTGTGCTTACACAAGAGGCAAGAAGCCTTGGTTATTACAAGGACACCACACAGCCCAATAACACTGAACATAAGGCTCACACGTTTTCTAAACATTAGGTATCTGAAATATTTGCAGGTTTTAAATGTTTCTCAGGAGTGTTAATAAGCCCTTAAGCAGTGGGTTGGTACATAATATCTAATCAAATGCAAAGGAAGAACAAGAGAAAGAGGAGAAAAGTTAACTTCTGCATTTGTAATTATTATTCTGGGATTAATGAGGTCAGATTCAAAGCCTGTCTGACTCTATGGGATTAGCAATAACACAATTACTGTCAGAAGCAAGGTTTTCACAATGAAAATATCTCTGTAAATTGATATTTTAATGAATTGAAACTTTCTTGTATATAAATATAATTAAGGTTATCTCAGTCAAGGCAATAATTTAAGCCAAGTGCAAGATACTTGGGAGTTTTTTTTCTCTTTTTTTGTATATTTTATTCTTAATGATCCTTGGGTTTCCAGAAACATAACTCTGAGCTGTGTTGCTGTCTGTGTGAAGCAGCTAATTTGCACTCACAGAATGCTTCATGAGTTCTCATGAGTGAGGTGCTGCCATTCCAGTGTTGTAGACATCATTTTTGATAGACAGGTAGTTCATGCTTGTTGGAAGAGATGCTTCTTGGGGCAGTTTTAGGAATTGTATGTACAATAATTATATTTGCATTTGTAAATACTGTTATTGCAATGTTATGGTTTATTCCTAAATAAAGGACGTCAAGATTTAAGATTTCCTATGTGGTCTCAAATTTGCTTCCTGTGTGTTTGTGTTAAGATGTTGCCACTAATTATTTGACTATTTACTATTTTTTACTCCTAAATTTTGTCTTTATTTTGAAAGCAGACTGCTTTAATAGCACCTATTCAGTATTTTGTCTTCTCGTTTTTGAAAATGCTGGTCTTACTAATGACACAGTATTCAACCCTTACACCAAAGAATAGTAATTTTACCTGTGCATTTCCACAAACATTTATTGATTTGGTTCCACAAGACCCAGGGGAGGCAAGAGCAGCTTCTCCTCACCATGTTACAGCTGGAGCAGCGACTCACTAAAGGGCTCAGGTCACACGTTTCAGTGAATGTGCATTCCCTATTTAAAGCACAGAGACCTGGTTCATGGCACAGAATCACATCCAGCCCTGCAGCTCCCTGCCCGTGTGCTCCCCACCAGGGAGATCACTCCTGCACAGAAATACCTCAAGAGAATTCTAATCAGCCATTTTGTCTGGATCAGGATCTGTGCAAGTTTTGATGGATTGGAGGTGACATGCCAAACTTTAATTGCAACCAGAGGATCCTAAGTGACAAATCTGGTTGCTTTATAGGCCTTTTAAGTAAACAAAGTGCTTTTAGCAGCAGGCTGCAGCTGACTTAGTGGAAATTAAACTTAGCCATGAATTCTGGAGTTTACTGTTTTGGAAAGAACTAAGTCAAATAACTTGGAGCTTTAATGAAAGTACAAGTATTGGCAGAATCAGCTGGACCAAAATACGAAGGGATTCTCAGTGGACAGATACCTAGTGAGAGAAGAAAGTAGATTATCATCAAGGCATTGATCCTTCCAGCTCCTACCTCCCATAATCTTGTGACAATGCAGGGCACTGGGCACTTGGCAGGGCAGGGAGTGCAGAAACGCTTGCAGAGCAGCAGTCTCTGTGTGCTCCAGCACAGCAGAGCATGGCAGCTGCCCTGGCTGGAATGTGGTGCTGGGCTCTGCTGTTTCCTGACAAGCACCTGGGATTCTGCCTGGCAGAGCAGAAGAGGTGCCAGGGGCCAGCTCTCCTCCAGGCAGGGCAGGGCTGCTGCACCCATCCAGAGCTTAGAGGTCCCTGAAGTGGCTCCGGTTTTGGCACTGCCTTGCCAGCTCACTGCAGAGGGGTTGTAGCCTGTTTGTAACCCAGTCCCTACATTCATCTCCTCCAGATCTCTAAAGTGCCAGATCCAGGACTACACGGAAGATGGAGGTGTTAGGAAATCCCCAGTAACTTGGGAGAAAAGTCTTTGTTGTGACAGTAATGTATGTACTAGTGGTGGGGAACATAATTGACCCCTGGCTCCTGATTTGAAAAAACAAATGGAAAGCTTGTCACTCTATGTTAGACCTTCTAGAAACAGAAGAAAAGTCTTGGGTAGGAAATCCCTGTGACTTCAGGGCTGTCTCTACCTCATGTAATTGATGGTTAATGGCCCTGAAGAGAAGTAACTCGTGAGCTGAGGTCAGATCCTGCTGGAGCCATTTGTACTCCACAGCACTGATCTCAGAATATATTTTCAGCAAACACCAGCCTAATCATGTTTTCATTTTTTCCCTCAGATTGTGGTTTAAATGTGCACAAGCAATGTTCCAAGATGGTCCCAAATGACTGCAAGCCAGACCTGAAGCATGTCAAAAAAGTGTACAGCTGTGACCTTACCACACTAGTAAAAGCACACTTCACCAAGAGACCAATGGTGGTAGATATGTGCATTAGGGAAATTGAATCTAGAGGTAAGGCATCGTTAATGGACTTCTGTTGCTTTACTGATAATCCATTTAGATTGATCTGGGTCATCTGGGCTTCTGCTGAATGTATGATTGCTCAAAACAGATTTGCACAAGACATTTTATGACTGCCAATTATCCTGCACAGCTAATATTATACTGTGCATTATTTCATGGTTCATACCATTTATAATTTTATAGATTCTGCTAGAAATTGCTTAATGGGAAGTTACTGCTTCGTAGTTACTTATTAGTGCCTATCTTTCCAATAATATATTCATTATAAAAATTAAGTGAATGTGGCAAAACAAAGGGGGTTTATGTTAATGTGTTCACTCTTGCTAGTTTCCCTAGCCCACACTGAGTAACCTTTTCTAGAACAAGGGTGTTTGGTTTTGTTCTGAAATAATGACTGATCATCGAGCATGTTAATCTGAGTTATTTTTAAATGAGTTGTAATTGGTTTAGTATGTTCCTTCAGCTCTGAAGTAATTTGTGTAAATGCAGTTTAGTGCTGATAGAACAAGGCATCTACTGCAGTGGTCAGGGCTAAAAACCCAGGATAAGGTTTCATTCTGGAAGAAAAACCTGTTAAGGCTTTTAAAGCACATCTACTTTTTCTGCCTTAAATGAAAAACTTGCAAGGGAAGAACCAGGTGGAAGGCAACTGTAGAAATCAGGACTAATTTTAATCATGTTAAAATGTTCATTGCAGGTCTTAATTCTGAAGGACTGTACAGAGTCTCAGGATTTAGTGATCTTATTGAAGATGTCAAAATGGCATTTGACAGAGGTACAGTCTTTCCTGCATGCTGGAACTTGGTGCTGATGTATAAAATACACCCAGTTTTTCTGCAGAGCCTCTGTCTCACGCTCCACTGCACCAGTGGTCTGAAGGAGTCCGACGGCTGTGCTGGCAGGAGGGGAGACTCCCCATCAGAAAAGCATATCAGCTTCACTTTGGCCTTTATTGCAAAAATCTCCTTTTCTCCTTCCATCAGTATCTGTGCTCCAGTAACCATGTGTGCAGGAAGGACAAAGCTTTGTGAACTACTGCCCTAGTTTGCAAGTCAAACTGTGCTCGGAGGGGTGGGGGAGGGATAGAGGGCAAGTAGTGAAGTGCCTTAAGAGAGCTGTGCAACTTAAATCCATCTTTCTGGATGAAAGCTCCAAAATAATAAGATGAATGCAATAGTGCAAACAAAGTTTGAATTATTACAGACTAAAAGAAGGTCACTGAGAACAAACTCTTCTCTATGAGAAAAGGCAGTGGGAAAATTAAAGGCTTTCCAGCTGCAGTCCCTCTATCCCAGTAGAAATCAAGGCCAGAATCTGTGCTGGAAGCTCTCTTTCCTGTTTGTCTGGAGGACTGGACCAATTCAGACAACATCTGCAGTGTTAGCAGGGTGGGGACATGCTGGAGAAGCCAAGTTCTGGATCTGTGTCCGCTGCAGTTTGGAGTAGGTAGTATGTTGTAGTTAAATGGTGAACATATGTTTTTCCCTATAAAACAGGGGAGCTGTGGACAAAGCTGATTTTCTGCCTTTTACTTTTTTCCCCAGACTCCCTGATTTCTCATTCAGTGCTGATGAGTGTGTTGTTTTGCATTGCAGTGTGTTCAGAAATAGCTAAACATCCACACATTAATACAAGACAGATACTGCTACTGGCAGGCAGGTTTTAAAAAAAAATCCAAAGTGTATTTTTAAGTAATTATTTGAAACAAAGGAAAGATAAGTTACTTCATAAAATGCTTGAGGTTTTCACCCTGAAACCATGAACATCACAGTCCAGTAACTCTGTTTAAGTTATAAAAGCCAAATTCTGTAGTTGTGTCCTTTGAAATGTTTGCTTAAGTGAGTTACTATTTTTCTTTTGAACGCTGCTTTACATCTGTTTACATTTCCAAGGCTTTAATATCGGTGCCTTCTCCACACAGATGGGGAAAAAGCTGATATTTCTGTGAATATGTATGAAGATATCAATATTATCACTGGTGCACTTAAATTGTACTTCAGGGATTTGCCAATTCCACTCATCACGTATGATGCCTACCCAAAGTTTATAGAGTCTGCAAGTAAGTATAACACATTTTTTGTATGCTATTCATTCTTAGCCTTTTTTCTTTTTTATGCAGGACTGTGCTATTAATTTTATAGCTGTCCCATCAGCTCTTACCCTGCATGCCCAATTTTGTAAAGATTGCAGGACTAAACATGCAGTGCACAGTACAACCTGACCACATGATGCTCCGTGAGCATGGTTACATTTCCTTTGCCTTTGTCACCAGGAATGTTTCCTTTCCATCACACCTTATGGATTATATCATTTGTGTGTCTTGCATGAGTCCTGGGTACTTGACAGTGGTATTTAAAGTCTGTTGGGTTTTATGTTACCAGAAAGAAGGTGATTTATGGAAATGTTTAGAAATAAGACATCCTTTATTTATGGAGTTGTCCATTTTGAGTGTTTTCATAAGCTGATAACCACTCATCATCCCAAAGCCACCTTTGGGGCTGGCCTTGCAGAAAGTGGATCTGCAAGCAGAGCAGTTAGCAGCTGGAGCATCTCTCCCAAGCATTCTGGCTGCCTGAAGCATTTCTGTGATGTGTTCTCTCACCAGCCATACCTGGAAAGGTGTGAGGTAGCTGTGGGTAGAAAACAAGGGCTGTATGCTGGCCTTGCAGCTCCTTTGGAGAAGGCTTTTTCCAAGTCATATGGAGACAGCCAAAGGCACTGATGGCAGAGTTCCCAGTACCTTCTGCTCTCCCAGGGTTCCACCTGTAGATTATTTGTGCAAAACCAGCCCAGTCAGCGAGGATTGCCAGAGGATATTTTTTAGTAGGCTGCAGGGAATCTTTCAGTGGAGTGCAGTTTGCTGTGGAGAGTTTTCCTTGTGCAAAACCATCACATCCTTATGGTGCTCTGAGCACCTCTTTGGACAGACAAATCCTCCATGAGTAATCCAGCAGAGCAGAGACCCTGTCTCCTGTGCAGGGCACCAGTTTGCCTTTCTGTGCCTTTCCATGGGTGACAGCTGAACATCTGTGTTTCAGAAACCGCGGATCCGGATGAACAGCTGGAAATTCTCCACGAGGCGCTGAAGCTGCTGCCGCCTGCACACTGTGAAACATTACGGTATCTCATGGCACATCTGAAGAGGTGGGTGGAATAGCTGCAGAGAACTCTAAGCCACATTCATTTTTAGCAAAAGTCCATGTTAGCAGCTCCACAAAAGCCTGGTCAAGGCCCACCAAATCCTGGAGAGAGCCTGTGGCAGGAGTGGTACAGTGCACAGCAGAACTCAGACACGGGATTATCCCCTGCAAGGCAAAGCCAAGGTGGTATGTTGGGGTGTCCATTTTAGTTTCTCAAGTAACATGAACTGACTGCTAATATGTAAGAATAATTCCCTTTCCTTAGAAAAACTCCTTTATTTTAAGCACTGTTCTGCGTTTTTTCATTTTGTAGTTCTTCTACAAGTAGGACTGTGTTGACTTTGCTGAATGCCTCAGGCAAAATTCAGCTACTGACTTTTTGCCTGATTTGTCCCTTTTTCTTAGTGACATTTCTAGTGGTTGTTTTAAAATGGACAAAGAGATGAGAGACATAGGAACAAAAAATTCCACCTTACAGCTTGTGAAGTGTGAAGTTTGTTTTTCCTCACCTTGTTCAAGACAAGCTGTTTCTGCTCTACCTAGCAAGTTGCTTTTGCACATTGTATTTCTGGTGTAGGTGAATGATAAGGTAGAAAGGTGACAAAATTCACTATTTTTAAACTTCTATTTAATGCTTTGCTAGAAGGAGCTGTGCTGTTCAACAGGCTGTTGTCTTGCTGCTGAATTCAGGCAATCAGACACAGCTCCTTTATTTGGAATACTTACAGACTGGAGACACAGCAACTGCGTGCATCAGTCTGACCTGTTTTCAGATAAAAACTGAGGCAGAAAGGGAGAAACGGAAGAAGAATCTGGGGTTTGTAGTTTTTGTATAGCAAAGGGCTTGTTCATGCAGTGCAAGTGAGCACAGTCTGTGTGCTCTGAGGAGGACAGACAGACTCACCACAAACACACACAGCATTTGCTTTCACTCACTCCCAAGTGTTTCACCTGACACTCCCATGTGTGACCTGCTGGAAACAGTGGCCTCTCCTTGGGGAAAGGCACATTTTTGTCTAGTTTCCCTGATTTTCAAGCATATGCAGGTATGGTCTGGCACAGAAGAATTGTGAGAATCACTGGATTTTTTTTACAGAGTAACACTTCATGAAAAGGAAAACCTGATGAGTGCAGAAAACCTGGGCATAGTGTTTGGACCAACTCTTATGAGAGCGCCGGAGCTGGACGCGATGGCTGCACTGAATGACATCCGCTATCAGAGACTTGTGGTGGAGATGCTTATAAAAAATGAAGACATTTTATTTTGAATATTTTGGGGGTTTTGTAATAAAAGAGGAAGCAACAGTGTTCTATGGATGAAGGAATATTTTAAAGTAATTTAATGGCTCTTGTCACTGAATTCCATATTTGCTAGAGCTTTCGATGTATTCAGGATAAAAATGAAGGAACTCTTTGTCATTTCTGTAGTGCCATTCAGCTGATGTTGAAAAAGGTTAACACATACTTTCCAGTACTAGTAATCCTGGGTGTTTATCATGTTGAAATAAAAAACAAAATGCCTAAAGCTATTGCATGATTTGCTCCCTGTTCTCCCTGTTCTGGTGAGACTCATTCCATGAAGAAAACAACTGAACTGGTGCAGCATCTTTGTTCTGGATAGTTTGTGATTGTAATTCAGCATGTTTCTCCGTGTAAACCTGTTGTGAATTTGCTTTTTTGTTCTATGTATTTGGTTTCTGATACTAAAAAGAAGGCAGATTTATGTGAAATGGAGCCTCTGGCCCTTTATTGACATTTCATATTCTTCTCTTCCACTTTTGGGGCTGATTTTCCTCTTGGGTTTCTTTCCATTTTTTCATCATATAGTAATTTGTTTTTAACAGAAACAAAATTGTACTTTAAATGTTACTTTAAGTAATTCTCCATGATGTTTATGGTGGTTGCAGTGAAATCTGCAATACTGAACAGTGTTCCTTTATTATTATTGCTATATCAATTGTAATTTTGTATTTTTATCTGGCATGCATATATTAATTTATTAAATTTTGCTTTTAGACCTCTAACATTATGCTATTTATTTTTACTTACTGAACTTATTTTAAAAATACTGATTATTTCATTTCTTGCATTGGCACTTTAACATTGAACAACCTCTGGCTTAAAGAAAGAGTTAGAGTTTTACCAGTTTTGACAAGACTATTCTAAGTATTTTGGGTCCTGATATGTTGCTGAGGTTCTCACAAATTCCTGTCTACTTTGAAAACTCCTTTCTTCCTTGTCCAGGATGCCTCTCAAGAAGGCTTCAGAACTCTTAAATAAAACAAGAAAAGTATTGTCAATCCATCTACTATTTCATAAAACATATCTATTGTTATAATTGCCTCTATGTGAGCTGGAATGGCAGTTTACAATTACAGAACTGTAGCTGCCCACAGTAGATGGATGTACCATGGAATTTCAAATCCCAGAACATTTGCTTTGCACTTCAAATGCTCAGCTCTGGTGCAAGATCTTTGGTGTGCCCTGCAAACACACCTGGAGCAGGAGGAGAACAGGGAGGAATAATCCCCTAGTGATCAGAACCAGCTGTGCTGACAGCAATAAGGTGCCTCACTGCATCCCCCCCTGCCTTGCATGTCTGGCTAGGAGGGGGGAGATGGTGGCTCTGCTGCAGCTCTCCTGAACTGGGGATTGAAGGGTTCCAGGAAGGAGAAGGTGAAGCTGGGGATGTACACTGGTAAGCATGTGGGGAAGGCTGCTATGGGCTGGGGGCTGCTGGGGAGGCAGAATGGGGGAAGCTTTGAGGGAAGCTAAAGTATGATTTGGTTTGAGGTTTTTCAATTGTCTGTAGTATTAAAAGTGGCTTGCTGTTATAATTCCTGTTCTAATTAGTGCACATTATCACTTTATTTATGGCAATGAACTGCAACAGATGGAGAACTCCATGTCTCCGACCATAGCCTTGCCTCCCCCCAGCCCAAAAGGAGTGGCCCATCTGCTGCTCAGTCACATCTGCCTTGCACTCCAGCAGCCACACGTGTTCACCACTACCTTGCTCCAGGCCAACTCCTAAACATGCTGTATCTCCCTGCTGCCCTGACACTTGGTGATGCATTTCTTCACTCAGCCCTGTGTTCTGGAAGGTTCCTCAGGCCATCCATCACTCCTGCCTTCCCTTGGGGATCCCTGGCTGGCTCTTTGCAGTGTCCTGTCACTGCACCCAGCTCTCAGCCCCTGGCTGTTGCAGCACTCGAATGTCCTTGGCTCTGTGATCAGGAGAAGGAGTGTTTTTCCCAGGTGGTGCTGGTGGGATGTTTTTCCCAGGTAATGCTGGTGGGGTGTGGCACCGCAGTGCTGGCAGTGCCCGTTCTGTGCTTGCCCTGGCAGCAGTGCCATCACAGCAGCATCCTCTTCCCAAGGCACCCAGCAAGAGCTGGCACAGGGCAGGGCTGTGCCCCAGCAGCTCTGGCTGTGGTGGTGGCACTCCATAGCCCTCAGCTTAGCTGAGCAAAAGGCAGCTCTTGTTCCCCAGCATGGTGCAAGTAAACCCAGACTAGGTAGCTGTAGTTCCCTTTTCTAAAGCATATAGCAGGAAGCACGTAGTAAATAGCAGTAATTACAATAATCACCTTTTCTTCTGGTGTGAAATAGTCAGCTTCTCAGTCTTGGTGCAACAGCAGCTGGGTGCTGCTGATGCAGCTGCTCCCCTTGCTTTGCTGCAGGTGCTTTCTGGTGGCCAGCGAGGGGAATGACTGCTGAAAATAGCCAGCCTAGGTTTGCTCTGGGGGTGGTCAATGCACACGGGGCAAACAAGGTTTGTTAGCTACCAGTGAGCACCAGCCTCCTGCTGGAGGTGTCCCCTGTCAAGCACAGTTTAAAAAGTGGTTATTATAATGGAGGTTTCTGCAGGAAAGGAGGAAAACCTAAATGGGGAGCCACTGCTGAAAGAAAAAACAACTGAAAAACCCAAACATAGACACACACAAAAACCCAAAGCCAGAGCAAGCAAAGACCCTACAACCCCTCACACCCAACGGTAAATAAAACCACCCTCCAAAAAACCCATGTCAAAAACCACAGCTTCTCCCTCATGCCCACACCCCACTGCCCCCTGAGTGGTGGCAGCAGCTGCAGCGCAGGAGCTCGGGGTCAGCAGCCAGACCCTGCTGGCATTAACAACCCTTGCTCTCTCCAGGTCTCACATTCTGATGGGCTGTGAGGGAAACTGCATGCCAAGGGATGATAGAGCTTCAGAACGTGTTTAACACCAGATAATAGCAATACTCAACTAATTAAGGCTGACACTGTCTGCCAACCACCCTGCTCACCCCACATGGAAAAGAGCTGCACATCTCTTAGGTTTGAGCGTGTGGGTCACGTGTTGTGTTCGGGCCAGGAATGTGGGATGGAGGACCCCAACCGTCTATGGAAGTGCTTTCTTGACTTGGAATCCCAGGAATCTCTATGCAGTGACTTTTCTTTATTCTCTTTAATTGTATTCTTTTATTAAGTGTGTAGGCAAAAGCCTTCATTTTAATCTTGGTTTTGTTACTATTGTAATGAAACTCTGATCTTTCCTGAGTGGCAGTCATTTAAACAGGTGGTGCAGAAAAATGATGTCTTTGCAGTGAATTTGATATTTCTTTTTCTAACCAGGAAGATGCTTTGCATGGCCATACAAGCAATTGCATGATTTAAGTTTCATTTATGCAATTTTTTTAATTAAACACAGAAAGTGAGTATTTTTAATATTTGTATTAGTTAAGTCACAATAGAATTTAGGTCTATGAGAAGTAAGGGCTGTTTCACCAAGCTGGTTTGTTGGAGTTGATCTCCATGAGGAGCAGGTGCTGTCTCCAGTTCAGCTGACCTTGTCTCCAGTGCTTGGGGTACGTGTGGACAGCTCGGCACAGACACTGGAGCCAGCTCACTGGCAACACCTTCTCAAAGGGCAGTTGGACACAGAAAGATGGGAAAAAAGGGATTAGAATACAGCTCCCCACTGGAGGGATGAGTGGTCATCCCTGTTTGAGGCTGCAGAGCTCAGGGAAAACGCTGTGTGCAGAGGCTGCAGGCAGGGAACCTCTGGCAAGGCTTTAGGAGAGCTTTGTGAAGAGGGAAGCAAGCTGCCTTCTGAGCAAGAACACGAGCTTCTGCTAATGTCAGGTTAGCTGACAGGATGGAAAAACCTATTATTTATGATTTGATGCAACAACAAACTTTTCTGAACTGTCCCCCCTCCAATGGCAAAGGAAACGAAAAAGGCTTATAAAAGGCATATATAATATACTTTGTTCCTGACCTAATTTTTGCATGCTGATGAACGTTCTGCAATGTTTTTATTATAGCTATAATTATATTGCAGTTGGGGAAAAAAAACATTCAGTGAACCTAGCAATCATGGGTTTCTTTTTTAGTCATGCAAAATTACTGCTTAGCAACTACACCTCAGCCCTGGCAAGCTTATGTAATGCACGAGGAGGAGAGCCAGGACATGTGTCCTGCAGCAAAGGGATTGCTGAGCAAACCCTGGAAGAAAGGCAGGCAGAGAGCCTCGTGCTCCGGCCATGTGCTGGCAGGGCTGCAAGGGGCCTGTGCCTGCAGTGGGGTGTGAGGGGCAGGGGTGGCACTGCCACTGCCCCCCAGCAAACTTCCCCAGGGTCCCCTCCCTGCTGCACAGCACAGGCTGGCACCCTGAGCTCTGCCTCCAGCTGAACCAGGGACCCCAGGCTGAGGTACCGAGAGGAGGGCAGCCTTCCTCACCTGTGCATTGAGGGGTGCAGCTGTTCTGCTTTTCAGCACATTCTTCCTCTGCCTTGGTCATGGACATTTGGAGTCCCGCTCTTCACCAGAGCCCTTGCATAATCTGATCATTTCTTCATGCTGGCCTGGCTGTCTCTCTCCTTGATCTGGCCCCCACCACAGAGACTCTTCTTGATGCCTCCTTCTAAATCTCAATTTGAACAGCATGATTCAGTGATTATCGAGTGCCTGTTGCTGATTTCATGGTCACAGTAACATTTTTCTTTGATCTCTCCCAAGAGTGATGTCAGTAAGCTGCTCAAGGAACTTAAGAGCTTTTATTTAGATGTCATTTTCTATTTCTCATTAATTTTGTCTCAAGGACATGTATAGCTCCTTACGTTACTCAGGTGTTTATCAGTACTCTGCCTTGGTCAATTGGAGCAAATGGTTCTTAGGCCTCTGGGAGCCTTTGATTAATGTATTGCCTGAGGCAATTAGGCATTATTTTGAAATATATATTTGGCAGCCAACCAGGATTTATTTTCAAGCATTATGATGGCTGTAATTTTTCCTTCTTGCAACCAAGCCTAGAGATTGAATGCTAAGATTTTTCTCTTTGCCTCTTTTTTTTTTTTTGTCTCGTTGCTAACTCTGTCACTAATGCAAATAGGATTGGACAAACTATCAAAATTACTCATTTCATAGATTAATATTCATAAGGTAGTGTATTCTAAAGCTTGCTTGAAGGATCACTCACTAAACTCAAAAGAACTTAACACAGTACCAGGCTGTTGCTCACTGCTCCAATCCAGCACTTACTCTGTTCTCAAAAAATGGAAGGAAAGAGATTCCTCTAATTTGTTACCTGTTCTTTTATCCCCTTTCATGTTTTCCAGCATCATGATGCTGGACATATGTTGTTTATACCATGTAACAACTCTCACACGATATCTTCCACTGAACTACTGGAATTCAGGTACACTGAGGTTGCTGCAGGGTGAGTTAGACGCCACCAGTGTAGAGCAGGACAAGATACCTCACAAAAGGGGAGAGGCTTGAAGTCCAGCTGAGTACTTTTATTTAAAGTAGGTGTAGGCCAATAATGAAATACGTGCGGAGGAGGTGGAGCATCTGTTGCAAGGTCTGTTGCACTGACATTTGCAAATCCTTTCCTCATGGAAAACTGTGAGCTTCTCATGGAAGTACTTCTTGTCATTTGGAGAAAATATGTCATTTCCAAATGTGTTACAGTACAGTGGTTACATTGGGTTTAAATTTTTTTCCAAAAAAATCCCAAACCCCAGCAGTCCGTGTTCAGCAATGCAAATGTCCACTCTTCTCAATCATTTCAAATACAGTGCAATGCTGAGTCTCTAGAACTCCTTCATGTTCCCTCATTGGAGGAAGAGTTGTGGTCTACCCACAGCTTACTTTTAAGTTGTCTCTCTGTAGCCTAAATCAAGAAGGGTTGGTCTGAAGCTGCAGCAAAGAAGTGACTTGGCATTGACTGGTGAGGATACTGGCAGTGAAGGAAGCTAAAGGAGTCAGAGGTACTGCATGGAAAGGGGCACTGGCTTGTTCAGTGGTCTGTGTCCATCCTTGGTTTGGAAATCTCCCCCAGCATTAGGAGGAATCTGACATTCTTTCTCTTGCACTGCTGGAAGAAAAACCCCCAGTGATGTTCCCTTTTTGACCTGCAGTGCTGCTGTCAGGTTTAGCCTCACACCTGAGCTATTGTCAGTTTGCTAACAATATCTAGTTAAGGATGAGGCTCTTGGTGCTGCCATAACCTTCTGCAGAGCCAGCAGTCAGCACAGCAGCCTTCCCAGTACACCACCAGTGACCTGCAACTGCAGGGGACACTTGCAGAAGAGAAGGAAGATAAAAAGTTTTCAGAACTGGTTACCTAAAGTAGCCAGGAAGAGTGACTGAGGAAATTTGCCACATGGAATATTGTTTTTAGTGAAGGCAGTGTGGGTGGGCTGGATGTTGCATGGAATGACATGTGTCATCTGGACACTGCTAAGCTGCTCACACACAAAGGCACTTGCTGTGCTGTGCTTCAGTGCTGAAACCTTTTATGTGTGAACACAGGCTGTGTGCAAACTCCAGGGCTGTGTGACAAGTCAGTGTAGTGTAGCCTTTGTCTGCTAGGAGGATGAACTTCACCATCAGGCTAATCCATAAACTAGACTTTGTGAATCTGGATCTCTGTTTCAGTGCCAGTTTCTCTTACAGGGCTGCTCCTCTGGCTCCTGCACAGCTTGGGTTACACTCACATTGCTCCCCTGGCTGTGGAGTGTGTTTACCAAGATATTCCCCCAACTGCCTTGAGGATGGTGTTTTGAGCTCCTGTCAAATCCCAAATATTGGTGAGCAGGGAAATCTGGAATTTGTCCTCATGCGAAATGCTGAGTGAAAGTCTGTGGGGCTGTCAGAGGAGTGGGAGCCACCCCTGACTCCTGCCTAGAGTGCAGTGTCCCACCCATTTGTGCCTCACCCTCACTGCCAGCCCCCACCCTCCTGCAGGGACCCAGTTATCACTCTGAAGGGGTTTCTGGAGTTTAGGGTATATTTTTGTTTTCCTGTTTTATCAGTTGTAAACACAAGCTTGTAAGTTCCTTGTTGTCTAGCACAGCCAAGATCTTGCAGGCTGCCAAGGAGGCAAAATAAATTTTGTGTGATAGGTGAGAGCTATACACCAAGAGCCAGAGAAGTCAGTGTTTTCCACTAATTACCAAGAAAATTCTGTGTGTGTTGGCAAAGATCCCAACATAAGCAGTAAAAGTATTTGGCATGAGGTCAGTCCTGGGTAAAGCATGTACCAACAATTCCAAGAGTGTCACGTGCAGGGGTAGGAGTCTGTCCCTGGGAGCATGGCTAGAGGGTGGCATTTCCTGCTTTAAAACACTCTGAAGGCTCAGGTAGCACAGTGAGGTAGATGTTGACTTTTAAAAGGCAAACACTGCAGCCCCGGGTGAGAGGGATGCTTTGCAGGGATCTGTGCCTTTCCCTAGGGTCAGTGAGGGCTTTGGAGGGAGCACCATGTGGGAAGGGAGAGGGCTTTGCCACTCAGCCTACTGGCAGAATTAAAAATAGAACAAACTTGTTTCTATGTGTTTATCCAGATCATACCAGCAATGAGACAACCTGCACCCCAAAGGCAGGCACGCTGATGCTCTCACAGGGTTACAGAAGTATATTAGGATCACAAAAGTTGATCCTAGCTGCACTCCCTGCAGGAGTGATGTGGGATGGTTTAGCACGTCTGCCTTTCACCACGACACAGGAGCCCCATGGGAAGCAGGTGACATCCAGATGGATGTTTGTGCTCTCATCTTGTAGCTGGGGTTATGTGGGGAATGTGCTGTGAGGTGCTCCATGTTTCAGGATTTATTTTGTATTTGGGAGTGAAGGGTTGCAAAAGGGTTGTTGTCAATTATATCCTTGTGGGCAGCAGCCAGAGAAGGGCCTGTGTCAGTTAATCTGTGCAGCAGCTTTAAGGATTAAAACACACTTCCTACATTGCCAGCTCTTCTTTCCACTGGCTGTTTAGTGGAGAACCCCTCAAAATGCCTTCAGGAAAACTCTGAACCATGGAATCGTGGCCAAAATATGTCAGACCTCATGGGAGCTGAACAAGCAGCTTTTATGTGAAGCTAAACCTGAACGGTCTGGTCTGCAGAGGAGAATCATCTGCCTTTAGAAACAGACAGATGTATTTAAACAGGTAAATGTGAGCATCCACAGAAACACTTCAGGCTAGAGGCTCCTGTGGTCCCACTCATGAAAGCCACTGTATGGAATGAGGTAGGGATATGAGACATGTATTTTCAGGAGTCAGGTAATGCTGAGCTCCACTTTCTGCCCTGGAGTAATTCAATTACATACTTACACATAGCATCTGAATATGCACTTAAAGTATAATAATGTCACCTCCAGAGGCAGACACTCCTAGGAGAGCACTCAGATGCCGAACACCCATTTAAACTTAGCTTTGGATGTCTCCACTGTCAGGATGCAGAAGAACTGGCAGAAGAACTGGTTTGCTGTCCAGCTTTACTATCAGCTGCCAGAATTTTTTGTTTTGTGGAGGTTTTTTTGCAGCTGCAGAGAGAAAACTCATGGCTGGTGATTACAGACAAAGTTCAGAACAGGTAGCAGCAGTGGTCTGTGCTAGATGAGTGCATTTTTTAGCTTGTGCTGCTGAGGAAGGGCAGAGCCTTTAATAAATACAGTGTCAGCTCACTGCATCTGAGAATTAATGAGATTTTCCTGACCACAGAAGCAGTGCAGCTCGGGAGTCCTGCTGTGCAGGAAAGCTGCATCTTCCTGAGGGGATGGACCAGCAAAGCTGCTCCTTGCTGTCCCCACCACTCTGGCATGGTTCACACAAGCTGCTGTGCTGACAGAGCAGCCCACAGGAGCAGGGCAGAGCAAACCTCACAGCTGATGGACTTGTCTTCTTTTGTTTCTTGTTTGGCTCTCCAGCATGACTCGCCTTGGCCCCAGAGATAAGCCATTGGATGGGAGCCTGGGAAGCAGCCATGTCAGGGATGTCAGCTGGAGTTAAATTTGCCACTGCTCTATTCAGTACCTTTATTCAGCTCCAGGACTGGTTTCCTGGTGTGTCCATAACAAAAAGGCAGTGTGGCACTGCAGCCTGCTTACCAATTCCTTGGACATTTTGTGATTGCTCAGCTTGTGCCGGTCACCTCTCCTGATTCTGTTTGCAGTTATTCCTGTCTTCACTCTTGCTGCTTTGGGCACTGCCTTGCCCAGGGTGGGTCAATAAGACTCTGTTGACAGTGTCCTTTCTGTCTGAGAAGTGTGACCATGAGGGCCAGTGCCAGTTTAAAGGTGGGCAGTGTCTCTTCTCACCTGCAATACATTAACACTTGTGCTATGATCTAATTATGTGTTTTGTGATTATGGTTGCTCTGTTTGACTGGGGACCTTTTCCTTGTTCTTCTCTTTCTTTCCAAACTCAAGTTCTTCTTTCCAGAAGCATCCTTCAGGTTAGGTAACTGTGCACCCTGTCTCTGCCATGGTGTGAAAGCTCTGTAATTGCAGAGGTTAAGATCACCACTTTTGAGCAAGTTTTTGGTGTTTTCAATTCCTTTGGGTGATGGAATAGAAAAAAAAAGGAAAATATGTGCTGAAATCAAATTTGATAAAAGCATCTGTGGGGATAAAACATACTTGCAAGTTGGTGGAAGTATTTATGAGTGCAGAAAACTGAAGCTTTGGATTTCCTGACTTGAGGAATTTAATCTTGTCTATCAATATTCTTTGACATGTACATTAATGCTCAGCGTGTTCTTATAGGCACTGTACGGTCCTTCAGCATCTCGAGACTTTGATTAGTTCTTTGAATTAATTTCCTCTGGAAAACCTTTGCTGCCCCTGTTTCCACCTGCCAGGAACAGCTTACTGGCTTATTCCCTCATCCAGCTGTTGCCACCTGGTGGCCGTGGAGCCGAGCGGCCGGGCTTCCAGCAGGGAATGTGTGCCGTGACTGACCAGGCGATCTGGGAACAAACTCATGGCAAACTCACAGATACTCCTCTAGCCATCTGCCCTACTCAGCGCTGCCATAATCTACTGTGGCCAGCAATGCCATTTTCCTGACACAAAAATCCATTTTAAAAGGTATATACTGCATTTGAAAACTGAAGTTAAAACTGCTGGACAGTGCTAGTATTTTTAAGCTTTCATTCCTCTAATTTCCCTGATATACTATCTA
Source organism: Catharus ustulatus (assembly GCF_009819885.2). Lineage (NCBI taxonomy): Eukaryota > Metazoa > Chordata > Aves > Passeriformes > Turdidae > Catharus > Catharus ustulatus. Next base: position 17,080,173 of record NC_046227.1, read on the forward strand.
ACCTTTCTCTGTTCTTTTTCATTAGTTTTCTTCTGCTTCTCACCACTTCCACCCTCCCACAGGCTCTGTCGTCCCTGGGTCTGCTGGAGCCTCTGGCACCTGCTCTCTTCCACTGGGCATTGCCCCTCTGCATGCAATTCTGCAACCAAAATTTCACTTAAAATCTTGTATTCCTCACTGTGTCAAAAGCATTAGGTATTCTGCTCACCTTCCCCGTGTCTGTACAGTACCTCTCTGCCAAAGAGACTTACCTGCAGGAGCATTTGTTCACAGCCCACTTCCTCGGGCAGGAGCCCTTGCAGCGCTCGTCCCTCGTACAGGGGTGGAAGGAGCAATGCCCTGAATGCAGCGAGCAGGGAGTTTGCTGCTTTCCCAAAGATCTGAGTGAGGCTGGTCTGCCATTAGCACGGTGGGCAGTGGGTTTGTCTGAGGGATGGGGAGGGGGCTTAGAAAAAGCCAGAAAGGTTGGAGTCAAGATGTAAAAAGGAGTTTTTGTGTGGGAACAAAATATTTGTCAAAAAATTCTCTGAATACTCTGAAGGAAAAAAAGAAAAACTAGCATTATTTCCAAACCCATCCCAGCAATGGATCAAATTCAGGCATTCAGCATAGCTCAGCCCTTCCCTTGCTTTTTCACCTCAGTCATGATGGGTCACATTCCCTGGTTTAACAACAAGCAGCATTCACTTCTCTGTCCATATTTAACTGCGGTAGCTCAGGTTGCCTTGGGTTTTGTGCGAGGTAAAAGGCTTTGTGCCTCTGCCAGGGAACATTTCTCGCAGCCAGGCTGTTGCTCCCCAAAGGCCTTCTCCAAATACCTGCTCCTTCCTCTTCCAACAGAGCGCTGACTTCCAGCCAGGGAGGGGAGGCTGGCTGCCAGGCTGGGGGGCTCAGCTGCAGAGGAATAACCCCTGGCTGGGGCCGCAGACTTTCTGGGACCCCACACCCTGCTGACCCCAAGAGCCAGCCCTTGTCAGGAGGGACAGACACTTGTGTGACCGAGAGCTGCCACCTGCCAGAGTGTGGTAACGCTCTCCTTGTCTTGGAGCAAACCTGCTGGGGTGGGCAGGAATGCTCTGAGACCCTGGGAGCATCCAGAAGGCCATGGTCAGCATTCCCACAAGGCCCCCATGCAATTGTATCTCCACGGCAGCTGCCTGGCTGGGATAAAGGCTGGAAGCAGTCAGACGCGGGTTTGAAATAAGATCGCTGCAACAATGGGAGCTGCCGGCCACAAATAGGCCAGGAACAAGGCCAGAGTTATGTAGATGGAGAGTTTTCACTGGAGGATAAATGTAAATGTAGAGGCTGAATGCCTAGTGGAGGGAGGTGGGTGAGGGAGAGTGATTAAAAACATAATTAAAATAATAATAAAGGCATCCAGCATGAAACACTGAGCCAGCTGGCAGACAGCACAAAGGTTATCCAGCAGAAATAGAAAATGCATCTGGTGTCACCCAGAGGCAAAGCTAAGAAAGGTTTTTGTGGGGAATGTTTTCTGGAGAAGGGAATTTGGAGCACTGTATAAGAATGGTTCAGGCAGGTCACTCAGTGCCACGTCCTATCTCCACATCGGAGAAAATGTTGCCTGAGAAAAATGCAACACCATTAGCAATAGGCAACATATCCCCAGGACACCACCCCGGAGCCCTGACACTTGTGACCATGGGACTTCTGTGACAGACTTCTTAGAGGAAGTGTCTGTGTGTGTGTATATTCAATGGTATGAAATTATTTAGCAGACTATTTTTTAAACCTCTGCAAGCAGACACTCCTGTGGCACCTTCGCAGACATGCTCTGCAAAGCAGCGTCTTGGTTAAGTCTGACAGCTCTAAGCTTACCTCAATGTCCTCCACTTTTTTGCATGGGGACAGCAAGTGAATCCAATAATAAGTGTCTGTGCTCTGTTTTGTCTCAGAGAAACAAAACCTTAAACCTGGCAAGTTGCTCTGCTCACAAAACGTTTTTGAGATCTCACCAAGATGTTCAGTTACCTACAGATAATTCTTAGTTTATTTGGGTGTATATTTGTTTAGTAAGTCACAGATCACATTGATACTTAGAGAAAAAATGACCTTCTGTAAACTGCAGAAGGTATTTGGTGGCTGAAACACGCTGTGCTCCCATTTCCAGCCCGGTGGTGCCGTGGCCCTCAGCTGTCATTCCCAGAACAGGTGCTGTAAATCCATACCCTCTGGGTATATTTTGGCAGCAGCCTGGTGAGGTAGCACAGCCCCCTCTGAAGAGACCTCAGAGGTGCTTTGTGCGTGTCTCCATCTGTACAAGTGCAGCAGGAGCATGATGAAGGTCCACTGCATCCTCCTCATCGCCACAGGTAAAGGTGTTCCAGCCATTGCCTTGAAGGGGGGTTGTCAACTTCCAGAGCGTGTGAGACCAGGGCTTTGCATGAACAGCATGAGCAAGCATGTGTTCCAAGAGCAGCCTGTCCTACTGGTCAGGTTCTATGAACACACCAAATTACTTAAAGGAAAAAGCTTTGGAGCGCATTAATAGCAGCTCAGATATTTGTAATTTCAGGTAACAGGTATTTTGAACTGAGAACTTTGTGTTTAATTTTTTTTTTCTCTCTGCAATCTTTTTTTTTCATGCTCTCGTTAGCCCCAGTGCTACATGTGTTTCAAAATACGTGAAAGGATCTAGCAAGCATGGCATGGAATGTGAAAAATCATTATAATGAGTTTCATTAAGTTGTGGGGTGACTGACAAGGAAGTAGAATTGATTGGCAGCTGCCTGTGTTGTACTGAGATAATTCTTTGTAAACTGTCCCTTAAAAGAATAAATATTTTGTGATCCTAAAAGCTTTTCAGAACATTCAAGCAGAATACTAAATTCCCAAGCCACACCAGAAGGGAGCAAATGTGAAAGGATTTTAATTGGATTAATAAAGCATAGAGCTTCAATTAGATGTGATGCTGTAATCATAACTTAAAAATTGAAAGATGTCTCCTGCCTACCCTGGCTCAGCCTCCTGGTAGGGGGAGCAAACATTACCTGTCTGCAACAGACAGCTTTTCTCATTGCATCCAAGTATTTTAATATAATCTCATGGCAGGACAAGGCCAAGGCAGAATCCTTCGCAATCTCAGCTATATAGAAGGAGCTGATGAAAAGTCGATAGGAAACCAGCACAAATCCTAGCTAGGTTGGAGTCAGAAGCAAAATTATTGTTGATTTCTGTGGCCCAGGATTCAACAGAAAGGGAGAGACAAGGGTGCAATTTGCCAAAAATGCCTGCAGTGAGGCTGAACTGTTCTGCTCCCTCTCACTACCTTTAAGAGGGGGGATATACAAAAACACCCCCAAGCACCCCTTCCATTTGCTTTCTTCCCCTGTAATAGGGAAGCAGCTACGATCTGAGGACATCGTGTGCCTGCTCCTTCTGCCACAGGCTCTCTGGACACAGGGCCCCTCTGTATTCCAGTGCCCTTGCCCCTTGCCAGTGCAGTGCCCTGCACAGGCACTCTGAAGGCTCCACTGGAGCCATTTTCACTGGTGAAATCTTTCTTCCAAGCTCCTTGGCACAGCATGGCCAAGTCATGCTGGGCAGCCTGTGGGCAGAGCTGTCCATGGACCTATCCCACTCAGTGAGTGGTTTCCTTCTTGGACCACCTGCACAACCTGAGCAGCTCCTGCTGTAGAGAGGAGCTCCTGCTCCACTGAGATTGTGGATGCAGGGAGTCTGGGTGGTGATGCCTTCTCAATGAGTGGTGTGCTTGGCCTCTCCTTTCCTGTTACTGTCACAGGAAGGTTTGTGGAATTGAAAGTGGAAATTGGGAATCCCTGAGACAGGATATTTTCTGTGTTCAACTGCCCATGAGTACTGCATGTTAGCACAGTTTCAGGCTGGAAGACTCCTAATGTTCAGTCTGATGTTCAGGATCCTGCCTATTTGGATTTGTTCACCTCCTGTTTGGAGGCCATTTCACAGGGAGCACTTGGTGATACCCCCACCAGCAGCTCTCCTGCCAGCATTTCCCCCATGCCAGCCCCAGGCTGACGGTGTGTCGCTGTTCCCTGCCCCTTCTGACTGGCGTCCCCTCTGCTGTTGTGCAGCTGGGCTGGCCCTGTGCTACGAGGACGAGACTCGGCTGGTGGACGACCTGTTCAGTAACTACAACAAGGTGGTGCGGCCCGTGGAGGATCACCGGGACGCCGTGGTGGTCACCGTGGGGCTGCAGCTCATCCAGCTCATCAGCGTGGTACGGTACCTGCTGCTGCCTCATGGCACAGTCAGCCAAATGCTGCTCTTTTTCTAAGGAAACAGCTTTTATCCTTTAATCCTGATGCTTGCTGATACTGCCTTCTTTTTTTTCTTTCTTTCTTTTTTTTTTTAAGGATGAAGTAAATCAGATTGTGACAACCAACGTCCGCCTGAAACAGGTAACTAAATATTCTTAACCATTTAATCTAATTCAAATAAATGCACTGGACACAGTCAGGAATTAACTATGGTCATACTTTCAGGGGCAATGTGAGCAGTTGGGTCAAATAGCAGACCATTTCTTCTTACTGAGATCTTAAGAAAAAAGTGCTCTAGATGCTAAGAGTCTTAAGCATTTAGAGTTGTATTTCAAATGGTTGGTTTCTGATATATTTATCTTTGTATTATTTTCTTTTGGAGTTCTGGGTTTTTTTTTATAAGCTTCTTAAACCAAAATTCAAGTTAATGTGAAAAATGAGCTGGGGGTCCCACTCCCATATGCTTATGCTTACCTGCATGTCCCAAAGCAAGGGAGGAGCTGCTTCTGGGAAGTACTCAAACTAACCCCAGTGCTGGGAGAGGCTCTCAGGGGCTGAAATCTTCCCTCTTTAGCAATGGACCGACGTCAACCTCAGATGGAATCCAGATGACTACGGTGGCGTAAAAAAAATCCGCATCCCCTCAGATGATATCTGGCGGCCAGACCTTGTTCTTTACAACAAGTAAGGGGTGCCAGCTGCCGAGGGAGGGAGGGAGGGAGGAGGAGCTCTGCCTTGTGGCACCACTTTGGTGGGACAGTTTTCCCATGACATCTGCTCCAGCGGGCACAATTCCTCAGAGGAAGCTTCTCCAGGAGCAGGCACTGGGGAGTCATTTGACCTGCAGCCAGAGAAATCCTTTTGTGACTGTGGTGATCATGCTGCTCATATTGCCTTTAATGTCCTTGTTCCTTCTGCAGTGCAGACGGTGATTTTGCCATTGTAAAATACACCAAAGTCCTTCTGGAGCACACAGGTCGGATCACCTGGACACCACCAGCTATTTTTAAGAGTTACTGTGAAATTATAGTCACACACTTCCCATTTGACCAGCAGAACTGCAGTATGAAGTTGGGAACTTGGACATATGATGGTACAATGGTTGTTATTAACCCGGTAAGGAAGGAGTTTGCAACTGGGAAAAGCAGCAAAGACCTGCACATGTTTTTAGAGAAATCTCAGCTTTAGAATGGAATATAACCTAGTTTTGACTGGAAAAACAAACCTAGCTGTAAAAATTCTCATTTGTACATCTAGCATAAGATTTCCTGGTTTGGCTCCTAAATTCTGCTTACATATTATCCCTGTGCCCTAACAATCTCCTGTCTGTCCTCTGGCAGCTTTTCACCACTTTTTATGGTGCTGCCTGTTCTGCTTCTGATGTCTTCTTGGGTTTGGGTTTTTTTTTTGAGAGGGTACATTTTCTCTGCTCATGACTTTCCATTGCCAAAGACTCCTTCCCTGTTCCCTCAGGTATGTCTCCTATCTGCAATATTTTTTTCAGTCTACCATCCCTGACTGTTTCTGCAAAATATTTAGTTGAATGCTGTGTAGAGGCTGATATTCTAAGGAAAAACAACATATATGAGAGCTGTTTGCTCACCAAAAAAAACCCAAAAAACCCCACGAAGTGCATGAATTATTTGGAATCCTGTTCCTGAGCCAAACCTGCCAAATTTTGATTTGGTTCAGAATACCTGATACTAAGAATCGGTTTGGGTGTTTTGCTGCCAGGAGAGTGATCGTCCAGATCTGAGTAACTTCATGGAGAGTGGGGAGTGGGTGATGAAGGATTACCGTGGCTGGAAGCACTGGGTGTACTATGCCTGCTGCCCTGACACCCCCTACCTGGACATCACCTACCACTTCCTCATGCAACGCCTGCCTCTCTACTTCATTGTGAACGTCATCATCCCCTGCCTGCTCTTCTCCTTTTTGACAGGGTTAGTTTTTTACCTACCCACAGATTCAGGTATGTGAATTTATTCATTCTACTTCCATAGAAATTGCTCTTCTAAGTAGTTGCTGAGAAATTCCCAGTATTTGAAATCATCAGCCAACTTGAAGGCCAGTGCATACTAAAATCTGACATTTCCACTGAAATTAATGGCTTTAAATATTCTGCAAAAAATGATAAATGCTGAAAACTGAAACTGTTGGTATAAATAAACTTCGGTGCTTTCCCACAGAAATTGCTGACTATCCAGTTAACTTCTGCAAACTAAAGATTTAACTGGGTAATTTTTATGTTTTCCCATAGTAGTCAGTGTGTTAATATGTCCTGCAGTAAATGAGCACACAGGGGTGACAGAGGCCCTTCTGCACTGTGTCAGAGCAGAGAGCTCGTTACGTGCTCACACACATTACCTTGTGTGACACAGAGTAATCCTGACCTGTTCTGGCCTCCTTTGTCTCTGCTGAGCCACTCATCTTCTCTGCAACCATTTTCTCTGCTTCATTCTTTTTGCCTTTTGTCAGCTTTTCATACCACTTAATTTTAGTGTAAGCCCCTTCATATGAAATATTTTATGCATTTTTTGAGTGGAAAAGTTCCTACAAAGTTGAACTGGATTTAAAAAACAGTGTCAATAATGTTTTGGACACCCTTCATGGCAAGGAGATCTCGCATAGCAACTGACCTGATGTCAGATGTGATTTTAGTCCGCTCTGTCAACCCAGAGACAAAGAGTAAGGGAAGCAAACTTTCAGAAGACTGTGGGGCAATAATCAGGTGCATACATATGCTGCATTGTTCAAAATGCAGAGCCCACAGGATGCTCCTAACAAGTAAAAATATCCACCACCCACACCTCAGCCCAGTCATTCCTGGTAATTCCTACCTTAGTGCCAGAGCTGATGCTGTTAGGCTCTCGGGTTTGCCCAGCCTACTGGAAGCTTTGGATGCTGGCAGAGATGATAGCACTGCAAATGCACACAGGTGTTTGTGTAACATCTCTCACCCACATCCTGCTTCTCAAATAAATGCTCTCTGCACTGAATGATAGGAGCAGCAATGATTTTGGGGGACTTTTTATGACAGGTGAGAAGATGACTCTCAGCATCTCTGTCCTGCTGTCTTTGACTGTGTTCCTGCTGGTCATCGTGGAGCTGATTCCCTCCACCTCCAGCGCAGTGCCTCTGATCGGCAAGTACATGCTGTTTACCATGGTGTTTGTCATCGCTTCGATCATCATCACCGTCATCGTCATCAACACCCACCACCGCTCCCCCAGCACACACACCATGCCCCACTGGGTCAGGAAGGTGAGCTCTGCGCCTTGCCACGCTGGCTGGTTTCCACTTAATGCTTCATATTTTATTGGCAGGTTTTCTCATAAAAGTCAAAAAGGATTGGGTAAGTAAATGCATCATGGTAAAGGTCTCTAGGCACTAGAGCCAGTGTTTACTACTTTGCTGTGCATAAAGTCAGCAAGATTGCTAAAGTGCTCCTTTAAGTAACAGTATTGTCCACTGTGGTAGATTCTTGCAGGGAACAGATGAGACAAAACATAGGCAGCTAAAGGTAGGGAACAGGGAAAAGAAAATGTCCATCTGGACTCAAATTACATACCCTGGTCTAATTCTCTAATTCTGACTGCAAGGCACTGCTGCCGCCAGCCTGCATGAGTGCAGAGCACAAAGGCTACTGGGAATACCTGAGTTCAGCATCCCATTTTGCAAAAGATGATTTAGCAAAAGCTAAAAAATCTTCTCTGTACTTTTCCAGTATACACTTTCTCTGCAGCCCTTGGGAGATCCTTGTACAGGAGTCTAAATGGTAATCATAAGATGGAGAAAATCTTGGTTGTCTGTCATTACAAGTTCTTTGCCAGGGAGACAGTATCAAAGATCATCTGATTTATTCAGTAATCCTTGCTGTTTTGAAGCCTGCCTGTGTTTGTACTAAACCATGACATGAAAGGAGATTTTTCTGTGTATTTCTAATTATACTTTTAAGGTTACAGCTTATATTGGATTCCCTCTGCACCACAAACAATCCCTGCAGAAGGGAAATTTCAACAGGAAACGCTGGATGTGCTTAACATTGCTCTGGCAGCAAGCCTCTGTCACTCCAAAGAAATTTACTGTAAACCTTATATGCCTGTATAGGAAACATTCATAATAGCAAAATCAAACCTAAGTAGCCAAAAGAGTTTCTTTGTAGATCATTCTTCAAGTCAGCTTGTAGGCAATGTGTTTCAAGTTAGATGAGAAGGCTGGAGCTCTGGCTGAGGATCCCTTCCCACTTCATGAGTGGGTGTCGGGTGCATGGCAGAGGAAATGGTTTTCACAAAACGTGTTGGGGAAATGGTTTTCACAAAACGTGCTGCAGGCTGCGGGTGAGTCCCTGTGCCCGGGACACGAGGCTGACAAAAGCCCCAGTGTAGCTAAGGCGTGGGCTGTGACATAGCTGGAGAGGGGATCAGTAGCAGACCCAGCACGGGAAGCGATCTGGGAGGGAGAGGCTTGTCTTTGTTCAGCGTACAGCTGCAGCTGTAACACAGCCCCACAGAGCAGTGACTGTCATCTTCTCCCTTTGTTTTCAGATCTTTATTGACACGATCCCAAATGTCATGTTTTTCTCTACAATGAAACGACCATCAAGAGACAAACAAGACAAAAATATTTTTGCAGAAGATATTGATATCTCTGACATTTCTGGGAAGTCAGGTTCTATGCCTGTCAACTTCTACTCCCCGCTTACCAAAAACCCAGATGTGAAAAATGCTATAGAGGGAATCAAATACATTGCAGAAACGATGAAATCGGACCAAGAAGCCAGTAATGTAAGGCATTTTTTTGTGCATGATTCATTTCTAGCTTTCAAGTTGCTACATCTTACTTTTTTGGCAAAATATCCCTGCCTTACAAAAACACTCCAAGCCCTGGCTTGGCTCTAGAAGTGGACAGTCTTCTTCCCTTAATGGAGTCAACAAGGAGCAACAAATAATTGTCACAGATGTTAATTTAATAGTGGCTTCCCAAAATAATAGAAAAGGGAAAAGTGTCAGTGCTAAGGTTTTCTCATGTGATATGTGAAGCTGTAGAGATGGAGTGTCTGTGAGTAGGAAACCAGTTTCAAGAACTGTAAGCAAGTTCCAAACCACATTTCTTCTGTCTCCCACTCAGGCATCTTGCCCCTGTGGTAAATAAGATCCTATTGCTTTTGAAAACCTGGGAAGCAAGCCAAACTCCAAAAGATTAGTAGTGTCTTCTGAGAAGTGTTAAATGTAACTTACAAATTATATTTCCAATTTTGATAAAGTTATGTTTTATTCCTGAATACTACAAGTAGTCCCTCCAAATGAAGTATGTCATGAACTACTCTGATTACTGACTTTTTCCACATTGCAAGCCAAAGGAAGGATAAAAGCATATAGAGTCACACATGGCAGTGTTCCCTAGGAAAACCTAGCTCTGCCTTCTTCTAGCACATTCAGTTCAATTAACCCCTCTTTTATTTCAGCTTTCACAGCTCACACAGCTTTTGCAGGGGTAATCCAGTCCTGGTATTTTACCTTCCTAACTGGTCATAGACCTCTCTTGATGATTTGCAGGCTAGTCTGAAGACAGGGGGGTTCTCTGAGAAAATAATTTGAGCCACACTCTTGAAAAGGAGGTGCTTCCTTCCCACAGACAGGATTTACACCACAGTGTTTGTTCCTGTGACCAAATTCCTGGAGCATGTGAAATGGCTCTGGCTGTAGTTTCATGTTCCCCGTGACTCCTTTGCCTCTCTGCAGACAAATTGTTGTCTTCAGCAGGGCTGGCGTGGCTTCAACATCTCTGGGCTTCACTTCCTCCTTGGCTTACAGGGAGGGTCTTCAGGTTACCAGCAAATGCCCCGTTCGGAAGTGGAGCCCAGCTGTTTGTGTCATCTGGGCACTATTGATATATCACTTCCAGGTGGTTTCAAAAGTCAAGTTCCCTGAATAAACTGAAGGTTGTGGCTTCTGAAGGCTGTCACTTCAGTGCATTCACTTCTGAATCACCTCAAAGCAGTATTCATTATCAGTGTACTCTAGATAAATCACAACAGCCCCTTCTGCTTGTGGGAGAACCAAGGCACAAGCAGAAAGTGCTTTAGGCCAGCCCATGTCACTCCTTAAAGGTGGAGTTACTGGGTGGAAATCATGAGCCCTGCTGGACTTGGTGCCCTGCCCTCTGCACACTCTTACTGTGCTGGGTTCCCACCAAAAGCATCCAGGGAAAAGGTACAGAGCAAGTGGTTCATGGTGTCCCACAACTGCAAAAAAAAAACTAATGGAACTACCAAGAAGGTTTTACAAGACATTAGAGTATATATAAAGCAGGGATTAGGGTTAAATTAATAGGAATTGCCTAGATATCCCAACAGAACAAAAAAGCAATAGGAAAACAAAAGTTTGTTGGGTCAAACTAAGTGTTTTGCTTTCAAGATTTTAAACTCTCTTTCAAAAGCAACAATTGGCCAAACAATAAAGTTTTCCAACATTTTTTAAAATTAAATTCTTCAGCAAATTGCCAGGCTTCCTGATTAGTTCAGCATTGAAACTTGTACTTCTAGGTTGCTTCAGCTTTCTTAACCACTGACCTGCTTTTGAGAAGAAAATGAGCATTTTTGCATAGCAATAATTGCACTTATTGAAGCTCCTTCCCCTTGCTCAAGACAGTAAATTACAAGAATGCTGTAACAAACAGGGCTCTGCAGAGATTTTACCATCTCCTTTGTTTCTTTCCCAGGCTGCAGAAGAATGGAAGTTTGTTGCAATGGTGCTTGATCATCTCCTCCTTGGCATATTTATGCTAGTTTGTTTTATAGGAACATTAGCTGTATTTGCTGGTCGCCTTATTGAATTAAATCAGCAAGGATGAACGTCAGCTGGAAACTATTTGCTACCCTGAACATCTGAAAGCATCATAACCATCAAAATCTGGCCAGCCTCTGAAAGGTTCACTGACAGGAATCAGTGACTGCTGGGAAGGAGCAGGGATAATTAAAATGTAAGGCTCCATACTTAGCACTTCTGAGCTGCTGCTCAGTAGCATTTAATTGCTGAAAAGAAACACTTGCATTATTGGTAAACTTGAATGGTTGATAGCCATTCAGAGGTTTTCATCAATTTTACCCTTTATTAAATATGGTAATGTATTAATTAGACTGTCTGACTTTGTAAGCAACAGATACTATTCCAGTGAAGCCAATAGCAGTGTAATAAGCTTTAGCTGAGCTGCAAATCTGTACCAACTTTAGCATTCAAGCTGGTTTTAATATCTGCTCTGTGGCTTTTGTATTAGCAGGGTCACCCCTCTGATAACACCAGATATAACCATCAGAAATTTCTCAGACTCCATGCTTCAGTACTTGATTTTCATGCACAAATCTGGATTAACTGACTCTACCCATAGAAGCTCTTGCTGCAGCAAAGAGGAGAGACTTGTTCTTTACTGTGGGAAGGATCCAACCTCTTCCTAGGATAATCTCCATATTCAGCCTGGTCTGCTTTTGGAAGGCTTGTTTCCACTCAGCATTTGGAGTGATGGCTAGTGTGGGTGCACCTTCAAACTCGGGGGTGTTTATTTGAACACAATTCTCTCCGTTTGCGGAAAGCTGTCCCCTGCCGTGCAGAAACAGAGCTGAGCTCCAGCCCCAGGGCCATAGGCAGGGAGGCACGGAGCCCAGCTGTGCCGCCGTGCTGACCCGGCGGCAGCCGCCGGGAGCGGCCCCAGCGCGGCCCAAAACTTGGGCAGCAGCTCTCTCTGGTGGCCAAAGCAAAGCACTGCTGCTCTGCCGAACCGCCGCGCTTTGTTTACTCCAGGTTTGACCTCGGCAAGAAGCCTCTCTGCGTTTCAGTAATGCGGTGTGGCAATACCACCAGTGCTGCCTCTTCTTCTCAAAAATAAATAAGGATATAGGTGGGGCAACTGCGACAAGTTACTCATCTTTTCCAGCTGGTTGTCCAAGCCAAGAGCACTACTTTGCTAACAGCTGTAAACAATTTGCTGTGAGTTTAGTAAAATAATTCATATTCTGTTAATGCTCTACAGAAGTGTGTCATGCCTGCAGAGGACAGCAATTTGAAGCACTATAGGGAAAATGAGGCACTTGAGCAACACTCCCAGCATTGCGTAGTGTTTGCTGGACGAGATTGTGGTGAGCTGCAGTCTTAAGCAAACAGTTTGTCGGGAGTAATCGATCACTTGTAGCACTCTGCTCCCCTCTTATGGTTTAAAGCATGGTAATCTTTGCCTCCCTGGATGATCATTAACCCTGTAAGCAAAGGAAAAGATGTATTGCTCGGTGACACCTCTGCTGACAGGGAATGTTCACTGCAGCTGGGTTTATCTCCAGTGGGAGCTCCAGCTCCCAGCCCTTGGGGACAGTCAGCAGCTCCCTGCTCAAGATGAGCGAAGCTGCAGTGTAATGGTGTCTGGAACTTAATTTGAGAGCCTGTGACTGGCACTAAAATTGACAAAACAATCCTCTTAGAGTAGCATGTGCTTCAATCTTAGCATTAAAAATAAGCATCAAGTAACAAGATTCATGGTGAGCATCCACGGTATCTTTGTTCAGCTTCCCCAAGGCAGATCTGAGTCTTGGCCTCCAAATTCCCCCTATTTGTGTGCCAGAGTGTGTGCATGTGTGTGCCTGCCTGCCTGCTTCTCCAGCTCTCCTTAGAGGTACCAGTGCTTTCCTTCCACTTCCTCAGAAAAAGGTTTGAAACTATTTATTCAAAATTTTTCATTTGTGATGGTTTGACCTGTCTTACAGGCACAGCAAATCTTCTGCCTTTCTGTCACTTTGACTCTTGATGAGCTTGTTGTGTCTCAAAAGATGTGACAGCAGGCAAAAATAAATGCTAACAACTTCCCTTCTTAGGTTGTAGATTCTGGGCATTGTGCTCTGACTCTCCAAACAGGGTTCTCCAAGCATCCAATAAGCACGTGTTTTTCTTTTTTTTTTTGCTTTGCTTTGAATAGAGACTGTACCAGCCTCTATTTTCTCTTCCTACATCACCTTTATGATACATTTTTCTTGCATACCACCTGTATACCACTAAGATCCCCTGTATCCATCTACTGACAGAATACCCTTACCTACCTGCAGACTACCTCTTCTCAACTGCTACTGTCCTTTTAATGTCAGCCCCTCCTAAAAAAGTAGCTTTGGATGTTGTAAATGTTTTGTCTCAGTCACAGATAATCCGCTGTCCACATGTAAGTATGTACAGTCTAATGATTTCTCATTTACAGCTCTGTAGCCCCTCCTTGCAACCTTAACACTAAACTCTCCTCTCTCCTACGTGGGTTGAATCAGCAGCCCCAGGGAGATGACCCTGGGTAACACTCTGCAACCCACACATGCATCTCTGCTCCCTCCTTGCCTTAAACAGGCATATTTCAGCCCGGAGCTTCAACTAACAAATCTCACAATAAGCAAAGCAAGAAGCAGGCATCCTACACTCATTGTTAAATTTCTCTGATAAGTATAAAAAAATAATGACATGCAAACACCATGGTGCTGAAGTAAGCAGACATCATTTAAATGAAGGCAGACCAGGGGCATCTGGGTGGGAAGGTGTCACTTTTACAGTGATAGTACCTGGAGCAGTTAACTTGTCCCTCTTTTCACTGCCATCTTCTTGCTACTAAAGCTGCTTTTCTTCACTTTGAACTTGTTGATAGCACCCTATTTATGTCATTAATAGAACAGCTTCCTGGAATGTCTCCATCTTTTTCAGTTTGATTCTCTTTCCAGTTTTCAAACCATTTGTCAGTTAACTTTCCCCTTCCTATCCGTTTAGCTGACCTTAGCTACAGTAGAGATGTGCCATGGATATTTGCTCTCAGAGATGCAGTCACTCCCAAATCTCTTTCCTCTTTGGCACTTGTGCTGTTCAGGAGACCTGACTCTTCCGAGAGGGTTATTTGAATTTTTAAAGTCCCTTATGTTGCACCAGCTCCAAGGGAGCGGTTTCACCTCTGCATGAGTCAGTAATCAGAACAGGCTGCTGCTCTGCATCGTCTCCAGACAGCTGAGCTGAACTCAATGTCCTTATTCTGTCTTTTCAGCCAGTTGGATCTTGGCTTTGTAAAATTTAGTTGAGCTGATCAAGAGAGAGAACAGAAAAATTACACTCGCTGAACTCCAAGCACTTGATTATGAGCTTGTGTATGCCAGGTGTGATCATTCATCTACCACCAGTGCTTGGGTCCCACAGCCTCCTTCACTCTGAGAGGTTTTTTTTTTTCAATCAGATTATTGTTTCAGGCAATTGTAAGACAGTTTAAGTATTCTTTTTTTCTTTTTCCAGGATATAAGTTGCTGCCAACCTCCTTGCTGTGGCAGTTTCCCCAGAGAAGTGTGAAAGCAGTGTGAGTTTCATCAGCGTGCTGACTCAGCAGTTCCTGTTTCCACAGCTGAGGCAAACCACAGCGAGTAGGGACAGCAGGGCGAGAGAGAATGTGTAACACAGGACCCACATAAGTGCATAAACACTGTGCTTCTGGTGGAGAAAGGGAGTACATTACCTCCCTGAGAGGTTTGTTTTCTGATATGGTGACAGGCAAGATATCACCTTTAAAGTCACTGACAGTTTAGCACATTAGAAATGCTTTTGACTTTGGAATTTTAGAAGGTTGCTGTCCTTGGCTCCAGCCACAAGACCTCACCTTTTCATATGTTTATTAGTGCTAGATAAATTCTAGTACCACCTCCAGGCCACTAGGTATGCTGCTGGCTATAAATTACCTCTCTCTTTTAAAAATTGTGACACTGATACAAAGTCTTTCAAGCTTCTATCACCTGAAGGTTGCACAGACACTGACTTTTAACAAAGCTCTGGAGCACTGGTCTCTTTCTGTAATTCAAATCCCTAAACCAGAAAAGGTAATCATGCACTGCTTTGCATGAGTCTCTGTAATGATCATACTTCAGTATACAGTACCCAATAAAGTATAAGACTCTCACAGCTGGAAAAGAGCCAACCTGTAGGCAAGCATTTCCATGCTCACTGTGGGAGCCATGCTGAGTCCTGCTGGCTGCAGGTGGGTTATCTACACCAAGGACAGGACAATTTCCCTTGTTACCATGCAACAGGCTAGCCTGACCAGCAGACGGAAGTCCAAAGGGGTTTGTAGGCTACAGCATCATAGTGATGATGGATTACTCAGTGGATTCCCCATAAAGGGATAATGCTTTCCTAGCAAGGGTTGTAACCATTTCCTGTTATCCCAGCACAGACCTCCCATTGCAGCTCATCTTCCCAACTCCTAAAAGCTGAGCAGATCTGTATCAGTGTTTGCTATTTATCCCATATGGAGCCTGGAACAAACACATCACATGGTATTCCCCCAGCATGTAGACAAGAGGAAGCTGCTTGCCTGATACGTGACTTTTCAGCTAACCAATGACCCAAATGCAGTTTGCCGTGCTTAGGAACCTCATGTGGATTTCTGACCCTCTTTAGAGAGCTTTGGGACTGTAAAGACAGTAAACACAGAATACCTGCAGTTTTACTGTTTGTAAGCACTGAAATTTTTGCTTGCAAGCTAATCTACATTGCATGCAGAGGTCAGAAAAGGGTATGCATAAAAATTGTGCCACTTCTTGTGTTTGTCTTGTAATGCTTCAAGTATACAATGACACAGAAACAGAGAAATGACCTACATAAAAGCCTGGCAAGGTCTCCAGCCTTCCACTGAAGACAGCACAGTAATGCCATTGCTCTTATGACAGCATGTCTCACCATAATGCTGTGCCTTCAGGCAACTGCTCATCTCCTGGTGGAAACATGAAAGTAAGTTGCAGCAGGTTAACTTAGCGCACAGCTTACTCAGTCTTTGACCTTGCTGGGACACGTTGCTGCAAGTGAATCAAGAGTGCATTTCAATTCTTCAGGACATCTGTCCCTAACATTTTTATTTTAGATAACAGTGTTATATAGCTGCTGAGCTGGACCATGTCTACCCATGGAGTAAACAAAAACCATCTGAACACCTCCAAAATGTGAAATCCTGCGGAGACAAAAGCATGTGAGATCAATGTTGGCTCAAACAGACACTCAGGACACAGTTCTTGCACTTCAAACTTTACTCCTATCTGCATAAGCTACTCTATTACATATACTTGGGCATTTTTCCATCCAAAACCTCAGGGTTGGACATCAAAACACTAACAGAAATTTTGTTTCTAGAAAACTTAGTCAAGCTGAGGGGGAAAAGAGAGCAGAATCTATTGCTTGCCTGGCAAAGCAATCTCTGCGTGAGTTAACTGAGGAATGAAACACAAATACCTTCTGGGGCATCCTGCAGAGAGAGGTAATTGACCTTCCCACATCTCAGTATACCGCAAACCTTAACAGGGAAAAAGCAAGCACCTCTTTCCCACTGTTTAATTACGCTTCTACTGTACCGTGTGTCTCTGCCTGGTGCCCCGCTATTCCCCAGGCGCCACTGCCCCTTCCCCGCTGGCTGCGGCCAGGGCCGTGGGAGGCAGGTGGGGAACACAGGGCGTGTGGAGAGAGAGCTCTGCGGCCAAAGGGAGCCCCGGAGCAGGGCCCAGGAAGCAGGGCTGTGCCGAGGGCCGGCAGTGCGGGGCGGCACGGAGAGCAGGGCGGCCCTGCCGTGAGGGATGGCCGGGCAGCTTTGGAACGGGCTGTCCTCGGCACAGACACCAAAGTCACACTTCAGGCCGTGGGCACTTAGGGAGCTGAGCCCATCTCCCTGCAAGAGGGCTGTCTGTAACTCTGTCTGGTGTGAACTCCCGCTGGGCACCGAGCACAGAAGGACGGGGCACGGCCATCACCGGCACCCCGCGGCACCTGGGACGGAGCAGCCACGGGGAGCCCGCTGGGCGGGCGGGCCAAGGGGCACAGCCCCGGGGGCGGGGGCCCGGCCCGGCCGCGCTCTGAGGGGCCGGGGCATGTGCGGCGGCGCGGGCGGCGGGGGAGCGGCGCCCCAGAGCCGCGCCGCGCCGCTTCCTGCCGCTATAAATAGCCGCCCGGCCCAACATGTCCCGGCCGCCGCAGCGGCTGCAGCGCCGCGGGACCCGCCGCGCCCTCCCGCACGGAGCGCGGTAAGGGGGCTGCGGGAGCCGCAGGGCCCCCGGGCGGGGCGGGGGCGGGGGGCTCTGGGGCGGGCAGGGCTCCAGCGCCCGCCGCGCTGGGGCGGCTCGGCACCTCCGGCCCCGCGGGTACAGGGGTCGGGAGCCGAGTCTCTCCTCGTGCCTGTCTGCTCTTTCTCTCTTTTCTTCCAGACTGCTCTGTCTTGGGCTGGACGCGTTCCTCCTGCCTCCCGAAGCCGCGCTGGCAGGCTGGGATCCCTCCCTGCTTCCCCTCTGATCCCCGCTTCCCCCGGGGTTGGGCGCGTGCCCGCCGTGGCGGCTGGCGCTGGCCTGTGGGCGCAGCCCCGGCCCCCGGCAGCTCGGACCGCGCTGCTGCCCGGGCCGCCTGTGCCCGCCTGGCCCGTGTCTGCTGCTGCACAGCCACGGCTGGGCAATCCTGGCTGGCACGTCAGGGCGGGGAGAGCCACGCTGGGGCTGTGGCACACGCAGGGGCCGTGGCACACACCGCTGCCTGCACGTGTGGCACCCACGCAGGGCATCGCTGTGCTGGTCACACACGCAGGTGTTGGTGTTGCAGCCTCCCTCAAGTGCTTTCATCTGCAGCGAATATTGAGGTGGACCGTGTAGTTAGGCTTTATGGTGGAGTCAACAAAGCACGTCTCTGCCTTCTTGAGCTGGCTCCTGGGAGCTTTTTGGAAGGAATCAACTTAGGGAACCTCAAGTAACCAGTCTTCGAGTTTTTAGCTTGTCCTGCACTTTGCCTCTGCTGCTCTAATGGCTGTGTCCAATAACACCTTCTGGAGTGCAGGGCTGTGTGCCTTCTCAGAGAGTAGGTGTTCCTCAGCACCATGTAGCCTGAGTGGCCTCTGAAGTAAACGTGATAACAGCACTTGTGTCTGGCACCAAGGTGTGCATGTTCAGGAACCCACTACGAGCTGCTTCTAAATTACTCCTTTACTCCTCAAGTGCGTTCTCAAAGACAGGGCTGTAACAAGCAGCTGCTCTCATTTTTGACCTCCAGAGGTGTGTTTTGCTTCTCGTTCACACCCTTTTTAACTCTGTCAGCCTTTCCCCTCTGTTTCTTCTGTCCACTAGCTCTTCCAAGCTCAGTTTGGGAGCATGGTGCAGAGACCCTGGAGGCCACGTAAAAAAGACAATGTCCTCTCAGAGCCTCAGCTTGGGAGCCTTGCCTTCAGTGAAGGCAGGAGCCATGGCAGTGCTGCTCTGGCAGTGCACTTTTCCAAGAGCTGTGAAGCACGAGGCAAGCTGAGCTGGCATGTACTTTCCCCTCTGCTGTGAGGGGAAGGAGCAGATGAGGAGGAAATACAGCTGTTCCAGAGCACTTCTGCCCTCTGTCCAGCTGGAGCACGTGAGAGGGGAGACATGCAGAAAGGGAGATTCAGGAAGAGAATATGGGAGGTTGGGGAGGGGCAAGGGGAGAAGAGGAAAGCTACAAATGGAGAGGAAAAGCTCTTTGTTATTTAAAGCTCTGTTTAGCGAGAGCAAGAGCAAATAGCCTAAAATGATGAGATTGTATCTCTTGAGTCCTTGTTACTGTTCCTCCAGAAAGCACTGCTTTTCCTTGCTCAAGTGTTGTGTGTCTTTTTGCCTCACTCTTCTAGGCTCTTCATCATCCTCTGACCTCAAGCTGAGCAGGACGTTGCCCTTAGCATCTGCCTGTCAAATGTGTAGTTCTCTGTGTTGTTCATGAAATGATTATTTCCATAGTTGGTTAAGGCAAGTTTCTGAGGAATGTGAAGCAAGAGGGCATGCCAGTTCCTGTGGCTGGCCTTGACTGGAGTGCAGGCATTTTGGGATAGGGGCTGTGCCCTGGAGGCTGTGGTTAATCTCTGTTATCCTTGGCAGTTTAGGGATTCCTGCCTCTGCTCCTGTCCCTCCCACCCTTCTCTTATGTCTTATTGCTGCTCACCTGTTCCTCTGCCTGTGCTACAGCTGCTTCAGCCTCTCCCAGTTATCTGCGGGATTGTGCTGAATATCTCAGAAGTCTGAGTAAGGAGAAAAAGAGAGACCAGCTATTCCCTTGTCTGTAGAGAAGTCCCCTCACAGCCCTGTGCTGACTCTCCCCTGCATCCTGCTTTGAGATCCCTTGCCCCAACTATTGGGAATTAAATCAGTTGAAGCTCTCTAGCTATGTCCTAATTACTGCTGCTGCCTTCCTATTCGTTCTGAAATTGCACTTTTAACTTTCTCCAGGATTAGTTTACTCTCTGAATGGCATCAGGTAGTAAGGCACTGTCTTCAGGGACTGCATGGCTACAAGACCACTAGACCTTTTTTCTTTTTAGTGGAAAACCCAGTTACCTACCCCAGCAGGGTTTCACTGCTTTTACCTGTGTAGTCTAGTCAGAACAGAAAGCGTGTATCTAAGAAAATGTATTGGCTATGAAAGGAGCAATTTCCCACCTGTGCTAACAGGTATGACCTTTACATCTGATGACCTCCAGACCCTGAAAAGGCTATTGAGAAGCACGAGCAGTGCTAGTCCCTTTGAGAAGGGAGGATGCTGCAGTATTTGTCTCCATTACCTACACTGCATAAAGTTCTTAGAGCTATTCAGTTTTCTTCCCTGTTTGTGCAAACACCCATCTGCTTTGTGGGGAGAAAACAGTGTATGTTGGTATTGTCTGACAACTGTGGCATGACAGGAAGACATAGGCTTCCTTTGGAGCATATTGTTGATGGCCTATGTGTGCAATTTAGTAAAATGTCTGTGCAGCAGCTTTGAGAAATGTTCTGTGCTTTTAACTACCTTGAAACTTCAGCTGGTTAATGGACTTGTGTATAGAAAACATATGAAATAATGATGCAGTAGAGGGGTGGGTTTGTTTAAAGTTAATGCTTTTGCCAAGGTAAACATAATTATGGCTTCTTCACAATAATGAAGTGTTATCAAAATTTAAATCTAATTAAATACTTTTGTGTCCTTTCTACTGTTTTCTCTTATTCTTGACTCCAACACGTTCTCATTTTCTTCATGTGGTGCACTCTAACATTTGGTCTGTGGGATCTGTTATAAAAAGGGACTCTGTACTGTCTCGGTTCAAAATCTGTGGTGCTAGCTGTGTTTGAGTAGAGGTGTGGAGGCCCAGTATATGGGGAGAGAAATTCTGAGATGGCAGAACAGATTTTGGTAGTACTGAAGAAGTGGGTACTATGAGTAGCCACAAATCTTCAAGGCAACTGTCTGTCCTGTGTACAGTTAACACTGCTTGCTTAGCTCCTTACTTCAAAGAGGTATGTAAAAACCTGTTATTGAATAATAAGTGCTGAACTGTTAGTTGGCAAATAGCCCAGAAAAGGCATTATTAAAAAGTAAATTTAACAAAGATGTCTATAATCGTGCTTTAGTAGAAGGCTTTGTTTAAAATAATTTGTGTGCTTGTGGTGACCAGTATGATAACGTAGTGTTCTCATGAAGCACCAGGTACATGTATGCATGTCAGCATATCTGAAGAGAGGGAAGGGGAAGTAACAAACTGTTTATTATGTTGGTACTCTGTTGTGATCCTCTGTGAGGATTGTGTTACTGCTGCTGAGCTGAGAGTGAAATCTGAATAGTAAAAAGGTGGGTTTTTTTCCAGTGGCAATAACCCTGAACATCAAAACCCTGCAAGGTATGGAGTTGCTCTTCGTCCTTGCAGGCACACAAGTCTGCAATTGCAGCTGTCCTTGGGCCTCCTCCAACACAGTTCACAGAGATCAGTCAAGAGTGTCTCTAAGGCTGGAGATGCAAGTGGCAGGGGAGCAGTTTTGTCTAAATCGGAGAGATCAAAGGAGTTCACAATAGGAAGTTTTTCCAAATTCCTGGAAGGAGATAAGTGGGAAGCAGAAGGAATAGTGTGAGAGTCTGTTCTGTAACGCTTAACTCAGCCATAACTTCATTAGTGTTCTTCATTTGGATCCAATTACACATAAGCATGCTTTGGAGTTCGAATGTATAGTTTTGGAATTCCTTGAACTACTAATGCTGCAGAAGCAGAAGTTTCTAAGTTTTAATGTGTTCATGTGGCACCCTTCATCTTTGATCTCCTCAGTATGTGTATGTGTGTAACTCCCACCATTTCTTTCTTGGGATAATGCCCATGAGAAGGGTCCTCTTGTCTGCCTGTGCATGCTTTCATGAGAGCCCTGTTTCTGTTTGTGCTAAGCTTGAGCCCAAAACTCCTGCTGAAGAAACTACAGGATATTCTTTAACGGGAAGTAGTACAGATGTTAAAGTAAATGCCCTTAGCAGCTTCAGTGAGCCCAAAATAGCTTCTGCATGTTTGTTTCTCTTACGATAAGTTCAGGAAAGGGGGTGATTCCCTCTTCCTCCCTCTCTGTAATATTTTGAGTGCTGAAATCCTCTTGCCATGAGGAGCAGGCTTCTCTGTATTTTTCTGGGCCCTGATTTAACAGGGCCAGAAGTGAGCTCTAAACAGAAATTGCATTCCTTGGCACAGTGTTCTGCTTCCTACAAAAATTTCCAGAAAGGTCCTTGGTGGTGAGTGGGGCTAACCACTGAAACTGGTTGTTCAGAGGGATTGTGGAGTCTCTTGTTGGAGATGGTCTAAAAACTGGATAAGGTCTGAGCAATCTGCTTGAAGCCAGGTTAGCCCTGCTCTGAGCTAGATGAGATCCAGCAGTTCCTTCCAGCTGGCTGTATGCCATGTTTTTGCATTATGGGGGAAGCATGACTGCCTTTGTCTGTCCCCAAAACCGGTGGGAATAAATGTAGCCTTAAAATATCTGAAAATGGCCTTGAGAATTCTGAATAAAGACTTCAAAAATTGAAGTATGTAGAGAAGCGTAGCGTAAGGAGGTAATTTTGCCCGAAGTCTCATAGAAGCAGGTCAGTAATAGTGCTGGGAGAGGATCATAAATCTCCTGGTTGGCATACTAGTGCCTTGGTAGCTAAAAGATTTTGTCTTCAGACATAAAACTACCTCCTTTCCCTACTTGACTGTTTTCAGATCACTTGGCAACAGAGACTACACTTACCTTCTTAGAGATATCATGTTCCTTTTTTTTATTTTTTAATTATTTTTGCCTTATCTGTCATGGTCATAGGGAATTCTAGTACTAAAGAAAAATGTATATTGACTTTTTCAGAAACCTAGAAAATTTGATGTGGAAAAGAATTTGGTGAAATAAAAACAAGAACTGCAAAGGAAATTTTTAGAAAGTGATGTTATTCCCGGTTAGTTGCATAACAATTAATCTTGTATTTTTTAAGAGCAGAAAATAGCAGACGGAGCTGTACACTGAATCCAAGTTTGAATTTCTCTTTGTTTAAAAAAGAAAAATCACTTAAACTTGTACAAATCTGGAAGCTGAGAAGACCACAGATCAGCGTTTTAGAGAGTATCATGGAAGGAGTTAAGCTGTGAGTTAACTGCATCTGTGTTTCAAATCCAAATGCTACGAACAAGGCACTATTCAGATCTTCAGTTATAAGTTATGCTGAATTTGTTATGCTGCATTTTTTTGAGTTCTGTTTGGAGGAGAAAAAAAATCGTGTCAGATGAAAAAAATCATTGCTCTTGTTTTGGTAGCTTGTTTTTTAAGTGATGAAGTAGGATTCTCTTTTTTTTTTTCTTGTCTAGCACTTACGCAGGTCATCTGCTAAGTATTAGCAGCTGTGGAACTGTGGAGTTGTGTAAGCATAACTAAAAGTCAGTGGAGCCTTGCATCATTCTGCAGATCTATCCATTTCTTGTTCTCCACAACAACAGATCAGTTTTGTAGCTCAGTTGACACAAATCCCTAAATGTGAAGAGGGCATCAGCAAGCATGGCAAGTTGGTAAATCCTTTCAGTCACAGAAATCAGATAGGATAATGCATTATTTTATTGTTGCCACAATCTGCTGTCCAGTTAGACATGTGTCTTGGTGTTCTGTGAAGATAGCTGTGTCAGAGTAATTCCCTGGAACAGCTGAGCCTGCCAGCTGCATAAACCTGATTTGTCTGGGCAGCTTTGCTTGGAAGATGGTATGGGTGCAATGCCTGGCTGCTGTGGAAGCAAGACAAGTGTGAGTGCTCACAAATGTATTCCAGATTAGCCATGCTTAGTGATATGGCTGAATACAACAGTCTCTTTTAAGCATTAGAAAAGGCATCTTTTAGAGCTGAGAGCCTGGAATGCCTTGGCAAGGGAGATACCTGCAGTGCACATGAGAGTGTGTTGGCAGCAGCAGCCTGAGGCACACAGGTCCAGCCTCTGCCCCCAGGTTTATGATACTGGCTCAGCACATTGCAGGATTTGGTTAGCAGGGTGCTTTTCTTCCCACTGAACCTGAGGTTACAGAAAACTTAATCTCCTGTGGTTCTGACTTTTAAGTCATAGAATATGTAATGAATTTTTTGGCTTTGTTTTCATGGGGTTTTTCCATCTTTTCTTTTGCTGGTTTGAAGATCTCCACAGGCAAGAAAGACTCAGAAAGGATGAGTACAGTGTTGCCAAAATACGACCCTTACAATACTTGCTTTGGGAAATTAAGAAGATAAAATGAGTTTCAGATAGTGTCCTTCTAGAGCAGTCCATGTACCTGATGGCTCGGATCTAAGCCCTGTTCCATCTTTCAAGACTGTAAGAGAAATTCAGCTGAGCTCCCATGTTTTCCCCAGCCCTTCTACTTTTTTTTTTTTCCCTTCCCCCCCTGCTTTTTTCCCTGCCATTTTTAAAGCAGTGATATGAGCACTTCAAGTGAGGATGCCTCCCCAGATAAGTGGTGTGTCTGCTGGGAGCAACAGGCAGTGCTTCATTAGCTCACCTCACCAGCAGGCTTTGAAAATGGTGGGACCTTTAGCTGCTCTCAAATTGCCTTGGTTCCTGAGGAAGGCTGTAGGTGCTTGGAGGCAGATTGCAGATTGTAGCACTCCAAAGCTGTAAGTGTGGCATAAATCTGGAGCGTTCCTTTTTGGGCTGTCTGAACAGGATGGTAGCTGTTTGTAACTAACACCAGCTGGGCAGCTGTTGAGCAGAAAGATGTGGAGGACAAGAAGTATATGGTAGTGCTGAGAAGGGAGGATTGCTAATTCTCCCCTTGCCTCCTACCTGAGGAAAGATTCCTCAGCTGCTAATTAAAGGGTGCTATATTCCAATGCTCTTTTGGTTCCATTTGATTTGCAGTTTGGCAAACATGGACAACATCAGCCATGTAGTACTGAGCTCTAAAGTCCTATAGAGGAAAAATTTGATTTGAAAAAATCAGATTTCAGCAATGTGGTGATAACTCGTGTGTGATCATTTCAGTTTTAGAGAGAATGCCATTCAATTGAGGCACACAGGCAACACCTACCAGTATATCATTCTTTGTCTGCAGGTTGCATTTTAAACCATTGCAGACCATTGCTAATTTGAAACAGAAAAATACATTCCTTGAAAGTACAACTTTCCAGTCAATAGTCCTGATGGCATCTTGGAATCTGAAACTCTCAAATGGCAGCGGGCAGCCCTGAACCTTTCTTTTAATACTAGGCAGAAACAAACCACAAATAATGATAATTTGGAACTTCCTACTGTATTTTCAAATAAAAGTTCCTCATTTGATCTTAATAGGTGACTTAGGGAGGGAAAAAAGAATTGCTTCATGGCACAATTTACTTAAAATGGATTCTTCTTAATTGAATTGACTGTGTCCCTTGGGTAAATAAATAAACAACTCATGTCCTTATCTCATTGGAAATTAAAAGTAAACCAGATAATGCTTTTCGAAGTCAAACATCTTACTCTGAGGAGTTGCTGCATACTTACATTTACTTGTACCCTTAGGTGGAACTAGAGCAATATTTATATTCTCATTTATCCTTTTCCAAGCAGCCCTCTGCAGGATCAGTATCTCCAAGTTATATTATAGCTTTTACTTTTTTTTCATTTGTGTGTCCTCGAACAAAGTGTGCATGCTGACTGGTGTCAAGAGGAAGACAAATTAACTTGAGTTGCTATAGGGAACTAGAAAATGAAGTGTTCCATAACTGGCAAACAGCTTGAAATGACTGGACAAGTTCCCTCTTTATTCATCTAAAATGTGCCAGTTGTTTAGCAGAACATCCCTGATAATGCGAGTGAATTGCAGGGTAAAACCCAGTTGGATGTCATCATGTGCAGTACTTAACTAAGAGAACACAGAGGGATTTTGTGTTTCCAAGGGAAAGAATTGTCATTGTTGTCTTCTGTTTTGTGTTACTTGAAGTTCCCCAAGAAAGTTTCCTCTTAGGAGAAATAATGGAGTTTATGGTAAGAATGGTTTATGACTGCTCTTTATTTGAAAGCTTTTGTACTTCTCAAAAAATGTTTGTTCCCCATCCTGCTCACTAATTGTCTAGACTGAGGAGGTGCTAAAGAAACCATAGTAATTATACCACATGATATCTAATACCACAGCATTTACATCTTCCAAGGTCTTTGTTCCAGACCATCCACTGTGAGATATGGACAGAAGGAAATGAGAATATAATGGAAAACCATGCAAGAAAGGAAAGAAAAAAAAAAAAAACCCAAAACTGTGTTTTCACTGTTTTCCCTTTAGATAGAAATAAAGAAATGTTCCACTGCCATTTCTTAATGAGGCAAGACTTTGTGCCCTAGGGAGTGAGAACAAAGATACACAAAAAAATCACTCTGAACTAGCAGAAGGGTTGATAGGTGTAACCTGGGCCCAGTCCTTCCTACCTTTGATGTGTGGTTGCTGTGGAAGTTTAGTGCTGAGATTACACCAGTGAAGCAGGATTGCTTCAGACAAGGTCAGGACAGTATTTTCCAGGACTTTCCTCCAAGCTGTTTACTCTTGGACTTCTGGAGTTACCCCTTCTCTTGTCTCATAGACACTGCTGGTTGTTTTTGGAAATCACCATTCTGAAGGTAGGATGACTTTCTTCTGCTGAAAAGCCCCAGTGCCCTTGAAGTCTTTGCTTTAAAGTTTTGCAGGGTCGCTGTTATGTGATTGTGCTGGGGAGGGAAAAAAACCAGATTATCTGCAGGCTTGTTTGGTGCGTAAACCTGAGTTCTTTCAAGTGACATTGCCAAAAATTGCAGTTCGAATGTTAAGTCTGGCATGTGCAGGTTCTGGTTTCTTCATTGCTCAGTGGTGCATGTGACCCCTGCTATCACTGTCATTTCCTCTAAAATGCACTGGATCAGGATTTCAGACCCTGCCACTAGGGAATAATGTCTGGTATAGGACAAGTGTAAAAGAAGTTTTAAATAGTTTTTAAGGCTGTATTTATAGAAATAGCCTTTGGGACAGCTAAGGGTCTTCAAAAATCCTAATTTCCTGAAGTGATACAAAGTGCTGGCTTTGGCATCTAAGGCTGAGACAATAGTCGTCATCC
Organism: Catharus ustulatus; assembly: GCF_009819885.2. NCBI lineage: Eukaryota > Metazoa > Chordata > Aves > Passeriformes > Turdidae > Catharus > Catharus ustulatus. Next base: position 17,106,814 of record NC_046227.1, read on the forward strand.
CATTTGCCAGCAAAAAGCCTGAAGTTAAATATGTCACAAAGTTCACTTAAATCTAGACTAGCAACATCATGAAACATCAAGTAGGTATATACAGCCTGCATCACAGCTGGTGCAGCCGAGCCCCTGCTGGCAGCATGTAGTGATGGGGAACAGGTGAAGAAACACCTTTAGACTCCCACAGTGCATGGGGATGCTTTGAGGCATTGTGAGAGAGAGCCAGGAGTTACCAGCTCACAATTCATCCTCCATAAGGAACTGTGCTGGGTCTGTTGGGACTTGGCCCACAGACCAACTGGAACCATTGGGCCCTACCAAAATGCCCGTGACTAATCTTTCCTACCTGAAGGGACCCATGCTGTAGTGTCCCACTTAGTCTGGGGCAGCTCTAAGTTTTCAGGCCCAGCAGGAGGGTTTTTAGCAGGTCTGCTGCTTTTCTCTGTGTTCTTATCTTCGGTCGCCGCTGTGGTACAACCTCTCAGGAAAGCCAGCCAACTTTGCTGAATAGTCTGGAAATTGGACTGTAAGGCATTTCTGCTCTTTTAGCAGCACTGTTTCAGCCAGCCATGCTTCCAAGTACACATTCTGGGGTTTCTGTTGAGCGTAGGTAATGCCCTTGGAACCATAAGCCATAAAATTAGCTGTAAGTGTAAATGTAATTTTTCATTTCTTTACTGTATACTTGGCCTTTTGCTTGTGGGAGAGGAAAGAAGTAACAAAACACATGTAGAGGAAGATGCACACAGATGTTTGCATGTTCAGTTATAGTTGTGTGTTGAACTTCTGCTAATGAGAGAGACTAGGTACCAAGCTGTTTTGAGCCAGAATGTCATACTACTACCTCTTCTTTTGAGCTCAGCCTTCACATTTGGGCTATCCTGACTGTCAGTTCCCAAGCATGTTATGGGAATTTGCATCAGAAGTCCTGCTCCTTTTATTTGTCTGGCTATGGGGGAACAACAAGAAATTAATGTACAGTAATTTCACGACTATAAGGTGCACCGGACTATAAGGCGCACTTCCGGGTTCGGACCAAAATTTTAGTCAAAATGATGTGCTTTATAGTCGTGAAATTACTGTACTCTTTTGAGGCAGAGGTGCTGGTTTGTCTTGTGTGTGCATTCTCTTGGTAACTGACTCAGTTTCAGCAATTGATGAAACCAGGTTTTGATGAATGGCAGTATAGGGTGTTTTATTTCCTAATCAGCAGTTTACTCCCTAAGACAGGTGAGCTGCGACTAAACATTGCTTTCTCTCAGGTTAGGCATAGTCTATGCGCAATGAATTGGTAACCCCAAGTCTGCAAGACAGAAGTTCCTGCTCAAAATGCCATTGCATGACTTCCATGCTAAAAGCCATCATGAAGTAGTCAGATTGTCAGCAAGGATTGAGACTGCTCCCTGATGGCTAATGAGTGATCCTTTTAGGCCAGGGCCAGTGGTGGGCATAGGGGTGTGAGCAGTCTCGCTTGGATGTGTCCCATGTGGCTGCCCCTCACATGTAGGTGAGATGTAGGATTTGACAAGGCTGAGTTTTCTTCACTAAGGAAACAGAGAATGCTAGTGTCCAAGGCTGTTACCTGGATGGTTTTCATGGACTCTGCAATTCTCTGTCGCTCTTTTAACTACTGCTCTCTGAAATCACAGTGGCAAAATCTCCTGATTCATAGTAATTGCACAGGTAATTAAATGATAATGTGATATGCAGGGTATATACATAGGGATATACTGAGCCTCCCTTTCTTCTGGCTGTTTTTGGGAGAATATAATTGTCAATAAATATCAGTGAAACAAAAAGATGTCCTCTGATCTTGCTCACCTTACCTGGACATACTTCAAATCAGTATGGGATTTCTGGCACTTGTAGCTAAGCAAAGAATAAAAATCTCCTCTGTTACAATCAGCTTCTCTGCTGTGTATTTTATAATTACCCAGCAGCTATGCATAGACTCCCATCTGTGGCTATATTTGGCATCCAGTTATTCCTGATGTGGAATATACCAGTTCCCAAAGATGTGGACTTGCTTTCCCTTTAAAAAATAATTAAGAGGGCATGAGCTTTGGCTAGGAGATTCAGAATGTAAAGGGGAAATAAACTCAGCATCAGTAACAGCTTGATACTGTATGACGTATGTCAGATGAAAAATTACTCTTATCAATGAATATTGTGGATGTCTAAAATGTGTGATGTTCTGGTAGATCATGATTTCTAAGGTGTAGATTTATCTTTATTTGCATGTACATATATGTATCCATGTATATATATGTATACAGATGTTGATGGAAAGTTTGAATATAAAATATTACTCAGATTCAAGTGTGATAGTTTAAAACTTATTGATGTTTTTTGCTGAAATAACCAAATCTATAAATTTGTCATCAAATATTCAGTTGAATACTTTGAAAACTTTGACTCATGTGAATAGCTGAAGAGAAGTTGCTTGATAATAGATATATTTTAACTTTACCATCATAGCAATGCTTATGTGTTGAAAAAAGGTACTTGAAGTATAGCAAACAGCTAGGCAGATTTTACTGGATAAAAAGTGTGGAAAATATCCTTTGGAAAGATAGCATGGATTGTTTCTCTCTTGTTTGACCTGCTGAGTGAGTTCATATTCTTTGATAAGGTCAAAGATCTTATGTTCCAAGCTTATTGTATAAAAAAAGCTGCAAACTAAGAAATCAGGTTTTATGTGAAAATAAGTACTGGAAGCCACAATCAGCACTCTTATTAAAACTGCTTTTTTGGTTCCTGAGAACATACTAAGGCTATTAGAAATACCTACAATGATAGGGACTTCCACACAAATAGAGTTCTCAGTTTAGAAATGTATGTAATTACATACATATGTATAATATATATATATATATAAAATATATGCACTGCAGGACTCTTCTTCAGGAGTTTGTTAATGTCTGTTAAAGGAGCAGGGAGGAAAAGTAACTTTGAGAGCAAGGTTTGTCAGTTCAGCAGTTTTTACTCAAGTCAAAAACTACATAGGCATTTCTAGGCAAAAGCACATTTTCCTAGGAATGGCTTTTATTTATGTGGCTGTCCTCTGAAAGGATAGCATGTGGCTAAATGCAGGGGTGACAGCTGAAAATATAATCTCATAGGCACATAGGTGTGTAAAAGGGCTTTAGTCCAGAATTTGTTGAGTTTGGAATGGGGGATTCACTGTTTTCAGACAGGACTGGCATAGAGTAAAAACTCTTCATTTTCCACATAGACATGACTGGAGAGTAGCAATCTACCAGAATATTTTTGATCATCAGATTTTGTTCACATCCTGGATAAGGGACAAAATAGAGGCCCTGCTTTATTTGGTATGATTCTCTCCACCCCCTAGGAATGTCTTAATATTTCATCGTTTTGAAGAAATGTAGTGGGCAACATTAAATATTTACATCTCTCTGAAGTCACACAGATGCCACCAGGATACCTAGCTCTACATCACACATGCTCTAATTCACCCCAAACACCCACTGTTTACTAATCTGCAGCCCCCGTCTGTGCCGATAATGAGAAAGAGGAAATGGAAACAGCAGGGATTATATGCTACTGAGAAGTCCCAGTTTCTGGTTGTAATTCTTTCAACAAACTCTTGCCGACTGTGCTCCTGCTTTGAAGTTTGAACACCTCTGTATTAGTGCTGGGCTCTGGTGATCTGTCTGACAGATCTGGGCTTGGTTGGTTTATTTGTGGTTGCACATTCACGGTTCCACACGATGGTTTACTCTTGCACTTGCCTGTGTTGTGCCTGCTCAAAGCTGGGGCAGTACAGATTGTTTTGCCCAAGCACTGAGATATTAGTTTCTCACATTTGCTGGTGAAAGGCTCCAGATAGCAAACAGTCTCCAGCATATCCACTGTTGTTTGTTGTGTATAGTCATATTGGTGAATGGGGTGAGTTTCCATATAGTGAATAGATAGGGCCCATTTTTATAAGGCAAAAGCTATGTGTTGGGTTTGAATGCTGGGTTTCAGCATGCTCTGCTAGTCTGGATCATCATGTCCAGTATACTCAGATGTGTGGATAGTGCAAGTTTCTAATCTAAACCAAAACCCTCAGAGCCCATGATTGCATTCTTACCCCATAGCACAGGACAAGCAAATAATTTGTGTAAATAGCTTTACATCAGTGTCTATTAACATCCTTTTGTAGCTTATCTGTCAGGCCACTGTGCAATTGTGACTTGTTATTGCTGCTGGGGTGGGCCTTTATTTGTAAATCAAATACTGTTTGATCTCATGGCAAGTGAGGGGAAGTCAATTTATGGCTTTAAAAACAACTTGTGCCATCTGCAGGGTCACTAACACATGTACCCAGGTGTACATAAAGGAGAGCTTCAGGTATTCTTTCCACTCAGAAACTAAAGAGATGTTTTTGTTGTGTGTGTGTATATATATATATATTTAAGGTGAGGCATAGCATTAGTTGCAAGATGACTGCCAAAAACCCCTGTTGGAATTTGGCTGGCGCCTTTCAGAGGAGCAAACAGATTCCTCATCTGTGACAAGGGTGGAGAAATAAATGGTTTGTTTACAGGGGGTGGAATTTATCATGCTTCAGATGTTTCCCTTCTCGTGGTAGTGGTCCCCAGTCGGAGTTGACAAGTGCTGTGGTGTCGCTGGTGACTCAGCAAGCCCCGCTGTGCGAGAGCTCTGTGGACACGGTGGGTCCCCAGTGTCACACAGCTGCCTTTGCTGTCCCTGCAGTGCCTCTCCCTGGCCCCACTGAAGGGCGTGCAGCACTCTGAGCTTGGCTGGAACAACACCCTGGGAGGCTGTTTGCTTTGGGCATGGATTAAAGGGGGCTGTGAGGCTGCTGCGAGTTACCTGCTGGGTGAGCAAATTCCTCCCATCTTGAACCACCCCAAATGTCTGGGGGGATATAAAAGTGTATTTGCCCCACCAGCAGCTCCAAGCACGTCTCTGGCACAGTCCATTGTGTGTGACTGATCCTCACAGAGAGGTTGACACATTAAAAGTGACTTTGTAAACGTAGTCCCTCTTAAAATGGAGAGAAATAACCCATCTCTTGTGAGGGATCCAGGCTGTCTGAAAGCTCCTGGGGGAGCAGCTGGGTGAGGACAAAGAGGCAGTGTGCTGAGAGCAAGCATGGCCACTTCCTGAACTCTTCAACTTCCCCTCAGCGCCTCTGGAGCTCGGGGTCCGGCGTATCATGTCTCTGCACGCTTACTGAGGGGAAAATACTTAAGCTGCATGAGCCTCACAGTGCTCTCAAGTGTCTTCCAGTGTAAATAATACCTTGACCATTTGGCCCAAAACCTTCCATGGGGGCAGAGCAGGTGCATCTGCAGACATGTGTTTGCACATGCTTTCCTATTACAGCTGCAGGAGCTTAGAGGGGCATGCACAAGAAGGGTGTGTATGTGTGTCTCATGCAAAAGCATCTGTTTTATGGGCTGGTTTGTTGGGGCTTTTTCAGTCATGTACATATTTCCTTTTGTGTGGGTGTCCTATGCATGTTTACACATAAAATACTTCCATCTTTTATTAGATGGGAGTAATTTGTTTAACACTTAGCTGCTGCTCTGTAAATCCTGTTGTTGCTGTCTCTTTGCCAGAGGTCACTACTCTCACATCTCTGTGGATAGGACGATTCTCAAAACCATTGTTACTCCATTTCCAATTATTTTAATCCACTGATACAAATTATTGGAGCTAGTTTGGCTCATTTGATAGTAATGGACTAGTGAGTAGTGGTAAGAAGCCCTGAGGCAGCAGATGGGAATGTAATCCCTGGCTGGTGGACACCAGGAGGCTGCTCACAACATTGATGTCTTCATCTGGAACAGTTTAATTATAAAGATGACACTTCAGTGGAAACCTCTTAATTTATGTAGAAATTGCATAGAATTCATCTACCCCTGGGCAAAGAAGCAGCTCTGATTGGCTTGCTCTGGGTCTCTCACTGTAGCCATGGTTTTGTGTGACAGCCTGGGAAGTGGCAGAGCCAGCTTCCTACTAGCACTTGTCTGGTTTTGCCTGAAAGTGAGGAGGGGGGAAAATCTAATGAGCTTTTGACCCCTGGATCAGCTCCTCAGTGTGGTCTGTGGCACAGGCTGTGGAACCACTGTGCCAACACACTTCAGGCATCTGTGGGGATGCAGTGGGAGAACTGAATGGTGGAGACAGGACAGCCACAAATGAGTGTTACTGCCAAAATATTTGCATCCCAAATTTGCAGCATCACTGTCTGTTCACTCTCTTCCTACCTTGAAGGTTTCACATTCACATTTAGGTACAGCTAAAGCAAATCTGTGTCCCAGCAGAGATCTTTCCAATTAGACTGTAAGGGAACCCCTCTGGGTTTGTAACCCACCATTTTCACACAGGCCTTTCCAGGCTGATTAGTCCCTCAGGAATTGTCTGTTGTTATTTAAGCTTTCACTAAGTAAAGGAATGTGACGTTTGTGTTCACCCCCTCCGTTAGCTTGATTGGTGAGTGTTTAGTGTTTTCCACAAGAACATCTTCCAGCAGAGCAGTATCTCCTTGCTGACTCTGGTGTGAGCATTCTGCCTCTACTGTCATGTGTTAATCTTCAAACTTTATTTCCAGACTGTGTCAGTATTCTGCTGGTGGTGCACTTAGGGTAAGATTGCCATTCCAAAATTCATGTGTCTTAAAAAAAATAAATTCTGGTAAAGCATTACCTGTTGACTAGTCCTGTAAACATAGTACTCTTATCCAGGACTTTACTGTCCTTCCTTTTATGACATATGTTCAGACCTGCTTGCCCAGTACTAGATAACAAAATGCACACTGCTATAAATGAGAAAATCTCTATTCTTCTGAAGACAAACTACTTAGGACTCAAACTTCTGTTTACAGTGTTCAAATGAAAGTATTTCTGAAAATTGCTGATTCCTGCATCTGATCGAATTCATCAATTCACTGTCACTCTGAACATTTGATAAACAAATACCCTTGAACTGAAATTTCCCACGCCTGCAGTGTAATTACATTCTCCACTACTGCATTTGTTTCCCCTTTAAAAGAAGTGGGGGAGGGACTCTGAGTGTACTGTGGCAGAATCACATTCAGCATTTGGTATTAATATATAGTACAAAAAGGTCCATTGAATCATGGAGTGACTCAGAAGGCAGTAGAGGAGGGCTTTCTGGCTATGCAGAAATGTCAGTGGTTCAACATCAGATCAGAAATTTCTTTAACATGTTTTGAGGGACAGTTAGTTGTTTCATCTGATGTTAAAACGCAAGTGAAGTGAGTCTAGCAAGGTGCGGTGGGGAACTGTGTGTCACATGCTCCTCTACAGGAAACGAGACTGGAGCTGCTGGGGAAGTTCAGAACTGGGTGACCTCCAACGGATTCAGATAGCACAGGTTGGTTCTCTTAAAACATCTCTTTATCCGTTCTGCAGGGGCTCTGCACATGTATGGTCACTGATTTTTTTGGCTGCAGTGGATGAGGAGTGGTCTGTATGGCAGTTGTGGTATTGGGTAGTAAGCAGTGTGGGATTTCAGAGCAGAACTCTACAGGGCAAAAATAGGAAGCTCATCTGTGGGTTAGCTAAGTTTGTGCAAAGCTTGGAGCCTGCTTTGCAGCACCAGCAGCAGTGTGGACCTGAGTCTCGTTAGAAGTGTGAATGAAAGCTCCATCTTGTTAAGACTTTCATAAAGTAAGTTAAAGGTCTGGGTTTTTAATAGATGTGTTCAGTGTTAATACCAGAAAGCACTTTTCCAAGCAGAGGTTAAAATCATTGACTACAGTGAAAACTTCGCTTAGTTTGTTTTGGCTGTACCAAATGTGTAGCTCTTCTCATTGATTTTACTGGTGTAGTTTCTTGTTAAGGTGTTCTCTCATTCCTGGTGATTTCTATTGAGAAATTGCATCCTGGCTTTTCTGTGTGGGGGGTTTCAACTTTGGAGCGATTTGCATCAGGAATGAAATGAAGCTAAGTTGGTGCTGGAGAATTTGGGAGCTCTCAGAAGGAGACTTTTTAATGGGATGTATGTTTTGTACTCTGGCACAAAGATAGATTTGTTACTTTTAGATTTACTAGGCAATTGTGATTAATCACAAATCTTAAGTGCAAAGTCGGAGTGAAAGTTACAAAGAAAACAACCCTCAGGATAAAATGTTCAATACAGTAGTAAGTGTGCAGAAACTGAACTAAAACTAAATCCCGGTGTGGGGTGCACGTGGTGCTAGGAGAGCATGGGGAGGAGGTGGTGATGGCCCCACAACCAGCTCCAGCAGTGGTGGCTGGAGCCAAGGTGCTCCCTCTGCACAGAGAAACCCCCCTGCTCGCCAAGGGTCACAGCTTGTGAGGCACAGGGGCTTGGACAGGGATGGTGGCAGCAGTGTCACATGAAATCCAGCTGCTGAGGCCATTAAAATTAGAGATTTCAGTGTCAGGCAACAAGTCCTAAAGCTGCCCATGCTTCTTCCCAAATATTTTTTTGAATATTTCCCTGGCTGTGTAGAAAAACAGACTAATTTGCACAGCTCTTTCACCCTCCTCATGCCCACCTAGTGCACTAATCTTGGTCTCTGTGTAGAAACATCTGTGTGAGATGAACGTGGTGGCTCACGGGGGCCACGCTGCTGCTGCCTCCTGCACGTGGGGCTGGATGCTGCACCTGACCCTGCTGCAGGGCATGGAGGGTCTTGGCAAGCTGGGAATAGCAGGGCCCTGTTCCTGGGCAGTTAAACAGCTCTGTGGCTCAGCCTTGCAAAGCTTTGCTCTCGTATTTCGAGTTTTGGGGCTTTTTATGCAGAGAAGGCTTTGGCCTCAGCTGAGCACCACCTCTGCTTCTGTAAAACCAGCAAGTTTTCAATAAGCCAAAGTTCTGCCCTAAATCAGCCCTTCTTATATATTAGAGTTTATAGCCTTCACTAGAGCACTGTTTAACTAGGAATGTGATTTAAAAGCAATTTAGTAAAATCCCACTGCAGACATTTTCATTTCAGCCTAATCCTGTCTTATAGCAGCTCATCTCAAATAGATTAGGAGTTGTTTTAAGCTAAATATAGTGGCTTGTAAATAATATATTTGAACCTCCATGCGGTGGCTTGTGCCAGGTATTTGAAATGGAATTAAAAAATAAACTGATACACATTCCTAAATAAATAAACCCTGACACTTCTACTCTGCTACCAGAAGTGAACATAGGCAACCAGGATTGAAAGAGCAGGAGAGTTGTTGAAGAGGGGGGATTTCTGAATGGGCCTTTCCAGCAGCTTATATAATGAAAACCAGGGAACGAATGTTTCTTCCTCTAACAAATTAAAAAGGAAATCTGCAAAAAGAGGAAAGGGAATAAAGAGTACAGACTAAACAAAATGAATTAAATATGCATTGGAATGAGAAAGAAGGAAACCAAAAAGAGAAAATAATAAAAAATGGAACCAGATGGGGACAAATCCTGTGCTCAGGAAAAAAAGATCTACTCTTCAGAAGGAGAGACTATATACATATGTTTGTGTATATATCATCTATGGAAGAAAAATTCATTTTTCTGTGTGCTTCTTTTAATTGTTTGCTTGTTTCTTTCCCTTCAACAGTTCTGATATAGAAGTTTATTGATTAGAGGGAGCTTCAAAGTTAGATGAAAGCATTATTGAAGAATCTTCAATTCTGCAAATAAATGGAATAAACCACTTAATGTCATCTTAATCACTGGCTGGTTTTACTCCCCGAAAACTACATGGCTGCATTGCACTGTTGGGCTTGTGTCCACTGTGCACTTGGATCCATAGCACAGGGTTATTCTGTTCTCTGCAAGGGAAGGAGTAGGAGTTAAGATGTGCAACAGCAGCTAATGCAAACCGGAACTGCACGGGCCAGCTTCAGAGAGTTTAGAGCAGAACCCCCTTGTGGGTTTCGTTTCACCACATGGTGTATGCAAATGAGAGGGACTGGGGTCTTGGGACTGATTTCGAAATAGAAGTAAATCTGTAAAATGCTGAATGGCTACTGTTTTTACATTTTATTTTAAAATTACTGGATTTTTAAAGGTTTTGTTTTGTTGGTTCTGATACTAATTACATCAAATGGTCAAGTGTATTTTTTGCAGGTCGAGTGTATTTTGGGACATTATTTGCAACTCATCTGTCACATCTTCCAGGCTGTTGCCTCTCGTTTTCTTCCCCCCACACATTTATTACAGCTCTTGCATGCGTTTTCTCTAGCTTCAACTACAGAAACCTCCTAATTACAAAGCTAGTTCTTGAACCATGTCTCTCTGAGGAGCAGCTCTTGTAGTGGATAACTCTGTTTACTCTTGCCATCACATCCTTGGCTTTTTATGCCTTTCTGTTTTACTCTCACCGTTTATATTGGCTTTTACTATGTATGCAGAATGTGCAGGATTTCTCCTTATGCAAGGAAGTACATAATGGACACGTACTCAGGTTCTGTGATTCCCAACAGGTCACAATTAATAGTTCTTTTCCTTTCTCCCTTGCAGGATTGTACAACCTGGGAAATGTTATTGCAATATAACTAACTTCGGAAAGTGAATTCTGGACTGAATTGACCAGACCTCATATTCTATGCAAGCATCTCCTACTGGTGACCAGGTACAGAGCCTGTGGGATTTGCAGGGAGGGGTGGGAGTGGGTGGCAGTCATGGTGTGAGCAGCAGCACAGGAAGTGCCTTGCTGTGTGTCATTCCTGGCCTGTAAGAGCTGGAAACCACAGAGCCATCTCACATCTTAGGCTGCAGTGGGACAGTACAGGAGTCATTCTTCTCCAGGGCAGGATTAGTGGCACACCAGTTTACGGGGATGCTCTTATGTGCCACACCTTTCCTAGGGTCAGATTTAGGTGCCTTAGGTCACATCAGATTTTATGCCAAATCCATAAGCTTTTAGCATGTGCAGTGTGTTGTTTTCTGTTTGGGTTTTTTTTTTTTCCATTCCAGTAGTACAAGGCTAACAGTGAAGGGATTTAAGGCTTGGAAGTAGGTCAGGAGACCTAAGGTATGATATGACCAGGCACAATCAATCTGTAGTTGTCCTGACTTAAAGGAGATGACATTACACTTGAAAACTGCACAGTGAGGCCTGCAGTGTTTATAATTTGATGATAATGAACAGGTATAGTATGAGAAGGTTTATGAAACACATGGTTAGTAAGAAAGAAAGAAGAGTGAGTTTACTTTTAAAAAAAAAAATTTTTAGTGTATTTTTAAATTGAATTTTGGTTTAATTTTTTTCTTGTTGTAGCAGAGGCTCCATCAGAAAGCATGTGCTGTAGATGGGCTGTAGTGTACTGATCTAGAGCTGGTGCAGTCCAGCAGATCAAGTATTTCCTTATGTCAAATGCTTTGTGTTGTGAACTCCAACTGTGACTCCCATATGGTTAGAAGCTGATGCTGGGAGGGTCCCAGAGTAGTTTGGGATTTTGGTTCTCTGTAGATATGAGCACAGAACCGTCCAGGGTTTCTTCTAGATTAAGTTTATAGCTAGTCCATGGGGATTGATGCTTTGATGTAGTTTCAGTAGTGCACTTGCTTTGGAAACCACAGTCTGGAGAAATCTGATGCTAGGCTTGGGAGATGTGAGAGGGAAGAGCTGGCCCCACAAACAGACAAATGTCTCACTTCATGGATCCACAGCTCTTATCAGGCGTGATGGACTGGTGCTGGATGAGGGTTGGTGCAAAGACTATTATTTGGAGGATTATTCCGTAAGACCAAAAAAAGATGGTTCTACTGTGTGGTCAGTAGTCAAACATACCTGTTTGGGTAGGAAGGGATGGCCTCTTCAAAGAACAGACACCTGCAGATAAGGAAAATTAGTATTTTTAAACTGACATTTCTAAACTTACAATACAATACAGGGATAAAGATGGTGCATTGTCACTCTCACCCATTTCATATGAAATGGGATTATGGAAGGTCCCAGGAACAGCAGTAATGATGACAGCAAATTACCACCTGTGAGGAAAGGCTGGAGGAAAGGAAATACGATTGCTTAGCCTGAAGAGAAGTTCAAAGAGACACGTAACCAGTTCTCAAATAACCATGAAGAGGAAAGGAATAAATTCTTTTATGCATCACTTGTAAATAGTGCGAAAAATAGTAAATGAAATCACAGTAAACGGAGATCTAAATAAAGTACTGGGAAAAGTTTCATTAACTGTTAGGATAGCATGATAGATGTCAGGGATATTGCAGATTTTCCATCAGTGGAGATTTTTAGAGAAAAAAGATGAATACTGCCAAGAATGATATAATCCATGGTGACTCAGGGGAAGGAAGCGTAGATGCCCTCTTCCAGCCCTGCTGTCTGTTATTCTGTATTTCAGTCTCCTTGTTGACAGTGACTTTGAATTTTTCTGGTTATTGATGAAAATTGAGTAGTTATTTTAAAGGCAATAAACACTTCCGTATGGAGTATATTTCATACTCCACTCTTCAGGGAGGATGTGGAAAATGCTGTTTCTGAGTTTCCTGAGGAGGTCTTTCTCTTAGCAGTAAACAGATAAAATGAGTGCATTAAAAGGCAGGCTCTGCTGTTTCCTCAGGTGAACAGTTGTGGGAAACAGAGAATTGCTCATTTGTATCACAGATCTCAGAAGTCTGGTACTAATGGCAAACTTTGAATTCATGCTGGCTACACAAACCAGCTTGATGTGTGTTGAGCAGCATTCCCTAATAGCAGGTTTTTATGGATCATGGCTCACCTGAAGAAACGTCTGGCTGCAGAGTTGAGGCTTTGTTGACACAGCAGTCCTGGTACAGCTGCTGTACCCTCTCTGTGCAGAAGCAGGGCTTTTTCTCTGTGTGGTGGTGCCTGGACTGGCATTCCCTGTGAGCCTGCCTGCTCACAAGGGCCTCGGCAGATGTGGAAGAAAACAATGATCCCTGCACCATCATTTTTTGAGGACTGCCAGTCATCAGGACTGCAGTGTAAAAGAGAAAGTAGAACTTCATGAGACTAATAATGTCTTAGGACCTGGTAAAACCAATACGAAGCGTTCTATCTGCTGTGAGTTTGATCCAGATACTACAGCTCTCTGAGTTTAGAAAAAATTTGCTTTTCATCTGGAAGCTTGTGGCCTCAGATTTGAAGTGGCTCTTAAATTCATCAAATTACAAATTACAGTTTTGAAAGCAAAGATGTTAGGAGTTATAGGTCAGTCTGCCATATGCTAAATTTAGCCTTCAAATTTAGTTAAAATAAAGTTTGGTTTTACCACTGCAAGCTAACTAAATTGTTCAGCCAGTTTGATCAGGGTTTTGGCCATATTTACAGGATTCAGCAGATGTGATGATAACTTCAGGGTTCAACAACTTTGACAGCCACTCTCATTACAAATAAATTTAAGAGGAAATGGGTTGCCACCCTCCGATACCTGCTGTTTCAGGGCACCTGCACTGAGCACTACAGCCTGCAGGGACCAGTTTTTCTCTTCTGAACTGCTGGTAGATTGGCAATAGCAAGGAAAAATTACAGCAGTTCTCTGGAGTAAGTGGATTTACTGAATGTTCTAAAGAGGAAATGCAAGTGCTGAATGATAGTATGTGGCTGCTTTTGGTTTTGTGGGTATGTTTTCATGGCAGTGGTATGTCATACGTACTTTTTTTTTAGCTTGAACTACACTAAATTACTACTTTCATGCAATAAACCTGCATTTGGAATACCAGCAGAAGCTCAGCTAGACCTGCTATCTTGAATGGAGGCCAACAGGTGCCAAACCCATCTATTCCCTGTGTCCCAGTGGGTTCCTGTGCCTCAGAGCTGCCAGCTAACCCAGAGGTGCCATGCTGGCTGGGCATCACTTACAAAGCACTGGCAAGAGCCAGGAGCCACTGCTCACCCTGGAGCAGCTGGTTGAGGCAACTTGTCTCTCCTCAGGCGAGGCTTGTGGCTTTTACACAGTTCAGGCAAGATGTGGATTTGTCCCTCTTGGCATATTCACCTTCCTGGCATGTCTGATGTGGCCTCAAGAGGCTGTCACTGCAGTGACCTGAGCCCCCTGGTAAACCCCTGCCCTCCAGGGCAGGCACCCCAAAACACTCTCTTTTAACATATGCTGTGAGTATTAAGTGCAGGGGTGCTGTATGTTTCCAGCCTGAGTAGCTGCAGTAGGCAGTGTAGCTGTGCTGTTTTCCCTCGCAGGAAGGCAGTCCAGGACATGCCTCCTCCTTTGTGTAGGGGGAGATCGACTAGTTTGTGTCCTAGGCTGTGAAAGACTTTGCCCTGACTATTTTTTTGGCAGAATTCATTAATAATCATTCTTTCCAGCTTCTCCTCTTGCTTACTAGCTAAGTACTTGCCATGTGCAGCTGTAAAAAGTTGTTTCCAAAGAGAAATAAACTGGAGCAAAAGCTTCAGTAATTGGAGATGGAGAGGAAAGCAGAAGGGCGTTTTCAACTTCTTGTCCTTGGATGCTTTTTGTTTGCTTTGTGCCATGCTTTAAACTAGAGCCCTTCACAGGACCGTGCCCTCTTGCTTGTCTGCATCTGTGTCCTCCCAGTCCTAGCTGGAGTAGCACCAATTTGCCTGTGTCCCTTGTGGGACAGTCAGGACCAGTCAGCCCTGTCAGAGAGCCCTGTCAATCAGAAGTACATCAAGATAGAAATCTCTTCAAGTCGTAAACTTTGAGAAGACATAAAAATAGTTTCCCTTCTCTCTCTTTTTTTTTTTTACCCAAACCCCACATTATTAAACACAAACAAATTTTAGTGCCTCTTCAGGTAGATCAGGGAGTTTAAATTCCTGCATTGTCTTTCATGTAACATTATAATTGCTTTGAGTTTGAAGGAGCCATAGACTGATGAAAAACAGAACTGATACCTTGCCATTTATTAGATAATTGCCAAAACAAGTAGAGAAGCTTATTTCATAAATGAAATCTTCAGAAGCTATCTTTACTTGCGGGGCTTGCAACTGAATGATGAAACCTTAGATTAGTCACAGACAACTTAACTGTGTGCTCCTCCTGTAGGTGATTAATTTGGCATCACCTGCTGCAGATGTGTGCTGTGTACTTGGATGCATATGTGTGAATTTCATAGTCCCCATATCACTGAGTATTCAGCTAAAGGCCTGGGTATATAATCTGAAACCTCCAATTCAATGTTATCTCACCTATATTTCATAAATGTATGTGCTATATAAGTCTCAAGTCCTGCTGCAAAAGCAGATGAAAGGATTTATGTAAAAATGGCTTTAAAGAGCTGTTGTGAGTAAAATTTTTATTGTAGCTCTGTTCTAGTAAATGAAACAAAGTGTAATTGTGGTTGGTCAATACTTTGATCTCAGCTTGGCTTATAATGATATAAATATGAAGAATATTGGTATTGCCTGGATTTTGTTCTTTGCATTTTGGCAGCTTATTTATGAAATAATTGAAACGTCTCTTAGCTGTACCTTTCTTTTCCAAGTGACTTTTGACATTTTTTTTCATGCCAAAAGCAGTGTTGGAAATACTTAACAGAAAAATTCATCGTTGTATTACTCAGGATGTTTTCCAGATTGGACCAAATGGAAATTGTCGATGATAGGAACAGCACATGAGTATTGCTGGTGTTTGCACACATGCAAGGCTAAGCTCTCTTCTGTAACCTGTGGAGAGGTGTTCAGTGTGCTGTGGTTGGATTTTGACTGCTTTGCAAAGAGAAACTAAATCCAAACGGAGGAGGAAGAATTTCAGGTTTGTCCTTCCACTGCTTCAGCTGCAGATGGAATTCTGAGCAAGCAGCCACCAGGGCGTCAGACTCCTTGCCTGGGGATGTCTCTGAACACTAGTCCATGGGTTCCAAAAGCCTCTGGGTTGGAGCTGACCTTCTGCAGGGCACTCAGCAGGCCAATAATTTGCTTTGGAGCTGCCCTTCCCAAGGAGTGAGTCTAGAGCAGGAGATCCTCTGCAGGGTTTCTGTACGTATTTCCATTAGGAAGTGGTTCCTTTTGTCCAGTAACTGATGTTGGAGGCAGGGAAGTGCTGGTCAGCTCAGAATAAGACATGTGATGGATTCAGCGGTTCAGTACTCAAGAAGAAAAGATGAATTTTTATTGTCCCTGCTGGTAGTCTGCTTTAGCCCTAGAACTTCAACTGGAAGCCCTCATCATTTATCATACAGATTCTCATTCAGATTTTGCATCATGTCTTCCTCTAAGTCTAAGAAGACTTCTTAGATCAGGAATGAAACCAGAGCAGTTCCTATCAGCTAAGGACAGGTGGTACTATTTTTTCTTTTTCTTTATGAAAAAATTACTCTTAAAATGAAGTATTTCTTGTAGTTCCAACACAGTATCAGTATAAAATCTGGAGTTTTTTTAAAAAAGAGGGGAAATTATGGTCAGATTTAGTAGATTTTTATATATTATGCAAAGAACCAAACAATGTAGAGATAATAGCAACCTTCAGTCTGCTTTACTTAATGGTTCCTTAGTGGTTATCTAGTCTGTTAGTTTTGTACAACCCTTCTAAAGGTAGTTTTTGAGTTTACTTACTGAACATTTTTTAATAGCAGTAGTGCTTCCTCTGTCTATATCTCTGAAGTTGCAGAAGTTTATTGCTGGATTACAACCAGGCAGATAATTGGGTGGTGCAGGAGCATAACACTTCGGCTTTGTTTTTAATATGGATTAGAACAAGGCATCATTTGCCAGTACGGTCAGGATATCAGGTGATCCTGTAATTTCATATGTGCAATAATGTGTTTTCAGTAATATTACTGCTTTTCTTTGTTGTTTTTTAATTGATCCTTTTCAAACCAAAAAGTGCATGGTAAGATATTTAAGATTAAAATTAATCTCTTATCCTTGACTTACCTTCTGGTTGGGATTTTTTATTGCTTTGGATGCAATTTCTAAAGTTTTGGAGACCATTTGGAACAGATAATGAACTTTTGGCCACAGTATCTTGAGTAGTTTGGGATGAACTAAGGTTGGCTCCAATGTGAAGAAGGGGCGATTGAAGTCCCAAAGTTTGGGGAGGAATTGTTTGCTCAAGAAAACCCTCTTTGCTTCAGGTTACTTTTTGTCCCCTCTTTTTTCCTCCCCTTTATTATTTCCATCCTGATTTTAAAGTCTCTTCCACAGATTTGTTTTTATATTACCCAGAACCTTTGAAAATAATTACTGAAACCATAGCAGCAGATCTGAAAGCTTTCCGAGACACAGTATGAACTGGAGAGCAGGCCAAACCTCAGAGGGCAGAGGCTCTTTTCCAAGCAAGGAAGAATGGATACTGAGAGTTTCTTTGGATGTTTGTGCAAACGTGTGCTTGGTTGTCCAGCTTCTGCATGTGTGGATGCCCAGTGTACATTGAGCAGCTTCATGTGTATCAGCACTTTGGGGGTTTGAAAGTGATAGTAATTTATTACTACAAGCTATAATGTAAAATTTGTAAGGGAGAGTAATTTTGTAGCTGTTCTCAGAGGAGGATCTAAGATAAAATACCTACCTTGGTAAATACTGAAAGTATGCAACATAATGGTATATTTTGTGTATGTTCATTTATAACACAGTAAACTGAAAATTTTCAATTGTTTTATTGCAGACTTGGACTAATTCCTTAATCCATGTCTATTTGTAAAAAAGTAAAAAAAGCCCAACAGAGTCTACAAAGAACTTAACTTTTCCTGGCCAGGTTACTGAAATAAGCCTTTCAAGGGCAGATCAAATGCTGTTTTAGAGCTTTTTGAAGTGGAGGTCAGAGAAGGTTTATGAACACAGAGGATACAAGTCATATGCAGAATGTGTTCTCATTTAGTACCTAGTCAGTTAATAAGATGTGGTGTGGGTTTCTGTTCAGTTTGTGGTTAGAGAGCAGGGCACAGAGGGTAAGTTGTGGGGACTTTTTCAGGTTGTGGTCCTTGGAGACAGATGGCAGTGTATCTTGCTGGTTGCTCTCCCCAGGTTCATGCAGCAAGGTACCAGCAGTGCTGGACACAAGGCATGGCATCTCAGTGCAAACTGTGACTGTGGTCCTTGCTCCACCAGCCTTCCTGGTCCAAAGGATGGTGCTGTGGCGGTCAGTGCCAGCCTTGCTTGTTGACTGTGACCCTTCTCAAATTCATTACTTATGTGCAAATATGATTTGGTGCCTCACAAATGACCTGATTTAATAACTTAACCCCAAGCTACAGCGTGAATCCCTCCACAGGAGAAAACATCAGGGGACTTCATGGAATGTGCTCTTCTTAACCTCTGAGTCTGATCTCAAAAAGTTCAAATGCTTCAGCAAAGTCAGAAGGTACAATGAGTCTCATCCAGTCTCTTCTGAAAACTGGCCTGAGCCTTTCCATGAACTCTAATGAGAATAAATTCAGATTCTCCATCTCTGCCTGGTCTAGTAGAGGTTTCTCACCACTTTGCAGCCTCAAATCATTCAAAATTAACTTTAAGAATGGAAAATTAGATTTTATTATTATTTTTAAAATTAACATCTCTACCAGGCCTCATTGCCTGTTTCTCACAAAACTGATTTATGGGTGTTGTTGCGCTGAACCGAGGCTTTTATTGACAGTAACCTGGCTCTGGGGTGGTGGTTTTTCTCCCCTTCTATGGTGGAGCAGGCTCCCTCACATTATGCAGATCTGGAGCTGGCTTTTGTTTTGCTTTTCCCACACTCCAGGCAGATCAGTCTTTGATTGCTCCTCTAATGACAAGTATTCAAGTTACTCTAATTTACATCAACACCTGGGCTGTAAAAACTCTTAATGCACTCTTGCTTGTGCAGTTGGTCTTTCCCTGATGACTGTCTAGGCCACTCTAGCTTTTTGTTTGGGCTTTTGATGTGAAATCTGAGCTGATCTCTATGCACTGTAGTTTTTCAACATCCTTACAGGAATATTGTAATAATTTTAAGAGACAGGGATTGGAAAACAGTGCTTTAAATTCATTCCACATGTCTTGCCCTTATATGCCTCAGATTTCCTCTTTAGAGGCAGTTGCTATTTTAATATCATTTTATAGATGCTACCTTTAATAGACCAGCCACAATTCACTGCATGTTTAGTAAGACTTAGTTGATTGTGGTGAAGAAAATTCTTCATATTACAAAAGCCTATTTGAATGCTGAAACAAATTGAATTCTAAACCTACACCTACTGCGAAATAAAACAATCTGACATTGTGGGAGTTCCTTGATCCTTTTCTATCAGTATTCATGATTATTAAATGTCTTTGACTACAGCTTTGTGTCATCCTGTTGGTAACAGAAAGATGAATGAAGGCACCATCAGCAGTGGTGTTGTGCAGGTCACATCATTTGTAATTTAGTGCCCTGGGCATGGAGAGGATGTGATGTGGGGTGTCCCATAGCTACCACGATGTCATCTGTGGCTCCAAACTGGTTCTTTTCATCCCAGCCTCAGGACTGGCAGAGAGAAGCCCCTCTCATTATAACCACTGCTCTGAAGAGGACTGCAGCATGCCAGTCAGCAGCTGTGGGCAGCAGAAATGCACCAGCAAAATCCTAGAGCTTGCTCTCCATATTTGATTGCTTTCTTGACTTCTTTCTGTGTGTTCTAAAGGTTGCAACAGCTCAATGTCCAAAAAAATCTCCATTAGGACTAATTTATGGTACTTTTGGCCTGTTATGCTACAAAAAACTGGATAGAAGGGAAAAAATGCTCCAAATAGCAGAATTGTTGTCATGTTACACAAAGCAAGCAAGTGGTCAGTCATAACAACCTGGAAATGAAAGTGGAGCAACAGGTGGAAAGGAAAAAGGTGGATATGCTCATGTAAACAAAAGCTGTTTTTCCATGGTAACAAGCTGGGAATTCCCAGGGCAGGCCATGCCTTTTGCTTCTGGGTCACCAGGTGTGGCTTGTGGGACACATCCCTTTCTGCCTCTCAGTGTTTGCTGCCTGCTTCATGGCAGGCCATGAGTGACCCTGTCTGGTCAGAGATGAATGGTGCCATGTTGTGAGGATAAGATGGTGGGAAAAGTCCTGTTCTTAAGTGCAATTATTTTTGTTCTGATTTAGGACTTAATAATCTGGAGGCAATACTCTGAAATCCCCAATTTCTGATCTAGGCTGTTCACTCTACCAACAGCTCCTTGAGCTTAAGATGGTTTTGGGGAGATAGCTGTGCAGTGCTGAGCAGCCACGTGACATTCTGTGATCACTGCCACAGTGATGAGACACTGGAAAAAGCAGCCCCATTGCAGAGAAGCTCTTGGGCTGTGTGTTAGGAGCACTATTTTGCGAACACAGAATGCTCACAAGGAGGAACAGATCAGGGAATATGCTGGAGAGAGACATGAGGTCTTTTCTTGCTGTGAATATGTTGTCCCTGTGTGGAGAGGTGTCCCTGTGGCCTCTCCAGAGCACTGGGAGTCAGGTGTCCCTTTCAAGGTCACCTCCTTGGCTGTGCTGGGGCACTGTGCCTGGATAACAGCCTTGTGTGTTGGTTCCAACACACCTTGACTAAAGGCTGAGGTGGGTGGTAGATGGTGGAGTGTTGCAGGTTCTGCTTTGGACAGCTGAAGGAGAGTTCACAAATAGCTCATCCTTAACCATCACTTCTGTCTGGGAGAGAGGATGAAGCCTTTTGCCCTTTGGCTTTCTGCAGAGTAGCTGGGGAAAGGGCTCTTCCATTTTTTGGTGTGGTGGCACCAGTGGGGATGGAAATGGAGCTGTCAGAGGTTGCAGTGTCTGAATAGGTGTTCTCCTGTTCTGAGGACTGGGGGATACAGCCCAGTAATTAGATTGTTCTGCTGGATTTGGCCTTGGCCTCCTGTTGAGGAATGACACACCTGTGCCTGTTTTAAAACACTGTGTAGATTCCATGCTGAGGTGCCTGGTGCAGCATGGGCTTTGCTCCAGGTGTCCTTTGCAGGGCTGAGGTCCTGTTCCCCAGGACCAGGTTGTTATGGTGGGGAACATGACCTGACCCTTGTTGTCTGAGCAGACAGGAATACTTCTGTAAAACTCCTCCAAGCACACTGGCTGGAAGAAATGACAGGAGTTTGGATTAGATGTAAGCAATTTCTGTTTTTAGTGAGTCAGATACTGTTATTGTGTGTTTGCTCTTACGTTATCAGCTTTTCTTAAGTCAACATCCAAACACTTAAACTGAAAGCTTAGCTGTTTTTTCCAAACAGGGACTCTATTGGTTACTAGAGGCAGTCTTCTGCATATCTTGAAAAATATTTCACTGAAAAAAATAACTTTTTTTAAATACTTGGATTTCAACAACTTTCTGTCACTATAGCAGCCTGTTTCTTAGCTGTAATTTTCCTTGGATGCAGCACCACTGGATTTTCTCCATGTAACTCTAAATTGTGTCTGACAGATGAGGTTTGCTGGCTGTGGACCATAGGTGTTTGTGGCTCTTACTGCTCTCAGCACCTGTGATCATGTGCTGGCTCAGGGGTCTGTTGCATCACGTGTCACTGATGTGCACAGTAACCTGCTCTGTTCCTGTATTCCTGTGGTACTAGGAAGTAAGTGCAAAGTGTTCAGGGGGTTTTAGGTCTCTGGGGAATTGCCCAGTGTGAGCTGCAGATCATGCTGACTGGAGGATCACTGCTTGGCTGGATGCTCTGGGATGAGGGAGTGAGCATGACGAGTGTGGAGGAAGATGGAGATACGCTGTAGGCTGGACAGAGCACAGGGGCCTGGGATAACACAGAGATGTGAAAGCACCTGACAGCATCCTCCCTTCTTTTTCTTCCTAACTAGTTATATCTTTTGTTTGTTCTTGTTGTTATTTATCTTTACTGGTTCTCACTAGCTCCCCAACATCTGCACCTTTCACATACCTCTTAAAATGGCATAACTGAGGTAAACTAACTCTGCAATTTATTGAAAAAGGCTATGTCCAAAACAAAACAAAAATATATCCTCTCTCTGCAGCCTAAGTAGGGCAGGAAAAATTCTCGCTGTGATACTGGCTTGACATCTGTTTCTTTCCCGGGAACTACCCCGTGCACTTCTGCTAGAGACTCTTCAGGCTCTTGCCTTACACTTTTCCCCTTTTGGTCCCTGCCTGCAGCAGGATGATGTTGCATCCCCCACAGCAATCACTGCCGAATTGGGAAAGGTGCGCTTTCCTATGGGAGATCCTCCTGTGGGTTGTTCAGCTTGGGCCACATAGACCTCATCCACTTTAACATGTGTCTGTGGATAAAGCTTATCATCCATCACCCCAGTGGCAGTTTGTGAGAAAAGAAAGGAAACTTTGGCTCTGGGTCTAGGCAAGAACTCTCCATCACTGACTGGTATAGCTCCTCTGCCCTGGCATTTTGTGTAAGGGGTGGCATTTTTCAGTGTGGCGGAAAGTCATACTCAAACCACTCATTTCGGGTACTGCGGAGAGTTTCCTTGAAATGCCAAAAGTCCCCAACAAAGCAGGCTTCCTCTGTCTGGCAGTGGCAGCTCCCCAGAATTTCCCTGGGTCTCAGATATCCAGAGTAACTTCTCCTCTGTTGGATCTCTCTTTTGGCTGTCCAGATCTCTGCGAGTGGTTTCAAGGGTGAAAAGTTAGTGCCTCCTTTTGCTACCACAGCTTCCTCCAGACAGGATAGAACAATTTACATTCTCACACCCTTGTAATGTCCTGTCTTGTAATCCTTTCACCAAAAGGATTGTCTTCTCAGCCAAAAACTATTCCTAAAAGACCATCACTGATGTTAAAAATACTGACAGTAACATTTTAAATATCACTTTTTTTACTCTGGAGCTCCTCAGCTTCAAAAGTTTTATCCCAGTTAGGAGAATGAAAATTCAGGCTCTCCTGCTGAGGATAGGTTTGTTATACAGTGGTCCCCAGTGTCTCAGTTAAAACTTGTATCAGGTTACCTGATTGCTAGACAGGCTTTTCATTCCTCCTTGTGCAAGTGATTAAGGCCAGAGGGTCTCCTGAATATCTTTTCTTCCGCCTATAAGGGAATTCTTCTTCAGTATCTTCTGGTAGCTTCATGCTCAACCGAATTTGGTTTGGTACCCTTGTTGAACTCTTTAGGGACTTAAACTCATCTATCTGTGTATTTATTTATAGATTTCTGTATATTTAGAGACTTTAATAAAAAGAGAAGAAGAAAAACACCTTATTTTTTTCAGGGGGGATTTACAGGCATGGTGTTGCATGGGAGGAGCGCCTTCAGCATCCTCTGAAGTTCTCATTCTGTGTCACACTCCTGGACTGACACTTGGTGCAGGGAGCGCCTCTGGCCTTGGGAGATTGTGGTGGTGGAACGTGGGACGTACAGACTTATTAATGACTCAGGTCTACCAAGGAAAGTGGGAGCAGGGGTGCTCAAATTTCATGACATCACTGCAACTATTTTTGGCAAAAAAAATTCTCGTATTCTGTTAAAAGAATGATTAATGAAAAAATATTGTGGTCTGTATAAAACTGATTGTGATTTTCCAACTACTTTGTTATGTGTTTAGAGTTAGCTGTCCTTTTTGTTTTGAGAACTGCCTTACTAATGTAGCCCAATTTCCTCAAAACAAAAAAAGTTCCTTCTTTCATTAGGAAAAAGTAATGGATTTTGAAAGAACCAAATCAGCACTGGTTTGGAAGTTGGATCCTATTGCAGAGGGGGGTAATTAGCATTTTAATTGGCAACTTCAGGGGTTTTTCCCCTTAAATTTATAAATTCTGTTTTATTTCTACAGTTGTTTGTTCCTTCCTCTTTTTTTGCTTGGAAATTAATCATGCAGGAAATGATTAACCACAGTGAGCTTGTCTGTCTGCCTCTGACTCAATGTTTAGGAGGGAGGGCCTTCAAGCAGCTCAAAATGTCTGACCAGATACAAACCATGCACTTGCAGTGTGGTTGTTCATACTGTCCATCCCACAATAAAGGTCATGTTTCTTTTTGTTAGTTTTTAGCATTTGTAGTGCTCCTGAAATAGTTTCAGAAATACCAAATTACTTCTGAAGTGCCCGAAATTTGTGTTTCACTGGATTTAGTGTAGTGCCAGTCTGCCTTTTACTCCGCAGAGCAAGAGGTTGGTTGCAGAATGCAATGTGTGCTTCCTCTCTGCTCTGTTTTGGTTTTTAAATGAAGGGAGTCTTTATGGTGATGCATTGTATAATTTCATTCCTGATGATGGCTGCTGCATGTGCCTGGTAGTTTGCAGAAATCAGAGTTTTCATATGCAGGTGTGCTTTACTTGCGCGATGTTGGAGCATCTCATTTGCTGACGCCAAGGGCGGCTTTCTGCAGAGGCAGCAGACGCGGGCTCTGTGCACTCTGCTCTCGGCAAGGCTGCAGGGAGATTGTGCCAGCCCCAGGGCTGTGGCCAGGGCAGGGAGTGTGAGCATGGCAGTGCCGGGTGCCTGCTCGTGGCACTGGCAGCCCGGACTGAGCAGGCTGGATCTGCGGAGGAGCCGGTGCTGGGCACGGTGCTGCTGGCACCTACCAGCAGTAGGAGAGAGCTGCTGTGGCCAGCTGTGCAAATCCTTCTCTCTTGCTGCCAATCCCAAGCTCTGTGCTTGGGGCTCGCTGGCTGATGCTGCAGTGTACGTATGGATTAGTTACTGCAAGCCTTTCTGCCGCGCCGCAAACACTCACCTGGACAGAACACTTCTATGTAGCTTCCTAAAAGTGATAATTTACACTGGTGCCTAAAAAATATGCTAGGACGTGTGTCCTGGGTTTTCAAGTACCAATACACCTTCAGCCTTGGTCTTTTGGAACCGGTTCCTTTTCAACACCCTGCAGACCAAGCATTGTAAGAAACTTGTTTGTTAACAGATTTGGCGGGTAAAATTTATTGCTAGGTGGATTGGTTACTATTTCAGGTATTTTATAGTGTCAGCTGTTAGCAATTTAACATAACCTTTTCTTAAATTCAGCTTTCCTACTGACCAAGAGCAAATAATAATGTGAGTCTGTTGCAGAAGTGTAGGACAGTAACACAAGCTTTCCTCTAATCGCAGAGTTCCACTTACACCTCAGGATATCTCCATGCTCTGTGAGAAACAGTGAATTGGTGATGAACAAAGCAGCTACAGAGTTCGAGTTCAGCATTGTGCTGATTCAGCTGCTTTGGTTCTGCAGCCCAAGAGGTGCTCTCGTCCCATGGGCTACTCCCAGCACTGTCCTGTGCTGTGAGAGCAAGTCATCAGGTCACTGCATCTCTTCAGACCGTTGTTATTCTTCATATAGGCTTACAGTGATCAAATTTTAAAATCCAGAGAGCACCTCTTTTATTTTTGCTTACAGTAAGTCAGACAAAGAAAATCTGACAACCGAACAGCAAGGATGAGTTAGAGCTTTAAAGACAGAGATGCTGTTTCTTGCTGCAAAGTTTCAGCCTGAGTTTCTAAAAGTCTGTTTTTCATCAGCAGAAGCAGAGTCAGAGTGACAAAAGTAAGAGTGGAGCAATATTGCAACTTTGGTTTTAAACTAAAATTTGACAATCTAGGGTGTTTTACAGGCTCTGTAAGTGTATGTGTTATACGTTTTTGTGTGGGCACACAGGTTTCTCAGTCACGCCATGTGATCTCTGTTCTGATGGCTCCTAAAGGAAGTGTGTGCTCTAGAGCACCATAAGTAAACAACCCTGCAGGATGCTCGTGTTAAACTTCAGGCCATTTTTGCCAGAGTTTGGTTTATTACAGAAGCTTGTCCCATGCTTCCAAAATGCTATTTTCCATTCTGTCTCTGAGGGCTATAGGGCTTCAACAGCAGCAAAATGCAGGCTCGCCATTGTGCACCTAATCTTGGTGGCAGTTCTGTTAAGAGAGCCCTTCAGTACCAGAAATGCCAGCTAGTGTGCAGCAGTTGAGTACAGGTACATGTAAGATGGGATAGAGAAGGAGGGAACATCTAGTGCTTTTCTCCCCACTGCCTCATTGCAAATTGTGTATGCAGAGAGGGTTTTGGAGAAGCTGGATGTGTCTGTGGGTCGTGGCTTCCCCCTAGAGAACTCAGGCTTTAAGCGTCACCTCACTTCCTCTTTATGCCACCAATTCCTCAAGAAGCTGAGCTAAAACAATCCAGTTAAAAGGGAAAAAAGGTAAAATAGAGCAACCCAAGTGGGAAACAATCTCTAACTGCCAGGGAGGTAGACAAGTTATGGTATTTTACAGGAAGGGCTTCACAGACCACCTGGCTCACTTGCTGCATTCAGGTCTGAGCTGCCTTAAGGGCTTCATTTAAAAGTCAGATTTCAAACCAAGCTGTTTGCTGTTTGTTCTGCCTGCTCCAGAAACTTTCCTCTGACAACATGGAGTGCCAAGTGATGGTGCATTATCTAGACTGCTTTAACTTCTTAGCAAAGCAATGCAGAGAGAAAAATTTCTCTTTTTAATTTGATGAAGGAGTTAAAAGGTTGGTGAAATACCCTCATGGCACAGTTAAGCTGGAGACAACTGCAGCTGTGAAAAGACTGTGTTAAGAAACAGGATGGTTGTGGTCTACTGTAAGAAATAATTTTCCTGTTGACTATTTTTTTAAACAGGAAGCTGAAGAACAAAGCAGCATTAGTCTTGGTACTTTTAATAGGTTTCAGATTTCAGATATTGCATTTAGAATATGCTGATTGGGAAAGGATAGGGCTTTGTGCAGAGTTTTATGTAACAAATGAGAGCTACAAATTTGGAAGATGGGAATATTAACTAAATTCAGGCAGATCCTCTGTATATGAAGCTGTTGTTTCTCTGGAGGAGCTTAAGATGCTCAGTAATGTAGCAGGAGACTGATGAGAGCAGGCTGGTCTGTTTGCAGGACTCTGAAGGCGTGCATTTGCACAGCTCTGTGTAGGCTTGGCTCCGCACAGTTTCCTCTTTGTCAGTCAGTCTGTCTATCCGCCAGCTTCCCCTCTGCTCTGCTCGCTCTTTCGCAGTAACTGGGAACAGTTTCTCAGTATGGGAGAAGAAAACCTGCAGACACTCGAGACAGCACTAGTGCCTCACACTACTTTGAACTCCATGATTTTTCTAGATGGTCAGCAAGAGCTATGGGTGATGTGTCTGATTCTTTCATCCCTAAAGATTTTGCACAAAATCCCTTAAAGTCTTGTTTCAGAAAATATTTCTTCTGAGGAAGGTAACTCAGCAATTTGGGAGGGAAGTGGGGGAGGGAAGGGGAGTTACAGCTGTATTCTAGTTCTTTTCAAGCATGAGATCTGATGAGATAAATCTGTATTTCTAAACAGTTTTTTCTGACACACTTATCATGGATCATGTCAGAGTCATTACAGACTTCCTAGGTGGTGACTCACTGCAAATGCCATTTTGTTTCATTCAGCACATTTTCCTAATGTTCATTTTAACTGTAAAGGGTACTGTACGTGGCATGGTGTTGATCTGACAGTGCTATTACACTCACCTCTGAAACAATTAAGTTACTTTAAAAAGTAAGAGCTGTGTATTCATGTAAATAACTGCCCTGTGGACCTCAGCCATGAGCCTGGGGTTGTCTGGAGAATTATTCTTGTTCCTGTTCCCACCATGTTTACCTGTTTTATGCAAACATTATATAAGTAGTGGCAAATCATTGTTACTAAAGGTGGCTCAGGTGAATGGCCAGCATGGGTGAAAGCTCAGGTAAGAGCAAAGCACATGATGAAATGTCATAGTACTATCAGAAATGCTCCAAAGCCCCTGATAGGCACAGTTCCAGCAAGCTGTGTGCCAAAATGCCACAAAAAGCCCTTGTGACTTGAAAATACAGTCCTTGACACTTGGGCTTGTTGTTGTTGTTCCATAATTTTGTTGCAATAAATCTCTGTATCTCAGGTGTGACCCTCCTAGGATTGTTCAGGCTGAAAGTTCAACTTGGACTGGGAGCCTGATCTTTGTCAGGGAAGCTTGTGAAAGTCTGAGCTTTAGTAGCCAGGCTTTTCTGTCTGCAGCAGCCTGCAGCTGAGAGGCCAGGCTGCCTGCTAGCTCTTCTTCCTCAGGGAGAATATCCAGAACATGCCTGTGTGTGCTGCTTCTGAGGAGGAGCAAGGTGTATTCAGACATGATGATGCAGCTTGGGATCTTTAGAGCAAGCAGGGAGAGAGGAAGAAGCATGAGTCCATCCCAGAGCTCTGCTGTTCCACTCTACCCTTAGCAGTGTAGGTGGAGGAATCTTTTAGCAGCTGAAGGGATTTAAGTCAGCATCTCTTTCTGAGTATGATCTTAAAGTGTGATGCCTTCTTGAAGTAAGGGCTGATGGTCTAGCTACAGGGCTATACTGAAGCACTTCCATGGAAACAAGATTGTTGGATTTAACGTAGTTCAATTTGGTTGCTGCATTTTGTGCACTCCCATAGCAATGCATGGATTGTGTATGTGTTCAAAACTGAATGTATATCTATGAGTTTGTATGGCAGTGGGGATCATCTAGGGAACCCCTGTTTAAAGATGCAGCTGATTTCTATACAATTAAAGTGTTTTTTACCAATTAGACTTCAAAAATCTAGAAGATAAACCTGTTAGCTGCAAGGATGTTTTTTAGCTGAGTAGAAATTTATTTAAGATGTATTAATCTCTGGACTTTGCGTGTTTGTGTTTTGCTGTGCAGGTTTCTTGGCAAGAGCAGACAGAGCTCAGCCTTCCACCATGCCTGTGCCTCCCCCTCCAGCTCCCCCTCCACCCCCAACACTGGCCTTGGTAAGTTTTACAAGAGGTAAATGTATGCACTGTTCTCGGCTGCTGCTTGCCACTCTGAATAGGATGTCCAGAGATACTGAGGTGTGGATGAGGGTATCCATGGGGAAAGCTCTCCAACATATTGTTTATGATTGATCATTGATCCTACAAGAAGGACCATCCAACCATTCCACTTCCTTCAAGTTCTTATGTGGATGTCACTATCCACTCTAACTCTCCATCCTTTTATTCTTCCCACACTGGTGGCTGATTTGGAGGAAAGGCAACAGCTTGTCTAAGGGGAGTTGAAGTCTTTCTTTCCCCTTGCCTCTCTCCAAACCTCTCCTCCCACCTTCTCCCTTGGCCTACTCCAGTACTTCATGACTTGAGCTGGGAAAAACCCAATCCTGTTGTTTAAATTTGGTAAGGATAGCTCTTAGCTAGCATAGCTCTCTCAGCCAGCCTGTGGTATCAGAGCACAGGATCCACTGTTGGCACAATACGGTGGGTGAAACTACATCAGACCTGACTTAAATTGCAATAGAGCTTGTGCTGTGCTTGCCCTCCCAACCTCACTGACAAGAAGGAAGAGGCTTCTTGAAATGCCAAATTGAAGCACCTAGATATTTTTAGAGCAAAACCCTAGCTGATTACATGGAATGGGCTGTCTCTCATGAGTTTTTCCCTCATTTTCCACCACAAGCAAGATACAGATTCTGCTTGGTCCCTCCATGACCACTCTCCTCACCTTTCAGGAAATCTCCATTATACCTATCTGATAAGTTAGAAAATGTTCCAGGCATCATTTCCTAGAAGAAAGAACCATATATATGTGCATGTATGTGTGCATGTAAGTGTATTGTTTGGAGGTTTTTTGTTCTTTCTTGAAAAACTGTCACCAAAACATAAAGTGAAAAGAGAGGACCATTGAGACAGATCTCGTACGTCCAAAGGTTTTATTTGGTGAAGAGGTCAATATTATTGAGGCAGTGATTGCTATTTTTAAGTATTTTTATCTAAGCTAAAATAGTAGACAAAGGTCAATCTTTGCTCTGATTTACCTAGAAATTGTATTTCACCACAACTTTCAAGAATATTCACCTTCTTGTATAATCAAGTTGTGTGTATTTTGTTTCTGTTCAGTCTCCAAAATGGCAATTTGCCACAGAGATGCCTTGGCTTTAAAAAATCAGAGATTCTAAATCATGAGTTCAAAAAAGGCAAATTCACATAGAAGTGTTCTTTTCTAATGAATAATGGAGGTTAAAATAGTTGTAGTGTTGGGGACTTTGAGTCAGTAACAAGGCCAGCTACCTTTAATATCATTCATAAAACTAGACATGGCATTGTACCTACCCACTCCAATGCTGTTAAAACAGATACTGAAGTTCCCTAGTAACTACCATATTTGAGCAGAACTTCGTATGTAGAAGTTGGGGTTTATTTTGCCTCCTCATTTTTAATTTTTGTTTTGCAGGCAAATACTGAAAAGCCATCCCTAAGCAAGTCAGAACAAGCAGGGCGAAATGCTCTATTATCTGATATTACCAAAGGAAAAAAACTCAAGAAGACTGTTACTAATGACAGAAGTGCTCCAATTCTTGACAGTAAGTAAGATTCTACATGTTGGAATTTTTATAGGTTTGTATGGTTCTATGGATCTGAAAGTGGAAAATTATTTTGTATATCCTCAGCTGAATTGCCATGAAAGTAGATAAAAGAAAGTGCTAGAAATTGGCATGCATAAAAATAAATTCTGTTCATCATGAATGAACAGTCAGCTGAGAAATCAAGTACTGATTATGAAATGTGAATGGTAATTTGTTTGCTCATTCTCATAAAGTGATTTATTTTCCTGTTTGCTTATATCAGAAAGCTATGCAAGCCCTACCAGGAGTTCTGCTGAGGACCTACAGCAGATCAGGCAAACAAAACCCCCATAAGGACTGAGGAGAGGACAGAGAGTAAAGTAGGATTTCAGACTCTACTTTTGCATAAACAATATATACCTGGCATGACTCTATTGGCTCCAGTACCACTTAGAGCAAAACCAGAGCCAGAAGCCAGGGCTCTACCCGTGTGTCAATGCTGCATGTAGTTTTGCCACTCCTGGAGTGACTTGGGTGTTATCTTTTTGGCTGAGCCTTGCTGCTCAGCCTGCCCAGCAGTTCTGCACAAAGCAGTGACTCTACTTACCTGAATGGAAATAAGATCTCTATTCAGCTGAGCTGTTGTGTCTCACAGCACATCTTGGTAGGTGCCAAGAGGAGGCTGGAGAAGCCCATGTAGCAAAAGTATTGGGAAGGAAGAACAGAAACAGAAGAGTAAGGAACACAGGCCTGTGCTGACAGAGGAGCAGCATTCATCACCTAAGGAAAAAAGACTCTTCTACAGACTGATTAGCAAATGTGATACACCTCAGTCTAGGTTTGGCCCTGCAATTAAAGGCTGGACTGTGATAGGAACATGATGATGAAAGAAGGAAATAATGCCCAGAGGAGTGCAACCAAATAAAAATAATTTTTAAAAAATTAGTCTTGCAATCAGTCAGCTACAGTTTTTAGAGATTATCTCTGCATGTGAAGTTACATGTTCCAGCTATAGTAATGAGCTGAAGGGGATTAAAGGAGGGGGTAAACAATAAGATAAAAAATGATGCAGCCTATTATGTTATTTACATGTATTAACAAATCATGATGAAAGACTAAAGCATGGTAGCAGCATTTCTCCAGAGGTAACACCCTGTCTGAGTCAGAGCCAAACTGAGCTGACATGCTTAAGAAAGAGAATGATAATGTGAAACATTCCCCCATGGATACACTCTTCCTTATTTCTTGGGGAAATTTTTAGACATGCTTTTCATCCACAGGTTTTAATTATTTTGAGGTCAGTGAGATTTTAACCCTCCCAAAGTTGTGAAACTCAAGATTCCAAGAAATTAAGCAATTTATCTTAGCCTATGTGGCCCAGCATCTGCGAGCTGATCTCCTCAGATATTCCAACTTGTGCACCTGCTTCTTTTGCAGTGATGCTCTGTATAAGGCTCTTCTCTGTATTGCAGTTGTGGAAACACTTTCATTTTACTTTTGGCAACTCAGTTGTCACAGCAGAAATATTGACATTAGAGAGAAATGGAAGAGAAAAGGGGGAGGGTTGATAAAAGAATTCCTGCCTACTGGAAGAATTAACAGCTAATGATCCTGTCACTGCACTTCTGAACCTACAGAAATGGCATCTCCTTTCCTACTAGGCTTTGATTAAATAAGTAGACATGTTGCAATATCATCAATAATGAGAGAATTCTGTGCATTCCCAGCAGTTATCCCCAGAGATACCTTCAAGGGGGACCTTCTGCCTTCCACCTTCCTTCCCTTTTATCCCATGAGATTACCCTGTCTCTGCTTATGGAGAAGTGGAGGGGAAGGATAAGAGAGCAAAAGTACAAAGAATTTGGAAGAAGCAACCAGGGTGCTAATGAAGACTGTGTTACACTCTCAGAGGTCCCATCCATGCTCAGCTCCAAATTCCTTGCAGCAATTTTCTCTGCTCTTCAGTCTAGAGCAGACTAAAGTGATGGCTTAATAAAACACAGAGGCTGTGGTTATTATGGTTGCTGTGCCAGCTCCTCCACAGCGCAGCGGTGGTAGCTGTGATGATCCAAACCTTGTGTGTTTTGAAAGTTCAGCCATTTTTCCCAAGCTACAAGCATTACTCTAATGAAAGAGGTGACTTTGCAGGGTCAGTCTTGCTTCACTAATATAGGGGATCTTTTTTCCCAACAGAACCCAAAGGATCTGGTGGAGGTGGCGGCGGTGGCTTTGGAGGAGGTGGCGGCGGTGGTGGCGGCGGCTTCGGTGGGGGTGGACCACCTGGCCTTGGAGGGCTTTTTCAAGCAGGAATGCCAAAGCTCAGATCTTCTGCAAGTCGAGATGCTGGTAAGAAAGACCTTGAACTTCCATTGTGAATAAATGACATTGCTTAAAACCTTCATAGCACTGCAATAAATTACCTGCTGGGATTGAGAAAGCTAGCAAATACCCTAGGCTCTTAGGAAGTATAATTTTCAGCTTGAATCTGGCTTTATTCTTACTTTTAGGTTTTGTGAGGGAGAAGCCAGACTCTTTCCACCCATCCTCCTTGTTATTGATGAAAACTAAAGATCTTGGTGGTGTTGAATGGCTACCTGCAAAATACAGTCAGGCAGATTGTGTCCTGCCTTAGCTATTGGGTGTGCAGGACCAGAGGGGAATAGAGGAGGATCCAGGCTAATTCTTTCTTGTGCACCAGGAAAAAGTATCTACTTTCCAAGTGGAAAGTACTTGTGTCAGCTCCACAGCAGTGTGATTTGCTGCTTAGGGAGTGCATGAGGCATCCCAGCTGGCTGGTACACACACTGCAGATGTAGGATTGTCTGTAGTGTACTTCTGGCTGACAAAACAGCTGCCCCAAGGCTCATGCCCCTTTAAATGAAGGACATCTGGAACCACTGAGTTTAAGTTTAAGGACATAGGATTTCATACTTGTTGAAGAAGGATTATGCAATGGGGGTTGTAGAGTGTTACAAATATTACATATTTTATAGCCTAACATAATTTTTCAGCACAGCACACATGTACAAAACAGTCTCTCACAGCTGGTATTTTCTATTGTGTCACAGTCTATTTTTGGGAACTTGTATTAATACAAAAGTTCCTGGCATCGAAGAATAGTACTTGTGAACTGCAGGGCCAGCTGCCTTCTTCCTGATGAGCACGACCACATCCCTAGATCACAACTACTAGAAAGGGCCAAAAGAGCTTTTTGCTGAACTTTTGTTGTTAAATGTAATTTAAAAGCCAAAATTGTTTTGCTCTCGGGTTGATGGTATTCAGTACTTGTTGCTCACCATTTTCTTCCCTCCGTATTTATTGCTGGCTGTATGCTGGCTTCATCACTTGTGTTACTTTGTGGCCACTTAACTCGTGCCATACAAGCATTATCAGGATGTCGGCTGGTACTCTGGAGCGCTTTCCCAGTGGTAGCGGGCTGTGGCTGAGTCTCAAGGCAGGGGTGCCCAGTGCCGGGCTGCGCCCTGGCCGCTCGCAGAGCCCCGGGACGCGGCCCGTTCGGAAGCGCAGCTCGGTGCCGATGCTCCCTGTCCTGTGTTCGCAGACGCCGGCGGAGGCCGGCCGCCCGTCCTGCCGCCCGGAGGCCGCTCCGCCGCCGCCAAGCCCTTCTCCCCGCCGAGCGGCCCGCCGCGCTTCCCGGGGCCGCCCTCGGGGCCGCGCTCCGCCGCCCCGGACCCGCAGAGGAGCCGCCTGCCGCCGCCGAGGCCCGACGCCGGCTCGAAGCCCGAGGCGGCCCCGCCGCCGGTGCCCAGCACGCCCCGGCCCATCGCCTCCAGCCTGCACAACCGGGGGTCGCCCCCGGTGCCGGGGCTGAGCCGGCAGCCCAGCCTGGGGCCCTCGCCCCCGCCCTTCCCGGGCAGCCGGGGCGGGGGGTCGGCCGTGTCCCTCCGGCAGCCGGGCCCCGGCCCCGCGCCCCCCTTCTCGGGCCGGCCGCCGCTGCCGCCCACCCCGGGCCGGCCGGCGGAGGACAAGCCGCCGCCCCCTCCGCCGCCCCCCGCGGGGCACCGGCCGTCCGCCGCCCGGGAGGCTTCTCTGCCGCCGCCCCCGCCGCAGAACAGCAAACCGCCCGTGCCCGCCGCCCCCCGGCCCGCCCTCGGCTCCCCGGCGCCCCCGCTGCCCCCCGGCAGGCCGGGGCCGCCCCCGGTGCCGCCCGCTCCCGCCGGCGGCGACGAGATGCCGCGGCTGCCGCAGAGGAACATCTCGCTGGGGTCGTGCCCGGCGCCCGGCGGGGGCCGCTCCGGACCGCTGCCCCCGCCGCCCGGAGAGAGGCCGCCGCCGCCCGTCAGAGACCCGCCCGGCCGCTCAGGTAGGGAGCGGGGGCGGCTGGCACGGGGAGAGGGTGCTTTGACTGGGACAGGTGGCACGGGGAGAGGGTGCTTTGACTGGGACAAGTGGCACGGGGAATGGTGCCCTGACCATGCCCACTGCAGCTTCACAGGCGCAACAACCGCATCCCAGGATGACGTCCCTTGTAGGCACTAGGGATTCTGCAGCTGGAAGCGAGGGTTTGTGGGCATCACGGTGGCTTAAGGAAGGTCAAAGTGCATCACCAGTGTGCTCACGTGTACTTTTACAGATCTTGTAACTTTCATGATAGTCACTGTAATTGAAAAGGGCTGTAAATGGATTTCCCCATTATGTTCTTTGAAGTAAAGAAGCTTCTGGTAAAGTGACAGCATCTGACTTCCCGAGTCAACCATCTGAGTTAATGGTCGCGTTCTCGCGAGTGGAGGTTTGTGGAACCTGACCTTCTACATGTTCGGAGACACAAACACAGTCAAGTACAAATAGTTTAATGAAAGACCTAGCCAACAGTTGTTAAGTGTAATAGCACTTGTTACGGTGTGACTAAGTGTTGTTTCTTGCCATATGTAGATATCAAACTAGACTCAAAGTAGAATTGTCTCCTTTGAGGAATTTCATAATATATTATGTCCTCTGTGACAACTATTGTTCATAACTTTTAAGATTACACATCATAACTCAGCTCTCTGATACCTGGTAGTTGTCCCTTTGAAGATGAGAGAATGTAGGCACAATCAAGCCCCGTAAAGTCAAGTGGAGAAAAGCATTGCACAGAAGATACTGCTGGGAAACTCTCCTAGAATTGCCTTTCATTTGATCCTTTGGAATAAACTCAGAAATCATCTCTAGCCTGCCCAGTCCTAGACAATAGAAACGGATGTTATGCGAGCTCCCAGAGACAGTTCTGCTGCTTTCCAGCTCCTTGAACCAGCCTGGATCTCTAACACCTACAGCAGCTGTGCAGCTACAGAAAATAGTGGCCCTGAAATTGTGCTTTGTGGAGATGGTTGCCAGCCCAGAGGATGGCACAATGCTAGTGCAACCTGCAGTAAATAAATCAGAGAAATCCCATTACAATTGACTGGGGGAAAGGATCAAAGTTGCAGAGAGTGTCTGCAATTATTCAGTCACTTTCAGGAGTTTGTTCTGTGGTGACTTTGCCTTCCGCCAATGCTTTTCTAGTTGACCCTTTTCTGAGGCAGATGGTTTTAGCAAACCTGCACTAACTTTCTTTTGGCTTAGTAAGTAGAAGGAAGTTGTAGCAAAACATTCTAAACATAAATGCACCTATTCTGCAGCAGTTCAGTATAGACAATGGAGTTTAGCTAGATTTAGAGAGAGCAAGCAAAACTATTCTGAAAGTTGCTGAATGCTTCTCATTCTTTGAAACCATTCCCTGAAGGCCAACTTAAGTAATTTGTAAAATAAGAAGGAGAGCAAAAATACACGAAGTACAGCATGTTTCTTGAAGTGTTTCGGTGCTTGTTGCTGGAGACACAATATCTACTGCTCTCTTTTCAAAGTGCATGTCTGCAGATAGATTTCATCAGGACAGGGAAGCATTTATTGGAAATTAACATAATTGTCAGTTGCCCAACTGCACCAAACAGAGGTAGTGAGACTTTTGAATATGCGTAACTCTCCACACCCTCTGGTTCACCTTATTGTGTCCTAACCGTGGGCACTTCTCTCCCTGGCAGAAGCAGCTTTCCTGTCTTTCCTTACTTTTCTCGTAGAAGCGCCTTTCCCCTGCCCTCAGGACAGCCCTGGGTCTGTATTATGTAGGCTGTGCCTGTTTGCCCTGTCACATCCGTGCCAGTTACAGATAAACACTGGAAGTGCCAGTCTGTGTGTGAGGTCTGTTTCCAGTTTACAGGGAGATGGATATGCTCCAGCTACTGAAAAACCTGTCATGCAGCTCATTTGTTTACAAATGAGTGTGCTAATGAGCTGCTGTGTAACACAGCCACTCCTGGGCAGAGCTCCCCTGTGTGTCACCGCAGACCCTGGCTGTGGCACTCAGAGGGGACCACCCTGATGGACAAAGAGCCTCTGAGGGTAGCAGGTGTCTTCTGCTACACCACCTCTTGCAATGGTACATGGAAAGGAAAGGTGTTACAGTTCGGACCTCCACAGCAGCCTGAATTCCAGCTGGGACTTCTGCTTGTTGTGGCCACTCTAAATTTAGAGTAGTTTAAAAGTAACTTCAAGCACCAGGACCTCTACAGAGGGGAAGGGGAATGTGGACACTGCAGTGTATTTATGTTTAGATACATCCTGCTTCTCTGAGCTGTACTCTCCAAATTAGCACTAAATCCCTAGGGAGCCCTGGAGAGCAGGGAGGTGGGTGTCGAGGGCCATTACCCCTTGGGGCCAAGGGCCCTTAAACAGCCCGTTTTGTTGGCGGGAGGCTTTGGGATGCCAGCGGTGGCTTTCCGCTGGCAGAGGAACCCCTGGTATGAAATTTAACTGCTTTTGTGTGCTTGCTTCTTGCCTTGCTCTAGGCCCGCTCCCGCCACCTCCTCCCATAAGCAGGAATGGAAGCACTTCCAGGGCTTTGCCCACCACTCCTCAGCTGCCTTCCCGGGCAGGGCTGGACAGCCAGAGAGGAGCACGACCTCCGCTTCCCCCCGACCGGCCGGGCTCGGCAGCGCCGCCGCCGCCACCGCCACCCTCAGCAGCTGTGAGAAACGGCTTCCAGGACCCAGGGGACGGTGAGCATCCTCCTACCTGTTTGCCCTCCATGCACAAGGTGTAGTGGCTTTTGGCCCTAATGCCTCAAAAAAGGTTTGGGTTAGAGACTTCGTTGGTAGTGCCAGCCTTATATTTCTGACCAACAGTGGCGTCACTTGGGTCTCAATTAACACTGGCAAGTCAGAACAGAATAAATATGCCACACATAGAGCAGAATTGCAAAGTCATCAATACAGTCTCCAAAATAACCCTTTGAAAAATGCCTTGAAAAAAGGAAGGGAATTGTTTCAACTCTAATATGAATTCAAACCACAGCTACACTGACGCTTTGGAAGTCGGAACAAGTTCGATGACTCAAAAGCTGAAAGCTGAAAAACAGATGAGGGAAGAGATTGTCAGAACATTGCTGAAAATGTCAAGTATCTATTTCTGCTAGTGTTTATTAAAAAGATGAGGTCCAAGATTGCTGTGTTTTCAAGATTCGTCATGCTTTTCTTTTAAATTGTTTTCTATTTGCATGGAACAGATAAATACTTCAGTTAATTATGGGAGGCCAAAACTGGTATTCCTGACATTTATAAGGTTAGAAAAAAGCAAACAGAAAATGAAACTATAGCTCAGGCTTTTGAAGCATTTTTACACATCAGGTAAGGCAGAAGGATCACAGGCATATTTCTTCCTACTCAAGTCATTTGCAGGGTTCAGAACATGCAGCTCCTTTACTTACTGTTTTCTGATTGGGAGTAAACATAGAAAATGTAAAAAAACTGGATCCAGCAAATAACCACATGTACAAATGCCGGGTAGAAGTTACTTAGCTGTTCATTACATTGTGCAGTAAAATACAGCAATATCACAAGAAAGTTATGGTTGCAAAGTCCTGAAGCAAGCAAGTGAAGAAATTACAAAGTTTAAATTAGCCCACACTTTCTTCCTTAGACTTTCAAAATCAGGTGCAGAACAGAGCTCTTGGAATATTTCCTATTATTTCAATGAAGAAACTGGTTGGCTTGCTTTATTTAGAATTCTATAGACTCAGTAAGTACAGCAAAAGGGCCCCTGGAGTCCAAAGAGATATATAGCTTCAAGTGATGCCTTTCTCCATTTTTGACACTAGTTATATACAGGATTCTCTGTCATAAAT
This sequence comes from Catharus ustulatus, assembly GCF_009819885.2. Taxonomy (NCBI): domain Eukaryota; kingdom Metazoa; phylum Chordata; class Aves; order Passeriformes; family Turdidae; genus Catharus; species Catharus ustulatus. Next base: position 17,145,068 of record NC_046227.1, read on the forward strand.
TTTGGCATAATGGTTATTTTTCTTCTTCCAGTATAAATATTAAAAGAGAAAAAAACAGTCCTTATAGTAAAGTGTGCTTTTAATAATGCTTTTGAGGTTGGTATATCAGTGGCACATTAATATTGGTAAATTCTATACCAGCAACAAAATACTGTTCTGAAGTAGGAGAAACTAGGCAGTTCTGGTAGCATGTGTGTGTAAAAAGCAGATCTGTTATGCATGGAAGGGAGAGTAAGACTTTAGTGAAGCTGTTTTCCTCATCTTTGATTTTGCATTAAATTGCCAAAATGATCAGTTAAAGTTGATTAAAATTTTCATTCCCAAATTAACCTAAAGCATCATCTTCCCTGACTTCCTAAAATAATGCTGATTCAGTACTCAGCTGTGTAAGCATTTTGCAATATAAAACATGCATTAAACATGATGTCAATGTCAATTTACTTTCCTAAGCTACGTCAGAAAACTGATGAGTAAATTGCCTGGGATTTTTTTCAGATGAATGGGAAAGCAGATTTTCTTTTCATCCAATATCTGACTTGCCACCTCCAGAGCCATATGTACCCATGAACAGAAGTTATCCCAGTAAACTAGCAAGAAATGATAGTAGAGGTAAGTTGGAATTTCAGTGTATTGTCCTAAAACCAATGTGCATGGGAAAGAGTCTGGATGCTGAGGTTTCCAGACTTCTCAGACTAACAATCTGATCATCCTTCCTCACCACACAGGGAAAGCTAAATGCAGGTTCACAGGTATAAGCCCTCTACAACTTTTTGAGTGGGGAACTGTTTGTTTATGTTGAAACACGTACTGTAAGTGACCAGCTCTGCCATTATAGTCAGCACTTCTGCTCTAGGCAGCCAGAACCACAAAATCCCTCAGGACTTTCTCCTCATTTCCCGTCTAAATTCATCCACAACTCATTTATTTTTGTGCCAGCATCATCCTTGAGTTTAGTTTTCCTCTCTTCTTGTGTGTTAAACGCCTCATGTTTTTTAAGACAACAGTTGTATCCTCCACTCAGTTTTTATTTTGCTGGGTTGATTAAATCCGGATGTACTATATTTTGCTTCCAAGCCATGTTCTCTGATCATCAGAGCTGCTTAGGTATACACTTCTGTTTAGTTTTGTTTTTTCCAATGAGTATTACATGCTGTTCCAACTCGAGTTTTAAACATGTCTTCTACAACAGCATGAATATTTCCTATCTTCTTCAGTGGAATTTTGTCTGATACACGCAAGATCAATTACTTCTTTCACAACCAGTGAATTGGTGGCTCATAGTTACCTTGTAATCATCTGTATACTCAGATGTTTCTTTCTTGTTTCCAGATGATGAAGTTTTGGATTGAAGCAGAGATTCCTGTTAGTCTCTGTTCACTTTGCCCTGTTAGCTTTCATCCCGTTTGTATTAGTCCACAAAGGAAGGCCAAGTAACATACACATCTTTTGTGTTTCCTTTTATGAGTTTGCTATGAAAATCTTCATATAGCAAAAAGCATTAAGAGCTTTGAAATTTTACTGTGTTTAGAGCTTACACTTTTTGTGGAGATTTGCATGTAATGCAAGTAGCACTGAGAAGCTGCATGTTCACATAAATTAGTAAGGCTAACAAGAACTACCAGTCTGTTTTGGGAAGGGGACAATGGACCAAAATACATGTGCTTTCCAGGCATTAGGGATAGCATGAGTTAAAAACGTTTGAGGTTTTGATGTTGTTTTTTGTTGTTTTTAATTTCCAGGCATGAAAATTAGTAGATTTTTCACCAGTAAATGAATTAATTGCTTGGACGTAAACTCCCCTTTCGAAAGAAGGAGTATTCCATGAGGAGTAAAATAAAAAAACCTTCTTTCTCTTTTAGGTGGGTCTGTTCGGAAAGAAAGAGGTGCCCCCCCACTCCCGCCTATACCAAGGTGAAATGGGTTCTGCCCCATCTTTGAGTGACAACTGTTCTCAAGTTTCCCTCGAGTCAGCTCTCCTGTCCACAAGACTGGAAAGTTGTCTGTCTTGGTTGATTTCCACTTTTGGCTTGTCAGCTGGAACAAACTTCGGTCTCTATTACAGAAGTAATAGATGTGGCTTATGGACTATAGTTGCTCAAAGCTATGAATTTTATTCGCTTAAACTGCAGGCGTTTTGTGGACCCTACAGAACATATGCGCATCATGCTTACTGTGTCCAGCCCCATCCCCTGGAGAGCTCCATGGGAGGTCTGGCTTCGAATCTGATAGAGCTTGAACAAAGCTGTTTCATTCACTTTGGGTGCAGTAGCTGTATTATTTTAATGATAAAGTATTTGATGTTTAAAAAAACAGTTGCTGGCTAAAAAGTGTAGCCAAGAGTCCCCTGGATCCTTCTTTGCATGCCTAACTCAGCCTATCTGCTTCTGCAAGCCATAGACCTACTAGATGGTGACAAAGAGTTCATCTTTAATTTTTTCACTTCAGCTTAGTCAAGCAAATCTTAAGCAATGCACAGCACATCCTGCCTCAAGGATGGAGTGTCTCTGGCCTTGTTTTTATCTGCAGAGAATCTTCCAAAGAAGAGCACAAGTGAAGAATTCATCAGCATGAAAGTATATCTATATTTTTAGCCCTCTTTCCTATTTTTTAATAGTGTTATGTGTTCTGTGACCTAATTCTCTCCTACTCTTATGTGGACCAACCCACATCATGTCATCCGTGCCCTGGATTGCTGTAATACCCTCTGCCTGATACTGCATGCAAAGAGTCCTCAGAAAGTAGTCTGAGTGCCAACGCAGCAATTACTGTAGTTGCAGGCTCCTCCTGTAAAGCATCACTAATGCCAGTGCTCCACAGACTGCTTTCCAGTTGTTTCTTTGGTACAACTAAATGATGGGGTTTGACTTAAAAAGCTCCTTTGCACTTAGGTCACAAGTCTCAGAGAGCTTGTGTTTGATTTCCATTATGGTAGAGCAGCCAAGATCAAAAATGTTCCATTTGATGAAATGAAAGCCCTTTGATGTTGTGAGGGGGGTCCAGGGTTTGTGCATTCAAGTGGGAGCGTCCAAAATTTGCTGTCTGCACTGGTTCAAGAGAAGTGGAAAGATTTGGTCTTCTGAGTTGGCTATGAAGCCTCTCCTTTCAAACTTTGCTGAAAGGAGTCTCTACAGAGAGCTGCACTGATAGAAGAAAGAGTAAGGTATTCTAACATTGTGGCAAGTGGTTAATATGTTTAATGGCTTTTGAATTTTGTGAATGAGAAAAAAGCTCATTGTATGAGTGAATTTTACAAGTGGATCTAAGTGCACATAAAATGCCTTTGGTAATCAGAGGAAGATTATAATTTTGGATTTGAAATATTGGTGAATGATAGCTCTTTGTTAATTGGACCTCTGAAGTTTAGCTCTGAAAAATGTCCCCTCAGTCTCATCAGCAGTATGTTTCTTCAGTGTGTTCCTTGGGATCCCTACCAAGCCTGTGTCAGCAGCCATGCTTCACAGAGTGTTGCTCAAAAAAACCCAAAATTAAACACAGAAACTAGTCATGTAGGTTAAGAAAATGTTTCTCTAGCATGGGAGACATGATCCTAAGTACATTCCGAGGCTAGAATAAGGTCAGTCTTTGAAAAAATTCCTAGGGAATTTAGCCAAAGAGAGTCTGGACCCTACTGAAATGTCTGTGCGTAGGGCTTTTTCCTCTGTCTCTGAGTGGGAAGGGGCAGATCTTTCTGCCTGCCAGCCTGGACATCACATTGAAGGGGATGAGACTAGAGTTGGACTTGGCCAGATCAAATTTAATTTGGTCTTTTCAGTGTTTGTTTACAAAATCGTGTTAGCTGTGATAGCCTTTGATTCTGTACCTGTTTTTTACGTTTTCATATCTAATGACCTATTCTAAGTTACTGTTTATGGTCTTGAACCTGCAATTAAATGCGCAGGCGCAGGGATGTGTCCACATCCTGTTGCAGGATCGTGGCTGTAAGAGTTTCTTAAACAGATACTCGTGGGATCTCCATGTGACAGGTGCTCCTTGGGATCAAACCTGGCACAATGCTGAATTTGTATATGTATTTTATGGATGTCACTTAAAGTGCCTGTCTCTTTGGGATAATATTTTGTGAATAGAAGTCCAAATAAGATTTTTAGGATAATAACTTTAAAGGATAAATTATTGTATTCATATTTTAAAACTGAAGCACTTAATACCTTTCTAAGGAACAATATTTTGAATTTAAGAATACAATATTTTCAGTACTTGACCTGCCAATTCCTTGTTAATTTCCAAATAGCCATGCAGCCAAAAAAAAAAAACCCACTAGCCCTCCAGAAATACCTTGTTTATAACTTACCTGCTTCCAATGTGATTGTTTTACTTTGCTAAGTCAATGAAAATGCTGCCTAGTGTTCTGCCAATTCTCTGTATCATTCAAAGTATCTTGTATTTGATCATTTCAGCAAGGTTTTCTGATCAGAAATCTGGACCACTACCAAAGACTTGGAAAACCAGCTTCAGTTTCACTTTAAAATGTGCTGTGTAAAAGGCCCCAGTTAACAAACCAAGAATCCTGAACTGCTTAGGTTTTAGCAATTCTTTTTTATTCTAGAAACCTTTTCAGAATATATGTTTGGCATACATGTAAAATAGCTTAATACTGCAGAAAGGGGCATTTTTGTTCACATAACAGCATTTCCATTTATAAGTTTTGCTGTAAAAGTCCCTAAATATATTCCAGAACAATGCAGCATTTTATCATTCAATATATTGCTTCATGTAGCAGTAGCTGTTTACAATATGATCAGTATTAAAGTATTTATTTCACTATGAAGTGTTAAAAAAGAATAATACAAACCAGGTTGAATCAATGGTGCCTTATGACTTTTTTAGTCAACTTTTCTGTGTCTCAATAGAAGAATTAATAGATATGGCTTTTTCAGGTCCTAACTGAATAGTGCCAACAGTAGCATTTTTACAGTGTTTGAGCCAAGCCCTGCTGTTGTGTGCTCAGTCTCCTAACTCCAGGTGGAGCTCAGTATGTGGAGGGGCCACTGGGTCAGTGTGTGGGTGAGGTGTATGTGGTTGGCACTGGTTGGCTTCACAATCAGTATTGCTCTCAAAATTTTGACCTGTCCAAAAACTAGTGTCTGACATTGCTGTCCAGACAGCCCAGCTGACTTCAGTGTGGTTGCATAGGTTACAGAACTACTTTTGATTCACTGCTTGCATATTAGATTTGCTGGGTTTGTTTCAATGGCATTGTGTTACTTCTTAAGTTATCACTGAGGCTCGCACTGCATGACAGTGGCCACGGATGTTCATTTTTGTTTAACTCCAGAAATAAAATGACAATAAATTTTGTACCATGTAAAAATAATTTCTCTGTATTTTTGGAAGAAAAGCACATGTTATGTTTGTTACAACTTTCTGCACCAGTCATTGGGAGAAGAGGTCACGGTGATGTATGTTCAGAGCTGTTAAAGGAAACTCAGCTTGTTTCAGGAAGTGTTTATTTCTGTAAATGAAATAAATAGCATTGCAAAGTTCTTGTTTAAAAGCCAGCATTTCCCAACACTAAAGGAATCATAAGGTTTTGGTTTTTTCTGCAAGACAGCACTGTGAAAGAAGTTCCTTATATTGTCACTTAAACTGGGTGGTAGTTTCTCCTTGCAGCATCAGCTGTTTGCATGACACTTGTAGAAATAGATCTGTCTTGGAATTGAGGATGAGGGAGCTAAACTGCTATCATGCATCACATGTGTTGTAACACAACAATCTTCTGTACAGAAGTATGGAAATTGAAAGGGTACTTTTTGTCTTGGAGGTAAAGAATGGAGTTGAGTGATCAAACTGAGATTATTTCAAGCAGAATGTCAAGTGTTGAGAGACCTAGAGAGGGCCCCTTGGCCACAGGACACTGGAAAAGAGAAGATTGCTCAAGGAAATAAAAACCAATTGGCTGAATGTTGTTACCAATACTGAAGTGCAAATTATGGTATCAAATGTGCATTTTGCAGTTCCACATTGCAGTGGTGTGAACACCTTCATCTCACAGCTGGGTGCAAACAACCTTTTGCAGCGGTACATTGTCTCCATGTAACACAGATTGTGTGAGCCAGAAAATAAGGAGAATCTCTTAGCTGAGATATCGAGGAGCACTTTAAGTGCAAATTAATGGAATGGTTCTTCACGTACATTGGAAGAACCAGGAATCTTGTAGCCTGTAAGAAAGATGGGTGTGTTTGGACCATTCAGTTAAAATCTAAGAGGGGAGTATTGAAGTAACTCAGGCAGAAGCAGGACATATGTATGGTCTCAGTGAGTATGCAGCAGGTAGGTATGCAGATTAAAAAAGCAAAAATGGAAACCGCATGTCTTAAGGGAGTAGCCTTTTATGTATGTTGCCATTTTGAAATACAGTTTGTGGTGAATACTGCTTAGTGTAAACTAATGCATGCAGAGGAAGACATGTAAATTTGGACTTCCAAAGGCATACAAGGGAGAGGGAAACAAAACAGGCTGAGCAGAAAGTAACATTTCTATCAGATGCTTAAAGTTTGAGCTTTTTATAAAATATTAATCTAGTTCTGTGAATTTTTTTGCTTAACATTTATTTTGTAAGTGATTTTGTTCTCCTTATTTTTCTGTCCTATACCAAATAAATTTTACTTTTATTTAATTGGTGGTGCAGACTGTTACATTGAGTTCAATCACAGTTACTTCTTTTAAAAAAGCACATGTTGGCTTTAGCAGGAGCAGAGCAGTGAGCCTGGCAGGAGCTGGGGTGAGCTGTTCCCCTCCTCTCCTGTCTGCCATTGGACAGCAGCACAGCAGTAATGCTCAGAGGACTTCTGTCCTACATACAATGAAGGACACCTGCAGATAAGGAGCAATAATGAGTTTACTTTAGGATAAAGAATGATTGAAAACCAGTGGTTCCTGATGCTGTACTTGCAGGTGGCTGTTGGGTGAGCTGTGGCCAGTGGCTCTTGGCAGGGCAAGCTAGGCTCTTGCCAGGGGAAAAAGACGTGGAAAATCACTGTAGTTAAGTGGATTTTTGTTTGTTGTGTCTCCACTCACAAAGCTGCCAGGGAATAAGAAAGAAATGAAACCCTCCTTTTGACTTTGGAGCCCTGTTCTTTATCACAGATGTTAAGTTTTTCAGATAATTTGGACCAGGTTCATCAAAGAAAGACCTTTTGATAAAAGTCCACAGGAGGTTCAAATTCAGGCTGCACTTCCAGCTTCTTCTCAGAAGTTAGAAGGGTAATTAAAAAAGCTAAAAAGCTCTGTACTATAACTTATCTATCTTTCAAAGACTTAAGTATCAGGTTTACTCTTATGCAGGTTGCGGATCCTTTGATATCTCTAGGGATTGCTTGTTGATACCTTCATTTTACAGACTGATTGAGACAAAGACCACTTTCTTCGAAGGCCGTCAGCCCTTGTGTAGCCTGGAGACCCAACAATCCTGGTGCCTGGGCTACAGAAACAGAGAAACCATGATGGAAAGTGTGGGGAAGCTGGTGAGCTGTAAAGGAGCTGGCTCAGCAAGCTGTGAGACCTTTGGTTGCAGATCTCAATGGCAATAGCCTTGAATGAGAACACAGAGGTATGAATCTAATCATCAGCTAACAGGACTGTCTATCTCATGTTTTGCCAAAGAGGACATGGGTTTTTTTCTAGTTTTCAAGAAATCAAATCACTTGCTTCGCTTCAGGAAGAGGGAAGTGAGCTGAGCATTCTGTGACCTTGTCATAACCACAACATAGTCCTTCCTTCATTTAACTCAGAAAATGCTGTTGATTTAAAAGAAACCCATGGACCACCCTGTAACACAGTTCTGACTGCTCCCTGCAGTTGCAGGAAGGCCCATGTGTTGCTCACAGCACACATAGAAATATGCAGCCCCTTTGATTATGGTTCAGCAATTTCCAATGACCTTCCTGCCTCCTGTGCACAGGCTGCTCCTCTCTGCCCTCGCCCAGTCTGACTCCATTTTACACTGAACATGGTAACTTAGTCCCAGCAAATTTCAGAACTAAATATTGGCCCATACATCTCTGTAAAACACAATATATTATTTAGGTTAACTAATGAAATCAGTCATTGGCAATCAAGCTCTTAACCTATCTAAAGATTTCAACAGCAGTCCAGGTACAGAATGGAAAGGATGACAGACACAAAAATATTTTGATTAAACACAGAGAATAAATTGGGTGGTTGCTGCTAACATTGCCTTGTGTCCAGTATCTATCTGTCTATTCAACCACATCATCAGATAATCTCTTTAAGCCTAAAACATATTTGCGGCTTAAGATATATGACTTTGGCAAAAGCTACGTTCAAAATGTAAAATAGCAATCTATAATGATATTGCAGTAGGGCTCTCTCATTCCATCATTTTTCCTCTTTGTTATTGCCAGTCTTCTTTTTCCTGCAGATAAAAAAGGTTTTTCTTTGAGAATGCTGATATTTAGCCTCCATAAATACATTTCTCATTTTCAAAATGGGATTCTTCTTGCTATGTATTCTCTTTTTTTTTTTTCTTTCTTTTTTTGCTAGAATACAGGAGATACCTCTGCCTAAGCACCTCTAAGTTAAAGGTGGACACAGAGGGCTGGTGGTTGCTGCCATCCTTTCTCTCTCTGAAATGAACTAGGGATCATTCCCTGCAGTTGGGGGAGGGTTTTTTCATTGTGCAATGCCCTTCCCAAAGGGGACTATTTTGGCTACCTTTTGCATGTGCATGTGTTCAAAAAATTTTTGGCTCTGAACTGGTGTGAACATTGTACACGATAAGGCCTGTAACCAATTCCCTCTGAAAATGTTTTTGTATTCATGCAAAAGATGGCTGTTTAAGCAGTGGGTATTGGGTGTAACCCGACTTGAAGGAACCATTCACGTATACAGGGATGTGAAAATGAGTAATTTCTGTCCTTCTCCTTTCTAGCAGAAACTTTAGTAAATGCAGAGTTACTGGTGAGCCCTGGTGTGCCCTGTGGAGCAGCAGAGCCCCTGTGTCTGAAGGCTCAGCACTACCAAGCCATGAGAGCAAAAGGCAGCTGAAGCAATCAGAGCACTTTGAAGAGAGCAAGGTAAAGGCTGTGGGTGAAAGTCCAGGCTGAAACCCCAGCCTCTGTCAGAGGTATTTTGATACTGGAACTAGTGTTCCAGATAACATCATTGTGCTGTTTGTCAGAGACTGCAGAGCCCGTCAGTACTTTCTGTGCTGTCTCAAAACCAGCCCTCACTGCAAACTGCTGAAATCCTTCTGTTGAAGTTTTTTTCCCTCCTTACTTAAAACAGAAACTTTCACTTCTGCTATTTGACCAGGAGCTTGGGTGCCTTATGAAACCTGGGAACCTTTGTTTGCAAATACAGAGAAACATGATCCTTTTCTCTCTATATATACTTTCATCTCCTGAGCTGTGCCTGCAGGACTGCCGCTGTGCTTTCATTCAAGCGCCAGTCAACTGTGGGGCTGGTGTGTTTCTCCAGTTTATTGCTGGTTTAAAAACAATACCCTGCTGTGGGCTATAAGAGAATTACCCTCTGCACCAGAACCTTCATTCCTCCCTCTCTTACACATATGGCCACTTGTGAGCAAGGGGAGGAATCGCAAATATATTTTTTAACTGGGAACGTGTCTAATCGAAGTCCAAGTATGCATCAGAAAATGAGAAGCCTTGTTTGTGTGTCTGTTTTAACCAAGCAGGTGGGGATAGATGTGATGCACCCAGGCTGGCAGTTCTCTGTTGCAGATGCCGTTCCCGGGGCAGCGCGGGAGCTCCGGCGGCCGCGCGGTGTCGCCGTGGGCGCGCGGTGCGTGCCGCCCGACCGACCGGGAGCGGTGCCGGGTGCATCCCGCCCGTCCCACCGGGAGCGGTGCCGGGTGCATCCCGCCCGACCGACCGGGAGCGGTGCCGGGTGCGCGCCGCCCGTCCCACCGGGAGCGGTGCCGGGTGCATCCCGCCCGTCCCGCCGGGAGCGGTGCCGGGTGCATCCCGCCCGTCCCGCCGGGAGCGGTGCCGGGTGCGCGCCGCCCGTGCCGCCGGGAGCGGTGCCGGGTGCATCCCGCCCGTGCCTCCCGTCCCACCGGGAGCGGTCCCGGGCGGCGGCGGGACCCGGGCGCGGGGTCAGCGGCGATGGACACTGCATGATCCGCGCTCGCCCGCCCTGCGGCTCTCAGCCCTGCGGCTCCTGCCCACAGCTGAGCTCCCCGCTCCGGGGGAGCTGGCCCTGCCCGCGGCGGGGAGGTTGGGTGGCACTACGTGATCTCTAAGGTCCCTTCCAACCCAAACCATTCCGCGAGCCTACGCGCATTTCAGCATTTGAGGAATACTACGCGCTGTTTCACCACAGCGATTTCACTCCCGATGCATCCGGCCTGACTCTTCCTGCAGTTACGCAGTTCTTAGGCAAGTCAAATTCCAGTATTGGCATTAAAATGATGCAACAGAATGATACACCTGGCTACTCCAATTCAGCTCAACAGAAAGCAACACGCTACTAGACCTAAATAAATCAAATCTTTAGTTAATAAAGTCTAACTGCAGCTGGAGAAGGAGATAAGAATTAAAACCAAATACCTTTTTTAATTTAAAATGCCAAGTGGAAGTAACAGACTGCTGTAAGAAAGCTACTCTGTTAGTATTGCAGTCTTAAAATCGGTACTTCTTCAAATAGATAAAAAGGAAGTTCTTTGTATTGTTGTTGGCCGTTAATGTAAATGTAGTGACAAAGTACTGAACATAATGAGGGAAAAGTACAGTAGCTTTCTGCTGGAGAATTCAAGAATAAGAGGGTTTGTTAATACAGTCCTGTGGCACAGTAGCAGGAAGGATTTAGTTCGGTAGTAGTGGTGAAATGAATGTGAAATAAATAAAAAACTATTCTAAAAAACTTTTCTACCACAAGAGACAATACACTGCAATCTATACATTTGATGGAAAACATTTAAACCGTATTTGTGTAAGTAAGAAATAGTGCCCTGCAAAATGGTGGCATATGGTGTGACCACAGATGGAAACTTAGTAGGTGGGGAGACTTTATGGAGATGTGGGTCACATTCTGAAAATATTTCCAAAGCTTTTAATTTGCGATACCAAAATTAGTTTTACGGGTTGTTTGTGTTGGTTTGCTTTTTTTTTTTTTTAAAGGGGGAGTGGGTTGGTATATTTGGTGGGATTTCTTCATTAATCGGTTGCTTAATAATTAATAATCAACAGCTGCAGCAGGTCGCACACCAGAAGCGGCTTATTTAAGCACTGCAGCTTGCTTTAAGATGGTTTTCTTGAGCAAAGCAGCATCTGCTGACTTGTGTGGAGCTAACTTGTGTGACAGCTCTCAGGGTTTTGGATTTTTTTTTTTTTTTTAATGGAGCTTTGAGTTTTGGGGTTTTTTTGAGGATTCAGGCCAAATTTGAGTAGTCTTCTAGTGACTGAGCACTCATAATACTGAGAACATGGAAGTAATAAGCTGCCTATGCCAAAATGAGTGAATAGGTTTTCTTAGGTCGAGGAAGATTGTAACTCTTACACCCTGTTGTTAATAATTTCCCCACATGCTGTTAGTCTGTAAGTATGTGAAAATACTATAAATATTATAAAATTGCTTAACACTTTAAATGTCTACATACAGTAGATACAGCTCTAACTATAATATGAGGCAAATGGACAAAACTTGATAATGGTTCTCCAGATAAAGCATTTGTAACCTCTGAGTTAAAATAGTGTTTTTGGGTTTTTTTTATTTGACTTTTGCGTATTTTTCCCCAGTTTGACTGGTTTTATGTAACTAGTTTTTGAGTACTTGCACACTTACCATCTTGCTGAGCCTAGTAAAATGTTGATACCCTAGCACTAAGGGTGGAATTTGTATGTTTAGATGGTCTCTTCAAGATTGTTTTAAGTCTCCTGAAAGCAGTTTCAGAAAAAAACTTCTAGTATTGAAACCACATGGGGTTATTCTGAACTTTATTTAATGACATGTAATTTAATTTGAACTTTATTTTTTGCTTTAGAGAGGTGAATTTCACCATGCACAATGTTTACTGGGTTTAATTTCTAGAGCAGTCTGTTTCAACACAGCTGAACATACATACTTATTGCTAAAGTCTTAGTTTGACTTTCTGCAATCTGTCTGTACTAGTTTCATGTATTTTCTTGGCAGATACAGTATTTTGAAGACTATAATTGTACCTTCAGTTCTGTGGAATTGTCTCAGCCACAGAACAAGGTGGAAGTGAATGAGTGCAGTACAGTAAACACGGTTTCAAAACCAGCTTGAACATACACACTGTCTTACAAAAGATCCTATATGAAAAATACCAATTAAGTTCCCGTAACCAACGCAGATAATGAGGTGGACTACTGCGAAATTATAGATGAGCTGATAAATTGCTTTCTTAAGAAGGAAGATCTTTTACAAAAGTGTTCCAGGTAACTGAGGCGAATGTAAACATCCATGCATTCCTCATAATTTCTGTATTAAACTTCAAGCTTATAGGTAACAGTATCTGGCATTTTCCTGATCTCTCTGTTTAATTGCTTTCAGGATACTCAGAATTTCTCTCAGGTGTTGGATTTTTTTATGGTATTTAAGTCTCAGAAGTTTTAGAAATTATTTTATGGGACAAATGCTTTTCATTTGACACCACCCTCCAGGGGCCTATTTCCTGTTTACAGATTAATTTTCCCCAGGTTCCCCTTGTTGCTTAACTGCCTCATCAAACATCTGTGTATTGTACACTATAGTTTATTTGCCAGTAACCATGTGAGTCAGTGCAAGTGACCAGACACATCCAGGTATAGATAAGCACTTCATGTTCTTCCTGTGTGCCCTATGCACTACTGTAAGGGAGCAGACATCACAAACCAACAAACTTTCTGAACCCTGAACTACTGCTTTGGATAACTAAAGTTAGACATGCATTTTTGGATGGAGTCAGCTAAGAGGTTGAGCAGGGGTCCCTGTCTTGTGCATTACATAATCCATTTACTTGGTTAAGCAATGAGCAGTAACAAAAGGGCATTTTTTTTCAGTACTGGAGTTAAAAAGCCACATTGTCTGTAGGAATTAATCCAATTTTCATATAAAGTTTGGCTAATTGTCAATAGCCAAGGAGCACTGAGGAGGTATTTTTCCTGTGGTTGATAAGGAGAATACCTAAGAGGTGCTAATGTCTCTACCCATTACTGCAATTACTAAGTTAGTAAGAGACTTGGATTTTTCCATGCTGTTGAAAACTAGGTGCACATCTGTCTGGAAATTGCACTGAGATTGTACCTGTAAAATTCCAGACAGGTTTAATCCTGATGCATTTTGCTGACGTTCGTCCTGTCTTCTCATATTCTGTATTGGGTTTTTTATCTTTTCTTGGAAAAGGTATGTTTTTCTAACACCCTATTGAGAGGTTATTTACAGAAATTTTGCACCTGTTTAATTAGTAATGCTGCTTTGAGGCTTACCTGATACTTCCTACTGTAAGGCAATGTTGTCTTTCAGTTATCACCACACCCTAACAATTTGACTATTATTTCCATGCTAGTTCTCTAGGAAAAAAAATAAAAATCCAATTTTAGTATTTTCAGAAACAAACTGGAGAAATGTAATTGCTTACAGTAAATTCTTGAGTGCTTTTCTCCAGAATACTCCAACATTTCAGGTTTTGCAACAAGTGCTTGAGTTAACCAGTGAAGTAGTCTTCACACCGAGTACAAAGACACATTTGTGACTTCCAGGAAACCTTTCCAAACTGGCTCAGTTGTATGCCTTTGTGAAATGTTTTTATGTGGTCACTGCCATTTCTTAAAAGTGACATTGTCTGAAACCTGCTGTCACTGAGAGAGTGAACCTCTTGCAGTTCCTGTGTGGGCTCAGCCTGTGTACGTGTAATTGTTGCAGGTAAATGAGTGTGATGAAAGCCACAGCACGACTCATGTAATGGTTGCTCCAGCTGCTTTTCATTGGTTAAGCTGCTGCCCAGATCAAAAAGCAGAAATTGCCTCCCATATAATCTGTTGACTACTTTGGTGGCACATAAATGGATGGAAACATCCAATTTGAGTCAAAACCTGAACAAAAAACAAGGGGACAGTAGTTCATTATTATACAATGTTATGTCATGTTCAGAGAATGCTCAAGAGGATTGAATTAAAATTTTGGAGACAACTTAAACTTTCATGTTTAAGTGGCTTTTGGAAAGCATGACTTTGCAATAGCAGTAGCTGTGTTTTCTGTAATCTACAGTTCTACTGCCAAAGCTGAGTTGCCAGTGGTAGAGGATAGCTGTGATCAAGAGCTGATGGACTCTATAAACCTATCCTCCCAGGAGTTTGTATACAAAAAAACTTGCCTTTCCCATGCATTAGTTGCACTGTTATAGCTGTGGGAATTGTTGTATTTGGGGTTTAATTAATGCATGGGGGCTTTTTGATACTTGTGTGGGTTGGGTGAAACTCCATGAGAATTGATGACCATGGCTGTCACCCTTAGTTTACAGAGATCTTGAAAAAGAAATTAAACCCTATTATAAAGGTAGGACGTTGGAACATGGAGATGCTCCATGGAACACAAGGATGTTCAAGGCCAGAGAACATGTGGTTCAAAGAAAGTGCCTGTGGCACTTTGATTAAGTGTTGAGGGAGCAGAGAGGAGGTGTCAAACAGTCCTGAGAAGCAGGACTTTGTATGGTCTGGGTATCCTGTATATTGAATACTGCATTAGGAAGATTTCTTTACTCCAATGTTAAGTTATCATTGCTAATTATCCAGACTGAACAAAGCCAGAAAACTGTGTTCCTAACATTTCCCAGCCAAGTGGAGAACTGGTCCTGTAATCCAGAGCTTGAGTTAGTCACAGTGCTGTTCTGGTGCACAGTCTGGTTAATTAATAATGATTTCATGTTTCTTAACAGGGCAAGGGGTCAGACCCTAGTATTCTTCTCTGTTAATCTCAGAGTGAAATGAGAGATAGTTACATGTCAATGAGAGGTAGTTGCTAAGCTTCTTATATACATATATAAAATTACAATATGTTTAAAAATATTAGGATCTGCAAGAGGAAATATTCTATATTAAGTCCTATTTATATACTTTTGCTTCATTTATTTAGACAGCAGCTTTAATAATTTTATTTTTTTACATGCCTTTGATACTACATTTTCATACTTTTGAGTATTTTACTTTTTCAGGGTTTTGAGGTTCTTTACTATTTACTTTTTTGAGTATTACACTTTTAACGTGTTTGTGTTCCCCAAAAGAAGATACAAGACTTGGGTCAAGTGTGTTTACCTGATTTAGCACACTGTGTATACTAGAGCTGAGATGGAAACACAGCCTCATCCTGTTACTGCAGATCCCCTGGGAAATCAGGCTGGTGGTTGGTGGATATCCATAGCAGTCAACGAGCAGCCTATCCAGCCAAATGTACACTTTTTTAAAACAGCTGAAGGATTCTTGTAGCTTAAATACTTCATTAAATGCTAAATCACTAGTGATCTTTTCAAAGGGAAAAATGCATTCAAGAGAGGGGAAGGCATACATTTTTACCAAGAGTTCTTAGTATGGCCTGGTATACCTCCCAGAGCATGTCCCTCTAAGGTGTCATTTCGGTGGGAAAGAATGAATTACAGAAAGCCAAAAAATTTGAAAGACCTTATTATACTGTATTTCCAAAACCAAATCAGTCTGAAAGTGGTCTTTGTCAGGTGCCAACAGAGAAACTTCAACAGTGAAAAAGTTAACAAAAGAGTCTTCTTTATTGGTGTTTGCATCAAAACAAAGTCTCACCCTAACGATACAGTGGGTGAGTGTTACCCAACAGGATGTGCCACCTTGCAGCAGTAAACATACATTATAAACCTTGGCACAGCTTTGGAACAATCCCTTGCTGATCTTTTGCTTGGGATGTGTTGGCCCAAAGCTGGGACAGGATATAGACAGGAATGAGAGGCAGTGGAGTCAAGCACTGACAGTGCTGCTTCATGTCAGTTATGGTTTTATTAAGTGTATGCACTTCTACTGCAGAAACATAAAATTTAAGCATCAGTGTCTTTAAATTAAAGCAGACATATGATATCAACAATGTAGTACCTGCTAAGTTTCTAACAGCCGTGTTTATCCCCACAAGTTTCTGTAGCTGTCTGCATTCTTTATAGGATTTTCTTAACCAGACTTCAAATTGTTATTTCTGTTATATTGCTGCTCTTACTGTACAGTATCGGTTTTGTTTCTGGTAAGCGTTTAAAGAGTAGACTTTGTGAACAGAACTGACTGTGGAAAAAAATCGTACCTGACACAAGGCTTCATAAATTGTCAATCACATACATCTTTTTAGGTTGAGATAATTCTCTGTTCTGTTTTGGTCTTTTTGGGGTGTTACTTGAAAGGGAAAGTGGTCTTTTTTTTTTTTTTCCCCTGGAAGTTCCTTGGAAGTTTTTATTGAGTGTTTTTGAGGTTTTTTTGTTGGAAGTTTGTAATGGGAAGCTGCTGAGCACACAGACTGGTCACCATTCCACCAGTTGGGAAAATTGCCTTATTCACACTGGGACATCCATGGGCATGTGTCTGCCACACTTACCAAGGAAGGCAAGCTGGTCTGAGTCTGATGAGGAGGGCAGAATAAAGTACACCGAACTCACACTTGCTCTCTTTGTTATCTTAGGGAAAGGGCAGCTGGAACCGCTGTGCCCTCAACAGCACTACAAAGGGAAAGCCTTGAGACAGCTGTGTCCTCGTTTTCTGCAAGAGGATCTTTGGTCATTACCAGTTCTTAGTTCTTACTGGGGAAATTACTGACTGGCCAAATCTGTGGAACCGATGGCACGTGGAAAACACGGTGTTTTGTTTCTAGGCGCTCAGGCTGCTAGGAAAGTTGGAATGAGCGTAGGCGGTGCATGGACTGCTGCGGGAGCCAGCGCCGCTATCGGCCCGCCGAGCTGCTGGCTCGGGCCGATAACGGGGGGTGACCCGCGCCGGCCCTGCCCGGCCTCCCGCGGGGCGCAGCGCCGGCTGCGGCCGGGGGCTGGCAGCAACGAGGGGCGGCCCCGGGAGCGGCCGGAGGCGGCAGCGGCTCGTTCCGCTCTCGCCCTCCAGGGGAGGCGGCTCCCGAGCGCGGGGGAGCCCCCGGGGCCGAGGCGGCGGCGGGGACCCGCCTCACCCGGGCGCCCCCCGTGCGGCGGCCGCAGAGCCGCCATCTTGCGGCTGCTCCCTCCCCGCCCGCGCCGCCGCGCAGCCCCGGCCTGCCCGGGGTCCGCTCCCGGGGCCCGCCCGCTCCCGGGGCCGGGGTCCGCTCCCGGGGCCCGCCCACGCCCAGGGTCCGCCCGGGGCGCTGAGCCGGCTGCGGGAGCGGGGCTGTCGCTGGCGGGGCGGGCCGGGGCGGGCCCGACCTCCCCTCCCTGGCCTCGGTACCGGCGGCCTCGGCCTTGAAGGGGTTCTCAGTTTGGCAGAGCACAAACCCTCTCCGCGCACCCGTGTGCGGAGGCGCCTGCCGAAAGCTAAGTAGGTAAGCTGCCTGCTCATTTCCCTGGCTTCTGGCGTTATTTTCTACTGAGGCAGCTGTCACACAGGGCAGTGCTGCTGGTTTTTTATCCTTGCCTGAAAATGCTGCGTGCTCGTCACTGGGGTGCCCACGGGAAGGAGAGCAGTGATGGGCCGGGAAGGGGCAGGCGAGAGGCGTTGGTTTTGTTGTAGCTTTGCGGCTGCAAGTCACAGGATTTTACATCCCAATGTGGCAAGTGCAAGTAAGGTGCTTTTTAAGGGGTGCCGGCAAGAAAATGTTACCTACCTTTTGAAAAATGTTTTGCTGTCTGCTTCAGAAGTATGTATCTATTTGTTGACAAGCCCAAAGATCAGCCTAAGTGAAAATTAAGGGGAGGTGTGCTTTTCATTCATTTCCTGAGTTGTCATTCCGTGCCGCTGGCAACTGTTGCTTCATTTGGTCTCCTCTGAGCTCCTGCACTGCCAAAGTTCTGTGGAGCTTGAAGTGTTGCTGTGTGAGCTGTGCCGGTGGTGTGCTCAGGGCAGGCCTCAGTTTCCCCAGGTGTCCAGTGCCTGCAGCTTCCCCAGCTGCTCCCCAGCCAGGGGCTTTCTTGGAAGGGAGAAGGGTGACAGGAAATGTGATCTTGAAAAATAACTGCTCAGAGGCACATAAGGTGTGTGATGTTTCTTGTGGCATTGTCTAGGTTTCCAGATATAGGTGGCCTATTTCTTGTGCTAATAGCTGTTGCAATATTGTTTTCTCTGTGTTTTCTTAGCCCAGTAAAGAGAAAAGTAAAAATTGTGGTTAGCCAGCAAGAATAGGAACTGCAAGAATCACTTTTTCCCACTTACTTTTATCATTGTATATCTCTAAAGTTGCTTCCTCTTTGACTTGCTTCACAAATTTTTACATGCAAATGCATGTAGTACATGCTTATCTTAGCTGAGAATGGGGTAGTACAGCTACCACAAGTGGCAACTCTTCCTACCCCAACTCCATTTTAACCTTCCTGAGTAAAATAATGTGTCATCCTTACATTAAAGTAGGAGAGTTTCTGCATTGCATTAAAGTAGGTCATGTTGTGGGATATAATTTATGAACAATGTGCACGGTCTTGCCACTGTCTCCATATTATCCTGAGAGTGATTATCAGTTGAAAGCTTAAGAAACCAGTGGGGAGATATACATTGAAGTTATCTCTTTTATTCACTCATGCTGTCTTTGACTTTCATTAGAAAAAGAAGATGAAAGGGGTTTTTGCTTTCCTTTGATGAAGGAGACAATTTCTCTATTTCTGTAATTGGAGAGGAACCTGATGTTGCTTAACTCACCGCTGCTGGAGAATTGAGTTTCTGGTCTGGTGAATTTTTAGACTTTACAAATACTGACAGCCTACAAGAGAAATGTTTTCTGGGAAGTTTAAACTGCACTTGCTACTTGCTCTGTGTCTATTGATGGCCTTCATGCAAGGCTTCTTCTCGTGCAAGCTGACAGTCTGGCTTCAAGCAGCCATGTTTGGCACAGGTGACAGCAGATAAGGCAGCATTATTCCTAAAAATTGTGTCAGTATTGCCCTGCAGTTCCCAAAAATGCAGCTGTGGCTGAGTTCTCAAGGATTCAAATCTCACTTCTCGATCCATGAAGGGATAACTATAAATCCTATGTTCTATGGAGTCAACTGTAATTATATTTCCTTGTTTTAGTGTCATTTGTCTGATTAGTTTGCTACATCTACTATAAGAACAAGCTAATTTCTGTGTAGAATATATCAGGGTTTGGGTTTGCATGAGATCATTATCTTTGATTTCATGAAGAGCTGTGAATTGAAAATAATTTCGCTCTTTTGAGACGCTAGTTTGAGATAAGTCTGAGGTGTAACAAGGCTGTATATTAAATCTGTGATTAGTCATTACATAATCTCACAACAGTTACATAAATGTCTGTATCCTATAAAGCAAAAGGTGCTGAGATGTGCTCACTGTGTTAATCAGAATACAAAAGCTTGCATTTCTGGAAAACGCTGCTTGGCAATAGATACTCTGTGTTAAATATGAAGGGTTTGGGATGTGCATGTCTCTAGAGCTGAAGAGATGATTCACTCTCAAAGCCCTCTGAGGAGTGCCAGTAGCAGCTTTTACTGTGATGGAGTTCTTCTCTTTGAAACTCTTGTGGTTTAGCAAAAATCTGTCTTGTATGACTTGACAGGGTCCCTTGTAATGAAGTTGAAGGTAGGCTGAAGGAAGGCTGCAGGTATCTGTCTGTCTGTCTATCTGTCTATCCATCTGTCTCTTACAAAAGATGGCTTGGGATGTGTGGATGTGTATCCATGTCAGTTTTGATCTGAGGAAGATATGGGATTTACTATGTGCTATTGACTGATACAACGTAAGAGTCAGTCGTATTTGTTTACATCCTGAAGTATGAAATAGGGACAAGGGCACTTCTGTATTTTGTAGCAATTTTGTGAGGAGAAATAATGATTTTAATACAGAAGGAGGAGAGCCTTGTCATTAGCCTTGAATAGGAAGGCACAGGAGAAGGAATGCTAGAATTTAAGGATAAATACAGCTGGAATACACTTCCACTACAGATCAAATGTTGCATTTGGTTAAAAAGGTTTCAGCTGTATCTTATTGCTGAAAAAAAACCCTTGAGAGAGCAGTCAGTAAGTCGAACACGTTGCACTGCTGGGAGCCTTACCTCTATGTAGTGCTGTAAGCGTGAAGAATTTGACATGGGGCTGTGCTGAAAACCTGCTTTTTACCTTGCAGCTAGTGTAGAATGTGGCTGGTTTTTTTCGAGAATTCAGTGTTGGAAATCTGTGTCTGATCCTCTTTAGAACATTTTGCAAATTCCAAAAACATCCTTGAATTTTTTTAGTAGAAGAAATGGTTTGTTGCTTACTTCATTTATTGCAAGTTTTCCCATTGCTCTGTAGCAAATAATACTTTGAACTCCTGGTCCAAATACATCTAAGCTAATGTATCATCTATAATATAAGTGCAACTTTTAAAATAAGCCCTACTTGGCGTGAGACTCGTTTTCCTTGGGAGAAGGGATAGCCAAGGCTGTTGGACAGATTTGGAAGATGCAGCAGCTCAGTCCAGATGAATTACCACAGCATCACAGAAGTGCTTACCAAAAGCCTCAGGCATAAATACAAGTCATTAGTCAAAGAGTTGATGCTTGTGAATATGTATATGCTGGATGCCAGGGTGTGAAAGAGACCTTGCACGACCTCGCCTTTGGGCTGACTTGATTTACTTGCTTATTTGCCTGGCTGCTGTGTTCTGTGTTCCTTGTGGATAGGATACAAAGAGAATGGGAAGGCTCTTAAACCAGTTGCTAATTTGAAGATCGTGCTGTACAAAGCACTGTTTGGGACTTGGCAATCTTGACTTTACCGCTGATACCTTAAATAGCTTAGGGGAAATCAGTTCACCTTTACCTTAGTTTCTATCCCTACGAAGTAGGGTAAATCATCTTGATTTGCTAACCAGAGTACTTCAGGATTTAGTCATGTCAGAATTTTATGTGCAGAGTCAGCTGATGGACTGCACAGGTTTCAGAGCTATATTGCCAAAGCCATATCTGTTTCTGGCAGGACCTTGCTATTGACCAATGAATATTTGTGTTTGATGTCCACTCTCTTCATCTGATTTGCAGACTTTACATGTCTGCTTGCATATAGAGCCTGTGGTGGTGTAATCAGCCCTTTCAAAGGGAAACACTGCTAACAAATGGAGAATGGGGGTCAGCAGTTATTTCTGTTGTATATAGATACTTCATCCCTGCTTAAATTTCACTGCTACACACCTAAAGAATTGTATGTAGAAATGCAGGTAGGCTCTAGGGCAATGAATGAGGTCACTGGCTGCTGTGTGTCGTATGTGGATTCTTTGCTAACTGAAAAGTGTATCATTAGCACATGATATTGAAATGTTGGGAGAGGTCAAAGTTGCACAAAGCAAGATACAAACTTCAAGGGTGATATGATGATTTAAACTCTTAATTTTTTTGGAAGGTAGAGAGGGCCTTCCCAAATGTTTTTGTATCAGAGTGAAGATTCTTGATCAAATTTGTCTTCCTTCCTGGTGCTCAATTCTTGTAAGGGCTATTCCTGTTGTCTGTTCTGTAATAATTTAAGAGGGCATAAGCTTGTACTTAAAGGACTAAAGTTAATAAATGTATTTTTGTTCCTTTTACAGATGAGATCATTTCACACTCTTCTTTTGGAAGAGGTGGTCAGAGGAAATGGATAGCTATTCAGACTTCACTGCACAGAACTTCTCATCTTCAGCTAACATGTCTCTTTCTTTGCCTGGACAAGCTGAATTCAATACCACTGGTGGTACTCCTTCTATGTCAATAAGCAGGCTTTTCCCAGCTCTGTTGGAATGCTTTGGAATAATTCTTTGTGGCTACATAGCTGGAAGAGCCAACATTATCACATCAACTCAGGCCAAAGGACTGGGAAATTTTGTGTCTCGATTTGCACTCCCAGCTTTACTGTTCAAAAACATGGTGGTACTTAATTTTTCTAATGTGAATTGGTCCTTCCTGTACAGTGTTTTAGTTGCCAAAGCTGCTGTGTTTTTTTTAGTCTGTGTTTTAACATTGTTAGTAGCCAGTCCTGAGAACCGATTTAGCAAGGCAGGTTTGTTCCCTATTTTTGCTACACAAAGCAATGACTTTGCACTTGGATATCCAATAGGTAAGTATGTTTTCTTCTTTAAAATTAATTGTCACTGTTCTAGACATGTTTGCTTTTATATTTCCGTAATTTGAAATTGACTTTTGAATTGAAGTTCCATGCAACTGAAGAATTTCTGAAGTGCCTCTCAAATTCTCTTTGAGACTACTCATCATCTAGGAAAGGTTAAAACTGAAATAAGAGAGCAAGTTGGTTCTAGCAATACAAAAAGCAGGATGTTTGATTACATAATTGAAAATACAATTAGAAAGGAAAGGTCAAATATGCAATTCCAGATTATATGTAACCAGTAGATGCATATTTTAGATTACTTTAGGAGTTAACAGTATCTTTCTCCTTGTTCCAGTGTAGCATGCTCAGGAGAATCTTCAGTCTTTCCTATTCTCTTCAAATTTGCTTGATACGTATAAAATCTAGACAAATGCGATTGCATACTTTTTAAAAGATGAAAATATTGTGTTTCTCTCGGTTGCATCTCCTGAGATTTATTCCTCTTGAAAGAAACGAAAAGTATGCCACAAATGGGGCTGTGAGGATTATGTCTTTGTTTGTTGGTATGCATTTTAGGTGCTAATTAGAGTTTCTCTTTTCTTCAATATATGTATTTGGGGGAGGTCTCTGAATGTGTTTCCATTGTATCCTGGTTAAAGCATTCTTTCTACTTTCACTTTCTTGTAAGACTGTGTTTTTCTTCAGGTACTTCATGATTTATAAAATATGATTTATATTTTTTGTATGTATGATCTTGCCAAAATCTGCACCATTTAGAGGTTTACTGGAATGGTTACTGCAACAGAAACACTGTAGGCTCTTGAGGTTTATTTCCTCTTGTCCTTTCCCTTCTCCCATCCTCAAACTTTGGTATTTGGTTCATGCTGTCACCTGTGCAAACTTTTGGCTATTAGTAAAATATTACCCAAGCTTCTCTGAAGTGTTTGCAGGACTGGTCAACAAAGAATGCCTTGCTGTTTTTCATGTGACAGAGGTAGTGTTTTGAACAAAGCCTGATCTTTTAATGAAAAAGTATTTTTAAATGCTGTAGCAGTGGAAATTTGTAAAGGAAAAAAAATTAATATTGACAAATCATGCACTAAACCAACACTATTTAAAAAGGCACTGTGAACTCTTAGTCATTCCTGAGTCTTCATCCCATGTAATTTCTTTAATACGTTACTATTATTATTTATTATTTTTTACTATGCTATTTTTTGTCATTTGAAAATACATGCACATAGGGAAATCAAAATGCAGGTCAAATTTTTGAAGCTTATTACTGTTTTTCTATTATCATGGTTATGACAGTTCTAGATTAAAAAGTGATGTTGGGGTGAAAAAGAACCAACTGGCAGAGAGGTTTGGTAGCACACCCCTGATGTAGACAGAATTACTAAGATAGAAAGTTTTGAGGCTTTTTTATTAGTGGGTAATAATGATACAAGTCTGCCAAACAGATTCAGGTATTCTCTAGAGCTGTGTGTTAAAGCACAGGTGTAGCAGAGGTGTTGTGTGGGTGACAGTCACTGTGACTTAAATCATACTCATTGTATTAAGCATGGACAGCTAGTGTGTGATTTATATGTACTTTTGAGCAACTGGGACATGGAGAATTGGTTTTAAAAAAATTTAAATATCTTTGATTTCAGTTTTTGTTATGATCAGCAAGCAGGCACCATGATTTAAATAAAAAGAAAACTTTTCATCAGTGATAGTTGTGGATTATTTATATTGTCTTAACAATTCCTTAAGAGTGATTTCTTTTTTTTTTTTTTTACCCACTGACTCAGTGATCTAATTCAGCTTTTTGTACCCAGTAAAATGCATTCTGACATCATGTATGATTCAAGTACTTACAGACTTTATTGTCCTAAGTATGCAGCTTCACTTTACCAGAAAGTAAAGATTTTTAAAATTTTTCACTCAGATGTTACTTACATGTGATGTGTGGAGTTGTGTCCAAGTGACATGGGCATTCTATAAAAAGCAACATAGAACATCAGTCTCAGGTTTTAGGGAAAAGCCTATTTACATAAAAAGTGTCCAGCATGTTTAAAGTGGTTTTGATTACTAGGATGTGTTTAGTGCTTAAAACTGGCTTGTTAAATGCAGTAAATAACCTCAAACTTGGAATTTCTGTTCAGCAGTCCATTTAGGATTTTAGTACAGGTAGTTCTTGTACATGCACTTTAATAATAGCCTGTAAAAGTAAAAACACCTTTAGTGCCTTTTTTGATATGTTTAAGAAATCAGCTAGTTGAGAATGTCAGTTTATTCAGCCTAAAGAGGAGACCATTCAAAGTGAGCACTGATTTAGCACTTGGAAGTTCCTGTCATTCCAGAGGCTTAAATAATACAAAGGTAAAACTCTCTTGGATTTTGAAAAATGTAGTCACGAGGAAAAGCTTTTTCAGAAAAGGTTAATAATGTTATTATTAATAATTATGAACTGTATGCATAGTATATATCTAATATATAGTATATATAATAATCATGATGATACAATTTACTATATATTCCTATATTATAATTGACATGCTAGTAATACCTATAGTATATTACTGATGATTACTAATACCAAGAAAAAAAATTATTAAATATAACAATTTTATGTCAGGTAAAAGAGAACATTCTACTTTTAAAGCATTGGGAGTTTTTTTTAATTCACATTAGAATTGAATCTTGTATATGTTTCTGAAGTATTTTCATTCATTTTTAAGTGCCTTTAGTACTTGAAATAAGTACTTGAAATAAGACTTGAAATAAACTTGCAGTAAGATGCAATTCTGCTTTGGCTCAGAAGTGTGTAGTAGTAATGAAAACAAAGGCTCATGGTTTAGAGTTCCTTGAAGGACCATAATTGCAGCAGTAATTCTTGTCCTATGTAGTCCCAGAGAATGAACCCATAATTATATGATAAACTTTTTTTTTTTCTGGTTGTTGCTTTGTTGTGCCATATTGAATTGTGTAGGAAGATCACATCTGTCTTATCCATTGAAAATTAATTAAATTCCTGACAAGTGAGACTCTCTTAAGATGGGAAGCGACTTGTATCCTGCAAAAGTGCATTTAATTCTCCACAACTGACAGGTTTATGGAGAGGAAAAGCAAGTCAGAAATAAAGCCAAAATTCTTCCAGCATTTGGGATGACTCAAAGAAAACCTAGAATTGTTAAATTGCTTTCTTTCTTTTTTCTGTAAATGTTGACTAATTGTAGGATGATTGAATAGTACTGGATAGTTAATCTGATCTATAATGTGTTCTTTAGATAACTGTGGCCTAATACGATTAGAGATACTTCTCTTCCTGCATTATCTTGTATTAATTGTTAATTAAATGGATTCCTTCAGTTCCTTCTGAAGGAAACGTAAATATTTGCTTTAGTTTTCAGAGAGCAAAATTTAATTTCAATATTTCTGCTGAAATGTTATAACTCATAACTCTTCATTTCCTGTCTTCTAGTTGAAGCTTTATATCAAACCACTTACCCAGAGTATCTCCAGTACATTTACCTAGTGGCTCCAATATCTCTTATGATGCTAAACCCCTTGGGGTTTATCTTCTGTGAAATCCAGAAGTGGAGGAATAATCGCACTGTGTCACAGAGCAAAATCAAAATAGTGGGCCTAGCACTCCTTCGAGTTTTGCAGAACCCAATTGTATTCATGGTCTTCATAGGAATTGCCTCAAACTTTGTTCTTGGCCAGAAAATTCCTGAATACCTTGAAAACTTCCTTGATGGACTGGGCAGTTCATTTTCTGGCTCTGCACTTTTTTACCTTGGACTGACTATGGTGGGACAAACAAAAAAACTGACAAAGGGTATGTTTGTTGCACTGATCCTTCTCATCACAGCTAAACTGTAAGTTCACTTTATGTATTCTTGTAATTTTTTTCTCTAGATGTTTTGAGCTCTGAATACCCTGGCTTTTCTCTCAAAAACATTATAACGATAGTACTTTTTACTTCTAGTATTTTGAGTGAGTGCTTCCCAAACTCTTTGATAGAATACAACTATTAAATTTTAAAGGGAGTTTAGTAGACTAAAAGCCTGTTGTCAGACTCTGCAGAGAAAAACAATCGGGGGTACTGTCCCTTCATGGACTGCCTGCAGACCATCTGTTGTGAATTGGATATTTGGGGAAATACTGGCTTAAATTAAAATTTGCTGAATAAATAGTTAGACAGCAATGAGTTTAAGTATATTTGATTAGTATTGTATGTTAGTTGGCTTAAAAAATGCATTTCCCAATTAGTTGGTTTTCCTATATATCTGCAAGTCTTTGAAATGGCTGTATTGGAAGAGTGTAAAAATGGTCACTTTATGCTCTAAAACTGCTTGACTTTTAAGCATGAATAAATGCCAAGTTCTGTTTAGAGCTTACAGTATTATTATCTTCTCTTGAATATATCTCAGGGAATATTTATTTATTTGTTTAATATTAAATATTTTATTTCCTACAATTAACATAATAGTTAAGTTTATATTGTAAAACTTGAAGGTGCTTTTGAGTATCAAGCACAACTAACCCGCAAAGTTGAAGACCTAGTCTGTAAACCACCTTAATGACAAATTTTGTAATGAAAAAAGTGGAAAACATTGGGTTTTAATGCTATCACTTTGCTTTGCTGTAAGCCTGTGTAAGGCTTACACTGAGTGTATGTGAGATCTGGGCTATTGCTGAAATAGCCTTGAAGCTGGCAGTTTGCTGGCCAAAACTTTTGTCATGGGACACTTCAGCTTGAGCCCTTATTATATTTCAGACAGCTTGCAAAAAGGTGGACTGAATTTCAGAGCTGCTGACTGCTTGTAGCTGCTATTACTGTGACAGTTGAAAAATGAGAGGGTTTTTAATGTTTTACCACTCTAAATTTGAAGTTTGTACAAAGAATGTGCATGATCAGGGAAGCTGCTTCTATACCTGAGTTTGTTATCTTGTTTGTTCTTTTTATTTTAATGTAATTTGTGACATAAGGTTTTTTTAAGCAGCTGGTAAATATTTTTATAACAATAAAGGCAGTCATTCAAAGTGATGTCGGTATTTTGCTTTTCATGAGTAGTATTCAAACAAGACTTAAATTTCCTTTTTATTAATTTTCTGGGTAAAGAAGAGTCTTGTTATAGGTTGAGTAATGTTTTTTCAATTACTTTTTTCCCCTCTCTTTCAGGCTCATGATGCCATTTCTCTGCAGAGAGATGGTGGAGCTCTTGGACAAGAGCGACAACGTGGTCAACCACACCAGTTTGTCAAACTATGCATTTCTTTATGGAGTTTTTCCAGCAGCACCCGGTGTCGCAATATTTGCAAGTCAATTTAATATGGAAGTAGGAATTGTATGTAGTTAAACTTTTCCAAATATGTCCTAACTTAAGCTTAACTTTGTTGCTGAAATAAATAAGTGGGCTTGAGAAATTTGCTTTTCTGTTGTATAGGTATCAGGATCTTTCCTGATGTCTTAAGTGTCTTGATAGTCCTCATTTTTTTTTTTATTTGTGACTCTAGTACAAAGAGCTAGGATAACTTTAGATATAAAGAACTTGTATCTTTGTTGGTTTTTTGGCTTATGTTTTTTGTCTGTTTTTTTTCAAAGACCTTATCTTTGAGATGTTTTTGTAGGGGAAAAAAGAAATTATGTTAGTGACTTCGGTAAGAATAGTGTCATTTTAAAGCTGAAAATTTATGAAAGATCTTAAGCTTTAACTGATTCAGTTGTGCTGCTCTTCAGTTAAATCTTTTGATAGAAAGCATTTTACTTTTTTTTTAGATGTATATAGTAGTGAGTACCAATTATCTTTTCAACTTAGAAATTTTAGAATTGCTTCTTCCACTTGAAGTGACATTAACACTTTTTTTTTGATTTTCATTGGTTTTAATGCTTTGTATTTTGGAATTGTTTAGATACATTTGTTTTTTTAAGAAAAAAGCATAATAAAAGTAAATCTTGCAAGATAGAATTTTATGCCCTACGAGCTTAGAAAATCTCTTTAAAGCAGAGTCTCTAGTATGAGTAACAACTTAACTTCCATCACTGTGCAAATTCTAGAAAGCAGACAATGAGAAGTCAAACTAGAAATTACTTGTAAATGCATATGCTTCTTCTCAAGAGTTGGTGCATTTTAATACTTGCATAGCCACATGGGGGTTTTTTTAGTTATTTATGGTGTGAATATTTATATCCAAAAGCAAATTGTGGCAGTGTAAATTCACCCCTAGACTGCAGTCATGATTATATTTGACACACATGAAAAAGCTCTGTAGAAATCTGCGGTAGGAAACTTTTTACTCCTGCTATTTCAGAAGCTTGTTTAAATTATCGGTTTAGCTGTGTGTATAGACCAGATATTTTCTGGCTCAAATTCTAAATAATTTGTTACAGAAACAGCTCATTATTTGTTAAAGGCCTGGGTGTGTTTGAAAGTCCAATTTTACCAGTGGTTGTATTCTTGAAAGCAGATTATTTGACTTGAGATGTGATTAATTCCGTTGTTGTTTCTGTTTGACTCTTGGCAGATTACCTCAGGCATGGTGATAAGCACGTTTGTGTCTGCCCCCATAATGTATGTTTCTGCATGGCTGCTGACTATCCCATCCATGGACCCCAACCCACTGGCAGCTGCACTCCAAAACGTCAGCTTTGACATCAGCATCGTCAGCCTCATCTCTCTGGTAGGTGCTGCTTGGTGAGACACAAAGGCTTGCGTGGTCAGGGCAGCCCGAGTGCGTCAGCAGCAAACTGAGTCACGGTGAGGGCTGGCTTTCCTCATCATATCCTCATGCAGAAGGATGAGGAAGGAGTTAAAAATCTTGATTAAGCAGTGGGTCTGCTGGAAAGCTGCACTGTAGAGAAGGATGAGTGACTGAATTAGAGCATTTAGTGCAGAGCTTGAGAGGTTTTTTTGTTAGGTTTGTTTGCTTTTTTTAGTAACAGGGTGTGAGGGAATTAAAGTACCAGCTTACACCCCAGAGACTAGTTACATCAAGCCAAGTGAAGTGCTTGGGTGTCACAGTAATGAAGGCTGTGTACAAACTTCAGCTCCAGAAATGTCAGGGCATATTTGTTTAATGAAGTCTTAATGAGCTTTAATGAAATAGTTTAACCTGAAAGATTTATGTTTAACAAATTCCTTTACTAGAAATTCTTTTCTTAAAAACTGAGTTGGTAATCCAGAAGTCCAATATGAATTTTATTTTTGTTTTATAGAAAGTATAGATAGTGTGATTATTTTATTTACTTTTTTTTCAAATAAAAGCATCCATATTGCAAGGAGTTAGAATTTTCTGAAGTTGTTGTCTCACTGAAGTCATGTTGTCTTGAAACTGTGCCTGAAGGGAAGCCAGAAGTGAATGCTACCTCTTGCTGCCAGATCATTTTTGGAGATTCAGAGGAGATTGGTGTGGATTTTAAATTCTAAATTGCCAGGCTAAACTGTGGTCATTTGTGTCCTGAGGAACTAACAGGCTTCTGCATCTTCCAGGCAAGTTCTTGGTCTTTCCTGGAAATACTTCACCAACATGAGAACACCAAGATGCATTGCTTTTTCTGACTGCAGCTGCTGAGGCACAGAGGCTGGCAGCATACTGTAGCAGTCATGTTGCCAAGATCTGTTGTATATTTAATTTCACTGTTATCTACCAGAATACTTATCTTGTTCTTTTGGGTTTTGTTTTGTTCTTAAATTTTCTTCTTTTATGTTACAGACCTGGTCTCTTACTGTTGTTGTTCTGAGTAAGAAATACAAACAACTTCCTCATATGATTACAACGAATCTGCTTGTTGCTCAGGTCAGTAGTAAGGAGAATGTTGTGTAAATTTTAGGTTTTAAGTATTTTTTAAAATTTTGTGTGGTTTCTGCAGTGAGATCTTCATAGCCAACTGTGAAGGGCAGGTGAATCTAATGTGTGATTTGTCTAAACAATTTCTGTGCCTTGAAATACACCCTTGAAGAAAATTATAGTTAATGTGGGCACTGGGATTTCTAAACAGAACCATAAACAATCAGAAGGGAGAGGCTTCTGAAGTGTTTTCTTAGTTATTGCCTAATACTGTTGAGTGCACTTCTGTTTCAATTTATACCCATCTGAAGCTGGTAATACCAGGAGCAGCAGCAGCCTGTGTTTGACTCTATAGTGACCCAATTCAAAGAACTAAATAGAAAAATAATCCCTGTACTTGTTTATGCCCCTGAAGCTCTTGCTGAGGGATCAGCAGATGCAAGTGCTGGTGCAAAGATGTGCAAGGGAATGCATGGCTGGTGGCTAGGGAAGGCCAAAGCCAAGTAGCTCTGGCTTAATTTTAATTGTTATTTAATCTGAGAGAACTACAGAGTATGTGCTCCTTATTCCCTTGAAGTCAACTGCACAACTGGGACAGCCTGTGCCTGTAATACATCTATGTGGTAGTACTTTCTGAAGTGTTCTGTAGGTGTTTTTTTAAGAAATATCTCTCTCTATAGATAGTAAACTCTCTGAACTCTGATCATGGAGTCACATTTGAAAAATGTCATGTATGAGAACTGCAGGCACTTCTGTTCTGTAACAAAAAAGCTAGGTTTCAACTTAAAAAAAATTGAACTACTGTGTTACTGTTTCTACAATACTTCAGCCTATCTTTTCAGATTCTTTCAGTGCTAAAGTTATCATATATGCAATATCACTGGGTAACAATTGGTGTGTAATTCTTGGCTGAACAAATACCTGTTAATCTCAGTTTCATGTGCAAATCAATTCACGTAAGTGGTTTGTACTTGCCAAAACCATCATCATTTACTTACTGTAAGGTAAATGATGTTGGGGCGTTTACCTGATTTGCCTTACTCCTAGTTTATATGAGCTATATACTTGCTGTCAAAAAAAACCCCCTGAAAATAAGGTAGCATAGTCTAGTGACACAACTGTAATATTGAATTTATTGTGGCAGTGCTAAATGGAGTATCCAGTTCATAAAATCACCCTCTGGTGTATCTGAGGGTAGGGTTTAAAGCTTACTGCAGGTATACAGCTTGCTGTTGTTTTTCTTGTCATTCTGCTTTCCCAGTTTAAATGATGGTATCTTCTTTCCAGTTTATTGCTTGCATTGGAATGGTGGCATGGAATTTCACTGTTAAAGAGAAAGACATCACCATACAAATCCTTGTATTTATATTCCTCTACAGCTCACTTTATAGCACCTACCTATGGACAGGTATGATTTTTCTAGGCAGAGCCCAGATATTGTAATAAAAGATTAATGTCCTGCAATAATGTTATTATATTCTTTGGAGTACTTGTTCCTTTCACTTGTTTGTAGTTCTACAAAGGGGGATACCTGTAAGTTGTGCTGAGGTTTAGTGTTAGGCACTGCTGCTGCTGGAAGCTTCTACCTAGGCAGGTGAGGCTTGCCTTTGCTGGATACAGCAGCCTGGCTGGTGTATGACAAGAGACAAGAGCCTACTCTCAAGGCAGAAGCAACTACAAATAGAGTGAATATGGTGGGTTGCCCTTCAGCTAGTCAAAATCATAATGATGATTTTTAATTAATGCAGAGTTTAAGATTTTAATTATTCAGCATTAACTAGATTTAAAAATCTGGTGCATCGAGAAGTAGAAAATACAGAATGAAGGGAAATACCCAAGTAGCTTTAACCCCTGGAAACTGTAATTTCTAAAAACAATAGGTGTGCATAAGATTAATGCAGGAATTGAAAGGATTGAAAGATGCTTCAAGATGTTTGGAGAATCTTACATATATGATTTTTAAAAAAGAGACTTTGGGTATTCAAGGTATTTTTGTCCAGAATCTACGGGTCTAATTCCTGTGGTGTTTTTCTGGAGTGAAGTATATTTGTTTAGCTGACGTATGTAGCTCATGATTGCTGGGGCCTAACACAAATGCTTGCTTTCCTTCCATGTGAGAATGTTGTGAGCTGCTGAGGTGTGAGTAGGATAGGTAGTTCTAGAAGATACTCCCATAAAGAGTTATATATGTAAAAAAATGCAAAACTTTTTACTTAAATTTGTCACTGACTTTACAAAAGACTAGCCAGTTTTTAAAGAAGCATTATCACTTTATACAACACTATTTGTTGGTTACTAGAGAGTGTTGGGATAGAAAACTGCTGTTAATACCTAAATAAATTAGTCACTTGAATCTTAAATGTTCTTGCGACATCTTTTTTACTCTTGTGAACCTTTCTTAGCATTTAGAAGTGAATATTTAATATAAAATGTCTGGAATTTTTTCAGTATTTCACTATTAACATGATTTTTCAGGCAATGGGTTTCTCAATACAATCAGGCAGATGATTTTGGACTATTTAAATGAAGCTCTGAGAAGACTATCTTAAGCTATTGAGCAGGTCACATCATACAGTTTCCAAGCTCTGTACTTACCAGTTCCCTTTTTAATAATAAACAAGGCTTTTCTTTTGGTTTTATTTGGTTTTTTTAGGTTTTCTATCTTTTTCTTTGTTTCTATTGAAGAAGAGAGAAACAGTAAAGATTCCCATTGGTTTCATCATCATAGCTGGATGGGGGTAAGTTAATTCAAATGCTTACCTGTACAATTAGTGGGAGCATGCTAAGTATGTTATGTACTTGCTATTTTGTTCTTTCAGAGTCCCAACAGTTCTGGTAGGAATCTTACTAATTGTTGGTGAACGTAACAACACTAGTATTGACTCTGCCTTTTTCTATGGAAAACATCAGGTATGAATGTGTTCTGTCCTCATCACTTCAGACTTCTGCCAGGCTACATGTGCAAGTAGCTTTCAGCCAGGCTGCTGTAATAGAACTATCAGTGTAGAATGATAACAGATTGGTACAAAAATGTATTTCTGTAATGAACCACTAGGAACATTTGTTTGGAGAAGGACCTTCATGTTTAGGCAGCTATGACTAAGAAAAAAGGGAGTAGGCTTCTCAAAGAAAAAACTTAGGAGTGGTAATAAATTGCAGAGCCCTTTTCCAGGTGACTAATTTGTATTCTAGCATGATAGTTATCTAAAATTGTTATTACCCATATCTAATTATTACAGGCTTTTGGCCTGTAATAGATAGGATACACATCAGCTGTGTAGCAGTAACTACTCGCACTGTGGTAGGCTTCTCAGCACAAGCATAGGTTGAAAGACCCTGTACTACCATTTTTACCAGTAAATAGTTCCTCGTATCAGAGGATATGAAGTGTACTAGCATAGGTATTTGTCATGTTTTCTCCCTCTCTTTCTTATGGACAGAGAGTCCGTGAGTTGCTCAGGATTGTTCATGTGGCATTTTCACAAGTACTAAATAGCCTCAGAGTGGATTGTGTATCACTGGCAGATGATTAGAAGGAAAGACTGATTAATAGGGTGCTCCCCATTGGCTAAAGCATGTAAATTAGAGCACATTACTCTTTGGAATGAAAAGGTACCTGAACAGAACTTAACCCAGAGCACTGGTGATCCTGAGAGGAAAGGGGAGGACAATGAGGGGATATTTTTGGGTTGCATGCTTAAAAAACAAACAAGTTGAGTTACTCAGGCAAGGAAAACTGGTCTCTTTCAGTGCCATGAGGTGCAAGAGCAGTAAATATAGAAAACATAATCTTGTTCAGATGCATTTGTGAGTGTATTTAGAAAAGTTCAGAAGTTAGAAAGACAGACATATGGAACTATTTTCCCGTATTTAAGTGCATTTTCCTTTTTTTCTTTTTTTAACAGATAATCACCACAGCAGTGGTACTGTTCATCAGTATACTGATATCAGGTATCTCACTGATGTGCATGAACAGAAGTAGGCAAGGATCCAGCTATGGGGTGTTGAACCCGTACTCACCACGTAGCTCAGTGGAGGAGGTTGAAGTAGAAGGGAGTGGGCAGAATCACATTTCACCCACTGTGACTCAGTCCTCTCCAGAATCTTCTGCACAGTCCTCTCCAGAATCTTCTGCACAATCTTCTCCAGAATCTTCTACACAGATATCTGCAGAAAAAGGTAGACAAACTATATTTGTATAAAGAATAATTGGCTTAGGGTGCCGTAAATTAATATTCCAAATGTAATTCTGACCTGAGGACACTTTGCAGCTTCAGGTGTTAGATTAGGACAGAAGAAAATCTAGATATAACTGTCCAAGTATTTAGGTTTGCATTTATAAGAAAAGTTTTGATTTTTACCATTGTAAGAGTTGTGTAAGTGGACAAGAATAAAAGCCTGTAGATGATTTTTATGTAAGTAGTGATACCTTGATAAGGATGTGATAAATGCAGCCCACTAGGCATCTTAGATTGTTTACCCACTAAATTGTGTCTCTGACAATTGATTAAATGCCAACAGAAACACTCAATGTGTTTCTAGTCTTTTTTTGTGTGTAGCCTTTTTGATCACTTCCAAGTTTTTTTGCCTATAACTAAAACTACTTCTGTTGCTTCAATGGTGGTAGTATCATGTTAAACTATTAGTATTAGTGACCTATTAGTATTGTGACCCATTTACCCTCTCAAAAAATTGAAAAATTAGGTCTTTCTTCTCCTTTTGGGTTATTCTTGAGCATAATAGTTAAAGCTGCATAGAATATATTGTTACACTTGGAAAATAAATTATGATAGTGAAGGAAGCTAACTATCCTATTACTGTATATTTAATAGGTTGCTGTTCTTGTCAAACAACAAATGGTGAATTACCCTGTGCTAAAGACAGCGAAGCAGTGTCAAATGCTGTTGAATGCAAGGTTCCTCCAATTGAGACAGGTAAAGCAGTAATATCTACTTCTTTTAATGCTACAGGCTCTTCCTCAACATCTGTGTGTTATTCTCACAAAGAAACTGTTAGAGCTATTGTTTTCTCAACTCCACCTGGATAACTGATATTTTGTATTACATTTAATTATTAGGCAGTATTATAGATGTTTGTTCTGCTGGTAGTTGTTTGTAGTCTTTCAGTGCTCAAGATGGGCAGTTGTTTTGGATGTCACTTTTTTACCATAAAGCTACTTCAATGTGTTCTGAGCATTGAGACTTTACCTCTCCATCATTGTCTTATTTGGGATGCTAGGAAGTTGAATGCATAACGCTACTTTGCAATGAGCTTTTAACATAAACTACTTTTTTACATTCTCATATTCTCATCTTGCATCTTTTAAAAAAGCCTTTGTTGTAATCAGGCACAGGTTTTGAACACTAAAATGAGATCTAGAGGAGCAAGTGCTTACTGCAAATTAGATTAAATGTACATGCTGCTGTGTTCTATGTATGTCTAGAGATGGATAAAATTGACTAAGAGGGCCTTAGGGGTCACTAAAATAGAAAAAAACTGATTGAACTGACTGTTCAACACCTGTCTGAAAACTGCATGCCCAGTGCATTCTCATTGTACATCACTGTCAGTAATCAAAGCTGGCTGCAGTACAACTTGGCTCTTTTTTCTTTTTCCTTGTTTTCATGCATTCTTAACAAGAAGTTCATATCCTTATGCTTTGTTTGCATGCATCATAATATTCAATAAATCTAAATATTTCACACTGGAGCATACTTCAGTTATGTCTCGTCTAACGAAGTACTCCCTTTCTGGCTATTGCCAACTATTTTATCTATTAAGTAATTCAGACAAGCACTATAAGAATGTCTTCAAGAATAGAGGAAGACGAATTTAATTTTTTTTATCCTAAAAGATAAGGTAGAAAATACTTTATGGTTGAGTGGAAATTATTTCGACCTCCTAAGTGAACACTTCAAAACTATAAATCAGTAAAAGCAAATTGTAATGCATACACTTTGGTAACTTTGGCTGTAATAATTACTAATTCTTCTGCTATCTCACTGAACTGCTTTGAGTTATCTGGTGCAAATTCTTAGGTATGGTCTTGCCAGGAAGTTTTTCACTGCCATCTAGAGGAAGGTACTCAGAATTAGAACTCTGTAGCGGGAAGATAAGCATCCTTTCTCTCTATTTGGCTCTTTTCATTGATAGAACTATGATCATTTTCTGATCTACCGTGTTAAAAATACAGTCACACACCTAAAATAAATGTGGTTGTCTGTGTGATGCAGGGCTCAACAACACTGAGATGCAGTGTAAAAACATTAGAGCTGACAATATATTTGAATATTTTCAGAAATAAATTAAAAATTTAAAAACTGCTCAGATAAATATTTTTTCATTATTCATTATTATTTTTATTAGTTCTAATAGTATTTTCTCAACGTTAACCACACATTCAGTTTGAATTAAATCTTTGAAAGAAAAATTGTTGCAAAAACTTTTTTCATTTTAGGAGCATATGTAAACTTTCACTTTTTCATTTGAGAGTACATATCTGAACAGGTTATTGTCAAAAGCAATATTAAATTTTGTACGTGTCACTTCAGTAGAGATACAAGGTAATTCGACTCAGCAAGTCACACTAACAAGTTTGTTCATGGAGTTCTCTAAATAGAAGCCTAATGAAAAATTTCTGATTTGTTTTTCAGTGGACCAGTGTGTGAGGCACTGCAGTGCTCAAACGTGTGTGTTGGCTCAGGAAGAGCAGCTTCTACAGACTGGAGACAAACAGCTGGCCAGACATGTGCTGCTGTGCTTACTTCTTATTGTTGGCCTATTTGCTGTAAATATTTTTTCTCCCCATGTTAACTCATTGAGATAGAATGATTTGTAGGAAAGCTATGTAGACAATCCAGTAAAAATCTTTCAGTTGCTAAAGTAATAATTCATTAAATAAAATATAAGTTTTATTTTGTTTCCTTACTGGAAGAGGAATGTCATAAAATTAATTTTGCTGTGCCACATCATAAATTAAACGCCAGTTAAAATGGATGATAGTGAGCAAGATACTGGAGAACCCTAAAGGGAAAAAAAAGTGAAATTATGTAATTCATTGCTACTGCTCCTCTTCCCAGTTTTCTCAAGAGTTCTTCCCTATTCTTGATATTCTTCCAATTATCAATTAAAAATAGAAACTGAATTCTACTTCTGAAGGAGACTACAAAAATTGTTCCATCTGATCAGGCTTGTATTGGAACTTGGATTTCTCTGAGGTGTCAAGAATAATCTTAAGATTGTTTTAAATGGAAAAATGCAATTTTGTTGGTTTTAGTGGTGTTTGGAGTAATGATTCTAAGTTAGTGTAGCCACTCATCATTACTGATTCTAAGATGTATTGGTGGTTGCTCCTGTGTACAAGTGTGAAATACCAGAAAGTAATGCACTGGGGATATAATTTCCATTTTTAGCTGTGACAAAGGTGAGAAACTGCTCTCAGAATGTAATGCTTAAAGTAGAGTTTCTTGTGAATGACAGTTAAGCATTTTTATTTGAAATGGAAAATACTGTGGCACAAATACGTAATATTACAAAGCAAGACAGTGCAACACAGTGGATTAATAGCTACTGCTGTTGCTTTTCAAGTTCTGTTAAATTACAAAATTAAATGTTTCCTTCTCAAATTTCCTGTATCAAGTATTCCATGCTAGTATATTTTTTGCATCTTTTATATTTAAGGGATATATTTTAGCCATACCTGAATGATTACGTAGATACTTTGAAATAAGATCAGCTACTTTAAAGAATTAGCCTTTACACCCAAATGGGTTAACTTTGGAGGTTTCCTCCTTCTGTCTGGCATCTCAAATAGCTGAAGTGGTATGTGCTTCAGCTTAATATAATCCTAACTCTGCAAGAAATATGTAGAAAGCACTGGTCTCAGCTAAGCAGCCTTAAGACAAACACTGCAAATCTGTCTGGGCTAATATTGTCTGTGTTATGTTGAAAACCTGAGTATGCTTAAGGCAAGTTCCTTACATAAACATGTAAAGAGGCAGGACCTCTTACACTGCTATGTTTTGCATTATTATGTTTAAAACAGCCAAGGTTCCCCCTCCAACCAAGCTATTAAGCCTGAGATGTTCTGAGGTGTTTATTGCCTCTTACTTGTCTTTATCTGAGCAATTTGTTAAATAGAGACCATGAACATTGTGCAAGAATTATTAGCATGTGAAGAGAAGAAAGCTTTTGATTTTTAACAATCAGGTTGTGTTTGTGGGTTTTGTTGTTTTTCTATTTTCTTTACAGAATCTCTCCAGTTGCTTGTGGTGGCTGTTCAACCAAGAGCCTGGAAGGCTGTATGTGGAACTGCAGTTCTTCTGTGCTGTGTTTAATTTTGGTCAGGTACTTACCAATGTTTGTTCTGAAAATGACCTTGTTGGTAGGTGGTGCAGCAGATAATACACATCTTCTGTGATCATGAACACTTTCAAAAGTGCAAATGACAACTGAATGCTAAATGCTCATGCAAACTGAGTAGGAATTTAGCCTTATTTGTACCAAAGCTTCACTGGTGTCTCTTCTGTGGAGTTACATCAGTTGAAAGGCAGCTGCATGGATGCTTTCTCTGTAAGGTTTAAATGACTATCTCTGCTTTCAGTGACAGCACCACAGCAAAGAGCTGAAGAGAGATGCTGTTTGTGGCTGCACGTGTCCTATTTCAGTGTACCTGACACAAGGCAGCTTTGTCACCCATGAAGGTGAAAGCCAGGCAGTGTTAACACACACACTAGAGAAACATTTTACACATCCATGGCACATGTGCCTACAAGATGCACTGCAATATCAAATAATGATAGTTTTATATAAAAACTGCACAGAAAAATGAATGAAGTCAAGGGCATTCTAGCACTGAAATTACTGTAAGTCTGTTCTTTCCTTGGCATTAACAAAGACAGATTTAATACCTGACTATGTAAGGTTGCCAGTTATCCCAAAGTGTCAAGTGGCATGTCACAGCATTAGGTTTACTGAACTATTTCTTGAAGGTTTTATATGATGGACTGTTAGGATGGATATTGATAGGTCTTGCTAGGTCCAAATGAAAAATCAAAACAGAAGCAAAATGCATTTTGAATGATATTTAGATAAGAGGGATACTTTCCATTTATACATGAAATGTATGTGGCTCTGATTTTTAATTTCCATTCTGTGGAAACCAAAGTTTTTTCTTAATGTTGCTTTATCTGTATTTTTTTTTTCTGCAGGGCTTCATTTGCTTTGGTATTTTTGGCTTAGATAAGCATTTAATCATTCTGCCATTCAAGCGAAGGTAAATAGACTCTTTACACTTACACCTGTATAATTAATTATTACTAATAATCATTTCTGAAGGGTGTTGAGTTTTCAGTGCTATAGTACTCCATTTCCTATTTAGTTAATCTTCCAAATTTCTTTTTCTCTCCACTTGTAGAAAGGTAATTGCAGTTCACTGTGTGAGAGGTTTTTCTGCCATCCTAATGACATTTTCAAAGACAAAAGTTCTGCAAACTCCCTAGAGGTGAAATTTTTGCCAAATGATGGATCTTCAGAAATATAAAACTTAGATATGGATGCTTAATCAGAATGTATCATCCCTGTTTCAAAGCCCTGTGTTCATAACCCCATGCCAGTACTTTGTGTGAATGGGCCTTTCACAGTGGAGGAGTGAGTTGTACAAAGCTGCCTTTACCTTTGAGCTGTCTGGCTGCTGTGTGAATCTAGCAGCTACAGCTGGCTCCTAGCTACTCTCTGACTTTCCTTCTGCCCAAGCCTAGAATAACACCTCTGTGTTCAAAAGCCATCCAAATATATTAGGAAGATTATATATAAAGTACTGGGCACGAAAAGAGGTGGTGATAAGCTTCCTGGGAGATCCCTTCTATTATTTCCAGTTTCTAAAAGAATGTCCCTA
Organism: Catharus ustulatus; assembly: GCF_009819885.2. NCBI lineage: Eukaryota > Metazoa > Chordata > Aves > Passeriformes > Turdidae > Catharus > Catharus ustulatus. Next base: position 17,184,886 of record NC_046227.1, read on the forward strand.
TTCGATTTTCTGTCTTGAATTTTTCTTTTTTTTTTTTTTTCCTAGACTTGAGTTTTTCTGGAGTGGAAGAGAAGCAGCAGGGCATACAGATGCCTCTGTACCTGAGGAAATCAGGATGACCTGTCAACAGTTTGTTCGTTATCATAGAGATCACTGTGTCAGAAGTATTGTCAAAGGAAGAAGGTAAGGTTCTTCCCTACACATATAACCTGTTACAAAGCACACAGCTCACCTTTTGAAAATAATGAAATGCAGTTAATTTTGTGGGTGATTCCTGGTGTGGTATATTTATTTAAACCTCAAGGTAAGGATTAAAAATTTAACTTACAGAAAAATATAGCCTCACACTCTAGCCTCACATTGAAACATTGAGGCACAAGTTATCATATTATCCCACTTAGGTTTTAAATAAATTATAAAAAGTTTTATATCATTAAGGGATTTCTCCAGGTTTTACATAGAACTGGAGTTCAGAAGATAAAATCTTTCTAAAAAAAGTGTATATGATAATAACTGTAGTAATGTATTGAGATCCTTTGTTTGTTTTGTAGAGTAAGACACTGTCTGTATTAGTAACTAAATGTTTACTAGTGTGTAGTTTTTATAGGAGACAAAACTGTTGCAACTGATTTTAGTGCGTGCTCAGAGGCCACTCAACGTGTGAGATTATAGTGGGTTTAGGACTCTGACAGCTTCTATAATTTCTTTTACTCATGCCTCCAATGAGGCCTTAACTTCAATTTATGAGACCAGTAAATATTTCAGAGGCAAATTATGTTGCCTAAATCAAGGATTATGCCTTCAGATATGCGTAGGTAGATAAGAAGAGAAATGCAGGCGGAAGCAGCAGGGACAAGAAAAAGACGCTGCCTTTGTTTAAATATAGGAAATGGAGACATTAATTGTTCTAACCGGACACTTTGACTATTCTTGTCATGTAAGTTTTTAAGTAGGACTAGCTTGGCAGGGTGGGGTGGTCTTTTAATGGTCAGGTAGTCCAGAACCATATTGCAAAACTGTTTTGGACAGCATCATGATTTTGTTAATTCTATTCCGAAGTCAGTAATGTTCCATGTGGAAGATGTATCAGAAAATGTCTGTTGTGAAATAGAACAGGTTTTACAGCTGTTTTTCCCGTGCCTGTCCTGCTATTGTAGCTTCTTGGGCTTTGGGCTGTTCATTTAGTTGCACTTTGTGGTTTTTATTAATCGTATCCACCTGAGAATATATTTGAAATTATGACATTTGTTGCTTTATTGTTGTAATAGTATGTTTGTGCAGGAATTGGTTCATGTCTTATTTCTCCTTGTGAGTTAAAACAATGCATTTATCTTCTCATTTTACCTATTCATTTAACTTGATCCTATCCTCTTTGATTTAAATGTGCTGTAACTAAGACATTGTAACCATGGATTTTAATTTATTTTCATTTTGCAACTGCTAATAGATGTTAACACTTGCTCTGTGTTATTGCTGCTTTTAACTTAAAAAAATAGGCTTATGCTGTCTTTTAGCTCTTAATCGCCTTTAGAAACCTCTGCTTTGGTTAGAGTAGATTTTAAATAACACAGAGTAGATTTTAGATAACCAGAATCATTAATTGCTGCAGGTAAACTTTTGCATTGTATGTCTGCTGAAACTAGGCAGATTATAGCATCATTGCCTGATAAATACGTTAAAAAATGGTCTTGTTGTAAAGGTTTTGTTTATTCTTAGTACTGCACGTGTGGTCAATATTTAACAGGATATGCCAGTTATAAGTGGGCTTTGTTTGCAATGTGTGCAAGCAGTTAGTGTTTGTTTAAAAGTGCTCAGAAATTATAAAAAGAAATAAAATTCAAACAGGTTCCCTTTTGCTGGGGACAGGTTGCTCTCCAGTCAGGTATTTTGTTGCAGAAAGGGTCATGGTAAGAAGTACATGGGAAGTAAGTACCCAAGAAATAGAATTACATTGTGTGAGGTTTTAGGAAAATTGCTATTGATGTCCACCGGATTTTATTTGCAATTTGATTTTTATTTAGAAGCCTAAAGCTTCTGTATGTCCATATTGCTTCTCATTGAAATGTCTGTAGGAAAAGGTAGTGAACACTGGCATGTCCCTAATATACAAAACTTGCAAATTCTCTTCTAACATGCTCTTAACTATCATGATGTCTTTCCTTGTTTCCTGCTATTTTTCCTTGCCTTTCCCCATCGAGCAGTGGTGATACCAGATTTACAGAACATGTGGGTGAATCATTCCTTTGACATACAGGTGTGGTGCGAAGATCTCCACTGGCATCTTCTTTGGCTGTGACCTGGTGAACTGGCTCATGCAAGTTGGCCTTGCCTCTGACCGTGGGGAAGCTGTGGTGTATGGGGACAGACTGCTGAAAGGAGGCGTCGTGCAGCACATAACGAATGAATTTGAGTTTCGGGATGAACACTTGTATTACCGCTTTATTCCGAAGAAATCAGTTGTCGTTGAGAGCCACTGACCTGAGCATGCAGGCCAAGGACAGGTAGTTGGGATGAGTGTGACCACCTCTCTGCCTTTACTACTGAAATTGGAAGTGTTTCTTTCTCAGAGCTCTCAGAGAACTGTTATTCTCCCTCGTAAAATTAAGAGATGTGGTTCTACTTGTGTCTATTCTGAAGAAAAAGGTAGAAAGTTATATTGAGTCAGCATTCCAACCAGAATGCTACTAAGCAAAACCAGATGCTCTGGATTTTGAACATTTTTTTCCATTTTGAGCAAAACAAATAGTAAAATGGTATGTGTTGCTGTTGTATTTTAGAGGCATTATAACTGCAGCTTTAATACTGGTGCCACAATGAGGAAAAAAAACTCCATGAAAGGTACTTTTCCTGTTGCTGGATGTTCTCCATATTTTAGTTTGATGATGTATTGATGCCTGTTTACAGTCAGGCTTCCCTCTGACTTCACAGAAGTAGGATTTCTTCTGTCATACCTCAGTTTTTACTACTCTGCTCTTGTTTAACACCAGGAACTTTTTTTAGCTGCTTACTCCTGAGATCAGGTGGCTTACTCCTGAGATCAGGTGGGCTTTTCCTCCCTTAAAGATAAAATACTCCACTTAAAAAGATAGAATTGCTGAGACAATGTTTCCAGTATCAGGGGATCAAAGCTGGCCAGATACTGAGTGGAATAAGTAATGGTTTTGTACAAATCTACCATATCTTAAAATCACAGAAATATTCAACACTCTCACAAAATAGGAAATTATATAATGGAGTAAACAATTTGTTTTGAAATATTGCCTTATGGTGGTAGCAACAGCTTTATCAAGAGCAGATTTTTACATCCTGAAATTAGCCTTTACAGTTTAAATGAGAAGTATCAGCCTCAAGTAAAGATTTTATGAAAACCTTAGGTATATGTGCAAGTCAAGACAAAAGTCTTTTTAAATTAAATTAATGATGTAATTAATTTTAAATCTGTTATATAAAGAACCCTAAATGAACACCAGATTAAGGTTTAAAGTAGCTAGCTGTCCTAGATTTTAGTTGGTTTCCAAACACAGGTTTCTAATAAACCTCGGGTGTCCTCCTCCTAGTTACTTTAGTGTCATTCAGATTACTGTGCACTAAAGGCAGAATCTGAGGACCTGTGTGTCTTCTGCAATGTTTTGGAAAGGTTAAAGACAAAGTATTGTATCTGATAGCCATTATGCTGCCCACTTAAAACTGCGATAACAGCATTTATATGTCTATATAAAAATTTTATGTGGTGAGGGAAAGGAATCCAGATATTAAAAATTACTTGCTCAAGCATATGAATAACTCTTTGTTGGGGAGGATGAATCAGGAAAATTTTAACTCTTCTCATTTTTTTTTTAAAGTCTTTCCCTTCCTTTTTTCCTTTTTTTTAGTACACAGGTTTTTATTACAGCTACTTTTGCATCTATTGGAATTAAGAATTAAAAGTGATCTTAGCAGCCTAAACTACTATTCAACAAGCAGTTGTTTTATGGTTGTATAATTTCCTGCAAGACTTAAATTGAAAAAATAATTCCTTTTACTGTCAGTCTGATTGCAGTGTGCACAGAAACAACATTCTGCTGCTTATGTATGCTGTACAACCTGGTATATTTTCATGTTTTCCATCAACAATATAATTGGTGTTTGTATCAGGCTATGGCCACAAAGGAAAATGTATCTCCATTTTGAATGTTGAAGACAGCTGCATCAAATATTTTTGAATAATTAGATATATGTGACTTAAGAGCAGAAACTGCAAGTATGTTTGGCTTCTAAATACTGCAAGTTGTCAATAAATCTGTTACTTGATTTCAGAGTTCAGCTGTGATGTGGCGTGTGAGAGGGTTATGGGTGCGTGTCAAGGTGTACAGCAAATGTGTTTTTCTGAGAGATTTGTTAACAAGACTCTTGAGTTTCAGTCCTGGTATTTCTTAAATCCAGTCTTGATCCTTTACAAGTAGACAGAGCACTTCTTAATGGGTGTCCACTCAAAGATACTTCCATACTAGAAGTGTGTCACATTGTCATCTACTTGCCAAATACAATTTTTTTATTAATTCTTCAAACATTCAAGAATTTGATCTTAGGATAGTTTTACAGTTCTATTTATAGTCATTGTTCTTCCACTCTTGTCATACTCATTTTCATCATAGAAGTCCTTCTTCCCTTTTTATAAAGGCTCTGCCTTCTCCTAGACTTGAACATGACATACGTGTTTTACATAAGAAATTGCTCAAAATTTCTGCTTAGAAAAGGTTCTCTGTTACAAATGCAATACAGAGAATACCTTCAATTATCAACCAACACCAAATTCTTAGATTTACTGCTACAACATTGTGATTGCTGATATCATACCCATTCATCTGATGAGTCTGTGATGGTTAATAAATAGACTAAAGAAGCTAGGAATGAAATACAGAATATAATAATTTGTTTCTAAATCACTGGGTACTTCTGGAAGCAAATAATAGACTTTAAGTTGCTTTAGAAAGTTAGGTAATCCTTTTATGTGGTAAATATTTGCTTCTACCAAGGAGCAGTGGCAAGTTCTGTCAATAGTTATGTGGATTTCTGGTGGTTAGAAACAGCTTTGCTTTAAAGAAGCAGTCAGTGGTGCAATGACTTCCATTATTTTGAAGGTGGATTAGTTTGGGATAAATCTCTTGGAAGCTAAAAGAAGATTTTCATGAAAACATCTATTGAACAAGTCTAGAGGAATGTCCATTGAAGAACTGGATCTTTTTTCTAGGACTGATCTCAAAATGATTATCATAATGAACAAGGAGGAATATAACAGTTTTCCAGTATGAAATTTTAGTACTTTTTTATTTCATAAAGCTCTCGACCTTTTGAAGTCAGTAAGATGCATTTCTAGGTGCAAACCCATGCGAAGGTTGCCCTCTAGGGGACGTTCTGATTTTTAATTTTTTTTTTCTTAATATAAGGTTGTGGGAGGGAGGATTCTTTGTTTCTCCTGATCCCATCTTTGTTTTCTGTTTTTACATTGCATGTCTTCTAGGAGGATGAAATCCCAAGGAAAAAGGTACTGAAATATCCTGTACTCTGTTGGCCATCACTTGAACTGTCTCCACACATTACACTGTTTTTATTTTGTGTCCTGTAGACCAGTAAGGAAATAGCAACACATAAGTAAGAGGCACAGTTGGACTGTATCTGCCTACCTTATGACTGGACCAGTGTGTTTAAGCTCCTTAATTGCCACCCCTTGATTAAGTAGCCAAGAAATTTTCTTAAAAACCTGCTCCAACTTCACTACTGTTCTTCCTGGACAACTTCAATCTTTGCACTGTAGCATAAAACGGTTTCACTTGGGTTTGCTATGCTGCCTGAAAACATGATTCATACCTTGGTTGCCCTCACAGTTTCACCTGGCATTTACTGATGCTTTGAAGCTATCAAAGAATCAGTGTAGAACACCTCATGATCAAAAATAGGAAAAGATACGTAACTGTTAGATACAGACATCCCAAAAGGAAAACAGATAAACACAGCACATTTTCGTTAAATCTGTCTTCCAGTTAACAAACTGGACTATTGAACTTCTGTATTGAACCACTATGCTACTGAACTAAGAAATTTTGTTGTCAACAGAGGCACAAAATGTTCAGTCAATTCAAACATACTTTGTCTTGCCTCCCACTTAGTCTTGCTTGCTACTGCCAAGTAGTACACATTAGGTCACTAGAAAAAGAAAGTTCAGAGCTTTTTCAAACTCAGTAGCTTCTTGCTGTGAATCTGGACATAGCATCCTAAATTACTTTTTGCTCTTACTGTAGGATCAGAAAGAGTCAATTCTACCAAGCTCTTAATTTTCATATTAATTCTGCAAATTTCATTGACTACCTATTCTTTATATTTAACTTTTTTTACCAGTGGGGTATTGAACAGTTTACAGAATGAGAAAACTTTATCTGAAAAATCATCAAAGAATGATTTTTTTGTGGTTTGCTGTGTCTGTGGGGATGCAGTGTCATGTCCCACATTGGTGCTCCAGCTCTAGTGCACCATTTCATATTTTCTTCTGAAGGTTTGCAGAAGTGCTGCATTCTGAGTGGGTTTTTTTTGTTTGTTTTTCCTCACAGTCATGCTTGTTATCCTGACATTGATCATGAGGTAAAATCAGAATCTTCTTTGTTTAGTTTGGCCCTTGCCACAGATAATAAAAGTGGTGTCATATATTGATCATTACTTTTGAACAGGATCAGGAAGAAAGAGTTCCTGGCAGGGCAAAAAGCTTGATTAAATTAAGTCCATAGTCTCTCAGCTCTGGCAAAACAAGTCATGAATTTATTTCATTTATATGAAATGAAAAAAATTAAAAGTACTTTTAAGTGTCCTGCTGAGTACATGTATATACTTGTGTAGCCCAACCTCTTCCTTTCTAGTTGCCCAATTTCAAAAAGTAACAAACAATTCAAACAATTTCAGACCTCCCACATGATATTATAAAGTGCACTGCAGAATTAATTTGACAATAATTATCTTGTATATAAATAAGTTTATTTTTTATTATCAGGGTGGGGAAAATGGACAGGAAAGTGAGATCTGCAAGTAACTTACAGGATGCTTGCATTATTGAACTCCAGGTAATAAGATTTCACAATCACTTACAGCAAAATACTATTATTGTAACTGTGATTTGTTTTTAATATACCTTGAACTCTTTGCCTTGTTTTACATGGAAGGAGTAGAAGGTTCATATATGAAATGTATCTTACAATGGTTTTACCAAACAACTGAGTATTAATCTTAGTTTGTGTGTCACTGTCTTTTTTTTTCAGTGTTCATCATAGCTTCTACATTTTAGAAAGTCTTGGCCATTTTAATTCAGGTAGTCTGAAATTCTGCTACAATTCTCTTGACTGTAAAAGCTACACGTGTGTACGCTAGAACTGAGTTTTCTCCAGAGCTGAGTTAGTGTTCTTCATTCAGAGATGGGGCTGTTCCCTAATTTAGTTAAGCTATTGCATTCTAATTGCATCTGTTTGTTGGCAAAATCAATCTCTGCTGGTAGCTGTGTCATTGACGAAGCCATTGCCTGGCTCTTAGGAGCCTTTCCAGCATTCTTACAATCAAAAACCATTTGTCCTGAATATGAATCTGCCTCTTTAAAACTATCCATGCTGTGTGTATACTGAAAACAGGATGTTAATTTATATAGCCTCTTCATTAGAAAACCCAATTATAATCCAATTTTTACCACATTAAAATAATATTCTTAGCTATATATTTTGAGTTCTTCTTCTACACACTGTGAAAAAAGATTAACTGCTTCCTTAGTATCAAAGCATCCATTCTGCAGGATTGATTCCATTTGACTTATCTTCTGTTTCTCCAACTCCTGTATCTCTTTGAGCATTTCTTTACCTTTGTCCTGCAAAAAGAAACATTTATTTCACTAAAAACTATACAGAGCATGTAGTAACCACCCTAAGAAGATTCTATTCTATTGTCCTTATTTTAATTTTTTAAGAGTTTCTAGGGTACACATTTATGTTGGTAGAAGTCAGCATCATGACAAGTTTTCTTAGATATCTTTCCTAATATCTAACACTCACTTTATCCCTCCCTCTTCTCTGATAGATTGAAGAAATATTAAAGCTCCTTTAGATATTAGTTACCAAAACTTAAGTGGGCATATTACTTTTAAGAAGAGGTATCTGTAAATACTGTAAATCTGCTAAAAGTAAGCAGCTACCTTCCTGCTTCACGTCTGTGTTCAGCTGTCTTTGTCATCTTTCCTTGCCTGTCCATACCAAGCAATGATCAAAGGTAAGCTCTCCTTTCCACCTGAGACCAGGGGCCTGAATAGATCTAAGAACTCTTGGCAGGAGTTGTGTATTTGTGGCTGCTGGAGCATTTCCCCATTATCTGACTGTTGTGGGAGTCTGTGGGGGGCTGCTCTGCAAGGTGAGCAGCACAGATCCTCACCTGGGGCTTGGCCTGCCACTACAGCACAGGGCTGGTTGCAATTTCAGTGTTAGAAACACGTGCCTGCCACATGCCAACACACTGGGCTTCTGGGGCACTGCACTGTTCTTTGCAATCCATCAAAGGGCATTAACTGCTATCACATTAACAAAATGTGAGCAAGGACCTTATATAAACCACCTGCTTGCATTGAAATCCAATTTATTCAACGTACCTTGATAGTTTCCATAACTACAGCAGCACTTTCATGTTTTTTATAGAGCTCATGTCTTCGATCTGGCTTACTCTGAAAACGTGGTTGCTTCTTAACTGGATCATCATGACCAAATGTAGGGGATGTAGTCTTTAATAACTGAGTAATATCGGGCACAAAAATGAAAGGCTTGAATACAGATCTAGAAAAAAAATAGAACAGAGATCCTTTACTGACACTGTTTTGTTAAAATTGTTGAGTCAGTAAATTGCTGTATTTTTTCCTGTTCTTCCACTTGCTTCTTTTAAGAAAGAAGTATTACAAAAACCATCTAACTGGTGTTAAAGTCATTGTCACAGCAGTGTTCTGTAAAGTGGGTTGGTAGATGCCATTAATATACATAATGTACATTTATGTTCCTCCTACATTTTGATTGTGCTTTTTCAGGGGGAAAAAGAAAACCAACCCAAAGCAAAAAGGAATATAATTAGGCAAACTGCAACACTTTTTGATTTAGGTATTTACAATTTTTTCTCCAATTTACTTGCTGCTACATCACCTGGCAGGATCTGGAGTCCCAGTGAAGAAGTGAATACAGGGCAGATTAGGCTGCTGAGGCAATACAGACACCATGCTGCCAGTTGTCATAAATCCACCTTCCATGTTAATGCCACTCTCTTTGTCACGAAGAATTTCCATCATTATTTCAGGAGTGATAGATCCTATTCAAGATACAATTATTTAGCCACAGAGCTGATATAATACCAACTGAATGACATGTTCCCTATAACTAGCTGCTTTTACCTTTAATAGGCAATGCCAGTTTTAGTTTGTCTGTGTTGGCAAGGGGAAAAAATCATCCTAATGGCAAACCTTAATATGGAATACCCTTGTATTGCTTTCCCAAAGTATTTATTTCAAAGGGAGGTGGTAAGAGCATGCCTTAAAAAAGAGGGAGTAGAAAGAAAAATGGTATTTCACAGAAAGGTAAATTTCATAGGCCTAGCAAATAGTCATTCACAAAATAACTTTTCAGATGAAAACTAGTAACTTGGATTAAATGCTGAACTGTGAGCACTCTGTGGAAATTACAATTAATCATCATAATACTGGTTGGTATTTGAACAGAGTTAATACCACTAAGTTGCTTTGAAATTATAAAAATACTAACAGCCATGCGTGGATTTTGTGTGAAACTTTGAAAATGAAACACCAAGACTGTCACTTGTTTTAGTGGGGGATGGGGTTCAGTGGGTGTTATTTTTTATTTTCATCCTTCTCAAGGATGCACTGGAGTGGCATTACATTCTATGCTTAGAAGCTACAGTAGTACATCCATTTGTAGAAAAGTCTTTATCAGCAAGCTGTGTGAGGTTTAGTGCCAAGTATCTATAAAAATAACTCCTGCTCAGGAGGAACAAAACTCTCTACATAAGCCTATCGAGATGGTATCACTGTTGCTGTATAGTGTATGCTGAAGCTCAGATACTGGCATGGCATCACCAAACCATCCAATATTCTAACAGGCAGCTCCTGCAGAATGTGTGTACCAGTAGAGGGTATGCTTACAGCAGAAAAACAAAACATGAGTTCACTCACTCTTTATTTTTTATTGGAAGGTGTTGTCTATCACTTTAATATTTTAGTGTTTCCCTTACTGAGTTCTAACTGCGTAAAAATTATTTTTTAAACTGCCTTGCTGTTTCCTCTTAAAATAGTTACTCTGCTGCTAAGTCATATGTCTCCAATATTATTTTTTCATACATGGCCCAGGTTGCCGTAGACAGGCATGCAGCACTACATTTCAGCAAGAAAACACACTTAAGTATTCCTAAGTTGCCTGGGAAGGTCAGAGAATTTAAGAAACCAGCAAGCTAGATGAATCAAAGAAATTAAAAGAAGCAATGGTCATTTTGTCAGCTACAACTTGGCAACCTGTCCAGCAGGGAAGAAGGTATTTTCCACTAGACTCTATTATTTTGTATGCCTGAAATACATTCCCTATTTTTTGAAATATGAATAATATTTCTCTAAAAATGGCCCTCACATAGCAGACAGTCTGGAAAAACCCCACAACTGTAAGACCACTGAGTGAAAAAGCAGGGAAGGATAGCTTTTAGTTGGGGCACCTACTTAAAATAAATCTAAACAAAGTGAACCATATGAGGTTGATAACCTGAACACCTAGTGGGATTTTGAAAATGGCTCGGGTAAATGCCTGAAAATGGGGATTTACGATGAAAACATAGATACAATCTCAGCTTTGTTATAATACAAGTAAATACAGGTATTATGAAAATGCTTTCAGTATTCAGAACCTGCAATTCCCAAAATGAATGCAGGATTTACATGATCACTAGACCAAGACAGCAAAAGTAATTCACTCTGATGCATTAGCTAAATGCTAAACCTGGTCTGGCAGAGTTCAGCCAAATAAATAAAAGAAACCAAGGGGTGCAATGCAATCTCGATTCAGATTAATTACTTCAAATGAGCATGTGAATACAGCTACAGCAAAAGCCTGCTAGATGGGTGCAATTAGTAGAGAAGTAATACGTTCTTTCTTTAGAAGTCTGAAAAATAAGTGTGAGTTAGTGACTGCTTAGAGTACAGAAAATTAGTTTGTTCTACTCTTGCTGTGTTTTAGTAGACTACACAAATTTAGAGTAGCCATTACAGTAAAATTAAAAAGATTTAAAAATTGTCAAAAATAAATGCCAGATATGTATCTGAATGCCATGCTGTTGCCTTATATAAATGGTACCTGACTGAAGCTGTTCATAAGGTCCTTTGTGGCTGCAAACTGCTGGGAATCTGTTTTAGCCTCTAGTTTTTTTCCTTAGTAGTACAGTAATAATGTGTAGCCTATCAATATGTTTCAGAACAGGTCTTACAGGGCATGTAGTGGTATGGTAATAATGTGACCTCTCAGGGTTGTTACTGTAGCTCTGTGTGTTAAATATTTGACACTTGTTTTAATTTTTCCTCCTCAATGAATTAGCAAAAAGTGGATAGAAACTTGCAAGTTCACTTGTCTTTTAGGCAAAAAATTATCCTAGTAAGTTCTGGTTCATCAAGTCATGTGAATGATTGCCTGCATCAGATGTATAATAATTTATTATTTAAATTAATGTAGTTCACTAAATACTTTGCATACCTTGAAAAAAAAAATTAAAGGATACCTTTGTGTTTGTTCAGAAGTTTATAGCCTTCACAATATCGGCCTCCAGATGTGGTCATTCTGGCAGTATTGACATAAGAATACGTGGCAGCAAAATCAAATTCCTTTTCCCCATCCCACCAGCCATTGCTTTTGGCATATTCCTTCAATTCTGGGTGTTCTCTGTCAATCTTGGTTGTGATAGAGAGCTGGTTGGAAATATTCCGTACACCTCCTGTTTGTAAGTTGCAGAAAGAATTGTTTCAATACATTGAATGGTTTTTCTTGGTATTTTGTTTACAATTAGCTTACAAAAGTAAACTAGCCCTGGAGAGTTTCCTACAAGATCAGTGAGTCTGGTGGTTTATTTTTGGCTCTCTCTCCCCAGATACATGTATGTTTCTGATTGAATTTTCACCGCCACTCATTTCTGACTCATTTGCTTCTATTGCCAACATTGTATTTCAGGTTCTGTCCTGATTATTTCCAGCTTTACATTCTTTTTCTGAATGCAAAGATCGTGCTTGTCCTCCCAAGTCCATTGGAAAAATCAGCCACTTCAGGATCCAGTACATCAGTCCTGTCCCCAAATAAAATTGTCATGGATTGCTACCATCCTTAAGACCACACATACTGCTGTCATTCTCATGCTGACTTTCTTGCTGTCCTCTGTTCTCCAGATGCAAGAGTGCTTATCTCTGGCTCTTGTTTACAGGCACATGTATGTAGCTCGAGGTTAGTCTGATGCCTTAATGAAATGGTAAATGAAAACTGGGGAACAACTCCAAGTGGTCATTGCACTTGAAATGTTTAGAACGAAGAGCATCATCCCTACCTTCTACTTTTTCTGCTGCCCAGTATTTTCCTGATGTCTCCAGCACCCATGCTTCCTTTCTGTCAGCTATCAGAAAACTGTTGTGGTATGTAAATGCCATGTTGCTCTCCATACAGTTTCCTCCCTGTCCATATTTTTCCAGCAAATCAACTATGACACTAAGAGCCTTTTCAGCTGTGTCTGCTCTCTCAAGTCCAAGCCTAAAACAAAAGGAAAATGTTATTTTTGAAACTATGAACTCCACATCGAACTATTCAGCCTGAGTATTCAGACTGACCTGGAATGGTATTTCTATATGCAGCTGCCAGTTGTATGATCGGTAAGGGGAACACAAGTCAGGTAAAGGGCTTCTTTGAAGTGGGTCCTGTATGAACTTGACATGGGGAAAACACCAAATGGTAACACAGAAAGGCAGAGAGAGAGAGAGCCTACAAAATGTTTGTGCAGGTATTGGACTGGGGAGAAACTACCACAAGAACTGCCTGACTTAACTGTAGGTTAATGAGAGTTACATTGGCACTTACAGGGTAGGAACATGAATTTATTTACAGGGAAATAGGAAGCTGAGCCTGAAACTTAAAAATATGTGTGTGAAAGATGGGGGAAGTGGAAAGGAGTACAGACCCTAGGGAAAAGTCAAAACAGTAGTGCCTGAAGTCCACCTGTGCTATTGAAAAAGTCTTGTTTCAGTTTAGTATAAATTTTGTAAAAAGAAAAAAGTTCGCTAATTTCTTTCACAAATTCTGGTCTAGTGCCTGATGCTTCTCATGGGCTCCTGGCAGAAATCTAGTGCTTGTGCCAATAAATACTTATTTTAAACCGTGGTTAGAACAGTGGAAGAAGTATCTTCTGAAAGTACTGTTTCCCATATGACTCAAACCCCATGTTTCCACGTCAATTCCAAATCCGGTACCATTTACCAAAAAGCAAAAAACAAAGCAAGCCCTGTGCAAACCTTACGAGGTCCATGCCGAGGAGCGCTTCCCCGTCGCAGACCTCTTCCCTGCCCCACACCGCCTCGTTGCCGATGCACACGCCGTGCTCGTTGGCGCCCATCTCGGCCCCCCAGAGCCAGGCGGGGCGGCTCAGCACCACGGCGTGCGTCCTCTCCACCTGCTCGATGCTGATGTAGGTGCACTGCAAGAGGTCAGAGCACACATGGCGTCACCGTGCCCGACCCGCCGGCCGAAGGGCGGCCGAGAGCGCACACAGGGGCTGACAGCGCTGCTGTCGCCGCCTGCCGCAGGCGCTCCTGCCCCGCGCCCTCACCTCCAGCGCGGCGCCGGGCGGGTGCTCGGCGGCCGGGAAGTGCACGACCTCCTGCACCTCGTCTGCCGGCCGGTCCGAGTTCTTGCCGAACACCACGCGCCCCCCGGGCGCGGCGGGCGGCAGCGCCACGAAGGTGTCGCAGGAGAGGGGCGGCGGCCGGGGGAACATGGTGAGGGCTGAGGGCTGAGGGCCCGGAGCGCGGCGCGGGCCCGGCGCGGGCGGACGGCGGCGGCTGCGGGCGGGGCCGGCGGAAGGCCCGCCCGCCGACCCGGAAGGGAGCCCGCGGCCGCCCCGGAGCCGCTCCGGCCCTGCCGCTGTCCCTCTGCCTGTCCGTGTCCCTGTCCCTGCGGGGGCCGGCGCCTCCCGCTCCGCCGCCGCCATGGGGAAGTCGTTCGCCAACTTCATGTGCAAGAAGGATTTTCACCCCGCCTCCAAGTCCAACATCAAAAAGGTGAGGGGGCCTGGGGGTGCCCGGGGTCGGGCTGGGTTGCCGGTACCGCAGCGGCCCGGGCAGTGCTCTCACCTTCCTGAGTGGCACCGGCGATGGGGCAAAGAGGAAGGAAAATATTTAAGAAATACTTGAAGCTTCGGGTTTTCTTGTTGCCAGGTGTGTGTGACTGTCGCATTTTCCTGGCTCAGGGTTTTCAACACCTGATTCTCGGGACAAATAGGCGCTGTGCACCGTCCAGGAAAACCGCGCCTGCCGTGTCACGGTGTGCCCATGCTTCCCCAGTGTTTCATGCCTGCCTCGAGCTGGTTGCAGGTGTCCTCTCCAGGGCTGTGCCCCATGCCAGGAACCCCGAGCGCACCTGGGGCTTGGGGTCTGTCGAGACTTGGCCCAGCAAGGATCACTGCAGGGCACCCACAGGGTATTTTCTGAGCCCGCTTTTCCTTTTGAGCTACCAAATTTTCTCCTGCCTTTTCAGTGTGTGAATGTTGTTGGAACTTGGAATTTCTCAAAATGACTGCTATAGGAAGTTCATTTGTTAAAATACGGGATGAAAATAATGTGTTTTATGCAATTAGAATGGTGATCATCCCTTGTTAAGCATTTTCAACTGAGTAAGCTGGTTATTTGTACACTAATATATTCTGCAATAGCTTTTTGTGTTTAAGTAGAAGCTTGATTATTTTATCTAGGTATGGATGGCAGAACAGAAAATCTCATACGATAAGAAGAAACAAGAAGAATTAATGCAACAGTATCTGAAAGAACAGGAATCCTATGATAATAGGTGAGAATTGGCTTAAGGTCGCACACTTCTTCCTCCCGTCTTGTTTTCATGGTGGTGAAGGTCATACTGCTGTGACAAGTTTGACGTACTGTCCCCCATTGACTGCAGCAGTAGGAGAGGGCAGTCATTCATTAAGTGATGTCTAAGTAAGCAGAACTCACAAGAACTTAAAGTGGTTTGTGCCTGTCTTATAATTAATTTCAAAATATGCTATGTTTCACTGAACAGTCAGTAACCTTGTATAATAATACTTTTGCATCACAGAAATCTGTTTTTCACAACACTGAACATACTATGTTTCAGTTGAGATTGAAATGTGATTTTTGGTACACAGTAGATTATGCAACAGCATTGATTGGTCTCTCAGGATTTTTGATACTTCAATTTTGTTGCATTAACAAATGAAAAAAATGCTAGTTATCACAACAATTTCATTGTTGTGTTGTTTTTCTTTTTGTGAGTGTTACCAATGTGACTACTTTGTGTGTAACACCCCAAACTGCCCTTTTTATTTAGGTTGCTTATGGGTGATGAGCGTGTGAAGAATGGTCTTAATTTCATGTATGAGGCCCCACCTGGAGCAAAGAAAGGTATTGCAATTTTCTGATTCTGGGCAGATAGTACTGCAGCTAAAAACCTTCTGAAGAAATAAGGACAATGTATTTTAGTATAAATGTATTTAGTATAAACTAAAATACATAGTATAAACCATGAAATGTTTTGTCTTTATCTTGGGGGGGGGAACACCATCTGCATTTATATATAATTAATGCATCATTTCTTTTCTTTGCATGCTTTGTGAAAATTCAAAGAGGAAACAAAAGAGGTATTTCATTACAATATTTATTTATGTTTTCTTCTTGCTTACTAAAATGTATTCTGAAAAACTTCAAACTTACCATGTTTTCTGTTTTATAGCAAGAAGGAGAGACTGAATACAAATTTGAATGGCAAAAAGTTGCTCCCAGAGAAAAGTAAGATGCCTGGCTTTCTTCATACACTTTTTGTCCCTTTTTTCCCCCGTTTTGTCTCCTTTTATATTTTTGAACAGGTCACTTGTGTGAGCTTGTCACATCCTGTCCTGACACTTAAGTAGTAAAACCTGTTAACCTGGAACTGTTCCTTGCTCAGCTTTATTTTCGTTTGATTTTTACATCCATATTTAAAAATGCCTTGAAAACAATGTTTATAGGAATTATATCTCTGAAATGGGTGCACAATTATCAACAAAAGGTAGCTTTGTAGATGATGTCTTTTAAAAGATAGTAGTGAATTGAGTATTTGTTTTCTTTTGTGTTTGTGTAACAGATATGCTAAGGATGATATGAATATCAGAGATCAACCATTTGGTATCCAGGCAAGTTACATAAATTTCACTCTGTGGATATCTGGGGTGTATTTCAAATGTTGTCCAACTGCAGAACATTCACATGGACTCTCTTAATTTTATCATCTCTTTTTCAATGGGTTTAAAAGCTTCTCTTATGCCTAATGATACAGACATTTGTATAGATGTTCAGCTGTGAACTAAGTTGTGACTAAGTTTTGTCAATTGGCTTTGTTGCCTTTAGGTGCGGAATGTGAGATGCATTAAATGCCACAAGTGGGGTCATATAAACACTGATCGAGAATGTCCCTTGTTTGGCCTTTCTGGAATCAATGCAAGTTCAGTCTCCAGTGATGGTTCAGGTAGGCGGTGAATGGTTTTTAAAGGTTCTGGTTAGACATATGGGGGGAGCTCATCATGTTCAGTTTTATCATATTTCAGAGAGTTGATGAAATCTGGAAAACAGTTAGTTCCAAATGTAGGATCCACAGTTTTGTGGTAATTATTTAAAATTGCAAGGACCTAATTTTCTAATTAGTAACTCATTTAAAAAGGATTCTGTATTGCTTTGGTCCTATCTGTGCCTAAAACTGAGAGGCTGTAATGAGACTTTAGATCAGAACAAGAAAATTTGTGTCATCAAAAAAATAAGCGGATTGTCCAAGACTGTGGCAGTTCAAATTTAAGCAAACTGCTTAGATAAGATGGAATATATCATTGTATCTTTGTTAATCACTTGATAAAAAGGAGAGGTTTGTGGGCTTTTTAAAAATATGTAATTGTGTAAGTGGACAAACAATTGAAACCTAGATTTCCAAATGTCTCGTTTCCTTTCATCTGACTTCCTTTTGCTTCTTGAACTACTATTATTTTTTTCTTCTATTAACTCTCCTGTTACTTGAAGTCACACAGCAGTTAGTGCTAGATTATGTTTGAAGAAGTGGGCATAAACATTGAAATTGAGGGGATTTTTCCCTATAGTAATTTTTTTTCTGTGAGTTAACCCAAGTTGTAATGCTTTTAAGTTTCTTAAAATTGGGGCATGTTAAAGAAATATCAAGTAGAGTGGATGAGTCTTCAGCCTTGCTGTACAGTGCTTAAAAGTCATCTGTTGTGTCTTGGATTTTGCAGGGATACCATTACAGTTGCACACTTGATGGTTTCTGCTTTTCTTCTGTCTTCTTCAGGTTACCTATTTTATATAGCAGCTCCTAGTTTTATTACCTATTTAGCCTACCAACAGTCTTGTTCTTCAGAAGTAGGTCACATAGGTGATAGTTTCTTTGGGGTGAAGCCTGGAAGAGTTGTGTTAGAGGAAATGGTGCCTCTTACTCTCCTGTCGTTTTAGGCATTGTCTGATGATTGTACTGTTGTATTACTCATCCTGTAGGTGACTTCCTCAGCCTTTCTGTTCAGCTGGTTATAAAATTAAATCACTTTCTTGCATGATTCTTATCTTAGAAAAAAATTGTGCTTAGAGCATTTGTTGATGGTAGAATTCTATTGTGCAGCTCTTGCATGTCAGAGATGCTTTTGTGCTAAAAACTCACTGTCCACACCTCAGTTCAAATGAGTTGGGTAAATTTTAGGGGTGTTTGGTTGAGAAAGCATAAGATATTGATACGTGCTTACACAAACCCGAATATACATTCCTTATTATTCATTGCCGTGTAATGAATGCAGACATTCTGCAGTCAGGAGAAGAATAACTGCTTGTTTCAAACCTTACTGAACTATCTATATGGGTGTAGGCAACATTTGACTGCTGTGGGTGTTTCCCACTTGAAGAGATGTCCCCCAGATGGCTTTTCAAACAGTCTTCCTAAGCCTAAAGAGAGCACTTAGCAATATATGATGAATTTTGCATGAAGGAAAATGGTGTAAAAGTACTTGGATGTTCTCAGACTGTGCCAGTGCCCTCTCATTTTCAACTCTGGAACTTAGAAGATGGTGTGCTTTGCTGAGCTTAGACTCTTGTAGGCTGAGGAAGGATTTTTAGGGAGTGGGGGTGGGTGACAGATCAGGATTTGTATATATAATTTGTAAGACACTGTTCTTGAATTTGAATAGTCAGCTGTAATGATACTGCTACTTTCTCCTTCTTCCAGGGAAACCATGTGAAAACACTGTAGGTAAAGCTTGAAGTTCTTGATTCAAGAACAAGGCTTAGAGAAAGTGGTAATATTAATTACAACATCATATGAAAGGTTGTCTGCTTTTTCTAGCCTCAGGAATACAAACCTTTCATCAACTTCTCTAAAACTTCATCTGATTTAATAACAAGTTAAGTTACACTCCTCTGATGACTTTTGGAAATGTGTGTAAATGAAGCACTACAGTTAAGTGACAACATAGACTCATAATTCTTCCACATGGTGTGTTAAAGCACATGCCACATATTTTAAAAAAGTATGTGTTTTGCTTTTTGGTTTTTTGTTGAAACTCTGACAGCAGTCCTGTGTTGGCTGGGATGGGAGTAATTACTTTGCATTGCTGAGAGTTCAGCCCTATTGTGATTGTGCTGCAGATCCACAGTTAGCTCTGCTGCATCTGTTCCCACCTCCAAGAACCCTCTTTTGTTACTTGTGCACTACACCTCCTCAAGCTCTGTTTCTTCCTAATTCTCTTTATCAGTAATTGCATGCACTCCTAAACTGCTTTCTAGACTAAATTCTGGATTATTTTGTATTGCTTTGTAGTGCTGCAAAAATGTCCATTGCCACACCGTTCTTTAAACTGGCTTTAGAACTCTAGAAAATACTACTTTGGAAAGGACAGACTTTTTGGGAGATCATCTTTTTATGAAGCTGTTCTGGTTTTTTGTGAAGTGATAATTAGGTTTAAAAAATCCCTTGCACTTGAAACAGGTTGAATTGTACATTAATTGCTTCCCCAGCACCCCCTCTTCCACGTGTCACAAGTGTCTCCACATGCTTAGAAAGCTGGTAAAAAACATGTAAATAATCCACAGTTTTCAGTTATTGTGCTTGTCAGCACTAGGGGGGAAAAAAGGTACAAAACCACTTGGCTTCTAAGGTCAGGTAAAAAAATGTTCAATTTTTCTGAAGCTATTTGTTTGTTTCTAAAACACAGAAGTTAAAACACGTCTCTGAACAGGGCAATGAATAGCGATTTCAAGGATAGGCCATGATTACTGGTACTGTACAACAGGTCTGGAATGTGTTCTAAATTTATTTGACTGGGCTTTTTAATAACTCAGTTTATAAAAATACGTTTGCAATGAACTTTTAAAGAGTTGAAAAACGTTTGGCTAAATTATTAGAGCATATTGTACTTTCAAATGTTAGGAAGTATTGCCGTATTTAGAAAGAAGTTGAAAAATTCTAGCTGAAGTTTCAGGAGATTGAAATATAAATATTGTTTCATGAATGAAAGGGTACAGCTGAGAAATAGAGATATAATGAGGAAGAAAGGTGAAACGAGTAAAATTTTACTACAGTGTCAATGTACAAGGATTCCAGTTAGTTTATTAAATTAAGTGTATTTGAAGGACCAAATTTAAGTACTAAATAACTAACTTTTTTTTGAAAGAGCAGATCTTTGTAATCTTTTTATATTCTTTGGAAAGAGCTCTATTGCTTTGAAGTTACTTACTTGGCAGTGCTTTATTTCTTCTGATTTATATTCTTCCCATCCTAATAGAATTTGATCTTACATCCTTTTCATGCAAATTGAATGGAATAATTTTTTTAGGCAGTACATAGTAGTTACCCTAGCTAAATTTAGGTTAGAATTCTTCAAACATTACAAATACTCTCCCATGCTAGAGCACATCATGCATCAGCACGGTGTTGAAGGCTCTGGTCTGTGTGCTGCTGAGCATCCTGGCTGGTGATGAATCTCTGCCCAGTCAGTGTGTGTGAACATTGGGCTTCATGGTTCTGAGTCTGGTGTGCTAAGGACACTGGCATCACTAATTTCTGCACAAGTAGGTTTTAAAAAATGGTCTGGCTTCCCTGTGAAAGATTTGTAGCAGTCCGTGATACAAGTTCAGTTTGTGTTTTGTTCTATTTTTTTCCTGCTTCAGAAAGAGTGGAACAAAATGTTTTGTTTGGACTCACTATTTTTTTCAGTCAGAGGAAATGTTTGACTGGAAATAAATGATAGTGAAATTCGTGTCTGATTTAGTTGACTTATCTGAAGTTCCTGCTCTGTTTCTCCATAAGGAAAAAGAAGAATTCTTAACTGAGATATTTTTTTCCCCCCTCCATCATGTCCAATATATGCTTTTTCTTTCCCATAAATTTTATAAGCTGTGATTCTGTCATTTCAATAGAAAAATAACTGTCTTTTAATCTGATGTGAAGACTGCATTGTAATGTTCCTCTTGACACATAGAACTGGCTGTCAAATGCCGTGTTGGATTTGGTGTTGAATATCTCATGTGCAGAGACCAGTCACAGCCCTCAGTTTCCTCCAGTGAAACTGCTGCAGGGCAGAGGGTGTCTGTGGCACAGAACTGTCCTCTGGTGTCTTTCAGGATCTAGCATACATTGCAGTGCTTCAGCAAACAAAAATAGCTGCAATCAGTACCTTGACTTGGGCATGGTGGCTTGGTTATTTTGCTTCTGGGACCATTTTACTAATCTAGCTGGCAATTCATACAAAAAAATAATAATCTTACCATTAAAAAAGCACCTATTGAATAATATCTCACCAGTGAACAGAGATTATTTTTGCAATAAGGCAATTTCAGTAGATGTGGTTATCATGGGATAATCACACCCCTGGGGTACAGCCTTGTCTGTAATCTCCCAGGAGTGTAATTATTGCATGATAACTGCACCCCCTGGTGTTGCATTATTTCTATTATGAAATTCTTAGTTTTAGATATAAAGTAACTTACTTTGATCACTGGAAACTGCAAAGTAGTGTTAGAATGTTCCAGCTGTGAGGCTTATGGAGACCAACTTAGAAGATTTACTTCTCCTTTACAAAGGTAAATTAGGCAATCAAAATGCTTCTCTGGGCTAAACTGATTTACAGAGTGTTTAACTGATAAAATCCTAACTTTCCAAGTTCACACAAGATGGAAATATCATTTGTGCTTCTGCTTTATGTGCCACTGTGTATATATGCATGTAGAAAATACAGCATGCATACCAGCAAAATACCAGCTCACTAGCATCTTAAAGTTTGCCTGTTTTTACAATCCTTTTTTATCGTTAACCAGCAGCATCTCTTGGGGTTTGTGACTGTTTTTTTTGTGAATCCTGAAAAGCGATTGACTTGATTGGAACAGAGATCATTAGATGTCCTGTGCAAACTGATTTGAAACAATACTGTTACTTCACTTCAAAATGGTCTGTGACTTTCTTGGTTAGGTACAGTTAGGACAGCTGAATATTTTTTTTCCTTCCCTTCTTTCTTACAAACCATCTATCCTGTTCAATGATGGTTTGGGCAGATGAGGGGAGGGATTACTAAAAACTTATGAAAGTTTGAGTGCTTACAACTTTTATTATATGGCTTTTAGAACAAAGAACCCACTATGGACCTGTTCCTTTCTTATGAAGGAAGGAATTACTATCTTGGGAAGTGAGGCTAGTCTCAAATTGTACACGTAGCATAGTTAGAAGTGGGATGGTAAGGTTAAAAGATGTTCTTGCATTCTTGGCCTATGAAAGCTAAGCCTGGAGAGTGCTGGGCATCCTCTGCTGTAGACTACTTTGCATATCTTACAGCTGGGTGGGTCCGTATGTGATCCATGCCATGGAATTACTAAGGAAAAAGTACCATGAAGTGCTTAGCATGTTGTGGAAAATTCAGGCAAATAAAAGTGGAAGTCTAGTGGAGCAACATGTGTGTGTATCCAGTGCCTTATGGTCTACCAAGATTGAGCCACTCTAGGTATGGCTGTGCAGGTGCAGCCTTCTGAAGGCTCGTTACCCAGTTCTGGGGTTTGCACCCTTTCTTTTCATCTCCTGAGTGCCCCTAAACTAACTGTCTGTGACTTAGTGTGTTCCCAAGCTTTTAGGTGAAATACCTTCCCAGAGTAATCATTGAAATTGCCTGTCATGTGGAGAGAGTAAAAAAGGAAATCTGTGTTTATGTTGCGTTATGTTTGTATCTCACTGCAGTTTCCCAGTGACAAATACAGTACCTTTTTTCCCAACAGAGAAAAGTCTGCATTGTATTGGGAATGCAGGAATTAAAAAAAAACGTTCTCTTGAATTTGTAATAACCAAGAGAAGGTATTTGAATATGTTAACTGTGAATATTTGTATAAATGGTCATCTGTAGAAATGTACAGTATGTGAAGCCATCCTTTATGATCTGCAGCTGAGACCTTTGATTGTGAACAGTAGGAACCTTAACTAAATCTTCACATAGTTTAAGAACTGTCACATTTTAGAATAATCCTCCATTTATGTTTCAGAAGCCTTAGTATTTGTTGTGAATGCATAAAATACAGATTCTATTAGAAAATTTGTGCTTAGCATTTAAGCAATAAATATGGGTTTCAATAGCAGTTTGAAAATGTTAAATGGCTTTTACTACTCCAAAAAAGTAAAAAGGAAACTCGGGTTTCTCTGAAATACCATATCACAAAAGCATGGCAAATTACACCGAAATTCTGTGCTAAAGTGTTAAATACAGTTAAACTGCAGGCCCTCTGAAGAAGAGCTAATTAAAAGCCAGAGGTTTTAGTCACTGATTTCTCTCAATGCCAACTGCAGCAGTTGCTTTGAAGTGTAAATATGGTCTGAATGCACTCATCTCTGAAATAGATGAAAAAGTTATCAGTAAAAGATGATTGATTCTGAATTAGTGGCATAAATTTATTGTGTGTCATGATCACATAATTTTGATAATAGTTCTTTGTCCTTTAGATAAAATAAGTGCCTACTCTCATCTCTGTCCCAACCTCAGTAAAAGTTCACAGACTATGGAGTGTGATTAAGCTCAGTCTATAATTTTTTTCCATTCTTGCTCAATTTCCTTTTAAGCCATATTAACAAAAGCCATAGAAAACTTGGTGGACAGAACAAGAAACATATGGATGTATTGACACAACTGTCTATTCTAATTTTAAAGTTAATTTCTCTTTTAAAGCAAAACCTGAAAAGCGTTCTATCATATGTTTTGTCTTTGCTACCACCCAGAAAAGGTAGCACTCTGCATTCAGAGTATATTTATCCTTCACGTGATTGTGTGCTGGACTGAAACCCACCAGCAGAATGTTTTGTAAAGCCTAGTTAATTCACAAAAGGTACTTTTGTGCTCTGTAAGTATTTATTTATCTACTTTTCCACAACAAAGCATGGCCTTAGTACCAGTGCTGTGTAGAAAACCAAATAAATTTCAGTTTGGAGGAGTTATTTCCTCATGTGGTCCAAGCTGCCTATAAGAAAGGATGATAACAACATGCTGTAGGCCTACTTTGTTAACAAAAAGTGTGTAGCAATAAAAGAGAAGCCTTGAGAGTATCTTGTCCTTGATTCATTAATTCATGTTTCAAACATGGCAGCTTGGAGTTTACTGACCGTGACATATACTGGCAAATCGATAGCAGATACACAAGTTTGCTATGTTTACATTTTCATGTAAATGATCTCTCTTACCGTGTCAGAAGTGGGATGGTGTGATGATGGTGATGTTTTTAGATTAAAATGATCACATTTGTAAACTACAAGATATCCCGTGCCAGAACACATTTTCAGAAAGGGAGAAAAGCCTGTTTTAAAAGCCATATTCTAAATACTCTGTTTTGATGATATGCAAAATGAGCAGTAGTTAAAATAAAGGTAAATAGTTGCAATTAAAATGACAATGAGGAATCTACTTTTCCCAATATTTTCTACAATTTTCCAGTAACTTTTATAAGTGTACTCTATTTAATTTCATAACAATACATAGAATACAAGACAAAACATACATACAACCTTAAATACCGTATAGTTCTATAATTGCAGCTACAATGTAAGTACAACTGGTTACTGTCATTTCCCCTGCCAAAGATGGCAGTAATGTTTACAGTGTTATTGTTTCTTATGTCTTTGCTTTTCATTTCTATTCCACAATAAAAATCCATTTAAAACTTGATTGATTGCAAAGAATAGTTCGGTTTGTTTTATCTGCCTGGTGACAGTAGTGAAAGCTTTTATCAGTAAATTGGGCAAATACTGTCAAGACTGTGCATCATGGGTAGGTGGAAGTAAAACTGCAATTTTTGGTTTTACTGGCAAACATAATATGATGGTCTGTCCTCACTGCCACTGAAGCTATTGCAGGAAAAGTGGCTTTTAATCACAGTTGTTAGGAAAAAGTTGGTTTAGCATACTGTTCCCTCACACTGAATAATTAGAAAAAAGTACTTTACACATTGTAATGGAAGTCTGCCAGATGGTGTGTTACAGTTGGCATTGCTCTCCTAAGGGTGCCCATGCCTTCGAGAGAAAATGCCTGAAAACAGCAGTGTTACATGCACTCTGCATTTGTACTACCATCAAGAGAAGTGCAGACAGAATAGAAAATTAATTGCAGCTATAGGTTTCTCTGGTTTCTAGGACACGCATGAGGTAGTAATAAGGGGTGGGAGAGTTTGCTGTAAAGCAGGCACTTAAGTAATTGAAATCCAGAACTGTATTCCCCTCCTGATGGCTTAATAGAAGCAGGGCTGATTTTGTTAAATTTATCTCAATTGTGTGATGAGAAATTGGAGTATTTCTTGTTCTAAAAAAGCTAATTTACAATGTGTTCTATAAATCTTGATACAATGTTCTTCTGCAATCCCGTGTAATTGATGCTCATATATACCTGAGAAAAAAACTACTTGCATCTCTTCTTTTTATTTTACTGTACAGTAATTACAAAGATGTACCAAAAGCTGTCAAGCTAAGGTTGTACTTGGGTAGTGCTTTGTGAAGACTCAAATCCTTCTTTTCACACTTCATTGCATGTTTTGAGTTTCTAGATTTTGTGCCCCAACTCTTGGAGTCAACTGAGCTATCTGAATTGTATCCTTAAATAGTATCTTAAACAGAAGATACCAGAGAGAATTAGTGCAGAAAGAACTTCTGTGGAAAGTAAGAAGCAGGAAGAAACTGTAGCCTCTTTGCATGATAATGCTGTTTCTTGAGAATTGCAATAGCCAAAAAAAACCCTTTAAAATTTGGTGGGTCTTCAACTATAGAGACTTTTTTGTGCAAGCCCTTAGTATAATTTTAAGTACCTATAACTACAGAAAATACAAGAAGTTGTTAGTTGTCTTAATGCATAAAAATAAATGTCATAATTACAGGCAGTTAATTACACTATATGACAAAAAGTTTTTCCAAGACTATTAATAGTTCTAAAGCAGATAAATGGTTTCATTTTAGCCAAGTGGCATCTGGGAAAGTTTTAAAGATTTTTTTAAAATTATTTCTTTTCCTATCAAAATGCAAATTTTAGAAAATAACCTTGACAGTCATATTAAAAAATAGCAAGGTACTGTGTGTTTCAGGAAGAATAAGAAACATGATGAAACACTGTAACTTTGAACTTATTTTTAGTTTGCTGATGAAAGAATGCTGAGAGACTAGTTGTCAGAAGTTGTAGAAACCAGCTATTTTTATAGGATTCCTGTATCTAAAGTTCTGCCAGCTCATGGTATAATATCTCTAGATGTTTTCACCTGCATGAGGTCACAGAGGTAGCTTTTTCACAGGCTGTCTCACAAGTCTGTAAGGAATGCCTATATGAGGAGATTGATTTTCATAGCACATAAAGGATTTTTGTGCCTGATGTAGGAGTGACTCCTTGCAACTTGATGGGTGCTGTTCAAGAATAATAAGCTATCATCATAGCCAAAGATTTTAGCCAACTGAGAGCCTCTCAGCTCAGCCTTTCCATCTGTTTTACAGTTAATGACTCAGCTGGAGCTCAGGGCTGCCAGGTATCCCTAGTACTGCTTTCTCTGACACTCTCGGAGAGTGAAGATACAAGTATGGTCATGAGCCAAAGTCAGGCTGAAAAGATTTAACCCTTTGGGTTACCAGGCAACTTGGTTGCATCAGGGTTTAAGCTTTAACTGTTTAATAGGGAAACCAAGGACATTTCTGAGAAGTTACTTTTTTCAAATCTCTGTTAAGTAAGGTTCAGTTTTTAGGATTTCTTTTACAGGTTTTATCTCTTTCATTTACATTAGCAAGGAGAAACCCCCTAATAAATTTTATAGTGTGGAAATGAGAATGTGATCCTTTACTCACAGATTTAAGCATGGTTTAGGGCTCTGTGAAAAAGCATCTCAAAAGGAAGTGTTACATGCCTCAATGCTGTCCTGTAAAATAGCTGTGCCCAGGAATCCTGGGAGACCTCAACCTGTCACTGATATTTCAAAGAAAATCAGATCTGCTAATCAACGTCATTAAAATAATAATCAAAAGCAGTCTGTTGAGGTATGGATGGGAGAAGAAAGTCACCAAGCATTTGATTCCTTTCATTCCAAGCAAAGGAGTTTAATTAAAAGAATAAATATTTTCTTGATTCTTGTTGTGTTGCAGAAAGTAGGTACTAATAGAGGTTTGCAGTTAAGCTGTGCAGCCACTGTCAAATGTGATGTCTTAATTGAACTTACCAGCCTGGACTTGTAACCAGGTAGAAAACAGTCTCTTTAGACTTCCCAGATAAGAGATTGTTTTCTCCCTACTGTGTGTCTATAGGTGCCTTGCTGTCATTGGGCAGCAGAACTTCTGAGAAGCTCAGTGGCATTATTGTTGAAAAAAAACCTGTTAGCAGGTTCATCTGTTTCATCCTCTCAAAAATGTTAAAGTTTTCCAACTGTAAAGGTGCCGTGCTGCAAGGAAGTGTCTTCTATAATCAACCACTCTGAGCAGCTGCCCATGTCATGACTGGCTGGGGTCTGCGCACAGAAGGGTTGTGAAACAGGATTGTGTTTTGACTCTACTTCCATTTATGGAGTTGGTTTATTTTCTGAATCTCATTTCCTAGTGTTTTCTAAAACCTTTAGTTATAATAAAAATAACATAATTAATAAAGATTCTTGCATCTCCTCACAAGCTAGGCTGAACCTAAAACACTGTTTCCTTCATAATTGTAGGGAGACCAAAACAGGAATAATTTATTTCATGAACAACTTTAGTCTCAAGTCTCTGTGGGTGCATTTGATGCAGCTTGTGTATGTCCACAAAACAGGAATAGCAGTAGTATGGTAATACTGCATTGCAACTAAAATACTGTAGGCAGAGCTATGAATTTCTCTTTGATGTCATTAATATACAAGGAAACAGAGGCACGAAAATCAGTAGTGTTGGGCATTCGTTACAAGCTTTTTCTTAAAAAAGGAGAAGCTGTTTTGCTTGTCTCTTTCCAGTGTTATGCCCAAAGAAGCCAAAAAGGTTTGTTTCTGGGAAATAATTTTGAATTGTGCTTTTGAAGGCCAGTATGCCTTCATGTCTTTCTGGTCTCAATTCTGACCGTAGTGCTCATAGGGAACCACAAAGTTGGGTCTTCTGTCTTGGTTCTTTAGCAAGTCTGCTGTATAGATTTGGACAAACTGCATTTCTCTATTGATCTAATCACACTGATGAGAATAATTAGGTATTGGATGCACACCAAAATATGTACAATGCTGAAACACTGAAGAGAGATACCTAAGAAGTTAGTTAAGTTACTTGGTTAGGCAGTGGCTCTGAATAATTGGGAGGAACTGCGTTTGAATGATAGAGGTGTTCTAGGTGTGAATTGGTCAAGAGCTTTGGTTTCTTTGATATGGAGAAATCTTTCATGACTCTATGGTTTGTCTCCATTTGGCTTCCTCATACAAGGTTTTTGATGGAATTTTATGGCTATTTCATGGACTTATATGGACTTTACAAATCAAGGCCTCTTCTGGTACCAAATTCTGTCTGACATTAGGTGTCTGTCTAATATTAGTTTCTGTTCTGGCCAGAGTAGATTTCATCAAGCAGACCAAGGGGTGAAATTTGAAATATGCATAAATGTAGACCCTGGCGCCTATACACATGCATTAATTGTGAGTTTACAATTACACTGTAACACATAAAAAGAAAAAGCACTTTTGGTAAAGTACAGGGGAGATGGGAAATAACCCCCTACTTCAGAAAAATATAAACTCGAGGGAAGACTAAAAGGTATCTCATTTGAAAATTCTTTTGCCCAGCAAAATAAGGAACTTGTGAAAATAAAGTCATTAATGCAGGGGCTCCTTAAAACATTTCCAAAGTTTTGTTTTATTCCTTCCTGCTTTACATATATGTTTGTTTCTGCAAGGTAATATGTTAGAAAGGAAAACTGAGAAAAAAGTTACTTTTTTTGAGAAAGTGCTGTACTACTTACCATATATTTTCTATAGCAAAAATCTCACTTTATTTTTCCATATTTGTCTGTGTTGAAATCTATGAGTTTTGTAAGAAAGTCTTAAGCCATGGAGCAGGATCAGTAGTTTTTCAGGATCAGTAATCATTTTTCATAAGGCTAATTAATCTTATCATTTACAGTAGTTTGCTAAAGTAATAGTAAATGTGTGCTCCATGCCCTGTTTTATATTCCTTTTAATTTTCATTTACCTTACACAGTTCATTGATGGTAAGGTTAGTGAAAGAACTGGGAAGGAAATTTACTGAAAGTGACCTCGCAAGACAGTGAATATTTAGGGTGAAGAAAAAGTACCTAATCAGACAAGTACATGACATTATGATGATAACTGGAATTCAGTTAAAGCATAAGAGTGAGTTACAAGGTTTGTAAATTATGCAGTCAAGTCTGGATGATACATAATACATCATGATTTTACTCCTTGTTAGATTCTTGCAAAGAAAGAAATCATGTGCCTAATGCCACCACCTATGGCATGGTTAAGTTAATAAAACCAGAAATCTCGGAGGAGATAACAGTCCAGAGGCTACATATATTTGGTAATCCCTAGAATAAGTAAGGACATAGATATTTTTCATGTGTTTTATATTCCATATGTGTTCTTCTACTGTTACTTTTTACATTGAAGTTAAAAAATTTGTGTCATTATGAAAAATGAGTTATTAGGAACATATTAGAGGTGCATTTTCTCTTTGTTTTAAAAGAGAAGAGATGCCTGAGTCTTATTTAATATGCTTTATTTAGATCTCCTGCTATAATAAAAATGTATTACTAGACCTATCTAATATATTGTTTTCAACATGACAAAGTTACATAAGAGAATCCCCTTGTACTTAAAGAAAAATGCAATTATTTCCCATTCTGAATGTTCAGACTGCTGTTTTAGAAAATCATATCTGATTATTTGCTCAGCAGAAGATTATTGAGTTGATTTAGCTGTGATTTTACTTAACAAAGCTTCAACTGAATTCCTACTGTGGAGTCCAAAAAAGGTAGAGAGATATAAATGATACATTCAAACTGTGATTTTTGTGAACAGGGCCATCAATGCACCCCTCGGAGCTAATAGCGGAGATGAGAAACAGTGGGTTTGCACTGAAACAAAATGTACTGGGGAGAAACTTGACCGCAAATGATCCATCACAGGTAATATCTTTTTTACCAGTAAGCTGAAAATGTCTGTAAATCTAAATGTGATTGCTTGTGAATTGTTATTTAATGTTTTCAAATATGCATATCCATAGGAAAGCTGAATAACCATACCAGTAGAAAAATGTCAAAAAACTTAGTTTTCCAGCTTTCTTTCATACAGAATGGTGAATTAGAAATTACTTCTTTTAAAACCACGTATAATAAATTAAATCCCTCTTCCGGGTGACTAGAAATTGAATTTTTCATAAAGGGGGGGTTAGGGCTTCTGCTGCATACTTGTAATGCATTACTGCCCTTTGGATGAAGTTTGAGGCAGTATGCACAAATAATTACTGCCAGGAATGCTATATCTGAAGGGTTTTTTTACTTGATTCACTATTGTTCCAGTTACTATTTCTGGGAGTGAAAATGGCTCAATTGCCTTTGCTTAGACTGCTCGAAGTATATTACTAATTGAGGCGCTTTAATAGAAGTGTAAAATGAAAGATTAATATACACTCCTTGAAGTAACCTTTGTTCATATGGCAGGATAGTCAAACCACTAGTAAAAAAGGGATGACTACAAGCTGGGATTGAAATCTTCAGTAAATCTACAGTTCATTGTGTTTCCACAGATGGATGTACCTTTGCCTTTAAAAAAGCTATGCACCCCAAAAAATGTAGCATGTGGGTGCTCTTAAACAAATCATGTTGATGTCAGTATATTTGCTTTATGTTAGGTGTGCTGGAGTTTGTTTGTAAGAGCTTTTTAATCTTTATTTCTTCTTTCGTCTTCTGAGCGTGGCTAAAATTAAAAACATCACTGTGGAGAACTGTGGTGTACCAGATGCACATAATTTGAGGAATTCAGGGTCTTCAAAGTAGTTTTGCTTTGCTGATTGCGTTACTGTACGTAGATTATATGATTACAGTATTTTGCATTGCTAGAAGACTTTGTGCACATTTAAAGACTAATAACACAACAGTGAAGTAGATGTGTTACCCATTTTCCTAATGACTAAACCGAGACAGAAAAGTAATTTGCTTAAATTACTCTGAGTTCAAGCAGGACTAGCGTCTTACCTATTCATCCAGGCGTGATAACAATGGAGTGACTTATCCTGGGGAATCGTGGGCTTCAAAATTGGCTCATTTATATTAACTATTTCAGAAATGTTTCTTTCCCTAGCAGTGATTTTTTCATATGTTAGTAATAACTCCTGTTGTATAACCCCCACATTATAACACCTACTTAGCTCTGAGAGAGAATGTCAGGGTTTTTCACTGGGTAGTGGTATCCTGTTCTAACCATTCTAACCACAATACAAATATATTTGTGTCTGTGCAAAAATAAGGTGTATAGAGGTACCACTTGTAAAACAGAAATCTGAATTAAGATATTGTTTTTATATATAAGAACCTAATGTCTTACTGCATTTTTCTAGGAGTTTGTTACAAGTGAAGGAGATGATGATCCAGAAGTTGAATTTTTAAAATCACTGTCAACCAAACAAAAACAGAAACTTCTAAGGTATGTCTGGTACCTTGTGGAGGGGCTGTGTATCCCCAGTAGTTCTGACTACGTCCATGATTGCCACTGTAACTCTTTGGTGCCATTTAGCACTATCAGTACAGAAGAAAATCAGCTTAATTTAACATACATTTGACCACAAATGGCATTATGTACCATGATTTTTAATCTACTTGTTTTATTTTAATCTGGTTTTGATGCCTTTGACTAGGGCTCATTTCCAGTTTAACTGGGATACTGAAATACTAATTGGCTCACTAGAAATGCTGTGCTGCTATTTTAAAATATTATTCTGCGCTCCATTGTTTACAGTATCTACTTCTGTGATTAAAAATTCTGTGCTCTTGTTCACTGGTTTATAACTTGACAAAGTTTGTTTTCTCCCTGTGGGTGAACTGAACCTGACCCTGTACCCCAAGGCCAAGGTTGGCCCAGCTGCACCCTGTGCTTGTGTCAGGGTTTGCAGCTCACTGCTGCCTGTGGGTCTGAGTTAATGAGGTTCCCATGCTCTGCTTTTATCCAACTGATGTTGAGTGCCAGGTGACTTAGGGGTTTTTTTCTCTCTTAATTTGCAATGTTAGCCTGAAATAACCTCAAAATGTTTAAAATCAAAACTACTAGCTACTGGCTGGTAGATGCCATAGAGGCATGCAGATAAAGCAAGTTTTTAAGATAAAAGATGTCACATGTGGGGAGTGGGAGGAGGGGGGGGGAAGGTGAATGGCTAAGCAGGCCCGTGAGTAGATAGGTACACATGGTATTCACATATGTAATAAATAATTTTCTGAAAATAGTTGACATGTTTTATGTTCCTTTTAAGTAGGGAATGTGTATGCAGTTAGAGTAGTTTCAAATGTTATTTTTGTTTGAACTTCTGCTGGCACAACACATTTAAATTTTTATAATCCTTTATATTTTAGGAGTTTATGTTTAGTAAATATTTGGGTCCTTTAGGCTTTATTAGTCTGAAGAGATATTTTTAGTACACTGGAAGCAGTTTCACTATTCACTCACTGATTTTTTTGAACATAAATACAGAAAGCGAAATAAAAACTACCTTAAAGTAGTGGAATAGCAGTGAATGCATGTGCATGATGCAATATTGTATATTTACAGATAGAAAATGTAAGTTTCTAGTTGTGAAAAAAGAGGTTACTGGAAATGTCTGTTTTATTTGCCTAAAGAACTCAAAGGTGTGTATTTTAGTCTCAGTTTTTCTCATTAATAAAAAGTGAATACTAATTACATTTTTTTCATTTTCAAAATACGTTTTGAAAATGCACAAACAAAAGCAGCAATGATTTTCTATAATCTCCAGAGCAGCCTGACAAGGGGAAAAAAAGCACTACTGAATGTATTTATTCCTAGTTACAAGGCCCAAATTGACATCTCTTATCTTTTTGAAAATTAAAGAATTAAAAAATCATATTACTTCTCTTTTGAGGGAGCAGCTGTGGATTACATATTACTGGTAATGCTAGGTTATAAGTTTTAAAATGAAACTTTGCTGAAAAAGGAAAATAATTCAATTTTTTAAATTAAAATTAATGTCTTTACTGTGTAGGTCATGAAAGGTAGTGAACTTTAAAAGACAATGACTTTGTAATCTAGTATATCTTAACATGTCTGATTGTGCCGCTCTTTTATTTTGAAAATAAAAGGAAGTTGGATCGTCTAGAGAAGAAAAAGAAGAAGAAAGATAGAAAGAAGAAAAAGCAGCAAAAGAAAAAAAGCAAAAGTAAACACAAGAAACATAAGATGAGATCCTCTTCCTCATCCTCCAGTGAGACTTCAGTAAGCAGCAGTGATAGCGAGACTGACAGCAGAGATAAAGCAGCACAAAAGAAGATGGATTCTAAGAAAAGAAAAAAAGACAGGTTTTCAGAGGCTAGCAGCAGCGATTCAGAAGGAAAGGCAAAAACGAGGAAGGAAAAACTTTATGAAGATCTCTCCAGTAGTCACGGTAACAAGGACAAAGATAGGGAGAAGTGCAAGCTTTTAAAGCGAGACAGTTCTGCAGAGAACAACAAATGGAACTCCTGTGAGGGGGAAAGAAAGTCCGCAAGCAGACACCATGGCACCAACACGAGAGACACTGAACGAAAGGAGAAGGATAGTAGAAGCCAAAGCATGAATGAAGGGAGCAGGAGAAGCCCGTGCTCAAATCACAGCAGTTCCAGGCAAAGGCACATAAGAAGTCCAAGTCAAAGCCCTGGTGAAGAGCGGCACAGGAAAAATGAAACCAGAAGCCCCAGCACAGATGTACCCAGAAAGAGGGAAAAATGTAGAGAAGGCTATGGGGAAAAGTGCAGTAAAGTGGAACACAGAGAAAGAAGCAGACGCAGTAGAAGCAGAAGCAGAGAAAGGAAAAAAAATAGATAGGATAGGGGACAGGTGCAAACAAGAATTTTTCTGGGTTTTGATGAATACCTTTTGACAAGGGCTCAATTACATACTGCTGTTCATTTTCCAACCTCTTTAACTAGCATTCCCTACATAAAGCCAACAGCATCAATTCTATTGTGTTGGAATATTTGTAAATTAAGTATAAATGTTAAGGTATTTTTTTACTGTCTAAATACGCTTATTGGCAAATACCTCTTGTATACATGCAGTAATTCACAGACCTGATTTTAGGATTTTAAAATATTTAAAAGCAGTATGTGATACTCTTGGTTTCATCCATGATTTCTGTTTAGATGCAACTGCAAGGGGGGGCAGAGAAAGCATTTGAGATAGTTCTGGATAAAACAGATCACTGCTTTAGATATCATAGCATTGTCTTGTAGGTTTTGTTTTTTTCATACTGAAACATTTTTCCTAAAGATCCCTGTAAGAGATCAATTTCATGAGTTAAAACAACAGAGAGACATAGTTCACATAAGTGTATAGCCAACATTTTTTGGCCTCCTGCAGTGTACAGTTTGGTCAGGGCTATCTAAACATCTTGAACCCCCGTTGGTATGTGTCAGTACAATGTCAAGTTGTTGTTCAATAATCTCTCAAGACATGAAAGGAATATTTACTGCCTCAACTGTTTCAGGTATTTCATTGTTTGTGGTAGTAAGTTAGTGTAAATAGTCATCCTTTTGTTTTCATTGAACCTTTTTTTTTGTTAGTGATTGTCAGTCATTTTCTGCATACATTGTTATGAAGGTGAACTTCCATAATAAAATACCTTATTCTTTAAAACCAGTAACAGTTGCCATCTTCTTCACAGTTCTGACTCAGTACAAATGCACAAGGCAACACTTCACAAAGTATTTATTGCTAAGGAAAGGCTTCTCTGCTCTTTCAGGATGGCGGATGGAAGTACTTTCATTAGTGGACACGTGGAACAGAGTCACTGTGCTCAGAATTCCAGCAACTTTCTTACCCTCCTCACTCACAGGACAAATAGGACTATCTTTTATTACCAGTCCACTTCCACTTCACTCAGAAGATTTTCAGCACTGCACGGAGTATAATAATAATGCATGGTGAAAGTGACCTGGCTTATCGTTTAAGTGCATGTGAAGAGTTTGAAAGGGTGAACCATTAAGAGATGTCACCTTTTCAATGTGTCTGCATTAGGTTGCCCTGGGCATTCTTGCTGAAGTAGCTGGGAGTTAAAGAGCCCCTGCAGTAGAGTCAGCCCCCCTGTATTGATGTGTGGAAGCTCTGATTTAGAAAGAACAGGAGGAGACTGCAAAAATGCCTGTTTTAGCAATCTAAACAGAACCTCTGTGTAAGAGAGGACAGAGTAATGTGATAGGGGGAAAGGCATATTCTGGTAGAACATTTTTGTGTTAAGTACAGCAGGAAAGATAGGAATAAGGTGCCTCCGTTCTAAAGAGGGGTCTCCCGGTTGTTTTGTGCTTGGCTCAGGAATCCTGCCAAATACAATGCGATCGGCTCCCACCTGAAGAAGAGGGAACAGCTCAACATCCACAGCTGTGTGCTCTTTTGGGGGCTCTGCACTTTACTTCTTTCCATGTAGTTAAACAGTGTATCCTGCCTTTTCGCATAGGAAGAGACTGGCAGAAAAGTCACGACATTTTGGATGCATCTGTCTTAGGCTACATGTGGAAGAGCTTTGGAGCAAACCACTCATCCTGCCAGGGTGTGGCTGTGCGGGTAGTGTCTCATTGCTGCCGGTGCCTTCCCAAGGCCAGTTTGTGCCTCTCACCGGTACTGAAGCGACCCTCGGGGCCCAGGGGGCGGCTGCGAGAAGGTGGGGCCGCCCTCGCCACAGGTGGGGCCGGCCGGGGTGCTCCGAGCGGCGGGATGCTCCGGAGCCGCGATGGGCCGGGCCGGTGCTCGCCCGCTGCCCTCAGGGGCCCCGCCGGCACCGCCCGCGGCGCGGGGCGGCTGCGCGGGCCCGGCCCCGCCCCGGCCCGCGGGGCCATGAGGCGCCGCCGCCCCGGGCCGAGCGCGGCGCTCGGCAGAGCCGACAGGGCCCGGCAGGAGGTGCTGTCGCTCCGTGGATGGAGGTAAGAGCGGCTCTAGCGCTATCGTCATTTCAATATTTATTTATTTATTTATTTTCGTAAAAGCCGCGGAATAGGGTTCCCCTTCTGCGGGCCGGGGCCCGCGGTGCCGTGAGGGGGTTCCCTCCGCCTGGCGGGGAGGGCAGCACTCCTGGCAGGGACTCCCCGGCCTCGGGCCGGCGACTCTCCTGGGGCGGGCGGGCGGGCGGCTCTGCCGGGCGCTGTTCTGCTGGGAGCTTGGGGCTGTGTCGGGACGGGGCGAGCTGCTCCCGGTGCCGCCAGGAGGCTCTCGGGGCGGCCGGGACGGCGGGGAGCTTCGGGCGGGGCGTCCCGGGCCGCTTTTTGGCTGTGCTGCCCCGCCGGACCCATAGCTTAGAATTAACGCCGAGCAATAAATTATTGCTACTCCGAAAGTAAATACACGGGTGACTCCCAGATGGGGCTCCTGCTCGGATCGGTACAATAAATATCCCTGAAGGAAGCTCTCTATTTATGTTGTCATTGATTAATTCTCGCTACCTCATTTGATTTCGATTTAGAACGATTTGATTCTAATTTAATTAGCATGTAATTTGGATGTACATAATTACTGTAATTATGACATTCAGGTAAGGCAGCTTTAGGCTGAAAGGCAATTTCAAATTTTCTAGCAGCCTACTTTGTGCCGGGGAGCGGACAGGGACCCCGCGCCCTGCAAGCCAGGTACCAATTA
Source organism: Catharus ustulatus (assembly GCF_009819885.2). NCBI lineage: Eukaryota > Metazoa > Chordata > Aves > Passeriformes > Turdidae > Catharus > Catharus ustulatus. Next base: position 17,221,544 of record NC_046227.1, read on the forward strand.
GCACATCTCGGGAGCAGCGCTGCCGCGCGTTTGTGGAACAACAGCGGCGCCGAGGCGGCGGCGGCGGCAGAGCCGCGCCCGGGGCACCCGCAGGCGGGCTCCCGCCGGGAGCCGCGCCCGGCCGCAGGTGCGGGGCCGCGCCGAGGTTGCGGAGCGGTGCCCGTCGAGGGCCCGGCCGCCTCTCCGGTTGGCGGCGCGGGCAGTGGCGAGGCCGGGCCGGCTGCCCCGGGCTGGTGTGCGCGCGGTCGCGGCGGGCCTGTCCCGCCCCGCCGTCTCCCAGGGAAGTTCGCGATAGCCCGCCTGCTCCCAAGGGCCCTGTCCCGGCCCAGCCTCCGCGGCCCGGCCCTCGCTCCCGCCGCCGGCTCCGGGCAGCACAGCGCCGCCGCCCCCGCGGCCGCCCCGGCCGCGCCCCCAGCCCGCGGCCGCCGCAGCAGCGCCTGTAGGTGGCGCCCGGCAGCCGCCGTGCGGCCCCGCGCGGGGCAGCGCCGGGAGCGGGACCGGTGCGCGGGCTCGGTCCTGTTCCTGCTCTCCTTTTGTAATGGGTGAAGGATGTTGTTCCTTGAGGAAATTTGTAGCTAAATTATTCGCACTTAAAATAAACACTTAGCACACCAATTACTCAAAGGGGCGGGCTGTCTGTTAGCTTCCCTTCATCTGCGTTTTGGAAGGGTGGGAGAGGATCCTGGGGAACAGATAATGGCTGCAAATAAATTACAGCTCCCGCAGATAAAGTTTCCATTTGAATTAAAAGACGCAATTAAGAAGCTGTCCAGGCACGAGATCGGGTGTTTATATATTATCTCATTAGAACAAAAACATTAATGTTACCTTCTAAGTGTAAAACGAGCCGTTGGGTCTGTAACGCGCCACGGGGGGCAAAAGGGACACGCTTCCTGCGAACGGGGGGCCTGGCGATCGAATGACATTTAGTGGATAATTTTTCCTGGCGTTTTACCTTCTCCCATCTGTGGTGGTTGCCGTCACTGGCTGGTTGTTTGCCGTGTTTTAACGGGCTCACGGAGCAGGGTTGAAGTTGCTGTCCGCGAGGTGTGGGAATGGGCAGCAGTAGCTGGAGCGGGATGTAAATGGGAGCTGGGCTCAGCTCACGGACAAGCCCAGGGCGGCGGGGAGCCCGGCTTCCCCTGTGCCTCCCTTTCCCCGGAGCCCGAGAGCACCCCTCTTGTTCCCGGTGCTCTCTCGCTCTCGGGTTAGTGTCCTCTTACTAAAGAGGTGAACTATGGATTCAAAGACCGAAATCAGATTTATTTTTCGGTTCTCACACCGTTTGTTCTTTAGGGTTTTTTTGTGTAGAAGTTCCCCAGACCATATAATTATCTCCAACATTTACGAAAGAATGGTGTCATTTATTTTTTAAAAAGGTGACACGCTTTCTATTTTCTTGGTTAAACGAACCGGCTCTGCGGCCCAGAGCTGCTCCCTTCCTCGTTTCTGGGGAGTCTGTAAGTGATGGACGTTTTCTGACCCGAAGGGGCAAAGGCAATGCAAAAAGGTCCTTGATCACTGAGCTGAGAATTGTAACCCCGGCCTGGCAGAAACTGGACCTGGATGGTGTCCTTTGATGTGTTTTATTATAAATCGAAAACAAAGCTTACTTCTGCCCAGCACCCCGCGCGAGTGCATTCCTGCGCAGCCCCCGGGCCGCCCGGCAGGGAGGAGAGCCGGGTCCCGCCGCCCGAGCGCGTCCCCCGCTCCCCTCCCGTGCCCGCCGGGAAACCTGCCGGCACCCGGCCGGGGGCGGGAGGAAAGACAGCTTGCCGGGATGCTTTTGGCCGGGAAAATTCCGGAGCGGCTCTCGGGGAAGGTGCTGTCGGCAGCTGTGATGCGGGCTGCCTCTCCCGGGAGGCTCCCTTCCCCCGGCCCGCGGATCGGCCCGCCGGGCTCCCGCCGCCGCCCCAGGGCACAGGCGGTGCCGGCGCTGCCCGGCCGCTTTTGTGCAGCAGTGGCGCGGAGGAGGTGGGACGCGGCTATTAGTATTCACGGCAGATGTATTTTCTTTAACGCAACGTCTTTATTCCAGTTGGTGGCCGACAGCAGAATCCGTTTCTCGATGCTATTTGCATTCCCTGTTTTATGGAGGATTAAAATATTTGTATTCATCCAATCTGTACCGGCCAGAGTAAATTAACTTTTTTTTCCCCTCACCCTCTTCTTTTTTTTTTTTTTTTAATAACACAATTATCTCATTTAACAGTTTGCCTTTAAAAAAAATACTGTGGCTGTTAGGTTGGTGGTCAGGAGACAAAGGGAGTGAAAATAATTTTCATTTCAATAATTGCCTTCTGGTCAATTTAACTGTGCCTTATTTTGAAAGAGCCTGTCTAAATGAGATTCCTGTCCCAAATGTGTTCCCAGGCCTTAGCCCAGCCTTTAATTATTCCTGAGTTTTTTTTCTTCAGAATAAGACGCTGCACTGAGTAATCACAAAGAAGTCAGAGAGCATCCTTGAACCTTTTCAATAGCAAAGCCACTGATATTCAAATAACATGCAAGGACCATTTGACTGCATGGGGACATAAGCATTTCCAATTCACTATTTGCATAGATCAACTGTCTTTGAAAAGGAAAGGAGCAGTTGTCTTCCATAACATTAAAAAGCCTAGTTATCAAATCAAGTGCTTAGTTTGGGGCTTTTAAAACGTTTACATTTTATCTTAGGTTGCCCTTTACCGTTTGACATGCAAATTTGGTGCAGTTAATTTGGACAATTAAAAGGATCTTCAAGGGAGCTTTGTCACCGAGAATATTCGGAGTTTTCCCCGTGGACCAGCTGAGATAAAGTTGGCCAGAACAAATGATGTCTAGGAGATTAATTAGATATTTGATAAGACATGAATCCCTAATAAGGGAATACAAGGCACAGGGGGCTGCTGTGTGCTCTAAGTCAAAATTAATAACATTTAACAAGATTTTCATTTAGGCATGAAATGTCTTTTCCGGAGTATTGACTCTAGCGATTTATTCCCCCGAGATCACCTCCCAGCCTAGGCAGCCTTGTGGCGCTGAAGGCTTTTAAAATTAAATAAATAGTTCCTCAGCACAGTTTGCCTTCACTCGATTTTGGGGACGGTTTCACCAAAGACACTTAGGTCTCAGCATGTTTTCTGGCTGTAGCAGGGCTCGGACTCAGATATATATATATTTTTTTTAAGTAAAGTAAAGCAAAGACGGTTTGAGAAGAGTGAGCAGAGTGGTTCAGTGCGCCTGGCTCGGGGGCTGGTTCCATTCCCTCCCAGCTATATCATTGCTGGCTGTATTTTTAATCACAGTGACTGTAAGGATGATGGAAAGGGGTGTGAGGGCTTCCACTAAAAAAGTAACCCCTGCGAGGTCTGGGCGGGGGGGAAGGAGGGGACACGAAGAAGAACAAACCCGTGAGTATATTGTTCAGAGTCCTTTAATAATACCAAAATGAAAATATGTCAAGATTTTTTTTCCATACAGATAAACGCATTTAATTTCTTTAAGAGACCTTAACTTACGTGTATTTGAGTGAAGTGTTAACTCAACATTTTAAATATCTTTTACATATATACTGACTTCCACAAAGTGCATCAGAAATTTAAAATTAAAAAAAATCAGAACCCCAAAACCTCCCTGAATTTCAGGAATTCACCAATTAAAAAAAAAAATCCCCAACCCCCCTATCAGATCAACATTTACAAGAAAAATAAGGGAACACGATCTGGTTTTCTTTTTTTTTTTTCTGTTTTTCTTCTTTTTTGAACCCTATTTATACAGATGTTTATGAGATACAGAGGGACCGTCTCAAAGTTGCAGCTGTATTTCTCACCTTAAGCCTCTCTTAGGATGCTCGCCTTCCAACAGAAAGAGAAAAGGGAAACGGAAGAATGTGTCACTCGGTACCTAGCGGCCGGGCGGGACGGGGGCCGCGCCTCTCCAGCCCCGCCGTCCCCCGGCCCGCCCCCGCTGCGGCCCGGGGCGCTGCCGGCGGCGGGGCGGCTCCGTCCGTCGGGGCGGCGCGGCTTCAGTCCGAGCGGCTCCGGCGGCGCTGCCCCTAGGAGTCGCCGGGCCCCGCGCTAGGTTCCTTGCCCGGGCCGCGGGCGGCGGCGCCCACCCCCTCGTGCAGGATGAGGTCGGGGGACTCGGAGCGCGGCGTTTCCAGGTTGCTGGCGTCCGTGTCGCTGTCGCTGCCCTTTTTGCCCCCGCCGCCCCCGTTGTGCGTTTTGATGTGTTTGCTCAGGTGGTCGCTGCGCATGAAGCGCTTGTTGCAGACGGGACAGGCGAAGCGCTTCTCGCCCGTGTGAGTCCGCAGGTGCCGCTGCAGCTCGTCGGAGCGGGTGAAGCGCTTCCCGCAGAAGAGCCAGTTGCAGACGAAGGGCCGCTCGCCCGTGTGCCAGCGCAGGTGCGCCTTCAGGTGCGAGGTCTTGCCGTACACCTTGCCGCAGCCGGGGATGTGGCAGCTGTGCAGCCCCTTGCGCCGCAGGCTGGCCCCCGCCGGCCCCAGCCGCTCGGCCTCCTGGCAGTTGGGGCAGTCGCAGGTGGCGCGGCCCGAGTAGCGCCGGGCGGAGCGGGCCGAGCCGCCCCCGGCGGCGACGGCGGCGGCACCCGAGATCATGGCGCTGGCCGCCGCCACCGCCGCGCTGGAGTCCGTGTAGGAGGGCAGCACGGGCTTGAAGCCCTCCTGGGTGAGCAGGTGCTGGCTGGTGGAGAGCAGGTGCGAGGCGGCCGTGGAGCCCAGGCCGGTGGAGCTGAAGGCGGAGTGGGTGAGGGAACTGAAGTCGGGGTTGTAGGTGCCCAGTTGGGAGTGCAACGAGGCCTGGGGGGCGCCCGAGTGCAGCGAGCTCTGCAGCCCCCCCGCCGGGTTCTGCACCTCAAGCCAGGAGCCCGGGTTGGTGTGCACGTCCCACCAGGAGGAGGCCGCTCCGTTGGCCACCTCACCCGCCGAGAGCGTGGAGTGGAAGCCCGACTTGTACCAGGACTCGTAGGGGTGCGCCATGCCCACCCGCGGGTAGAGGCTCTCGGCCGCCGAGCTGTGCACTTTGGAGATGAAGGCCGACTGCCCGCCGGGCTCCTGCGGGGACACGCCCGCCGCCGCCGCCGAGTTGGAGAAGAGGCCGCCGTAGTCGCTGCTGAAGGCCGAGGAAGTGGGCGAGGTGGAAGCCAGGCAGAAGGCGCTGTTGGCGGTGCCCGTGCCACTGGCCAGTCCGTTTGAACCCCTACTCGTGGCCACCGTGAAGCCCGAGAGGCTGGAGCCCAGGTTGCAGCTGGAGGTGGAGCGTTTCCAGGGGTGGAAGCCCCCTTTGGCGAAGGCGCTGGACTCGGGCAGGGTGGTCAGGGGACTAGTGTTGCCGATCTTGTTGCAGGTGGCGGCCAGCATGGCCAGGGGAGTCGTTCCAAATCTCGGCTCTTCCTGCGGGAAGAGACAAAGCCGGCCCGTCAGCCTAACCCCTGCCACCTCGCCAGGCTCCCGCGGGGACACGGCAGCGCGGATAGAACCGCGGCGCAACGAGCGGTACCGCGGAAAAGTTTTCTCTTATTTTAGAAGGAGGCTCCAGCCCTGCCACGCTCGGCACAACTCGTTTTCCGCCGGGCACCGGTCTCATGGCCCGAGGGATTTACATCGCAAGCGGGTCCCGACGGGGACAAGCGACACGCGTGTTCCGAGAGGGCTGCTCGAGCGTACCGCCGTTAAACCAAAAATCCCGTGGGAACGAAATGCGGCGTCTCCTCGAGCAACCGTACAGGAGCGACGGGAAAAAAAGAGATGGCAGCAAGGCAAGCAGTGTGCGGAGCCTTCCGACTGTCGCCTCGTGCAACGCCGGGCCGGCGAAAATCTTTGGAAATCGAGCGTAGTTCGAGTTAAAAAACAAACAAAAAAAAATCCCAAACCAACAACTAGACAAAAGAGAGCAGAAGCATCACGGCTTCTCTCCGGCTCAGCGAGTTTTCAGGCTAAACTCTTTGGGAACGACCCGATGGGCAGCGCGCAATGAAATCCCCCGAGGCGGGCCGGGATCACCTCCCATCCGCGGGTCCACGCGATTTGCGCAAGGGCCAGCCACGACGCGGCGGCAACCACAGTTTTTCCAGGGGGAAGCCGCGAGGAAGCGCGCGGTGCGACTTACCCCGAGGATAGACGTAGCCATAGCACGTCCGTGGGCTGGGCGGTGGGGCGGAGGGGACGGCGCTCGGTGAGCGCCCCGCGCTGCCCGGCGGCACTAAGGACACTCCGGCGCGGCGGGGCCAAACTCTGCCTAAGTGCGGGCAGCGCCCGCTTTGAAGTACCGCTGGCGGCGGCGCTCGCCCAATGAGGGCGCGGGCGGAGCGGCCCGGAGCGGCCCGGCAGCCAATCAGGCTGCGCGGAGGTGCCGGCGCCGGGCGCGGGGCGCGTGCCAGTCAGCGCGCGGGGAGAAAACTCCCCGCTCCGGCCCGTGGTGGCGGCGGCCGCGCCGCAATTACCGCCGGCCCCGGCGCCCCGGGCCGCGCCTCCCGCCGGGCCGCGACTCCCGCCGCCCCCGCACCGCCTGCCCGCCGGGGGAGCGGGCCGAGCCGCAGAGGGCACGAGTCCAGAGCGAGGTCAGCGCCGGCGGAGGACTGGTGTCACGCCTGACGCCTCTCCGCCGTCTCCTGTAAACTGTGCAGGAGGTGTCCGATGCCCTGCTGCTGGTGTAGACACCTGCGATTCTCGGGGCCCGTAAACGATACCTGCGTCGCTTTTATTCAACAGGCCTTTTGCCTCCTTTTCAGGCCACTTAGGAGCTGTCCATGTTGGATACAAATAACCTAACAGCGCCTAATGACATTCTGTAAAAATGCGTTAATTTTTTTGTTTGTTTGTTTTCTTTACTAAATGCCAGAAGTGATTTCGTGTACAACGTATTTCTTACTTTCATTGCAAAAGAAACTGAGAGGCTTTGTGGTTATATAAAGTGCCAAAAAAATCCCAAAGGCAGGGAACTGCCAGGCATCTCTTTGCTCCTGTACCAGGGCGGGAGATGGGACGAGGGGCATTTGACATCCTGTCGAATAAGACAGAGGATATTATTTTACAGAGTAATCGCCAGCAAAACACTTTGAAAGTCAAATTCGCAGCCTGCAGCACGTTTTTCAAGCCTCATATACTCCCGTGGAAGCTTCTGCTAATGGCAGAAGGCTTTCTCCCTCCTAGCAGTGCTAGGGCGCTGCTGGAATAAGCCTCCCTAGCACTTGCCTGTGGCCTCTGCACTGTGCACACTCCACGCACCCAGTGAGCGACAGAGACTTTACCTGCTCTCTGCATGTGCGAAATGTAAGTCCAAACCTCGGCTCCTCAATGTCTTGCAAGCTAGTCCCTTTGATTTGTAATTAATGGAGGCTTCTTAAGTAATTGGCTAGAACTTGCCCGTACTGCGCCCGCGGAAGATCAATAGGCGTGCAACTTTTCATCATCGCGGTCGGCTCTGTGAAAATGGGAATAGGAGCTTTTCTCCTTCTTTTTTTGCCGTTCCCAGTGCAGCTGAGTACAATTCTGAGCCAGAAATATGATGAGTGCGTTCAAGCAATGCCGGGCCCTTGCTCTGCATTTCAGTCAATATTTCCTTCTCGGTGCCGCCTCAGCCATCCAGTGTTAAACCTTCTAGCAGATGCAAAATAGGCATCGCTTAGGAGCAAGATGGAGAAACCGGGAATTTGAGATTTATGATTTCGCTTTTCCTTACATGTTTACATATATATATATATTTATGTGTGTGCTTAAATAAGGTGGGCATTGCGGTTTTTTCTACCTTGTGTTATGCAATCTATAGGATGACTGCCATGCTAGGAAGGATGTCCCTGGAGATTATCTTTTATTTAAACGTCTAAGACTATTTTCAAAAGGCGCTCGCCTTTTTGTCGCCGGGTATTAAAACAGAGTCGGGGCAGTAGGAGAAAATACTGTTGTGCGTTTAATTCTTTCCACATTGACTCGCAGCCGGCGCAGGAGTCCGGGTAGTGCATGGCAAAGCCTTCCCTCGAAAGGTCTGCCCGGAGCAGATCCTGAGCCGCAGCTGTGCCCAGGGGGGCTGGAGCGCTCGGCGGGTGGAGGCGGCAGGAAGGCGGTGGCGGGGGGAGCGACATAACCCCCACGGGTGAGGCGAGGAGTCCGACAGGGGCACCCGGGAGCCATCGCCCAACAGGTGACTCCTTCCTTCCCTCCTTCCTTCTTTCCTTCTTCCTTTTCTCCGGGGGAAACCCGCTCCTTCCCTTCCCAGGAGCCTGCCATGGTGGTCGTCAAGTGGCAGCGCGGCGCTTCTGGCCGGCGGGGGGAGAGGGTCTTCCCTCTCATCCTGGGGAAAGTCATCAATAAAATACGGCTGGAAGGCAGATCGAGAGCGTGACGTTTAAAAATGTTTCCTCTACATCAGCGAGTAAAGGCATCCGCTGCCCGCTTGCGCTCCCACAGCAAAGTAGGGATTCTGCTGTGCCTGAAGGCTGGCGGGCGGCTGTGCCTGCCGCACATCCATCTCCTCGCCCCTTTGTAGTCGGAAAAGTAACTAAAACCCGCAGGAACGAGGCAGGCGGTGGAAAGGCTGAGCGAATGGCGGCGGAAGGGGGAACGCTGCTAAAATCTTTAGGGGGTCAAGTATTTTCTGACAGATTTTTTTCATACTCCAAAAATCGAGTTTTTAAACAAAGATCAATGTGTTATGCTAAAGTGTTGAGCTGACTGTTAAAACATTTGGGGGGATAATGACAATGTAACAAAGGCCTGGTTTGGAGTGAATCATCACCCTTTTAAAAGTTAAAGCAATTTTCACGAGAATAGCTTTCAGCAAATGCTTTACATTATTCAAAACGGCCAAATAATGCTCTATTATAGAGCCTGAATGCTGCCAGTCAGCCCATAAGTGCAATTTGTGCAAAGGCTCGGTGCCTTATCTCCACTTCTTTATAAAGAGGTGAATATAAAACAATTTCTTCCAAACCCAGACAGAGAGCACGAAAATTGCTTCCCTTTCTGCAATCAGGGCAATTTAACTGGAGTGCAATTAGCACTATTAAATGTCGATTCTGCATAAACAAATCTGACTAAGAAGCGAAAGTGGGGTGAGAACCTCATATAAACTGAAACTGATTTTTTAAAATTATGTATCCGGGTCCTTTACAATTGATCCGTGACGTTTTCATCTCAGAATATATTTACATCATAAATACATTACAGTTAAATCAACATAAATCTAAAAAAAAATCTCAATATGAATACTAATAAAGAATAGCCTAATTAAATGCAACAGTTCACTTTCTTTGAACAATATTGTTTCCCATCTTCACTCTACGAGTGTCTTTTGATCTGTGCAACTACTAAAGTTGCTGTCTTTAGGAGGTAGAGCTGGGAAACAATTCGTTCATTACAGATGGTTGGGAAGCTCCTGGGTTTATATTCAAGAGCATCAGATGAAATGGCTCGTCTGTTCAAAAAGAGCTCTGGGAAAGAGCTGCCAAATATTTTCCAAATAAATCGATTTAGCAGCAGTTAAATGTAAGGTTGCTCTACAATTTCCCTCTGCCTCCTAGGAGGGGCACGGAGTTTTGCCCATAGATGTTACGGGTGGGAAGGGGGCAAACCCTTCCAAGTTTAAGAAAAGCAGCCTAATCTTCTGCCAAACAAGAGGGACATGGGCAGGAAACAGGCAAACTGCTCATTGCCGAGATAAATAATTGCGTCCTGCCAGATTTTTTTTTTTTTTTAGCAACAGTTCTTCCGTGCGAAACCCCCTCCCCCCCTCAATTACACTCTTCATTTGCGTGATCTAGAAGCCAGCATTGATTATCAGAGCAACTCAGAGGGGTACCTGGTGATAAATTAATAACTTCAGTTAGGAAAAGGCTTCCCCACTATTCTGCCCAAGACTAGATACTAGAAGGGGGAGGGATATATAGAGATAGTGTTAAAATACAGACCTTGGTGCCTGTTGAGTCCACTGAATTCTTTCCACTACAGAGTTTTTCATTTGTGGGTGAAGATGAAGTGCAGCTTTTGATTAGAAGCAAATCTTTTATAGTTAATAAAAAGGGAATGAGCACTGGGATCAAATAGATCATGGAAATTAAATGAAAATTATGGCACTCTCCCACAATTTCTCCTTGATCTTTCATATGATGTTTGTTACATGGTGCACTCCCCTCTCCTCCTGCCCCCCGCACACTGAGCCCCGAGGTGGAGCATCAGGCTGGGCTTTCATCTTTTCTCGATCTTTAAGGTGACACTGTTTAGGAGTAGCAGGGAGACCCATATTATCTATCCTGTGTTTAAAAAATCTGCACAATAGTTTCAGAAATCCTGTCGCTTACTGAACGCAGTCAAAAGCGTGTCTTTGGAATTAATTATCTTCCGCTAAATTTATTTGGACCTTGTATTTTAAAGCTCCCTTTTTCTGTTTATCTCAGCCGGAGACACGTTAACAATTCAAGGGAAGACTAGTGTCAAAGGAAGGAAGGTGACTGCAGACTGGATGATGATTTTAATTGCTACAATTATTGGGAGATTATTCAACAGCATCATAGATTTGTTTTCTGCCTTGGTAGGAAAGTCTGAGGAACATTGTGCGAGGGGCATTGTACGAGGATTTTACCTCTTGGTTCACATGCTTTCCAGTGCTGTTACGATGTATGGGTTAGGCATGACAAGCTCAGACTGCAGCAGGTTGGAAATTCAGCCAGTGCTAGCGTTCAGAAAGCTTTCTTAAAACGCAGGTGTTTCTAAATAAGAAAGAGTTTAATTAGCGAACGCTCGGACCCCGCGTTTATCGAGCGTAAAGCCGCCTTTGCACACAAGTGCATTAAAGCAGCTCTGCTGACTCGGTAATGAGGTGTGTGCGGTGAGCAGGGCAGCGGCGGCCGGGACGCCGAGCTCGGCGCTCGCCGGCATTGCCCGGCCCGCCCCGGCCCGCCCGGCTCCTCCGCCCCGCGGCTCCCCCGGCCGGGCCGGGCAGCGCCGGGGGCCTCACCGGGGCAGCCTCACCGCCGACGAGTCCTGTCCCCACATTTCTCCTAGCATCCCGCTTCCGGTGCCCTCCTAGCTTTTTATACCACGTTTTTAGCCAGGCGTGACTCAGAATGTTGATTGTGATTAAGCAAGCTGTCTATCTAGAGATAGAGATATGTGGCAGTGTAATAGGCAGGATGATTGGCATTACGAAGTTCTCTTTGGTCCACAATGACCAATAAATCCTGCTGCAGCTTTTGCCATTTAATGAATTGCTATTTTGGTAGAGGAAAATATGCCAGGCCCCCATTCCTATGTTCTCTTCTTCTCCCTCATCCTGTCCTGGGATTGGGGCAAGGAAAGAAGGGGAGCCATTCATTATGCTCTTTCTGTGTTCTGTAATTACTGGAACTCAGACTTAAGGTGAATTTCAGCTCAGATCATGAACCATTTCACGTTCAGATGCAAGCTTGCAATACTTTCCTAGTGGCAATTAGGAGCCTATTACAAGCCATTAGATTGATCAATGTACCTTAAACAATGTGAATGATTTATATGGCAAAGAAAAAAAACCTTCTTACATCCATTGTACTGTTCCAGCGACCAACCTGGCCCTCTGTCTCCATTCATCACAGCTTTAAACAACAAAAGCAATTTATTTAGTAAAACTTAAGTGCAAAGAAACAGGCTCAGTTCTTCGTCATATAGGGCATCTGAGCTTTATCTCTTTATTGTCAAGAGATGTAGGCTGGAAGAATTCGAGTTTGTGGGGGGGAAAGGGAGGGGTGGATTTGCTGGTTTCCAAATGGATTAATTCACCTTGTACCTGAAAGAAGGAAACAAAGAGATTCCTGACTGCTTCCTGAAGAGGACACTAATCTGCTGTGCAGATGCAACATAAGGAGGAAAGCAGTGGTTTACACATGTGTTCAGCGAACTGTTTGGTTAGATTATTGTAGCCTTTTAATGACAGTGTGGACACCATGATACCTGGAAGTTCCAAGACAGTTAAGGAGTGGAAAGCAGGCTGATGGAGGGGTAAGGGTGTGTGCAGTCTTCTCCATCATGGCTGATTATTCTAACCATTCTACAACTAAGAAACTACAAAATATCAGCTGCTATGAAAGCCAGACCTGCTACCCTGTGGGCTTTGGGTCTGTCTTCATTTGCCTCCTTTCAGATGACCCAGGGAACCTCTCACATCTGGAAAATTCCTCCTAGCTCCTGCCAACTCCAAAGTGAAGGGTTGGGAGAGACTGGTGACTTTGCACTTGCCACCAATTTATTAGGGGGACAGAGATTCAGTTCAGAAGGAACAGGACCATGGTTTACCATTCATTGAACTGATGAAAACTCTGTTTCATGCATTTTACTTACCTTTTTGCTAACCTTGTTTACCTTGATACTTAGCACTCCAAAACTAGTCGTCTTATACATACCAAGGGACTGAATTAATCTTTGGCGGTGTTAAACAGTTCTGACATGCTTCAAATTAAAACTGCTGAGAAACAAAATGCCACACATGTGAACTAACTAAGCTATTCTTTAAAATGTGACTTTAATGGCACCAGTGTAACTGGTGACAGTGTTTGTTAGAAAAAAACCCAAAACATCTGTAAGTCGTGGTTCAGCTGGAAATTTATTTTGGAATATCATATGAGAGAGAATGTTATTAATTTAAGATTTCAATTATTATTTGTGTTTCAGCAATAATCTTCTCTCTGGAAATTGCTAAAATGCTTGTCAAAAGTCACTGTTTTATCCCATCATTTTCTGCAAGGAGGTAAGCACAGAGCTCCTCAGTATCAGTACAAAGAAAAGAAACAAGGAATGAGTGTCAAGTTCTATCAAGAGATAGGATCCTTTTGCTACAAAATGTGGATACAACCATTCCCGATTTTCCAAGTTGTCCATATGGGATTGATACTATTCACTTAGCTATCAGCTGCTTTCTTTCTTGCTAGCAAGGAATTAGTAAAACACAATGTCTACCACGTAAAATCAAATGATAGTTGCAATAGGAAAAAGAACAGTCCTTTCCCCAAAGGAGATCAAGAAGAGTATTTGTTTTGAGAGGAGAGCATTTCTGTTGGGTCTATCATACACTAAACCCACTCCTTTCCTTTCTTATAAGACCCTATGCTATCGAGAGCTTTACCCATAGAATCAGCAGTGTGTCCTGCTTACCTTAAACTTGCTCTTTATCATGGAGCAGACATCAAAGAAGAATAAAAGATCTGGCAGCTTCTTTCAAAGATTTTGTAGAGATTGTCTATTTAGTCACATTGTGCTTTAAAGTCTTTTTCCTTTTCCAAAGCTTTGTATTTGTCACTTTGCCCAGGAGAGTTGCTGGACCAATCTCCTCAGGACATGTTCTGGCCTTCCTCTACCGTAAGTATTGCTACAAAAACAGTCTACTTGAAGGGATTTCTGCAGTCCTTAACTACACATATACAAAAGCAGCCTATGCTTCCTAATATGCTGTTTCAGGCCCTTACATTCCAATCTGGCTTGCATTGCCCTTTAATTATCTGTCTTCTTATTGTGATCAAGTGAATTTTTACTAATCTCCACATTATTGTTAAGGTAAATAGATGCTGCTTTTAATCAGTATGGAGGGCCAGGCCAATGCAGTTTGAAGTAACTTAAGTCAACTCTAAAGGGTTCAATGTGTGTATAATTACAGAGGACGTCAGCTATTCACTCCAGTCTAATTCAGTGTCTGTTTAGAGACAGAGCTCTTCCTTTCTCCTGCTCCCTCTCTCACCTGGTTTGTGCCCCACTGCTCCACAAAGCTGGCAAGAACACAGTGGAGGCCACGCCAGCAGCAGCCCTCCTGGACTTCAGGCTGGACTCATTCAGTGGATTGGAACTCCTAGGTGAGTATAAGCATACGGGTACAATATAACACCTTCTTCCAACAAAAACGATTGATTGCATCTTAGCCTTGGTATTAAATGTGCTATTATCAGAAGAAGCTGGAATAATGCATGCAGTCACTTTAAAAGAAAGCAGGTTTCCTTTGCGAGCATACTTATTATTTCAATAGTATTTGAGAACTGGTTTAATAGTGGCCGCGTTGTTGCTTACTCAAATATATTTGAATTGAACACATATATATCAAGATATTTTTTCTTAATTTTAGTTTGAATTATTCCTGAAGTTCTCATTAAATTTACCATTTGTAAAGGACAGATTAAATGAAAATGGCTTTTAGAAAAATAGAGCTGGAAATTATTTTGACCTTCGTGACCTGATAGAGGTGATAATTTGCTGCAGCACTAGATACTGGATGTAGCTGACATTTTAGGTATTCCCTCATAGTTTCAGACCTTTGTACAGATGAACTCCATCTGGGACAACTCAGCAGTCAACTTTTTGTTACCTTAATGTAAATGAAAAGACTACAGTTGTCTTAAGCAATCTAGGTGGACACCACCAATGGAAAATTAAACTTGGGCTAGGGTAATGCTAAGAAAAAAATGTCTATCATCCACAATAATGCTCCTAACATTTTCTAAACAGCTATTACCTGTGTCTGTCCATAATTGTCCTTGGTACAGTAATGTTGCAATCTTTCTTTCTGAACAGTTACAGAAATCTCTCCACACTGACTTTTCCATATGTAAACAACCTATACAGCATTTTGTAATGTGAAACAAATGTGGTAAGTAGGTCCCACATTAAAAAATCATTTTGAGTGGAATGTCTGAAATGCTCAGGGGATTTTAAGGGGGAGATTAGAAAATACCACCACTTGCACTCAGTTTCCAAATGCATTTCTATATATGCAGATGAGTGTCTGTAGGACCTATGGAGCATGTTATTGCTGAATGTGGAGTAGCATTGAGAACAAATAACTCACTTTCTCTTTTGCAAAATGATGCAAAAGCTGTAGTGGATTTTTGTTACCTGATATTTCTCATGGCTTTTACTGCACATGAACATAGCTAAATTTTTATATTGACAATAAAATATCTGTCTATTTAGAAAACAACATGACTGCAAATTTCCCAGTTACAGCAAAACAAATTGAAGCCAAAATCTCTATCATCACACCCCTCTATTTGTAATCTTTTTAGATACAACATGCTAGTTACTCTAATTGAAATGTGATTCTCTGTAGGGGCATACACCTCAGAGGGATTGAAAGCAGAGAAACAAAATGCAAGTTTCACATTTCTAAAATCTCATCTCCATAATTAAGAAATAGGATGTTCACAATTCTCATGCAGTACCTAACACAGTGTAACTTGACCCTCCATGATGTATTTTGGAGGAAATTTAGCAAAGCTTCAAGGTTTGTTCACCTGAGATGTGTACAAAAATGTGTCAACGTGTCCTGTTTGGTTTTTTTGTAAACATCCTGGCTGAAAACACAGCTGTAGGAGGAAGAGCAGGCAGTGTCCTCCAGCTCTTTCCTACTATCACTGGACATATATCAGGATGTGAAATCAAGTAGCCATACCTTTCTGCCAGTACCCAAGTTATTTGGCACTAACTTCAAAAGAGACTTTATCTGAGTGAGAATTTCATGCTCCTATTCAAAGTAAGATGTTGAAGTTAGTGCACACAGAGGCATGTGCTTGTTCAGAGGAAATTTTCTAAAAAGGTGCAAAGTGTAAAATACAATTACAGGCTTTGGAAAAATAAATTGCATACTGCTTTAACTCCACGGAGTGTTTTGAAACCCTCTTTTCCCAGCAGTGGGGGAAGTGCTGATTTCCAGTACACAGAGATGCAATACTGCGTTTTTCCAGGGAGTAGCTGTGGTACCATTCCATGATGCAGCAGGAGCACAGGAGCACCTCTTTGTGCCTGAAGTACATACTGGAGATGCTACAGAATGTGATTTATTGCCATGTGAGGGATGGACTGAACCCATAGAACACCAGATACTCTAATGGTGTGCGAAACTCCACACTATCTGGAATTTTGCAGTTCCAAGCCTGAAATTTTACAGACACTAATTATTTGCAGATGGTGCCTTACCTTACTTGCAAGTGTGTCTGCACACTCACACTTGTAACTGCATAAGGGAGACGGGGGGATCTCTGTAAATAAACTGCTTAAAAAGAAAACCAAATAGTCAAACTAACAGCTTGGTAGTTTGATATTAAATTGCCTATTGTTACAGTATTTTTCAAATAGCTGTTACCATAACAACATATTTTTTTCTTTAAATTTTTTTAGCTGTTTGGAAAAAAAAATTCTTGCCAGAATTCTTCCATAATAGCTTCCATTAATAGCACTGTCTTCTGTTGGGGAGGCCAATGCTGATGTCTCCTGCTGTCACAAGTCACTCACACATCTAGCAGATGTTTTGTTTGATAAGGCCAATTTGAGCTTTATAGAACACGTTGTGGTTTTTCATCCATCCCCAAAGAGCAAATATCAGTTAGGATGAGAATCCAAACTGATCATTTGCTGGGAGACAAGGCATGTGATACCTGTCAGCAGAATGTGACCCACCCCTGAAAAACTATCTCAGACTGAACTATAAAGATTCTCCTTTAATGTAGCAATAGTGTACCAAGCACCAAGAGACAGACCTCGGAGCCATACATATAACAAAAACAAAACAAATGAGAAGGGAAAGGAGGGAGGAATGAGGTAAAAATCTTTAAAGAGGCCAGTATTTTTCTCTGATTCTATAGCACATACTTTACTAAATTCTTAATGCAAATGCTGTAGGTGAAAGTGGTTTATCTCTATCAAACAAAAGTAAAAACAATTTGAAAAAGCGAAAGAAAAGGAATCCACTTTAAACATTGATGCTGCCCCAGCAGCACTGGCAGTTTTATTTTGGATTCAAGTAATTTGCAAGACTAAGAAATAATTGCTTTTCCAGCCCCTCCGCACACATTTGACCCTTTGAATGTGGCAAACATGTCCAGGTTATTATATTTAATAATTTGCTATTACCATCTTGTTTCTGGAATCAGAGACACAACTATTTATTTTTGCAAGGCTTATTTTATAATCAGGTTTTTCATTTTATAATCAGCTACGACCATATTTTAGTGTAAGTTGTTTGAATTTTTTAAAGCATTTAATGCAGAATAAGTGAAGGTTCCATGAAATACTTGAATGCTATATAAAATTTCTCAGAGGAGAAGAAAATATTGCTATATGTTATTTCCATGTTAATTACCTGGATGAGAATGAGTAGCAGCTAGCCAGCCCATAGGGCATGCTACTTTTCTAGAGAAGGTGTGTAACTGTGTACCTCCAGATGTGTGCATATGTGTGTGTATGTTTTCTTTGTGCTGGCTAAAAATAATATTGAATAATCTTAAAACAGTGTTGCTAAACAGTGTGCTTTAATTTCCATACTCTTTTATGTTAATTTGCATTCACAAGAGTAGTTTAAATTAATTCCGGAGAGGACATTCCACATTTGTACAAGTGTAAATTACACTGCAAAACAAAGTGGTTATCTGGTCATAAGGCTTCCATGAGACTACTGCCACAGCCTCAAATCTTCTGTTTATTTGTGAAGGTATAAAACATTTTGGTGACCCTGAAGACAGCAGTGTTCATAACAGCATCACAAATCTGTTGCTCTGTTTAAAACTCTGAACAGATAAGGTGAAGTTCAGATTTTTTTTTTCCAAAGTGTAGCTGAAAATATTTCTGTAAGTAAATAATTTCCCCCCATATTCCAGTGTATTTAAAAACATGCACACTTGGATGTATTTCCATTTTTAAGAATGCTAGTGCCAGTTTTAAGAATCCAACAAGTCCAGCATTAGTCTGTCTCCTGGAGTTTCTGGTTCAGCAACAGAGTTGTGTTGGGTTAACTAACACATTTTCATCACACGTTTGACATTAAATGGTGAAAGTGGTACTACAGGTGCCTGAAATTTGACTGATAATGTTAAGAATGTTCATCCACACACTGTCCATAAGATTTGCTTTGCTGAAGTGAGGTTACTAAACCTGAGATTTAGTACAGGCAACAAATCTGAAGTTTTGAAATTAAGTGACAAGTACTGCATGCTCCTCTTTTATGCTCCATATTGTAAGTACATGTAACAAGTGTTAATGAGATGCAGTAAATTTATTAACAACAAAAATCTCTTGCATTCACACTGCTCTGCTGTACCTAAGATCGAGAAGACAAGCTTTAAACAAAAAGAGCTTTCATACCCTGCTCCAGGAGTGTGACCAGTCATGGTAGGTTGCTCTTGGACTCATAACTACAGAGAGGACTTTTGAAATGGGCACTATTTGAACTTCTAAACAAGGTCTGTAATCTTGCTTAATGATTACATCAACTGTGACAGTTTAATTCAGTGTAGGTATCTAAAACTATTCCTGAAATTAATAATAGGCATGCTTTATAGCTTATTCATGTCAAAAGTTAAAAGACAAGTCTCATCATGTAACGTAACTATTTTAACATGACTTTTTAAATAGTTCAACCATTTAAAACAATTACATAACATTTTTTTTTCCAATTTTTAAAACAAAAAATGTTTCTTTGTATTTATAGGGTTGAATATAGTTAAGTGACCTCTACAAAAACTTCCTCTTTGAAGTGTTCTCTGAGGAGATCTTCAAGGCAGCTGAGTGCCTCAGATTGTGATTTTGTAAGGTTTTGATGCTAGAAGATTGTTTAACAAACAGCTCCAAAATATTGAGATTTTGATTAATAACACACAGTGTCATGGTATTTATATAATGTAAAGTTTGAAATCTAACATGTGGCAGAAGGGTATGTGTTCCACATGGTTAGGAGAATGGGAATGGAGGCATACCAATATCTGAGCAGGAGGGAAACAGTTATACAAAGCCAATTAAACTATTGTTTAGGAATGTATTATACTGTTGTCTCTACTTGTGCCAGAACTTCTCTAAATTCATGGTTGAAGAGGATGCTCCTTCAGCAGAATAGATAGGGAGTTTGGGTTACTGTTGCTTTGTTTTTTAAATGTACATACTGTATGACTCTGCAGAGCCCTGCATTTGGTTAACATTGATTTCTCAGCAGAGAACAGTTTAGGAATATTAGCCTAATTTCTTAACATAGTAATATGTGAATAATACAACTCAGAAAGTCTAGTTGAGTATAACAGTCTTCAAGAGCACTGCTCACACTGAAATCAGTCTTAGGGCATCAGCATCTTTTACTGTAGTTAAATTCCTAGAGAGTTTCATACTCTTCTCAATGTTGAAACTTTTCTCTTGAAAGAGTACTCTGCCAAAAAATGTTTTACTCTGTCTAAGGAAGCCAAATACTACTGTATTTGGAGTCTTTCCAATGACAGGACTTGAACTAATGTTAAGAGATGCTGTACTGGTCTAACTGAGGGGTTAATTTAAAAATCCCGCCTCATTTATACCCTTATTACCACTAGGATAGGATTGCATCTAATCCCATAGTAATTACATACTAACTGTATATATTAGCTGTAGGGTGGGATCTGATGTTTACATACAATTATTTATTTTACTTGTATTCATTTTACTAAGTGAAAAGGAGAAAAGACCTACCCAACTCTGGCACCATACATCTATATCCCATTTGTATATATACCTTTTAAATTCTAAACCAGAAAAAGATTGTAACTTTAATTTCTATTTTGGGGTAAGCCAAAAGGGATTTTTAAAAAGCCAAAAGCGTTGATTAAAAAAAAAAGGCAAAAAAAATTTGCAGGAGCAAAATGTAGTTAACTATTTGATGTGAATACATAAACATTAGAATATGCAAGTTGCCATTTACCATGCCATTGAAATGCTGCAGCTGTCCAGACATAACACTGTTGGAAGATGAAGTGTACCTGCAATTCTTATCAATGCCAACATTTCTTTGTTGCTTTTAATGGTTGGAAGTAGTGGCTGGCCATAGAGATATGCAGAGGAAAAGATTAATAACCTACATTTCTAAGCAGTTTTGCATTTGATCTTTCAGTTTGAGAAAAATACTTCCCAATGCAGTTCTCTATTAGTGATGGAAAGTGGTTGCAATATGAATATGCTTTCAGCAGTGCACTATGTAAAATGGACAATGAAACTAAAGTTATTCTGTCTTCAGATCAATGTAGGCATGAATCTTAAAAATGCAAATAAAAACGCTCATTCAGCAAGCCCTACTAATTATGTCTAGCTCGCATTTGCAAATTGTTTAATTGTGGATTGGTATTACTAAATCTCAAAGATTATTTTGCAGTTGTTGGAATCAACATTAAAAATAGTCTCCATTTAATCTCTTTCAGAAAAGTTGAAGCAAAATGTTACAAAACTAAAATGTAAATAATGAATAAGAGTCTTATAGCCAAATTATTATCTAATGACTGGAATCCAACTCCAGAATCATTACAGAATTTCTTTTTTAGTGTTCTTTCACCCCACATAGATATAATTTAATACAATTTTTAAAAGAACATTTTAATAAGCAGGAATATTACAAATCTTTGTGAGTTAGGATTTTGAGACTGTAGATTACTGTCTTTATTCTCGGCTAAACAGAAGACAGTCTCTCAGAATTCTTTAGCACAAATACATTTTAGTTAGGTGTTTTTTTTTTTCTTGAATAGTTTATTTGGGTGAATTTCCAATCTGTTGATGCACATACCTACCACACTTCACAGTCTATTGCAATTTCAAATTTTGAAACTAAGTAGACTGGTATTTTTTCAGTCAATAATGCTGAAAGGTACATAGTGAGAAAGGAGGAAAACCCTAAAAAGATTAAAATATCACGTATTTTCAAAGTGCTTAACTCATGCAGTCTTTGGGAATTACAGAAATTTAAAACTGCAGTACTGAAGTTGCTGACAAAATGCTTTTCAGTAGTGAGCTCTTTGTCATGTATGGGAAGGCTAATCAAAGTCTGAGACAGCCTTGCTGTTCCAATTTCATCTTTCCAGAAAGACTGGTCTCTGAGATACTGAGGCATCAGTTTTTCACCTGATGGATTGTTGATGAGGCTTCACAACCAAATCCTAACGGTGGGAGATACAGAGCTGGCTCTAGGCAAGTTCAAGTTAAGCCATTTGTATCTATGTCACTTTGGACGTGTGTTGTTTTGTGAGCAATTAAAAAAATAGGTCATGTTTTGTACTCTGGAGATATTGCTGTTTGTGATTCTCTCAAAATTTAAACATTTTGCATGCCTCAGACCACTTGCAGGGTAAATGGAGTCCCCTGCTGAGTAGCTAATAGGGGAACTCACACTTTCAAGAAAAGTGTGTCTAATAGCAGGGGATTACTATAAATCTCCTGGTTTGATGTACACCCTCGCTTAAATGTTATGGGAGTGGCTTCGGTATCCTGCAGCTTTTGCATCCCACTTGTAGCTGCAGCCAGGCATATTTACAAATTCATTGAAGGCAGAAATTTTTAAAGAGGAGTTATCAGCTCTCCTTAGCAATATCAAAAATTAGCTAATCGGTTTACCTTTATTCCCTCCTTCAAAATGCTCTATATGTGCATATTATTTTCAAGTTGAAGTCACAACTCTGGGAGATTTTTGAGTTCTATGATAGTTGAATATGGACTGCATATATATTTATTCAATTTTAAGTAGAGAAAGTAAAAGAAGCAAAACTACTTTTGAAATTAATTTATAAATTGAGTGCATTGCATATTACTGTGTTGTGTATTAGACAGTATTGATATGAAACTGACCCCTGAAGTAAGAGAAAAGTCCAACCAGAAAATATTTATTTGGTAAATATAATGATTGCATTTGTTCATACATTTGTTATACTCTTGGACATAGAATCTCTCAGGCGCTGTTTGTGATTCACAGATTGTTAATTATTTCTAAAAGAATCTCTGGAAATTTTCTGAAAAACTGGGTTCATCCACAGAATATCCCTTGCGCAATTAATGGTTTTCACTAATTTTGTAGAGAAGCTTCCTAGATTTTCTTTTCTAGGTCAAAGATCTCTTGAGCTTTGTCTGTTTCCTGAAAGCCCTTGCTTGGGTGTTTCTAAGACAGCTTGATGTTCCTCAGCTGGGCAGAAGGCAATCAAGCAGGTGCTAAGTGTAATAAGGCTAGATAAGATAAGAGACCAATCATGTTTTTATTTCTCTTTTTCCTCTCCTAGCTTTGGGAAGTAGATGCTGTATCACGTTTACTCTGCCGTTCATATTTCAGGTACAGACTGGGGAGGTGGCTGGCATTTGTGTATGTTACAAACAACATGTTCTTTTTAATAAATCTGGCTCTTAGAGGTAGTTGTGTGGTTAGCACAGCTGTCAGTCTGACAGCAGACATAGCTTCGGTTCTGTGGAGGTCATTTACCCCCTGTGTTGTCACAGCAGTGAGGTGAATACTTGCACTGGTGACCATCATCCCTTTCCTGACTGAATGCTGTTCTTAGGCATTTTGTGCTTCACAGTACACCTCTCCAGAGAAGTGGGAATCTTAAGCTTGAAAGACTCCTGAGGCAAATGTTATTTCAGTCTCATTGAAATCCAGCAAGGCACCAAGCACTGAACAAAAACCCCACAGAAATTACAGAAGAAATAACAGGAGAGACTTGAAATAACCTGAATCAAAAGGAGTTCTTACCCTGCCCTGCAGATAGGTGAGTTCTCAAATGTTGCTGCTGCTGTTACTAATTCCCTTGAATACCTGACCCATGAGACTGAAAGTGAACTGATAGGATGTTTCCTGTGTATATGGGTGTATAAGGTCCTGTTCCTTTGAGGATGAACAACTCAAAAATATGCACAAGACATAGGCAAATAATGATTACTATTTTCCTATAAGGAGATCTGAGTTGATAAGTGTATTGAAGTTTGTATTGGGTGGACTTTCAGTGACTCAGAATCTTCCTTGATTGTTGAATGCCTTTAAAAGTAGCCCATGTTTCTGCTGAGATCATGCAGAAAACATTAGCCAACATGAGAAGTATTACAGAGAATTGTAGTGAAAATGGTTAACTTTATCTCAGATTCATCTGTGAAGTTATCTGGATTTTTATTCAGTGAAACATGCAGTGAATATGTAAACCCTTATTTTTGTTCTGAAGTATATGTTCTTCATTTTTAGCTTTTTTTTTACAGTGTG
Organism: Catharus ustulatus; assembly: GCF_009819885.2. Taxonomy (NCBI): domain Eukaryota; kingdom Metazoa; phylum Chordata; class Aves; order Passeriformes; family Turdidae; genus Catharus; species Catharus ustulatus. The sequence goes on from NC_046227.1 coordinate 17,244,499, forward strand.
AATTGGTGTATTTTAATTATTCTTTTGCTTTGAAAACAAGGTGATGTGGTTTGTCTCTTCGCATAGTAAAATTAAGACTTGTTATGTCAAGTCTGCTGAATTAGGAAAACAACTTGGATACATTGAAACATTTTAAAACTTTTGTTTTCTGTCTTAGGAATTAGGCTGATCAGGACAGTAGCCACATACTGTTTGTGCTAGTACTACTCTGAAACAAAGAATGATGAGGATTGGAACTTGCAGATTCAGACAGGGTGAGTATGTTTCCAGTCCAGGAGTTAAGAGAAGCAATCATTCAAGTTATTATTTAATGATGGACTGAACTTGCATTTGAGAAATTACTTGATAACTTATCCCAGATAAAATGAAACGAGTAGTACCTTTTACCTGGAAGACAAAAAAATAGCAGTATTTTTCTCAACCATCTACTTAAGAAAATTGGGTATAAATTGACAGAAATTGGTTATTGAAGCAGAGGCACCACTAAAACTGTGACTGATTCTATTAAGTCTTCTCCCACTTTGTGCTGCAAAACAATCTCATCTTCTCATTAGAATGGCTGGAGACAGCTCTGTGAGTGACTGTAGATTTCTTTTCCAAAGTCTGTAAATATTTCAGATGCATCTGTCAGGCCACACACCAGTTACACGTTAACATTCGCCAAAAATAATGACACTTCATTGTTACTGAACTAACATAACACAGCTATTCAAACTTGGCCACCTACCTACCCATTCCAATCTACAAAACACTGTGAGGGAAGAAAATTGAAGTGGGATCATCATTTGGAAGATACATATCATAAATTAGCAATCTTCCCAAGGCTTTTCACTGAACCAGCAGTGCAGCTAAATAGCTGTCACTGAGGCAGTATGCTCACATTCTAAGGGAATGGAGTAAGAGGGAATCATTAATACAAACATTATTAAACAGTGGAAGATAAAACTGAGAGGTACATAAAAGCAGTACCAAGGTAAGGAGTGTCAGTTATTGAAAGCTGCTTGAGTCAGGACCCTGAGTGAAGCATAAGGAGTCACTTATGGCATGACAGCCTTTTCCTACCTGCTCAGGAGCTTGGCTGCCTGTGCTTGGGGCAGGGCTGTCACCTGGGATCAGGTGCTGTGAATAGACCTGTGGGAGAGAGTCTCATTGGGGACTTGTCTGTTGAGAGGTACATTTACACTCAGGTGTGAGGTTGTAGGTGTGCTCCTAGTTCTGTGACCTTCTGTAAAGATCATGTGATCTGATCTCCAGTCTGCTGTCACTTGGCTACCTGGCTTGACCACACACCTGGATTATCACTTCTGGTTTTTCTGGCAGTGAATGATTTCTGGCTAATCTTGGGTACCATTGCCTAACCTGCTTTGCTCTTTTTGTTTGGATATTGTGAGGGAACTGTTCCCACTGGTCTTGCTGTCACCCTTTGTGAGTGGTTGGAGTTCTGTGGGTGGCTCACCTGCTCCAGGCCACTAGCTGTCCTGGTAAGAAGGAGACAGTGTTCCCAGCTCTTGGGTGGTTAGCTGGAGGCACCAACAGGCCATTTCATTCACACTTGGCTTCCTTAGAGAGAACTTCAAGGAATTTAGATGCTTGTATTTCAAACGGAAGGAAACAGGGTTTCTCTAATTAATACCACAAGGCCCATTTATTTTCGTGGGAGACACCGTAACCACTTGTAAATACCATTATAAATGTTTTTGGAAGTGATGGTCTACTTTTGCAAGCCTCTCCAGATCTTTAAGACTGTCAAGCTTTCCATCTGTTTCCATCCATCTGAAATATCCATCTGAGTATTTCATATCCATGAAATACTAATGGATGTATTCTTGCAGAGTATGTTAAAAAAAGTGGTGGTGGTGAAATCATGGACATACTTGGTTAGTCGCATTTTTCCCCCTTTTAAACCACTAAAGCACTTTGTGGACTAAGTTGTGCCACTACTGTCAAATAAGGTAGGAAATACTTTATAATATTTTGATTCCTAATTTTACCACAATTTATATTATGGCATATTAAAGATTTCCATTGTTCAAATTGGTGAACTGATTTTTAACTATAAGTATCTTTACACTTTTGGTTTTCATCATGGATTTGACATAACTTTAACATAACTAATTAGTACTGAAGTACAACTTTTATCACATTTTTGCAGATATATTTTTAATACATTTATTCTGATATACTGATTCAAATTAAAATGCTGAGTTGTTTTAATAAGAATTCTGACATCTGTTCATACATCCTTCATATAAAATGCCTAACAAGAACTCTTATTCCGTAACATAGGGGTATTGCTATAAATGTCACAAAGTGTTTATGTTTTTACAATTTTAAATGAAGATAATCAATGCTAATACTTATTCCTCAACTATCTTTTTGAAACCACTATCCTGAGAAATAATGCTTGAAAGAAGGCAAATTTTTAATGCAGAGCAGCATAGTCATCAGTAGCCTACAAAATACTTTAAAAATCATGCTTTTACAAACATGGCACAGACTCTGCTGTAGCACTGTATGCTCTAAAAGCTGCAGATATATTTTAGAAAACACTGATGAAGCCATTACTGCTTCATGCATTTGTTCATAGTATATATCATTATTCAAGAAATTTAAGAACCATAATGATGGAAAATCACACAGAAAGAAAAGGAACATGGACTTTGTCAGAAACAAGGGCTACATTTTTATTCAAGAGGCCTATAATGATGGAAAATCACAGTGAAAAGCAGAGACGAAACAGGGATCCCATAAAGGGACTGACACACCACAGTGGCACAAGTAGTAGAACCGTCATAGCAAGTGGATAAAAATAAAGAAAACAAAATTAACTAGAGAAGAGCTGGATTCAGAGACGAAGCAGAAAACAGAAACAAATCACAGTAAATGCTGAAGATTAATTTCAAAGAATCTGCTGAGAACAAGTGCAGAGACAAGTTCCATCAATATTAATGAAACTGAAATAGAACTCCAAATGACCATGAGTACAAAATGGCACACAAAGCATTTTCTTTTAAATAGGTTGGAGATTAGATCATAAGACCTTCCCAAAAATGAACAGAATACACAAAAGATGTTATTATGGGAAAAACTATAAACAATCACAACATAATTAATATTTCTATAGTTCTTTAGTTCTTTTTTAAGATTTATCAGCACGCTCATTTATTATAAAAGGATAGTTCGTAGAAGAGATATTTAGGAAAATAAGCAGAGAAGAGTATTTTCTCATGTCCCATGTTCTGCAGATATCTTAAAGGCATCTTGTATAACTTCAAGTAGCAGTTTTTTGGTAATTTTTATAGCAGTCTAAAAGAACTAGATACCTCAAATCCTTAATAATATGTTTCACTTTAGGTTTATATAGTGCACAAGAAAATATTATTGCCTACCTTGAAGTGAAAAAAGAGTAACTGATATATGTAGCTTGAATGTCAAAGCTCTGAGCAGTCAGGAAATAAACTTTTCTTCTTAAATTAATTAAGCTGCCTATTTGTATTAAACACCTGTGAGTACAGGCCATGGATCTTTCAGAGATTCTCATATTCTTGACATTAAAAAGTTTTGCCCCAGCAGCTGACAACTGTATTCACTTCTCATCAGATAGCCTGTGGTTAGAAACAAAGGGTCACACTTTGCAAACCTGCTTTTTAAAAAAGACGAACACAAATGTGTAATTTCTTGGATCATGTTGTTAGGAGTCCTGTAAATTGTGACTGGCATGTCAAATAGTGTAGAATCTTTAGTGCAAGAGCAGAGCGAGTTCCTTTTCTGATAAAGATTGCTCTTCTCTATGAACATTCACTGTGACAGGCAAAATTTCAGTGTCACAGAGAGAGATACTGTCAATCTGTTTCACTTACATAAAAAAAAATATTAAAGGTTTTTTTCATCTGTCGCCAGAGTGGCCATATCGTTATTCTCATAGCAGATCACTGATGTTATTTCATGCCTTCCCACAACTGATCAGCAGTAGTTCTTCTCCACTTTAGGGTTCTCAATGTGCTTGCTGCTGATGCACAAACCTTTCTTTTACATTGTAGTAAAGATGTGATGGTCTAAATAAAGCTATTGTGAGGAATAAAAATACTTTGTAAGGCAAAGTTTTGGTTTAAAAGGGAGACTGGGATATAAAATACTGGAATAAGTGTAAAAAATTATATAGATTAGGTTTGGCAGAAAAACAGTTATTTGTGGTAGGCCATACTCTTGTGTTTCTTCATTGGGGCAGAAATTACATAGTGGCAGCCAGTAGTTAAACTCTGGCTGAAAATCCCTCCCCACAATTTATTTGGGTTCTGAAATTCCTAGTGAAATCTCTGTCCATGCAGCTATGCTGTTAAGTCAAACTTTGGCTGCACCCACAAAAATATAGTTGTGAGGCAATAGAATTTCTATGATCACATGTTATTTCATAATATGGTGATAGTAATCTTTACCACTTGATAAATAATTTCTTAGTGTTTGATAATAGGGTTTCATTGGATTTTTGTAATATGGTAGCTGAGTTATGAAGAAGAAATATTAGATTCTTACTATAACCACAAGAATGCTGTATCAACATTATGCTATTAGTACTTATGTGTAAAGTGAACCACTGTATAGGATAAATCTCTGTTGTGTTTACAGAGGTCGCTAATGCTAATGTAGAACAGAAATTGTCACTGCACCTTCTCTAGGGGTGCAGTGCTACCTGTGACAGTGTGTCTGAATTGGACTGAGGTATACACTCATCTGTTCATGCTAAAGAATACGGCTTCATGAGGCAAAACTAGCTGACTGCAGTTGGAAACTCTTGAAGTTTTCCTCTGCAATCCCATCTTGAAGGTGTAGTCTGTATCCCTGTGACCTCCTCTCTAGAGCTGATGTGCTTTGGGGCTGGAATGAATAAGCCCAGAGGAACATGTCCCACCTCTTTTTGTGCACCAGGCTCCACATCCAGCCATACATGCAATTTTTGTGAGCACTCTGGATGACCTGGTAAACGTTGCAGATTTTCCAGAGCGTAAAAAATTCTTTGCTCTTTTGCAAATAGTGTCCTAACTATTTCCCACAAGTAACTCTTTTTCTAGGCCTCTAGAAATGTAGATTACTGTTATTAATCCCTTTTATCTGAACTTTGCAGGTTATAAAATACTTTACAAGCTGAAGTTAAGAGGTAGAATAAATATAATATGGAAAAAATTTAAAATACTTCCAGAATTGGTGCATGATGTCTTTCAATATTTTGTTTGGTTTTCATTTTACAGTAATTTTGCAAATATGTAGTGTATAAAAAGTATCATTATCACCTAACTAACATACTTTATTAGGTATCTCATTTTGTTCTTCCATCAAAATAGAATGTATCTTATCAGGTTAGAATTTAACTGCTCAATCTGCATTAGATCCAGAATGAGGTTTGTGGCTTTTTTCCTGAGATCATGTTTTTAAGTTCAACTATCCATACATACAACTCTCTATACATTTTTCTGCTGCGTTCAATAAATTAAGTCATTCTATCTTACCTAAGAAGTTGTATCACAAACATTTTTGTGCCCTAGAAGAGAAAGATGAAGTGTCTTTGAAAGTTAGCAAGTCTGCTCTTCTTGCATAGCAATTTAATTACACATGGGTAAAAAATCTACATTAAATGCCAAAACTTATATTATTTTAGCTTTTGATGTTGTAACTTAAAACTTGTACCTCACACAAATGTAGAGTTTAGAGACATTTATAGAGAAGTAATTTTATTTTCCCTAAGGTTCCTTTCTTGCCAGTGTCTCCCAGGCTGCTGAATATTGCTCAGAGATTGTAAAAAACTGATTCAAGAAAAAGTCTTTCTGTGGGTTTATTCCTAGTCAGCATTCTTGCAGGGTGGGCTGGTTGTGCATTTTTGTTTGCTTTCTTTTTTTGAAGTACACAGATATAGTCCAAATTCAGAGACAGAAGTCTCCCGGCTTATAAATGAGAGGATCTTCTTTCGTGTTCAATAATAGCCTTCAAGGCATGAGAAGTATTTAATACTTACATTCCTTTTTCATAGTTTATTGTTCGACTATCAAGCAACTTGATTAATACGCAATTCAGTGGTACCATCTACAACGTGAAGTGAAATTACATCTTTTTCTTATTTTACTACCATTAATTTTCTTTCAACAATTCTTTCATGTCATATGATTTATTTGTTGAAAACAAAAGGTCATGCCAGAGCGGTCCAAGCCTCTTTGAGGCTAGAAAAACCGTAGTATTGTTCACCTCACGATCAGTCCGAATTCATTTTTTTTCTGTTTTTATTAGTATTGATCATAAAATGCTTTTATTTTATAATGATACTGTCCTTTTGCTAAGGTACTGAAATGTTTAAAGTAGACCTGTCATTCTTGAACTGAAATTTTATTAATTCACTGGTCATTTTTCCTACTATAGAACCTCTCTCTTCTTGGCTTTCCCTCTTGTGAGCAAATCTTTCACTATTCTCACTGTGAACATCTCAGTATGCATTATACCTGTTAAGGACATTCTCCATGTTAGTTAGGAAATTCTGCATATATTTCCAGAGTTATGATCTAGAAATATTAATAATATGTGGCAGATCAGACTGTTCTGCACTAGCACTAGATGCTTCTAGACTGACAAAGTCTGGGATGCCACAGAAATGGGTGAGAGAGATGCTTTATGCCACCACAGCATTTCTGACCATCTTTGGAGCTGCATTAACCATTAAAATAAGGACAGTTATCACAATACAAAAGAATGAAAATATGTAAATAAAAAATGCAAAGGGTAGTATAAAGAATGCAGTAAGTTTGGATTCTCTATGGAATCAGCTGAATCCACTACTAGAAGAACAAACACTATTGAACCTTTCCAAATATGATGTTTAAAAATATTGTATTCAAGCACAGTTCTGCTGTGTGATGACTGCCTTTAAACTTCACAGAACTCAATGAACACCATTTAGTTTAGACCATGCCCTTGAGTGGTGTTTCTTTTTAGTACTGAGTGTATTTATTACTGGGAGTCATCTGGCTCCCTTCAAGTGGCAGGAACCTGGTAATTCCAAGCTGAGATGTACAAAAGCACCTGTGTTCTTCTCACCCCCTGGCCTGCACTTATATTACCTGGTCACAGCAAGGATCAGGGCCTCTGTCTTTATTCTTTCGGTTCTACAAAGCTGCTTATTTTTGCAGTTAACGGTGACTTTGCTGTAAATATATGTTCTGGGCAGCAGAAAGCAAAGACTGTTGGTGGCAGAAACAACAAACTGTTTGTTTTATTACTGTCCCTTAGACATTGCTTTTAATCAGGTAGAGTTGCTTCAGGGCTGTTTGGCTTCTGCACGTGATCCAGCTGTACAGTAAGCTGTATTTGTGCAGTATTTCAGTGTTGGAGAGTTGACATTGAGATGATTGCTTTCTAGATGTTTGTGGTTTTTCCTGTTAAACTTATAAAACACATTTTGTATGTAATATGGTCAAGATTATTATAGTTTAAACTATGTATGCCAGTTTCAAATGAGGTTTTCAGCATTTGGATAGAAAATTCAGCCAAGTAAGGTAAACCTTGACTTTAAAAGCAACTTGAAATCAAAAGCATGTAAGATGAAGTGTTACATGGCCATGAGTTCGATTTCCAGCTGAAGGAATTAAATGCTTTGAAGTCCTGTATCTGTATTTAGTGAAGTGGCCATGCTAACAGTAAGTTAGGTATAGGAACTATGGAGGGGGAGGGAAGGGGAGAAGCAGGCCATTATTACACTTTGCTAAATGAAGAGCATAGATTAAAACCTTATATTCAAACTTGCACATTTTTGTACACGCATTCACTGTCTTTGGTACCATATGTAGTTACATTGAAGTACAGCAACAAAAGTGGGTTGGATTTTAATTTCTTTTTCACTTCCAGTTCAGCTGTTTTTCACAATAGCTAAAACCAAAATTATACCTATAGTAGGCTTTATTATTTGTGTATGTATATATACACAAACACACACACATACATTCCCTTACTTCATGTATCAAACTGCTTATGCCTTATGCCTGTATTGTGCTTGCAAACTGGTAAATTGAATATTTTTATTTTAAGAGGACAAAAAGTTCATCTACTGAGAGCTATTGTGCCTGGGTTGGACAGCAAAGTTGTCTGACAAAACATTTGGAACGTGAGAAAATGTAATAAGCAGAAAAGCTCTCCAAAAGTAGTCTTTCAGAATGTTTGTGGGCCCTATTAATAGAGCTAGGCAAATCCATCTTGTACTGTTGCTGTGAAATAGTCTTGCAAAATGCTACTTTCAGGACAAGTAAAGTGTCTTGAACTTTAGGAGGGTGAAACGCTATGATGTTTTTATTTTGTTTCTGAAAAGGAAATTAATTTGGTTACCGAAGACTGTAATTTATGGATATGAAGGATGCAAGGGCTGCACTGAATTTATTTATAAATAATTTCTGTTAATTTCAATTTTACTGAATGGTGTAGTAATAGATCAGCTTTATTCAACAACTAACTTTATCTGAATTTGAACTAGATATATTTTTCCCCTCTTAAGTGTATAGCAATAGATATTAAAACAATAGAAAGACCATATAAATACATTACCAGCAAGAATTTTTATTATCACTATACTAATAGAAAAACTCTGAACAGATACAGCATTCTCTTCCTCAGTATTTTTGCAAAAATCGAATGTCACTGAAATATAAAAGTTGTAACAGACATTTTTTTAATGTATAATTTCAAATTAGGCTTAGTATCAGTGTTCTTTCTTTAAAAAAAATTAAAAATACGTTCAATATTATGTTCCTTTTACTGTGATTGAGATGATATGTGTCTGATGATACTCTCACCTTGACTCCTTCACTCATGTTTTTCAAGTTTTGAGAATTTTATCTTATGGACTTAAAATAGGGCATGCTATAAGAATAGTTTTTACTGCCTTCTCTCCTTCAATTTTCTTAGCAGGCAACATTTGATGGTGCCTTTCTTTAATGGTTCAGAGAAGCAGATCCTGAGTTAAAGAAAATGTCTAATTTTTTTAGGACTCCTGATCTGACTTCTGTAACATTTTCTGGAATTAATTTTTCATCATTCTATACTTTGATCATTCAGTTTTTCAGATTCTAAATGTTTCATCTGTTCTTCATATCTTATTTCATTCCTAGATTATTTTATTAATTTGCCATGTAAATCCTTATAAATCAATCCCAATGTATTTACAAGGATCTCCTCCTGACCATACACCTTTTTATCTAGATAAGCATGCACAAAAATCTAGCGGTGTGCCTAAGCACCAGTGCTTCTTTGAATCCAAAAAGCCTATGGCACTTGTCTGGGCGTTGGGTATTTCACCTTTGCAGTGGTTCGTGCTGTGGTGCAGGATTGCTGGGTTGGCAAACAGGTTGGCAGGGCCGTAGCGGGAGAGGAGGCGCTCAGGGGTGACTTTGTCACTCTTGCAGCTCGCTGGAAGGAGCAGGGGGGCTCGGCCTCTCCTCCAGCCACCCAGTGACAAGGTGACAGGGCATGCTCTTATCCTCCTTCAGCTGTGCCAGGGGAGGTTAGGAGGACATTAGGAGGAATTTCTTCACAGAAAGGGTGGTAAGAAACTGGAATGAGTTGCCCAGGGAGGTGGCGGAATCACTGTCCCCGGAGGTGTTTAAGGAAAGACTGGATGTGGCGCTCAGTGCCATGATCTGGTTGACAAGGTGGTGTTTGGCCTTAGGTTGGACTCGATGATCTCGGCGGTGTTTTCCAACCTCGCTGATGCTGTGATTTGAGCCCGCAGTAGCTCGCAGCACTGCCGCGGGCGCTCCGCCGCCGCTCCGTGCCGGGCCCGGGCCGTGCAGTCACTGCCGGGGCGGGGCCGCGCCTCGGCCCCTCCCCCCGCGCGACCTTTGCCCCGCTCGCCCCGCCCCTTCCGCCGGCGCGTCCGCGTGCGAGGGCCGCTGGCGCTGCTGCTCCGCCGAGGTGAGCCGGAACCTCGGCCCGGCGGGACCCCCGGCCGCGGAGAGCCCGCACGGCCCCGACCGGGGCCGCCCCCCGCGCCGCCGCGCGGGTGTCTCTGCTCGGCTTCCGGGAGGCGGAGGCCCCGGCTGGGCCCCTGCGCCGTGCCGGGAGGGGACGGGGCGTGGAGGGGGCGCGAGGGTGGCGCGGGGAGCTCAGTGTGCCCTCCTCTGTGCTTGCAGATGCCCCCGAAAAAGGGAGGCGACGGGGTTAAGTCGCACCCGATTATCGGAAGGTTCGGGACGTCCCTGAAGATCGGGATCGTCGGGCTGCCGAACGTGGGGTAGGTGTGCGGGGATGGCGGGGAGGCTCTCACCGGGCAGGACCTGAGGCTGTCCGGGTGCGAGCTGAGGGACACACGGCTTCCTGCTCACTGAGGCACTTCCATCTTTAGCTGGAAGCACTTGCGGGTGGAGCGACGCTGAACTGGCAGCGATAGGCAGGTGTGTGCGAGTCGGGACAAGATAATAGTGAAGGGTTCAAAGAAAGAAAAAGTCGTAGTAATTGCTGAGTTTTGTAAAATACTATGTCCTCCTTTGGGTTTCCTTATTTTAGCTGTTGTGTTTGTCCTGTGCGTGTTTTCATGCAAATGTTCAGACACACGGGCGCAACAAATTCCTTTTATATTTTGGAATGATGTGCACAGGAAGGAGTTTATTATTCCGTGTCATTAGCAGTGAAGAGGACTTACTTTCTTGAAACTTCTCCAGGGTTTGTGGTGGGACAAGCCTAAGTGACAGTTTGGAAAAGATGATGGAATGCTAATAATTGGTTTCTGTCATGCTGCTCATCTGCAGTTATGGCTCCTCGCAGGAACTGTACTTAAAAAGGAGAATGAATTTATTAACTGGACGATATACATGTGAAACTTTTTGGTATTAATTTGTGTATCCTGGTTATTTAGAGAAGGTCTCAGCATTCTCAGTCTTTAAATCTTTAACAAATTAGAGGACAAACTTTTGTGCATGTCTTAAAGCTGGAAGCATTGCTTTCTTATGTTTTCATTGTCATTTATTTTATTTTATTTTTCAGGGTGTAGCTTAGATGTACTCCATAAAGGAAATAATTAACTGTAGCGTTGCACTGCATGTCAATGGCGATATATAGCATTTTTAATTATGTTATGATTTAACTTTCAAAGAAAACTGTTAGTGACTTTTGAACATGGTGTCTGCATGCATAGCAGGTCTGAAAAATGCAACAACCTGAATATTTATTGTAGAAGACTTGGGGGTTAATAAATCAAGAATTGCTCTTTTGGCTTATTAAATGCCAGCTAACAAGTCATCTGTTACTTGGTTTAAGGAAAGGCATTCTCTTTTTTTCCCCCAGTAGAGTACTTGTAGGCTTGTTTCCACTGATGTTTAATGAGGATGAAAATTTGGTTTGGTAAGGTATAACTGTATCTTCCTATGCACAAAAGATTATTGGTAATTGATGAACTGATGTGGTTTGCTTTCTGTGCCACTTTTTTTTTCTTTTCATTGTTGACTTTTATTGCTTAGATACTGAGATTGTGTTACAGAGTAAATAAATCTGAAGGAACAATATACTTGTGGAAAAGGTGAGTCATGGCAAAACTAGTTAAAAAAAGTTTCAAATATCTTTACCTCACCTTATATCACTATACTTGCAGAAAATGAGAAACAACCAGTGGGGCTGTGCATTGCTTTTTTTTTGCCAGTGTGTGTGTACAATATACTTGAGGGAATTTTAAAGGGTAGGGAAGAGAGGTAAACATTGCTGGGTTTCAGTGGGGCATTCTGATGTATATGTCTTCTGCTGGAATCAGAGGAATGGTCAATGCTGTTGAAGTAAATTGGAAACTCAGTATCACTTTGGGTTAGAATAAGTTGTGGTTTAATCCAGTACTTTTAAATGCTTCTAATTTGAATTACTTTAAGAATGTTTGTATGTCATTTATAGGAAATCAACATTTTTCAATGTGTTAACAAAGAGTCAAGCTGCAGCGGAAAATTTCCCTTTCTGTACTATTGATCCAAACGAGAGTCGAGTGCCTGTGCCAGATGACAGATTTGACTTCCTATGCCAGTATCACAAACCTCCAAGGTAATTCTTAATATTTTTCTTCAGTTAGGCAGCTGAAATAGTATTAGTGAACCAAAACTTTTCATAAAAGTTTAATGCAACTGTAAAGTCTTACTGACATTTGTTTTAGAATGTGAAGTTATATGCCTACCTGGATTATACCTTTCTCATGCCCTCAATATGACCTTCATTGTGTAAGAATCATAAATGCAGGAGCTCTGAGTGGTTGCTCCATTTGGTGCTTGGTGTTCCTGTCTTTGAATGTGGTTGCTCCTAGGTGACTTGCAGGACCTTCTGAAGAGAGTTGGAGGATGAACAGTAATGGACATACCTAACTTGTCATAAAGTTGCTCATTTGTAAGATTTCCACCCTATGCTTTGAAACATTCAGAATATTGTATGTGCTTTAGGTAGCTAAATAAATTTGTTATTATCTCTCCATCTTCAATTATTTGGCAGTAAGTTTTATGGGTAGTCTTTTTTGTCCCTGATTTTCTCTCCTTTTAATAGACTGCTACTTGTTCTGTGGTATATCCAAGGATATTCCTACACTACATCTCTTCTGATTCTTTCATTATTCTAGGAGTATATTAATTTTGTCACTTTCTTTTTTTTTGCTATTGATTGTAATCTGCTGTGTATGTTCAACATGGGAACTATTTTTTTGCTTGAACAGCAAAATTTAAGGTGCTTTCAGAAAAGAGAAACTTAAATAGGGATTTGTGACTCAATTTTAGTGTGCAGTTACTTGAAGAATCAAGGGAGTGTACATAAATCATAGGCAGATGAGCATGCACTTGTGTGCTCTTTTTCAATTCTCAGGCCTCAGTTCCAGAGCCAGATCTCACCCACAGTTAAGAAAGATTGATTAGTTGCTTATCAGAAATCCATTTTCTGACTTAATTTTCAGTTCTAAGCAAGCTGTTTCCATCTGTAACTATTGTGCAGTTTTTAAATACTGCATGACTATGAAGCTGTTTGTTTAGGTGGATTTTTATGACATGTTATCTTGTTTATCCTGCTCAAGTCAGTGTTAGGCATGATGGTTACTGCATGGATTTTATAAACAAAACTGCTGAACTAGAGACAGAACTTTCAGGCTGTTGACTGTGCAGAGATAGTGGTGTGGCTTTTAAGTTTTGTTGACGGTTTTCTTCTAAGTTGTGCTATTAGTGCTTCTTTGGCCATGTCACTAATTCCTTTTTCTTCTCACTTAGCTATGAATGGCTACTCCCAAATTAATAGTTGAAGTGACAGAGATTATTACCTGTCCCCTCACCCTGCCTTTGGCCATCTATATTTACAGGGAGTACTAAGATTGTAAATACTTGTATGTGTGTTCTCTGACTAGCAAATTCTCCTTCCCACCCTCCCCTCTCATGACTCTAAAATATTAATGAAAATACTATATTTTCTAAACCTGTATTCAGTAAATATACTGAGTTTGATAATAAACTGGGTAATCAGCTTCTGTTGAATGGTCTTTTGACTTTCTACAGACACTTGTTACTTAAAGTTAATGCATGTGGGCATTAGTGGATAGTTGTAGCTGCTGAGTTATGCTGCTTATATGATTTTTGTATTTTGCTGTAAAAGTAATAAAACACAGATAAGTAGTCCAGTAGGACACTAGATTGAGGTAATGTACTGAGCTGTTTGTGCTTGTCTGCCTGAGGCTAGCTCCGGAAAAAGGAGGCTGTTGTCACAAAGATAGACTACTGAATTGTAATTTAAATGTCCTAATTTCTCTGTATAGTCTTGATTTTTGTTCTTCATCTTTGTGTAATACGTTCTGTGGTAATTTTCGACTTATTTGCATTAGTAGATGTAATCCATCTGTGCACACAGAATGTTTATAAACAGTGAATTCTCTTTAAATTGGACTCTTGTCTAGCCTTAAGATTTTGTCTTCCAAAATCTAAAGCATTTGGGTTTTTATTTCCCATGTGTTACACTTAGTCTTCACAGAACTGCAGTCATTGTTGGGAGATGGGGAAAAGAAAAAAGAAATTACTTTGTCTTAACTAAAATAATGCGTGACAGGGCAAAGTGATCTTGCCTTGCTGCATGCTGTGAGCCAGGAGGGGGACAGGGCTGGGCTGGCAGTTGCTGTCTGTCCCACTGAGCTGGGATTGCTCTGCTGCAGCAAGGCTGGCTGTTGCCAGGGGCATTGCTGGTATGAGTTAGTGGCTGTTCTGCCATTGGAGGAAGAGTTGGGATCTTCAGGTAGTTTGTTGCTTGAAGATCCGTTCCTCTCTCCAAAAGAGAAGAGCCTCAGCTTGCTTGGGACTGGCGTGCTGTCAGTTGTTAGCCCATGCTGAAACTGACTGACATTAATTGGAAATGAAGTGTTTGTAAATGAAATCATGTAGGCAGAAATTTAGAGACTATTAACTACAGGTAAATCTGTACTTAGTAGATTAAAGTACATTGGCAGAACTTGTAACCTGTGCTTTTTTTCTTTCTGCAGCAGTGGGATGTTATGTGACTGTTCACAATAAATAAGTTGAATGATATAGACTGTACACAGAAGGTGGGCTCTAAGAACTTACAGTAAAAGCTGCTATGTTGTTACCAAATTATATAGATGATTTCTTTGAACTTTAGTGTTATTACTACTTGCTTTTTGGTGTGAATGAAATGGGGATACTAAAAATAACCAAACCACTTAATATATTAATTCTGAATGCTTGTTAAGGTATTTTTTTATTATACTACTAACTTAATGCTTGTATTTAAACTGCTTACTTGTTTGTTATAAATTTCGTACAATATTCAGTGACAACTCATTTGTTACATTTGTGTCCACGTGTAGCTTTCTCAGAAAGGAGATAGTTGGTTTTTTGTTTTGTTGTCCTCCTACCCCTATTACTGCAGTACAGGTACTTCCAAACAAGATTTTACAGACTAATGATTGGATTAGTTCCAGTTTAGTAGCTGGAAAGAGAGTATTTTCTGTAGACTTGATTCACTTCAGCAGGAACTAAAGCAGAAAGGTGTATTTCCCTCCACCTATCTATGAATACTAAATAGGTAGCAGAGGATGAGGTCTGCTAATTCTATAATGGAAAAGAGATGTTTTTCATCTCAACAAGTAGCTCCTGACATGAAAATTATGACATGGAAGCTGGAAAGAGTTGCTCTGTTAACTGCAGTTAATATTTTATGGGACACCATGCTTTTAGGAGTGATGGGCATCTCACACGAAGAAAGAACTGAGTGTAGAGTGTATCTGAAGAAATTTTAGTAACTTTAATAAAAGCTTTAATGAAGCTATTTTCTTGTGTATTTTTTTGTTCTAAATTTAATTAAAATGCTGCTTAATTATCTTGCATGTAGGACTGTTTTTTTAGTATGTAAGTATGTCAAACTCGTGTAATTTGAACAGTGATTTGTGCCCTAACTCACAAATACCTTGAAAGTCTCTGGGTGTATGTACTCACCGCTCTTAGCCCATAGGCCCCCATGCCTGTTGCTGCAGTTGTAGTGTGCTGTGCCTGACCAGGAGGTGTGCCTCAGGTGACCCTGGAGTCCAGCCTCAAAATGATTTTCACTGAGATGGTAGAGAAATCTGCAATTTCCTCCTTATTTAATTTATTTTGTGCCCCAATAATCTCCTCACAGCAATTATTTGCATTTTTTCTGCTTTAAGCTATACGACTAACTAAAAGAAACACTCGGGAAGAAGCACTGTAAGTGTAAGGTAATTAACTGTAAGTAATTACACCCAACGACTGCATTGGCTGATAGAAATCAGCCTATCTGAAGATTTTAATAAAAAGATTATTTTAAAGTCTTATGTTTCTGCTTCCTCCCTTGCTTAAAATCAAAGAGATTTTAAGCAGGAGTGAGTAGAGAGAAGGGGTGAATCAAACCACTTAAGAAGTTGTCAGTGTTGGTTTCATTCCGTGTTGGTGCCTGTGAGTTGCCTTGCAAACATATTCACAAACACAAAGCTTACTGCAGCCATAAACATTTCTATTCCACTTAGACTATTTCTAATCTGTCTTGGATGTCCTTTTCAAACCTAAATTTTAAAGCAATTCTGGTTATCTCAAGGATAATATCTAAATTGCAACTACCCTTCTTCAACTCTAGCACTGTCCATTGTGCTTCAGGATCTCCGTCTTTTTTGTCAACAGATTACTTGGATTTTTGTTGCCGTGCAGATTGATAAAATTCATTCATTTAGATCTTCAGTGCTCAAGTGATGGTTACTGATCCAAATCTGAGTAAATCTCATTGCTGTCTAGATCATGAAAGTCCTCTGCAATATTAAATGAAAGTTCCCTTGAAATCATTGTAGGATAGCATACTCAGATACATCATGAAGTTTTAAAGTTAAATTATGCAATCAGTTGCTGGAAAGCATTTTGTAGAAACCAGATCAGTAGTGGGACTTTCTGAGGGACATCATGTGGGACTTAGTCTGTGTTTAAAAAGGGTTTATGTAAATAGAAACCATCTGTAGTTTCAAAGTGAGAGATCAATAACTTAGCAGGCTGGAACTCTAACATGTCAACATCTGTAAAAGAATCCCATTTTTACTGAAAATTACTGGAAAATGATAACTATATCCTGTTGTTGATGTTCTTTTTCCTTAGGTGCTACTGAGTTTGCGTGCTCTTCAGTTTGTTCTGAGCCTGTGTAAATCAACTGGGCTGTGATATGTGTTTTAGCATTGCTTATTTGCCAGCAGTGAATGAAAAATCTTAAGTAATGCTGACTTGAGCCATCTTTTCTGCCTGATGGGAGAAGGCGAAATTTAATTAGTTGTATTTTGTTGGTGTAATAACTTACTGAATAGTTTTGAGAATGCAGGTGTTTGATATGTACAGGACATGGAGTATGTGTTGTAATCCACATTCAATCTCTTACCTTGTTAAAATTTATATAAGTGCAAATTAATTAGCAGATTTTTCATTTCTGGTTCATGTGCCATTAGGTTCAAGTCTTGTTTGTCAGTACCATGGATAAAATCCTATTAATGAAATCGTTCTTGCATAGAAATGACCAAGGTTCATCTGCAGTACCTAGTTCTTTGGATGCAGTTTCCTTGAACTGCTCAGTGAGGGGTTTTGCTGACATTGGTCAGAACTGCTTGCAAGATTCATTGTAGAAGTTGTAATAGGGAGTACAGTCTCCTGGAAGAGAGAGTTCCAAACTGTTCTGTTTGGAAAGGAGCCAAAAGTAGCAGTGGGGACAGACTGACAGTTGAATGGCTCTCAAAGAGATTGTCACAATATACATGTTCTCTTTCTATGTTGCTGCTTTTACTTCAGGTCATTTGTGAATGGTAACAGATGACTCTTTGAAGTTTTTTATGAATTTTCAGGAAGGAAGAATAATTTCTCTTTTCAGCAAGATATGTAACACTATGGATGCATAAGCCTCTTATTCCTGAAGATACCCTAACCACCAAACTGCAAAACTGTGCTTTGTCTTGCCCAGTGAGTCTTGTGCTCTTTACTGCATGGTTACTCCTACAGTGAAGGTGGTACACTAACACAAACGCAGTGCTAATGTTTTTCAGAGTGAGATTAAAGAAACTGTGTGTAAAATATAGAGATACTTCTGGATTTGGTGTCCCATTTCATGTTATAAATCTTTGTGACGTGCTTTATGGTAGATTGGTGTTGCACTGATTTTTACAAATGATCAGTTGATGCCACCTGTTCCTGATGATCATTTGAGGCTCAGTGACATTATGCTAATGCTGACTAACGAATCTTAAGAAATGGAAATTAATTTGTTTAGAGGAGGAGAAAAAAAACCCAAAATGCAGTTAAGTCTTCAATAAACCATATTCAAGATATACTTTCCCCCCATTCTGTGCAGCATTCTCTGTTTATTTAGTTTCATAATGTTTGGTCTTTGTCTTTCAGCGTACAGGCAAGTGTGACTAACTTGTGCCTTTTTCTACTTTTCTTTGTATTAATCTTTCTGCGATGTAACAGAGATTTAGACCCGGGAAGGTGTCTGCCAGTGGGGATAGTTTTAATTTGCTTGAAATATGAGCTTTGTGGTACCCGAAGTGAAGGTGAGAAAGCACCCTGGAAATCCACGCACTTCAAAGGTCTCTTGCTTGTATTACTCAACTGTGAAAGAAATGTGCTGGGGTTTTCTTTCCATTGTGTAGCAAATGAGGTTGATTCTGGTGATAGAGTAGCCATCTGCATATGAAGGTATCTATCTTGCTCTAATGTGGCATCTTTGTAGTGAAAGTGTGAATTGTTCTGATGGCTGGGCATGAGGTTAATCCTACCAGAAAGGTGAGAGGGAAGCTAGAACATTCTTACACCACCTTTGTTTTCCTTAAAACACAGTTTAAAATGACAATGGAGAAGTGCTTTTAAGAGTGGCATTTTCCTGTCTTGCTTCAGAGAAGTTGCTGTCAAAAAGCAAGGACTGGGAAGTTGCCAGCAGTTTGTTCTGAAGTATGTTAGTTCTGTTTGTATCAGTCAAAAGGAATTACTGGGTTAATGCATTAATATTTACTGGCTTCTATCTTCAGAATGTGGGTTACTCTTGGTATTGTATTAAATAAGGATTTGTTCTGAGTTTGTGTACTGGTAGTTAAAAAAAGCTAGTGGGACAAAAATGTGAAATTTGCAAAATCGATTTACTTCAGAGTATACTTATATTCGTGTTCTTTTGACTGCATTAACTTGCAGCACACAGTATCTGTCTTCCCAAGGATGGGCCCTTCTTTTTATGGGCCTAGTGAAGTCACTTTAAAGTCACTATTGTGTTACCCGAATTTAAGTAACATACTGTTTTGTGTTACATAATTACTTTTTTCTAAGTACATCACAAAGATATTAATTACGTGAAGCATGTCATTAAGCTCCTGATTTATTATACCTGACAGGTTTAGTGACACTTTGAACTTTACCTTTATAAACAAAAAGATTTTGTCCAGATCTTGTATTATAAATTATTTAACTTGAAAGAAATAATTTTTCTTTGGAAGTATTACAGCAAGATTTTAAACAAAACCTTTAGGTCACCACTCTTCCAGGAGTAATTGGTGCTCCATACTCAGATTCTGGTGAGTAATCTCTCCCCAAATTAGAGAGTTAATTTCAAATGAGGAAGCACATCTGCTGATTTATTTGCAGTAAAATGGAAGTGGGGTAGCACCAAAGGGAAAAAAGTTGTAACTGTGTTTTGTTCTACCTGAGTCAGTTGCTCAGAGCAGAGATGATGATCCATAGATTTCTGTAACTACATTTTTTTCAGTCTGGGTTATAGCTACCGTAGCAGATACTGTGATGAGAAGGGTGATTTTCCTGCTGATGGAGTTTCCTGCTGTTACAGATTTGACAACAGTCATGTTGTTGAATATTTCAGTATTTGGAAAAACATATTCATCAGGAAGTTGTCACACTAATAAAAATAAAGCTCAGTTTGGGCTGTGGACAGTAAAGATTTCAGAAGTGTAATACTGCCTAGAAGATTACTGGCTAGGTCATGCCTAGCCCTCATTCCCCCTTTTGTGGTTGTTTCTGTCTGTGCGCAGCACTTCGAAGGTAGGTCTTTGGAAAAGGCATCTTAGGATAGACCACAGAATTTCTATCTTTGATTTGAATCTGGTGTTGGAGAGCACCCACCATAGAACAGAACACTCTCCACTTTCCACATCAGCTCTTTTCACTTGTGCTGAATTCAGGGTGGTCACTGTGCTCTCCTTGGGCCTGTGAGAGCTCTGGGTTTGGGTTTTTGCTGCTATTCTTACTAAAATACTGAACTGCTTGATTAGTCCTAGCATAGTGCTAGTGAAATAGGATGGTGGTCAAGTGTTTGATGGGAATGAACTACTCTTCCAACTATTTATTTTGGAGCCATCAGGCTGGAGATCTTGAGACTGGTGTGCAGTTTCTGGTCTTTTGCAAGTGAGGGATTTGCAGGATTTCAGTGTGGTTCTGTCTCTGCCACTGTTCATGATGTTATTTGCATAGAGCATATGAAGGTGCTTTCGTTCAACACCTTATCACAAAGGTTGAGTGGTTTCTTGGGGTTTTTTTCCTGACTCAGCTGGATTTTGGGATGGAATTTGGTTTAGAGTGTACATGAAAAGTTTAATGTCCATTAAGTTATTTGTTCATTTTTTAACAAGTTAAGAATTTGTGGAGGATAGGAAGTTTGCAGTTTATGAATTTCCCATAACTTTAAAAGCTTTTTTCTGTTTTTTGTCAGCTAATTTGAACTTAATGACTGTTCTGTTGCTGTATAAAATGTCATGTGAACATGTTTGCTTAACCCTTTGCTGTTCACTATGGTGGAAAACATCACAGCTGTTTATACTATAATGCCATCTTAATTTACCTGCTTTTTTTCCAAATTGTTTACATAACCTTGATCACTGCTGGTTTTAATTTTTACTGTATAAAAAAAAAAGTGCTCTTCTGAGAAAGTTGAATAACCTACTGGACTAAATGGTAGCTTTGGAGGTGTGCAATAGCAGAGTGCAATTGCCTTTAGTGTCTTATCCCTTTGGTCCTGTGAAAACTGAGCATTACATGTGATGTATTTATGCCTCTGTCTTCCAGGCCTGCTTGATTATTGTGTAGTTGTTTGTATGATTCCACACTTCAAGACTAATTTGCTTAATTTTACAGAAATATTTACAGAGAACTTAGAGAATTGATGTTTTACATGGGATGGGGGGAATTTTGTCTTGGGCATTCTATACTCTGATGTTTAACTTGTTCCAGAAAAGTGTTGGATTTACATTAATTTATTTCTGTGCCAAAAATTTTGGCTAATATGCTGTAGTAATGAAACTTCTGACTTTTATATTTCAGCAAAATTCCAGCATTTCTGAATGTGGTGGATATTGCTGGTCTTGTGAAAGGAGCCCACACTGGACAAGGCTTGGGAAATTCCTTCTTGTCTCACATTAATGCCTGTGATGGGATCTTTCATCTGATGCGTATGTAAACTTACTTATCTGTTTTCTCTAGCTTAAGGACAGCATTGTTGTACTGTAATTAATAACAAATGTCCATTGTAATTTAACTTCTACCATTCAATTCAAAGCCATCAGGTCTTGAGTTTTTCCAGCCAAGACAATCCTCATCCTCTGCTATGTAACAGGTACACCTTTCTTCATTAGCCTTGTACTGAAGACTTAAAAAGAAACTGTTTTTTTGGAAATCTGCAGTAATGATGTGTCATTTTCTTTTACCAGCAGTGCAAGGCAGTTTTTTTGTTTAATTTCATGAAGAAGGAGGAATGGAATGTGTTAATAAAAGACAGAAATGGAAGTAGAAATGTGCTGCTTTTGCAAATCCTTAAACTTTGCAGATCCTGAGAGGATGAAGTTTGTTGCTTTTTTACGAGGGTTTGGTCCAAGTTCCTGATAAACTGTGTATCTTTGGGAAGCAGTGCCCTGAAACCAGTTGTCAGTTTTCAACCTAGTGGGTGGACACTGAACGCTGAATCTCTACAGTAGCAGTAGAAAGTGGCTTAAGAGCTCAGGCAGGCTGCTCCTGTTCAAGGGCAATAGGCAGGGGACTGGAGGGGTGAGACTTGTATGCCAGCAGGCTGGAAAGGAGGTGTTGTTGAAGATGGAGAGAAGAATGATAAAATCTTGGTAAGAAGAACTGCAGCAGGAAGTGATCTGGGGATTGTGTGTTTTCAAAGCATGGAAAATTTAGTGTTTGTTTTCATTTTGATTTGATCTGGAACACATTTTCACCTTTGAGCACTGAAAGTGTTGCTCCCTGTCTTTATGCTGTTGTGATACGCACTGTTACTGTCTGTGGTAATGGCCAGCATGGGAAGCAGAGTCCTTCAGAGAATTGGTCTTTTTCTTTTTTATGGATGCCAGGCAGAAAGTCAGAAGCAGGTCATTGTGCTGTAGACTTCAAGCTCTGCATGCCTGAGTATATTGAAGAAAGAGCTGTTAGGCTTTGACTTAGCTTGGTTCAGGTGGTAATTTTGCAGAAAGCAGTTTGAAAGTTAACCAAGTTTATTAATTAAGCTAACAATAGGTAAGAAAGTGGCTTGATAGGAATGGAGTTGAATATGATGAGACAAACTTTGGGTAGCTCACCAAAGGTATTTTATAGTTCTAGCCTAAAGGGTTTGATCCTGTCTTCTTTATTTATTGAGGATGTGTTAAACTGCATTTTCTTTAGGACGTGCATAAACTGCATTTTCTTTTTTGGCTACCATAACAGAATATCCTGTTGTTACCTCTTTGTGTTTTGAGATGTTTTTTGGAGAAGGCTGTTGGCTATCAGTTGATACACAAGGTACACAGATGAGCTCTTACATGGCATAAAGCTGAGGAGAAATGCTATCTGTTTCCACCTGGCTAATTCTCTACTTTCCATACTCCATTTAGAAGGAGACAATATCCCCATCTTGAAATGACTGTGGATTTTCAGCCTTCAAATTTTCATTTCTTTATTAGACTGCTACTTTTCCTGAGATACGTGGTTTTCATTATATCAATAAAGACTTTGTTTTTCTGTCTTAAGGTATATTTTAGTATATGCAAAGAAATGGGCAACAGCTTTAAGGAAACTTGCAGCTTTGTTCATCTTCCAAGTTTCACGGTTTAATTTGAAACATTTCTGACAGTTCTGTTCTCCATGTTTCAGGTGTGCTGCAGTTTAAACCGAGGCAGCAGTGTTTTTTGTGGTGATAGAAGGCTGGCTTTTGAAGGTTATCATAGTGTTTCTTCCCCAGCTTAATGGCTTTAACCACCTTTCAACTTTTATGGCAGGTTGGTCACAAGCACTTGTAGAAAATTACTTTCTTTGTATGGTGAGCTATAAATGGCGACTTTGTTACAAGTGTGAATTTACACATTAAGCTTAAACAATGCTTCAGTGAGGAAGATAGTAGATATCAGTATTTAGTCTCTGCTATATCTGTCAAGTTTTTGAACATACTAAATGTTAACCAGCCAGACCTCTTCATGTTTTTTGAATTTCTCTTCCCGCTAATATTTTGCAGTCCTAGTTTTCTAGAAAATATATTCCACATTTTTCTCTTATTTTTAGTTTCTGTAATGAAATCCAGTCTTTCTCTTCAAAGGTACAGAAATTGGAAGGAAGCTTGTCTGTGAAAGTCCTTTGCTATCAAATACTCCTTTGCAATTAATAAAAAACCACTAGGGTTGGATGCCCAGTGTTTAAGTAGGGCAGGCAACACTGGGTTTTGTGGAAGAGCACGAGAGCTTAGCTGTGCCATGCCCTGGTGTGCCAGTCCGGCAGAGGATCGCGTGAACTGCCTGCGGTGGCTCGGTGCTGGGGGAGTGCGGGCAGGTAAGGCTGGGAAGCTCCTGCTTTGCTCCTCTGGAAGTGCTCTGACCTCACAGCAGAGGAGCTCCAGCTGCCTTTTGGCAGTAGGATGGGGAGTTTGGTAACTGATAATCCGTGAAATCTTGCTCTTTGTGATAAGAGTGAAAGAACTATGAGGCTAGGTAAACATCCCCTGCGGTCCTACGGAAGTGACTGGTGTGACCTATGCAAATGGGTTCCTAGAAAGCTTTAATTGCTTTTACTCCAGTTTTATGTTTGTCAAAACTGGAAATGTTTAGTCCACCCCCTGGTTCTGCCTCCTTCAAGGTTTTAGGTAACTTCTAAAGCTGTTTGTCATTACTTCAATAGCTGTGAATCATATCAGTTGAGCATAGTTTCTTACTTGAAAAAGGCAGTAATCAAAACTGAGTTTCACAGTATTTTTGCTGATTTTTGCTCAACATTTAAAGATCAAGTTGATTTAACCTTTATTTTTTACCAACATGAAGGTTAATGGTAACTTTTAGTAACAAAACACTTGCCAGTGTTTTGATTTGCCCACAAAAATCTAAGTGATGATAAAGTTATTTAACTGAATGAGATACAGCCTCTTTTTTCACTTATTTTTGACTTCCTGTAAAAATGTGTGTATTTTCTATATAAAGATGCTAATCATCTGTAGTTTTTATATACTTGAGGCATGATGCATTTTCCCCTCTGTGTTATCTAAAAAGAAACCATACCTGCTGATTGCTGCTCCTGGAATCCCACTTCTACTGAGAGGAGGCATGTGAGGATATCCCTTAGCAACACTCCACTGCACTAGCATGTCAGTGACTAAAGTATCACTTGCGTCTCATCCTTGCAGTGTGTGTGTTCTGTGCTTTGGGAATCACAGTGGCTCAGTTTATGCAGCTGCAGCTTGACTCTGTCACTTCTAATATCTGAAACTGCTTTTTCATCTTTATAATATGTCAAAATTCACCCTGAAATGATGTAAACATCTGTCTTAAGAGAAACTGTGTTGTCTTTGACATATTTTGGTTTAATTTTCTTGAAGATGCTTTGGTTTTGTTTTATATTACTAAGTGTAATTGACACCTGTTAAAAATAGTTGCCTGTTTACAAATACAAATCTTTCACTGCTAAGTTACCGAAGGTTAAAATGGTCTGCACATATCAAACTTGCTAATGTACACAATCAAGATGTATTTATGTATGCTATTGGTACATGATAGTTCCTATTGAAACTTTCTCATTATTTTTAGAGCAACTGTTCAGCTAAATTTCCAGTTGGCTTTCAGTAACTTCTCCATATTAAATCCAGAAATAGTGAAAGCTTTCAAATTAAACTGGCAGTTGTGTCTGTGTATTAATCTAGTGCTTGTGGGGTTTTTGTTTGTAGATTTGTTTGTTTGGGATTTTTTTTTTTTTAGTTAGATATTGTACAGTGTTTTGATTTTGAGAAAAGGTTTCGCATAGGAGATTTTTCTGATCAGAGTTAGGAAAATGACATTCCTCTACTCCTTTTAGCAAAACCATCCCCAAAAGTGAAATAATTTGTGTTTGCAAGACTGTTTTTGCATTGCATGTTGCGATTTCAGAGTGTCATGTGACAGAAAAAGCCATACTAGGAGGATTGTCTTAGGCCATGTGTTATCTGTCTTTGACTTTTACCTCTCCACATTCTGATACTACACCTGCTGCCTTGGAAGGGGAGGCTATCAATAATTATGGAGATACATACAAATATACTCATCATTAGTTTTTCCTCATTTAAAAAATACTTTTATTGCAGCAGAGGAGGATTTTCCAGAAGCTGCTTAGCTGTGTTTTATTTTGGAGCTTTTAGTCATCTAGAGCTCCCTACAGCAGCAGTTTTGTATCTGAAGGGAGAAACAGGATGCATGTGGAGTGAATGATCCCTGGCTGCATCTCATCAGGCCTTTGCAACCTCTTTGGTGCTGGGGTGATGAGGAAGGCTGGGGACAATCCCTTCTCAAAGTAGGTGAAATTAAGCTCTGAGGCAGGCAGTGTTCTAGAGAGGAATTCCATATGCTTACAACTCTTCATTCCCCTTTAGGTAATGTGAAGTAAAAGGAAGCGTATTTGAATAAACTTTTTTTTTCCTGTTTGGATGCAGTATTCCATTTGAGGCAAAAAGACCCCACAAAACGCTTGATAAAAACGGATTTGGAGACAGTGAGTCATGGAAGACTTATTCCCGTGGGGTACTGCCTTGACACAAGATTTCTTGCAGGGAGACACATGGAGTTGTCATTAGTGTCGTGTACTAGCTTTAAGCCACCTTGGAGGGCTATTGCTGTCTAATTCTATATGCTGTTGGATTTTTCTTGCTGGATCCAAGGATAGAACAGCAGACTGTTTGCTCAGAAATAATGCTGGTAGAGAGAAGAAATGTTTCTACAGACATCTGCTCAAAGAAGCTTCTTGAGAAATAACCATGTAGGATTGGAGTGTTTGTTCAGCACCTTGCAGCAGAGGCAGTGGATGTAAATGAAGTTGAAGCAGATTATGAGCCAGAGCAGGCATCGCAGTGGTTGCTGTCTTTCGTATGTTCCTACTCTTCAATACAAGAACATGAAAAGAGACTTAGGATGAAGGCTGATACTTAAAAGTAGAGGTTTGTAGAAGGATCTGAAGAGCAGCACAGAGCCTTGTGTGTGCTTTGGGTACTAGTACGTTGTTGTCCAAAATGTTGATAGTTGAATTAAAGGACCAGGAGGGGATTCTTGTGAATCTTCTCTCATGCAGTTTCGATTCCTACTACTTTGAAACCTGCACCTGTAAGAGGGAGGGAGACATTTTGTACACCAGCATCCTGTTTGATAGATGCAGTTCAGGATCAACTAGCTTAATTTGGCCAACTGTGGAAAACTTTTAACTAATCAGATTTTTCACTTAGGCAAGAAGGAAGGGCAATAACCTTTTTCACTGAAAAATTGCCAAAGTACATCGCAAGATCTGTTGTTGTCCTTGAACATAATGTGTTTGAGATGCAGGAAATCACATTATAAAATCACCCTAATCTCCTGTTTCATTATTGGTGCTTATTTTCTTTTGGTGTGTGTACATGAACAAAATTTGTGCATTTGTACCTTAAAGCTGTTCACAGTATTCTGATTGCAGCTTTGTCTCCAGCAGAGGGGTGAATTTGTTTTCCTGGGCATGTGGGTGCAGATTGTGGAACAGGTGCTGGAAAACTGTCATCACTGTAGTGAGTTAGTCTTTGTCTTTATTGAACAGTAAATTGCATTGCCAGTCTAAGTGAAAATGATACCTGACCTGTAATCCGTGTTCCTCTAAGGCCAGGTACTTACAGTTTAAAGCAAAAATCAACTCAGGTAAGTGTTAAAATAGGTTTCGTTCTCAAATTTCTCATAAGTAGTTGTTCTGAGAGCTGAATAAACCTCCCCAAATATATGGATTATGGATATTAAATTTATGGATATAAAAATTTATACGTGTCATATTAATCTGTGATAATTAAATAAATGTCTCTCAAGGATATACTTTATGTCTTCAGATAGAGAGAGCTATGAATGTTCAAACATTGTTATTAATCAAACAGTCCAAAATTTGTTTTATGTTGAGATTTTTTCTTTATGTCACAAATTGAATTTTGATTGTATAGTGCCTAGAAGGTTTCAGTCTCAAATATTGTAAAGTCTGTAATTTTATTTACTTACTCTGATTGAGAAGGGAAATTACTGTTGTTGCAGTCTTGTCTAGCCTTTATCAAGGTTTGATAATGCTAGATTTGTTAGTATCACGCTAATTGAAGTGACAGTGGATTTTGGAACCCACTTTGTCATTCATATTTAGCATAATGTCCTCTTTATGTCCAGTTTCTTTTTTGTATCAGAACAGATGAAAACATAAAATTTCCTGTCTAAAGGCCACCACCCTTGCTAGAGTAGCAGCATCTAATGCCATTCTATTTATAGATGGAACTTGTTAAGTTTCCTCAGCAGGGACTTAAAGCTATGACCTCGTAGGCCAGAAACAGGAGAGCTACCTACTGAGCTACAAGGGCAATCTCTCAATTCTAAAGAATACATAGAAAATTTCTAATATACTGTACTGTGAGTCATAAAGTACTTGACCAGTAAACCCTCCCTCCCTTGAGAATAAAGACCAGGCAGGCTATCTTTACTGAGTTATTGCTATTATTTGACCTACGACTACTTTTATTATAGTTCTGTGTGTGTGATTTTGCAGTGTATAATTGCTCTTTAGGCAATGCAGATGAGTTATTTCCTCTGTAATACTTCAGTGAAATCGTCAGTGTGTGATAGAGTTGGGATGTTCAGGTGACTGTTTCTGAAATACATGTCTGCCTGTTTGAGTGGGTTTCTTTGCTGAGTTTTTAAAAATAGTGATAGTTTAATAATTTATGAATATTTTTTTATTTGCTGTTCCATGGATTCTCTTGAAAGCTTGAAGGGAAAAGTACTGCAGATGGATTTGTTTTTCTAATATGAAATGTATTTGCTTTTTTCCTTTGGTCAGAGGAAGACTACCTAAGAAAAGGTAAATAACAGTTCTTTGCAAAAAGATAAGCGGCTGAGTGTTTTCATTTTAATTAACTGCATGATTGTATCAAAAAGGTGAGTAGTCTGTAAACTGTGAATATTATAGCATCCCTTTCAGGAAGTTGCGTTTGAGAAAGTGTTTTGGGTGTTTTTTTTTTTCAATGCAGAATTTTAAGGAAAACTTTAAAATAGAGAGGTTCCTTGAAGCACTTATTTCTCAGTTGAGTTGTAGATGGCAATGCTTCCTAACACAGTGGAGGGCATAGGCTGCCCTGCGTTTGCAAACAGCTGTAGGAGTTCAGTGGTGGTGCTCAGGGCTGTTTATCACTGTCCCTCATTGTTCTGGAGTTGAATATGCAGGTGAGTCAATACCATTGAACTGAGGTGATAATTTCTGAGAATTATGTGACTTCAATATTAAAATAATATTAAGGAACTGTTTATGTATCTGCTATGTACTGAACAGTGGAGCAACTACTGCAAATGAAGACCAGGAGGAACCTGGCTTTGAGTTTCTTTGGCTGTAAGTTACTTATTCTAGACAAACTAAACAAGTATTCTGCATTAGTTAAGATACTCTGTTGAAGACTTAATTTATACCTCCTTTTTGTTCTGTGTCAAGCAGATTTGTCTGAGATCCTTGGGTTGTCAATTTAGAGTTCCTTTGTCTGCCTATGAGAGTTTAACAAACTGACAGAAAAACCTCTGGTTCAGTTTCCTTTCAGAATTGCTTTTTATTGGAGCAGTCTGGTTTCTGCAACAGCCAAAATGCCACTTCTGGAAAAATAGGTGTCCATCCCTTTCCAAGTCATACACTGTGCCAGGCTTGTACACTGGATGGGAGAGTCTTCTGCAAGCTGAAGCAGCTCTGTACTCCGACATCTTTCTCATGGACATGCTGCTACTTTCTTCTGTGCTGTTGGAACTGACTGTGAAACCATGTAGTAAAAGGGGGTTTAGGTCTTAAAAATAACCATATTCTTCTTGCTGTGTTATTTTAAAAATAGGTCATTTCTCTAATCAGATTTAATATGTCATACAGCAAAAGAGTCATGCTGTTGTAGCCAAAGGAGCATTAAGCTGAAATTGGTAAAATGAGCAATGTTTGTAAAAAGGCAACCATAGGAAGTATGCCAGTTGCATCCTGCCCTCCCCCTCCCCCTTTTTCTTTTTTCTTTCCTTCTAAGTTTACAAGACTTAGGGATGTTTTCTTTCAAACCTTGCATATTGTCCACTGGAGTCTGAAGAAATCTGACTTTCTTATGACTGTTATTTATGCTGAGATGTTATTGAGATGCAGGGTTTGGTTGCAGATGTGCCTTTGTGCTGTTGTAATGCTGAAGTATTGATGTGGAAATCTGCTGACTTCTTTCGGTGAGCCTTCAGCAAAGATAGTTAGTATGTTTTCAATATGCTTTCCAGACTTTCTCTTCTGTCCTGATGAAGTCCAGCTTCACTTTGGCTGAAGACGAAGTTTTGCTTTTCTACTTTGGTTTACAAGGAATTATGTATTAGTCAGTTATCAATGGCATCTCAGCAGAAATTCTTATGGCCTGGGTTTGGTTTCTTTTCTGTTTGGAAGTTGTCACTCTTGTATTTGCTCCACTCACTTTCTCCCAGCTGTTTTTTAGTGTATTTTAAGATGGTTTTTTATCCTGGTTTCTTCTGCGGAAAACTGAATTAGCAGTGGGCTGGATCTAAATGTTAGATGTTTATCAGTAGTAGTTGCAAGAGCTGCTTTGTAAACCATTGCTTTAGTTTTGATGCCAGGGGGTCTCTAGCCTCAAACAACACCCTGGAGCCTCCGTACCTGGAGGCAATTAATAGAATATCAAGCCAAACATTTCTTTTTGTGAAACACCTCAGAAATGCTACTTTGGGTTGTTGTTTTAGGTTTTGCACTAAAGTGAAACTTCTTCTGTTGTTGATAAAATAGCAAGAAGATTCTTCATAACCTCAGTGTTTGTCTTTGGATATGTAATTAAATTTCTGTGTATTCAAGTAATACATGATTAATTTATTTTCTTTTAAAGTTACTTTACAAAATCAAACAACATCCCTTCTTCTTTCTCTCAACCTTCCTCATTTCTCCCCTCCATCATACAGGTTTTTCTCCCTGTATGGATAGTGGAAGAAGCTTCTGTACCTCAAACTCACTTTACTAGTTAAACTTTTAAAATATGAGCATTGGTTTGCATTTCAGTACTAGCCTAGATAGCTGTTACAGAGATAACAGCTCCTTGACACTGCATGTTTTCATGCACCCAGCTTTGGTAATTTGATGTGAAAATTAATGTCTCAAAGCTAAATAGCACTAGGAATGGAAAGTCAAGTGTGTGACAGAGTTGCAAAAGGGAGGAAATGTAGAAATACAGGAATGTATGCTACCTGAGAGGGATTGCTTGCTTTCAGACAAAATGTGGAAAGAAGAGGGAATCCAAAAGTTAGGCAATATAAGGCTCTGAGTTGGGTTCTCTGAAGTGTCAAACAGGAGAAAAATTAATCCAGTGAACATCACCACAGAAATTGTGTGTGTGTGTAGTGTACATGATAAGAAGTATTGATGTCATCTTTTTAAATTGTTAGGGATGGATGGTGAAACTGCCATGCAGAGGAAAAAGTCTAATATGTTGTATGTGAGTTTAATCTATCCAAACCAGCGAACACTAAAATGTTTTAATCATAAGCAGATGATTATTTCATATTTTAATTACAGGGCAGTATATAATGATTGTTTCGGTGTTCTTACTGCATTTTTGTCTTCTCAACTTACCTTCCAGTTTTTAAAAAATGTAACAAAATCACTGAATACTTTCTAGGTTATTTTATTTTAGTTTTAGTTTTTTAATCTGAATTATCTCTGTTTTTATGGTGTCTCTTATTTTGCTTTGAAGTCCTTTGCATTTAAATGCAAATGTAAATGATGTTCCTCCATTCTGTGCAGCATAGCTGCTTTAATTTTTTTTTTAATAAGTGTGTGCATAAAGAAAACAAAACTGTTCATTAGACTGTGCAGTATTTAGAAACAAAAATGTTGTTTCTGTAGTGCCACTCTCGGCCCAAAACTAAGCAACAACTGAAATGCATCCCTTTCAATTGGTTTTGAGAATAGAAAATACACTTCCAGAAATGTCTTTCCAAGTGTACCACAATATTCAGGTATTGTTTGAGAGAGATATAAAAAAGACAGCAAGAAATTTTTTTTTTGTCTTAAACTGATTTTAATTTATATATCACAAGGTACTGTTTAAATATTGAGTACTTTATGCAATTATGAAATGTTGTGAATTTAGGCAGAGCTCAAATCAGTGGGATCCAGAATCTTACCTCAGTTTCTGCTTTTAGCAAAATAATGGATAATTTTCCCTGAGCCATAGTTCATCTTTGTGGTTACTATGTTGAGCTTTTATTTGTAGAGATTGTTTAGTCATTATGATAAAACATATAAAAATTTTGATAATGAAGAGTTAAAAAGCTCTTAGTCTTTTCTTTTTATCAGCCACCTGTTGCCTTAGATGCATAAGTATATGAATTTGAACAAAGTGCTCATCACTTGTCAACCATCAGTGGCAGCATAAAAATTACTTGTGGTGCTTGCTTTGCAAGAAGTTCTTTTGTGTTTGTGACATCAGCTTTGTTTTATACAATTAAAGTATTACACGCTAGAATAATCTAAATTGCAACCACTAAATGGTGATGTAGTTCTTTTTTCATAGAGCTGAATTTGTTTACTGGTTGTATGCAGCTATTGACTACTGTTTAACATGACATGTCCCTTTTGCCTAGAACAGTCTTTGGAAAAGGTGTTTTTTGTGGCCTGTTCTTGTCTCCCACCCCCTCCATCCCTCCTCCCTTCTCCATTATGGAGAGCTTTTCTCGTACTTTTTTTAACAAGTAGATAAAAATACATGTTAGGCTTCAGGGTTTTTTTTTTTTCCAACTAGCAAATTAATGGCACATGATGATATTGTAACAGAGAAAAAAACCTTGCAGTGAAGTGCTCTGGACTGCAGGAGATGTTTTGTTTAATATGAACACATTTTGATGTGAACAAAATAGTTTTTGTTTGCACGGTTTAAAATAAAACCCACAAGCAAACCATGTTTTTCTGATTCTGACCCTACTGTACTAATGACTGTACAGATACCTGCTGAACTGCTTTCTCTGTTGGAAATACCTAATCTGATCTTCTGTTCCTGTTATTGCTGTATTTTTCTTTTATTTACATGTCTTCCCATTTCAAAGTGAATGGGAAGAATTTGCATGTGACTTGGTTATGATTTCTTAAAGTTATTCTCCTTTTATTAAAACAGATATTCAGTGCTGTAGAAATTCATGGACAATCTGCTGTCCCCTTCTCAAGTTACACTGTATTGACTAAAATGCGATATTTGTGGAAAATTCTACCGAGTGGATGTAATTAATGCAGTTTTTTGTATGTTGGCTGAGTATGCAGTAGGCCTGTCTTGCTCCCCATAACCTTAGGAAAGGCATAACATCTCTTCAAAATTTCCATATACGTGAAGTCAGGTGAGGCATAGTTTGAGTTGAAGAAATGAGGCTGTAACTAAGCTACCTTACTGCTGGTTTTTGTGTTCAGTTGCTCTGTTTTTTGGAAGGAATACATGGCTACTGTGTAATTCCGTATTTGTGTGCAGGACTTACTGGGTCTACTGAATCTGTGATAAAATCTCTGTGACTGCATACTAGGGAGCATAAAAGGCTCCCTTCAGCAGTCACCCTTCCTCCTTGGGCCTGAAGCCTTGAGACAGAAACATAAATTCAACTTTCCTGTTCTTTCACACTGGTCTAGTAACTTGCCCTTCTGAGGAAAAATCCAAGTTAGAGATTTAGGTGGAAATAAGGTTAAAAGTAGCTTACAGTCAGATAATGACTGCAGCACTGTTCCAACAGTAATCCTGTGGGAATGGCATATGAAAAGAACATAAATGCAAGCTAAAGACCATGTATTAAAAATACAACTCTCATTTAGTTTCTTCCCATACAGTGGATTTGATAAGAATATTATTATTTTTAAACCGATAAACCATTAACAACATTCACTTTATTAAGACACTTCCATGTTATTATTCCAGCATAATTCTAAGCTGCTAACTGGGTGATTATTAATTCATGCTCTCATCCTTTCACATGTTTTCCTATTGTCATTTTTCCTAAAATGTGCATATGAGTAGGGAGAGGGAACAAAAGTGACCTTTTAAAGTACTTCTGTATTTTTTCCAAGGGTGAGTTCTATTTAGTCATACTGTGTGATTCAAATTCCATGAATTGCAGTCAAGTTCTGCTCAATGTGAATAAAGATGGCTTGGTCCGAACCTTAACTAATCAGTATATATTTGTAGAAAAGAAAAACAAACATCTTCCTCTCGTCTGTATTGATTACTTTTGCAGACTCATGTTAATGTGACTGTGCCATTTAGAGTGAATAATTTAGTGTATGACTTAATTGATCATTTGCAAATTTAGTTTTTGTGAGGAGATAGATTGTTTCCTTCTGGTTGATTTTTCCCACACTGAGATAAAATAACACTCATATGCTTGTTTAAATCGATTTTTTTCCCCCTCTCTGAATGGGTTTACTGTGGTTTTGATTATTAATGGATGCAGTTGCACTGTTAAATGAATAATTTGGGGCGGTGTCATTGTGTGTATATATTTTCCTTATGGAGGAGCATTACAGTGTCATTGTTGGCTTGCTTTAGGCTTTGTTGGAGCTGGGAAGTGCAGTGTGAATCGGCCTAGCAGAGTTAAGGTACTGCCAGCTCAATTGGCTACTCAGCTTTTCGGCTGTCTTGCTCACTTAACCTCAGCAGGGTTTCAGTTACTAAGAGAAGATAAAACCGTTCAGATTTAATAATTTGCTTTTAATGAAGCCCCCTATTTTTAAAAATAGTGTTAGATGTTACTAAATTTTCATTTTCCTCCTATATGGTTAGTTCAATGTTGCCATGCTAAGGTATTTTGGCTACCTCATTTGAGCACTGTTGTTGAATAATACGATAGACTAGACACTTCTAAAGGTAAATACATCGTAATTCTGACTCTACTAACCAGCCATTTTGGGCAAGACTTTTGCAGATTTTCCTAGTCTTGCTGTAGATGGAAACGTGCAACTTGCTGGTCAGTGAATTAGGGAAGCAGCTGAGTCCAGGGGATTGGTGTATCTGAGGGGTGTGTGGATGTGTCCAGTGTGCTTCCCACACTGGATGTGTCTGAATTCCCTGAGCAGGGGGATGAGCTGATGGCTACAGGCTCTTCCTTCCTGTGTGCCCCATGCTTAGCCCTGGCTGTACAGGCTGGGTGACTTCCATGTTTTCAGCTGTCCTCGTGTTATGAACACATAGGGCCATATTTGGGAGTGGGAACATGGGATTCTCAGGAAGAGTGGTGCTGGGAAGCCCTGCCTGGAAGGTGCCCTCAGCTGCTTCTCTATGGGCAGTTTCCAGCTTGTGTGTTGCAATCATGCAAGTAGTCCCTTCATCTGGTTCCCATAAGCAATATCCAAATTCCCTCCCTGCTGGAGAGAAATGCTGCTTTTGTCGGCTAAAAACATCAAGTTAAACTTTTCTCTCATCTGTTTTTTTCCAGAATGTCTCTGCACGTTGTTTGCTGATTTGAGGTTTTCCCCCCCCTTTCCCACTTTTGTTTTCTTGCTGTGTAACAGCAGGGTGATGTTGGTTAACAGGATTTTGTACATCAGTGGTGCTGTTTACTAGAATGTTGTTAATTTACTGTATTTGAGCACTGAAAATATGAGAAACAAGAATTTGTTCACAGTCTCAAAGAACTAAAAGCTTTTTGTCTGGAAAGATATCTTTGGGACCAATGATGCTATAGGAAAATTGTTTTGAGTTGAAAAGTTAAATTTGCTGAAATTTAATAAGTTAGTACAAGGCAATTTCAAATCTCACCCATAAAATCACTGTCAAGTTACTTTCTTTTTCTGTTTTAAACTTTGCCTTGGAAAACAAATAAGGTTTTTTGTTTCAGAACATGTGTAATTATGTGGAAGTGAATTTATTCTATATTATACAAGCACTGTGTAGAAATACTTCTGTGTAACTAGGCTGAAATAGTCAACAATTTTGAGAAGAAAGAACCTTTTGGAATTTTTTGGTAAGGGAGAATACTACTTGAATTTAAATGCAGTTTGAATTTTTGATGCAGTTTGAATTCATAAATCAGTATCATATGCCATCAGTTTTCATGTTTTGCTGGGAGTGAGTGGACAGGTAAGCTGTGCTTGGGGCTGACAGTGTGGGGGAGCAGCGCAGATGGAGCTGTGTCCTAGAGCAGGGCTGTGTTCCTATGGAATGCAGACAGGGTCTAACTGCCTCTCCTAGAGGGAGGGATATTGTAATATTATCAGCAGTGTTGTATTAAAAATTGAAAACAAGTAACTGAAAGCACATTGTAAAGAAACAGATGATTTAAATGATTCGGAGAACATTTCTAGTGTAATCAGCAAACCACAGAGGAATTTGCTTGTGTTCAGAGTTCTGATTTTTCAGCAAAATGGAAAGTCTAGTCAAGAGTAATCATCTTCTGTTCACTTAACATGGTTTTTTCTTATCTGCCTACCAATTTATTTAAAGAAAAATATGTGTATATACTATTAAATAAATTTCAGAAACTTAACAGCTTTATAGCTTTTTGGAAGCTTCAGTCTTCTGCAGTGGCATCTCATAAGATGTAGAAAATTTTTATAGGTACAAGTTGTTTGAAAAATAAGCATCTGGTTAACGTTGGCTAGCTGAAAAACAAAATGTATCCTGTTTTCACAGCATTGCAACAACTGTGCTTTCTTCAAACTTTTCTTTTTTTCTTTTTTTTTTTTTTTGTACCAGAAAAATCTCTTGTTGATTTCTTGTGAGTTTCTTCTAAACTTTCTGAAGTTCAGGCATGATATTTTCAAAAGATCTGAAATATGGTTTTCATGCCCTATCAGAAGGAAATAGTAACGCTTTCATTCTGTGTTATGTGATGGAGTTGGATTTTTATTTTAATCCCTGATCTAATCTAGGTTAGAACATTGCATCACATAAAAAGTGCATACACTATTCTGTATCAAGACTGTTATAAAAAGAGAAAAATTCAACAGTACACTGTATTTTCATAACAAACTCGTGGAATCATAAGGTTACTTTAAAATAGGATGTAACTCTTAAGCAATCTTGTTTTCTGTCAGATTCTCCTTGAACTAGCAGAAGTGTGAAGTCTACTAGAACAGTTCTGGCCTCTGGCTTGCTGCTGTCAGCTCTGTCCTGTGGGCAAAGGCTGTAAGTTGAGTGAAACTGCATGAAGGGATGGTGGTACCTGACTTGCTGGTCCAGGGGCATCTGTGGCATTAGAGGCATCGATGTAAATCTTGGAATATTGCATATGCCTTTTGCATATCCTTTGAAATTGGGGAGTTTTGTCATCTTTCATGTATTGTGAAAAAGTTTTAAGTATTGTGGCTCAACATCTTCTGGGAATCTACTAGTTTTAGGAACCTTAAAATAATTCTCTTTTTTTATAATAATGATAGCCTCTTGAGGATAGACACGGTCCAAGACAAATGCTGCATAATAGCTTTTGTGGAAAAATTGCAAGGAACCTTCCTACAATAATTGGATGAAAGATTTTTAAAGATTTAAGGGCATCTGATGGACAAGGACTTGCTTCAGAGACTTCAAAAATTGACAGAAGCAAGATGGCCAGTAGGATCCTTTTTTGAAGAGTTTCTTTGAGTGTTTTGAGATGAACATAATTGTCATTCTGTCTAAAAATGATTTTTAGGTTTATTTTATCAAGAAAATAAAACTAGAGTCAAACCAAACCTTGAACAAAGAATATTTTGTTCTGGAGTTAGCAGTCAGCATTGTCTATTTCAGTGTTTTCTGAAAGTGTCTCGCTGCCCATGAGTTTTACAGTTTGTCACAACCTATTGAAAAAGTTGTGGTAGCAGTGATGTTTAAAAAGGCAGGACTCAAGTGAAGGATAATAACATTAGTATTTATTTTTGTTTCTGGAATGTTTGAATTTGAAATACTTCTTTTATCAGAAAGGAAATGTTTTAAGATATGTTTCCTCATGCTAAAAGGCAATTTGAGGTGGCCTGCTTGATACAGGCTTTCTTTGCTGTCTGATACAAATGTTCGTACTGACATTCATGTGTAGAGGATTTGAGTGTACCTTTATACAAGCACATCTCTTGGGCTTCAAAATTTAAAGAAACCCTGCAAGGGTGTGCATAGAATTGCCAGCTTAGGAAACTTGACTAGGAAACTAATACTGCTGAGAAAGGCAATCTGCCATCAGTTTGGTATTGGTCACATTTTTGCCTATGCACTGCCCTGTGCCTGTATGCGAGCACAAAATTAGCTGTGGTTGTGTGCCAGACTTTATGGAAGGCCTGATCTTGTTTGCTACTAACCAGCTCCTGTTGTAGCTGTAATCCTTGTGTTTGCCCATCTAGTCATCATGAAACTGCTAAAAGATAATACACCTGCATATGCACTGTGTTTGAAAAGCTTAGAAAACATGGCAGGAGTCTCAAAACAATTCTGTTAAGCGATAACAATATATTAGAACAGATAAGTATATATGGAAAGTGGTGAGTAGTGGTGAGATACAAATAATGAGGAAAAAATATCAGAGTATATTTTCTTATCAAAGTGTTGATCTCCACAGAGACACAGAGGGATATAAAATATGATGTAGAAGGTGGGTTTAAAAATAGCGTGTAGAGGTAAAATATTGACACTGTTTTAAAGTGGTAATATAATAGCAAAGCAGAAAATAACTATCTAACAAAGTCTGCTGCTGTACTGGCATTGCAAACCAGTGTGCTCAGAAGAGCACAGAGGCTGTCTGGCAGCCATCCCCTACCTCCAGCCCACCGTGCCTGTCACTGTCACAGCCTGAGTTAGCCTTGCTGCTTGTCCCTAGCTTCTGTTCAGGTGCTGTGGTGATGCAAAAATACTTCCTATAGCCATGAAAATAGCGAGCCTGTATTATTTCTTCAACTCTGCGCGAATAAGGATATTGTAGAGGTTGGACATGTTTGTGGATGGTGAGCTGTCCTGAGGGACACAATGGTTTATGTGAATAGTCTTTGCCCTACATGAACCATGTACTACAAGGGTAGTCCCTAAATGGCTTACCTAATCATGCATAACCTGAACTGACATTTTTAATTAATGACTTAAACATAGTTTAACTTCAAATTTCTAAGTTGAAGTTTTCAGTGTTTTAAACAAAAAGATTCATAAGAAACTCTTCCTCATGCTATGGTTTTTTACATAATCTTTGTCTTTTTCTAGCATTAAGAAAAGTGTTTCTGTAATGTTAATTAGCTAGTAACTGCTGTTTTCAGTGTGCTTTAATTACTGTATGTTGCTTGATTATATGTTATGAAATAAACTTAAGGTTATTCTAGATTGTTAAACGGTGAGCTAATATATAACTACTGTGCTTAAGATGAGGTTTTTCAGATATGGTGGGGGTAATATTGGGAAGAGGAAAAGCTGGAAGTGCAGCTCTCATTCTTAGAGGCGTATGAAAACAACCTTAAGAATTGCCTCCTAAAATTAATATTTATGAGCAATATCTGGTAAAATACCACGAAAATGCATTAAAATGTGTGCATAATCATAGAATAGATTGTAAAGATGCAACTCTAAGATGATTTGTGTGTATCAGTAACTAATAGGCATCCTTTGCTGACAGTGTAATTGTACAATGCAAGATACTTCTAATTTACTGTTACTAAAGAATTTTTAAAAAATGCTCCCGTTCAAATTACATTTAGCAGTAGCTGCATTGCAAAATTACATGTATGTAGTTCTGTCTACATGTGTGGGCTTTGTTGCAGGGACATTTCTACTTTTTAATTAGCAAGATGTTTAATTAACTTGGTCATCATGGAAGTTTTATTTTCAATTTCAGCTGGACCAAATGCTAAATGAAAGGTTGTACGTGTGGTTATGTTACATTTGGTAAACAGACAAAAAGAAGTAAATTAAGTGTTATAGATGACTTAAAACATCTGATAGCAAAGATATTTGATTGCCTTAGATATTGAAATAAAAAATTGAAAATTTTCTTAAACTGTAAGTATTGTAAAATGTATCCTGTAACTGCTTTGTCTCTTTAAAAAGATATTTGCAACAATAACTGATCTAACATTGGAAACCACTAAGAATTTTAATATTGTTCATATGTAATTGCTGTAATCTCTGGTCTTTGCAGGAGATGGTACTTAGCATACTCAAGGTTTTTTCCCCATGGTGTTGCTTTCTCAGATTGCTAGGGTAAAGTCTGTGCTTATTTCAGTCGATGGTACATGGAAATAAACAGTTTACTTTTTTAGTTGATGCATAACATTTTTATTTGCTTTATCTTAAATTCTAGCTTCATCCTTAGTTAAAATTTGTGGTTATGGTCACATACTTTCCCTCAGATCTTCGAGTAGTGCAATATAAGCAGCTGTGTAGCTCTGAACATGAGCTACTTTGCAAACAGTGAAAAATACATGAAGATAAATCCTGTATTGTGCCAATTTATTCCCCCAAAGATTTTCATCATCATTCCTTTTACAGTACTTTTTCAAAATTACTTCACCAATGTATTAACTGTCAGTAAACTGGCACTCAATAAATCATATACTCAAGATCTTGTAGTTTTATGGGTTATTTTAGTAAGTTTCTAATTTTTAAAGAGTTTTTCTTTGAAGTAGTGTGAGAGTATGGCTCAGCAGTGCTGATACCTAGGAGAATAAGGTCAGCAGAGGGGGAGGGGTTGTCCTTTTCTCTGTAGGCTAATAAAATGTGGCATTTTAAGTGCTGCTGAGAGCGTCTCAATTGTGGCCACTCTCAGTTAAGCAACTACTTAGGGATGCTGAATATGCTTTTTTTTCATTCAAAGAAAGTAAAACAATTAAGTGTTCCTTCCTCTATGAATGTTATAAAATAAAACATATATGTTTATTTCCCTTATTTCACTATTCTTAGTGGGTACTGGGGCTTGGGTGTAGATGGGGGCCTTCTCTTATCCCTTTTAAGTTTGATGCATTTTACAGCAGTTGTTAGGTATCAGCATCTCACTGTCAAGTCACTAAATGGTGATTCTTTAATTTTTTTAAAAAAAAGTAAACTTACTGCTCATTCTGTTAGTGGCCTTTTGACATATGGAAAGTTTGAAGTCTTCTGGATTCTTTAGTTACCAGATAACAATATTAATAACACAGTAGTGTATAGTGTATTGGTGACATTTTAAAACACTTGAATTTAGCTTGTATTTAAAGTTGATAAATATGAATGAATCAGCCTGGCTTTTAGGTGAAAATATTTTCAAATTTAAAGCTCTTGTGCCCTGAAGGGATTATTTCAGTGATTGACTGAAACATTTAGGAGAAAAGAAATATTTCTTTAACTCCAAACAGAGGGAATTGAGCTGTGAATTGGGAACAGAAAAAAAGATAAAAAATCCCCAACTTTAAACATCCCTCTGATTATGATTATCATGCAACTGAGCTTTGCTTCAAGATTTTAGCCAATTCATAATTTAATGGGCATTTATTTTCTGAGTTGTAAGTGATTTGTATTTCTTAGAAGATGCCTATAAATGAACTGGATCTATCAATAAGTAACTCATTTGCAGCATTATTGTACTCAATCGTGAGAAGTTTAATTGCAGTTTGCTTCTATCA
Source organism: Catharus ustulatus (assembly GCF_009819885.2). Taxonomy (NCBI): domain Eukaryota; kingdom Metazoa; phylum Chordata; class Aves; order Passeriformes; family Turdidae; genus Catharus; species Catharus ustulatus. Next base: position 17,285,052 of record NC_046227.1, read on the forward strand.
TTTTTCTTGACAGCTGTTGAAAAAAATAATGTGGTAGATTTGGATTTATACTGACTTTCAAGGAGGAGATATTTGTTCAAAAGCAGTCAGAGAGTGCAAAGATCCATGCCAATATTCAGAATTCGTATTTCCCTTGAATGGAAGGTTGTGATAAAATGGTACATGGTGTGTTTTCATTGCCTGTTGAAAGACTTTCATGCAGTTAAAATAAGCATTTTGATGGTGGTTGAATTAAGAGTTTTTGTCAGTCTCTTCTCATCATGGATGATTAGACTAAAACGTCTGCTTGTCTTGACTTGAGATCACCACAGCTTCAGATAACATGCTTTGTGATTGAAGGTCGAAATATTTTGAATTCTAATAGGCTGCCAGATGAATTGCTTGAAATAGACTGTAAAATTTCAAGGCTTCCTTTTCCATCTGCTGTGAAAAGAACCATTGGGAATGGTTGAGCTTGATGATCATAGAATTACGGGATGGTGATTCTAAAACCCTCAAAGGGAAGTTGCTATGGAGATCTAGTTCCAAACTGTGAAATGATTCACCTCTGAAAGGCTTCAGGGTCTGAGAAGCTGAACACATCATTGTTCAGGTGGTCATTGGTTAGGAAATTGCTGGTGCCTGTGTAATCAGCACTCCTGTGGTAGTTAACGATCTAAAAAGGTTTGTTCTGAATGATGTGGGACAACAGCAATGTGCATAAGATGGCTTCTCTCAATCATAGTTTGCTCAGCCTGGTGCTTGTAAAAATACAGTGAGCTAAATGGCAGGGAGACAAACTGCTTCATTGAGGAGGTCTTTTAAAAACAAAATTCTTTTCTGTGATGGATTTGACATCTAAAGTAAAAGAAGAACAACTGTTTCAGCTTAAAAAGCTGTGGTTAGATGTTGCAAAAGTATCATATTTATATATTTATTTTGCTAGGCGCAGAACAGCAGGGCTGCATATTTGTATTTGCTTGCAGGCTAAAGGAGTAATACTGTTGGAAATAAAGGCTTCTACCCAGTCCCAGCTCAGGAACATAATGAGGTAACCTTGATGTATTTGTATTACTCCTCTGCCATTCCCCCTCCCCAATATTAGGGCCTACAAGGCACTCTGCTCTGGCAGGTGTGGAAAAAACACCCTGCATATCCTGGCTTTGGGCTATGTTTTCTTTCTTAGTTTCTAATTTATTTGTGTGTTTCTAGGATAGGAAAAGGGAATAACCAGCCAGTGTTTGCATACATGCGTAAAACAATGTATTTTGTCAACTGTTACTAAAATTTGCCAGCAGATTCTTAGATTACTTGAAAACTCCAACATACATGCAGGTATTTAATGTACTTTTTCAAGGAAGTCAGAAGTCATTTGCACAGTAAACAAGTAGTTAGTGACTATACCTGTCTACCCAATTCAACATGAACATTTTCTTGATGTTCAAGAAGTCTGAGTTACTATTCCTTGCATACTCAGTATCACCCTTTCAGAATCTCTTAACACAATCTCTTAATGGTTTCTAGTAAAGAAGACGCCAGTGGCTACTAGATGGTGCCAGATAGTTACAGAACACGATTGATATGTTCCACAATATAGTTGCCATTTAAGTAAAATGTTGCTAGAAAAAAAGTGAATGTCTGAGGGCTAGGGCTTACTTTACTGAAATAATGTACAAAATGTGTTCTTTACTTTCCACATGATGGGCCAGGCAGTCCATAGCAAGCAAGTTATTAATTTTGGTTGGGTTTTTAAAATCATTATAAAGGAAGAGACTTAATATCCAAAATAATATCTTAGTGTCAAGTTTTTTGAGCTCAACTGTTGCATGATGATTTGAATATTGAACAGGTAATGCAAACCCTCTTTATCAAATTTAGCATCTCAGATAAGATACAAATTGTATATCACCTTGTGTTTTCAGTATTTCAGATTCTGTTGTAAAAAGATCATTTGATATTTCTTGTAATTGCAAGCCTGTATGTGAGGTCTTAAGAACACTGATCTCTTAATTTGTAGAAAAGTAAACATATGAAAATAGTATGTGAAAAAAAATCTCTTAATGATGCAACTAAAGCTAATGATACATTTTTAAAATTATTGTTACTGATTTTATTACTAGAAACCCATAGGCAGCACTTTTCTGAAACTGGAATTTATTTGCAAAGGATAGATCTGGTTTAGTAGTATTGCTTCCTTTGCATTAAATTTGTTTTACATTACAAATGGGACTCAGCTTGTCCAGAGGGAAGTCTTCATGGTGAGGCACGTTGTTGTAAGGTAAATTTACTGAGAAGCATTTTGCTTTTGTTTTTAAAGCTATTTTATTCCCTCAGCAACACTGCACTTCATTACTAACTTAGGGCATGTGCATACCTAATGGCACTGGTAAAAAAATGTTTGCTGATCTAAGTCTTTATCAACTCTCATTTTTGTTATAAGTCAGCTGTCATCCCTGATGTATGTTTATTCCTCCACACCTCCGTTGTGCAACAAAATAGATCCTCAAAGGAAGAAACATTGTGATAATGGAGAATAAGGTTGTTTGTTAACATGTGATGGACTGAGTATACAACTCCTTATAAGTACTCTTCTAAATACTCTTCTTATTCTTCCAGTAAACGACTGCTCTGTAAACGCTGCTTTCTTTTCCCTCCCCAGTCAAATTCTGTAGTCCGTTTTTATAGAATTTTCATAAGGCACCTTTTTGCAAGGAATTTTGACAGTTTTGGAGGGCTGTTGTTTTATCATAACAAAAATGTCATTTTAACTTTAGGAATATTTGGAATCTTCTTGGATAACTAATTTCTTGTAGCTGAAAACTTCTTACTGAGTTGTTTCTTTTTAAATTATGTATATGTCTTTAGTTATTGTTTTAAATACTTTTGTAGAGAAGTTGGTGTATTGAAGCGATTTTATGCTCTCTGTTGTGGGTTTCAGGAGGGTTGTAGTTTTGCAATCTGTGCTGAATTTTTAATTCTGTGTACATTATTTCGCAAAGTCCAGTAACCTTCCAGGTTGTTGAAGAATGTGGGACAGAGAGCTGAGCTAACTCTGCACAGGAGTCAGAGTTTAGTGGCTTGGACTTTGTTGTAGCATTAGAAATTCAGAGTGTTTCAGTAGGAGTACAGTCATGGTAACTGCTAAGTAATGCTATTCCAGACCAAATAAAAACTTCAGAGCTCAAGTGGATTTTTTATGCTACAGCATCTTTGACATAATCAATCTGTGACCCTGATAAATAGTCCATGAATACTTAAGAGGTTTCCTATATATCTGGTCATTCAAGGCCAGGTAGAACTGCCCTGTGGGTTTATGCTAATGGCTGCAAGTTGCTATTCATGATCTCTGTAGATACATTGTCTTACAAACATAGTTATTGCTAGCAATTATATTTTGTTATGGTGACCCTCAGAGCTTCAAGATAAGACTGGCACCATAGTGCTTGACGCTGACTATTCCTAAAGAGAAGACCAGGATGACTGACCTTCAGAAAAAAGGGGTAAAATGCAGCATGGAGATACAGGGTGTTTCTGGAAGTAGTGTGAATGCAGTTACACATATAGGCATATTTCTACTTTCTAAATGGTTTCTGCTTAGGAGCCATGTTTTTGTACAGAGTAGATTCCATCAGATTGCAAATATATGAATTTCAGTGAACTTTTGAGTAGGAAAATTGTCTGGATATGTGGTATACAGAGGCATGTTAGAAGTTATCTACTGGTGTTTGTGGCCAGACCTTCCTGCGTGTGCCATATGCTTTATGCAGGCAGTGCTGCTGCTGAACACCCACCAGGGAGGAGAGTTATGTGGAGAATCCCCCTTGTTTCTATTTGCTTCTCTTTTCATGACTTAAACTCACAAAGGAAAGGTTTTGGTCATTAGACCGGAAAGTAACATAAAATAGAACGGGACTGAGCTCAGGGTGACAGGAGCACTTGCAAGAAGCAGGCATATGCATCCTTCAGGTATTTAGGCTTTTGATCAGGCTAAGTTCCTAATTTACCTCTTCTTTCAGTTAACACAATTGTGGCTTGTAAAAATCTGAACAGAGAGACCAGTTTTTCTTAGGGAATTTTAAAAAATCTATGTCGCATGCCAGCCATTTCAAAAATTTTTCCAGTGAGTGCTGCCCTTCCCGAGCTGTCTTCTGGTAGTGAATCTGTGTGAATTACCCAGGTAATGTGTGCTGCAAGAAAGGAAATTAAATAGTGTGTCCTAATTGTGTCCGGACTATTTGGTTGGCAGTGCAGTGATAGAATTTAAAATGCAAAATCAAGGGCAGTCAGAGCAAGCCCTTGGCAAACGGAGGGACAAAGGGCTCAAAAATTTATTACTTCAGCTGTCAAATAATGTCCTCTACCCAGTATGACCAACTTGATAGCAAATCTCAGCAGGTAGAAGGTTTTGCCTGTGGAGTGATGACTACAGCACAGTGGTGCCAGGATGAAAGAGTAGGGGCAAGTAAACACATTTTACATCTGAAATAAGTCACTAATATTTGTCAGACACACTTAAGAGTGGGAGCTCTGGAGCAAGATTTTACAGATAAGCTCATTGGAGTTACTGTCTTGGTAACAACTTTTCTCTGATAAAACTGCTTCCATCAGGAACTGGATTGTGGTTGCTTCTGCCATCTCTCACGTCCTGAAGTGAAAGGATTTGCCTCAGTGTTTCCCCAGGAGATCATAATTTTTATCTCTGACCTTGTGCAGTACTGGCTTGGCGAGTACTTTTATGCAAATGTAAATTCTTTGTATGCTTAAGAAGTTGATACTACAGTCATTTAGAATCCTGTATTGCTTCTCCATGCTCTCATTGTGTGTCTGCTGGTGCAGAAATAGACGTGCCCTTTTTTCTGAAATACTCCCAATAGATTTGATATTGAAAGGGCTGCCATTCAGCTGCTATTTCAGACTTTTGGGGAGGGTTTGCACTCTCCTGACTGGTGTGGTATTAGGGCTCAGCAGGGTAAATGTAGCTGCTTATCTTTTATATAGGTAAGTAATGAATTAAGTCCTAATACTACACCAGTCAAGAAGCCCAAAGCAGCTGCTTTAACCATCCTGTGTCTGTATAGCCATATGGTACACATAAACTGTAATGTTGTGTTCAAAGTCGTTAATGCTGCACCTAGTATTCTGAACTGTTTTTTTGTTGCTAAAAATCAACTAAACTTGAGAATAAAAACAAGTGTTTTAAATGGAAATTAAACCTTTTCTTATATTTTTACGATGCAGGTAAAACAAAATAATTATTGCCAGAGTCACTGCTTGCATTTAAAATAAATTTATACATATTATTTTAAAAAAATCTAGTTAACTTTAAAATATGTAAGTTTTCTTGTCATTTAGGGTTCTGTGAAGCTGATCATCAAGAGGGTTGCAAATCATTGGCGGTTTCTATTTTCAGAGTTCCACATCCCAGAGTAATTTGCTTTAATTTCACCCAATTTAACCTATGCTTCACACCATCACCATTCAGCTTTAATAGCTATGTTCTATGCATAAGAAAAGCAGATAAATGTCCACAATTAGACTGCGAGTGATTACAACTAGTTAGGGCTTTATGAAGACAAAACTTAAGGGGCTGTAGCACAAAACAAAGCCACAAAAGATGTCTGAAAAAATTCTTTCTTCAGAAGTCAAGGTTTACTACAGCGTTTTATTTAATGTTTTTTTGTACTTGATTTTGCTTATGTTGAAGATGTAGGCAGGTGCATCTTCTTCAACTGAAAATTACTCTGCTTAAAGAATATTAGGTTTGTGTTACAGGTGATTAATTTCACTTGAAATTAACTTGCAGAGGAAAACATGCTAACCCTACTTACTTTTGGTTTTTTGTTAACATTTGTTTAAGAAGCTGTAAAATATTGATTCTGATGTATTATTTTGTTCTTCTAATCCTAAATATGCATAGTAAAATGCACTATCATCAAAGTTTAGTACATTCTGTAATGTTAAATATACCTGTACCTCGGTCAGAAATAGCAGTATCTTTTACTGTTTAAATCTTTGTAATGTTGATGATAGCATGTCAAACCAGTCTAAGTATAGATATTATTTGTAATTTAATTTTTTTGACACTTCTCATCATAGCTCCAAGAAACACCCTACCTCTAGCTCCCACTCAAGTTACTTTATTTTAGTTTGTTTTGTTCTCTCCCCCATTCCCACCAGTAAGTGGCCAGAGAGACATTATTGCTCATTTATTTCAGGGCTTATAACAGGGTGTGTGTGTATGGTGATGTGACGTGCTTGTCTGTGCTGAGCAGCTCTTTTTGATAGCAGTCATTGAACATATGTGGGAGAGGAAGTGCAAGTACCAATTATTCTCTAGGTCTGGTTTGTGATGGTGTTATTAAACATTCCCTTATAGTTTATTGACAGAAAATGCTGGTCATTACCCTAAATACCAATGGGAATTTCAGCTTGTGATGCAGTTCAGATTCTGATCAAACTGTAAATATCTCCCTTAATTGCAGTATAACATGTACCAATACACTGCTTACCTTTTATAAATGACTGCAAGATGCCAGAATGGCATTATGTAAAGCTTAGCATTAGCCAAATATTTGGTTACATTTTACTTTAAGGGTAAGGATAATTAGAGAAATTAAACGACTGGTATATAAAAGATAAATTAATCTTGTAGATAATAATTAATTTCCATAATTGCAATTAGCAGCAGAATAAGATAAGTTTAGAAAGTAGTATTTTGATTTGGATTTTAGCATCTCAGCGACAGCTTGGAGCAGCTAGAAACAATAAGGTTTAGGCTATAGGCAGCTTCTTCGTTTTTATGTCGAACTAGTTTTATATGCCATATCATAAAACTTTCAGTCCAATCAGCAACTACATTTAAATACTGCAAATTGTGGCAGCAAAACAATAATTCTGCTGATTAGCCCCTTTCCATTTCTTGTAAGTGAACTGTTTATGCTGTTGAGTACCTTTTGAAAAAAGAAAAAGCCAAAACAGCCTTGATTAGTCAAGGAGTAATTGGATGACTTGATTTTAGCAAGAGAATGAATTGGTTGATGATAGCCTGTAACTAAGTGTAGTGGTTCTGTTCAGATGAATACATAACATACAGTCATCAGATCTTGACAGGTATAACATAAGCAATGCAAAAATTTCTGGAGGCTGAGAGGTAAATTTTGTCAAAGGAATTTTGAAGCTGATTTTTGAAAGAAATAGGAAGAAATGTGCATGCCATTAGATGATACCGTTTAAAAGTGACATTCGTTACGGCTGTCCTGTATACATATTTATGTGCTCTTATTTTTGCTTGTCAAGAACAAATCTAGACTGTGTGTCCTGGCTGCCATCAAGACCTTACAAACTGACTTTTTTCCTGCACTTCCACAGGAAAAAAACAGTCAAGTTGCATATCTTCTCCATCCATTTGTTCTGTTTTCTGGGGTTGTTTAAGCCAATGATATGAAAGAAATATTGTATCTTTATTGACATTTAAAAAATTATTTTTGGTCCACCACACTTGGACTTAAATATCCTAGATAAAGTGCTTAGCTAAAGATAAACCCTTCCCCAAAACTGAAGAATATTTCAAGTTCAAACCTAAGGGCAACAGAAGAGGGAGCTGGGTGTGGCAGTGATAATTTCCAAGCTCCTTACTTCTATTAAGGAGCTTATATCATTATTTTGGGGCTGTTAGCTGGCAAAAATGAATCTTGCTCCTGTATTATGCTTTACCATTTTCCTGTCTAAATACTTGTCTTAATAGCAGTACCTCAATACTGCTAAAACATTATGGGAATTTTCCACGGCAGATTACTCGCAGTGAACCTGATGTTTGTAACTCTGTAATCTTTGTTCTTGTACACTGAAGGAAGTGATAGGGAATTTTAAAGGTATAGTGCAAATCCATCAGGATGTTATGGGAGGTTATTTGAGAAAAGACTTATATGTATAGGATACTTTAAAAACATGGGTTCTGTCCAACTTCCTTTTGACAAACTTCTGTTAAAATTATGGTTTACCTCTGCTGGTATACGTGAGAGAGATGCCAGAGAAGTTACAATGATTTTTGAAAATTATGAAATTACTGATTAGAGTTCCCAGTTGACCTTCCTGTTACTGCTGAATGATTAGCTTAGCTGTTGACAAACACATGCTTCCTTGTGGAGGTTCTTGAGTAAGGCTATTTTATGTGTGTTTTTCCCCATGTGGTAGATTGGTTCCTTTCTCTTACGGCAATATGCCATGGGTTCCTGTAGCACAAAGAGGGCAGCTTTGGAGCCCAAGGAAGCAGACGGAAGGTGGTGTGGTTTGGGGGTAATGTTTGAGATATGCTGAAGCCTTACGTTTTAAAAGCAAATGCATTGGTGAAGGCATGAGAAGTACAATGGATTTTCATTATATTCTTGGGGGAAGGACATTGTCCATATTGTCATACAGGTCCTGAGAACACAGTGGTGTGGCTAGTTTTGGAGATATTAATTGTAAATATACTTTTAAATTAATATTATTTTAAAATAAATGAAGTAGTTAGATCAATTTTTTTGTTTGTTGCAATTCCAAAATATCACAACAGCTTTTTTTTAAAGATGAATTTTTTAGCACAGTCTTGAAAAAAATGATTTCTTAATGAAAACTTCGAATGCTAGACCACAGAGCTTGGCTGCCAGTAGCCTTGCAGGTGTGAGTGTACTGCAGAGCATATTGTGTGAACAAGTTGCTAACCTTGTAAACGTCCCTCCTGTTTACAAAAATGGAGGCCTCATTATGTCAATAAGAAAACAGACACGGTTTGTTTGAGGTTCACCAAATCTAAACTCACCTCATTGTCAATAGGGCCTTTACCTCTGAGACGTAGCCATGTTTGCAGTCTCTGGTGTTTTACAGCTCTCCCATACGAGTCCTTTGCTTCCTCACCCGGATGCCCTGTCAGTATAATTTTGGGGAACCTTTGCTCCCTCATTTTTCTACCAAGCTCTCCCAAACTATAATCAGCTTGAGATCAAAATAAGACTACAAGATGTCTGTTATTCCTTCTCCCCATTATTTTCTCATAGATTCTGTTGTAATGAGAGAGCAGTATCAGACAAGGTAATCTGAGGATTTCTTTGGCAGTGTTTTTCATTTTTCTTCTTCGGTGTCCATGAACTAACTGATATTGGGTTTTTTTGCCTGATACCCAAGTCTTACCTGTTCCTTCAGAAAATCAAGATTCTCATTTGTTTACTGTCATCTTGTGTCTCAAGACCCACTCCCATTTTCCCTGCTTCTTTCAATTCAGCAATTTTTAGTTTAATCAGAATGCTTTTCTACATAGTGCACGATATTAGCTACATTGTGTTCATTGTACAACTATTGCATTATCTTTAATTGGACAGTGATGGCATATACCACAAGTGTTCATTCCTTGGGAAGAGTCAAACAACCCAGTGAGGAGGAAAGAAGGCTAAATTTGTTGCCTCTAGTGGGAAATCATCAGCTCAGTAAGAGGGGCTTCTTATCCAAGCAAGCAGCAGCCTGTGCCAGGCACAGATCTCTTATCAGGTTGCCTGAAAGAGCTGCAGGATGGCTGCTGACACAGGCATGATGGAAGGGGGATACTCGAGGAAAACTGGTAGGACATTGAAGAGTCCATGGGTTAAAGCTTTTAGTGGACTGAGAAGAGAGCGAAGGTGACATTGTACAGTCAATTTTATAGGTATGGAAATACACTGAATTAATTGGATTTGGATGAATAAAAAATACTTTTTTTTTGTGAAAAGGAATAGGAAGATGTGAAGAAATGAAGCTGTTGTTGAAGAAAACAGAAAAGTATAACTAATATATAAGCTGGGGTTTTTTTGCTATTAATTGACCTTACACTTGTTTTTTCAGAAATGTTTCATTCTTCCTTAAGACTAAAACAAGCTGTTTAATTTACTTTTTATTTTTGTGTTCTAAATGCAAGATCTTCGCAGTCATGCAGTTTTTCTCCTGACTTAACAGTGTGGGGATTTTTGTTGCTTTTTAAAGCCATGGACACCAGATGCAGAAGGATGTGAGAATGTATTATTTACATGGTAATGGAGGCTTTTTCTCTTGACTCAAGGAGGAAAGTTAAACTTTTAGCTGAATGAATGCTGTGTATCTGTTGAGAAGGCTGAGGCAAGTAGACTTTTTGTTGATCTGTGTGGTGACATCTTCCTATTTCTACCCTTTTTATTCAGTATTTTTCTTGTAAATTAGAACAGAGCTGTTAAACTGTTTTCTAGTATTTGCTCATCTGAGCAGCCTATATCTCATTTGGTCAGGTATGCAAATGAGGATTTATAGAAGACAAGGGCTGTGGTCTCTCTTCTGTGATTGCCTGGTATTGTGTAGGTTAGTGTGGAGTGTTTCCAATTAACAGAGCAGCCTGTTCTCCCATCATGGCCGGCATCAGATTTGGATCTATTGCTGAGGTAATTTTGCTTGTACCCAGGGAGTTCACTGATCAGTTTTGGAGAGAATCAGTTAATGAGAGAGGTGGAACTTCTGGTAACCACTATTTGAAAGACTATTCATAAGTTTATGTAAAAATAATTTTGATATTTTGCTATGAACAGCATTTTAAACCTGTCTTCCATGTTCATTGATATAAGAGCTTTGCTGCTAAAACCTTGGTTTTCAGTAAGTTAAAAGAAAAGATGAAGTTTAAGATGTGCTTGACAACAACCCCCACAACTTTCTGTATTTCAGTTAAGGAATTTTTTGTTGTTTACCCTATTTACTATATTTTTCAGTACAAGAAATGTCTTAGATTTTTTTTGCCTATGTAAGAAATCAGTTGATTTTAATTTTGCTCATGTTCAAATAACATTCTTTTCATGGTCGATTTCTCATTTGTATCTTTAATGTTACAGCTTAGGCATACAAATACTCTGAAAATTGTTCCAGGAAGAAGTAATAAACTCTTTTAAGCTGTTAATAATTTTGTTTTTAAAACATATATTGATTTTTTAGGGGGAGCAGGATTTTTTTAAGTGATGCTGCTTATCTGATAATTTCAATCCTAGTTGAATTATGTTGCCAGATTGTCATCAGAAGGGCATGAAGTCAGCACACATGCGTCAGTAATATCTGGTTGTTTTAACCTTATGTTTCCAGTTGGCAATTTGAAATTATGGCTTCAACTGCACTTTAAATATGTGATAATAGCATGTGTTTCTAATAAGGGCCAGCACCATTTTGTTCAGATACTGTGAATGGTTGTCACTCATATATGACAAATGCACCTTCATCTGCTTCTTTGATGGCCCCCTAAAAACCATACCCTCAAATCAGGCCGATGAAATTAGCTGCTGTGTAAATTGTGTGTCTGAGTGGTTCATTATCTAATCACCGTCAGAACCACAGTGATAAAGTAGATTGAAACAGGGACGAGGTCTGCCAGATGATTTCAGGCCTTTTTTTCTAAGCCCTGTTTCCCTTGGAAACACTAAGAGTCGTTCAGAACTTCAGAATTCTTTGTCTAGAACTTCTTCATTTCTTAATGCGTAAAATTGGCCAGCCAGTGAGGTCTGCCAAGGTGATTTGTAAGGTTTTCTTTCTGTGATTCTTGCAATTATTACTGTGTGTATTACGATGTTCTGTGATGTTCATGTTTAGCTACCGTGTTTGCTACTTCTAGGTTAGATATTGTTAAACACACCAGCTATTTTTAGGAAACTGTTGTAGCCTATTCCTTTGTAGGAGAAACTCTTAAATGCTTTGAGTCCTGTCCTGAATGGCAAAGTGCTATACTTTGTATATACAGAGAGGCAGCTTTGGATTCTGGAGTTGATGTTAAATTAACACACAAAACCAGTATAGTATAAAACATTGCACAGGATACTTGTAGATGGATGGGATGACCATGTGGCTTTTCAGTTCTGAAATTTTTGACTCTTTATAGTGTATTCTAAATATATATTTCTTGTCTTTTTAGCTTAATAGGTAATTTAAGTGTTCTTTTGTTTTAGGAGCATTTGAAGATGATGATATCACTCATGTTGAAGGAAGTGTAGATCCTGTTCGTGACATCGAAATAATACATGAAGAACTTAGACTTAAGGATGAGGAGCTGATCATGCAGAGCATAGATAAGCTTGAAAAAGTAGCTGTAAGAGGAGGAGACAAGAAATTAAAACCTGAATATGTAAGTACATGACCTATAAAAGTAAATCATTAAGTCCTCTCGTTATTGAATTGAACTATTTGTATTGAATTTTCTTATTGATCCCACATGTGTGATACAAAACACTACTACTATTTTTATATGTATTTTAAAGTAATTATTATTATGAGTCAAAAAAGTACTAGAATGCCTGGCTGTGCTGTCAGTGTAAGGTTTCATAGATGTAGCTAATTGTAACTTTTGAAATTTAACTGTTATTTTCTTGCTGACACAGCTTTGTATGAGAATTGCCAATCCTTTGTCAAATTTACATCAATGTCTAGTTGTAATTCAAAGTAACTTCTGACTTACTCCTGCTGTTAAGTTCTACTAAGATGTTGATATTAGTATTCTTGTAGCCAGCAAGTGAATATATTTTTTTGGTGTGATTGCACTTTGTGTGTTTCAGTGCATGTTAAATAAAGACTGCTAGTTGAAATTAATTTTAGAATGTTGCTGTGGAAAGCTGCTTAAATGAGCTCAATTATCACAGGGTAGTAGTGGTGTTTCTTTGTAAATTAGTAATGTATAATAATTACCAACTTCAAAGTATATTTTTTGCAAATTGTTGTTTTACTGCCACTTGTGTTTTGAGTCCCCTGCACTTTACCAGTAGGCTAGTTACTAATTTTTCTTTGTCATTAATATTCTATAAATATTTCAGGTGGTATATAAAATGCATTCTCTAATTATTACAGCAGTTTATCAGTGTGGAAATAGATGATTTATGCCTAGCAAGTAAGTATTAAAAAAATACTGTTTTCTCAGATGGATTTTTCTGTAGCAAGTAGTAAGAAAAACACTGTTATATTGGTACTGCTAGGTTAATTTATCAGTACTGAAGTGCAGTGAAATTTGTTGTCCCTCCCTAATGTTTGGAAATGGATAGGAGCTGAAAATGAACATCCCTCTCTAAAATATTCAGCTCCTTGGTGCAGTGTTAAAAAGCACTTATTTGGTAGCTTTTGTTGGTGAAGAACTAGTCTTCATTTGGCGTGAAAAGTATTTTATTTCTTGATTCATCTAGACCAGGAAAAATAGCTATTGTTGGATGATTTAAAGGCTTTCATATAAGCACAGAAAGAGAATTTCTTCATTTAAGAACCTTCATTTGAGGTCTTATCTGTCATGTGAACCCAGCCCTGGGTACATGTGGGCAGTGATTTTTATCTTTTACAAAAGGTTTCACGTGCTTGGAGGAATAGTGCAGTTTATGCCTATGGTTTCAAATAGCATCCATATAGTATTTCTCACCTTTTAATTCATATTAAAGAAAGGGGCAAGCAAAAATCCTGTCCGTAGTGAATTCAAAGTTCATCCTAAAGCTAGATTTTGCATTGTTATGACATGATGAAAATGAGGAGTGCTGTGATGCTGTTCTGCCCCAGCCTCAAGCTCTTCTCACTCACTTTGTTTGACTGCCTTTGGAAACAACTTTGCTCAGCTCCTTGTGATGGAATGTTCCTATCTCATTTTTGAGTGTACCTCTCTGAATGCTTTGAGGATTTTTATATCACAATCTATGTTCTTCCTATGTGAAGGAAGAAACTGGCACTTTTGTGATTACAAAGAATCATAACTGAAGTGTGTCTTAAATAGAATTTGTAATAGTGAACTTAATGAATAGTAGGTACAGTTATGATTGTATGATGAGAGTTGCTATTAGTCATTTTTTGACTACAGGAAATTGGTATGTGTTTGAAAACAGAAAATGTCTGATTATTCTCAAATTAAGGGAGACACTAAATAAAAATCTCAAATCTAGAAATGCAATTTAAATTAATTAGAGAAAAAATTCAAATCTCTATTATTTTATTAATCTGTCTTTACCCAGCTTCAGTTTCTCATCCATTTCTTTGCCTCTTCCTTCGGTCTCCTTACTATTACTTCATCTGCAGTTCACCTGTCAAAATGCCTTTGTCACTTTGCATTTGTAACGTACACTTCCTGTCATTTGTTGTGTTTTCTTAATCCTGTTTTTATGAGCACATGCACAGAAAACATCAGGTTCTTGAAGTCATGTTGCTCTGCCAGTTCTGTTGCCAATAATAGCTGTTACACATGACCAGTCTCAGCTGAGTTTGTCAACAACAATAGAGTTTTCGAAGGCGTGAAATTCTTTTGTTTTGTGGGAAGGGGTGGCTGAACAGAGTGGGGAGGCACAAATTAATGCTTCCGTTGAGACAAAGGCTGCACACAGAAACTACAGTCACTAAGGAATCTCTTCAAGGAGGTGTTGTGGGGCATAGTGCCTGTGAATCTTGCTGATCTTGGACCTTCTTGCTTGTCTTCCCTGTGACTTGTATGCTTGAATTGTAATGTATATAAACTAGACTTCGTAAAATGGACTTTTAAAATGGTGAATGCCAGTGAAAACTCTTTTCTTATCCTGGTCCAGTTACACAGCTTCTAGGTTTGTGTAGCTGTAAGACTGTCAACAGCAGCTCTTGGGCATTTCCAACCACTACTGGGCTTTAGATGTTCATCCCCTGGAATGTGAGGCACTCATGTACAGTTTGCCTTGCCTCTTTTCCTTTTCACGTTTTGTGTTGCAGAGAAGGCCTGTGGTTGCATTCTATGTAATATACTCTAGTGCAGTATATACAGTATACAGCATTGACTATGCAGTAAATGACCTAAAGGTCTAGGAGGAAAGCCATGTGGGACTGTTGAAAAAGTTAAAGATTATGCCTCCTTCCTAAAGTGGTAGCCAAATGTTAGGAGTATTTTTTTCTGCTTGATCAGCCTGTGCTTCCCAAATCCATTGCATTCTGCATTTAGTTTGTCACAGAGAGAGTTCCCTGTCCAGCACAATTAGTAATGTTTCCATGCAACTACTGTTCAAAGTTTGTTCTTTCCAGGGCAAAAAAATCATGAAGAGCCAGTATGGCCTGAAATTAATACTTTTTTCCAAACATGTCTTCAAAAAAGAAGAGGATGGGACAGGACTGGGAGAGAACTTCTCAGAATTTTCCTTTTTAAATTGTTTGCCAGTATAATACACAGCCATTGCTAACACTCTGTTCTTAGCGATTTTCTTCTTCTGTAGTAGAGATGTGGAACCAACCGCTCTTGTCTGTGCACTGAGTGTTCCCAGTCACTTTTCCTTTCAGGAAAACCAGGAGCTTATGAAGGAAAAAACTTAGTATTCATAGGTTCTTTTGGTTTTGTTTTTAAACGTAACGTTAAAATTTAGTGTCTCTCTTTTTTTATTGTTTTCTTTCCCCTGTTCCTTTTGGAATTTAACTTGTCTGTCACAAACTAAATTGTTCTTTCCCCCATTCCTTTTGGAACAATTCAAGGTGAAGATGCTTGAGAATGTCTCAAGAATTTCAACTGGTTGAGAGTTAGAGTTATATTTGTCTTGTTTTATAAATATGAATTGTCTGCTTTAGAAGATTCACTTTATCAATGAACCACCACAATTGTAACTTAGTAGTCTGAAATCTCCATTAGGTTGAGGAGGAGAAAAATAAAAAATTGACAGTGTGTATCAGTCGACAGTACTTAAATCTGTGATTTGTACTCAATTGCCTACCTTCTGGCATGGTGTTATAACTTGTTAATTATCATTTTTTCTCTGTCTAAGCCCACATTGCCTACAGGTGGTAAATTCACCTTTGTGCAGTGACCTGGCTTGGCAGTTGAATAGTGTTAACTGTTTGTCCTGTCTCTCAGAGAATTGATTTCTCAATCCCCTGTCAGCAGAAATAAAATAACTGACTGTTGTTAAGGAGCTATCAATGAAATAATTTTCAAGTTCTACTTAAAAATCAATGGCACAATATGGTCCAAGATCAGCAACATGTAATATTGACATAAGCTTGGAATAGCTTCCTTTACACATGTATTTTCTGTTTTGCAAGTATTTCCACTACCTTGTCAGAAATGACCGTCTGCTATTACTAAGGGTGCTAGTCTTTCAGACTTGATATACCTTTAAAAAATATTTTGGCTATGACCTTCTAAAGAGATAGAATAAAAATACTCTTGTTATTTGCCTGTATTAAAACAGTGCAAATATAATTTCAGAAAGCAATCAGAGTACTTTTGATTTTATATTTTAAATCTGTCTGGTGCTAGTATATGCAGAGACATGAGATAGATATTGAGTGAAACTTCATTATTAGCTTATTATTCATCTGTCATTTTGGATAGCAGGGAATTTCAAAGTAAAATTCAAATATTAATGACTTTATAAATTAGAAGGTACAAATGATAAAATTAATTTTTAAAAGTATTTTTTAATTAGTGGGATTTTTCAATCCTGGAGACAAATCTTTAATACCATCTAATACAGTTAAGTGAACATTATTGTAGGATTCTTTTCCAATGTCCTTCCAACCCGATTCTAATCCTTAGAAGTTGATAGCTCTGCAACAGATAGCTATTTCTTTAGCCCTTTGGTGCCCAAAATCTTGAATCCCAGCACACAAGAATTTTTATGGTAACAATTCTTATGGTATTGAGATATACATATCTGACTACAAGGATATTGTTTATAGTTGAGCTGATGCACATTATTGATGTTAATGATATGAAGCCACAGTCATTACATCAGAATCAATGTGCACAGTGTTTGAACTTCCAATTTTCAGTTGAAAAGTGGCTTTTACAGTAGGTCAGGATCAGCGTTCTCTGGATTTGAACTTCCAGTATTTGGTTGAACGGGATGTTTTCTCAAGTCTCCATTGTAAAGCCTGTTGTTTTAAAAATAAGATTAATTTATCAAATCAAACATGTTTTGTAACAGGAAAAGCTTCACATACAACGAAGAGCTGGTAGATTCGGTTTCTTCTTATTACCAGAATATACTGGATGAAAATCTTTCCTTCCTGCAGTATTCTGATGAATGGGATGGTGCCAAGCAGAATTCGCTGACCTCTTGCTGCAAGCATTTGCTAGAGTTCTCACGGATGGATGAACTCTTATTTCCTCTAACTGATGATGTCAGTTGGGAATGTTCACCTTTCTTTCATTCCAAGTTGAAGATAAATACAGCAATGAATTGTATAAATTTTTTTTGCCAGTTTCTTTGCTCTCCTTGTGTGAGGAGAGTTTGAGAGACCAGTTTTTTTCACAGGAGAGGGAAAGAAAGGAGCAGTGTACACATACACTGTTGACATATTCTCTGCTGATGGCTTTTACAATTGCTAACTTAAATCATAGGGAATCAAGAAAATATTTATATTCTTAATGCATATAATTATGCCTAAAATCTTGAGTGGACCATTTACTCTGCTTAATGTGGTATTTAGAGGAAATTAAAGTTCATTCTGGAGAACATTTTGAATGTAGCATGGCAGATGTTTGTGAATTGATTGGTAGTAAAGCCTGACTTAAAAGTACATAATGTGTAAACACACGTTTGGATTTTTTTGGTATTATCAGTAGACAAAGAGAAGTCAGTACTTAAATACTTTCTGTCAAGGCTGATCTTTCCTGTGCAGATTTGAAAAGTAGCTTAAAGTAATTAATTTTGTAAATCATGCCTCTCTGCCTATGTCTAGATCCAAGCCGTTTTAAATTGTGTGTGCATATACCAAAATAACACTACATAAAAATAGCTGTATTCTGAAAAAGGCACCTTTTACATTTGCCTTAAATCTACAACACATGCAAAAATCTACAACAAATGCATTCACACATGGATTTATTTAGAAATTTTTTTGGATTGGCTAATGCAATAAGAAAAATTTTGTAAAACTGTGAAAGATATTTCATTTTACTTTTCAGTGCAATTTTCCTGTTTGGAATTTCTGAACTGCTGGGAATAATCACTTGTAGATGGACTACTTCCTGTATTCTTGCTTGCTTTTTTTTCTTTGAGAAGCGACAAGTGACTGAGGTGTTTCATGTATAATGCTGTAGAGCCCATGAGGATGACCCACACAGGAGAATTAGGGGTTATTGTCATCAATGATGTTGCTTGGGATGCCTGTAGGATGTTTTAGGTGAAAGTGCTTGTTGTGGTTCATAAACACTATTACCATCTAGTTCTAAGTAAATCTTACATCATGTACAACTTGTACTGGCTCTGTGAGAAGGTATTAAATAGAAGAAAGGACAATACACTTGTCCTAAATCCATTACTTGTCCCATTGTATTTTTATTAAAGTCAGTGAGCAAGGGAATTGTAAGAGATTAGACATTGTTTTGTACCACAGAGGAGCTTGTTGTCACTCCAGTTGATGCAGTACCTGACTTCTTTCCTTCACCCAGCTGCTACAGCTTATTTAAGCACTTACCACAATGAAAAAACATGATCTAGTCTTTTCTTTAAACTGCCAAATTTTTCTTAATTGTCCTTTAAAAGACTATTGCTTTCAGACAATGTTTTTAGAAGAAATTCTTACTATGTCACTTCAGCTTCGATATTCTAAATCACCAGAAAACTTCCAGGAATGGCAGAGAGCTGAGGCTATGCTCAATAGAAGTGAAAAGATTTCCAAGGAAAGTCATGAATAGAAGGACTGTGGGCTCGGTGCACTCCATACACCTCGTGTTAACGAGGAAAATTGTGTGTACTCAATAAATTGCATTTGGTGCAGCAAAGTTAAACTGGCTATGAGTACCTCAAATAGCATTGTTCTCTATCTGTACCTGAAAAACCATTTTGAAATTTTGAAGGCCAGATTTAAGAATAATTATTATCTGGTTTGATCCCTCACATATCCAACTAATTCTTACAACTGTGGTTAAAATTGAATGTATCTCTTATGGGAAAAATTAACCTTTATTGAAATATTTTCTGGCTAGAGTAAAATTACTTCAATTTGTATAAGGTATGCCAGTAATTAATTATCTTTACTGTTTAGAAATAAGACACAGCTTTAGTCTGTATTTGTCAAGCTTTAGGAATCGTGCTAGTGTGAAAAACCCTATATATAATGCAATAAGAAATAGAATTTAAGAGCAGCAAGTCTTCATGTAGAAGTACTTTATCAAAACCTCTGGTTTTTCTCCAGCTTTTCATTATTTCTGCAGAGATAAGCGTAGAATTATTCCTGTTGGGCATTAGGCTATTTATATACTCCAGGATTGCATTAATCTTCTAGTTACAGTACAGTTCATTTGCTTGTGACCCTCCAGGCTTCTCAGTCACTCTCACAAGAGGGAAGTCCTCTGTTGGTAAATACTGTATCCACCCTCCCTTTGTCCCCTGCCCAGCAGTGTATGAACCTCAGTATTGAAAAGCATCCTTTGCTTTCACTAAAGCTGTGGGGCAGTTCTGGTCCCTACATAGGTTCCCCTTGTAGGTAAGTGACTATTCTCAGAATGTGTGTGTCATTAATATGGCCTTTCTTGGCAGCTGAGAGGTGCTAACCAGTTAAAGGCAAAGAATTTGTTTGGAGTGGCATCAGAAACACACACATTAGGGTTTTTGTTTACAGTTGTATTCTGGGACCTACTGGATGGGTGGTGTTGACTTCATTCGGTGTATGCAGTGATTTATTAAAGAAATTCTTTCTGCCATTGAGCCAGTTTCTATAGGAGAGTCAGAATATATTGTTTATACACTATCACCTTCATTTCTCCTGTGCAGTGGTGTTAGACTTTAGAATGAAACGAGAGGAGCTAACTAAGAGCTACAGATAATGTTTTAGGTACTCCTTGTAGCTTTTCCAAGCAGCAGAGCAGTGTAAATGATAGAATTTTAGACAATTGAAGCATTTTAATAAAAAATATTTAAGTGCTTTTGAAGCTTTTACAGGGAGATGGTAACTTTTAACATCTTGGAAGTTTTGAAGGGAATTAATAAGGTGCTGAAAAACCTTGCTTCCCTTGGTGGGGGGAAAAATCCTACTGTACTCACAGTTACTCTGTAGTAGTGGAGACTTTTGCACTGCCTGCAGCCTCACAGGGAATTCACTTGCACTTTGAAGTGTGAAGTGATAATCCTCACAACTGCTTATTTCTTTATTAAATTTGCGGAAGTTAATTACATGCCCTGGTAATTTACAACAAAAAAATCACAATTCTCTGATGCCAAGTAGGCAAGTGAGTTTTCCAAGCTTCAGTTTAGTCCCTCATGCTGTAAGAAGAATTTGGCATTGGCACACATTATGACTATCATTCATCCAGAAAGTCTGTTAATGTATGCACATTTTTCTACATAGTAGTGTCTCATGAGTAGGTCTTGGTAAATCTTCTATATGCAATTTACATGTATTTCATTGTTTTATACTGCTGGACTTAATGTCCTACTTAGAATTTGTGGTTTGACTACTTGTGGTCTTTGGAAAATGAGAGCAGAATGTAATTAAAATCACTGTATCGCATATGGCTAAATATATTGAGTATTCCTATGTGTTACATATATTGCCATGCATAGAGTCAGAAATTAACTGATGTTTAAAACAGTAATATTTGATATTCATTAGGTTTGCTGTATTTCACATGCCTTGATGACTGTAAGCAAATTGGAATTTGGATGGATTTTTAGTAGCTTTCTGAATGGCTGTTGTTATAATGTTGCTAGCTGGAATACAAGAGTACCCCTCTCATCAAAGAAGGCAAAGTGGATCATTCTGCTGGTGGCAGATTGACCTCAAAGAGTACAATTGGGGAGGCCAGATCTAGTAAAGCAAAGCAGATCATTGCTCTGTGTTCCATTATTAAGCATCTCAAAGTTAACTTGAGTAGTGATTAAGTGTGTTTAAATGACTGGTAGAGTGATAGAGAAGATTAAAAGATCGGGTCATACTCTTTCACAAGTCCTAAACAGAAACACATAATTAAAAATGGTGCTACATGAGAAATAACTCAAAAATGTGCTATTTGCGTATTTGTTTAGAGTATTGGGGCAGCTGAGTTAAAAAGAAGTGGAAACATGTGCCTTTCTTCACATTGTCATTTGTGTTTAACGATTTCTTGTTAAGGATTTAAGTCTCATTTCGGTGAGCCACCACCATTGATGTACGGGACTCTAAGTTCAGCTGACCCATTTTTAAGTTTCTGGCCTGTCTACCTTTAATTTTCTATGGTGTAAAGTACAGTCCCTCAGAGAACTTCTTTGTGTCTCACTGCTCCACCAGTTTCATGCAAAAGTGCTGCGTTTGCTTACAAGTTTCCATCCTTTTATCTAAAGAAAGTTTTCCAATACTTTGCTAACTTCCCTACAAAGCCAAAATAAAATTGCAAGGTTGTCAGTTCTCCCTAGTATACTCAGCTGTAGACCAGTCTTACCTGTGGAAATCGTCCAAGCAGTCTCTGTTTTAAAACAACAGTTCCTAACGACACCAAGTCAGGTACGTAAATGAAAACTTGTTAAAATTAGATCAGTACCAAAATGGATTTAGACTGTGTGTCACTATAAGAATGTGGAAGAGAAGTTTTGATTGGCAGCTCTGTGCTTAGACAGGCTTTAGAAAGGCCAAACTTTATTTGCTGTGTTGATTCTTGAAATTTTCGGAGGTTCTCTGTTATGTAGCTCCCCTTACAGTGTGATTACAAAGCATTTAATTTCTGCTTAAGCAGAAACTTAAAACGTTTGGCTCTGGTGACTTCTGCTATAATGGGGTTTTTAAAAAATTTTTATTGACTCCAATTTATATGTAGCAATGTGTTGGTATTGTAGGAGAAACTGTAATGCTGGAAGCCATGTGGTAGGTGCCTACAGAACTAGTTCAAAACCCAAAATTGCATGTAGCCAGAATTCCTTCACTGCTGAACTGGAATCTTGGTGATTGTGTTGATTTTTATATATATCTATTGAAAGAGAAGCTGAGGATAAAGATCTTAAGTGAAAAGTACTTACTGGTAGAATTGCTTCCCTTATCTTGTTTATACTGATTAATTAATAAATAAAAAGCACATAGGGTTAAAGATAAGGTGGTACCACTGTTTTCTTCTTTATGTGTAATCTTGTTGCATGTCTCTACATAAGCTGTTCTGGCCACTCATCATAGTAACCAGCTGGGCCATTTCACCTGCTGGAGCCATTAAAGAGGACTCTCTCCCCCTAGATTAATCCCCTCCGACATTAGTTTTTTGCTCTGACAACTGGAGCAGGCATTCAGAATTTGCAGGTGGCCAGTGTGACGCACATAATTGCCTACAATTTTAGGCAATGAATAAAAATGGTCTACATTACTTGTCAAAGGTTGTATATGCAGTGCCAAGTGAGATCTATGGGAAGCCTTTTAGGGTTTAAAGAACAGTTAATAGCAAAGCTGCACAGTGCTTTTTTAATCATAATGCATTTGTAATATAGCACTTTGATCTTCTCCTTGTAGGAAATGGTGTTATATTAGCCACTTTTAAACATTTATGAGTGAAATTCAGTTATAGGAGAGTAAAAGTGATTATTCTTAGGCAGAACATGTTAGATTTCATTAAAAGTTTTAGCTTGCCCCTTCCTTGTTAAAATCTGTGGGGAGTCCTGTTCCTGGAGGGTTTCAAATCAGGATCTGAAGATTTAGAAGAGCTTTTTCTTTTTTTTTTCTCTCTCCACTAAAGCTACTGCAAGACTAGAAAAGATGGTAGTAAATACTGATGTTATTTGTGGTTGTTTATAAATGTACTTCCACTGCATAGCATTAAGTGCAAAAAATGTTGTGTGCTCAACAGTTCAGGGAATGTTTCCTTGTATTTTAAAGATCTTAGTGCTCAGTTGCATCAATTACAACTTAAAAAAATGCATTATTTAAAGCATGATCATAAATTATCTACAACAAAAAATAGGCGACTCTAAAATGTACTACTCCTAGAAGAGCAGAGTTTGACCTTTCAGACCCAAGAGCCTTTTATTAACACCTGCCTGTAAGGAAAACCGTGCCACACGCAGCTTTCGGATTCACGACCACAAAACTGATGAGGAAAGGCTTGAAGGGTTCAGTTTGTGTCACTTGCTGTTTGCCGTTTCCATTTCACAGATGATTAATCTTTCTGTGAAGAAAGGCCAGAGAAACAAAGCACATTGGGCTCTTCCTGCAGTTACTCCTTCTGAATGCACACTAGCTTGCTAACTAAAAGGCCTTTAGATTTCCTGCCGAGAGAGATGTTCTGAAAGTGAATGCAGCTGGTTGGAGGTCACCAGTGCAAGGCTCTTGCCATTGTGTAATGGAGGCTTTGGCAGGTTTCATTTTGGGGGGGGAGGGAGAAGGTGTTGGCGAAAAATTAATGCGGAATAAAAAGGGCTTTGGCCGTTTGAATTAATTTCTTGAGGGTGGATCATCAATAATAGGCTCCATTTCTTTTGCTCACAATTTAAAAAAAAAGAAAAGATATTTGCTGTGTTTTGTCCCACCCATTCCCTTTTCTTAATGGCATGTTTATATTGTACGTGGTCTCTCCCGCTGGATGCTGAAATGTTGCGTCTTACTGAGTTCGAAAAGCAATCTAAAATGTACTGATTTTTACATATATTTTATGAGCACTGCTGATGTTCTTGGTGACAAGAGATGATAGTTGAGTATTGTGTATTTAACTTTCTAATTGTGGGATTTGGATGACTTTTATAATCCATATTGCTCTTTAGTGACTTTTACCGCAGCAATTTCTGTTTTTCTGGGAGAGTAAAAATTTGTTTCTAAAAGGTATTATCTAATTTTTAGTTTGTGTGTATGTTTTGAATCTTAATGGATACATGCCTTGTTTATGGAAGAGAATAGTCTTGATATCCAGCTGAGTTTTTGACTTTGGTTTTTTTTTTGATCTTGCGTAGGATGTAATGTGCAAAATCAAGACATGGGTAATAGATGAAAAGAAAGCTGTCCGCTTCTATCATGATTGGAATGACAAAGAGGTAGGCTATAAATATTACTCCATGAATTGACTTCTAATTTTGCTACCTGTTACTGGTTCTTTTTAAAGTTTTTTTTTTTTTAAGATTTCATATTCATAGTGTACTGAATGTTAAATTTATTAGCTGAATCTATGCTTATCTGTGATTTATGTATTACACTTGAATTCTGTAGCCTTCTCAGATGTGGCATGAGGAAAATGATCATAAAATTAATGCAAGCTGATATAAACTGTTTTTAAAATTCTCCCCCTCTATTCTCCTTTGCAGATTGATGTTTTGAACAAACATTTGTTTTTTACTTCAAAACCGATGATCTACTTGGTTAATCTCTCTGAAAAAGACTACATTAGAAAGAAAAACAAGTGGTGAGTGTGTGCAGGTTAAATGTCTAAATATGTATTTGTTTCACATTTTTCAATTGTCATTAATTCCTTGCATTTAGATCACCAAGGATATTAATTAAAATAGCTATATGAACTAATGTAACACTTCTGTAATATAGAACATTTCTCTTACATGTTGACATGGTGCTTGAGTACAATGCATATGGTGAAACCTTGACTGAAACTGCAGAAAAGAGTATTATTTCCATCCTTACATTTTAGCATGAATCCATTAACTTTAAAGAAAACAGATTTGATTTAGAAGCACTAATTTAAATAAGCATATGGCTTTATCATGTTCTATAATACTGGTTGTCTGAACAACATCTTTTTCATTCCACAAAAATGAATTGAATGCCAGAAGACTAAAGCTATGTGAGTTGCACAGAAGTTTTTCAAACAAAATTGCACATTTTAACATTACTCTTCTATTTGCAGTTGGGTGCCTGGCTTTCTTGCCACTTCTTGTGTGTTGGTTGTGCTTTACAGGCCTCTTTTGGTGGGCTTTAATGCCATGAACAACTCAGCTTTTAGTCAGGTATTTCTGACATCGATATTGTGACTCAGGTACATGATGGTTACCAAATCAATCTATCAGACATTAAGTGAACTGGATGAAGATCCAGTCCTAACATGGTAGACATATGGTGGGAATCCACTGTTGAGAAGTACAGCATTTAGCATGTCATTGGAATCCCTAGATGGCATAAATATTGCTCTGTGAAGGAGGGAACAGATTGGATAGTTAGTATATGATGAAGGAAAATCTATAGCAGTGTTTAGTATAAAAAAAAAACCCAACTATACAGCAAATATTTTCTTAGAATTCAGAATTTTAAACACTGTACTTGTGAGACACTTCAAAGATGTATAAATGTATGTTTGTGAACAGATATATGCATGTAACTCATCCAAACAAATCAAAAGTATCTAAAGCGAAATATCTGAATTCTCCTAAAGTACACCCTCTATTTCTCCCTGTACTTCATTAAGTACTTAGATGCACATGGTTTCAATTTTCCATTAAAAATTCTCATTTCCATATGATATCAAAGAGTGAGAAGGCTTTAAACTGAAAAATAAACATTCATAGACTGGAAGCCAAAACAATAATTAATGTCAGATGGTTAACTCCAATAAATCATTAGAATAAATTCTGTGAAATTACTGCAACTAAAACTGTCCTTTTGATACTCCAAGACATTTTGTGTTGTTACTAAAGAACAGAATGTAACGTATTTTAATAGCAACCCCTCTCAGTCCCAAACACAAACTTCACAATAGACTTGACAAGCAATATAATAATGTAAGCTCTTCATATTTTGATAAATTTTATATTTTAAAATTAATTTTTCCCTCTAAATATTTTTTGATATGGCAATTTAAATAGAAGTGGTTCTACCCAAGGAGATATTTAAAATCAGGCTAGTCCTATTTACTCTGTTACTGTAAGGTGACACTTTCTTCACAGTAAAAATGCTGTGGTTTCTTAAGATTTGCTGTAACAGTACCAGATGTGGAAGTTTATGTGAAAATGGATGAGTCGGTTTCCCTGTCCAAAAAAGGATCCTCACACCTGTGTTTGGATGATTACAGGTAGAGCTCACTGGCTCTAATTGTACAGTAAATACCGTTTCCCAGACCCTAATGGTAGCCAGACTGCTTAGGCGACGCCAGTCTGTGATTTAGCTGTCGCCAGTCACCCCATGTTTTTTGTGAGGCTAGTTGTGATGATGACATAGTTAAACCCAATTGAAAGCAAATCTTTGGATAAATTGCAATTTTTAATTTGTAAAAAATCAGATGTTTGAGTTGAGGAGTCATATAATGAAACAGTTTAACTGTTTCTGTTACAATTAATGATTTAGTTTTTTTGAAAGTGTACCCAGATCTCATGGATGTGAGTGTAATTGTAGCTGAAAGATCAAAGCCTGGGTATCTGAGTGATGTTCCAGAAGAGAATTTACCACATAGCCATTTTCAGTACAGTTTCTGCCTCCTGCTGTTCCTATTTTCCCTCAAGCTAGCCATTGACTACCCCCTGTGCATCCCTGCTCGTAAAAAATGATTGAGGAAGTATTTGTCATGTATTTATGAGTGGGAAACATTGTGTGATAGGGAAAGGCATCTACTAGAACCAGAAAGATTGCCATTTCCTTTCCTTCAGCTACTCTGCCACAGCTTTAAATCCTCTGTTTATGCAACATAGCTTTTATATTTTAGAGCAGAATAAATGTTTTCTATGAAGGATGCTAACGGTAGGCTTCTGTCATTTATGTGGTGCAAGCAGATGTAAATGATTAGAATATATTTTACTGTTAGATGCCACTGTGATTTTTGTTATTGAGGGGTAGGTATTTGTATTTGAGATACAAGCCACATTTAGTTGTAGTCGCTCTTATCAAAAAAAGTTTATTTCTGAGTTTAATTCATAGTATTACTATTACAAAGGTAAGGTTAATGCAGGAAATGCTCAACCATAAAATGTTTTCATCAGACTTTTGCAAATAATAAAAGTATTTAAAACAGCAAAGGAGAGGAGAGGCTTTTTTGTTTCAGAGAGGAAAACTAAAATGGTCTTTGTTTTACAGGGTCTCTCTTTCAGAATTACTGAACATTTTAATTGTTAGTTAAAACACACTTATATTTAAGTACCAGTGTGTTATTTTTCAATCCAAGAAAAGAAAAAAAACACTCTGAAAGATAGGACTATTGTGTCTTTGAGTAGATATATTGACCTTTTGAAAGATGTAAAAACTGGAATGGCTCCAAGCAGTTACTTGCTGGTTTTAACAATGTTGAATTAGTCATTCAGTTGATTTATGATTAAGACCTAGCCCCTGAAGAGAAGCTGACACAGCAGCTGTGTTAGTTGCACTTGTGTTATGATCAGATGACAGTAATCTTGATGTTTATGGGGGAATCCACTGAAACCAGTCCTGATACATACTAGTGTTCTCTAAATGAATACTTAAACTCTTCTTTTAATTATTTCTAATTTTTTTTAAAATCTGGATCTAGTAACTTAACCATGGTATACTGTATTTGAGTTTTACTATGAAAATATTCAAAGTAGTAATAATAATAATTATCAGTTAAAACTGCATTATGAGTCCCAGGATGTCACATAAATCCAGGATATCAGATTTATGAGCCCTTCATCTAATTTAAGCTTTACATTTTAGTCTTGCTAAAGAGCATGCTTCTAGTGGCTCATAGGGTGGATTTCAGTTATGAAATATATTGAGATAATTAATGAGTGAATGTAGTGGACCATGCTAGCATCACTTTTGGTTTAGTATTTTGGACTTGCAGTGTGCACTGGAAATACTGTGTATGTTAAAGCCACATAACTGATCTCTTGATTCAACTTCTCAGGTTCAATAAAGTGAATTTCTTCCTATGCCTAGACTATAATTCAAAAAGCCAGTTATGCTGCTGAAGATTTTCTGGTGTCTCTAGCATTGTAACTAAATTGTCTGAGATGTAATTATGGATTTCTGAACGTTGTTTTCTCTAATATCAGACTTGTTGAATATCCAAATGTATGTTAACCTTATTTCAAGAGATTGTTTCTCAAAATGTTATGGTAGGCATTTAGTTAAAAATGTTGATCAGTGTTGATAAGCTAAAGGTCTTAGTATTTTATTCTTGTGTATTTAGAAAGGTGACATATATGTCATAATAAATAAAAATTTCCCCATTAATTTTCATAGCATTTTTAGTATTCTTAAGCTAGAAAAGGTATAATTAGGTCAGATGAAAGTCCATCTTTTATGATATCATGTTTCTGACAGACCACTAACAGATGTCCAGGGAAGATTATAGGAACAGATTAAGCAAACAGAGTATATGCATCCAACTTCTTGGAATCTGTTATTGCAGAACTGACTAAGCCAGATATGGTATACTTGTGGTTAATACTTTTTGACTGATTTTTATTCTATAAATTTATCCATTCACCTTTTGAACCCAGGTATACTTTTTGGCATCCCAATATCCTGGAGCAGGGACTTCCACAACTTAACTATGTGCTATATGTAGAAGTACTTCCTTATGCTTGTTTTGGATTTGCCACATCATAATTTCATTTGATGCTCCTTAGATCTTGTATTATGAGGGTGAATAATCCTTTTCTATTCATCTTTTTCATATTGCTTCAGATGTTGTGAATATTTAAAAAAAAGTTGAGGGGGTAGGGAAATATGACATGAAGAAAGAAATAGCAAGGGTCAAGTAAAAGGAACACTCCGTAGTTTTGAGTATGAATTAATCTGTTTCACTCGGTCTTTCACTTTTAAACTAGTTAGGAAACAAAGTTATAAATGGAGTTATTTATTACCGTTTATGGTAATAAAAGAAAGACTTGGAGTTCTTGGTTGTATTTCTGTAGATATGGATGTTCAGGCAGTTACATTTTATTCTGATAAATTTGAGAAATTATTTAAAGGAATTTTAAAATCATAAGTTGTAATGCCAGGGGAGTGTTGAGATGATTTCTTGGCTTAACTGCTTAATGATTTTAAGGTTGTCTCCTATGCTGACAAATTTGGAAGATAGTATTTTTAAAAATATATTACAGTTCTTGCTCCCGCCTTAAAACTGAAATGCTTTAAAAGAATATTAGGAGATTATTTATGTTACGTAGGTATAAGTAAAGTTTTGCACACACAAGTTGAGAAGTCAGGTATTCAAAGCTAACCAGATCCAGAAGTTAGGAATCCTGCTACACCCTTACTGCCTGACTGAGAGTATCTCACAGCTCAGGCTGTTGAAGCTAGAGAATTGCATGTTTTTCATAGAGTACTTACCTAGTATAGTAGGGGATAGTGCATGTTGTTTGCTTAATCAGCAGTTATTCTTTATTGTTTCTTATACAAATGCATTAATGAATACAAGTTAATTTGTCATCCATCAGCCAAATGGCAGTCTGTTTTCTTTCCAGCACCGTGTCCTGACGTTGTCATTGACTCCTTGTAGTCTTCATTTTACTGATTCCAGTGACTTCGTTTAGTTGTTCTGTTTATCCCATGCTTTTTGTCCCTCCGTTTTCCTAGCTGATGTCTTCTCCATGAGTCTTTGCCAGATTGCCTCTCCTTTGATTTCATCCCATTCTTGCTGGCTTAGTTCCAGTCCAGTCTTTTGGTCTGGATGATTTCTTTCACCAGACTTCCTGCTTTGCTTTGCTTTCTTTTTCCTGCCCCTGTGGAGTGCCCTGTCTGTTTGAATGTGAATGAGTATTGTTGGGGTAATAGCAGGTGTTGGGGACATGCCTTTAAGCCTGGAAAGATGGATCCCATTCTCAGCTTCAGTATGTAACCTTGCCACAGATGCAAAAGCACCTTCCTGGAGTCTAACTTCACTCCAGTGTTCGCCTTTCATGCAGGTGTGATCAAGTTTGCTCTGTGCCAAATGTCTTGGCTCCTACATATTAGGACAGTAAAATTTTTAAAGTAAGTTGTTTTTGTATGTTTTGAAAATGGGCAATGTTATATGGTGATGCTTTTTTCAAAAATTCTGATTCACCTGATTACAACATGGCACTACTAAATAGTTAAAGTGTAGGTTGCAAAGTCAGTAAATCAAACCTCAGTAATTTACTTAGAATATGTTGACTCTTGAACTAGTAAAGAGAGGGGTGGTCAGAGAAGAGGGAAACCTTCTGGATTTTGGAAAGGCCTATCCTGTGCGGATAAAAGTACCATCACACCTTGCTTAGAGCTCATCAAAGGCTACAGACTGTAGAGGGCAGGGTGGGCAGGGAAATGAAGGACAGTCTCTCCAGTGTTCTGAGTGACGTGTGACAGCCCAGCATCCCACAGCACCAAAACCAGCCCAACACAGCAGCCAGGACCCACCAGGCTTCTCGTACTCTGAGAGCATACCAGCAACTTCTCAATTCACTGCTGTGTGTATGATCCCTGTCTTACCATCTACATCATCCAGACCTCCCTTTGAACAGTTTGGCATTGCTTCTCATCTTCTCTTCCTTATCATCTTCTCTGTGCAGATGCTCTTCTCAGTATTTTTAATTTTTTGTTTTCGCCGTAACCACTGTAGTTTCTAATCTGTTTATACCCAGTTCTGTGGGTTCAGTTGTAATGTTGAACAACTGCAGCTATGGGTGTCTTACCAGTTCTGTAGTTGGCTTGTGTAGTCTTTATGAATTGCTATCTGCTAACAGTCCTTTTCTAAATCTGCCTGGTAGTTGAGGAATCAAGTCATTTGTATGATATTTTATTTAAACACTTGGACTTTCATAGGCAAAATCTAAAGCAACACAAAATCTGGTACGAACTTGCAACAAGTAAAAACTTAAATACTTTTAAAGTTTCCAAGCCTGTGCAGGGTAAGAAAGGACTTCTTTATTAGTATATACTGTATGAAAACTTCAGAAGCTTTGTTTCTCCCTTGTCTTCATTGGAATTGGGAGTGTGAATAAATATTTTTGTCTCTTTAATAAACACATACTGCTTAAGATACAAAATACTAAGGGAGAGAATAATGTTGCATAAGATTCCAAATCAGTTAATTACACAACTTGGATTAATTCAGTTTATAAATAACATGAGTAGCAGATAGGGACCTCCACAAAAAAATGCTATGAAGTGACATTTTCAAAGACAGTGATGTAAATTTGGTCATTTATTGCAATGTTATGTTTCTGACTCCGGATGCATAGTGAGGTACAAAATTCCTTTTGAACTTAGGTGTCTGGTTTAAAACCAGAGAATGCTTAAACTGCTCAGAAGCAAACCTGAGATGCAGAAATGTCTTCTGAGTATGAATTTTGTTACTATGGAGTGGGTAACTGTTCTTCCTTCTTCCCAGTATTCTGTATAAAGAGCTTTAGTTTTCTGCTGCTTACTTTCCTCTGTGGAGAAACTTGTGCTTCATGCTTCAGTTTTCTTCACTATTTCCCTAAAAGTGTTGATTCTGGTGAAATTGCAGACAAAATTCTTTGGGAAATGTTGTCTACTTTAAAATCAAGTTGCACAATGAAAATATTGCTATTGTCTAATAATTGAAATTTTTTTGGAATGTCATCAGTGATTTATCTCCTAAATGATGTCTGCAAAGACACTGTTCCGTCAGTCCTCTCTTTCAAAGGCTATCCAATTGTGCTCATTTATTTCAGTGTTTGTTGCATGGTTTGTTTGTAGCTGTGGTCCCTCATAGAGCAATGCTGTCACTGTCTTAGCTGGCTAAGCAATGCTTTTTTCATATTTGTGATAAGTTAAAGCATAGTTTTAGCAATGTATAGTTTAATATATGTTTACTATATTGGTTTTACTAACAACTAAATGAGCTTGGGTATTTTCAGTAGCTTGATACCCTTTTTAATAGTCTTTAAGGGAGATTTTTAGCTTCAGAGTGTCTCAGCTTGCTTTTTATGTCCTAAGTTTTTAGATTCAGACTAGCTTATATTTGGGAGAATAGGCTTTTCTCTTTCATAATACTCCAAGACAGTGATGTCCTAAACACTGAAATGGAAAAAGTGAAGGAGAAACTGTGCTTTACTCACTTGTCTTTGTTACAGAATGAAAGAAAGCAGGAAGGTAAGCAGCTTAAGAAACCAGCTTTCATATTGTGGACCAGATTCTGTAATTTACAGTGTGTTTTAGTCCAGGATTGTTCATCCTGAGCATCATGAACACTACTTCATCAACAGGTCCTCAGAAATGTTTGGAGGAGAGTGGGGTACTAACCACAGTATCATTGCTGACTATTGTAGGATTATCTCAGATGCAGATTTCAAATCCTGCTTTAATTGGTAAATAGTTCAGTAGTGAATTTCACTCTTACTCATTTTAGTGTAAAGCGGTTGGACTGTGCATGTAATCCTGTAGGTACTCATGTCAAAATCTCGTTCACATTTGAACATCCTGATGAGAAACATCATTAGTAAGTAGAAGAGTAAGGAGAAGTAAAACAGATTTAGTTTCTTTTGGGTTGTTGAGTGTTAGGAGCACAGTCACCTTCACTGCACTGACCTGGCTATAATAGTGATGAACGAATGAGAATAAAGTAAGGTGAAATAGTTTCTGCAATTAAATTTCCTGGGGATTGGATTATTCTTTGGTTGCAAATGAGTGTCTGAATTTTCTTGAAGACTGAGGTTTTATCTGCTTCATTTTTCTGTTTATTGTTGACTTACAAAAATATTTTGTGATGCAAATTGCAAAGGTCCAGTTACACTTCTCTCCTTGTAGTTAAAATGCTATCTCCCAGTATGCTCTAGCTTATCAAGTTGCCTTTTTCTGCATGTGAGGGGAATTTTGGCAGAAAAAGAAGTGTAAAGGCTGATCTATCTGTGGTTTCTCTTATGAACTCATTAATGTCCCATTACTGAGCAGGTCTTACCCTAGAAAGTAGGATTTGCGGTTTTTTAATAGAGTTTTTACCGTGTTTTGCTTTACAAATAAACTAACAGAGATTTTTGCAAGAGATTGTTATTCTTGTTAAAAGTCATTTATCCTGAAGTTACTGAACATTAAGTCACTTATTTCTTCTTTGTATTAATTTATTAAACCTGTGCCTTTCAGAATGAATGAGCATTGTTAGCTTGTCTTTATCTGCTAGACAACATAGAAGTTGTGCATAGCCCTTAAACCAAATAAATTTCTCTTTCAAATTGAGGGGAAAATAGATACTCTGAGGTTGTGTCCCGTTCTTTTGGGTCACTGTTCCTGTATCTGACACGGCTTTTAAAAACCAGCAGTTGTTTTTGTGAGGTCTATTGAGAATCAGAAGGAGAGGAAGCTGTTGAATGATTTTGGAGGTGAGTGGCTTTGGTCTCACCTGGTGTGATGGGAGTAGCTCCTCCTGTGTGTGAGGATCTGATACCTCCTTGTTGGTGACTGGTAGATTTTGAGAGGAAAACTCATGTTAGGCACATCAATCGTTGTAGTAACTGGCAGATGAGCTTCGATTTTAGACATTTTTTAAAGCAAAAAGCACTTTGGTAATATTGTCTTTTGTTAAGAAATAGCAAGACAATACACTCATATTGCTTTGGTGTTTTGGATTGGGAACTGCAATCAGTATTGCTCTAATACCACCTCTTGAACAATGTTCCAGTAGATAATTATCTTTCTTTTCATTCTGTGTTACTCAGTATTGCAGTGTTTGATTTGCAGACAAGTATACCTGTATGTCCATCTAAAATTCTGCTAATTATTTAATTAATTTCTTGAAACATTTCGTACTATCACTTCCTACGGCACTGTGTTAATATCTGAAGTTTTCATAGTTGAAGCAAATTTTATTTCACCTACCATTATTTCCCTCATGCATCGTATTTGAGATACCTATAGGGTCTGGAAAAAGTACTCATCTTGAAATTGTTCTTTGTGAATGGTCTGCAG
Source organism: Catharus ustulatus (assembly GCF_009819885.2). Taxonomy (NCBI): domain Eukaryota; kingdom Metazoa; phylum Chordata; class Aves; order Passeriformes; family Turdidae; genus Catharus; species Catharus ustulatus. Next base: position 17,318,682 of record NC_046227.1, read on the forward strand.
CATCTCCTTCTCTGGGGGAATACGTTCTATAAAATTGTTCTGTTTTCTATAAGTAGGGACTACATGGAAACATCAGGCAATCAAACATTTATTATAAATGGAAAAATAATATTTGAGGAGGATGATTCTTTTATACAATTGGAAATGTAGGTTCCTGTGGCTTTGACACCCTTTTAAGTTTCCTTTTTCCAAGTGACTTCTTTGTTTCACAGTTGACAGACACATTTTTCATTGATAATTATTTTGAAAATCTGATGCATTTTTTAAAAAAATAGTTTTTTCTTTTGATTTTATGGCTATTTACAGCTCATTCTTTTGTATTAAGTGTATGGAAATATGTTTTCATTTAACTGCTTGTTTTTCCCAAGAAATGTTTCTTACCTTCTAAAGTTTTGGCATAGTATTTTATTTTCACAGCTAGAGTTTTTTCTAATGGCTAATATGGATGGCTAATGTTCAGATGTTGGTATTCATTAGTCTTACAGTGGATGGAACCATGTATTCTTGTTGGGAAACCAGGAATGGATGTGTGTTCATGTTTAAATTGGAGAGGGAAGTTTGTACATTATATATGTTTAACTGAAGAACTGTCAGATGAGGCATTGGGTATGAGTATCTTATTATCCTTTATTACCAATGCTTGAGCTTAATTATGGTTAATTTGGAGAGAAGTTAAATAGAATATAAATCCAAATAATGTTTGGGACTTACTGTGCTCTGGTGTTAGTTTCTAAAGTCTGAAGACATGTTTAGAAGATAAATACTTAAAAGGGATTGAAGTGTATGTGCTAGTTTTGTACTTCATTGGGTTTAATCAGATTTGTTTTATATTGAGTCTTCCTCTTGTTCTCATGCATTGGCACAGTAGTACATTCCTGAAGCAAAAATGTATTTAAATCCAAATGGCTTTTATTAAAGAAAAAAAAGAAAATAAAATCTTACACCTAATACGTTGAAAACTTGCACAATGTTGCCGATCTAAAACATGTGATGGTATTTCCAGCTTATGTTTTATTTCAGAGGCTCATTAAATGCATACCTGTTTTTTATTTAATAAAATCTTTATGTCCCAGGATATTCAGATTAATGAAGTGTGCATGCATGCGCATGTGTGTTCAGTTTCCCATAGGATTTTCAAAAATTATTATTAGTAGTATTACTTTAAAATAACTTTATGGAGGGTAAATGTTTGTCTTTGGCTCCCTCTATCTGCCTGTCTCTTGTCTTTGTGAACTAACATTTTGTCATAACTTTATCCATCATATAGATTAGAATCAGCAGATAAGGTATCTATAAGTATTATATATAGGCATTTGGTTAAATAAATAAATAAATCGAAGTATGGTAAAGAGACATGGAGGACTAGTAAGAAATTTAATTTTCAAGCTTAAAAGCAAGGTTAATGTCTTTGTTCTCAGACAGTATGTTGTTGAAGTACGTTTCCACTCCATTCAGAGATTAATTTTTGTACTAGGCTTTTCATAAAGACACAGCTATATGATCAAAGTACAGTAAATAGAAACATGGGTTTAGCTGCCTGTCTTGCAGTAGTGTGTGGTGTCTGATAGCCTTTTGTTTCTGGTCTCTAGTTATGTTAGTACCCTATTGACATACAAGGTAACTAGATTGTTCTATTACTGATTTCTGACAAACAAATTGTTTGATATGCTAAAGCTATTTCTGACAGAAGATAGAAAGTTTTGACAAACATGCATGGCACAGCAAGTGTCCAATTCTAAAGAGCAAAATAAATGCAAACCACCATTATGGGGAACACAAACAGCCTGAAAGCAAGTTATCAGTAAGCAAATAATTGTTGAACTGTTATGAATGGAATAGGATGTTGAAATAGGGCATGATTGGCTGATGTTACATATGTCCTTGATTACCTTCCTTGTGCTTTTATCCTAATAAGTGACATTCTTTGTATTCCCTTGGATGGCTAGACAGTCTGACACTGAAGAAGAATAAATATTGCATGTGGTACACATTAAGCTGTCATCTAGGACAGCATTTATAAAAAGTAACTAGAAAAATTCATAAGAAATTCTGCAGTGCTACAGTTTCCTGGCTCCAGTCATAATTGTCAAAGTTCTTGACACATTCAGGTCTTCTGAAATGATTTGGGTTTACAGCTACTTGGTGTATGAATAATTATTAAGGATTCATTTTTTTCTGATAATTCAGACTGTTAATGTTCTCCAAATGATGCATTTTCATTGAAGACCATGGAGTGATTAAAAATACCCGACAGTGTTGTGTATATAGCTTGTTCCCTTGCAGCAGTCACAACTAAAAGATGTATATATATGAAATAAAACTAAATGATAAAATTAAGGAGCTCGTTTTCAAATGCTGTCTTTTAATCTTGATAGAAAATCCATTATGAGCTCATGTATTGTTACAATTATTGTAATTTGGAAATGGCCCTTTTTTCTGTAAAATATCAGCCTTTGGTTTTTCTTCACTGACTTGAAATTAAGACTCCAAAGCTACATAGCAGGATATCATCATCTCTGCAAGGGCAATGGAGAAAACCCCTTTTGAACTATCTAAGCTGATGAGTTAGTGTTTGAATGGTAATTAGTTTACTCTTTAATTTCAAGAAGAGGGAAGTGTAGGAATTACATTCTTCATACTCTTAAACCCCTGAATTCCTTGTGATGGCTTGTACATTGACCAAGAAATATTTAATGGCTCATTTGTATTGCCATGTATTTATCTGTTGCCTAACATAATACCATGATACTCCCTGCAGTTTGGCACAAAGATTCATGATAAATATTTTAAAGGCTTCTCACAGTTCTGTCACTGGCCGTGTCATTGGAACTGTACAATGAACTTGTGGTATAACCTGGTTTTGCTTCATATGAAAATGCAACCTTCTTTAATTATTGTTTAGTTCATGTGACTGGGTTTTTTAAATTATTATTACTGTTTTTTTACTGAGTTAAACATATCCCATAAGGAAGAAGGGGAAAAAAAGCCTGTTACCACCTCATCAAGTTACGTGAGGATTAACATAATTTTATAGGTGACATTGTGCTTATTCTCATTCCTCTTCCAAGCAGCCTATAACTTACAAAATCTCATTGTAAGCAGCTTGGAATGGGAAAATAGACCCATTGACTCTTTCATAAAATTTGCATTTAATGTTAAATGAAATTCTAAAAGAGCTCTTAGAAAAGGATTGGAAAAAAAATCTGTATTCATGTGAAGGCATAAAGCTGAAACACCTGTTTAGGTTGAAAAAAGTTTTCTCCAAGTATAACACTGCTCAAATGTTACAGGTAACTGTTAACTCTGTGGACCACTACAGAGCACAAAATATTTGCCCAACTGGTAAATTGAACTGTAAGCCCCACTGTGGGAAATTGCTTTGCTGTGCTCCAAACAGCAGTTATCTTAGTAATTGTACCTGAATTCTTTTGTGGCTAATAGACAGTTGATGTCCTTCTTACCATGTCAGAATTAGTTTATTGCAATATTTTAATTGTAAAAATTTCAAGTAACATGTGCTTATGTAGTTTGAGATAGGCTGAGTAGATTTTTAATTGGTGCTCTGAGAGCACTGGCGTTTGAGTTGAGAATGTGCATAACCCCGCATTTCACATTCTAAACCGGCACTCGCAACAAGGAGCTTATCAGAGCAAATTGTCTAGTCCATCCCCTTCCTCACTCAAAACCTAATGACCCTTTATCATCATGGTTTAGATTGCTGGACACAGATGTGAGAAAATACAAGTAATCTACAGGTAACTACAGTAGCTGCACTGATGTTCTCAGAGAACTGACTGCTGGGAAGATAAAAAGCTTCCCACAGAGCCTGTGACTTTCCAGCAGCAAAGCACATCATGAGCTCATACATGAAGTTTTATTTGCTGAAGATTCACAATAAGATGCATTAGGACATTCAGCAGGGTCCCTTCTTAGATGAGCACAAGAATTCAGTGGGGTTTTAGTTGATGCACTAGTGCATGACTCCACACTAAAACTAGAAAGTGCAACAATACCAATAACATTTCTTTTTGAGAACACCACAAACTATAGCTCTAATGTATTGATGTTAACATACTTTGTTCCTTGATAGTAAGTCATCTAATGTCATTGGACTTTTTGTCTGGTTATGGAAAGTATTCAGGTGTGAAGCAAATATTTGTTAGGAAAAAAAGCTGTTGGCTGTTGAAATACGGTTTGCAGTACATGCAAGATATGAAGAAGTAAGGTAGAGGTAAAGTCTTGTATGAAAAGACTTGTATATAATTAATTACTGTATTTTTTACTCAACATTTTTTTGTTGTAATCATGAAGTACGTTTGACAATCTCAGACGTGCCAAGGAATGGGAAGGAAAGAAAATATTCTTCAGATAAATTTCACATGCCCTAAGGTTAATAAGGTATGATCTTGTTTACTGTTCTTAAAAAATTTTTTAATTTTTTTTTGTAATTCAAGAAGCAGTGTTTAGTGATTGAGTAAGGTTGAAATGTATCTATTAAACCATATGGGAATGATCAATGTGAATCAGTCTGTCTGCATTTTCTTTCTTTTCTAAAGTAACTTAAGTATAAGCAAGTTACTTACATAGAAAAAAATGGATACGACTGCTGAAATGCATTTTTCCCCACCTTCTTTTTTAATAAACTCTAAATTTAGAGTTTATGAGGAAAGAGAGAACATGGCATGGGAGGTACAGGTCATCCTGAAATGATGTTTCATCGAGGGTGGTATTAATTATTAGCAGGCAGTAAGCATTACAGTGGTCATCTTTGTAGAAAATGGTAATCCCTTAAAAAACCTAAAATGCAAGCCTTAGAAAACCTGTGAACAGACTTCTCCCTCCCAGAAAGAAACAAAATATAAATCCCACAAACAACATATCCCTTCCTCTGGTAGTATGAATAAGATAAACTTATGTCTGCTTTTTGAGTGAAGTCCTTCTACCCTGTTCAGTCGTCATCCTCAAGGCTTCTGTGGTCTTAGGGAGTTGCTCCGTGTACAGTTGCTGCTGTCAGTGCCAAACCTGTGAGCACGAGGGCTGGCTCTAAGGCTGTGCCTCTCGAGCTGAGCCCATGACCAGAACAGCAGCCTCCTTAATTTTCTGTCCTGTTGTTGGTCCTCCATGCACGTGAACTCCAAGGCACTCTGAAAACTATATAATCTACTCCTCATTCTGTTCTGCTTCTTTATGCCCATTTTCCAGCTTATGCCGACCTAAATGGTAATAAGCAGAACTTCTTATTGCAGAGCTTAACAGACATGCTCTAAGAAATTATTTTCTGTTATTACACATATCTTTTGGCTCACAGTAAAGAGATGCAGAAATGTTTTCTCTTGTTCACTAGCACATAGGGCCTATAGGAAAAGAAATATATATTGCCTTGTTCTGTTTTGTCTTTTGATTCAGGAAGATAAAAGAAGTAAAAGGCTATACATTCTGAAAGAATGATTCCTCCTTTTTAAAAATTTAAATGAATGATGATGAAATCCGTGTATAAATCACAGCAAACATTTGATATATCCTTTTATGATACATGCTGTGTTTCATATTCAGTAGTGGCTTTAATTCTCAGCAGACATACAGAAAAGCAGAAAAAACGTTGGCTGTTACAAAGTTTTGTTTGAGCTTTTTAAACTGAGTGATTAGCAGAAATAATGACCCTGTCAGCCTTAATCACATTAAAATGTGGTTAACATCATTTAATTTTTTCCACTTAATATGCGAAAATTTCCAGTAGATTTGCAGTGAAGGCCATTGAAATTCCATTAGAACAAGAATAAAAATTTCAGGCATCATTTATTCAGAGAGGGAATAAAGGTCTCATCTGAAAACTGCTGAATCTTCCTATTAGAGAAACTATGAATCATTGCATTGAGCAGTACCTTTAGCTTCTATAGTACTGAATCTGGGTTGCTTCTGAATGAGTGGATGCATTTTCACCACAGTGCTTTTCTGAAAATTGCAACATATAAGTTTTTTTTCAAATTCAGTAAGAGCCTTCTGTGTAAAGGCTTATTATGTAGTCTGTTTTAACTGCTGTAGAGCTGAGGAAATGCTTCTGATTTAGGCATCTCATCACTGAAGTTCCATACTTTGCGTTATTTTTATGAAAACATAAAAAAAGATGTCCTCTTTCAGATTGATTCATAATGTATAGTTGGACTTTCTTTGTGGTGAAAAGCAAAATTGAGGACATGCACAGCTTCAACTAGAAAATTGTCATATGAAGTCTTTTGCACTCTTGGCATTTCTTGTTGCGGACTCCACAGGTTTGTACCAGAACAGATAAAACAACTATTAATGTACTAGAGAAACTATCAACCTTTTGTTTCAAGGAAAGATACAGTATTGGTTAGTGTTACCATGTTTCAGATTGTTATATTTGGATTCCCATTTTTTTGTCTTTTTTCTGTGTAAAGCAGGATTTCATCTGGTCAGTAGAAGCACTAACTGTACAACTATATGCTCGGTGCTTTTCTAGACTTCATTGAAGGACTTGTATCTAATACTTCTTTAGAACAGATATTACTGTATATATCTGGTGTATATCTTTATTGTCTCTGGTACTTAAACTGTACAGTGGATTGTTTGCTTTGTTTATTAAATTGGTATTTTATACCTGAGCCTTGTTTATTTCAGCCTATTACATAACTACTTTGTCCTCTCTTTAGGGAGTGGGAAAAACCATCAATATGCATTGGATTTCAAAATGTCAGTATTGGTACAATTTATTTTTAAACAAAATTCTAAGAAAGCACAGTGGTAGATTGTTAATGTAATGCTAAATACTGTGAGATAGGAATTTTTCTTTGAAAAAGCTGTTACTAAATTTAAGAATTGAGCAGACCTAACAGAAATTTGCAAGTATCTCAGATATACCTCTATGTTGAAGCATGAAGGAAGCTGAGCAGGAAGTGTGTCTGTGACCAGGAGCAGAAGTGGTAACCCTGCAAGTGAGATAGAAGGAAGTGGGAGAGTGGGAGTGGCCAAAGTAGGAGGGAGGTGTGAATTCAATTAAGTGTCAGTTCTGTGGGTCCCATTTGGAGGCATCTTGCTAAAGATCTTTTGGACCAGAATGTGAAGAACTGTTGGTTGGGAAAGTTGCCATATTTTAAGGAAAAGGATCAGAAGAGACCATACTTGCTAGATTTTTCTCCTTGGAAACCATGGCATACAATTCAGAGGTAACATGTCTTTGTTTCTGTGCTCTTAGCAAGTACCTGTGACACCTGGCAGCAGAACAGCTTCTAGTCTGTTGGGGGGCAAATGCTCACTGTAGTTCCATCAGCTCAAAGACAGGTTTGTGTAATAGGTGATAATGAGTGCATTCAGATTAGAATTCAGCATGTTTATTGGTTGCTTTTTTACAAATTGAAAATTATGTGCTGCTGTATTAAGTGTATTAATGCTGTAATGGGACACATTTCAAAGTCAGAAAATGTCACAATGAAGATTGTGAGTGCAATTCAGAATCACTGTCCTGCCCCAAAGGGTTGTCTGCTTAGAGGTGTACCTTTCTTTATGGCCACCCTTGCTCCATGAAAAGGACAAACTTGCTCTTGAGGATGTAGTAGGATTGGGTAGATAAGAGACTTCTGATGATGGAATTCCCTTTGTCTGGAGCAAAACTTGATGCTAATGTGGGGCTGTAGAAGGAAGGCTTTATGTTAACATGCCTGGTGATTTGGTGATGAGGGACTGGATTTTACTTTTGTCTCTTTTAGATCTATGTGATATTAAGTAGGAAAATTTAATTTAAAATTTTTGCACACTTTAAAATTACAATGATCTTATTTTTCTTTATTTGACCAGTTAGTCTAATGAAGTCTAGTGCTATTATTAGTGCTAGTTTAAAAATTGTACCTTGTCTAAATTTTGAGATGACTTGCCGCCAAACTATGATACAAGCACTGCAGCCACCTCTTCTGCTTTACCTGTGCTATCCTTGTGAGTGGCACTGGTAACTATGTATGGTGTAATGGGCTACTTCTGAGTTTATGTACATTTTATATTGGAAGAGCAGAACTCATGAGGTCTGGTTGTCCAGGAGTTTTGCTTCTTGTTTCCTTACACCAGCGATCCTAAATTTATACTCCTTTAAAAAGCAGTGACATCAGGCACTGAGCACAGGTAGCATCGGTCTGGCAGTCCTACGGCTGCTGGTCAAATGGCCAGCACTAGCCAAGCTGAGTATGTGGAGGTTGAGTTCTTCCTGCTTTCTTCCAGTGAAGGCATTGGTTCTTACAAAAGGTGTAGGAACTTCATTTGTTTGAAATTGAGACTCTTTGTCTTCTTGTGCATTTCTGCATGGCATTTAAGTACTTCTGAATTCACAAAGTGTAGTACTTCCTTGTAACTATATGGTAATCCCTAAATTACTGTAATCCCTCCTCTGCATTCAGTACAGAACCAGTTATTGTTGGTAGCTACACAGTATAATGACTTCCATAAATTAATTAAGGTGGTGATTTGTTGTGGGGTTTTTTTGTTTTGTTGTTTGCTTTTTTTTTTTTTTTTTTTTTAACAGTAGCTGATTGTTCTGCACTTAGTATTGGGAGGCAGTTCACAGAACCTTGCTGCTGTCTTGGGTTGAAAATGTTCTGCTAATTTCCAGCCTATGTTTTTCCATGGCTGGCTTATTTCATTGGTGGTTCAGGCAGCTTTGTCCTGTAGACTAAATAGTATGTTATCTAATTGGTGTTTACCTCCTGTGCTTACTTAAAGCAGGCATTATGAATTTTCTCTCTCTGTCATTTACATGAGGTTCCCATCTCTCTGATAATCTTAGACCTGTTCTGAATTTAGCTGACCCCAGCTGCACACAGGGCTCCATATGCTTTCAGGAATACCTTGTATACTGATGTAATGCATCCTGGTAAGCACAGGGAAGCATTTCCAGTAGGATCTGTAGATGATATTTGCCTTTTCCCTGTTGCATTTTCCTGGTGGTTTAGAATTCCTTGGAAGAACACTAACCTAGTGATCTCCCTTCTATGTCACTTTCAGTTGATGATGATGATGATGACTTTCCTTGAGGAAGATGTCTCTTGCTCCTGTATTGAACATAAAAATTTGCATGCAACTAATGTTTATGTCAAGGTCATGAAAGTATTTAACACGATCAGTCCTAAGTTTGATCCTAGTGAAGTTTGATTTAGTACCCTAAAAGATTAATTTGTTTTCCTGTTATCATGTCCAGTGCATTACTCAGTCCTCAGTCTCTACAAGTCCACTTTCCCTCTTCTCCAACTGAATGAGTAGTTGTACACAAAGAACACTATCAAATACTTTATAGATGTATTTCTCCTGCACGGAAAATCATATGTCATATCAATGAGAGAATAAATTCCTCACGACATGCTTTATTTTTTCCTTTAAACCAAATTACTTGTGTTTACCCAAGGTTATTTTCTGTCATCATTTCTTCTTTGATGGTGTCATTACTCAACCAAACTAAGACTAAAATGTGTATGTTGATTAAGTGACTCTTTGGTGGAGAAATGCATAGACTATCATGTCCCAGAATAACTGCCCAACATGATTTTTTAGTATTTTTCCTTTGGCTAGGTCTGCTTTTAACCATCTGTTACATACTAGGGCTCGGCCCTTGTTGAACAGGTCTTTTCCAAACTTAAATTCTATGCTGCTTCTAAAACACAAAAAACCATGTGAGCATTAAAATAGGAGCAGTGCTTTTCATTGAAAATGTCATTGAAATGTTCATGGTTACTGAAATGTTTCTCCTACTGTATTTGCTAGAAGAGTGTAGGTGATTGCTTGAAGCAAATAAACAGCATTTCTAATGATAAAGTGTCTGGATGGAAGTTGGATAATTCACAATGTCTGTAGTGCTTGGATGTATTTAGTCATCACTTGCATAATTGGATGAAGTGTTTTCAACTTCTATTTTGGATAGCAAGAATGAATACACAGAAAGTAGAAATCATTCTAAATAGGTTGGTAGAGGTCTAGATTTTTTTTTTTTACTTGGGAGATGATTAATGTTTTACGTTTTTAATGACTGCACATTTATGTCATGGTTTTTCTTTTCAGTGTAACTGCAGATCAGATCACATTCCTTATAGTATATCCCATGCATGTTTGAACTACTTTGAAAAAGTGAAATGATGTGATGTTTAGCTACAGAGAAGCGTCAAAAACAATGCATTTATATGATATGAAAGATTTGCAAGCGCAAGCTAGCAATTGATAGTAATATTATAATTAGCTCTTTATAACAGCCTGTTTTTTATTCATGAACATTTTCATTTATGTTGACAACTATCATGTTTGCCACTACACATGGAGCCTTTTCTATACTCAGAAGAGACTGAACATGAGTTAGTATGTTTTTGGACTTCTGTTCTGACTTTCTATTGAAAAATGGTTTCTGGGCCAAGTCACAAAAATAAAAGTAGCTTGCTTTTTAGGTTTGGTTTTTTGATCTTACTGTTGGTGCTAGTGTTCGTAAGGGTAAAGCATACCACAGAGCACTGTAACTTTCAAGGTGGAGTTCTTTTCAGTCAAATTGGTTTTTTATTGTTGAAATTGCTGAGGGTGTTGAATGTTTTCTAATCCCGTAACTGATACAAAACTGAAGGTAAACGAACAGTTTTATAATAAATCAAATTTTAGTTTTGTACTTGCGAAATAACCGTTTCAATTTTATAATAAATCAAATTTTAGTTTTGTACTTGCAAAATAACCGTTTCCTGCACATCCATCCCCAGAATAAGATTATTTCCTTCTGACAGAAATTTACCTTGTCATTCCATTTTCAGCCTTAAAAATCTCTGTGTTTAGCGGATCCTTTAGTCTGTCAGATAAATGAAGTGTGACACTGATCCAGATACTTATTCTGGCTTCTGAAAAAAATCAAAGTTACTGGTCCCCTAGGACAAGTATGTTTTAGTAGATGATTCAGACATGGCTAATTTCTTTTTCATTTCACCATAGTTTAGACAGGTAAACAGACTGTGTCTGTGGAATTGAACATTTTTGTGACAGCTTTTCAAATTAGTGAAGTACATTTCATACAAGGCATCTCTGCACGCTGTGAAAATCCTGAACTCGTTTAGTGTTTTACTCGGACATGGACAGGTTCATATGACAGTACAGTATATGCTATTGTATTTATTAGACATTACTTTAGGGAAGTTTGTCAGCAGGAGGCACGACCAAGGCAGATCACATAATTTTATGTGAGTGTCTTAGGCATATAAGGTGAGGGTTAGTTTCTAAAGCAGCTATGAAAAGAGGAGAGGGGAGATGCTTTAAGAAGAAAATGAGGAAAGCAACCCTAATTTAACAACTCTGAATTACCCTCAGCAGAGCCTCCTACTTCATTAACTATATAGGGAGCAGAGCAAGATTAGGTATCTAAATCAGGGGTCTGAAATAAAGCCTTGTATTCTCTGAGTTGCTCTAGGCTGGGTATTAACCATTCAACTAAACACTTCTGTTGTTATACTGAGAGTTTAGGGGATGTTCTTTCTCTGGATAAATGCCAAAGTTAATTTCTCTTTTATTGAGTAGTATTCCAGCCTAATAGCAAGTTTGATCTTTCTTTCATGAAAAAAACCACAACTTAGCCCAGTGTTGCCAGCTTCTGCGATTCTTTTTACTTATCTCATTAAAATTGATTCTTAAAACACAGAATTGTAGTATTGTGTGATCTCAAAATGTAAGTAGTTATTAATGGCCCAAGGGTACAGGAGGAATAAGCAGGGTTTATTATTTTAAATCAAATATTCTTCCTGTAGTAATATTTAACTCCCGAAATTTTAATACTTAGGGTGATTTTTAGCAACTGATAGAGGAAGAGAACATTCATGTGAGTTCTTTGGTCTGGAGAGGGTCTGCAATTAAGATAACCAGGCTAATTCTGGAGAGGTGAGGAAGGCATTGCCCTCCCTTTTGTGAGGAGAGGATATTTCAGTAAGAGAACTAGGGGGGAATATGCTGACCCAGTTTATTTATGTTTCATTAAACTGTTGTGTGACTTCAATGAAAGCCAAAACTAACAATTTCATAGTCTGCATTTGTGTTACCCATTGCAGGATTTTAAATTAACAGTAGAGAAATACATTGCCAGTTAGTCTTTATAGTGTCTTAGTATAAGTATTATTAGTATATCTTTATTTCCTTACATGGGATTTTTATGTAGATCTTATATTTTTCTGGGAGTATAGCTTTGTATTTGCTTGCAGGCATATAGTACATAAAAGAATTAAATAATAAAATAAATTTAAAAATAATAATAAAATAATTATTAAATTTTAAATTATGTTGTGTATTTAATGTAAAATTTCTCTTGTTAAGGCATCACATCTTTGGGGTTTTTTTGTCAATACTCTATTTATGAATGGCTCATAACTTTTTATTAGTTTATGTATTTGACACTTTACTGTTATAGCATTGATCTGAATTGTCTTAGTTTGTACAGGACTCTCAAGAACAGTTTTCCATGTGACATAAAGGAGTCCTGTCAAGAGAGAAAACTTAAAATTATCATGCCATAGCATAAGCCTGACTATGGAGCAGGAACTCTTTCTGCTAATCTGTAGTAGTATCTCAACCGTCATCAATTCGCACAGAAGTCTTGTGACTGAGATTTGCTCCTTCTGTGCATTTTATAAATTATAGGAGAAAATATGACAAGATGTGACTTTAAAAGCATCCTTCTGGTCCAAAGTATATGTGCTTAAGTAGGGCTTGTTGTGCCCATAACTAGGAAATGTAATATGCACAGTTTGTTGCAGTCTCTGTTTTTATGTGGGCTCATCATAGTTCAGTCTTGATTGTTCTTGATTCTTGCAAGAGCCATGTCTTTTTTTGTCTTTTTAGTTAAGACAGAAATAGTGTTCACAACTGGCAGACCAAGGAGAGCTAGAGACTGTAAGCCTTTCACATGCCAGCAGGGGATACAGTGCTTTCTCATGCTAAGGTGCTGCACTTTCCTTATTATTTCGGTCATAATTGATTTTGGTTGTGATACCAATTTATATTTGGTTTCAGTCGCCTTAGTGGGGACCATAATTTGGGTAGAGATATTGCTACAGTCTTGAAAATTAGATCAGAAATGAATGTTTTGAAAATTTTAAGGTCTTTATTCTTCATGAATATTGTTTCTTATGAATGTTTAAAATAGGGTTACCTTGACCGACTTTTTGTTAGATTATGTAACCTGTATAATGTACTGAAAATTCTTTTCTTACTGGGAGCTCTCTCTGTATATATATATATCAACAGAAAACATCATCCTGGATTATTTTACTTCTTGTCATTCTACCATCTTGATATTTTTTAATTCAAAGTGGATGTAGGCCATGAATTCTATTTTTCTGTTATACCTGCTTTATTTCTCCTAGATATAGAAATACTTTGTCCATTACTACTCTCTGTACTTGATTTACAGATTCATGTTCTCTGGTATTATTTCTTTCACAGCTCCCACATTTTGCAAACCAAGAAAGTTTCATGTCATTTAAGCCAAGTCTTTGTATGAAATACTTTAAAAAAGTGGTTGATCATACATGTGAATTTGTAAGTGAGGTGTTTTGACCTTATGTGTTTTTAGCATACCATTAAATAGCCAATATCTCTGGGTACCTCTCTAGACCAGGTAAGCTGAGAACCCTCTGCTACTGACATATTATGTTAGTTTGTTAACAGAGCTATATCTTGAGGGTATAAAGTGCTTTGATAGGGATTTTCAGAATATTGCCTTGATTTTTTAAAATTCTCTTGTAAACCAGTGTTTTCTGCCTGGAAGAATCCATTTATAAGTGATCTCATATGGCATAACTTTTACTCAGAAATCCTGCCATTTATAAGCATTCTTCAGTAACAAATAACAAAATTCCTGATTGAACTTGGCTCCGTGGTATTGGTGTTTTTTGGGCTGTAGGCCAACTTTAAGATCCTGTCCTCAGTAGTCTTCCTGTTCCTGCAGCACCCTTCAGTTATATTGTGTGAAAGTGAACTGAGCCATCTTAAAAGGTGACAGCTGGAGACGGGGGGCTATGAAAGAACTAAATTCTTCCTCTGAAAGCTGCTTTTTTACTGGATTATTGTTTTTGGTGAACAGCTTGAGTTTGCCTACAGGGAGTGCTCATAGGTGCCCCACTCCATGTGCTGCAGCTGGTAGCAGAAAAGCAAATGTAACATCTGGATGGGTAAAGGAATGGGATGAGAAGCTCATGTCCAGGTTCTGAAAATGTTTCTTTAAAATCTGGGATGCAACTTGAATAAAATAGTAGGTGCAATACTAGTCACCCCATCTAACAAATTATTTTGTAGAATTATGGGGGATTTAAGATAATGGCCATGGTAGAGATCAAGGCTTTTGAAGAACTTGCTTTGACACACAAGGCAGAGAACCTGGGATTACTTACATTTCAAAGGGGAATGTTAAGGAGTTATAAACTCATCTATAATAAATGTCAAATGACAGTGTTGGTCAGGAACCTCTAGGATTTTTTTTTTTATACAGTGTAAGTGGAAACTACAATTGAAATTACAAGTTTAAAAATGTGAAATCTGAATCTGGTAGAATGAGATACTTTATGTACCCATTCTATCATAAGGTTCCTGTGATCATGAGATGTGTGGCAAGTCCCTAAAAAGTAAAGAATTTTAAGGGCTGTTCCACTTCCTGTTTCGAGGCTCAAGTCAATCTGCGTTAGGAGATGGGAGTGGTATCTAACATGTCGGGTGGGTTCTCCACGTTGGCCTCCTGTAAGGTTCAGGTGAATGCAGTGACTGAATACTGGAGGTGATAGGGACTCTGGACTATAGGAAGGTGTTGAGGAGCTTAAAGCATTCAGGATGTGCAGGATAAATGCAGTGCTGAGCTCCTCGAGCTCTTGTCCTGAGGGCCTGAGAGGAGGCTCTTGGTCAGAGAGCAGCCCAGTGTGTGGAGGCAATGCTTTTGTTCTGAACTGTTACTAGAAAGCATTTGCAGGTGAGGGCTGGGAAAGAGCTTTTTGAAATTAAAGGATTGCTGTGTTTCATCTGGCCAGCTGGGAAGAGGGAATAAAAAAATAAACTTACAAGCATTGCTGATGATTTAAGACGTGGTTCCTGAGGTCTGTAACAGGTACACCTGTACCTTCTGTAGATTTGTCATCTTTATAAAAAACTTAGCATGATGAGGAAGACGGTACCTTTTTACTCCTCAATGTTTTCCTGTTTTGTCATCCTTTCTCCTTATGTAATGCAAGAAGGGAATTCTCAGAGAAAGGCACGTAGCAATAAAGAGAGCACAGTGCTCCGATACAGTGGAGTGACAACCACCTGTGCTTTCCTCTTCTTCGCTTCTGCCACAGACCATTTCTGTGATACAGTCATTATATACATTTGTTCTGTTATTTTTACCATCCCATCCTTTGTTAATTGTAGAAATTTGAAATGAAGGCTTACTGAAGCTGTGACTGTTTCTGATCTCTATAAAACACATATAAATATTATCCTCATCTGTGCACAGCACTGAGAACAGTGGGACCTGATCTCTGATGTGTGTGCGGACTACCAGAGCAGAAGGGGAGGACATCACCTAGGCACTGTGTCATGTAGTACTGATGCTTAGCTAGATTAGGTCTTCCTCTCCCATCTTACTAAATCAACTAAAAGTAATTGTCCTCACGATTTTGGTATGTGGCAAAAAAAAACGAATTCTTGCCTAGCTCATCATTTTAGATAATTTAGATAATGGATGAGGTTTCAAAGGATGAAAGAAATCCATAAAGAGGAGAGAAGAAAAAAGAAGATATTTTTAAATTAATGATTTTTATTTTAATTACAAGAACAATGTTGGAACAATTCAACTTTTTAATCCCCTAAAAGTAACCCAGTTGTCTTCACAAATTCATATTGACAGTTCATTACTTGCCTAGATTGTCAGACGAGTCTAATATTTTGTTTGTGGTAAATTTAATGGTCTTGCAAATAGCCAAAATAAAACCAAACTGTATATTGGGATTGTTATTAATCCTTTAAAGGTTTCAGTGCCTTACAACATTCTCATAATGTTGTCTCATACTGGCTAGATGGAAACTATTGGAAGTTGATTGTGCAAGACTGTTGGAAAATAGTACACAGAGCATGGTTATCAGTGGTGCACTTTCCAAACAATGAATACCACATTATGAGATGGGCAGAAGCAGCTACTGGTTGAATACTGTTATGTATTTCCATTAGAGCTGGGTGGTGAGCACTCTTGTTAAGTCTCTGGATGACGCCCAATTTAGAAGATGGCCATATATGTGTAGAAGAAGATTAGAATTTAGGAGCATCTCAAGAAGTCATCAGGAAAAAATAGCCGTGGTGCAACTGCTGAGAAGGATTTTATACAGGAATAATTAACTATGCAAACACAGTATTAAGAATAGCTACTCAAACAGGGTCACACAATGAGTTAAAACTTGAGCATGAGATAATGTTGCAGTGCTGTCACAAAAAAAGCAAATGTTGGACTGGGTTTAATAAACAGGAAAATCTCCAGAAAAATGAGTTAATCCTCTAGCTATTTTTAATGTTTATAAGCTATTATTATTGAGAGCTCTGAGGAGTGCATCAGGTACTGTGTGCTTTCAGAAACTTTTAGACCAATTGAAGAGTCCAGACAAGAAGGTTCAAAGTTAGAAGTCATATCTGGCTTCCAAGGAAAGCTCAAAATAAAAACCGCGCTAAACAGATTGTGTTTAGAAGCTTTTAAAAATCAGTATTGCTCAGAACTGCCAACAGGAAGAGCCTGTTGGAATTTCTAAGTCCTCTTGTTCTCATTCTTTTCTGTGGATCTTTTTTTCAGTCTTTTATAAATTTTGATCATTTAGTTTGATCTTACCTGCATTTGTTTTTTTTTTTTTTCCCCTCTTGTGCTGCCTGGTATTTTCTTTTTCCTTGCAGTGCTCTTTTGTTTCTGCCATTTTCCACTCATAGTTCAGGTGTAGAACAGAAAAACAATTGTTTCTCTTCCATTAGTTAAATGGTTTTTTGGTCTTGCTTGTACAAAAGCATACTTTCACAAATCACCTTTCTTCTCAGGGGTCAGTTTTTCAGATCATCTTGTCTTGCAGGTGTCCACTGAGCTTAAGCTTTCTCTGCAGCTTCTCTCTTCCATCACTACTTCAGATTTCCATCTGAACTCTGTCTCTCTTCCCAGCTGGATCTCTCATGTGAAACTCTCTCAAATATTGATTTGTAGGTAATGTACATTCTGCAACTTTTATACCTTTTTATTTTGGTTCGCTGCAGGTTTTGGTTTTTTCTGCCCCAGTAAGCCTCAGTTTTTTCAAGTGAAGGCACCCCCATCTGTAGAACACCAGTTTCTGGTGCTCTTTTTTTATTGGCCTTCTCAGTGAGTGCCCTCATTTTTCAACCTTTCTCCAAGGTCTTCTACATCCTGTTTTAGGATCTGGAGTTAACTCTGGTAGTTGTCCTGATCATCTACACTTTAAGTCACTGGCACCTGTGGTTTGCTAAATACACTGATAATGCTGGTGATATTCCTTATGTCCTTATCAAACAACAGTCAGTGTTAGGTGGAAATGAGCATCTGAATTCCGCTTCAGTGTTTTCCCTGATCAGAATTTTATGCGCTGTCTTCACTTGCAAGTTGGTGAGGCCTGGTTTTGCACTTGCCTTGGTTTTGTTCTTGTGTCAGGCTTCTACACAGTCATAATACGCTTTTCTACTTGCCATCACAGAATGAACGGATATCTTGCTGTCTCTTGAGTCTGTATTTTTTTTTTCCCAGAAAAGATATTTTTTCTGTTTTCTGGCATCAATCAGGCTTCTAATTGAGGAACCCTCCATAGCTGCTGTTGGCACACTCCTCTCCACAGGAAAGGGAGGAACCAAGCTACCCTTGTTGGGAAAGTCTGTTGGGTGTCACTGAAATCCTGCCGTGTTACACTGTTTTCACTTAGTTTTTGATTTACTTTGTTAAGAAGGGTTTTCATCTCAAGCAGTTCCTTGTTTCTTAAAGTAGTTTCAGCTGTTAGTCATGGTCATTGGTGTTGCTGGTTCTACCTTTTGGTTTTTTATTTTTCATTTTGTTACATTTTTGTGTGTGGTGGGGGTTTTTAAGTGTCAAAAGTCTTTTAAGCGTAAAATCCAGAACTCTTCATTATTCATTTTCAAGTATAGCATGAAATAACAGAGAAATACTCCAGTATTTGCTTATCTTAACAAAGGCCCAAAATGAATGTACTATTGCTGTGCTTTTACAGACATACAAAATTTTGTTTGGAAAACTTATGTGTTCAAAAAAACCCAGACTTTGACATTAATTTTTACCGTTTGTTAAGACTATTTTGTTCTGTTTGGCACACTTGGTTATCCCTAACAGGAAGGCATACATGCACTATTATTTTATTGATTATTATGTACTTAAGCATTCTGCTTTGGGAACAATGTAGATTTGAAATATATCAATATCAATTAAACTTGAATGTTTACTTTTGTTTATTTTCTTTATTTTGATCACATTTAGGGGTATTCTGGGCACTTTTTAGAAATTCCTGTGACATTGAAAGTCACAGAAGTAAAAGACTCGGGCAGAGAACCTGACTGTCTGTACAGAGTGGGATGCAGTACCTTATTCTTTTAGTGAGGCTGTAGCAGGTCTGATGTCAGTCACTTCAGAGACCTTTAGACCTCAGTGCTCATTTATTGGTAAAATGTACCAGCTCTGCTCCTGCATTATGAAGATCGTCTGTCAACACTTTGAGATATTCTCCTTTGTTATTAAGCTTGTGATGCTCTACACTGTCAGGTTTTTTGCCAATTATAGTTAAGGTACAATGGTGTATTCACTGGATCAAAGTCTCACACTGGCGGTAGAGGAATGATTTGTAAGTCTTTATTCATCTGAATCGTACAATAGAATACCTGAGGAATGCAAATAATCCCTCTAAGGACTCAATAGAAAAGCTGTTAAAATGACAGTCTAAGACTATTATTATTCTGAATTGGTGTTTTAGCCAAAGTAATTATTTCTTATCTTGTTGTTCCACAATAGTTCTTAGTTTATTAGTTATGATGACCATATTTACCAAACAGAATTTGAATCCAATTTTTGACATTACTTTCATGCTCATTTCACTTTTTCAAGTTTACATGTTTCGTTCCATCTTTCTTCACTTGGCACATTATTTAATTAGTCTAGAGATCAGTGTTAGATAATTCCGTAAAAAAACCTCTATAACGGATGTACGCACATATATTGAAATACACTTATGAATTGTAGATTCATTTTCTGATATATTTTCTGTAAAATGTTGGCATTTATAAACTCTGAAATTCAATACCCATTTTGTTAGCCAAAATAAATGAGTTAACTACAGATGTTAGTTTTAGAAATGCTGTTAAATGTCATGTCACATTGACAAACACACCTTAATTGTGATTTTTAGTTCAGATGTTTCTGAAGGCAATAGTGTTTCAGTATCAGTCCTGGATACCAGACTGTGTTTTCACTGGATAACTGGAGGCAAGGAAAGATTAGTATAATGAGGATTGAAAAACATTGACGGGGTATTTACATAAGTAAATGATAGAAGACCAGCCTTACATAACAAACGTGTGAAAACTGTTGAGTGAACTTCTATATTCTTTGTCCCATCTAAAACCCTACTCAGTCGGCCATGCACTTAATCTCATAATAGCTCTGATCCCCTGCTATTTTCTTTGACAAATGTGTGTTGATGAACTTGTGGTTCAGTTCATTTTTTTCTGAAGTGACATTTGCATTGATTATTTAAAGGTTTGCAGGCCACAGTTTCAAAGCACTTTAGTATAATAGCAGCTAAAACCTTAGTCTAAATCTTGCAGATTAGTAGGACTAAGAAAAAGAACTCGGCAAGCATAAAGCCCTGGCTTGTATGGTGGGTGCTTCAGGTCTGAAACATCGCTGGCACCCAAAGTGCTGTGTTTTGTAATTTGATTATTCGTGTACAGGAAGTATTCCCATGGCTCCTGTGTTTGCTTGCTGAGCATAGAGCTGTCATTCTTACTGTTCATAGGTGTTTAGAAATAGTGCCCTATTATCAGTAGTGAACTCCTCCCAGGTAATTTATAAACGTCTCCATTAAACTTAAAATAAATACTTGCATCCATGAATATGATGCTTGTGTTTAAAGATGTTTTTAAACACCATCTACTGCTCTAAAGTTTTCACAGAATCACAGAATATTCTGAATTGGAAGGGACCTACAAGGATCATTGAGTCCAGCTCCTGATCCTGCACAGAATATCCCTAAGAGTCACACCATGTGTTTGAGACTATTGCCCATTGGGTGAAGAAACTTTTTTGAACACCTGACCTAAAACTCCCCTGACAACTTCAGGCCAGTCCCTTGGGTCCTGTACTTGGTCACCAAGGAGAAGAGATCAGTTCTGCCCCTTATTCCCCTCACAGGAAGCTATATCTGCTGTGAGGTCTCTCCTCAGCCTCCTCCAGAACGAGCAGACCCAGTGCCTTGAGCTGCTCCTCATACAGCTGCCCTCAGGGCCCTTCACCATCACTGTTGGCTTCCTTTGGATGCTCTCTTTATAACCTTATATTGTGGCACTCAAAACTGCCCCCAGCACTCAAGGTGAGGCTGCCCCAGAGCAGAGTGGGACAGTCCCCTCCCTTACCTGGCTGGTGATGCTGTGCCTGCTGTACCCCAGGACAGGGTTCACCCTCCTGGCTGCCAGGAGGCTGCCAGTTCTTTAGTAGGGTAATTAACATTCCAAAACTAACACCCTAAGATTTTAGCTCTAAATTTGTTGTTTCATTCAACTAAAAATAGGAAATAGGAATGAATGAATGAATGAATGAATAGGAAAATTTTTTCTTTATTTAAAAATAATAATAGTATTGTAACAAGAAGCTTAGTCCTGGGACAACAGTAGAAAGGTGGGGAAAGCCAGTAGACATGTGGTTCTGTATTGATCAGCTATGGCATACTCCAAGATCAATACACAGAAAAAGCAGGTGCAGCTTGCTATATAGGAGTGTAGTGTTCTTTTCTGTCTACTAATTTCAGTAGTCTTCACTACTGAGAATTTATTTTTTAAAATTAAAATAAAAAGGAAAAACTGAAGGCCCTCAGTTCTACCACATTTGATAAATTGTTGGAAGTACATTTTTCTCTCAGAAAGTTTTATTCACTTTTTAGATTGCAAGTATTTAACCTCTACCAAACACCTAGTTATTGTCCCAAATTATGCCTATTTCTGATAGATTAAATGCCAAACGGAAACCAAGAAACAGTGAAATGTTAATGGAGTACACCTGAAGCAATTGCTGCCTGTTAATGCCTTGACCTTGGAAAGCAATACACAAAAAGATGGCATCATAAATCCGTGCAATTCTTATGAATATGTATGTGCTACTTGATAATAATGAATGTGGTACAGCCATGCATGCACTACAAGATAATGTTGTGCCCTTTGTTGTCTACAGGTTGATAAAAATTAAAGAGTGGGTGGACAAGCACGACCCGGGTGCTTTGGTCATTCCTTTTAGTGGGGCCTTGGAACTCAAGTTGCAAGATATGAGTGCTGAGGAGAAACAGAAGTATCTGGAAGAGAACATGACACAAAGGTTAATTAGCATTCATTTTCCCTACACTTTATTATCAACTATTTCCTTGCAGTAATTTAATTGCTTGCGCTGATAGAATAATAAATGACAGAGTAATTACCATTATAAAGAGAGAATCTTCTCCTTTCTTTACCATGAGACAGAGTGAAAAGATTTATTTTAAATTAAGTTTTTAACTGTCATCTGTCATCTCTGTACAGTGTTTTAATTATAACATAGGTATTAGTTATGTATATTTTTGAGAGGGAACGATCACCAAAACTGTTTCGTCATCCATGGAGAATAAGGACAGTGGAGAAAATTTTGCCATAATTTTCTGAAGAACTATAATAAATTGTTTCAATATTGAATTTCAGTCAAACAGATACGCTTTCATGACCTGGAGTCCTGAAAATTGCATGAGACAAGAGTGCTGCCTGATAGGGTGATTTATATTTATTCCATGTTTCTGTAGCCTGCCAAATAAACAAATCAAAATACTATCTTTATGATTTTGCAGTAAAGAAGTAGTTCTTGTAAAGAGAGTTCAAAGTAAAAGGCTACTGCAATTATCACTCTGTTCGAAAGTAGACTTGATATCTTCAAAATATGTGATGTCTTTCCATGTAAAATGATTACTTGGCGTATTTAGCTGTTTTATGTGTATATGCTGAATGAATTGGATTCCTTCCCCCTTTTTTTTTTTTCAGTGCTTTAGCAAAGATCATTAAGGCTGGATATGCAGCACTCCAACTAGAATACTTTTTCACTGCAGGCCCAGATGAAGTGCGTGCATGGACCATCAGGGTAAGATTCATACTTATTCATCAGCTATATCCAGTTCCACACTATTGAATTCAGATTGATATCACTGACTTTGAAGTTTGTCATGGTGGCGGTTAGCTAGTCATTACAGATGAGGTTTTTGTCCAGGATAACTTTAATTATTTGTGAGCTGCTGAACAGTGAAAGTGGAGCTGCATTGATTGAGGCAGGTAACAATTGATTCTGCCTATTACATAGTCTGAATTTCTTCATCCTGTAGAATCTGTCTACCCTCCTCCTGTGGTCAGAGATAAGACGTACCAGTATTGTGCTTGCTTAATCTGTGTGACTGGGTTTGTCTGCAGTGAAATTGATGTTGCTTTTCATTTTGTATTCACTAAGTTTGTTTGGGTTGCGGATGGTTCATTCCTCCTGTGCTTTGCTGGGATTACATTTTCAGCAATAAAAGCAATATAACGTCATTATATTCCTCGTGGATACACACTTGGGCTCCAAATCCTAAAAATCAGTGTGCAGTAATTCAGGTCTTTTACTGACTTTAGTATTTAGACCTAGTTTATTTTCGTAGTTTTATATGTTATCTGGGAACTTATGTAATGCCTAAAACTGCATTGTGTATTTCAAATATTGATGTAGAATGGCTATAGCCATGGACATGAACTAATTTATTCCCGTAGGGCAGTAAGAGCTGAGCTGTAGTGTTTTGTAGTGTGGAACATAAATATGTTGTAATATAAAGATCAATATTGAAAAAATATTTTGGAATGTGTAGTTGTAAACTCTTACCTTAAAAATTACAACAATGCCAACTTTGGAGCTGCATTTCCGTCTTTGAGTTCCTATTTACTGCATCAGTGTATTTAGGGCTGTGCAATGACTTTCAGTGCTGTATTTAATTTCATTCACTGGAATTAATTTGTTTTCATTAATCAACATAATTTCCTGTAAATTTATATTTTTAATAGTACTGCTGCAGATGTTTGTGTATGTGTTTTAGCACATTAAACTTATTTTCTTATAAGCATACGTGGGGTTTTTGTAGCTTTTTCTTCTCATCCCTGTTTATGTGATAACTGCTTGCTAAAATCCCTGAAATAGTGACCAAAATAATATAAAAGCAGGATTTTTGTTGTTCTGATTCTTGCCATAGTTTTAAAAAGCACATTGTGAAATTCCACTGTTTTCAGTAGGAGAAGTGCTTGCTCTTTATTAGAGAATTTGAAAGCTGGTTTATCTTAAGACTGATTGTGAGTATCTTTGATTTAATGTGCAAAGATATTTAGTCAGGTAAGCATCAGTGAGTAGCCATATTAACCCAATACATCTTTTACTGTAAAAACTGTGCTTTACAGTGTCAGACTCCTTAGCACTTTAACATGCTTTATTAAGCAGCCTTTAGGTCACCATTATTGCTCGAATTTCTCTCCATGGTTGTGTGTGCACAGAATGTATGTCCTTGTAATTTAAAGCATGCAGCTATAATGCATTCTTCTCTATTGCATAGACTTAATTATCGTGTAGTTGTCTGTGGTTTTTATTTTTGAGTGATTGAGTTTTTGATGTTTTGGCAAGAATACTCAGTTTGTACTATATCAAACTTACTAAAATTATTCTGAAATAAAAATAAGCTAATGTGTATGGCTTGACATCCATACGTCATTTCTCATTGCAAACGTTCGCCATGAATATTATCTTTAATTGAAATTATTTGGATGTAAGTGAAAGTCTTGAGTAATTCAGATTTTAAAGTTATTTAAATATTTTATCGTCCTCACTTTCTGTGTGGAAAGCTAGGGGTTGAAGCAAATCTCACAAGAAAACACAGTCATAGCTTCTGAAATCAATACTGCTGCTGATACCTATTAGGAAAAACAAAGCTGCTGTTCTTTAATGTCAGTTGGTTTATCTGTGACGAAGCCACTCTGTGTCCCAGTATTGAGAATCACCCAGCTGCACGCGTGACATTTTAGCTGATATGAAACAAAGTTTCAGCAGAACCTGAAAGCATATAAAAAAGGAGAAACCTCTTTCCTGCAATCAATCTTCTTAAATGCAATTAATTTTCTTCTGGTCTTTCCTTTGACAGAAAGGGACGAAGGCTCCTCAGGCAGCAGGGAAGATTCACACAGATTTTGAAAAGGGATTCATTATGGCTGAAGTAATGAAATATGAAGATTTTAAAGAAGGAGGTTCAGAGGCTGCTGTCAAGGTGAGCTCCCCACTTTTTCTTCTCCTTCCAGATGTGCCATTTTTCCATTTAAAATGTGATTTTTCACTGGAAAAAAGTTGTTAATGCTAAGTGAATCTTCAACCACCTCTAGCAATAGACCAAAATCCATTTTCGTCTTTTACTTAAGAAAGAGTTCAAATGCACCAACTTACTGGACAGGAATGCAACTGTTTCAGTGCCCAAGATGTAACAGTGCATGGACTACATGTCAGCACTAAGACCAAGTGTTATGCTAATATGTTGGGGTGTTTTTCTCTCCGTTTACGTATTTGTGTTCAGAATTTAATAGGCTTTAAAACGGACTTGTTTTTGAAAAATCAGATTTTTAAGATGAGAGAGATTTTTTAAATCACTTTTAAAAGGAAACATGAAACGTAGAAAAATCTGTTTCTTCTAAAAACGTGTCATCTTGTTTTGAATAAAGTATTTAAAATATCAGATGCAAAGGGTAAAGAAAATATTATATTATAAAATTGTGCCCTTTTTTCAGGGTTAGTGGATTCCCCTTCTAGGCTCTGATAAGCATAATTAGCATCTTAAAATTTACCATTTCAGTATTTTATTCAGTTGCCCTTTGATGTCATACTCATAAATGCCATGCCTTACTTTGATCATTCAGGGTAGCTACTATGTGCTGAATAGACAGTAAAGATATTTAATGGAAAACTTTTTTCCTTGAGCCTATGCTTCTTTGTGGTGACACTTGTATTGAGAAGAGTTTCATCTGCTTTCTCAACACTAGAGGGCAGAGATTGCTCGGGTGCCCAAAGTTGTGCCCTTTTAGAGCTGACAAATTATATCTGATTTGACATTATTAAGTATGAAATGAACTTGTACACAGCAAAAAATGTCATAAGGAAAGCTGTTCTTCTCTGCCTTGCTAATGCATTATTTCCTTCTCCTTTAAGCAGAAAAACTTACCTTTATTTCATACACATTTGATCTCATTTGGCATTTTTGACGTTTTCTTAAGATTTGTATTTTACAAAATTGCAATTGCAAAGCACATTAGTTTGATTTACTCAATCTCAGTATTTGAAGGTTCCTACACACAATAATGTGTTAAAGAATTTAAAAGGTTCAGCTTTATTGTTTGCTGTTTGATAGCTTGAAAGGTATGCAAAACTATGATTTCAAATTCAGCCTATTCTCAGTGGTATCACTAAGGAAGATCATACTGAGCAGCGGGACTTTAATAGGTTTGTTTGAACCCCAGGAAGTGAGAGAAAAAAATCCCATATAATTGGTTCGTTGCGGCATGTGAACTGCTTTATGAAAAGGGAAGTAGAGTTGTAGTTGTAAAGGGAAACCACAGCTATAAATAAATCTGATATTCTGCAGTCAGAAACCACTTTACGTAACAGATTAAAATTTTGCCACCATCAGTTTTTGATGCTCAAATATGAGTGTTTTCACTGAGAGACTACATCAGTTAACACCTATTAAATTAATCAGTATGTTACTTGCTTTTCACAATGTGAGATTCTAAAACTCAAACTTCCATGCTCAAATAATATTTAATTATTAAATTTTTACTGTTACAACATAGCTGTAAAACAAGCAGATTTGCATTTCTTACTCAGTTTTAAAATCAAGGTTAGGAAAAAACCTTGTTCTTAGAATAAAGTGTCATATTCCTCTGGTCTTTTCTAATTTGCATTTAATACAATGTTTCATGGCATAGACAATGCTAATTGCTTTTATATTGCTGGTAAATTTCAAAATTAAATTTAGGCACTTTCAGGAGTCATCTTAAATAACAGTGGTAATGGGAGTTACTTGCTTTGTATGTTATCAAGTTGATCGATTTTTAAGTTTGATTTTGTGTGTGTTTAACACCAGTACAGCATAACTAATTTAATGCCAGTGCTGTGAACTATACACTGAATAGCTCTGTGTGGGCTTTGTAGTCTACAGGGATATCACATTATTAGCAATCATATCTGCTTAGGCAAAGCTGGCTTCTACAGATGGCTGCTTTCAAGTGCAAATGAACTGGTTAGACGTGTCTTGTTTAATACATACTCAAGATTCACAAATGGGTATTGATTTTTTCAACCAGTGTTTCTGATAGCAATGGAAATGGATTAAATGGTCTCTAGAGAATTTAAAGGAACACTGTCACTTTTAATTAACTGTAAACTGGTAACAAAAATACATAAACTTACAGTAGTGTATCAAAATTTATTTAATTAAAGGAGTCTATGCCACATTGGTAGTGTGCACTACTGTGCTAAAAAAATCTGTTGTGTTACTTTGTGGAGGACAGTTTTTTCTACAAATATTTGTGAGTAATGAATGTATTCAACTGTAAAATGTTTCTGTACCTGTGCCTGCAGCTTGTTTTCTGATGATTTTTATAGCACTGTTTTATTAGTATATATGCCATCAATCTGTGTAATTACTCTTGACTTTAAGCATTATTAGGATCTTCAAAGGAAAGAACTTGAAAGGAAACCTTTTACAGTCTAAACAGATTTCCGGGGAAAGAAATAGGAAAATATTTGCAAAGTATTATTTCTTATGTATCAATAACGTTATGTGGGGTAAGGTCAATTCCTATTTCAGAACATATTTCTTGTTGGTTCTATCTTAGCTGCAGTTTTCCATGGACCAGGATCACTGGGAACCACATTTAAATAAGGAATGGCAGCAATAAGGTTATCGAGCCTGTAAATTTCTAGGCAGCAATACAAGGAAATGGGTTGCTTTACAGAGCAGGTTTTGTGAAAGAAAGGTGTCTAAGTTAACTGTGTACCATTAATCTGATCTGTTCTACAGCAACTAAGGTCATTAGTTAACAGCTTTCCTGTAATGGGATCTTAGCATGCCACCACTGTGATAGTGTCATTGAGAATAATGGCACAGTGAGGTCTTGCATGGAAGCACTTTCTCCTGCAAGAGAAAACTTCAAAACAGGAATGGTTATTGAACTAAAGCAGAAGCTCTCAACTTTTCCATATTGTAGACACTTTTCAAGATAAATGCTGCTGCAGACCACCTCCCGCCCAGCCTGTCAGGCCTAATGCCACAGCCTCTGTAATACTGGGTTTAATTACAATGAGATAACAGTAGAAAAATACAATAATAAATTGGAATGCAGAAAGTACTGATATTTAATAGATTCCTTGCCTATTTTCTGCTCTCCTCAAGTACAGCATTTTAATAACGAATTTTCTTTTCATGTCTTTGGTCTATATGCCTTTTCCTGTATCCTGGTTTCACAGCCTATCTGCTCTTCTCTCTGTCCTTCTGAAGCGAATGCCTTCTAAAGGAAATTTCTGACAGAAGAGCTGAGCCCGCATTTTGTACTCCTCAGCCCTTCATTATGTGGGCACAAGCAGCCGAGAGAACCCCGCTTGCAGCCCGCGTCAGGCGTGGCTGTGGCTTGTGCCGATGTCCCCACAGTCCCAGGTGTCCCCATGGTCCCAGGTGTCCCCACGGTCCCAGGTGACAAGATCCTCGTGGCCAGTGGCTCGGGGAGCCATGGCATGCACTGACGCTGACTGCCCTTTCCAGCAACCTGCTTTACATTCCTGCTGCCAGTGTTTGCCATCTGCAGGGGTTTCAGAGGAAGGAAAAGAAAGCCAAATTGAAAAAAGGAAAAAAAAAAAAAGGGAACTGTTTTAGTGTCCTTTATCTTGCCAGGCTCCTCCACTATGTAATGCAGGTGCATTTTAAGCACTACAGATCAAGTGGAGGCTAAATTACTTTTATATATATTTTATATGTGTGTCAAACTGAGTGACATCAAACTGAGGAGTGTTGTGACTGTCAAACTCTGAAGCTAAAGTAGTGCCATCTCTTTACCAAATGTATTTAAATAATTGCCATTTGAAAATACTGTAAAATGTTTAATGAAATAACCGATTTTCCTTTTGTCTGCTCTGTTTACAGGCTGCTGGTAAATACAGACAACAAGGCAGAAATTACGTAGTGGAGGATGGAGATATTATCTTCTTTAAATTTAATACACCTCAACAACCCAAGAAGAAATGAATATCAGATGTTGTTGGCTCAGAAATGAACTGTGCTGCTTCAAAAAGCATATGAATTTTTATTTGGAATTGGAATATCTGGAAACAAAAAGCATACAGTTTCTACCTAGGGAACCTCCCTTCCCCCCAGTGAAATTGTTCTTGTTTGTTTTGAATTAAAATATGGCACCTCCAGCAAACATGCAAGTTCACTAAATGTGAACAGCTTTGCATTTCAAACGATTAAGACCCTACTCCAAATTGTAGAAGCTTTTCAGGAACCATATTACTCTCATGATACTTCATTAATCTCCATCATGTATGCCAAGCCTGACACGTTTGACAGTGAGGACAATGTGGCTTGCTCCTTTTTGAATCTACAGATAATGCATGTTTTACAGTACTCCAGATGTCTACACTCAATAAAACATTTGACAAAACCAGCCTTGGTGTGTTTGGGGATGTCTGTATTGACTGACTGTGGTGTGCTGAATGCGATACGGCACCTGGTGGATGCTGATTACAGAATTTTAAGACGTGTATGATACAGTAACTGGCAGTGTGGGGCAGCTGCAATTGTATCTTGAAAGTGAGTCTTTCATGGGAATCAGAAGATTAGGATGCCAATGATTTGTCTCAAAAAAGTTAATGAATTTGTAGATGGACATTCACTGAAAGATGATACTAAGGATAATAATGATGGCAGCATAAATGTTTTTTACCAAAGAGAGGAAATATATAGAAAAATCATATTATTTATGAGACTGAAGCTTTTTCATTCAAATAATTTTGAAAGAGTATTTCACTCTTGCCTTGAAATTAATAAATCAGGCTGGAGCAGTCTGATATGTGTTGTTCTCTTAGGTCTGATTTTGAAGCAGTGGTGTGAAGGAAGAGGTCACACTGTGCTGGATAGGTAAGTTGTTGTGCTGAAATGAGATTGCAGCTGGAAGTACCTTTTTACCTCTTTATTTTTTAACCATGAAGGAGAGCTGGTCACTCTGGGTAACAGAAAAATAAGGTGTTGGCAAAAATAAAACCAAGTTTATTCTTTTAATGTAAAGTGTAGAACTGCGCTTTCTCACAGTATGTTTGTTTAAAACAGCCTGGCTGTGTCTGAGTGCCCGAATGCCAGGGGCTTCGGCTACAGGTTCAGCAGGGTCTGGGCTGGGAGAGATGCTGCTGTTACCTGTGTCATGTTGGTGTGCCAGACCTCTCATGTCATGGTGATAAATTCCCTAGCTGTGAACTTTGAAAAGGCAGCTTGTCACCAGCTCACCCTCTGCTGTGTGTAGGGCACTGGGAGTGCTGGCTGCATCCTGCTCTGAGACATTCCCTCAAGATGCCACATTGAGCATCATTGCTCATTTCTGGGAGAGTAAGACATGCTTCAGTCAGAGCCACGAGCCTGATTGTTGAAAAGTTGGCATCATGCCTTTAATTGCACCAAAGAGAAAGAGGGAGGGCAGATGACTTCAATGCATAGTTGTTGATTTTGTTTTAAAGAACATCTCCTTTTTTTGTGGTGGCAGGAGCAGGGACAGTATTGTAGAGCAGAGAAATTAGGGCTTCAGATGTTCTGGAATCCTTGAAATTGTCTTTTGTATCATCTCCCTGGTGCGGCAAGTATTTGTTCCTGGTGTTATTTTGATGTTACATAATTGAGAAAAGATTAAGACCATAAAATCTTGTGTTAAAAGTCAAATCCAAAAGAAAACAGAGCCTACCTGTTTCTCTTGGAAGTCAGCAAGGTGCTAGTACCAGAGAAGGGCTCATGCTGGGTTTTAGACACAATGAAAGGTGAGTGAGAAGTGGAGTGTATGTGCTGCTGAAAGAGAAGTAACCTCTTCACTGCACTGATACCCACTGAAACATGTTCTCTTGTCCTGGCTGAAATTTGTTCTGGTTTCCAAAATGTTCCCGTGGCCCTGAATTGTTTCTATTTCGTTGTGTGTACTTCATGATACCTTTCTGTTCTAAAAGTAAAAATAATTAAAACTCAAACTAAGTTGTTCATGGTAGGGTTCTTTGAAGTTACTGTAATATCCTGAATATAGAAAATGAACTTTAAATGGTTACCATGTCTTAAAAAATACATATTCTATAATGTTGTATGTTTCAGTTTATTAATTTGCCTGCATAGTTATCTCTTCAGCTGTTTAACCAGGTTCTTTTAGCTACAGAAGCTAATCAATTATTCTAGAATAATCACTAATTTTATTAAATGAAAGAATAATCTGATAAACTGTTATTTCTGTCACCGGTGACTTGTGACAACTGCCGTGTTAAATATGTGCAGCCCATGTTCCTCCTTGGTGGGTTTGTGCATTTAAGATGTACAGCTCCTTAAAACTTGTAGCTGTATGCAGCTAATGTAAAGCACTCTGTTTTAAGTAGAATTCTGATTTAACTTAAGCTAAGCACACATTATTTATGCATTTCAACCTGGACGGGGTACTCCAGTGCAATGTATCCATCCTGCCCTCATTTGCTATTTAAGAAAAAACCTGTGAAATCTGTTTGCACACTTCGCTGCCGCAGGTGTGGTGGCAGTGAGTAGGAGACATGTTGTTCCTCCAGCTGGAGGATGAAAAAATCATTGTAAGCACTGCTCTTCCAAAATACAGAAAGTAGGGAATTTTGCAAGGGAGAAGTAGTAACCCTTCCTCTTCATTTGGTGTTCCTCAGTGCCTAATAGCTGTGACGTTGATGGCATGTATCTGGGATTAAACAAATACTAGTGGAACAGGGAAAAGGCTCCTACCAGCCTCCAAGCTACCAAAAGAGAGTGCCCCAAAGTGATGTGGAGATGGCAGTGAAAGTGGCTGTGCCTGCACTGCCCCTTGGGTTTACTCTGTAGGAGATCTGGAGACTGAAGCAGTTGGCTGGGGGACCTGATGCTCCCACGGCATGTACTTGAGGGGCTGCTTGGGCTGGTGGCAGGTTGGTCCTGTGAGGAGTTACAAGCACAGTTTCCACTTCAGGTTCAAGAGAACTAGCTTGCTCTAAGATACCCAAGGAGTAACCAGTTTGCCTGTTGTGAGAGCCCTGTGCAGTGCAGAGCAGGCAGGGAGTGTGTGTGTGAACAGGTGTGATAAGGAAGTTCACTTTTAAAGATATGTTCCTGGTCAAATAAAAACTGTGAACGAGGGCTTATTGCTGTTGGCTTTTGGCAGAATCAATATCAAGGTGATGTGCATAGGGACACCAAGATGTGACATTTCAAACCATTAAGAAGCATAAAAAACACAGGTGTTTAACTTTAGAAGACTATTTGTACCCATTGATACTTAATGTATAAGATGCAGTTTTCTGTCCTAATAGGCATTTCCTAATAACACACAGGAAGCAGGTTTGGCCTTTCTATGTGGATTAAAGTATTAGATAAAATATAGAAGTACTGTCTTCATGTCTGTTTGTTCTTTTGTTGATGTTTATCCTGCCCTGTAGAGATTGGTGGAATTGCCACAGTTGTTTTAAAGGATTTACTCTTCCTGAAGGATCCATTCTTACCTGCTGCAGTTTTCCATCTGCCTTTTCTCTTTAATCACACGAGTTCACCGTGATCTATTCCCAGCCCAAGGACCTGTCAAGGATGGCAGAATGCCTGCTTTGGAAAGGCCATGCTGTGAGCCACGTTTTACTTGTAACCCTCCTTTCCCACAGAACAGGCTTGCAGCTGGAGTGGCAGCACTGCAGCTGGGTCACTTTGCTGGACACCTCCTGGCACTTTATTGATGCTGTTGCCCCGTGATGCCTGCTGTGGGCAGGGACAGCCCTGCTCAGGCCATCTGTCCCCAGGCTAACAGCCCAGTGGCTGTGCCCCTCTCCCTGCTCTGCTCCAGCAAGCTAGCAGATCATCCTTGCTGCTTCACAAACGTCAGGGAGGTGCATTCCTGGTGCAGTGTTTCGTGTTCTTGTGGCTGCCAGGCTTAGTCGAACTGCCCTTGCAGAGCTCTGTTGGTCCATACTGAGGTAGGGATGCTGCATGCCCCATTGCAGTGGGTGGTTTAAACACCATTTATTCTGCTGCAGGATAGGACCGTAACAATGCTTTTTGAAAGATCAGTGTGTCTGGCAAAGTTTTCAGTTTGAACAGTATTAGCTAAATTTTACCATTTCTCTCCACTCGCAAACCTAACTCATGGAGGATGAAGCAGGGAAAGTGTATAGAAATTTGTAATTGTTTAAAACTAATAATCACTTCTTTTAGGTTTTACTCCCTCTGTACTAATTCCAAATGTTTGATTACATTATTCCACAATTTCACTTCAATTAAAGCAGGAAAACCACTGGAGGCTTTAAAAAGAAAATCGAAGTAATGCTGTTCATCATGGTATCCCTGTGGATTGAAAGAGCAGTGTGCTGGTTTGGCTTAGAAAGTTTTAAGGTAAATTTTGCATTTCAAGGCTGTCCTTGGAGCAGTTGTTTCTTGGCTTCTCTGCATGGGTAGTGCCCATTCCAGATGCATGGGAATAGACACATGTGGCATATTGAGGAATGTTACGTGTGTGTGTTTGCAGTCAGGAGCCGCGCTTGGGTCAGTGCTGCCATCAGAGCTCCTTGTGGCTCTGTGCAGTTAATGCCTGCAGCGTTTTATTTTCTACATGCAAAATGTGTGTGCTCAGCACGGAAACTGATAAACCACACAGCAAATCAAATCTGCAGCTGTTGGGAGAGGGTGTGGGACGTGTGAGTTAACAAATACATGCACCTGAGTCTCGGAAAGGCAGTGCCTGGCAGCCCGGGGCTGGCTGAGCAGGAACAGGGGGGTTTCCTGCCCTTGGCAGCCCTGCTGCTGCAGGAGGGGAAGGGCTTTGGCTCTGGCACTGCTGGGCCCTGAGGGGCAGGAACTCTGCACTGCGGGGGAATTGAAAAGGCTTAGATTGTGTCTGGGGATTTCTCCAAACACAGATAAATAACATACTAAAGGCTGTTTTGGTAGGAGTGGGGATGGAAGAAGTTCTGCTCTGTGCTGAGCATGTTTTTATCCCCAGTGACCCAGACCCACCACAGGCAGAGACCCTGCACCCCTCCCAGGCAGCATCACCAGGCTCGAGGGACTTGTGCTTGGAATCAAAAGAGCCGAGGTAAATTAATTTTCAGAAAGGCGTGTAGGGACAGAACAAGGGCCAATGGATTTGAACTGGAAGAGGCTGGGGTTAGATGTTGTGAAAAATGGTTCACAGTGAGGGTGGAGAGGGCTGTGGATGCCTCATCCCTGGAAGTGCTCAGGCCCAGGCTGGGTGGGACCTGGAGCAGCCGGGTGTAAGGGAAGGTGTCCCTGCCCAAGGCTGGGGGTTCAAATTCCGTCTCTGAGGTCCCTGCCAACCCAGCCCCTTCTGTGATTCTATGAAATCCCTGCACTGCTTGTATCTCTGATACTAAATTGCTGTATTTTGGTGTAATGATCACAGCAGCATGCAAGGGGGAGGGAGGAGGGTTTATGAGGGCAATTTGGGAATCCCATTTGTGAGGACCTTCACCCCCCTGGCCATGGCCTCTGAGGAGCTGCCTGCTCCCCAGGGGTAAGGTGAGCACATCCAGCCCCAGGTTTGGTGCTTGCACCTGACTACAGAGGGAGGTTCATTGTGCAAAGGGTTCATAGGGCTTGGTTTATAGTAAACATGTAATAGTTTAAAAGCTTAAAAAGCTCTTGCTCAGTAATGAGGAAGGCTGTTGCCCACATTAAAGGGGTTCCCAGGAGCAAGCCAGGGCAGTACAGGCTCTGAGAGAAGACCCTGCAGACTGGCATGTGGACACTGGGGGGTTTGACCTCACCAGGGCACTGCAGCTGGCCCCAGGCACAGGCATGGAGCAGGGCAGTGGTTAAACCTCTTGCCAAATCTGTCAGCAAGATTCTTGGAAAGTGCGTGCAAAACCCTCTGGTTGCTGAAGAGTTAAACTTCCCTGTAGTATGAATCATGTGCGAAGTATCCAAATTTGGTTATAAATCCTGTTTAAGTTTCAAAGCACAAGCGTTATTGGAGGTAGCAATACTAGCATCAAACAGCCTTGATAAGATCAACAAATTACTAAGTATAATTGTTTGTGCTGGGGTGTGTGCAAGGAGATAAATAACTCATAAATTAAACACCAGTGCCTGAGGGTGAGTCATTCATGGATTCAGAGCTGTCCTGACACTCACAAGCGAAAAGTAATTTTCTCTTAGTTCAGTAATTATACATTTCAAGATATAAGATCAGCAATCTATGCTAGGTGTGCTTGCAAAGGTGGAAGGATACTTCAGCTACTGGAGTTTCCCATACGCTGATTAACAAGAAAAGTCTGTTGCTTTTCTCTGTAGTGGGGAGTATTCAGACTGAGGTATGCTTCTTCAGAAAGATAATGACTAATAAAGGGATTAAGAATAGATTGTGGGTCAGATTTTGCTGTTATAAATTGACAGCATTCTCTTGGCTTCAATAAAGCAGTACTATCTTATATTAGCAGTGAATCTGTCCCAAATTATTAAAGAAAATCAACAACCCCCCTGTGATAAGTGCTGTTAGTCAGCCAGGCTAGTGCCTGCTTCTGAGAGGCACCTGGCCCCTTGCTGGCTGCGCTGCAGCTCACGCGCTCTCACGCGGGGTCATTAGAGCCCCTTCCTGACTTATTCATAAGACCCCATGAAGATCTTGGTCTAATCAGGGTTTTCCTAAGGACAGGGAATAGTAATGTAATCTGTTATTGTAACAACATCATTTTGATCTGCTTTTATTTACCAATGTTTTGTCAACCATTAAATATTTTTCTTCTGAATTCAGACAGAGATCACACTGAGAAATAATATTTTTGGAAATGTGGTGTAAATCTCGCAGCTGCTCAACAATAGTTGCTGCTGGGATAAACTCTCAGCCTGCAGGAGACAATTGATGTGTAAGCTACACCCTCCTGACCAATCGGATCTCAAATAGCCTTGACCTCGTCAGTCTGTGGAGTTTTGTGGTGGGGGAAGAGTGGTGGGAATCCTGGAGAAGGACAAGAAGTCTGTGACAGTCTTTGATGGCTTCTCTCAGTCTTCAAGAGTACTAATAGTGCATCAGTTTTCATCCACAGATATACAGGAGAGATGGAAACACAGCAGGTTTACGGTTACGGGTGTGACATATCTCCATTAAGTGATGCCATCTTGTGACACCTCCATCCTTGCACACAGCCCGGCCTCTGAGGGCTCCCTGAGTTTTCTGTGATTCCTGCCAACCCAGCAGTGCAGTCCCCTGGTGCTCAGGAGCCTGTCACCAGCTGATAAGGGCACTTCTGCTGTTGCAAGCCACCTTTTTTGTGCTGTGTTGCAGGAAACCCTTCACCTGGAGGAGGTTTGTGTCTAACACCGGGTGCTGGTCTGGGATGCGCTTGTGGAAAGTGTTAGAGGTCATTGCTGGCTTCACTGGCAGATGCCATTCTGGAAAAGAAAGAGAAATGTTTAATTTATATTTACTACTTGGGGAAAAAGCTGTAAGCACATACCCATTTATCCCAAAATAAAAATGAGTTAATGACTGGAGTGTTTAGCCCATTGGGGATGTCATTGTTTTCAATTATGTGCCATTCTGATGGGAGAGCACAGATTCTTAGGCTGAATGGAGATTTGTGCTCCAGCTATTTGTGCCTTTTAAAACATTTTCTTTACTACTTTAAGAGAAAACTGTAAAATGACAATAATGACATATTATTACAAGTAAATTACACTGTAAAATAGCATTAATATTGCAGTTGAAACCTAGAATTTGAAATAAGATGGAAATATTCATTTGCACACAGCTTTTGTTCTTATCAAAAGCAATTTGGATTAGGAATGAGATTTACTTAGCGCCTGCACTCGCAGGCGAGCTAATGCTCAGTCACCTGGACTGAGCAGGCTGTCAAGCTCATCTGTCACCAGCCACCACAGGAGCCTCAGGCAGAGCCCAGCACTCCCCAGGGTGACACAAAGCACCATGAGATGCTGAGGGAGCAGAGGTGCTGAAATGCAGCTCAGAGAGGCCCCATGCACAGCCATGCTGCAGGATGGGCACCTGGGCACGGGGCCGGCAGCCAGGGCTGCTGTGGGAGAGGGTCAGCCTCCGGTCTGTCTCCACAGCAGAGGGTGTTCTGTGCCACAGAATGCTAAACCCACTCCTCTCCCACCTAATGGAGAAAAACTAATAGGAATTAATAAACCCACAGTTGGGTGCAGGGTAGTAATTGGGGACCTTATGCTTAGGGAGAACACTGAGCAGCTTAACGCTCCATTTCATGAAAATTGTCCTTCAAATTTGACAGCCCTGTTTTTTAGAGGTCAAGGGAATCTGGCCATATTTTTCCTCTTCTCCATACACAAATAGGAAACCATCAGACCTTGGAAGGGCCACTTCTGTGCAGACCAATTTTGCACTGATGAGGACTGCAGAAGACCCCCTTTATAGGGGCATGCAGAAGGGGTGGGGGTATCACACTGCATTTAATTGCTCTTTTTTTGGACTGTGTTGGCATTAAAGTTGATTGGTCCTTCAAGTAGGACATGCTATTGTACATTTAATTAGGATCACCAGCAAGGCCCCATAAACAGCCCATAGCAGTTGGTCTTAAATCTTCCCCTCTGTCCAGGCTTCATTCCCAAGCAGAATGGACTTCCCCTTCCTCACACCTTGGGCAAGGGCAGCTGGCTGTCCAGGAGATCAGCCGCTGTTTGAACGAACAGGGGAACCCCAGGAATCCAATCACTTTTTTTTGGTCATAGCTTTCATTAATTTCTATTTACATCACCACAAAAAAGAGAGTAATAAATCTAGAACTGATCTTTCAGGGAGCTTCTGCTTGACATTACCCTTTCAGCACTTGTTCTCTCTGTTCATCTAAATAACACAAGGCAGGCACAAAATTTCCATAGGTGGAAATAGGTGGAGATCCTCCTGTATTTCTATAATCCTTTGCAGCAGTGATAAATCTCTGTTATGTGTATTTGCAGTAATTTTGCTGTGGAACAGAGGAAATGAACTGGCAGGTGCTGAGTCCTGTTGTGCACTCCTCATGACACACAAATGATGTCTCTGGGAAACAGAAGATGGACGTGAAGGCCAGAAAGCAGTGCTGGGATGCTGCTGCCATCCTGGCAGTGTAAGGTAAGCCCCAGAGAGCCTTCCCTCTCCACTGGATAAATGGGGCTGCAGGGAGGTGCAGGCTGCTCCTGGCCCTGTAAACATCTGATTTACTCCTGCACTGCTGACACACACAGGGCAAGCTGGGAATAAGCCAGTGTATCCTGGTTAGAAACATTCAGTAATTCCCAGACTGTATGAAAGTACATTTGTAAAGGAAGGAGAAGCAACTCGACCAGCAGCCAATCTTGTGGCTCTGTGGCAGACCCCAACCCAGTGCCTGCGAGAGGAGCAGTGAGCATGATATGGTTGTGCTCCAACCCACCCGCCCCTTCCATTTCTCCAGTGAGAAGGGGTGCTCCTGTAATAAATCAGGCACTGTTAACCTGTAACATTAGTTTTAGGATACAGGAGCATGATGAAACGATGTCTGAGCCATTGAAAGCAAATTAAAAATACAAGAAGTTCGGACGGCAATGGGGAGTCAGGTGCGATCCCCAGGCAGCCCTGCCAGAGCTCAGGCTGCTTGCAAGGTGCTTCTGCTGTGGTAGCTCTGCCTCTCTCCCCTGCTTCTGGCATCAGCTTTTACAAGTGTCCTGTGTGCTCCTGATGGTGTGATCCCAGTGACAGCAAACTGGCAAAGCTCAGTGGTGCTCAGCATTGCAGGGACTCTGCTGCCGTGCCACTGTTCCTGCAGGACTGGGGTTGTTTCTGATAGATTTATTCCAGCAAACTGCAGTTTTGAAATATTTTGCAGTTCTTCCATGAAGAATAACGTGAGGTGTTATACAAGACAGGCTTGAAAAATGTGGTTTTATCTCTTAAGTAAGTTCCTGGAATGGTTTGGAAGGGCATTGGCATTGCCAGCAGGTCTGAGATGGGTATGTTCACTCTGAAATCAGTGGTTCTATTTTCAATGGCAGTGGAGGTCTATTTGCAGGACTTGTATTTTAGTACTGTGTCAGATTGTGTCTTAGAAGTACTCATGGATTATTTCCAGCAATAAGTAAGAATCCATATGTTATTTGTATTCCACTAGTTGTCTTTACTTGGGACAAAATATCTTTGAATGTATTAGAAATCAAGCACAGTCACAGTGGGCACCTTCAAAACAAGAGAGCTGTTTTCTTTCTGGGGCTCTGAGACCAGCCAAGGAGACCAAAGGCATTTTGGTGCTTGAGACTTGCTGGGGGCCTGGCAAGCATGTTGGTTCCCTTAGGAGCCCACCCAGTGGGGGGTTAGGAATGAGTGTCCTTCTTCTGATGGTATTAAAAACCCCAAACCTCAACTAGTTAATACATTTTATGGAAAGTATCTCTAATAAGACAGATATTCAAAAGCACTTTGACAAATCTACTTCATTATAATAATGAGCAGAAAAAAATAAAAAGAAAAAATAAGCAGGAGAGGTCCTGAGATAGGAAAAAGAAAATTATTTGTAGGTGTCCCATGATAACAGAAGAGTTCAATGCTTCAAATCCGAAATAACCAAAAAGGAAGGCCATATCTAGGGCCGGTTCTGGTTTTGTTTTCAAGCAAATGCAATTTTAATCATAATGATCCCACTGTATCCAGTGAAACTACTCTGAGCTTGGAGTTACTGGTGTGCCTTTCTTTGCCTAAAGACAAATACATTTTTATGAGCAAATTAAGGGTAATCATGCTTTAAATCTTTGTTATCCCAGTTAGTTAAGTCGGGGTCCAAGGAAATCTTTCTGGTCAGAATCAGAATAGAATTCTCTACCTTAATTATCTAAATATTTTTATCAAATTTGTTATTTACCAGTACTCCAGTGGTGAGTGGTATGTGGGAAACCCAATGCAATATTAAAATGTTTATGACATACTCTTGCATATTTAAAGATTTGAGGATTTTGCTCAGCAGCTGAGTTTATGAGCCTGCAATACCAGCATTTATGCTTTTGCTCCTTCATAAACCCATGGAAACTTTTCAGAAAAGTTTTAACTACAACAAAGGAAAGGCTTATTCTGTGTATACCCTCTTTACCTGAGGTCCATAGTTAGACTCTGCATTACAGCTTCTGGATCTCATGAGCTCAGTTTGTGCTTTTGATCATGCCACTCTTTGCACAAAGCTGAGAGAATTTCTACTTCATAAAGAGGAAAATACAGACACGTTTTGATGTCTATAGAAATGCATGTTTGCTCTTGTTTTTGAGGCAGGGAACTTAGGGTTTAACATCTCTACAGTTCTTCTTAGGTTTCTGTGCCATCAAAGTTTCCAAGAAGGACTTAATGGGGAATAGAAATCATTTGGTTTTGGTGGTGATGGTGTCCTTGATGCGTTTTTCTTTAAAGGTTGTACACTGATAAAAATAGTAAGTTACCCAGTCTACTCATAACCACTTCATCTTTAAGTTCATGCAAGTTTAGGGAGGTGTAAGTGACTAAAAGGATGAGTAGCTTAAGATTCACTGAGTGATACTGCAAATACAAGGACTGAAATACCAAAGGAGTAAAGGATATATAGACCTTTGCCCATTACATCAAGAAAATGAAAAAGTTAGGAAGGGGGAGGGGGGGCATTCCTGTGCTATATTTTTCAAGTCCTACTCCAAAAGGGGTAACCAGCCCATTAGTATAGGTGCCAGGAAGCTGCTTTTGTGACATCTCACCAAACACACCTACTTGCACTGGACCATAGAAAGATCAATCCTGTCTGAAAACCACCCATTACCTAAGACACCTAATTTATATTAGAAGCTCACTAAAAGGCACTGTCTGGCCCCCAACCTTCACTGCCAGTGATAAAGAGGATGTTTCACACCATATGTGACACTTAATCAAAACCGATATTCTTTAACAAACCCTTAACCTCTAGCACACAGGAGTCATATGAGGCCAAGGGACAAGACACAGATCCAGCTCAGGGTGGCATATCCTTTGATTAAGATGATACAGATTTCCCATTTTTATCAGGGTTACAAATTCTGGATATATCCCTTTTTGATTTGTCAGCATTAAATTTCAGTAGAGGTTCAAGCCAAAGAGAGACCAAGACTAGTTCTGTCTTCAACTGTGTATTAGGAGATAATTTCTCTGAATCCTCTGCAGTAATGATCCTCTGATCTTGTCATCTTTCTGTAAGCAAGTTTTCCTGGGAACCTGGATTTAAACTATGGCACAAACCTTGCTTGCGTCTGGGTCCTTTCTTAAGGAGGAGTATCTAAATACTCTTATTCTGTGAGCCCTGAAATGGACCTTTTTTCCTTTCCTTAGGTCTTTTTCAAAGAGGCAAACCTTCAAGTGAGTTCTTTCACCCTCCCTTGGATTTCTGGGGCAGGAGGTTTTACTTATGGAGTATACAGTACTTTAGATGAGGATTGCAAACTTCAGGGGGTTAGACAGTTTTCACTACCTGCAGTACATTGGAATCTCACTTACAGTTGACTTTACTTCTGGGTGACTTCCCTTTCCCCCCAGTTTTTTTTGGTAAACCCTTATTCTAGCATTTGCATGTGGCTGGTTTGGGCATGGAGAAGTCTCTCAAACTCCTCATCACAGGGGTAAGTTTGGCTAGGTTCCCCCTTTCTAGTAAAATTTTTCAGCTGGAGGTTTAGATTTTGTTAGGAACATGGTTCTGCAGAAATGATTTCTAGTCATTATTCCTTGAAAATAACATGCAGCTTTATTATTAATGTGAAAAGGAGATCTTGGAAAGGGTTTTTCGTTTCAGTGGTATGTTTTTAAACACCGAACCAGCACATCTGTTCTGTGACACTGTGGCTGGCTGGAGGTTATGGGTTCACTTCTGCCAAGTGCACAATATCCTTGCCCAGCACACAGAAATGTTTCTTACTTGGACTGTTTTCTTTGTTATGGTTGTCACTAGTACATTTATAAGCGAAGTTCTCTCTGTGAAGAACTGTCTTTCTCCTACATTTCCATAGGAGAAAGGAAGCCCCTCTACCCACCCCCACAGAAGCTAAAATAATCTACAAATTTCTCTATCAAAAAAGGGACAAGATTTTGCATGAGTTTGAGATTCCAGGAAAAAGAGGCAAATAGGAAGCATTGCTCAAACTTTTCAGACCTTCTTTTTTCTTTACACTCCATGAAGGAAAAGGGGTAATATATGTAGGCTACTCCCTTTAAGAGAGAACTTCAGTCATAGAAAGACCTGTAATCATGTTAAACTATATTCAAAGGGCTGCTTCTGTTTCATAAATGTAAAGCTGACAAACAGAGATCTGGAGGACTGTTTCGAGTTTATGGCATATCACATACATCAAAGGTCAGCTTTTTATTCTCCTGTACCTTGGTTTTTAAAGCTGCTTTAATATACAGAATCGCAATCAAGGAAGAAAGACTTGCAACTAAGCTGCCACTCCCAATTTCTTACCCATCTTGATTTCTTAATCAGAAAATTAATTGGGCCTTAATTTTTCTTAAATCTCTTCAGATTTAATCAGTGTG
Source organism: Catharus ustulatus (assembly GCF_009819885.2). NCBI lineage: Eukaryota > Metazoa > Chordata > Aves > Passeriformes > Turdidae > Catharus > Catharus ustulatus. Next base: position 17,360,766 of record NC_046227.1, read on the forward strand.
TTCTGCTGGAAGCAATCTTTCACTTAAGGTTTCACAGTGATGTAGTAGAGAAACCATGTCATTTCCTGCATCAAATACATCAAAGTTATGCGTGTTGGGGTTTTTTTAACTTTGTCCCATGCTTCAGTTTTGGTTTCTTTCCTCTAAGGGCAGAGTGTGCTTTATTTCTTGTTTCTACTGGGGGGTAAATCTGCTCTACTGCAGTCTAAAATTAATAAATTCCCAGGAAAAGAGGAGCAGATGCCTCCTCGTGTGCAGTGTGCTGGTACAGGAGCTGACAGCAGTGGCAGGGATGGTTTTCACAACCAGTGCGTTCTCTGTTGCACATGGTATGAAGCACAGCCTCTTGGCATCATTATTTAATTTAAAGACAGAAGGCAGACTATGCTGTGACCAAGCACTGCCACATTATTTAACAACACTTCCCAAACATGAGTGCTCTCACAGCAGTGAGAGACGTAGCTTCCCTTATCCCAAACTTGGGCATTCAATTTACTGTTCGTCCCAGTGAATACTTTGATTCTCTAATGAGATGGGAGGGTAGTTTGTGTTTCAGATTTAAAGCTTACTGTTGCAGAGATTTGGGTCTGGCATTCAGAGGAGGAAGTTGCCTTGGGGGCCAGAGGGCTGCATTACAGCATTTAACAGCCTGCTCAGGTTGCCATCACATATGGGGTCAGCTAAAAGCAGTGCAGTCCCATGGCAAGGTGCCTGGTTTGTGGTTTGCCTTAAATTGATCCTTTCTAAAGAGAGTTATGAATGGTTGGAGAGAGTTTTCCTTTTTGGCTTTGTTTAAAACCCAAAATTTGGCCCCGGTGTTAAAGTTGTTGTCACGTGCAGAGAGGAGTCTTGCTCGGCATTGCTGCACAGGTGCAAACCCCACTTTTCTCTCATGTGCGCACTGCAACTTGGTGCTCCCTCTGCTTCCTCAGCTTGGGGGGCTCCTCAAGGGTGGGAGTTCCTCTGAAGCTTTGTTAAACACGAATTCAGCCCAGCTGAGGACACAAGGGTGTGCCAAGGGTGCTGGAGTGTGGCTCATCCCCACCAGGTGAGAGTCTCCTGCGGCTGTTCTCTCATCTGTTTACCCCTGGCTGACCTCCCCAAGAGCTGGTGAATCTGAGATGTGGGACTCTGCTGTGTTGGAGGCACCTGTTTCATCCCAGCCATGCCTGACAGCAGGTGCTGGGTATCGAGTGGCTGGAAATCACCTCGTGCTCTGTGAATGGGAGCTGCTGTAAGATGGGCTGTTGGACTCCAGTCCCCTTTTTCTTCTCTAGTCCCAACAGGAGCCAGCAATTCCCTGTCTCTTCTCCGCTTTCCTCTCCTTGTCAGCTCTATGTGATGGCTATACACAAATGCCTGTACCTGCCCTCTGCCTTGCAGGGTTAGGAAATAAGTAAAACACTTGCTATCTGTGTGTTCCAGCAATCACAACAGCATCCACAGAGCATGGACTTTGGTTCACAAATATTATTAAAAAAACCCCTTTTTCATATTTGCCTGGAAAGTGAGCTGGAGCTCATTATAGCTGCATGTTTAATGGAAGCTTTGTAAGTGGTGAGTACAAGATACCTGGTAAAACTTTAACAAGATGTAAGGACATCCAAGTTGTATATTTTCTGGAAAATCTATTGAAATTGCCAGTTTTGGCCCTGGAATTACTAATACAGGACGCTTATAGTTTTGAGAAAATTCAGGAATAAAAATACAAACCAGCTTGACACAGACTAATAGAAGAAGGAAAAAAAGGGCTATCTTAAATGCTGGTGGCAGGCCAATAAGAGTATTTAGAAATTAAATTCTAAATCTGATTTGGGGACCAGCAGCAGCTAGTGATGAGTGCTGCAGGGGGTAAGGGGCAGGTCTCTGTGTGTCCTGGCTCTCCAGAGGGCTGCCAGGCAGGTGCTGTCCTCGGGCTGGCTCTGCTGGCACCAGCAGTGCCAGCTGGGCAGGGAGCTCCTGGGGGCTGCTCTGCCCTCTTCACCCCACACCTCCCAATGGACAGACCGGACCAGGGGCAGGAAAAATACAAAAGCTGATGGCTGTGGAAGGATTAAGATGTCTGTTGATGCCCAGTTTGGTCATGCAGCTGCAGCCTTGCTTTTGAAGGAGCTGGGGCCCTGTATGCTGGCTCTACCTCTCCACAGGGCTTGCAGACTCCCCTGCATTTGAGGAGGATGAGAATTTTAGGTCTTGCAAAACCAGGAAAAGATTTTAAAGCACACCTAAAATGTATCATTGGCTGGTTGTTGGATGTAAGTACAGAGAAGGAACCTAACTCGTTCCATGGGAGACACATGCTGTAGCAGACGCAAGGGGATGTCACTGCTGTCCCGGGGAAGGGACGGTGCCGTCGGGGCTTGCCTGCGAGGTTCCCTTGCTCCCCATTACGTGCTTGCTTTCACTTTTACTGCTAATTGGCACTTTTTAGCCATTTTTGCACGTGGAGTGTGTTAATACAGGATAGGGTTATTATCAAATTAATTAGGAGCTCCCTCCAATTATTCCTGCTGTGCCTGCCGGGCTCTCCCCGCTCCCCCCGACGGGCTGATTGGCGGCCGCAGCCCCTGTGGCTTTGCACGCCGGAGCGGAGCCGCGGGCTCATTGCGGCGCTGCTCCCGCCCAGCCCGGCGCTGCCGCTGCCAGCCCGGCTCCCTGGTGCCGGGACCCAGCGAGCCCCGGAGCCTGCCTGGCGCCGAGATGCTGTTCCAGAGGTGAGGGTGGCTGCCCCGGCTCGGCCCCAGGAGCTCAGGGATGGCTCCAGCCAGAGGGCGAACTTCTCCTGGCACAGGTAAGCGCGGGGCCCTCGGGGCGGTGCCAGCCGGGCAGCGCAGCTTTGGGTGGGGTGCGAGAGGACGCGGCTGGACGGAGAGCCCGGCGAGAGCGGAGCTGCAGGACCTGGTGTCGGAAACAGCTGAGGCTCTCAGGCAGGGGACAGGGATTTATATACTGCAACTTGCAACACACAAAACCGCAAAAGCAGCTGAAGCTAACCAGCATGTGGACATTTGCTTAATTGAGAAATAAGCACATAGTTGTGGGTCAGTGACTATACAGCTGATTGGCTGAGGCTATTTTATTTTGGAATAATTTACAGTTGTTAAATGGATTTGGAAAAGCCTTAATAGTGGTTATTAAACTATTGACTTAGCCTGACGTGTTCAGTGTAGTAATCCGTGTTTGTGTTTGTCGCTGTGACGAGGCTGCTGGAGCTGGAAAGGTGCTGGAGCGCTGTCAGCCCAGGCAGGAGCAGCGGGGCCGGGGCGGGCGGGCACGGCTCCTCCTGCGTGGACATCGGCAAAGCTCTTCGGATTTTATCTGGGTCACAAGCAATGCTCTGCTTCCCCATAGTTACAAATTCACCATGTGCATCTCCATCATCATCTGTTGAAGCTAATTTAATGTCAAAAAACCCTCCTCTACAAAGAGTGACTTTTTTGCACCTGTGCAGAATCAGATTCGTTTTAAACTGTTTGTGCAATGAATAACTTCAAGTGCAGCATTTGTCGAGTTTGCCCTTCTGGCCAGCAGTTCAAACTGTTCACATTCATTTATATCACGGTGTAGGATACATTTGCTAAGGACTACAGAGCACATATTTTACGATGCGTGGAAGAAATCCCTCTAAATGAATTAAATATCTCTCCTACTCATCATGTCTCCTGTCCACAGGTGATTTACAGAGCAATTCTTATTTTCTTTTTATTGTTTTCTTTTGTATGATGGTTACAAAGGCAGTGGACAGATACTTAAAAGACAAGCCCTCTTTTTTTGCTCTGTTTAACCCCTAAAATGTGCACAGTACTAAAGGCTGGTTTTGCCTGAAACACGGTTCTGTGGGATGGCAGCTGTGTGTTCGTGTGGAGGCTTTGCTGGAAGGAATGGAGCTTTTGAATGTTTTACAAAAAGATTTTTTTCCCTCCAAATTGTCAGTTGATGACCAAACTCCAGTAGACATCAGCCAGGAAGAAGGAATGCTAGGTAGTCAGATTAAAAACAGGAAAAAAAAATTCCCCTCCAGATTTTGGTTCCCTCATCTCAGACAATATTATTGTTTCATTAGTTGCCCAGTTAGCCAGAATCCCTTCTGGGAGAGACAGGACCTACATTTCAAAAGGAAAACAAACAAATAAACTATCCAGTAAAACCTCTCATCCCCGATAGTTTTCAAAGAAAAATAGAGTTCAAGACTTTTAAAATACGATACAAGGACGGAGGAGGTCAGAGGCTCTGAGGGCACCTTTGGAGGTCACATCAGAGGGCTGCTGTCTGCAGGTGATGGCTGCAATGTTGTTATTTACTCCCCATCCTCTTTTTAAATCTCCACTTAGGAAACACACCGTTGGTGTGAATACCTCACTTGACTGGAAGCGGATTTTGCGGTTGCAGGGGAGAAGAAAGTCCCACCTATTTGGCAGCAATTACAGCAATGGTGTGAGGCCTGCTGCAAGGAGTCCTGGTGTGAAGTGTGACCATCTCTCCAGTTTGGGCAAACCCTGACCTGCAATGGGAAATTCCCTGCTGGGGCTCTTTGCTGGCCAGGACTCCTACACCTGCTTGGTTGCTTGGCACACTTGTTGAGGTGCAAGAGATCATTGCTATTGCTTTTCCAACCATTTCACAGGCCTAAGGTCAGATGAAAAGGCTCCTCTTCTGGCAGCAATCCTGAGTATTTTGTGTGCTTAGCAATGCAAACCCAAGTAACAGCAGTGACAAAACTCCACTTGCCCCTGTCTGGCCACTGCAATTGTATCTTGATATGTCCTGGTGATGCAGGAATTCATTTGAAATGTGCAGCCAGGTGAGAGCTGTTTTTTTTTTTTACTCATTATTATAAAATTTTATTTACTAATTTTTTTGTTAACATATCTGGACATATTTTCTTCCTCTTGCCTTTTAACAATGGTTACTAGTATTTCTACTTTAGAAAGACTGTGTTCTCATTTCAATTATTCTATAGTTGTTTTCTAGCCTTAGAGTTGAGAGGTATTCCTGTGTTAAATATATAATGCATGAGTACACTCAATGGATATTCATGGAGTATTTCAAATGAGAGTTGCTACTTTTCCCACATACTTAGTTATCCAATAGGGAAGAACAGCATGAGAATTTTCCATCATGGAATGAAAAGCACACAAAAATTTGGGGGCTCCATGTATTTCAGAACTGTGTATGTCACTCTATTTACCTCCAAATACTCTGTGAAGTGTTCCATGTGAGGGCACTAACCTAGATAGTTTATGTAAGACTGTAGAAATTCAATTCCAGAAATGAACCTTCGTATCTCTAGGAACAGCTGGAGAGGCTCAGGTCTACTCATCCTGCTCAGAATGGACACGAGGAATTTGGATTAGATGCAGATGGAGTGGGGATTTTGTTAATGACAGAAAGAGAGGCAAACATGTTGAGGCATAACTGCCTGAACACAATCACAAAATATCTGTGTACGTATTTCTGACTTTAAATGATGAACACCATAAATATGCTATCATGCAGCAGGCAAAGCATACGTAAAAGTAACAACATCCCATTACCTCTCCAGCAAAGAAGAATTTTCATCACTCACTCATATCCCATTGAATCAGCACAAAGATTCACTGCTGGCTGTTAATTATCCTCTACAAAGACCTGGTTATTGTGTTCAATTTTAGTAAAGGCACAGTTGTTATTGTAGAGTACATAGAGAGAATGGTACCTCAGGGAGCAGGGAGGAAAGAAATATGCTTGTGTAGAATTTTAACTAGGAGAGTTCTGTTGCACTGAAGGGATTCATAGGGTAGGATTTTGATATGTGCTTCAGGAAATTAAGCTTTTTCAAGACAAAAAACCTTGCTGTGACTTTCTGAACATGTGATACCACTCAGTATCAGCCACTTAAAAAACAGCTTGCTGTTACTTTAAAGAATTTTTATGTCTACTTTGACTGAAGGGTAGACTGGAGGAACTGATCTGTTTTTCTATGAAGTTTGTGACCCTCCAATCACATCAAGGAAAGTGTATGCAAGAGGCCAATTCATCTCCCTGGGATTTTTGAGGGGCACTTGGAGGCCACCAGCCAAAGGCAGTAATCCACTTCCTCCCCAGCAGCATGGTGGAGGAACTGGGACCTTACACAGCAGCTCTCTTGACAGGACCCAGTGTCACAGCAGGAGAGCACCAGCTGGAACTGCATTTGGGCTGGGTGCGGTGCTGGGGTCACCAGGATTCACTGGAATTCAGGAAAAGAGCTGGGAACAATAGTGAGCTATGCCAGGGAGCCATGTATTTTGAGCACTGAACTGTTGCAAACACTGCAGTCGCTCGGCACTAAGAGGGTTCAGGAAAGGTCTGCTGAAGATGTTATTTTAGAGGGTGAGTTTTTTCCCACCTGCCTTCCACTATCTGAATGTCAGGCAGGAGGAGGCAGAGCCTTGAGACCCCTTGGTTGCTGAAGTCACTGCTGGTATGAAGCAGGTAGGTGGCTCTAGACTCATGTGAGAGGACTATCCTTGCTCAGAGGGAGCACAGCAGCTGCAGTGAATTCAACCTCATTCCCTATTTCTCATTTCTACTCCATGCCTCTCTTTTCCTTGGTTGTGCAGGGATAAGTACAGAGTTCACAGAGTGGCTGTTTGTTCCAAGTCTGCAAGTTGAAAGACAGGAATAAGCATGTAACTTTGGGTAGAAATACTGAGAAAAATAAGAAAACAAACAAAGGTGAAGGAATATAATTAAAACTTCTATGAATACTGAGAATAGCTAGGGATGAAGGGAACACAAAGAAGACACTAGGTCAGGAAAGTGAAGCAAGAACTTTGGGGTGGAATATAAGAAACCACAAGACATGGCAGGATGATCCCTGGTGGTCACTGAGACACTGGCTGTGGCACAGCCCCGCTGAGGTGCCTGTCCCTGCCACACCACCTGGCTATGACTCTGGTAGCCCTGCTGCTACCCGTTTGACTGGACTCCAGCAGAATGGGACCATTTCTTTTGCAATGCCTTGTGGTTAATCCAGTAAAGCAGCTAAGAAATCAGCACCAAAAGGCACAGTTCACTTAGGGGATACTTGGATCCTTGACTTGCATTGCAAAGGAAAAGCTACCCCCAGAACCCCACACTTTGGCTGATTCTAACAATGAAATAGATTGATTATACCTTCTGCCCATCTGTCAGCACTGTGTTCAGCATTAAATCCTGTCCAGCTTGGAGCAGCTACTTCTCTTTGCACCACTGTAATGAGAAGATTAGTACTGGATCATGCTCAGAAATTTCCCACTCAGAGCAGCTAGAAACAGTTCATTAATGACGTGTGGTACATTGTTTCCTTTGCTTCTTTTAAGTTCCTTGAGAGAGGGGTGGGAGATCCCCACTGCCATATGGCCAACAAGAGCTGTGCAGTGTCTCTCCTATGATGAGACCTAGTATTTAAACCTGATGTTTGCTGCTCAAATGATGTCTGTGAATAAGCAAGATATCAATGCATTTCTACTATTCACAGCCTGGAAAGTGTTGCAAAACCATTTTTGTCTGTGTATCTACTTGTTACCAGAATTATCTTTTGCATTTAACCATACCCCTGGGTTATAAGGGAAGATTGTAAATATTTTTTGGGTTTTAATAGTGTTCCTATAAACTGTAGTATTCTAATAGCTGCTTGTGAAGTTCCTCTTAATTTAGGAGAGACTTTTATACAGATGTGATACAGATGTATAATTTTTAATGTTTAATATTAAAACATCTTGAGAGGATTTTAAAGATCTTTTTTTTTCCTATTGCTTTTTAGTGATGAGTCAGAAAGTAGTTTTAATGCCCCTTCTGCCTCTGATTTTCTTGGCCCCCAGCTGTTGTCCTGCAGCTGGAACAGATGCACACTCTACCTCCCAATGTCTTACTGGCAGCACGAGGGGAAAATAGCCCTCAGCAAAATTCGGTGGGAGACATGCTGTGTTCCATGTGTAAAACTGGTGGATCAAAGATATAAACTAGGAGTATGTGGGGTTTTCTTTCAGTTCCTGCAGAGGGCTAAGACTTGCCTTAACTAGATTTACCTTTTAGGAATGCAAAGTCAGTGTGGAAGAGCACTAGGTCTTCTGGTTTCTTCAGTGTTTGGATTGTTTTTATCAGCCTTATAATAAAAGGATACCAAATGTGCAAAATGTTGCAAGAGAAACAATGCTCTGGCCAGCACCTAAGGGATGTATTTGTACTCATGTCCCAGAAGTTCAAGTGTGATCAAGTTCAGGTGCTCAGGTGGAGCAACAGAGCAGGAAGAATTTTTGTGCTCTGACCTGAGGAGTGGGGACAGTTTGCTTTCCCTCTTCCCCTCCATGTCTTTCCTTTCATTCAACCAAGCAGCCTGACCACCCAGTGCTGCCGTGCTTCAGTGCCATTTTGCATCAGATGCACACAACCCAAAGCATGGACTTTTCCAGTATATAAATTGCACCTTCTTATTACAACCATCCCAAACTATTTCTAAAAGTGCTAATTCCAGTAAATGGCTGTCATTTTCTTATAGCTCAATTCATACCATGGTTAAACACTCCACAACAAAGGGAGGAGCACTGTCCCACAAGGAAGCAGCCACTAATATTGCACAAGTGGTGGGCTTGGAAAAATTAGTTTTGGGGTTTTATTAAGTACAGCACAACCTTAAATAAAAAGGTGCAAGTCCAGATCTAATTTGTCTTCAGCCAGTATACTGGTAGTAGAATTAATTGACAAAATGTTAGGAATGGCTTCTATTAACATCCACGCTGAAAATCTCAAGTTGACTCTAATGCCACGGGGCTGTAAAGAGACACTTGTTACACACAAGCCTGTGCAAAATGGTCCAAAGCAGAGAGCATGGGCCAGGCAGCAGCAGGAGCTGTGGGAGCTTTGCAGGATTTCAGGCTCAGGCCTTGAGGCATTCAAGAGTACACTGAGATGCTGATAAATTCAGAGCCTCTCTCACCATTAATGCCTCAAGTTGTTCTCCTTTTGCATAACTACAGGTGCATGGTAGAGGCAGAAGCTGGGCTGGCTGAGCTTGGGAGCTGTGTCTGTAGCTGCTCTGCTGCTTCCAGAATACCAACTGATGCTGTGCAGCAGCACTTTGCTTATTGTGAAGGTATGTGGAAAATCTATAAGAGGAAGGAAAAATGTTTTCAGAATGGAGCACTAGTTAAATTAAATTCTTAGCCAGAAGAGAGGACAAGGAAGAATCTCGGTCCATTCTTCTTTGAGATAGAAAGATGGTGAAATGGAGGATGGACTAAAAATGAAAATTTATGTCTTGGGTCAGCCATGAGACTTCACATGTAACCTCTGGCAAGGCTCTTGATGCTCTTGCACATCTCACTCATGTCTCTGAAATGGGGATAGTCTCTTCCACGATCAAAAAAGATTGTATGAGGACAACATCCTCAATGGTTTGAGTCCTCAGGTGGGGAGGTAGAGTGGTATCAGAGGGAGTTCTCTGATTTCCTTCTATTATGGGCACTGCTGAATTAGATAAGAAACAAGCCAGGATTTCAAACAGTTTTGGAGTTGAACAGTGTTGGCATCCAATGAAGAGCAAATGTTTTTTTATTGAGAGATAATGATATTTTGTTTCTCACAGTATAAACACAACAATATTGGTCTTTGTAGATTAGCTGCAGCGATGAAAATACTTTGCATAGTCACTAGCTGGGAGTTCTCAGACTTAGTTAATACATCCTAAATGGTCGGGTACAGGCTGGAATGGGGAGTTAAACACTGGACAGGGTGAGGCTTTTTCACTTAGGATGAAGCCAGTTCTGTCCTCAGTGAAGCCTCTGCTTATTACCCTCATACTGATGACCACATAGCACATGTGGACAAACCAATGAGGAAATGGGAGAAAGGACCATCTGCTCACTGTCATGTTGGTTGCCACTGATTTTTTATGAGAGTGGCTGCCTCTCTGCCCCCATGGGAAACCCTTAACGTACTTTGGTTCCTATTGATTTCTGTTTGACAAAAGTGGTATCTAACTCACAGTTTACAGAAGTCAAATATTTGAGGTCCTTTATTCTGACTTTTACCAATAAGTGTCTTCTCCCCATGGAAAGCCTGTGGGCAAATTACGAAGTTTCACAGATAATTTGTAAACCCCTAAAATCGTTGTGGGTTTTCAGTTTTGTTTTGTTTTCTGTGGCCTTTAGAAACTACTTCCCAGTCTGCTTCCTCCATTGCCTGAAAATTATGGGAATAAGGAATGAGCTTGCTGACTTCCAAACGTGAACTATGTCAGAACTGTGAGGGTCTGGGTCCCAGAATCTCAGAAATTGAGTGTGTGTTTAGCTTTGAGTTTTTGCAGGGTCCTACTGCTCTGGAGCCTTGACTCCTTAGGGAACAGTAAATAAGAAAAAGGCATCTCACTCTCTGGACATACAGAAATAACTTGCAGATGTAATTGGCTTGTTTTATTATAGATGTTTATGCTGAATTGTCCTAGAAATGGTGTAATTCATCCAGGAAATAAAATGGCTCCAATCACTAACCTGTGTGTCACATAAAAAAATCAATGAGTACTGCCAACTTTCTAAGTTTTATAATATTGTTCCCTTAGACTGTTAAAGCTGGAGTCAACTTGTTAAATATTTACTTATTTAACTAACATGCTGTTTTAACTTCCTCTCTATACCCTTAAGTAATGAATGACAAAGCACAAAAAGAAGGCTACTCACCTAGTTTGTTTTAGATTAGGAAAAACAGGGACTGGCAGGCATAACATACTGAATATAAATGGGTATTTATATTCCCACAAAATTGCAAAATGTAGCTAGTTTAGATGACTGTAAGAGTTTAGAGTAGTTAAGAGTTTAGAAGACTTTATTGCTTTAAGCCCTTGGAGATTCTTATTGCCTTGCTAGGTCATTATTACTCTCTTAGCAACAAAAGATTTAAAAAAAAACCAACTTAATAAACAATCTCAGGATAAGATCACAAACATGTAGCAGCAAGAATAACTATGCTACACACATCCCTTTGTCACCCAGTGACAAGAATGGGCACCTCTGTTTTACTGGAGTTAATATTTTTTGGGAAGAAGAGGGGAATAGCAGGATTTGGCTGTTGAATCTTTTCATTATTTTTCCTTTGTGTGGGGTATGAAGGACAATGAATCAGAGCACAGCTAGATATGGCCACAGGCATCTAAGGCAGCTTAGGTTCATTGATTGCTTCAGCACCTAGAAGCAAGATTACTGAGCTTGAGAGACAAGTTTCCATGTTACACAATATGAAGAATCCAAAGTTCCTGGATTGTATTTTTAGAGATGAAAGCCTGCTTAGCAAAGCAGGGTCTGAGGTATACAGCGCAGAAGAGAGGGATAGATGAAAGCTAAGTTAGTGTGACTAGAACATAAAAAGTCAGGCAGTCATCCAGAAGGGATTGTGAATGTTGGAGTGCCAGAGTTTGTCCCTGGATGTTTTACTGACAGGTGATGAACACACAACCCTGGGGTGAAGTAAACAAACCTGAGACAAGCACTAGAGCAGGTAAGTGGTTTCTGGAAGATTGTGTGTCCATTGATACGTGGTGCAGCACTGGGCCTGAACTCCTCTCACCATCGGTTTCCTTCAGCATCTAGTGAGGTGCCAGAGAGCTGTGACACTGGCAGGAGTGTCTCTGGCAGACCAGCAGAGCTGGGGCCCTGCATTGCACTGAAAAGGGTGAGCTGTGCCAAGAACCCTGACTAAACTTCCTTCAGCTGTGTCTTCTGCATGGATACCACACCTGTACTGCAGAAAAAACGTGGACATTTAGAGACTCCAGATGTGTGCCTCTCACCAAACTTTTAAGAATGGTTAGACTCATGGACATCAGTGCTGTGACAGATCAGAAAGTAAGACAGATGAGAGGCTTTTCAACAGCACTGGTTCCTGCTACCTTAAGAACAAACTCCAGGCTGCCAGGGCATGAAGTTTATCTCCAGTCTGCTGTGAACTGGAAGATGCTGTTTGCTCTTTGTCTAGTGTGCTGCACATGTCGATTCTTGAGGGTATCCCATGGGGTCTTTAAGTCTGGCCCTTCCTTTCATGCTGGGTTTCAGCTCATCAGGTTTGAGAAATCTGCATGGAAAGTCAAAGGGCAAAAAATTGAATATGTCATCATCAAAGCCAGATAGCAATGGCTTAGAAATCCAGCACAGACCAGTAGTCCTATGAGCTGCAGATCTGATGGGGGTTGGTTTCCCTTGGGCAAATCTTGTTTGGATTCTCCTAGGTCTATACAGCTGGAAGCTCTGACTGCAGCTTTTCCTGTGGGTGGGTATTCGTAACATCTTTCATCTCCACAGCTTTCCTGGTGTTCAGTAAGGGTTTAACTCAAACTTTAGTGGGTCTCCTTTTACTTAGCAGCTTGTTCTTATGAAATGCAAAGGAATTTTTCAGCCTTTTCTTGCTCTGTTAGATGTGGTTAAAATTGGCTACTGTTTGTTCTTGTTCCTTCTCTCTTGCACAACATGCGTGTACATGCACGTCTGTGTACACAGATTTATTACACATACGAAGAGATAATGATCTCAAACCCATTTTAATTTCTGTAGGAATCCAGGCTAGGAAAAAAAGTATTGCAATTCCTTCTTTGGGAGAGGAAAATGAGAATGAGCTAATTTTTTTTTTTTTCTATGCAGTAGACAGATTATTCAATTACCACTTTGCTTAAACACAATACATGTTGCTGAAAATCTGGCACTACTATTAAAAAGTAAAAGAAGCAGTGGGCTCTGTGTCCTGGAACTGCATAGTCGTGCTTGTGCACGGCACGCACGCTTTGCCTCCAGTGCCAGAGTGGTCCTGCTGAGACTGGAGGAATGGAGGCTTGCCACAACATCCTGTCTCCATTATGTCTTTTGGACCTCTGCCACAGGAAAGAAGGAATTTTATCCTTCATTTGTAAGTAATTAAGATGATAGTGGAGTTTGAATTTTCCAACTTTGTGAAAACAAACTAATAGCAATGATCCACTTCAATAACTCAGATACTAAATTGACACGAGAGAGAAACAATACATTAAAAAATAATTAACTTTTGTTAATTAATTTTTAGGAATAGGAAGGGCAACTGCAGCACGTGCAGATGTTTGCAAGTGTCATTAGACTGGGAAGTTGTGCAGTAATTCGGAAATTGGAACGGGTCAAAAGGACCAGGAATGATCTGCAGCATTGTTTGAAAAGTAAAGTATGTGACTGCTAGTGAGCTGAAATAAAGATGAAAAAGATGTGAACTTTTTTAAGGATGTTTATAAGAGACAGAGGTTAATTAGCAGTTTAAAAACATCCACTGGTGTTTTATGTGAGCACCATGAGTATGTTAATTTAAATTTTCAGCCTCAAATATGCCTCTTTCAGACTTAAGCTGAAACAGATTGATGACTCTTTTTACTGAGGCGTTTCTTAAATAAATTTTAATTAGTAACTTTCCCCCCTACTCCCAAACAGTTTTCTTCTATGACCAGAACTGGGATTTCATCTCACTCAGCTTTCTCTTCCTTGGTATTTGTGATGCAGTTTGAGTATTACCTGTGGTAAAGCAGGAAGGTAAGAGATAAGAAAAATGCATCTGTTACCAAGAGGTACAAATTATAGATTTGGACTTTGCAGAAATGTAGAAACAGAAAAATGTGAAACAAACCCTAGAACTTTCCACTTCCTTTTTCAAAGCTAGTAAGTAGACACAAACCTAATCTGCTCTGTTCCTTTTAATGCTTTTGTCTATTCTAATAAAATAATGATTCTAGGAAAGATCACAGAAGTTTCATATGCTATTGCGCATATAAACTGAGAACCTCGATGAGATCAGGTTGTTCTTTGCATGAGACACCTCTCAGGGAAGGTTCTCACGTCACAGTGTCCTGCCAAACTCTCTTATGTAGGTTGCTACCCACAACTCTTTTTAAAGGATTCTGTCAGGGATTTTTTTTTCCCTAAGAAACAAAAAACTCCCTGAAAATATGAAAGAATTCACAACTTACCTACAGGTTTCCAAATGACCTTACAGGGACATTGATTTCATCTTTCACTGTTCAGACCACACTGTGGCCTTCTGGCTGCTGGAACTGAGACTTGCTGCAGAAAGCACGGGGTGTCGCTTGGACTACAACCCCGGACTTCCTTCTCCTAGAGGGAGCCACGGAGTCTTGCTTGCTTTTGTTTTGGGAATGGGAATTCAGACAGAGATTCATAAAACGAAGTCACTTCATCCCTCCAGAAGTACTTCCTTTCAGAATTTGTAACTCCTCCTGTTGTGTTTTCCATCTTTCAGAAAATGTGTGTGCACACATATAATTTGCCAGTCTCTTTCATTTCAATGACCTACTTTCCCATCAGTACTATAAAAAACAAAATGCCAAGTTGTAAGAAAGAAAAACACAACATTTTTTCCATTCAGATGACTTTATACTTTATCTATGTATCTATTTAATTACTTCCATTCCAATTTTGTGATGGGTTATGGAGGAAGATCTTTAGAGGTTGCATTACAGATTCTGCAAGTTAGTTATGCGGCCTCTTCTGAGTAATTTTTCTAAGCCTACCTCATGGATCTAAAATTTTTTCCCCAATTATTTCTATGATTAGGTTTTATCTGTTGTGATGACCTTGAAGGGCAGGAATTAAGCATAAACAAACAAGATAATGATGGGGCCCAAATACAGTAACTGTTAGGAAGCTTGAAAAAAGACATCTATTTCTCATTTAAGAGATGAAATGAAAGAATTATTAACTTGATAAATGGCAAGTTTTCAGTTATGTACTGATTTGCTTTTTCCTGCTACTTCTTCCCAAATGGGAAGGAGATTAGATGACTTTGTTTCATCTTCAGAAGAAATTTTTAAATGGAAAATATTCTTACTTAGATGGACTGTGCTGCCAGTTGAATAAAAACCACACATATTTTACAAGGAAGATTTAACTAATATACTCTTTATTTATTTCTTTATGCAACTAAAACCAACATAATGAAATTAATGGGGAAAAAAAACCCTTGGGCAATTATACCGAACTTTGTTCCCTATTGTAGTGACATACTTTTAACACAAGAAAGTTTTCTCTCACATTATTAAGAAAAAAATGTTTACTGGTCAAATACTAGATTTCTCCAGTGATTTAAAAGATTTGCAAAATATACAAAAATGTATCACCTGGGGAGAGTTACAGCTGTAGCAAACAAGAATTTCTGATTAAAAAGGAACATAACTTATTTTGTCCCAATTGCTCAAAAAAATTCATAAAATACAATAACTAGGTTGAAAGCAACGTTCCAGAGGTCTGTCCTCACATATTGGTGCATGCAGAGCTTGGACAGACTTTCTGTTGGCCCCATTCCTTGAAGATCAGTCATCTGTGTTGGTGAAGAGTCACAGCCTTTAGATTTGTTCACTGGGTTGTTGGGTTACTTATTCACAGGTTCTTCCTCTTAGCAAGCAGCATGTTTCAGACTTCCAGTGAAGTGCCTGGAGCTGGCATATTCCTGCTGTGGCTGCTCATGAATTTGTTAGGCCTGCCTTTATCCCATCAGCTTCTACTGCATACGAGCAGACCAG
Source organism: Catharus ustulatus (assembly GCF_009819885.2). NCBI lineage: Eukaryota > Metazoa > Chordata > Aves > Passeriformes > Turdidae > Catharus > Catharus ustulatus. Next base: position 17,376,301 of record NC_046227.1, read on the forward strand.
TGGAATCAAACGTGTCCCCTGCTAACAGCTGGATCCAGGTACCACAGCCTTTTCTTTGACCTTTCTTTAATGAAGTTGTTTCAAGCAGAGACCAGTATTTTTAGAATTGCTTCTCCATTTAAAACATGCTCTCCTAAAATCCAGTTTCACTAAATATGATTTGTCTTTCCTACGGTTACACTTGGATACCATCTTGGATACACTTACGCAGCAGACCACACAAATGCCTTGATATTTCACATGCTCTCAGGTACCACTTATGCTCCTCTAAAGGTTTGAAATCCTGGGCTACTGACAAGACACTTTGCACAAAACATAGCCAAAAGCAAGTTCCTGTGTTGTCCAGCAAGTCTGACACTTTGAATTAACCTACTTGCAGCTGCAGAAGGGAGTCCTAGCTCTCATCTACTCCCACAGATGGAGCTCTGTTGCTCCCCGTGTCTAGTTTGACTCAATTTAGCCTGCAATACCAAAGCCTATTTTTGAAGGATTTATTTTCTTATGGCAATGTCCATGAGCTGTTACATTAGCTCAGCTTCTGGGTAGACCACACCTACTGCTAAAGCCTGCTTCCCCCCAGCAAAATTTGTGTTCTTATAGCCAGAAGAACAGGGAGGCTGAAGGATGATGACACAATGCCAGCCAAGACTATTTTCTAACCACTGCTGCTTTTATACCAGGCAAGGGCTCATTTCTCTATTTGATGAACTCGAGTCACGCAACTATCTCAACTACTATGTGCTGACTCACAAAACCTCACAGGTCAACTTCCTGTCAGTCCTGCCTGTGGCCCTGTGATGACCCAATATTCTTAAGCAAATAGACCCATATGGGATGTAGAACTTAAGAGTGCAGCAACCAGGACTGGTAGTTAAACTCTTGCTCTTGTCTGCTAAAACTTAAACAAATTGCAAAAGCAGGCTAAAATTCAGAATGAAGTGGAATTCTATGAAGTTTAAGGGGTCTGATTCAAAACCTTGTCATTATCTTGGGTTTTGTAGTACCATGTGCACTTAAAAAAGACATGGCTTTCCAGATTCTACTGAAATTCTAAAGAGGTAACTAAAACAGAAGAAGGTATCTCAAATTCAAAAAGATACCTCTCCCTAATGATTAATTTTTTGGTGTTATGGTTATTTTCTGAGGTATGAAATTTACAGATAATTCTGCTTGTTGTCCCTCCAGTAAAGGACACATTTTAAGTAAGATGTTCAATAGAATCCCTATTGATTCTTCACAGGCATTTCAGACCCAGCCTTTCAAACTAAAGTGACCTGAGCCTGAGTTTTCCTGGTGTTACATTCTGTCATGGCAGAATGCATTCCTGTCTGTCTTGTCCAGCTGCATTCTAGGCTCCAGCATGGCAAAACCACCACTCTACAGAGGAATGGAGTACTACAGCTGTGAAAATTGAACTGGACACATACCAACAAGCCTTCAGCAATATATTCCTTTACAGAAATGCAGGGCTACCCATAGCAGGGACCACTAAAGACAGAAATAACAGAAGTTTCAGAGTACTATAGAGACAAAAGCTATTTCCAAGTATAGCAGACACTGTGCTGGATCAAAGTTAAGACAGTGCACTTCCTCCTGAATTTGTACTGAGCTGACACTGAGACTGAGCTCCAAGACTTAAACCAATGAGATATGAGATACAAGTTACAGTGGACAAATACAGCATTGAACTTACAACTGAAATACAGGGTAGGTATTAAGTTTTAGCGTTCTTTCCAAGTTGCATCTTGTTTCATCTGTCAAACCCTTCTCTCAAGTTTCATCAGAAGCTGGCAGACATTGTTTCCTCTCCCATATTATTTTGCTACTTACCCCAAAGGCTGCATCTCAGTTCTGAAACTGCAGCATTTTGGTATCTGGTAGAGGTATTCTTATTGTTTATAAAGCAGTATAACATTCTGTATATCTACACAGCTCAAATTACAACACCCCATGTTCAGCAAATTGATCGAGAATTTATCCCAGGACCTGAAGTTAACCAGGAAGTGCCCAGAAGCAGGAGGCAAGGTTAAAGAGGCAAGGCTCTTTAAGAAAAAATGGGTTACGGTTTGTTTATTCAGATCACATACAGATAGGGTACATCTGGTGGGCAGCCTCAAGAAAGAGAAAACAATGGCTCCTCTAGTTGGACATGGAGCTCAGTCTCTGGGGATACTGCCCCAGTGCTAACTCTGCAGGAAAACCAGCATGGACTGCAACTCAGATGTCCAGTTCTGATACAGCATCTCCCTCGTGGATCCAGGATTTTTCTCGTGAGTGTCTTAATGCTAGTATGTTGATAAGCAAAAAAAACTACAATAATGTATTTTGTCATTTTCTTAAATTTTTTTTCTTCTCATGTGTTCTTAATCTCTGCTTGGAAGTAGTGAACAGACACATGTGATTTCTATTACCAAGCAGTTTCTATTTAACAGCTCTGGTCTCTTTACACCTCTTTTTCATATGAGCATCGTTTTTGCAACTTTCTTGTCATTTATCTTGATTTTTTTGTCTATTTTTAAAATTATCTGTTAATATTCTGGTTTAGCTCTTTATCTGAATTCAATATATCATAAGTGTCCCTCCCTAATTTCAGATACTTGACGAGAAGAAAGATGGTCCTCTGCTAGTGTTAAGCCTGATTATATCTAAGTTTTACTGCATTGAAAAACTCTTCTACATATAAACTCAGTCCCATTACTGGTATTTCAAATCTTTCTGTCTTTAAGCACTGCAGTTATGTCCCAAGCCTGCAATCAGATCCTTGCAGGTAAACTACATAGTAAATTGACAACATCCCCCTCAAGTTATACAGCTCTCAACATGCACCCAATCCAGCTGCAGTAGAAAGAACAACTTTCATATTTTAGATTAAGTCCTACACAACATGATCTTCCTAAAGCAAAATGCCTTTGATAGTTTGCCTAAACGTCCTAAATAGCAAGGGTCAGTTTTTCAGCATAATTTTCCTTGTCACAGTATCTTAGCAGGAATTACTTCTCTTATACATCAGTCTTTAAATGAACAGCTCAGTTACTGAAAGTCTAAAGGGGTTCCAGGATGACAGATGCTCGTACGTTTCACTAGCAACTTCTGATATTGCCAAACCAACTCCAAGTTCTATACCAGCTTTAGAAGTATTTTTTAAAAAAATATTTCAATAGTCAGGTAATTTTGCATTTTCAATTTTTTTTCCTGAAATGTCCTTATGTCTGTATACTGATGCATTTTTAAAGGTTGTGTATATTAGCTTTCACGGGCTAAAAATTATTTCTGACACTGTTAAAAAGAACCCCTGATTTCTGTTTATAGTTACAACTTTTGCTTATTAAAATAAAAAATACAAATTGCAAAAAACCCTTCCTTCTTTATGGCTGTGTTATCTACCTTGCCAACAACTGATAAGTAGAATTACAAGAGACTATGTAAATAAATGCAGACATTTATCCAACAGAAGGGTTGGGTTGGTCTTTTTTTTAAGTATCTTTAAAAAAATGAATTGTGACAAAAAGATTGGGGATTAATTCATAACTTTATAGTAAGTTACCTAAAGGTACTCTCAACATTCCAGCAAAAGTCAACTGGTCAAAAATAAGCCTAAACATCACGCAGTAAGAACAATCTTCCACTGACAGTGAAATACTGCAATCTTTGTCCATCATAACTTCCTAATATTAAATTCACATTTTCTGAGCGCATTTTTTCCTGTTCTGTAATAGTTTCTACGCTAAGCTTGGGCAGTTATTGCAAGGTCATAGTGCTGGGAGATTTAAAAGTCTCTGCTCAGGCTGTTGAAAATCCTGACTGTACCTCTGGGTTTCCTAGTCAGTGACTAACTTTGCCATGAGTTTATCTCAGGAGCCTGGGACTCCACATACTCAGCCCAGCTGTGGACATGTGCTCGCTGTATCTCCTAGTTAAGCCTCAGCTCTAACTACATTAAAGATTTTAACAGGAAAGTAAGGTTTTTTGGCCTCATTCAGACTCCTCAGAACACCACACTAAGGGTAACCATGAAAAAGTCATCAGGTGCAAGCTCGAGTTCAGAATCGGTGCCTCAGCCTCCACACTGTCCTATGACCCTGCACATGCACTCAGATGTGACGGAAGGCCAAGCCCAAACTGCTCCCCTTTACAGGAACCCTTCACAAGCTGAGTGGTGTTACAGAGAAACAAGTCCCACTAATAATCATTCCTGTATCATCATATACTTATGTAACGTTTTAAACATATTTCCTGCCTTAGTTTAACAATCCCAAAGCTCCCGGTTTCCTCTGTGTTGCGTAACACGCGACACACACGAGCAAACTGACGTTGAGGGGAATCTTATTAATTCTCCCTAACACGATGAAAATAAAGCCTGCTGTCAGAACGGGTGCCAAGGCTCGGGTGCCCGGCCCAGAGCAGGTAGCCCCGCTGGGAGGATGTGTCGCGTCGAGCTCTAACTCGCGGCCTTATCCTGGGCGGTTTTGTTCTGCCTTAGACACAGCGGGGGTTTAGGCTCCCCGGCCCGGGTCAGCCAGCTGCGAGCCCGCCACAGCGCTTATGCAACGGCGGCACGGCCCCGCTGAGGCGGGCGCTGACCCGGGTGCCCGGTCCCGCAGGGGCCGCCCGCGGCGGCCTCGGGGCAGCGCCCGCCGGGCGGGCCGGCTCCCCTGGGGACGGCGCGCCGACATCTTAGCGCCGGAGGGACAAAGCGCCACGGCGCTGTCAGTCGGCCGGGCGCTGCTCGGCCGCCGCCCCGGAGCCGCGGCTGTCGCCAGCCGTGAGTGACAGCCCCGGCGGGGAGACTTCGAAAGATCGCAGCCCTGGCCCGGCGCCCCCCGGGCATAACAGCGGCGGGGGCGCGGGGGAGAGGGGGGGCGGCGAAGGGATAGCGCCACCGCCGCGCAGCTGTGTCTGCGCGCTGACCCCTGCGGGCGGGCGGGCCCCGCGGTGTCAGGGGAGCGCGGCGGCGGGGCTGCCTCCCGGGACGGCGGGTCGCGGGCCAGAGCGGGCCGCAGGCTCCCGGCGGGTCCCGCTCATTGTTCCCCGCACTAGCCCTGGCAAACAGGAAGCCGCCCCGGCATGGGGCGCCCCCCCCGCCCCCGGCGGGTGACTGGCAGCCCGGGCGGCCCGTGCGCGCGGCGGCGGCGGCGCGGCGCGGCCAATGAGAGCGCGCGCGCGCGCGGGCGTGGGCGGGAGTTCCGGGCTGGCAGGCGGGCGGGCGGGCGGCGGTGTCGGCCGGGCCCCCTCTCCCGCGGTAAGCCCCACCTTTCGGCTTTCCCGCACCGTCAATCAAAATAGGAAAAAAAACCCGGAGTAGGCTCGGGCCGCCGCCGCCGCTTCAGCCCGCCGTGAGCACAATAAGCATGTCCCCGGCGGCAGCCGCCTAGCCCCAGCCAGCAGGGCCTGTGTGCGAGCCAGCCAGCCTGCCTGCCTGCCTCCCGCCCAGCCAGCCAGCCAGCCGGCCGCTCGCACTCACACCATGACCGGTACGTACGCACCGACCGAGCCGCCCCGGGGGCTCCCCGCTCCTGCTCCGGCCCTGCGCGTCCCCGCTCCGGCCCCCGAGCGTCCGTGTGCGAGCGAGGCGAGAGCGGCACTGAGAGCAGCAGCAGGAGGAGCAGGGGGAGGAGGGAGAAGAGGGGCAGGGGCAGCAGCACGGGGAGGAGGAGGAGGAGGAGGAGGAGGGCTCCGTGCGGGAGGGCGGGGGGAGCGCTGGGGTTAGGGGGGGGGAGAGGGAGGGAGGAAGGGAGGGAGGGAGAGGGAGGGGGGTGATCGCTCCCGTCAGTGACTCTCCCCTCCCCCTCCCCGCTGTGCCCGCAGCTCCCGAGAAGCCCGTGAAACAAGAGGAAATGGCTGCCTTAGACGTGGACAGCAGCAGCCACAGCGAGTATCTCCAGCACGGCAACGGCGCCGCCTCGGCCTCCGCCGGGGCGGCCGCCCCCCAGGTGAGCGCAGGCCCGGCTGGGCCCCTTCCCTCCCTCCCCCGAGTGACACGTTGTGAGCGGGTGCGGAGCCGGTGCCGCCGCCGCTTCCTGTGTGCGCGTCTGCGAGGAGCCCGGTCGCTGTCCCGCACTAACCGCCACCCCCCTTCTCTCCCTGAACCCGCCCATTGTGGGTAGGACGCGCAGCCGTCACCGCTCGCTCTGCTGGCGGCCACCTGCAGCAAGATCGGCCCGCCGTCGCCGGAGGAGGATGAGGCCGCCGCCGCCGCCGCTGCCTCTCACTCTGCCGGAGCGGTGAGTGCCCGCCCCGCCGCTCTCGCACGGCCTGCCGGGGGGAGAGACAGCACAGCCAGCCCGCCCGCCCGGGGGGAGGGACGGGACACACGGCACTGCCCGCCCGGGGGGAGGGACGATAGCAGGGCCGACCTGCCAGGAGAGGGGTCCCCGGGCTCCCCTGCCTCTCCAGGAGGAGCCGGGCTCCCGGGAGGAGGAGGGAGCCAAGCTCCCCCCTCCCCCGCCATTGGGAGCGGCGCCTTCATTTACTTTCAAAAACGGGGGGAGGCGGGAAGCCTCCCTCCCCCGGCCCTGGCACCGGAACGGCTCGCTCGGAACCCGGAGAGGCTGGGAGGCATCTCACCTCCACCTGAGCGCGCCCCCGGTAGCCTCGGCAGGCTGTCAGCCTGGAACCGCGCAGCCAGGCAGCGACACAAAATGAAGGCTGGCTGTGGGGAAGGATGTAGTGAAGTAAAATGGCTGTTTAGAAGCGAACGCGGTGGTGGAAAGCTGCTTCCTGTATCGCGCTGTTTTTCTGGGGAGAGTTATCATGCGGTTCCTCGCAGCGTTTTCTGTCCTTATCTCTCATGCGCCGTCGCCTCTGAAAGGAGGCTTGATGACCTCGGGACCTGGTGTGATGAGATGGATCTTGCAGACTAGAAACGTACTCTTGCTGAAGCTAGTTTAACAATCCCATAACAAAAGCCCGATGAAAACTCACGTTCCTTAATTGGTCTAGCTAAATCTCGTGTTGACATAATGCTCATAGAATTCAAAGAGATTATGCATTTCTAAATAGCTAATACCTAAAAATATTGGTATCTTAAAAGAGAGTTCTAAAATATCTTCTGAAATGGCATGATGTAATTTTTTGGCTTTAGCCTTTGGAAAATTGCACATATTACATCTAATTTATTTATTTTTTTACAAAAATGTATTTAGAATTAGCAAAGGAAAAAAATGCCTTTTTCTTCTTTTAAAGCAAGTCTTGTTTTTTAAACTTGCTGTACAACAGCCCTGTATGGTGGTAGGATTTTGCGACTAGGAAGAAAAACTGCAAAGCATTGTACTGGTGTATGAAGTGGCTTTGGCAAGCTTTTAACAAATAGTAAATGGTAGTGATAGAAGTTTTTAAATACTTGCTAAACTTTAAAATACTTTTCATCTGTACGTTACAGCTTACTTTACATAAAGGGAAGCTAAAGCAAAATAGCTGTCTGAGGTCATATAGCAGGTTGTAGAGTAATGACAGAGCTTGCAAATGTATTAAAACTTTGACCCTTTAAAGCATCCTTTCTGCTAAACATATTTATTTGCTCAAGCGTTGTGTTCTTAAATCTTTCTAGATGTTGTAAAGTGCTGATACCTCATAATACTGGATGCATGCAGTGCTGAAGAGCACAAACAGAAATGATGTTTAAATGATTATTTGCTTTCCTGTGTCTACCTCTAAGGTTGTTCTTGTTGTACCGCTGGAACTGTGCATCTTGAGGGTGGATTGACTGATTAAAATGAGCCGTAGGTCTGACAGGATACTAGAATGCTCGTTGCCAGCAGTTCAAAATGGGCAAAGCAGTTTTGATGTCGTACTTCTTTACTTCTATTAAATTAATTTGTTGTTGTGTTAATGTATAAGAGGCTTTTCAGGGGAAAGCAAATGCAATTCAAGAGAAACCAAAATCTTAGTTAAAAACTAAGTGAATATAAGCTCACTCACTACTTTCCATACGTGCAGATAGGCCCTTCCTACATATCTTCTGTGAGTTAGGTTATAGCATTCTGGTAATTTTTACACTCCTACAACATAACTCTTGAATGATTCAGAATATTTTGGGTGGAAACTAAATATAAATTGAAGGAGATACCTTACAGTAGCTGAACTAGACACTGGAGTTAATTAAGATGACCTTAAAAAAGAGAGGGGAGGGACTAAGGGCCCTAAAATACATTCCTTGTGAAATACAGAAGAACAAAAGAGATTTAGTGCAATAAAGACTCATCTTTTTTTCTGGTCCCTTGTGCTTATCGTATTGGAGGGTGGAGGAAGAAGCTAACAAGGCTTAAATTGTAGATACCTCACAAGTCATTTCATGGAAAATGATATCTATATGCACAGACATAATTGTCTTCCTGCAGTTTGTGATGGTCATCCCTTTCCCAGGAGTATAGCTCAGTCAGTTTGAGACCTGTGCATGGGTGATGGTCCCTAATGTAGTGGAAGGGCAGCTCTTTCCTGCTACAGTCTGTACCTGGACTGCAGTTCTGACTGCTGAACATCTGGTAGAACTCTCAATCCACACAAATGGGTAGCAGAAGTCAAACTAGATGTTTCATCTTAGAAGTGCTTGAAGAGCCCGCACGTAAAGGGATAGCGTTGTTTTGTTACTGTTTTACTGACATTTGCTTGGTAGAAACTGGCAGGGCTGGAGCCAGCATGCTGGGCTCGCATTCTGCTTTCCTGGCTGAAATGGTACACTGCAGCTGCTCCCCAAGAGACCGGCAGTATGATTTAAAAGCAACAGCAAAACTCCCCTAGGAACACAGGGAATATTGCGTGTCTGGGATTTGGGGAAGAGCTGGAGCAAATGTGATTGTATTTGTAACGATCTAGTTGGCCCTGCTTTGAGCCCAGGGGCTGGACCAGGTGACCTTCAGAGGTCCTTTCCAGCTGAAATTATCCTGCGATTCTGTATCGGTATCTGCGTCCAGGCCTACTGGTTAGAATGGACATTGCTGTTACACCGCTGAAAGGATTAGTGAGGAATTAACAAGACTAATGAAAATGGCAGCTGCTTGTAAGAAAAAGCAAATGAAGAAGGGCAGTTGGCAGAACTAAACTCAACTCTCTTCTCCTTTCCATCCTGTCAATGACCTGGCAGGCTGTCTTTAGACAACAAGGTTTTCAACTTGGCCGATGATTCTGGTTGGAACTGTATTTCCTTTTGGATGAGCAGGCATTACTGCTGATCATTGATGAAGATTGCAGTCTTTCAGCTTTGACACTGTGATTTACTCTGCCTAATGATCAGCCAACACCAGTATGTTGTCTGATGGTGTTCGATATTAGCATCGATGGCCTTGAGTTTGTGGCTTGCTTACCTGAGAATCATTTCTTTGGTTGCCATACTGCTACATCCATGGTTGATTCAAACACTTCCCATGGGAACTTTGTGTTGAGTATTGCTGCCTGCTGCTTTGTGTGAGAGTCTTGCTGGGATGGTGTGTGCTACTGCCTGACCTAGAGTGGCAGCTCATATTTTGGCCTCTCAGGATGTCTTTGTTTCTCTTGGGAGTTTAAAATCTGAGAAGTTTTAGTTTGGGTCTTGCTTTTTCACTATTTACCTTTGACTAATAATTCTACTTCAAACTCTCATATTTAGGATTCTTTTTCATTTAGTTATAAATACTGTAGTTTCATTCCAGGTAAGCATCTGCAAAGATTTTAGCATTTTGGTGAAGAATGAGAAGCAAAGCAGAAGATGATAAAGCTAGGGAGGAAACAGAAGAGCAGACAGATTTAGGTCAAACAGAGCCTAGGTGGTCAGCTGTATGGTTGTAGCATGATCGGATGATTGCTTAAGAAGCTACAAAGCTGAGATGATAACCAGTTGTTTATGTTCTCTTATTTCATTGTAATGCAAAGATAAAGGTTGTCTTGGAACTCTGATGCTCCCAAGGGCCATTCTTATGGATGTGCTGGGTGGGACTGGATAGGTGAGGATACTACAAGACTGATGGGAGATTGCCTGGGAGGTCTGGAAGGAGGATGAATTGGGAAAAGTGGCAGTCTGGCTGGGAAATCGGGTGGCTCAACCACCAAAGAATGGGAGCTGTCAGAGATGACTGCCCTACTTGAGGTGTGTGGTTGCATCTTGTGTGAAGTGGGCTGCACTGATTCGCTACTCTTTAAAGAAAATTATTGGTAGGAATGATTTATATGATTTATTTGTGTTGCTGCTTACCAACAAGATGTGGATTTGGACAGGTTAATAATTAGCATATGTGGGGAAGATGAGTATAATTTCTCTGCTATAGGCAAAGCATTTCTGTGTCTTGCAAGTAAAGGTTGGAGTGTTTTAAGACTGCTTTGGCATATCTTGAGTTTTAGAATTGAGTATCAGTGCTTCTCAGAAGTTAATGAAACTCTGGAATTCTAGTTGGTTTATGCCTCAGAAGATTAACCATTTGAGATGCACCTAGTTTAAACTCAATTTAGGGGGAAATAGGAATAGTGCTGACAAGATGGAGAAAGAGGAAGGCATTTTAAATGTCATGTTTTCCACTGGCCAAAATATGCATTAATGCCATGTGTCAGAGTTAATCATAGTACTTGGTTTTCTGGCCTGTGTGATCATTTTGAGGAAGTTCAGAATTATTCCAGCATCCATTTTCACTTTTGTGGGTGATCAGATAGCTTCCCGATGCTAGGTTTCTGGATGTGAACAGATGCACCAGAATGTGTTCAGCCACTATAGAAATGTCTGCCTGGACTTGTCTTGCTTCTCTTGTTCTCTACTTTTGCAAAACAAAGAAGTTTCACTAGAATGTGATTGCTAACAGTGTATTTGTCCTGCTGCTGTCCAGAAGCTCACGTTTTAAAATGTTTTTTGGTTTTTGCATTACAATTATGTTTTTCTAATGCTGGATCAGAACCAAGTGTTGCACCAAGTTCTTTTAGAAGAAGGTGCTTTAGGGATGTTCTTTAAAAAATTTGGTTTATTTCTCCATAGTTTTGGAGAAAGTAAGAAAATGTATGGTTTAAAACATTTCCATGTTTAAAAACAGCACAGACAAAAAAGTCCTCTAATATTAAATATGAGTAAGAAGTCTAAGATTTCATAGAAAGTTGAGGCTGGTCAGGACATCTGAAGAATGTGTGGTCTGCACCTCCTTGCTCAAAGTAAATAGAGTCAGTGAGAGGAAGTTGTTCAGAGCTGTGTCCAGTGGGTTTGAATACCTTCAAGGATAGAAACCCTACTGTCTCTCTGGGCAGCGTGTTCCAGTGTTTGATGACCCTTACGATATAAAAAAAGAGGATTTTTCTTCTGTTACAGGAGACAGAGTCAAAAGCCTGACTAATGTAGTGATAAATAATATGCCTTGCCTAACCCCATCTACCAATCTAGTCTTCTCATCACTGGGTATTGTCAGGTTAGTTATTTCAGCATTATTTCCCCCTCCTAAGTGTAGGGTGACTACTTCTGAACACTACATTTTTTCCCCCTCAAGCTAATTTGAAGGTTAATTCTTTCAAGGTTATTTTCAAGGTTATTTGCTCCATTGCCTTCCCAAAGATCAAGTTGAGGCTGAATGATCTCTTTCTAGTTCTCTTGGTGATTTGGTAGACCCTTCAGCACCTGAGTTGAAAGCAGGAAGAAAACAAACCATTTCACAGAATGCTAGTTTGGCATGTAGTTGTATTGAGATTCATATACATATATAGATTTAATAATTAATAAACAAAAGAAGTTACCTGTGATCTAGTTAAAAATGTCTCCTTGTTGCCATGTCTCCTTTCTTAGTGCTTCAGCTTCCTTGTTTCTGCTAAAGTCAGGGATATTGTATTGTCTCACTTTTGACAAGTTCTGAACTTCTGCTGATTGATAACAAACTTCTGAACCTTTGTCTCCAGTTGTCCATGTAAAGTAAAAAGATGTTGATACTCTTTTATTGAGACACAGTTAGATATATTTCATCAGATTGGTGTTTATTTTAAAGTAAGATTTTTAAGAGCCCCATATAATATTTTCTTTGTAAAAACAAAGGGCATTTCAGAAAAACATTTTATTTGGGCAAAAGTATTTCTCTAAATTGAGTGGCTTCATTGGCAGAGGGCTCAAACATGCATCAGAATTAATTTGCCTTAACAAACAGCTTTGTGTCAGCTGAACCACAGTGACTGAAGTTGAACGTGTTTTTAACCTATGGCAAATACAAGATAGAATGTATTAGCTCATACTTTAATGAAAGAGTTGAAGCAAGTGCATTTTATCTTGTATTTGTAATGACCTAAGAATGCACAGATAGTTTACTGTAGCTTGCTAAACACATGGTATTATTAAACCCATGCATTAGAACCCTAACTCTTTCATAAAACAACAATTTGGATGAGGCAGTGTCCAATCTTCTTCATTAGGTGTGTGATTTTTAAATGTTTAGGAGCTCGTGACTCATTATCCGTCCACCTCTGGTTGTTTGGCTGATGCTTTTGCTCTAGGACTAAATGGGCCAAAAGTAATTTTCTGGAAAGTGCAGTAAAATGCACAGGTAAATGTTTGGTAGACTTTAGTACTAAAATACTGATGGCTAATGACATGTCCCCATTTGACATGTTGAGATGCAGGTGTCTACAAGATATCAGTTCTTAACAGGGGTGTTTCTCTGCTTTCCTCCTCTCCATTTTACTTTGGTGAAGCATATTTTATTTTTTTATAAAGTCCTGTCATTCAGTATGGTTTAGATCACTTCTGAAAGGTATTTTATCTTCTTTCTCTTATCTCCTTCCATATTTGACTTAATGTTGCTGTAATTTTATCTGAATATATTGACCAAGACAATTAGTGGATTTTTATTTATCATGGCTCATGATTCTTCAGGGATGAGACTTTTCTCTCAGACACATCTCTTTATTTTACCCACTGGAAATTATACAAGGCCTGTTAAAGAATCAAAAGACAGGCTGAACAGTGGTTGTTGCTTTCACTCTTTGTTGGTACTTGACCTTTCTTCAGGTGGACATGTCATTTGATTTCAGTTCATCCTATGCCTTGTGTCAGCTACTCTCTTTGCTCTGTTCCTGTCTCCTTTTTTTTTGTTTCCTGATGCTGCTTCCAGTGAATTCCCCATTGCTTCCTGTTCTCTCCTCCTTGGCTGAGTAGTGCTGAACTTTCCTCAGATCTTTGTCCCTTCCTCTGGAAACAGAGCCTTTGGATTGAAACAGCCCAGCCTTCTCTTAAAGGAACAGCTGCCAAATGACTGCTGCCTGAGTATCAGTTGATAAGGAGACTGTTGCTTTATCTCTAGTCTCTAAATAATTTTCATGGATAGCTGAGACAGCAAACAAACCAGTGTATTTTGAATGTAAAGCTCAGTAAGTTACTGGGCTGCAGATGTTGCTGCTCATACAGCAGTGGCAAAACTTTTGAGGTACTACAAAAGTGCTTAATTGCCTGAGGACATAAAGAAAGGTTATTACTCTTTAGTTAGTAGGAAGAGAGTCCAAAAAATGTCTTGTCTCAACAGACTTTGTGAAAGAGGATAACAGTCAATCTTGTTATGACAGGCTGATGATGACCATTTGCGATTAGAGATCATTCTCAAATGCTCTTTACCACACTTTTTTTCAAGCTCTAATGCTAGTAGTTTTAGGTGCCAGGTAGCTTCTTGAAAGCCTCACCCTCTTTTTGCTCCTTCCTCCACGTGATTCAGCTGGTGCCAATATGGAAATCAACATACGTTTTGGGAGAAGAATAAAGTAGGTCATTTCCATATCACGAAGGAGACAGGTTCCCTTTGAAGTATTTCTCTGGAGGATATTACATATGAGTAGACACAGACATGTTACTGTGTATTAGACCAGTCCAGTTTCAATTATATCAGACTTGTAATGGTTTATATTGCTTTTCGTTTCTCTTTTGTTCTAACAGCTACCAGCACATTATATATTATAAATTTATTTTATAATTATGCATTTTAAACATGTAACAATCATATTTTTGCTTTTGGTATTTTCTGATTGATGTTTACCCATAACTTCTATGGGTCTTTTGATTTTTATGAAACCTTCAGTTAATAGGTATTTATATGCTATAATGTGAATTGAGTCGTTATGAACTTTCTTAGCAGTGTTTCAGCAACTGGTATCTATGTAAACAATATTAAACACAAGCGTATGGAGCTAATGCGGTAGCAGAGGAAAACAGAACTTGTTGCCTTCTTCTAGGTAAGATATGTGATGCAGAATATTAAATATTTTTTCTTCTAGTATCATAAGTCATGAGCTTGAAGACTAAGAAATTTAAATATGTTTTTTAAATGAAAGGTTGATCAGTATAAGAGGAAAAGAAAATGATAGAAGAGAATTATTGTTCTCCTTTTTCTGTTTCTTTTCCTTGAAGCATTTAGGTCATAAAATTAGTTTTGTTCTGGTGATGCTGAATCTATTCACTAATATACTACCTGAAAAATTATGAATGACACTTATAGATCATAGAATATTTTGAGCTGGAAAGGATCCCCAAGGATCCCTGTGTCCAACTGTTAATAAGAGTCAGTGGTCTCTGAAGGCTGAAGAAGGCTAGCATTCTTTTGTTTTTTGCACAATAATTAGTTTTACAATTCTTGAGAAGAACTTAGAACCATAATCTGTGTTTCCTTATTAAAAATAAAGCTTGGTAAGTGGAATAAAACCTCTTCTGATAAGTGTTCACACTAAAATGCAGTACTTTTCCTTTACATGTAAACATTCTAGCATTATGGGCTGGAATAGGATTAGAATGTGAAACTAGCAGTCCCGTGCAATGCTGTGGACTAAAATCACTCAGGTACATACTGCAGGATTCTTTCAGACAGGCTAGGTCTCACTGCTGTGTTAGGAAAGAATTCGTTTTGTGCTGTATTTTGCATGTCCTGGTTTTGTTCTAAAGGAAGTCAGAATGCAGCATCAGAAAAACGTTGTGATAGCTCCTGGTAACTTCCCTACCAGGAGTGATCACAGGATGAATGCAGAAGGAAAAACCAGAGGAGCTTTTCTTTCTGTGTCCTCTGGACTCTGCCAGAGAGACTAGGTTTGTTTCACAGAGCTGAACTGGTTGTAAGACAAGTTAGTTGCATTTTGCTAATATTAAGTTATTCCATTGGTTTGCTGTAGTATGGTAAAGGTAAAACAGATAAGGAGAAACTTAATATTTTTTAGATTGATGGTTACTTACAATACCAAGCTGGTTGAGTATGCAAATCTATGCTAAGCATTGCAGAATGTTAAATCTAATTCTTAAAATACTCTATTCTTGAAAAGCTTGCTTTGGTAAAGAAAGGTAAGTGCAATTTACCTTTTCTTTACTGAAAAAAACCCAAATGCATAATAGGTTCTTTAAGCATCTGGGATCTACTCTGTGACACTGGCCTTTTCTATTGTTCCAACTTAATGAAGATAGATTTTTTCCCCCCTCCTAACTGATGCGTGTGACTAATCCAAACATGATTTCAGTCTAAAAGTTTTTAGTCTAGAAGTCTTCCTTAGCAGAACTAACTCTACAAGCTTATAAATACTAGAGATTTGTGTTACGTGTAACAAACTGAGATTGTCCTACCTTTCCAACTGTGTGACGACATCACTTGTTAAACTTTTCTGTAGTGCTGGATGTCACAGCATGCCCAAATATAAAACAGAGTTGAAAGGCAGTGGAGCTCCAGGAGATGTGGGCAACACTGGCTTCATGGTGATTCCTCCACTTCTGTGCAATAGGTGCCTAGCTGGGCAAAAAGTGTTCGAGTCCCAGGATAAGTTGCTGATGAAACTCCAGCAGCTCCTGCCAGCTCCCTCCTTCGCACAACCAGGGGTTTGGATTACCCAGCAGCCTGGCCACCAGAATAACCCTGCTGCTGGTCACCTGACATAGCCATGACATAGGAGCTGCATTTGACATGCTTAGGAGCAGTGTGCAGTTCATGAGCCACATACCCTGACTTAGGTATTAGATCGCTTATAAAATCTGTGTTTCATTGTTCTGATCCAATTGCTGATGGTCATATGAGCTGTACTGCATGTTTTCCAGAAGTGTATCAATATCTAGTGTTGAATTGCATGACTAGTCTAACACATAGTCTGTATGACATTTGTTTTAATTTTTTGTTTTCTTTTTTCTTTTTATTCAGACAGGGGATTTGGCTTCTGTGCAATTAGCTGGAGCTCCAAACAGATGGGAGGTCTTGTCTGCAGCTCCTACCACTATAAAGGATGAAGCTGGTAATATAGTACAGATTCCAGGTGCTGCCACAGTAACTTCAAGTGGGCAGTATGTCCTTCCTATTCAGAGTTTGCAAAATCAACAAATCTTTTCTGTTGCACCAGGATCAGATTCGTCGAATGGTACAGTGTCTAACGTACAGTACCAGGTAATACCCCAGATCCAGACAGCGGATGGTCAGCAGGTTCAACTTGGCTTTGCAGCCTCTTCTGATAATAGCAGTATAAATCAAGAAACTGGTCAAATTCAGATCATTCCTGGCTCGAATCAAACCATCATTGCCTCTGGAACATCTTCAACTAATATTCAGAATATCTTATCTGGTCAGTCTGGTCAAGTCCAAGTTCAGGGAGTTGCGATTGGTGGTTCGTCTTATCCTGGCCAAGCACAAGTGGTTGCTAACGTCCCTCTTGGACTGCCAGGAAATATTACTTTTGTACCCATTAATAGTGTTGATCTAGATTCTCTGGGACTTGGCAGTGGTTCTCAAACCATGACAGCAGGCATTAATGCAGATGGGCACTTGATAAATACTGGACAGGCCATGGATAGTTCAGATACTTCTGAAAGGACTGGTGAGCAAGTTTCTCCTGAAATTACAGAAACTGCCACTGATAATGACTTATTTGTGCCAACATCATCTTCATCACAATTGCCCGTTACCATAGACAGTTCAAGTATATTGGAACAAAATGCAAATGACTTGACCACAACTAGTGGTCAAGTTCATGGTTCTGATCTTCAGGGAAATTACATCCAGACGTCAGTCTCTGATGACACACAGGCTCAGAATATTCAGGTCTCCACAGCACAGCCAATTGTACAACACATACAGCTACAAGAGTCGCAGCAGCCAACCAGTCAAGCCCAGATTGTACAAGGTATTGCGCAACAGACAATCCATGGTGTTCAAGCAAGTCAAAGTATATCTCAGCAGGCTCTTCAAAATCTTCAACTGCAGCTGAATCCTGGAACTTTCTTAATTCAGGCACAAACAGTGACCCCTTCTGGGCAGATAACCTGGCAGACATTTCAAGTGCAAGGAGTTCAGAACTTGCAGAACTTGCAAATTCAGAATGCACCTGGTCAACAAATAACTCTGACCCCTGTGCAGACCCTCACTCTTGGTCAAGTTGCAGCCGGTGGTGCGTTGACATCAACTCCAGTTAGTCTAAGCACTGCTCAATTGCCAAATCTACAGACAGTCACAGTAAACTCTATAGATTCTGCCGGAATTCAGCTGCATCAAGGAGAAAATGCTGGAAGTCCTGCAGGTATTTATTTTACTCTTATTGCAAAAGATTGTTTTTTATTCCTGCATGTTGTTGGTTTAAATGGCGATAATCAGAACATCGTCTTGCTGTTGAAGCCTGCAAAACACAGTGGGTTAAACATGGTGATGATAGATTTTATTTGAAACTGCTGGTCCATTAGATACTGTAAATGTAGAACATAGTCCTACTGCCCTTCTTTTAATATGAGCTCATGTAACTCCCAAGTCCCGTGACTACTCTCAAGTAGTCATATTGGTGTTTGTGCTTAAAGGTCTTGCCCTAGAGAAGATCTGTATACTAAATTGAAAAAGGAGAAATCTGGCTATCAGCTGCCACTCTTCTAAAGTGTCAGTATCATTGACATACTCATTCTTCCTAATCCTGAAGAGATGAAGTTTCTATAGGAAATCCACAATTTTCTGTTTATGCAATTTTTTTCCAAATTTTTGGACCCCCTGAGGTGCTGTTATTCATCTGCTCTTTTATTAAGTTAATTTCCTACTGATTTACTTTCAGTGTTACTATGTAGGAAGCTCGTGTAAGCAGCAGTGAAACAAGCATGCAAATACCAAAATGGAGGCTGTGCTTAACATTATGTGTGAATTTTCAGTACTGCTTGCTTGCATAATGTTTTAAAGTACAATTATTAATTATAAGTATCACGTGTTTTATCTCCGTGGAAAAGAAATATTATTTTCTTAAAACAGGTGTTTCTAAATGTGAGAAAAAATAAACACGCCTGTTTCTTTTTGGTAAATTTGAAACTATGCATTCCAAATTTCAGGGCGTAACTACCTAAACAAAAAGAACAAGAGATGATTGTTTGAGGAGATTTTGCTATACCAGAAGCCATTTAAACACATTATTGGGTTGTGCCCCAGGCTAGTTATGAGGGGCAGAGTGAGCAGTAGAGGTCATTTGGGAGGGAACTGTTGCACAAAGCTTGGGAGCCACTGTTTTACCGTAATCATGTGGTCCAGCCCTCTGGCTCATCAAGATACTGAACCATAAATATTTAAGTAAAATATGCATGGTTTGTATTGTATGTCTGTTTAAGCTTGTGAGAAGAATGCAATGATAAGTGAAGCATGCCTGGAAGACCTGCTGGGTTTGGTTTCAAAAGGTTACTGATTATAATGCATTATAATATATAGTTACTGAGACTGCTGTATTCTATGTCAAGAAGCTTGCTTTTCCATTTGAAATCTAAAATTTGAATTAAAAAAAATATGCTGGGATGATTTTAGTTAATTTTGTTTTGGAATTGACTTCTGTATTATGAACTTACCATCAAGTAAAGTTATTCAGATCTAGATAAGCCTACTCTTCATTGCCTTGTAGGCAACAGCACCAAAGGGATGTGATCTGCTCACAGCATTTGCTCTTCTGTCTGATCTTGATTCTTAAATTTTCTGTTTGCTGTGACCAGGAAGTCTTGGTTTGTCTCCATCACACATTGTTACCTAGGAGGGTATAGACATCAGTAACAAAAAGCATATATTCTGTGTGTTAATACAGCTAAGCTCAGATGTCAGAATCTAAATCTCTGAAAAAGAACCCTTTGCTAATTATTATTAACTCTCTGGCTAGTACAAGGAGGATTATTTCTGAGATTTGGTATAGGATCATGTAGCTAATGGTATTGCTTGTGGAGTAATGTAGCAGAAACTTGAGAAGAAGGATAGAAAGGAAAAGCAGATAGAAAGGAAAAGCAGAAAGAAAGCAAAAAGCCCCAAACCAGCTAGGCACATGAGAAAAAAGTTGAGTGATCTGTGCTGTGTATCATTTGATCTATTGATCCTTCTCGAGAGTGTTTCAATGGTGGTTTATAATAAAATGCAAGGGAGTTCCATCAAGCATTCTTTAACTGTATTCTCCTATCAGGAATTTCACATGGGAAGGTAAGAGACTAAATGGGATATATGAAATGTGATTAAATAGGCAGAAGTATTAGAATAGAAGAATAGAATAGCAGGAACTATCTCCTGAAGTGCATAGCTATAAACACCTGGTTATATTAAAGATAAGATGGAGATTTATAGTGACATTTTTCCTACTTGTCTAGGAATAATAAATGGATTGGAAGGTATTAAAACTGCCATTCCCTAAATTTGGGGAGAATGTAATTGGTCCTTCCTTTATGTTAGAAGAAACTCGCTTTTCCACAGTAATGATTAGTGTGACACTGCTGCTGACAGAATCAGACAGAATTCTCTTGATTGACTTTCAGTGTCTTTTCCATATGCGTCTGGTATTTTGTCTGATGGAATCTTTCTCAGAGGTGTTTCTCCCCTTCTTATTTATAACCCCTCACAACCTTTCTTCAAGTTGGAGAATAAATACACAATTAGAAGCAGATTATGAAATCATGGGGTCTTTTTTTCAGTCAGAAGTATATTGTTGTTTTGCAAATAAGGAAAAATAGTTTAATTTTAAACTGAAAGAGGAAGGTAAGTGGAAGAGACAACAGAACAAGCGAATTTAAAGGGTGTGAAGCTACTTGATTTCTTTTTTTTCCCCAACTACCAACGAACTTTGATGCTGGATAAGAAGGGTTTCCCTGTATTTTCTCCCCCAAGCTGGATAATGCACTCCTTTCATACCAAATAGAGTCAGCCTGTATTTTCTGTTTTCGTTTAAGAAAATGTGTCTACCTGAGGCAAATATAAAAAGAACATATTCCTAGTTTTGTGTCAGAGATGACTGGTGATTATCTGAAGTCCAAATAATGTACTTTGTTCTGTTAGCCGTGTAGCTGCAAAACCAGTTAGGTTTTAGATGTTGTTACAGCCCATTGTGAGAGGTATTCTTCCAAAGCTCGCTCCCCAGGTAGGCAACAGAGGACATCTTTACTGTGCTTGTGGGTGTATGAGAGGCAAAAATGTCTTTACCTAGGTCCCCCATTTTGTTTGCATAATGGAAAACCATTGAAACCCTAATACAAAGCTAATATCTTTGTCCAGTAGATGTACAGTTTTATTTGAACAATGTCCAGTTATTATGCTTCTACCAAAATGTCGATTCTAACAGGCATACATATGCATAGACCTACATTGCAGTGAATTTATTACAAAAAGTCTCGGCAGAGCTTGTTTATTAGGATGTTTATTGGAACTCATATTCCTCATGGTGCTTAATGTTGTGGTGACCAGGGGAAGGGCATTGCTTAGTCACAGTCAAAACTTGCGTTGCTTTTCTAGCAAAAAGCTGTATCAAATAGTATCTATATATTAAACACTGGCAGAGAGTTACCTTTCTCACCTGTGTTTTGGCTTCAGTCTTCTGATCTTGAGAGGAAATTAAACCTGAGAAAGCTCTCTAGTACTGTACTTCTTTTGTTAGCAGTTTGTAATAAAATACTGCATTGTGTATAACAAAATGAGCTATTACAGGCACAGTTCGCATTACTCTTTAGTGACTTGCCTGATCAAGAAAGGTGGAGTTTTTTATTAGTATGTTTATATAGATTTCTTCTTCAAACATTTCATATAACATAGTGTTTATTTTGGAAAACTATCAGGACCTGAAATGTACCAGCTTGGCCTTCATGTTTCTCATCATGTAAGTTTTGTCATCTTGGAAGAATTTTAAGTTACTGGATTTTCCTCCTGCCCCCAAGCCATTGTCCAGCTGAAGGAAACTTAATGATGTTAATCAAATTTTAATTGGAATAGAGTCTCAGCTAATTTTTTCAATGTACTGAATCAGTTTGGGATTGGTTATTTCCTGGAAAAAATGGCATTTTTAACAGGTTTTATTTAGGTTGCATAACTTGTTATAGGATGCTAGATAATTTTTTTTATATACTTCCTTTGACTGCTGCAGTAGCACGTGGAGACACTAGCAAATGAGCTCAAAGAGAGTAGCATTGGTTTGAGAATGGACTTTGCTGCTTGTCAACTCAGACACACTCAGCTGGAAGATTCATTTATTTAAATAGACAAAAACTCTTGCCCTACAAACAGTTTTCCAGGTTGGTCTACAGCTGGAATCAAGTCAGAGGGATTCCTTTCAAGAGTCGACTGAAGTATCACTCCAAAACGGAGGTCTTCGTTTCTACTCTTTCTTCCCAGCTCCTCTTCTGCAGGAGTGTGAACAGCTACTTAGGTACTCATCTGCCTGCTGCCATTGACCTTAGAGCCAGGCCTGTGGCTAACTTGCACCAGTTGATAGTGAGTGGGAGTGGTTGCTGTTTGTGGTGGCAACTTCATTGCATTCCTGCTGGAATATGACATCTTTGTCATGCAGAGTAATTTAGCTTCTCTAAATTTGACCAAAAAATTGACTGGCAGTCTTCAAGGTAAATAGTTGCCCAAGTGACAATTTATCTTTTATCTGCTGGTATCTTGTGAGGCTTTGGTCTAATATCTGTTTCCTAAAACAGTCTAAATGCTGAAACAAACAAAATTTAAAATAAAATATTCAGTTTTACTTGCTGGGACAGTTGTTTCAGTGTTTTAGTGCTTCCAATGAAGTAGAGGAGAATGCAAATTAAAGCATAGCTTCCTTCCAGCATCTAGAACTTTTAAAAAAGTTTTGGCTGGTTTTCAGTGCTGCACAACTTAGTTTTTCCTCTCTAAGTTTCAGTTTTTAACCTTATTAATTTTTATTTCAATTATGCAGTTTTTCCTTCTAAGACATTCTTTGTAACAAGACTTTGAGACAAGGCCATGGTATCATTATGAAACAGAATCTGATTTAAAAAAGAAAAAAGTCTTATTAAATGTATGAAGTAAACTGAAGCAATGATGTTAAGTAAGTATTTTCTTCTGACAACATGTATCTATGACTATCCAGTTTTCATTTGAGGCATTTAGTTTGCATGTTGTAAAATCAAAACTGCTAAAAACAATTCTCCCCACTGTTTTTTAATATGAAAATTAAATTGGAAACTGACAAATTTAAGTTAGTGAAGGAATTAGAGCTATTTATGTACCAATCTTAAGTAAATAGTTTGCTGTCAGCATGTTTAAATTACATTCCTCATTTTAGCATCATTTTCAAAGGAAATTAATAAATGGTGGAAGAATTAGATGATCATGCTTGTATGTGTTTTACAGTCCTACTTATAACAGCACAATAGTAAATTATCTCACTTAAAGTTTGCAGAACTTCAGTTAGACTGGTTAATTTTTTAGTGCAATACTATTGTTGTGAAATAGAATGACATATTTTTTCTTCAAATTCTTGAAAATACTGAATTGTCACATCTTTCTTCTGCATTAGTACTTCATGGGCTTTTCTGCTCTTTGTTCCAAAACAGCTCATTAATGAATTTTCCTACAGCTGCTGGTGGTGAGGTGAAGTTTGTTGCATGTATGTTACTCCTTAGTAAATATATGTTGTGTATGGGGGGTGTCCGGGGATGCAATACAGATTCTCAGAGATGAGGAGGTTAACTTGACTTACCTTAGTCTCAGATATCCTCAGAGTGCTCACAAAAGAATATATTACCCAGTTTCGGGTATGCGTTCCTTTTGCATTTTTCATATGCTCTTTTTACAAGATGCTCCTGACACAAAATGAAAACTCTCATGCAACTGTGGGGATGTGTGACAAGTATCCATGGAGTGAAAGAGGGAAGGGATTTTATTTCCAGTACTGCTACAGCTTAAGAAGGTGGCTGGGAACTTGTCTCCTGTCTTTGTGCAGTCTCAGCACTTTAGGGCCATTGTTTCAGGTTCTGTGCAGTTTTCTTGCCTTTTCTACCTCCTGGGAGGATCACATACTTTGGTTCTGATCTCTGAGATCAGAACCAAACTTGTCAGTGCATCTGGCTCTTAGAAAGTATCTGAAGTTTCTACCAAGGACAATGAGAGTCTTTTTGTAATGCCAGGGCCTAGTTGTGATAGCCCTCTTGAACATCAGGCTGAGTTGTAGGTGGGCTGTCTTTTACTGCTTGAGAAGGCTCATATTTTTTCAAAAGGCAATAATTTCAAGAGCAAAAGGAGATAAAAATGCACATTGTCAATGACATCGTCATAATTTATCATAGAAAAATGATAATTCTCAACCTGCATCTAAAATTCATGCCAGTATTTAATTCATGTATTCCAAGTATGTTTTGTACTTCATTTAATCAAAGTGTTTTCCTGTATCCAGGGAAGACACTTGCTGTGCTGAACTCTCAAGTACATTATATCAACAGCGATGTCATCATTGATTTAAATAAAAAAATTAGTTTTTAATCTAATTGTTCACATAATCACATTTTGAGTGCACTAATTCTGTCCCTACTTCTTTGAGTCTTTGTTTACTCTTTTTCAGTATTATCACAGTATTAGCTTTTTTCTAACCCACTGGAGCATTCACATGGCCAAAGGCTCACAGCATTAAAACTGCAGAGAGCTCTTCAACCTTCTCTTTAAAAGTGCCAAATGAAAATTATCCTAATATGTTGATTTATTAAGTGTTTACTTCGGTAGCTGTTTTTACATTTTCCTGACTTACTGTCAGTGGGAAACTTTTCATTATTGTCTAGTAGTAGGACAATTATTTGACTTTTTCCTAAATACAGGAACAGAAACACTTACTGAATAGTTCTTTCTTCCTGAATTACTGCTGGCAATTCTGTTGTTTGACCCTAGTAGCAGTCTGATATTCTTCTATGTAGAAGTACTTAGCCCTTCTGGTCAGAGGCTCTGTGTCCTCTTGCTTTCTTTACTACTTCTGGAGTTTGTGGCTTCTTCAGTGTTAAGTATTATCGACTGTACTTCCCCCAATTTACTTAGACCCTCTTAGATTTTCAACTGTGAGAAGAACAGCAAAAGTAAGTGCATGCTGCAGCTGGCATTACTGTCTATAAGGATCCAGAATCTTGATTCTGCAGCCAGCACCATCTCAAGGGAGTACAGTTACCACACAGCAAGTAAGTATTCCTTGTTGCCTTGTGTGTTCTTTATGGTAGCACTGGCTAAATACTTCCATGATTTAAATACTTAACTATTTGCTTTAGAATAATATATAGGATCGCTTGGAGATACACTATGTGGCATTTCTTTCAAGGAAACAAATCAGAAAGTTCAAATCTGATTTAGAGCTATTGAATCTAGATGAGTCTCTCTTCTTCTGAGTTGAGGTTCACCAGTATTTCAAGATGACGCTTTACAGTGTACCTTATGTAGCCTTGTAATTTATTGTGTAATAAAAATGTATAAAATCACACTTAAGATTTGGGGGCAAATCAGAGTAAAAATCGTTAATTCTGTTGAGTTTCCCATCTGAAAGACTTGAACAGCTGGTCAACTAGTAGAGGGAGTTTAATTTAGGTAGTTCAGTTTAGATGGGAAAGAACAAGAACAGTGTCTTAGGAAATTTAATGCCTTTACTAAAAGCTTCCTCACATCTAGAAATTAAGGCAAGATGAGTCAAGATTCCAAGGGAATGTGGGTTGAACTGTAGAGAAAACAGAACAACAGAAGATGGAAAGGAAGTGGGAATTAACATCTCATTTCTTGGGAAAGGTAGGCAGGGAAACCTCTATTTGGAAAAATAAACAATTAGAAACAATTGAAATGGCGGTCATTGTGATTCTGTGAGGAAGTAGGTGAGAAGGTATGTGCATTGCTACTGCAAATCTCTTTTCAGTTCAAAGACCGTATTTCTGCTTCTCAGATCAGGAACTTGTAAAGTTTGGCTGAGTAAAAGGGCAGGGTGACTTTCAGCGTCTAGGAAAACGAGCTAAACTAGAAGCTCACAGTTTGGAGACTGTTATAATGTAATACTGAGTGTGCCTTTGTGACATTCTGCATATATGAAAAAAATCTGCATCCTCTTCCCTTCTCAATTTACCCTGTTTCTGTGGCTCTTGGGCAAACTAATAACTTTTCCATAGATGAAGAAAATAACATGTTCCTAAGTCCTGGTTGAAACCAAGACGTAATGTGAAGCTTAATAGATGCCTTCATCAGATACCTGGAGCAGTAGGTAAATGACTTGGGTATAGCTGTGGACACCAGTATTTGTCTCCACACTAGATTATTGCTGACATACTCAAGAATAGTTTAAACTGCATTTCCATCTGCATTGTTTCATCCTGTCAATTTAGTTACTCTTCTCTGAAACATTTAAAACAAATCTCTTACTTACTGATTTTATTTGCCAAATGCACTCAATCTTGTTCCGTATTGTAGCCAGCTCTGCGCTTTTTATGACTATAAAATGCTACCTTTGGAACAAAACTATTCACCAAGATCCCAGTTTCCATCTTGGAAAAGCCAAACCTGAACCAAATCTAGCACACTAGACAGGAAGCAGAACTTGAACACGATATATGTTTTTCAGAATCTCTTGGCAGTTTGAAACAATATCTTTGTCTAAAATTCCCCTTCATACTTACCTAGAATTAAGTCTTGAACTTTGAAAGTAAGGGCATATAGAAATTATATAGAAATACATAAATTTTATATATATATAATTTACATTTTATATATATGAAGATACAGAAAACATGGAAAAAATGATAGTGAAGAATTTTTTTTTAAATTTTTCGTATGTTTAATTGGTAGAAGACAAAAATTGCCTCAAGTTTGCTAGTGTTTGCATCAGCTTGTCAGGACTTTAGGGATTCTATAAATTATTTTAGGCCTCTTTTTTTGCAGATTTTATGTAAATCTCTCAGTTGAAGCTGAATTAGAATGGAGCACATCTAGAAGAACATCAGGGAGAAATATAGTCTCTGATATCTATATGAATTTTCATAATCTCAAATTCCATTGCATTGGAGAACACTTAATCTGTAGCTCTTTTCCACGGTTTTCCCTTTCAGTATCTTCATGAGTGGCACCCCTCCTCCTTCCAAAAAACACTGGTTGAATTTCAACCTTACCTCTTGAAATAACATAAAAACCTACTTGGAGGGCAACAGACTCATTGGTTCTGAGGATCTCAGTTAAGGCAATCACATTCACTGTGGGTTTTGATGCAATCCACTCTCTGCTATCCTCCATCCTGGAGAGGCTGCATAAACACTTCATTGATATTTCTTTTAATTGTGTTTTGTTTAAAGTATAGTCTACATAAATAAGTATTAAAAAGTCCTGTAAATTGCCAGGTTATGTTGTGCTTTTCTGAGTGCCAGGAGTAGAAGATAGTCCTTCTGATGAATAACTAAAGAAATAGCTACACTCTCTGCCTTACCAAGATAACCAGAAAGCACAGCACTAATTTAAAAACACAGTACTACTTTGTCTTCATTTCAGTTTTGTGTTTTTTAGAATAATTCTATAAACTGTTGTATATCTATGCAAATTGTTGTCTCCTCTAGTATGCTCAACTGTTAGGAATGTCTTGTCTGTCCTGCTTTCTTTTTTGTCGAAATAAGTTTCCCAATTATGCATCTATCATTATAAAACTATGATAAGTCTCTGTGCTGCTGCAGTAATGGTGGTGGTTGGGAGAAACTGGGAATAGAGAGATACTAATGAAAAAGTGGAAGGAACTCATGACAGAAGTTTGTAAAGTGGTACAGACATTGCCTAGAAGGTATCATGGATAGTGGCATGCCGTAACAGACTTTTTGGACATGCTTCTACTCTTACGTGTATCTCTATTATTAGAGTGTGACTTAGGGAGGTCAGTGTAATAGGAGCAATCATGTGGAATGTTTGACTTCAGTAGTGGAGTTGAGTCTTGGGATTACAGATCCATTCCCTAATTTGTTCCATTCATCTTTGCATATCTCTTTTGAAGTATATGCATGCAGTCTTAACTGGATTCAGCTACTGACTTTGCAGGCACACTGTATGCCACTGTCTAATGTTAGTGAGATCATAGTGAAATTACCTTCTTAAAACAGTGTGTTATTTCATTAGCAGTACTGTAATTCTTATTTTAAATAAAACCAGAATTTATACGGTGTACGTTTTTTGCTACACTTGATTGGTAAAAGAATTCTGAGTGTAGTGTGTAGCACGTAGTCCTAAAGAAATGGTGGGAGACTTGCATTGGCCTGTACTGACAGCCTTGCTACCTTGCTCTTTGTGCAAGAGTGAATCAGGCTTTTGCTTTTTTCTAAAGTTGCTCTAAGTGAATGTATTAGTATACTTAATAGTTATTTGAAAGATAATTCTATAAACTTTGTTTTATAGTGGTTTAATGTTTACTTATATAAAATTAATTCTGTATGTAACATACAGATAATAAAGTTATTTTTTATCTGAGTCTCAAAAAATAGCTTAATTTGATAGGAAAAATAGTTTGGTGGCTCATGCAGAAAGCAGAAGTCGACACAGGTTTTCTAGCTCTTCACATGGAAGATATTTATTATGGTGCTGTCTGAAATTGTGAACTTGTGATGGTAACACTAAAGCTCAGGTTCAGGTGACTTTGGGCAAGCTTATCACAGTAGTACCACGTGTGTAAAAAATCAGCAGATGTGAGTATGCTTGCTCCTGCATTCCCACAGCTCAGAGCTTGTCGTATTCATGCAAACTTAATTTCTAACACTGACTTCTGCAGCCACACCAGATAAACATTCTAGACTTCCCTGGTTTTGACCTGGAATTCTTTTCCCAATGCAGGGAACTTTAACTGTAGTTACATCAGTAATGTAGGGTACAGGACAGTCCTGCATATGGTCATATATCTGTGAAAGAAAAGCAGACTGTGGTGTTGGGGATGACTGGCCTGAGAATTTATTGGCATCAAGCAAATTTTTGTGTAGCAGTATCCTTTGTCTCTAAACAGATGAATGCTGGAGATGATTTCGAAGGTAGACCAGGTAACTATTACTCTTTACATATTTTATCATTGGTTTCTTTCCTGATCTCTACTGGGACAGGATGCTCTTTATCATATGACCCAGCACAGTTTTTCTTATGTTTTATCAGGCAATCTGTGCAGCTTTGTCTTCCTTACAAAGATATGATGGCTGATGAACCGACTCCCAGAAAGAACTTAGAGTGGCCACAATGCTCAGTTAAGGTTTCAATGTTTAAGGATAAAAGTCTACGTGATAATTGAGTTTGTTTTGCTGAAGAAGCAGTCTCTTGAATGTGTCTAGAAAGATAGACAGATATTAGTTTGGAGCTTCAACAAAATAAAATAGATACATAAACCTCCCTAAATTATGTTTGTTTTCTTCTTAGTTTGTGCTAGTGGCTAAACATTTTCACAGAAAAAATGCTAAGTAAACTACTCTGCTGAACCAAAGAAGGGGGCTGGGGTTCAGCTTTCTAAAAAGATATATACAAACTGTCTCTTTTTGGAATCCAGACTTCAAGTCCATTGGGAATACAGGATAGTGTTTGAGGGGAAGATGTTCCTATTAAAATGTAAATTTGTTAAGACAGTTGTTGTTATGACACAGTAATTAATTTTTGGATTAGACTGAATGAATGCTCTCTGGGGAGAGGGTACACATACTTGCAAATGTCCATCCTATAAAGAATAATTAGGAGGCCTTTTTGCATCCAAGAAACTGCTAAGACCTATTTTGACTACTGGTATATCAAAACATTGAAGTGGCTCGTGTTGCTTGTCTCTGTCTAATGCTGAGTAACATTCTTCCCTAAATGTTTTCTTTTCTGTGTATTGTGCAGAAGACATGAATTTCAGGTGGAAAGGGGAAATGGAACAAAAACATTAATTTGTTTTCCTTAGGTATCTCGGTCTTTCTCAGGTGAAAATTTTTTATTAGATTGATTTCTTACATTATTTTATATATCTTTCTGCATACTGAAGACCATTGAGGAAGGCTGTGGCTATTGCGTGACACTAATTCAGAAATGCTGTGGAAACAGAAATGGCTACTCAGGATAATTTGAAACATTTGTTTACATTTTCTTCAACCTCTGTCCAACCTCTTGTTCCTCAGTTTTTCCCAAATTTCAAGCAAGCAGTATTCCTCACCAAGAACAGTTCAGACTTAAGCTATTATAAAGTATTATAGTTTATCTTCAACTTTAAGATGTATAGTAAGATAAACTTTTTAATACAGGTTACAGGGGCACAGAAACAATGTCAGAATTCACTTAAGGATGTTGACTTTTGACTGACATAATGTTTTCAAGAGTAAAAGGATTTTATCATTATGGTTTCTGGCTATTTAATTGTCTATTTATGTATGATCTGTGTTTGTTCTTTTTCTCAGATATTAGAATTAAAGAAGAGGATCCTGATCCAGAAGAGTGGCAGCTCAGTGGTGATTCTACACTGAATGCTAATGATCTAACACATTTGAGAGTACAGGTTGTAGATGAGGAAGGGGACCAACCACATCAGGAGGGAAAAAGACTGCGACGAGTAGCATGTACATGTCCCAACTGCAAAGAAGGTGGTGGAAGGTATGTAAAGTTCAGTGTCATATCCCACATATAATGATGAAAAATTAATAATGGGCAAGAAAAAAATTGAGCTTTTATTAACAGCAGTTGTCTGCAGTGAGAGGAAGTTAGAAGCTTATGCAAAGGAGTTTGTGCAATAAAGGACTATCACTTTCATTTTGGGGTTTGCAGGTGAAAAAACTGATTATTCCATCCTTTCTGAGTTACTCCTTTGAGATAAGTTGAAAAAATGTGGAGTTACGTGTCACTTAGTACAAGTGAGGGGGATAGAACATTACCCTAAAAATATGAAAAGGAAATATTTTGGAATATGCATGTCTGTGATTGGCTTCCTATCGTATGTCAAGAACTTGATTAAATCATGTTCCTGCATTTCCTCAGAGATTGGCATTTTTTCCACAGTTTAATTGCTTTAGTGCTACAAAAATACAGTTTTTCTAGTTTTCTTTTTCATTGGTTTTGTAGGAAAAACAAGGTTTGTATAGTAACTCTAAATAACAAATTTTGAGCTGTTTTCAATCAAACTTAGTGAGATTTCACTAACAAGGAGGTACTGAGTTCCAATTCATTAAACTTCAGTGTTGCATTGGAACCTATGCTTTATTATTGTGCATCTCATTAAATTATTACTAATTTTTTATTCTGAAGATTTTATTCTGCTTCTAAACATTTAATTTTAAATATCTTGATTATGGATATGAAAGGGGAAGGGCAATAAGCTGCATTGTACAAGTGTTTGTGCTTGAGAGAATTGTGCAGGGGCTTCTTTCCAATACACTAAAATTTGTCCATTTTGATAATAGTTTCTTCACTAAAATGGAAACCTTTATGTGTTTGGGAACTGTAGTGCAAATCAGTAAAATATCTTTAAGGGATCTGTCAGTGTCCAGTGGCACTAAGAGTTCTAATAGCACTGGCCGAGTTACAACACTTGTCAGTTCTTGCTGCATATCCTGGATACCTGCCTAGCAAGCACAGGGAGGTAATATCTCAGGCAGTCATGCAGAGTAAGTATTAAGTGTGTTTAAGAGAAAAAGACTCTGATACATTTACATCACCAGCAAAGCTAGTGATAATGGCAGAATCTTTGTCCTTCAGATTCCTCTTGTTAAAGTTCTATGTGTAGTTCACTGCAACATGGCACAGACATTTCTGAGTTCTGGGTGAACTCTGGCTCTGCTATGAAAATCTGCCCAAAGTACACCCCGGGTTGAGATTTGTTTCATTTCAGGAGAAAACTCTGAAAATGTGATTTGTACTGCCTGTACTTTTAGGAAACAGAGATTCCAGGTGTTAGATCTTCCTCATGCTCTATTCCAAACTACGGTGGCTTTAATTTAGAAATCTGTACTGCAAAATCCTCTTCCTTCTGAGTGGAGTTGCTATAAAATAAAATTTTCAAGTTTCAGCCTGAGAGAGAATATTTTTGAGAGATGGTTTGGGAGGTCTGGAGAAGGGTGTAGTCTGACTGAAAACTCAGGCGATTTTTGGGAAAGAGTTGAGATAGGAGCTATGACAGAGTTTAGATAGATGGGTGAAATCCACTGCAGAGGAAAGCCTGGACACATCAAACATACAAAGTAACTAGGAAAAGTAGGACAAGAAGTCAGGATGTGAGGAGAATTGGAACTGGAAGAGAAACAGGATAATGAAGGAGACAATGGTGGGGAAACAGAAAAGAGTGAAAGTGCCTACA
The DNA here is from genome assembly GCF_009819885.2 of Catharus ustulatus. Taxonomy (NCBI): domain Eukaryota; kingdom Metazoa; phylum Chordata; class Aves; order Passeriformes; family Turdidae; genus Catharus; species Catharus ustulatus. Next base: position 17,407,723 of record NC_046227.1, read on the forward strand.
GTTGCTAGAGCAACTTTCCCACCAGAGTGTAGAATTCCTTTAGAGTTTAGGAGGAAGAAATAAGCCCACTTTAAAGAATATCTGAGTGTGATAAGGTTCCATAGCTGCTAGATTTACCTGTTTATCCCTAGTGCTGGAATTCTGAGTTTTGATTTGTTTTTCAACTCTGCTGATGATTTGCAGAGCTTCAGATAGTAAGACATTTACTTTTGTAAATTCTTTCAGATAGTATTCATAATTCTTAAAATGATGTTTAAAGTTACAAAACTTACAGTTGGGCAAATACTTAGTTAAGATATCCTGGGCAACTTTAACTTAATTCCTTGTGTATTTACATTTCTCACTTGGTTTCTGATTACTTTTACTGCCTGCTATTTTTTTCATATGGCATCAGTGCCATTCAGTGGATGGGATGGCTGATAAGCAGGAAATGAATTAGGGCTGTGTAATCATTGTCACCTGCTTCACTTATTGCAGAAACTGGGAGTTTTGGGGAATGAGACACAGGATTGCAACAACAGGGCTCTGGAATTTTGGAGGTGTAAATCTATATACCCCACCTTTTCCACTGCAGAAGTACTGGGTTCATTCCTGTAAAGAAGTTGATTGAACAGACTGAACAGTACTCTGAGAAAATATGCTTCTGCTACTTTAACCTTGACACTTCAAGCTGGTGGGTGTTTGACAGTTTTGGCCTTAATCTCTTTCTACCTCATAGCAGGATGTACAAAGTGATTGTACTAGTTCAGGTTCGCCATACCAAACGTTAAGATGATAAAGCCATTAATATTTGTGAATTGCTTAGAGATTGTGAGTGAGTGTTGTGAGTACCCATGATGAGGAAAAAAAACTCTGGAGAAATGCATAAATTCTGTATAATAATTTAATGTAGTGCAGAAATAATATGTAACTAGTAAAACAAGAAAAGTACTTTAAATCAGTATGAAAAAACTGAATAGTGTTTCACTCACTTAATACTATTGCTCCTATGATCTGAATGGAGAAGGAAAAGGACAATGCCTTCACCTATGCAGACTTTATCATAATTTCATCTATTGTATAGCATTCGTTTTAGTATTTCTTGCATTTTCTGCATTCAGAGGCGAGTTAAGTTCTTTCTGATTTTTGTTGTTGGCTTTTGGAGTTCAACTACATTGCAGTCTTCAGATTTGTACCAGTTTTGTGAAGTGGGAAGCCACTAATATCTTTGCCGTGGTGGGAAGGAAAGTAGGAAAGGCAGATGATGATGTATTAGATTTGTAAATTAACACCTTTTAGCCCCAAACTTATATAATAAATTGGGAATAAGTAAGTGGACAGAGAGATACATGCCTCAAAGGATGACTTTTTTTCCAAACAGAATGTATTAGGCATCTAGTTAAGGTGTCTGAAGTTAAGTGGAACATTTAGTCTCCTCTCAGTTAGATCTAGAGATTTTACCCTCCTAACAATTACATCTGGAATTATACCAAGATATAACTACTATGGTCTGATATACATAGAGGAACTGTGCTTCTGAGTACCCCTGCAGGTATGTAACTCTAAAAACCACATTCTTAAAATAATTAATAAGTGTGTGTTTTACCCTTGAAATACTTAATGTTATTGCTGGAAATACTGCTGAATATAAAGTCCGGTTTCTCAGTGGATGAAGGTGTTTCCTGCTGAAACTGTGGCAGTCTGCCTGGTTATTGAGAAACATCATTTCCAATCTTTTTAAAGCTAAAATGGGCTATGGAATACTTAAATATTAATTGTTTTTAAGACTCCACTCAAGGAGTAGGGTGGAGTCATGTACATCTATCTATTCAGTGATGATGGCTATTGGCCAGTGCAGCAAGAAAGGCCTCTTAGCATGATGTGTTAGGACAGAGTGCCAGACTGTCACAGCTGCAAAGTGTCCAGGTAGAATCTGGCTTGTATCCTATCCGTTTAGAGCACACATGAAGCAAACATACAGATGCTCATGTGAAGTTGTGTAGAATAAATACACTTAGTTGCTAATTCACAGTAGTCTTGTGGGTTTCATTCCATGGATCCTTAACTTCCCCCTCAGTTTAAACTTTGGAGTCTGTTAAGGGATTTTGTCTCGAGTTAGGTGAGGTGCTTAGAATCATGTGTTCTATACCACCTATGCACAGTAATGACCACGAGCTGAACCTTGGTTTTCCTTCAGTCTAGACTAAAGGTGCAATGAAGCAATTTCAAATGATTGACTTAGGAATATTAACATTATTCTGAGGGAATTTTGATGTGATTTCATCCAATTTGTGTACTATGTTATCCCATTTTTACTAATTACTGTGGAAGGGAAGGCACTAGAGTTTATTTGGAGAAGGTGTTAGGATGAAGTCCTGAGATGATTAGCCTTCTGCAACAGGATCAAAACTCTTCTGGACTCTGCTTTTACTGCCATTGAATTTGTTCTGAAATCAAAACTTGTGATTGCCATGACAAATAATTAGTTGGTACAAATGATGTTTTTATCTTCTGAGACAAAACGACAAATGAAGCACTATGAAGATTGCTCTATATTGAGAATTTGTAGAAACATTTTCTAGGACTTAATGGAATTTTATCACCTTACTTTTCTGGACTGTCTAATGTTTTAGGTACATATGTTATTAGGCTGGAATCTCCTTTAGACAGTGTGAGGTTTTAGGGTGAGTTCATTTTATGCATGTTCAGAAATGTTTGCGGCAATTGCTAGCTCCTTGAAGCGTGTATGCACTTTAGCCTGAACCTTCATTAGATGTAAACCAGAAGCTAAAGTACCCAGTTGAAAGAAAAAAATTGTCCTGGGGAGGCAGCTGAAAATTGTATAATCATTCATAGAGGAAGGAGCACCCAAGACTATGATTTCAGAATCCACTGAAGGTGTTCTAAGCTAATGTTTCTGATGAATAAGGTGGCCTAATACCTGACTGCATTTTCCAGTCTCCTCCCTTGTATCAGCATTTGCCATTCATATATCTGTGTCGTCAGCCAAACCTATTCCCTCAAGTGCTCCTTTCAGCAGTAGCAAACCCTTAAATTGGCTAAAATCAATCATGGTGCCCTGCATTGGTCAGACTGATCTCTTTCTCTGGGTCTTCTCTTATCTCCCTCTTGTGATTTGATTTAAAAAAAAAAAAATTAAAATTAGGCTGTTGTATCAGGTGCTTCCCTTGATCACCTGCCATTTCAGTGAGACAGCATCTTAAAATAAGCATCAAACTTAGTCTGGATTATACAGTCTGTGAATTCTATGTTCATTGTGATGGATTTCTTTTTTTTAACTGAAAAACCAAGGAATTAATGTAAATGTTAGCAAGATCAGCTTCCACCTCTTTTAGTGGAAACATTCAGGTTAGTATGCTTGTCTTCAAACCCCAAACCGATTCTCAGATTTCTCTAAGATGCCAAAAGTCCCATCTGTTCTCTACCCAGTTTCCAAAATCGCTAGTGTCCATTTTGGCAGTTGAAGTAATTTGTGATTTTCTTTGCCAAAACTATCTTTGATATGGTAAAAACCTGAAACTTGGAGAAATGTAAAATATGGGCACTTCAGCATCAAAGTGGTACAAACTGCTATAATAACTGTATTTCCAACTTCATGTACATGTATGCTTCTTAAAGATTATGCTTCTATCACGTACATTTCACACACAGCTGAATGTGTCGTTTCTTCTGTGGAGCTGGGAAGGCATTGTAGAATTTATTTCCAGCTTCTTATGGCGTGTACTGGAATCCACTTGTATTTGAAACAAAAACATGAAGCTGCTCGGGTTGGTTTGCAGATCCATTGTGGTATGTGTAGTCCTATGTATGCATATGACCAGTATTTAGGAGGAATGTATTAGAATTAATAACTTCCCTCTCTCTCTTTTTTTTTTTTTTAAAACAGAGGCTCCAACTTGGGAAAAAAGAAGCAACACATTTGTCACATACCAGGATGTGGCAAAGTATATGGGAAGACTTCACATTTGAGAGCTCATCTCCGCTGGCATTCTGGAGAACGTCCATTTGTTTGTAATTGGATGTTCTGTGGCAAAAGGTTCACTCGCAGCGATGAGCTCCAGCGACACCGAAGAACGCACACAGGTTTCCAGTCTTTGATTCTGGTTTATTTAACTAGAGGAGTGCTGTGGGCTGAGCTTGGATAAATAACTTTTAAGAGGAGAAGAGATCTTTGAATTGGATTGATTTTAATGCAGTGTGATTTTTCTAAAATCAGCTAAATCTTATTGATACATACACACTGTGGAATCTTTGGTAGGTCTGAGGAGATAAAACATCCACCTCTTGATTCAGAGGTGACATTTAAGCTAATGTTTAATGTAGCTTAATCAGAATACTTTTATTCAGGCTCAGCAATTTCTTTTCAACTAGATTATAACTCTTTTTCTATCTTAAAACTTCACTAAGAAAAGAAGAGGACTAGGTGGCCTGGCAATTAGACATCATTCCTAAAATCAAAGAAGAGCATGCAATGGTGCATCATTCTACATCTTTTAATTTCATGGTTAGATCACCAATTAGGAACTTCAAGTTCACAATTCTCCTTCTGTCTAATAAAAAGAAAAGAAATTATTGTAGATATTCCACCTTATCAAGGAGCAGTTAGTTTAAAATCTGTTGTCTGTTTTATCTGTTTTCCTACAAACTAAATCCATATATGCATTCAACAGGTTGTTTACCATTTAAAATCATAGTATTTGAAAAACCCATAGATAAATAATTTTTGTACTTATCAGCATTTACATTGCTTAGAAAAATGCTTTTGGACATCTGTGAAAAATACCCTGTGTTGTTCTTAATAGCATGCTTTTGTGTAGACTTTTGGATGCTAAATCCAGGCTGGGATGTTACAGTTTGTCTGGATGAACAGGCTGATGGTTTTTAAACAAAGGCAAATTGAATGATCCAGTTCAGAGGGGTGTGGTTAATAGCTCCTAGTGTACCTGCCTACCAGTAAAAAGTAGAGAACTAAAGGGTTCTGTCCTTTGACCTCTTTTAAAATTTTATCATTGACGTAGAAGAGTCAACAGAATTCTTCTGTTAACCTTTTAACACCAAACTGGGGTGAACACTCAGTGCACTTGATGGCAAGGCTGCTGTTCAGAGGGATGGGGGCTGAAGAAATGGGTTAACTGGAATCCTAGGAAATTCAGCAAGAATAGTCACAAATACTGCACCTGGGATGGAATTAACACTTAGGGTAACACAGGCTAAGCATGGAGAAGTTGTAAACAGCTATTCTGTACCTGGGAGTCTCGATGGACAAGTGGAACATGATCAAGGGCCAGCAGCAACGATGCCAGAGCTGCACCATAGAAGCAAAGACCCTGGTCACAGGGGTTATTCCCCTCTTCTGGTTAGACTGCATCTAGAACATGGCATCTAGTTTTCAGCACCCAATATAAGAAAGACATTGAGGACAGGACTGAGTTCGCTAATGAGTGACCAAGATGATCAGGAAGCTGGAATATTTGCCTTACAACGAAAAGCTGTAGGATTCAGATGCACAGAGAAAACAGTAATGGCAGGGGGGAGCTTTAGTAGTAATTCTCTAGTTACCTGCAAAGGCCATCCTTAAGAAGACAGATACTTTCCCAGATGATGTATTGGTTGAAGGATAATAGACAGCAGATATATGTTGAAATAAGAAGAGTTCAGAACATCTATTAATAAAAACTTCTGAACTGCAGGAATAGGCAGGCATTGGAAGAGGATGCTCATAGAGTTCCTCCATCCTTAAAGGTTTTCGAGAAAACTGGTCAAATTCCTCAGTAACCAGATCTGATCTCATAGGTGACTGCTTAGAAAGAGATCAGAACATAGACATTCAGGGGTCCTTTCAAACCTGAATTACCCTATGATCTTGTGTGTCAGTCTCAAGTGTGATTCTGCTCTAGGTCATGCAGTCCATCATTTGGTAGGTTTTGTTCTCCTCCTAGAAGTTATTTATTAGTAATAATTGCAGTGCAGCTTAGCAGCCTGAGGATATGAGATGGCTGTAATTCTCTAGCATGCCTGAAAGATCTCCCCAAACTCAGTGACACATAGAAAATTAAATCAGTTCTTATATAAAGTTTATTGTGTTGGATCACTTTCTTCCTCAGTATAATTCTGCTCTAAAAAGCAGTAATTTTAATTTTTAGTGTTCTTGAATGTTATTTTTTTCTTTGACAGGTGAGAAGAAATTTGTCTGTCCAGAATGTTCAAAACGCTTTATGAGAAGTGACCATCTTGCCAAACACATTAAAACACATCAGAATAAAAAAGGTATTCACTCTAGCAGTACAGTGCTGGCATCAGTAGAAGCAACATCTGATGATACTTTGATTACTGCAGGAGGAACAACACTTATCCTTGCAAATATTCAACAAGGTTCTGTTTCAGGAATAGGAACTGTTAATACATCTGGCACCAGCAATCAGGATATTCTTACCAACACTGAAATACCTTTACAGCTTGTCACAGTTTCGGGAAACGAGACAATGGAGTAAATATTACACAAGATACCTATTAATTGTGGTTATTTTTATACAGTAGTGAGAAGAATATTGTTCCTAAGTTCTTAGATATCTTTTTATTGATGTGCAAAAATTTTTGGATTGACAGTAACTTGGTTATACATGACACTGAAATGCCTTACTTTGTATGATATTCCATAGTATATTAAAATGGTAAAATTGCATGGGTTTTGTAGGTACTTTTGGAATCTAGAAGAGAAGAAATTTTACCAAGTTATATTAAAAAAATAAAAAAAAAGAATTTAACGATGGAAATGGTAGTCTAACCAAATGCATCAATCCTGTGTGGTTTAGTGTACAAAAAATGAGAACATGTTGGTATTTATCTATTGTAAGATAAAAGAAGTTGATGGGTGAAAAGAAATCACATTATGATAAAAGAAATTTTGTAATTTTCTTGATGACTGGAATTTTTATTATGCATAACTGACAAATCAAGTTTCCAAGCAAATGTTACATAGTGTAGGCTTTACTTAGCTCATCAACTTGTCATTTTGAAGCTAATTATTTTAATTAGGTTAACTATGTACAATATTTTAAGCATTACTCTTGTAAGATTTTGCAAACTACATTTTAACATGGAACTCTAGGGATAGTCACCTTTTAAATCCTATTGAAAAGCCATGTTTAAGATTTAATTTGCCAAAATGATGTCTTGTTAATATTCTTTCAATAACCAAGGTGGGCAATATAACCAATGTTTAAAAAGCTTAAAATGTTAAGAAAAATAAATATGTATAGGTTGAAGCATTTGGGTGGTAAGGCAGATGTTATAGTGAAGTATATCCCTTCTTTTGAACATTGGAGGACCAAAAATAAGGTGTATTGTGTCTCAGCAGTGATTTTTATCAAATCTTTTTCCAAAAAACATCTGTATGCCAGGGCCTTAAAAGCCATCATGTAAATTACCAGTAAAATATAACATATGCAAATACGAAAGAAAAATCACTTCCATATTGACAGTACTCCCAAACATATGGATATAGTCATAGTGAACTAGGGGGGTTATGAGGTTTTTATTTGTTTGTTGTTTAGTTTTTGGTTAGTCAATCTGCATTTAAATATCAGCCATCTTTCCTTTTTTGCTTCTTCCCTTAAAAATTGTATGTATCCAGTACATTTAACTGATAAACATATATGTTTTTTATTATGCTGAATTTTCTTTTTATTTTTTAATTACTGTTTATATTTTCAATTATAGAAAATGTACAAAATGAAGTTATATAGCCAGTCTGTAAGTGCTATACCATTTTCAAAAAATGTACAACAATAATTACTGCAGTTCACCTATTTACAAACATTTGGAAATCTGTTCATTTGTTATTCTTAAAACCACCTCAAATTTAAAGGCTACCTTATTGTACGTTTAAAGTGTATTATAACAGTGTGGTAGTTAATAAAACACTATTTTTTTTTCTTTTGACTTGAGTTTACTGTGCTTCTTGTTAACTAACAAGGTGTAATTTCATAATATGTCTTGATAGCCTGAGATGTTTTATTATTTTGCAGTTGGTGGTGGGAAGCAGAAACAGTATTTTCTTTCCCTGTGGACACAGAGATGGTAATTTTCCACCTCCTCGCTCACAAACCCCCATCTGTATGTGCGTGGACACAAATGTGTTGTGTTGGTGTAGTGGGGATGTTTTGCTGTCATGCTGAGCAGGGCATGAAGAATATATAGGCCCCATCCTATAGGTTGTGTTTAAGTCCTCTGACACATGTACAATACGTGGAGTATTAATAAAGAGCTGTGACTAAGTGAGAACTATGAGATTAAAGAGAGTAATCATATGTAATGCTCTAATGAAAGGGAAAAGCTTTTATTTGTGAAGTCTGAAGTATTGGGGTATCAAATGACAGAGACCAGACCAGGATAATTTAGGATAAACCAGGCAAAGTTCAGCCTAGGAAAATGAGAGCTGGAAATCATGTAGGGAAGATTTGTGAATCTGCAGTTAGGTGGAAAAAAAAATTATGCAAATCTTTTAGCGATTCAGAGCAACAGCAATTGACAGGTACAGAGAAAAGGGAGTTAATTCACCATCAGTTTAATCGTCTGTTTAATAAAATGAAAGAATGAAATTGCTTGGGATGAGAGCAGCAGCTTGAGGAAAAACAGTTCTGCTTAGACTTACAGTATTCCATGCATATTGTCAATATATTAACATACTCTGAATCTGCTTCCTTTAGGCAGGTGAATGGGCTTGGTTTTCAAAATCTGTTTTAGTATACAGAGCATATTAGTATGTTTCTAATACTTAGGTTCTGATTTTCATCTCTTAGCCATCAGTAGCTGTATTAGTGCATTATTTTAAGTAGGAGGGAAGAGGGCTATTTCTTTATTCAAACTGCTTTTCACAAGTTTTATGGAATGACACTCAGTGACGTTTAACTGTGGATGAAAGTGTTTTGGTGTCAAGGATTTTGATGTCTTGTTGCTGAAGATGAGATTGCTTTATTTCTCAGAGCTTTTATGCTCACTACATCAAATGGTTACTTTAATTAGTGTTTAGGTAGCACATTTGAGAAAAAGATTTGTTGTTGTTAAGCTTCAGAGGGTAGATGTTTTGGAAGAAAGTAACTCTGAAAGTCTCATGGAAAGCCTGCAGCCTAAGGGCTCAGAGCCGTAGTGTTTGTGTTGTGGGATAGTAATTTCTGAAAGTTCCTTGCTCACCTCCAGGGTGAAGATTCACAAGCCCAAGATCTTCGGTGTGTCTAGGATTGTTGCTACCTCATGGTCTCTTTTCTGGTCCTGCAGGCATTCATGTGATACCAAGACAAAAGTGTGCATTTTGTGGGATGCTTTCCAGTTCTTCATGGGTTCCTGACAATGGTTGCTTGATGTGCTGCTTGCTTCTTACTGGTACAGTCTGTACATTTTGCATACTTCTTTTCATGTCAGGCTTCTGGCTTATGTGATTTCTTGGTATGGTAGCTTTTAGATCCTTGGTTGGTTTTTAGTTTTTGCAGTCTTGTGTAATCACTAAGAAGACCTTGAAACTGGGTCTGCAAGACAGCATGAGTTTGAAAGCATCCTGTTACCAATTTCAGTGGTTCAACTTTCAGTAAGTACATGCACTTGCTATAATCTCAGAATTTTGTTCATTCCTGAATGAACTAATGGTTTGATCCTTGCAAGTTGCAAACTAACACTGATTCTGCAGAGAGCAGAGCTTTTAATCATTGTTACTTTCCAGGTCAAGGAGCAGTATGACTAAGGACAATATCATCACTGAAAGACTTGTGAGGAGCCGGATTTCTGGTCTGATGATGCAGATTTTCCTCTAACAAGGGGCTCTGCAGAGCACTTCTTTTGGCTTTCTGAAAAAGAAGTATCAGGCCTTGGTTTCAGGCATTTTGAGCAGCTGGAATCAGTAAGATAAGCCTTGCCAATGGCTTCAGGAAAGCTCTGATGCATTCTCTCACAAGTGTTCTGAGTGTTTGGGAATGAAGGCATGGTGCTATTAGACACTGTCAAGAGTGGTTCTTGGCTTCTTTAAGTGAAGAGCTAATCAGCAGCTGGCTGTCTTTCCTCCAGATTTTTACCACTACCATTAACATCATCTGTGTAGAGCATGTACTGTAAAAAAGGGCAGAAGATGACATGGCTGACATAACTAGACAGGAGTAGTAGCCATTTCCCAACAGTGGGGGTACTAGTGGTTGGCGTCAGGTTGTTCTGTGCTCTAGTTTCTAAAAGATTGTATCAGAAGGAAGCATTTTTACAAGCCATTTTACTTACAATTCCTTCTTTCATCTTGGAACTAAAAAAAAGCCATGTCTGACTCTAAAGAGAACCTCTGTAATTCCAGAGCTCACTTTGGCATCTTGACACTGTAGAAGTCTCTGTTTGGATGAATTGGTACCCTTCCCAAACCCCATTATTGCTGAGCTGGCAGAAGAATGCTATGAAAATTACTTGCAAGGAAATAACCTTCCTTTCCCAGCTATGTATTCTCTTCTGTCAGAAGACGCAGTTACACAGATTTTGAGCTCAACGTGAGATCGACACCACCAGAAAAAGGTTCCAAAGCAAGATTTAGAACTATTTGTTGCTTGAGCACGACTTTTATTATGGCCTCCAAAAGTTCAAATCTTGACCATGCTCCTGGCATTCCTTCAGATGACAAAATTTACTTCTGTGTATATCTTGCAACATTGCTGTATTTTCCACAAAACTGGTTGAGGAGCCATACCTTTTCAAGGACTATAAGCTGGCAGATCACCATAGCGGATAATTTTCAAACAGCAAGAATTAATCAATAAGTGGTATCACATAATCCTTCCTCTGTGAAGATCTTTCAGGTAAGAATCTTGGTGGCCCCTGACAAGAAGAAAACCATCAGAGAGATGGTTGAGTTGGGTGCCAGGCATGGACAAAATATCACTGGAGTTTTACATGATCTAAAGGAGTCCCTGACTTTCACATATGCTGGGTAACCCACCTATCCACATTCTTAAGCTCTCCCTCCTTTTTCTATGGAACCTACTCCTCTAAGTAAAGTATTCACAGAATTTTATTTACCATTTATGCGCAGATGTCACAAATGGCTACTTCATCACAGTTACTTCCTAACTGGATGTTTTTCTTCCATCAGGATATGTTTTGATTTGACAAACACTGGAGAATGTAACAGTTTACTCCATTATGTTGCTATCTGAAGAAAAGACATCAAGTTTGCAGGGAAAATCAATGGAATTCTGTGCATGTGATGACCCTGTGGTGGAGACATCATGATGATAGATGGGACTGTTCTACACTTACTGCCTAAATTAATTTTTGATGTCTGTCCTCTGTCTAGGCCACTGCATGAATTGGTATCAGTACATCGAGAAAGTAGTAGAATACAAAAAGATCTTAACTGCTTCTGCCATTGTGGTTTTGGAGACTTTTATTCTGTCAGCCATTCTTCACTCTAGAAGAAGGTACTAGACTAATTCTAGTACTGCAAATGGTACTGCTAGAAGTTTAGTGATGAAAATGATGGCTCCTGAAAGGGTAGTAGCCACGTCTTATATTGTTGGCTTGGCAGCAGCCTGCACTGAGACTCTACTTTTCTGAGCTCCTACTATTTCTTATCTACTCTGCCTGTTTCAGAGGAGCTGAGCACAAGCTAATCTGGCACAGCTGTATCCCTTAGTATGTAAACATTAGCTCCCTGTTGGGACCTCAGCTATAGCCTTGCAAAGAAACATGTAATGTTCATATGTGTTTGAAACAGGCAGACCCAGGGCTGTATGGCAGCACTTTGCCATACTTTTCAAGAACAGCATGGGAGACTGGATAAGAAGACCTGAGATACATGAGCTGGTAAAAAGAATGTAAGTAAAGAGTGCACTTGCAGGCTGGTAGGAAGACTTGTGAACATGAGGACAAAGTGAGGATCATGGGGAAGAGGTAGGAACAGATGGGCTGGATAAGTGACTTAGAGAAGGGTTGCAGAATGCTGTGGAGACACACAATAGTAAGAGTTAATGAAGTTTATGGATCCTGATCCCTGATGTTCCAGTGAAACCTGGAATATGGGTTCCAGACAAGTGTCACTGCAGCCATTTGGGGGGACTGTTGATGAGTCAGACAAGATGCAGTAAAGCAAGGAAAGGGGACTCAAAAAATAAATTGAGAGTTGCATAAAGCTTTTTCATGATGCTTTCATAGCAGTAGTTACTGTCATTTGGTTCTTTAGTGACCTGTGCACCTCTCTATCTTGTAATTTTCCTGCTAGGTCATATATGCCATAATCCCAGCAGAAGCCCACATGCTAGACTGAGATTTGTCATAATATGCACTATTGCTTGAGTACTAATGAAACTTGGATCTGGAAATGTGCACTACTATGGGCAATTTATGATGGAGAAAAACAGATATGCATTGAAGCTTAAAATGTACTTCTTGTGCCATGTTTTGGCTGAATCCTTTCATTTGAAATACGAGGATATTGTATCTATCTTAGGAACTAAGTACAGAAGAGTGGATTGGTCCTGTGGCAGTGTCAGGCTTGCTTCTGTCTTCACTTCTGCGGCTCTTTTGCACCCTGGTTTTAATTATTGTCTGAGGAAAAGGTTATTTACCAGTTGTCCAGCCCCACAGGCCTTGTTTCACTACTGTGGTGAGGGCTGGTCTATGAAGTCAGGCAGCCGCCCTGTGACCGTGCAGGCCCCACAGCACACGGGTGCTGGGTGTGAGACCCACAGACCCCTGTGCACAGCCCCACAGACCCCTGTGCCCAGCCCCACACACCCCAAATCTGCACGGCCCCACAGACCCCTCAGAACAGACACCCCTCAGCACAGCTCCACAGACCCCTCAGAACAGACACCCCTCAGCACAGCTCCACAGACCCCTCAGCAGGGCCCTACAGATCCCTGTGCACAGCCTCTCAGACCCCCCTCAGCACAGCCCCACAGACCCCCCTCAGCACAGACCCCCCTGTTCACAGCCCCACAGACCCCCCTCAGCACAGCCCCACAGTCCCCCCTCAGCACAGCCCCACAGACCCCCCTCAGCACAGACCCCCCTGTTCACAGCCCCACAGACCCCCCTCAGCACAGCCCCACAGTCCCCCCTCAGCACAGACCCCCCTCAGCACAGCCCCACAGACCCCCCTCAGCACAGACCCCCCTCAGCACAGCCCCACAGACCCCCCTCAGCACAGATCCCCCTCAGCACAGATCCCCTCAGCACAGACCCCCCTCAGCACAGCCCCACAGACCCCCCTCAGCACAGACCCCCCGCAGCACAGCCCCACAGGCTCCACAGGCCTGTGCACACCGACGTGCACACGGAGCACAGTTTGAGGAATGTTTCTGCTTTTGGGGCCACCCCAAGGGCATCCCAGGTCCAGGTGAGAAGGAAAAGGGCAAGCAAGTAGCAGGTGTGGGCAGGGGTGCAGCCCTATGGCAGTGACAGCCTTTGTTTTTAAGTGATGTTTGGCCATGAGATGTGAGGCAGTGTCACAGGCAGGCATGGGTGCTACAGCCTTGGGTTCCTGACGTACGTCCAGAGTTCTGTCTGGGCTCATTTGTGCCAAAGCTGCTGTCTGAGAAAATGGGATTTAATCATAATTTTTCTGTGTACTTTTGTAGCTGTTTTTACTACATGTAATGTGTCCTAAACACCTAATTATTTAACAGCTTGAAATGCTTCCAAAGGAGCTATTCAAGTCTTCTCTGTAAATAACACACTTTTAAAAACTATATTAATTCTTAATGTAATTTTGGATCTTTTCTTTCATTTCGTTAAAAAAAAATTACTTCCCCAGTCAGTATTCCATTTCCAGTTGAGCTAATTAGCTTTTTATGTGACCAATTTTGCATTTGCTCATCTGAGCTTTGGAGTGAGGGATGTTTTCCAGCTTCGCTGAAAGTCTTAACAATCCTCAGAGGAAGTAGTAGCTATGAAAAATATTTCAAATGCAGGAGGATTGGAGAATGTGGCAGATTTTACAGTTTTCCTGTTCAGTACATGTACAATACTGAACACTAGTGAGTGGGATTAATCCTGGACAGCTCAAACTTCAGGAGCAGAGGTAGGGAGGTGAACTGTCACTTTCCAGTGTAATCCCTTCACTGCCTTTGTTTTCAGCCTTTCTTAATACTTCTCCTCTGCAGCTCTCCAAATTTCTTAGAAACCTCTTTGTTCTTTCTGCCTCTACAAGCAGGAGCAACAGATGTTTCCTGTCTGTTTCTGGAAGGCAGAGAGCTTTGGGGTAGAAATGGTCAAAACTTTGGTCTGTCCTGCTTATGAGTGAGACAGTGTGTGAAGACCAAACTGAGGACCCACCCTGTTCTTGAATGCTGACACATAAAAAGGGGGCAGAATTAACTGGCTTGATGTCACTTCAAGGGATCTTGACATCTGGGAATGTTAAGGTAAAAAAAAGCTATTTGTTAATCACTCTTGTCCAGTCATTGAATAAGTTTCAAAATTTATTCAAGATTGCATTATCCCATCTATATAATTTCATGCAATAAAGCCTATACAAGTAGCGAGAAATGTTACTTCTATGAAAATATTAAGTTTACAAATTCATAAATAAGTTATTGCATACACACAAGTTATATCCTTTTGTTTTGGTAAGTTTTATGACAAAAGTCGTAAAGGGATTGCCACATTAAAGCTCGGTTCAGCATTATGCCACAAAATGTAAATCAGGTGAAGCACTTTTATTATTTTGAGTAAGGGCTCTAAATTTTCTCTCAATGTTCATTACTTTCTCATACTTTAGAAACAGACACGTTTTAAAATTGAGTACCAAATACTGTAGGAAGATTGTAGTTTTCAGAACCAGAGCAGGAAAACAGCTGTGAAGGATTATAATAAATTTTTAAAAAAATTAATAGTTATCTAAGTTATTAAAAAATTAACACCAACCCTTCCCCCCACACTTGGCATGTCAAATATAAACAGTTTGCAATCTGAATGTTTAAAGACTGGTGTGTGCATGCAAAATGTGATGTGTTTTTCAAGTGCAATGTTCAGTACATATTAGTTATCCCTGCAATTTAAACTGACATTTCTCTTTGAGTATATTTTAACCTGTGCTTAAACTGGGGAACGCTTGAAGTAACATAACTGGAACATGCCACAGAGACCAAAATTTTTCTACTCTTTTCTAGTTTGGTTTCTGTTTGACAGCACACTTTTTTGATATGTCCATTTAGTGTGTGCAGATGACTTGTGCATAGCAGGGAAATGAAATATGAATTCACAATCCCAAGACTTCAAAATCTGTTTGAGAAACAGGTACTGTAATTGAGAACTATGAGGTGATGTGGGGCTTTGTTATTTATCATTGCTTGTTGACTTAGATCCCTATGAAAGTTTGTTATGTGCAAAGGAAGAAAAATGGAAAGGTCCAAGACAAACTACAAACAAGTACCTGAGCTAGGAGAACAATCTTTTCTGATTCTCTTCAGCCAGGTAAGCATAAATGTTTGCATTTTAAAATGTTTTTAATTCTATTCTCTCTCATTCTTTTCATTTCGAGAAGGACTACAGAAGGCATGCTAATGGCAGTCTTGAACATCTATACAGTTACTTCATTTGATCTCAAGGATTATCATGCAATCTTGTCCCTCTGGATGTTTAGGTGATGCAGAATTTCATTCAAGGTGTTTATTAATTTGAGGCAGCTGCTTTAATGGAAGCATGTACCGTATTTGCATCAGAAGCACATGGTTTCTGACAGTCATCTCTCTGTCTCAATATTTTATTTCTCTATCTTCTCCCTGTTATTTCTCCTAACTTTTTTTTTCTCTAGAGTCCTGTCTTTTTTCTCACCCTGTTGTAGAAAGTATAAAGAGGATATTGTTTTAGCCTTTCTGAGCAATTTTTAGTTCTTACACATAAAAAACTTGTACAGTGCATTATTGACTTTTGCTAGAGATTCCTTTTGATAAAATTTCTGGTGTTACTATCCAGAACTTGACCAAATTCTGGAGCAGTTGTCTCTTCCATTTTAAAAGACTTTTGAACATCCGAATATGACATGAACCTGTGACCATGTTTGAGGTACAAAATTTGAGGTTTACTCTACTGAAAAAACAGGTGTAATCTGCGAAAAATCAGAGTCCATCTCAGGCCAAGCTTGGCTCTCTGAGTATTCAGCCGTATAAAATGGCTATTAATTTGAAAGTTGTGCCCACCTGTGAAAAAATAGGCTTTGACTACTACAACTTTATGGCTGGAAATCTGTTAAATAAATAAAGCTGCATAGAGGAGCAGGGGAGTTTTGGCTACAAAGGCAGCCTAAAAACTGTGAGCTACCAACCTAGAGATCTACTAATTACTGTTGTAGAATGGGACTCTTTCCAAAACTATAAAAGCTGAATTTGAGGTACAGCAAGTTCGGTACTCTTTATGGAAATAGAATATTGCTGAAATGGAGGTTTCTATATCCACACAGAGAAGAATGAAAAATCAGGAAAATACAGAAGGATACCCAAATTCTTAGTTCAGTTTGAAGGAAATCGTACAAGAATCCTAGGCTTCCCTGACAGGAAGAAGGAAAAAAGTTTCAAGAATATTATGTGGTTATTAAGAAAGAGAAAAAAAAGTGTACTTTTGTCTGTAGTTTTGAATTTCTTATATAATAGTTTTTTGGTTTTCTATTTTTTTCATTCTGTCTCTGTCATAGATTCAATTATGTTCCGACTTGCCCATATTCAGTTTGGCCTTGCTGGAAAGAATTTAAATGGCATGGTCAGCCCACACATCTATTACAGAGATTCACTTAGACTGGAGTAGAGGCAAATAGAGAAAAATCTTCTTACTAAACCTTTTTTATGGCATAACGTAATGGACTTTGAAAGAAAAGGTGGAGCTACCTAAAAATGATGTTTCTTCCAAGAACACTGATGGAGGGGAATGCTTACATTATGAGAGAAAAAATGTAGCAGCTTTGGCAGCAAAAATGGAGAAAAGAGACTGATAGAAACAAATTTCTAGATGAAATAAAAATATTTGGCAAAGAAGCAGAGGAACACAGATTCTGAAAGAACCTCAAACAGCTTACTATCCTTAGAGGCCAATTAAACCTGAATCAGTCAGGAAAGACAGAATGAACCCTCTGCAAGCTTAATGAAAATTTATATCAGGCAAAATAAAGCCCTGAGATTATTGTCATATAAGGTGTAGAATGCTAAGAGAAGCAAGCTAGCTTGGCTGTTAATGATATCAGAGTGGTGTTTACATTTAAAACATAATCTATTTGTAAGGTCTTTGAAGGTTTTCTGTGTCCATCTGTATGTTAACAAAAAATCAGCTCCAGCTGACAAAATATTGTATGTAATGAAGCAAATATGCCTCCAGGTTCCAGCTGCCCAATTCACCATTTGAAGCTGAGTAAGAAAAAAATTAGAAAATATCTCCAGAAAATTGCCAGCTAGCCTAGAGATTTTGTCTTTTAAATACTTCTAAACACCTTAATTAGCAACTTGTAAAGACTGGTCAGCTTTTGCTTTTGGTAGTGCATTGCTTAGCAAGAGCTGGCTAAAGCATCTCTGTTAAATGTCGTTGTTGTACATTATATTAGAAGGATATAATCACAGACATAGACACAGATTAGAGTAAGGTCACCAGTTACTAAAAAAATAGTTATAAAATAAATAGTTATATAAAAATGTCTCTTGCCCTGTGTCCCCATATCGTGGACCTCTAGCAGTCATTTAAAGGTGTGGCAATTGAAGGCTATTTTACTGGCATACCACTTCACATAAGAAGAAGTCTAAGTAGGAAATTCATGTTTTTGTTTTCCCTATAAGGCTCTCTAAAGAGTTAAATACAGAAATGAATTGGAGAGATTTGTAACTCAGAGTTAAAATCAATACTTCTCAAATTTCCACTCTTCAGATATATAATTTTAGCATCTTCAAATGAATCATATACCAAACTTCTTGTGACTGCCATCTTAGCTGCCTTGAAGGTCAGTTGTATTCTAGGTTGATAGACACTATCAGCTCTCTTCTTTCACAGGGTGTTCATATCATAGTGAAAAGTTTCAAATGGACTCTGAATTTAGAAAACCTAAAAGGCAAGATCTAAACCCCCCAAATTACCAAAGGTAAAAGGAACCAAGGAGTAATTTATATTTGATCTAGAAATAAACATTCAAATTATATTCCATATCTCATTGTTTAGCTTTTTCTTTTGGATATAGGCTCAGTGGAGAAGATCAGTCCTCATCCACAGGATGTTTTTTGTTGTTTGCATAGGATTTCCCATATTTGCCTTTGGAATCCAACTGCAAAATTTTGAACCAATTTCTGCATGCTTTAGGGTTATCCATTTTATTCTGCTTTCTCTATATCTATCAGTTGAAGTACTTCCAATGGATATACAATGCTCTAATTGCTTTTCATGCTGTACAGTTTCTGATTCCCTTACAAGTAATATGGAATGAAAAATATTTTTGAAGATTGAGAATGTAGATATCTATCACGGTATACAAGTAAAAAAAATTAGAATTGGAATGAATTTTGTTGCTTTATTTCTCTGTAGTAAAAACTGTTATTCCAGTCATTTTTACTTTATTGATTGATAAGGACTCTCGACTACATGAAAGTTCAGATGTAGGCCCAGGTGCACTTTAGCCTCCTGTTAGGATGTCTGATGATGACCAAAACCTTGTTGTTCCTAATAAATGAGGCTATTTCTTAAAATGTGTTAAGTCCTTATAGAGAGCACTGAATCAGCTTTCTCCTTTTAACAGCTGTCTTGCCTTAAGTAAATACCTCCAGTAAGGGGCAAGTCAATGCTATCTCTCATGGATATTTTCACCCAAGTGCTTCTTTCCATGTGTAAGCATTTGAGAGTACCTTGGTCCTGCAATAAGGCATATCAGCTTATGACTTTGTAATAGGTCCTGTCAGAAAACAGACACAACATGCAGACTGTGAATTGACTCTTCATATGTGAGCAGCTGGAGTGCAAGGTGGGTTTAAATGCATGCTACCATGTTGTCCTCATGTCTGTACAGTCATTGTAGACCTCCTGCTGCTGAGAGCTTTCTTTCAGAAGTGTATTTTACCCCCATCATCTTCTAGACTCACATTTTAGAACCTAAATTATGTCCCTACATTTGACTTACTGACAGATTCCACTTGAACTGAAACAGTTACAATGACTGGCCACACACAGTACCTGAGGATGTGAAAATACATTTTGAAAAACAACCTTCTTGAGTAATTAATGGCAGCAGAACTCATTTACCTGTCCCCTAATAGGAGGGAACCACAGTTGGAGTTGGAGAAAAAGTACTCATTCTTGATACTGTGTCTGGTTATGACAAGAAGACACCTATGAAATTCTCATAATACTTTTTTGTTTAGTTTAGTGAAATCAAAACAAGGCTTTCTTTGTTTCATATATAGAAACTGTAGGGTTTTTTCGATGACTTTGTTCTCATGATGACCAGTAACACATGGTAACAGTACTAAGGCTGTATCTACTTTATGTACATTTACCAAAGCAGCAGTTTTCCTACCAGAACCAGAATCAGAATAAGGATGTTTGTAACCATATATATATGAAAAGTATGGATAGAGTATATATATATATATATAAAGATTGGGTGGAAAGGAATACTTTTGTTCCTGAGATATAAATTTGAAAGGGAAATTCTTAAGGCCTGTTTGTAATTTATTTTTATGTTCTCATTGGAATTAAAATACCAAGTTATTGCAAAATGTTCAGATCCAGAAGATATCATTATTTTTGTCTTGTTCACCCCTCCAGAATTCCCATGCTCAAATTCAAAGGAAGAAGATCCCAATTTCGGGCTTATTTGTTTATTTTATTCTATAATCTAAACAATTCACCTTTCCTCTTAGGCCTCATCACAGAGTTACATAAAGACCATGACACAAAATTCCTTTGGGAAAACAAAGCTGCAGAGGAAGACAGTGAGTATTTTGTATGGGGAAGCAAGGGTTAAGGCCTGGGATTGCAGAACAGCTGGAATATGTTAGTTTTACAGGAAGTCAGCCTGGAGAGGGAGTGTGAACTGCCAGCAGGTGGCTGGGAATGGCTGGATAATGCAGTGGTGGGACTGCAAGAGAGCTCTGACTCTTACTGAGATGACTCGACCAATTTCAGCCTGTCTATTTGCAACAGTGGACTTTTGTCAAAGCCCATTACAGTGAATTCAGCATGTCCTTTAAATATAATAGGCTCTGGATCTAACCCTGCTTGTTTAGACAGTTTTTGTTTGCTCTGTCTTTTAAAGCTTTACCTTGTTCTTTCTCAGATGAGGAAGAAACAGCTGGTTGGTTGCTAGACAGGCTTCAAAGGGTGAGACAGATGTGTCCCTTGGAGAAACTGCCAAGTCAAGCAGATCAGCTTTGTTAAGAGAAGCTGCAGCAGACAAGTGTGGGAAGAAGGGTCTGCTGGGGTTTCTCTCCCTTCTGCAGCAAGGAAAGTTCTGCTGACAGAGACAGCTGTTCTTACCACAGTGATGCTTTGCTGTGGTTTGCAGTACTGGTCGATGTCCTCCAGAAGTCCTAGTCATAAAATGGGCTTTGCTGTGGATGGCACTATACAAACACAAGAAGCTGGCCCTGCTCCAGAGACCTTGCAGTTTAAGTGTAACCAGGAACCAGAAGACCCAATGGAAATGCAGGTCTGGCAGCATAGCACAACGGTTTTCTCAGCATTTAACTGACATTGGTAAAAAAACAAACCAAAACAACCACAAAGAATGTTTGAAGGAAGGTTTTGAAGATAACATGAGCCTGCACAATTATTTCTGAAAATCTCCTCCCAAGCATGAAGAGCAGTGTAGCTAAGATATATGTGTTACTATTTGACCATCCAACAGGATGGCATTTGACAGAATTTGAAGAAACCAAGATGGTAAGAGCTTGGAGAAGACTTTAATCTATATGGATGGTGGGGAAAAACTTCATCTCATGCACTAAACATCAAGGCTGTGTAATTATTGTGTAAAGCTGTTATGAGAGGATCTATAGAGAAGTCTAAGTTGAGGATATCTGAATTATGTGTTTGAGGAATCGACAAGATGACCATATTATGATGGGAGACCTTGTGCAAGGTTAACTTGGAGAGAGAGAAGGGTGAGGATAGTAACAGCCACAATGATATTCAGCTAGTGATCCAGAGAGAGCTGCCAGAGGAAGGATGAGAATGTATGTACTGAAAGATGCAGGTGTTAGGGAAGTGAGGTACTTTGTGTTCGCATGTGTACACTAGAGGAAGTTCTTTTTGAAGTCAAAAGAGGTAATATCTGGGGCTGAGGGAAACACTAACCAAAGACAGAGTCCTAAAGAAGTTGCAGTGTAGGTGTAAGATTAGAGACTTCAGATGCAGACAGAGGAGCACAAGGAAACAAAACACCTGACAGAAAGCTGGCAAACTGGAGGACATAATCACAGGAGTTTATCCATAGAGTCCCTGCAAAGGCAGGCAGATACTAGAAATAAAAGAAAATGTTAAATCCCAGTCAAGAAAGACCAGTGCATCAAGAGAACTGTTGCTGACTGTTGAGGTCAACTCAGATGGTGTATCTCAGAAAAAATTCAGGCAGAAGATATTTAGAAAGTACATAACAGCATCATACAAAGGTGAACATATTGAGGGTTGTTGGTGGTTACAAAAATGTTCTACAGAGAATCTAAGAAGGCTTTTTACAGACAGAATATCTTAACACTCGAAGGAACAAACTGCAGCCAGAAATCCAGTTCTCTCACAAATGAAATACTCATCACTAAAATAGTCCTCTGTATATTGTTATGTGGATATACCATCGTTGGTAAATTTTCTTGTGCCTTTGTTACTTTTCCTGAGTAGTATGTAAAATGTAAAACGCACTTATTAATCTTGGTGTTTGCTAGTAATAAATCCACTTTTTTCCAGCTTATATTCTAATAAGTGGACAAAAGTGATTACTTCTGAAAATTTACAGAGGTGTTAAATAGAAAATATGGTTGAGAATTTATAGTTGTTTTAATTAAAACTAGCCAAAATTTGTATTCCAAGATATGTTTAATTGAAACAATAGCACTGTACTTACTTCAATGAACTATAGTAATCCAGTAGAGCTATTGGCTACCTAATATTTTAAGAAAACATCCAGTACAGATTGCTTTCTAAGAGAAAAACACAGTGACCTATTACAAAATAATTTTGGCAAATACAAAATGGTAAACTGCTTGGCACTTCTGATTAGGCAAACTATTGCTTTAAACTCGTGTATGGATAATCAGGTGGCAGTCTGCATAGGAGCTTTCATGACAGTAAGATAATAAATACTGACATGGATAAATTGTCATGAGTTGAACAAAAAAATCCCTGTCAAATTATCATTTTGATGAGGATCGTGCATTTGATTATAATGAAAACAAATGTGTTGGTGGCTCCTTGCAGCGTAATTTTGCTGTCCAAGATGACAGAGTTAGTTCTGAGAAACTTTTTAATTGTTTTATCCACATAATGGTATACTGATCACTTTTATGTCACTGGGCAAAGAAATAATCTTGACAACAAAAGCTGAATTTCATACCAGAGGTACCACTTTTATATTTAGTTCTTTATTTGTGGCAGCACAAATGAAAATAGTTATATAGCACGATGACTGGCACAGTGGGATCCACATTGTCCATGTCTTTGAGCTGGATAGGAGCAGATACAGGGAATATGTAGAGATACATGACTTGTGTTTAGCACAAAAGTGTTTTCAGGACTCCTAATAGTGTGGCTATCTGGAATATTTTCCTTGAACTGCTCAGAGGGTCTGCAAATGATATCTGGTTTCACTGCAGTTCACCAGGATGGCCCCCAGTGCCCCAGCAGGTTGCTTTCTTCACTGCCACCTATCTCTGTGACCACCATGGATGCAGTTGCAGCAGTCAGAGCTTCATTCCCAAATGATCAACCTTCTAGAGTTATTCAAGTGAGGAGTAAAAGTGGCTGGATGATGGTGCCACATCAACATTTTGTGTTGTTTGAAACACAAGCAGATCATCCCTAAGCCCAGTGCATGAAACATCAAAGCAGAGCAGTCTGTCTTGGGTTTTTGTGAGAAGCACTATATCAAATAAAGAGTAGTGGCTTGGAAGGGCATAGCACCTGCACTAAATCTGTCATGTTTTTATCAACGTTATGAATTTGAAACTTACTGGTGGTCATGCAGTTTATAAAAAATGATGAGAATCAAATTGCCCTAGTTTCAAAAACTAATGTTAAAAATTAAGTTAGTTAAGTGACATGAGTTTTTTGTATACTGCATATTATTTGGAAAACATAGGAATATATTTTGGATTACATGTATAGAGAAAAAATTACTGTTTGATACCTTATTTCACTGAATATTTTAGATAATTTTCTCAAAACCACAGATGACTATCATATTTATATTTATATTTATATTTATATTTATATTTATATTTATATTTATATTTATATTTATATTTATATTTATATTTATATTTATACTTATATGTTTTGCTTATTCTGTACCTTTGTTTGGTTTTAGTAATATCAGAAGATGGAGAGACTGACCAAATTCTTTGTTGTTTAGCATGTTACATTGCTACTGAAACTTTTCAACACTGAACATTTCACTGATTCCCTTTTCTCTGCCATCTGTCTGATCTGGCCACTTTCCAAATAATGCTGCTTTCCTAGTGGAAATGGTTGTCCTGGTACAAGAGTTTTCAGTCAGGGTAAGGAAAATTCACATTATGTTCAGTTGCTTCTTTGATAGTGCATATAAATATTGAATGGCCATATACACTTACAGTTTGTAGATTCTAAGATGCACGCTAAAAATGCCTATTGTCATGAACTCTGACTTGTGCTTTATTTTATTGAAAACCTGACACTCTCTGTTAAAAATATTTGGTTTTCTGTCATTATGTTCTGTGTAAGTTTGCTTATTTTGACAATTATTACAGTACCTGAAGAATGGATGTTTTGGAGTTTGGTTGTCTGGTTAAAAAATGTAAAGTTCCAGATTATACACAGCACTGTAGAAATGTTAATTCAGCATTTTGGAAGTAATTGTCTTATCTTAGAATTTCAACACAGAATGTCTTAGGAAAGATAGTGTATTTTAAAAGTTGAGTGCTTAGGCATGTGAAATTTACTGGATTGTCAATCTGGGTACAAAATCACAAAGCTCTTCTTGACCAATATCCTAAGAAGTCTAGATTTTTAAAAAATTATGTATTGTGGTCAGATATTGCTTAAGGTATTGCATCATATCCAAGGACATCAACAGAGGAATTACATCCCACAGATCTAAGAAAGTGCAATGCATCATTAAAAATGCATTTGAGAAACCATTGTATTTTTACGTGCACAAGTGCATTAACTGTTGAAAAGGCAGAGAGGTCTCATTTCACCTTCTTCCTTTATGCTGGAATCACTTTCATGCTAGTAATTAAACAGTGCATTTTATCGTGAGCAATTGTAATAAAAACCTACCAGATACTGACAACTTCTTTTAGGAGGAGCATATTACATTATATTCTGAAGCGTGTAGATCGTCTCTGAACAGTGTTAGAATTTCTTGCTGGGCAATTAACTCTGAGTATCCCGGAATATATTTCACAAGCTTCACTTTTTCTTTAAGAGAGAGAAATTTCTTAGGTTACCTGAAGTCCTGGTTTCAAGAAGGGATTTTCATCCATTCAACTGAGAGAGTGAACCTTTGGCTTTCAGGATCTGTCGCTGTGTCAGAGTCACTTCGAGCTCTTGACTAGGATCTTGAAACAACTGTCTTCTCAGGCAGCAAGCTCCAGGGTTAGCGCTGAGCCCTGTGCGTGCTGGGACAAGATGTTGGGAGTTCAGCCCATGTTTGAGAATACACATGGGGGGTGGCTGGAAGGTGTCGGCACTATTTAAGTCTCCCCTAGGCTGTAACTTGAAGACTTGCATGTCATTTAGATAAAGGCCCTCTTCCAGTGCCCTGGCAGCACAAATGTTGAATTCCCTTAGCCTGTTTTGAACTGCAAGTGTGGGAATGGTGAATGTAAGCATGTCTTCATCTTTTGACCTGTGCTGATACACTGAAAAATGGTTGATACCTGAAAATGGAGCGTCAGGACTGGCTGAAATCAAGGCGCCCAAGGACAAGCAATTTCACTCCAAAGGCAGATAAAATGGATAGAACTGACATGTTAAAAAACTTCCTACTGAGTTTCTACCTTGATAATTCAAAAAGTCTCTCAGGAGGAATAGACAACATTCATTTTCTGGATTTCATCTGGCATTTCAGAAAGTGTATTTCCTAGCTCAGTGTAGATTTTCATAAAAAGAAAGTTCTTTCTCATTTTTTGGGGGCAACCAAGTTCAGCACATAAAGTAATTGTTCTTTAGTTTATTTATAAGTTTATAATTTTTCTGGTGTTGCCGTGAGTTTTTATAAGACTGTTAGAAAGAGTTTGTTTCCCCCCAGTGATCAGCATTCAATGTAACTGTCTGGAATTGTATCTGGATTCCATTTTGTGCAATTATGATATTGGTTTACCATATTTTCTTTAGTAAGCATACACTCATCACCTAGCTCGTAGTGCAGGGTGTAGCTTTACAGACAGATGATAATTATTACTCTGGTAAGCTATTTGAAAAAAACAAACCACCATGACTTGCATGAAAACAAACATATTCTCATGTAAAATCCTGAAGAGGAGACTGGGAGATTAACAAGTAGTTAACTTGTTAGTTAACTCCCTCCAAAACAGGGAGTCTGCTCTCTTCACCAGTTTGCCCAAAGGCTGGGAAGCAGCTGAATTACTGGGTAATATTAATTGCTCGTTTTTACTGTGAAACAGATGAATGCTGCCAGATCTTTTTCCCATGGGGGAAAAAAGAACAAAATGACAACAAACACACTGACCCTCTCCACACCCCAAACTCAGAATGTTATATATGTTAGATTATAAATAGAGTGTGATTGTTTTCAAACTTCAGTCAGCAAATTTGCCATCAGTTCTTGTGAGATGAGAATCAGCCCTTGTATTTAATGAAATAGTCACTGTCATTTAATTATATGGCTGTTGTCAGAAAACAGTCTTTCTGACCAGAACATAGAAATAGGGTTGTGACGTTAAGTATATTGTTTTGTTACAAGAATTTTTTTTGGATTAACACTGTCGACCTTGAGCCCTGTTTCTGTAGACTCAGTTGCTAAAAATAGACTTATGCATGGAATTTATTTTGAAATGCTTTGGTTTGGTTGGTTTTTTTTAAGTGATAGGGGTGTTTGGAGAGGACAAAATCTGGATCATAATACTTGTAACAAATGAAAAATGTTTGCTAATGCTTGTTGCTTTTGTAGACTTTTAATTTCCACATTAATCTGGGAAGTGATTAGTCTGTAGTATTGGATTTATCTTATTGTTCTGTTATTCTTGGCAGTGTTTAAACCATCATCACTCCAAATGCCAATTGGAAGGAGGACAATTACTGCCATGATTGCCATCTTACTGCCTCTGCAAACCTGAGTGAGTATGCTTGCTCCATGGGGAGTCTATGTACAAGGAACTACCCTTTGCATTAGAGTGTTCTAGAAGAGATGTGCTGCATGGCAGCTCTAATAATAGCCCCAAAACAGTTGTTTGAATGGTCTTACCTCCCTGTTCTTTTTCTTCCCACACCAGCATCACCACTGTTGGAGCTCTCTAGAGCACAGCTGCAGAGTGACCCACAGTGTCTCTGCCTCCTGTGTTCATTGCTGCCCCTCCATGGCAGAGCTGTTAATCAGTTCGAGCAAAGCTGGCATGCGTCCTAAAACCTGCCCATACAACTGAGCCCGTGCTCAATAATGCAACTTTCCATGTGAATGGCCCCTTCAAAGCCTGTAGGACCACTCAGAGAGGCTAAAGCTCAGCGTGTGGGTCAGCGATTTTAGTATGTCTTCCTCTTTTGGAAAAGCCTATGTGGATTTGTATTTTCAAGTGCCCTTCCCACATTTAGAGCCATCGACAGAAATATTCTGGATAGCAAAGACAGCAGAACATGTCAGTCATGCTATCCTTGCACTACTCAGACATCTGTGAAAATTTCATGCTTCTGTGAGCAGATTCTCCAAAGGGCTGAATTTGGCTGCATGTCTTTGAGCACATACTTCCATTTTCCCTGCTGAGCCTGTCTTTTATATGTTTTTAGTTGTCCCTGGTATTTGGGGAAAAAAGAGAAAAAGCACATATTTAATAAAATGTATAAATAACAGGAGCCAGCAGGCTTCAAATGGCAAAAAGCAGGAAAAACAGACTAGCTGTAAACCTGGAAATACTGTTCCCAACTCCTAGTGTGTGCAGGAAATGCAGCACATATGGCACATGGAATCACCTGGAGCTAGGCCTCTCTGTTGCACCTTGGCATAGGAGAGCAGGAACAAAGCAGAGATGCAGACTGTAACCCTTAGTGGCCTGGTGTCTGGTAAGGATAGGCTACAGCCTGTTCTTGTACTTGGCTTCCAGCTCACAAATATGAGATGTTGAAAATAGAATCATTACTGAATGATCCCTTTTGTACTTAAACATGGATATCAGTGCATTTTTGTTGATTAGAAACGTTCAATATCATTCTTTCTAGTGTGTATGAAATACATATGAATGTAATTGTACCCTTTCTTATGAAAAAGTTGAATTTTATTATAATGACACTTCATTTATGATGCTCCTTGCAAAAGCTGTTTCTGATATTATGCTTTTAAGTGAGCTTCTCAGTGTTCCTTACAATGATTAATGAATCAGACGTTAGATAAAGACAGTGTAGGTATGGCAGCATATCATTATACAGGGGAGTAGAGTGAAGCATGGGGATGTAAATATTTACTACATCTTGCACAGTGTTGAGGAAAAGATAGCTGTAAGGGTAGGATAATGTTTTTTACTGTTCGTAGTGTATTCATCATAAAAAGAACCCTTAAAAAATTTAAACCTTTTCTAACTTTTGCTCAGTATTGGCAAAGGATTTTATCTGGGTGGGAATAAAAGAAAATTCAAAGAAAAAACCTAAGAACATCTGACGCTGAGTATTTCTTTTGGCTTTTTGTTATTGTTTCTTGGTTTTTATTTTATTTTATTTTCTTAAGGAGGTTTCTTATTTTTTTTCTTTCTTTGGTTTTTGGTTGGTTGGGTTGGGTTTTGGGCTATTTCTTTGGTATTTTTTGGCACTTTTCATTTATTTGGAAAAAGAAGAAGGATAAAAATTTTCAGAATGATGGAAAATACTTGCAGATTGATGCCAGTCCATGGGATTTTATTAATACAAGAGAATCTCTTTAAAACCCCAAAAGCTGCTACTTCTGCCTCCCTCTCTGCTCTAGAAATTTGTTTCCTTCATTCAGCTTTACCACAGATCGTCATGATACCACTAAGTATGTGCCCTTTTATACTAATGCACATGCATCTCTGCTCAGTTTGTCTGCAAAACTTAAAGGCTTTTCTGTATTTCATGCATTTCTAGAACAAAATGTGTATTAATTATCATGCATCAAGCGCTGAAAAGCAAAGCAGTTTTTACTCTTTTTTTTTTATACAGGGGCACATTCACTATCACAGGCTGATATTGTGCAGTTATGTGATTAACTGGAATCTTATGTTTAGAAATAGAGAAGTGCCAAGATTTCAAACTTGTGAGTATAATTATATATATTTTTAGAACCTGAAATGAGCTTATGTAGAGATTTTCAAAATAGACCTAGAAGAAGGAACAGAAAATGTCCAGCAAAGTGTATGCATTCAGAAGTTTTAAGAACAGTTTTTCTATTTAAAAGACAACAATTACTTGGAACCCTAGAAAAGGCAGCAGCTGTTACCCAGTGGAACTTTTTTCTGCACTAGTATTTTCTGTTTAATAAAATTTCTGAAATGTTGCTGTATACAGGAATAATATGTTTCAGCTGTATACACAATTACAGTAATTTCACGACCATAAGGCGCACCGGGCTATAAGGCGCACTTCCGGGTTCGGGGGAAAATTTTAGTCAAAAGGGTGCGCCTTATAGTCGTGAAATTACTGTAAATTCAATTTTATGTCTTGCATTTTTTAAAAAAGTAACGGACTTGGGAACATAATGTAGTCTGTGATGCATTAATTGTGAGAAAACCAATGTGTATGTTCAATTGAGACAAGGAAAGCTAGAATGTTCTGGCTATGATTAGCAACTATTGAGGAGAAGGACTGCATTTCAAAATAGTTTGTTTGCAGTAGTTGAAACTTGATTTATGAAAATTATCCCATTATCATACTGTGTCTGTTTGAAAAAATGTGGAACTGGTTTCAAAGTTACCTGGAAAGAACATTTAACTATAAGCACATGAATCAAGCTGTCTCTCCCTGTGCAGAATGATTTTGACAGCCATGGGTTCTGAGCTCTGCACAAAATGCTTCAGACCTAAAGCTCTACAGCTGTTTTAGTCTCTTTTCTCCTCAGCTTATATATGCTGTGACAATATAAGGTTTTTAGATCAAAGCTGAACTGCATTTGACTGCCTTGAAACAGAGAGCAGAAGAACTTGTATCTTGAAATTAAACACAGTTGGATTTTCAGTGAAGATGTTGCAGTGAAGACTTAAGTTCTTGAGTCTGACCCTAACTGTAGTCTCTTTAGTGCCTGCACTAATTTTGTGACCTGGTGCCAAGTAATTCTGTGTTCAGGATAAAGTCACTACCCTGTCAGGTTTGCATTCTATGGCATTCACCTTTTCTGCTTTTTGTATTTATTACAATTAGATTTACCTGTTTTAAATGTGTTGGGGGTTGCCTAAATTAGGAAAATTGGTTTTGGCGGCTTAATGGAAGAAAAGCAAGTGAAGAACGACTGATTTATTTAAATTTCCCACTTGAAATTCCAGGGTTGGGTTGAGGAAAAAAATTCTCAGACATGGTACTCTGAAGGGGGCAAGTAGAGGACAAATGTGTCGTTTCAAATACCCTTAAATTCCTTACTATGTGCTCTAGTTTTTATATGATAGAAGATACAACAAGTTGCCAACACTCGTGCTGTTTTAGAAACAGGATTTACAGAAGTTTTAACAAGTCTAAACTGTTTTCAAAGTGGGCAATTACTTTTTGGTTGTCTCAATCTGCATTTTTGGCACACCTCTTTCTTGGGTAAAAAACCCAGAAACATCTTTCACTGTTAGTGACACATGAATGAATGGCACCGCTGACTGTTACCAAAGGTACTTTTGCTGAAGTAGCCAAAATTAAACATTTTTTTTGTGAAAGAGGATAGTAGCAGCTTTGATGTCTCAAACTCATTGCTGTTCCCTAAAGCTTTTCACACCAGCTACTCATCTCTGCTGGAGAAAACAGCACTTGGGAGTCAGAGTGCAAAAGTGTTCAGTGAAGAAGTTTATTCATGAGGGAAGAGTTTCATTGGTGTTGGAAGGCAAACACAGAAGAGTAAACACAGCCCATGGATTACAACAGGTTAGTAAATACAAATGTTGTAACATTTCCATAGAGGTCTTTCTGTAGAGGCAACTGTTATGTGAAATGTATTTTGTTATTTTATTTTGATCACATTTTTCCAAGTTATATGCCTTTTTTCATTTTTAGTGTGTTTTACTTACAAAAGTTGTTTGAAGTTACTGTATAATAACATTGAGAGACATCAAAGTTTCAGAAAAATGTGGAAAAGAGGTGTTACAACTTAGATGAATCAGTCATTATTAAGGTGTTTTGGGATCTGCTGGTTTGGCTTCTAATGTGCATTCAGAACACCATCTTGTGGCCTAAGTTTCCAGTAATGTGTTGCAGTTGTGAACCATTTTTGTACCTTTTACAACAGTGCTGAGAATTGAGATACCTCTAACTCCCATGAACGTTGTGGCAAAACTCCCACTGAGCTTTACAGATGGGAAAGGAAGGATCGTTAGTGGCTTTTGTGAAGTGCAATGAGGTACTGATGAAATTATCTGAATTGCTTTTGTTAATTACACACAAGCAATCCCTGAATAGAGGAGAGAGAACTATAACTGAAGTATTTATTTAACATCAAGGTGCTAAATTTTAGGTGGTGTGCTTTAAGTTAAAAAATTGGCCTTTTGCTAGGGCATTGACATACTACCTTTTGTTCCTTTTAACTTGTCTTTTTAACTTTCTGTTGTTTCTTTCTATTCATGCAAAATTGTCAAATTGTGAACACTTCCCTATTGACAAGTTATGTCAATAATAAAATTGTTGGTATGAAAGGCTAATCTAATGTGGACAATCATTTCTGAACTATTTTAAAATATTTATTTTCTGACTATTCACAGCTATGGGCTAAAAAGATAAATTCTAATCATTCGTGGACAACAACTTCTTTTGCAGAGAAGATGAGATGAGAGGGTTGTATTTTTCCCTATGCTGTCACTATCTTTGAAGCATTTCATTGTGTCTTGTTTGAGAGTTCCATAAAATGGAGAAAACCAGAATTGTTCCTCAAAGACCAGGATAGTGCAGTTTTCAAGCATTGCCCTACTTGTCAATTTTCTTATGACTATCTCTATATTAGATGGTATACAAGGACAAAAGAAGGAGGCAAGGTAAAAGCTTTATAACTGAAATAATGCCAGCACACTTACTTCTACTTGTACCAGACTATGTAATGCATTAATAATTTGTCCTTAACTTTTTGTAAGAAATGGATCCAGGTTTTTCTGTTCTTACAGTTTACTCATGGGACTGGTAGCTTGACTAGGAGGCCAGTTAAGCTAAGAGATAGATCATTGATAGATAGATAGACAGACAGATATATGTATAATGTATAATTTTTTATATATGATGAGAAATATGGTGCTAAGTTTTGCCTTAACTGAACAGGAAAAGGAATATTTTTGATTTATTTCTATTTTCTTTTAGCAACACAATATTTATTTGATTTTCTCATTACGATTAGCTCTCATGTGATACTTCAGGCACTCCTATACTATTCCTGTCTTCTTATCCTAGTGAGAAAAATACTTGTTTTAGTAAGGCTACTCTCAATGCTTGATGAGATGTGAATTGACAGAACAAACTACATTCTATTCCTGTTCCTTTTATTCTGTAGATTTTTGCCTATGGAACTTGCAGTATTTCCTGTGAAGCCGTCACAATCTGTTCTATCAAAAATTACTTACAGATCCTGTTGTTCAGGGATCGTTGAGATGATAGATTGCCATGGTGTCTCTTGTTAATGTGTGCTTAGGGAGTCCTTCATTTACACAATAGACTTATTCAATTTTTGGTGAAATGTGGTTATTACTCTTGTACAGAAGACACATGCTCGATCCAGATACAGCTTGCTTATTTTTTAAAATAATTGTATAAAAATAGGCTGTTCCTCCACAAAACTTTGCATTTAACCTTACAATCTAATTGTCTTTACTTGCCATTTGAAGGACTGACAATTTCATGTACTGGATTGTTAATAACAGCTGGCAAGAAGTCCAGCTGCAACAGAGGCAGATTGAAGGATCAGGGTGCTGGAAACAGTGGAAAATTCACTGAGAAGTGTATTCCTGTCTCCATGTGCTCAGCTATGTGGCAGAAGTATGGTTAGAATAGTCTGGTAATAGTTGTGGACTTGTGTGTGAGAAGACTTTAATATTTGAAGGTATCAGGTAGCTTGAACAAATGTAGTCTAAATCTAACTGGTTTTATCTGTAACATTTTTATTCAGCCCTTTTTAATGAGAATGGTGTTGACTTCTAAAACTTTTTCTTTCTCAAATGCTCCTTTGATGTTATTATTTTAGTAATAATGCCATTTCTTGGTTAGTCGTCTGTGCTGTGGCTGTGTAGTGGTAGGCTGAGGATCTAGAACTGAGGCAGGAAAATACAGAAAACAATTCAAAGTATAATCTTGTCAGTGTTTGCTTCTGTCATGGGAGTAGGCTGTGCCCGCTTCGGTAGCAGCTCATAGGGTTGAGCCCTCTGCTTGAGTCAGGAGCCTGCTAGTCTAATAACTGAGGAACATGAACAGAGGAATACAGGGATATCCTGGGAGCTACTTTTTTCATAAGATCATCAACTGTATCAGCTCTGCTGACTGCACCTTGTGGAGTCTGACTATTCACAGCTATGGGCTAGCAGATAAATTCTAATCATTCATGGACAGCAACTTCTTAGTTCTGTTATTTAAGCTTTTGTAGTCTCAGTTGTACTTTTAGCTTCGACTAGGAATGTGAAACCGCATACCTTAGAGAAAGAAACTAAATAAATGGATTGTATCATTCAATTTCAGAGGATTTATCCACCCTATCTTGTAATTTTTACTTACATGAATAATTTTTGTTTACACATTCTTAATTTGAATGGGATTACTTGCATTGGTGATAATGGAGTAGCAGGTACAGGATTAGTTCCTGTATTTGTCAGTGGTGTCAAAAGCAATAGAACATACAGTAATTTGGTTACATTTTCAATTATAATCTGAAATTAAAGAGCTTTATTTTGGAGATGTTGCTCGGAATAGCAAGTATTGATATTTGTAATTGAATTCTGAGATAGAACTTTCCATACATTTGTAATGCAGAAAGCTCTCTCTCATCATGTGAGATTCACTTGGCAGATGAATGGTCACCACTTAGTAGCAATATTAAATCCTGCATTTCAAGAGTCAAAAGGACTGGAAACTACTTCTAGGGTGAAATATTTAATCTATTTCATATCTCAAAATTCTATAGTATGAAATTACTGGGCTGAGAAACATTTTGATAAATATTTGAGTATGTGCTGTGATTAGTTTGTATACTATTATACTTTGAGCTAGAGTAATTCGCGTTGGTAGAACACCTGATGAGGCTGACCTTGATTCTGAAAAAGGCTCCAGGCAAACCTCCAACGAAAACTTAGCTGCCTTGAGCAATTTTCAGGACTCAGAGGTAAAAGTTGATATAGTGTGAATTGGTGGCAGGATGAAAATAAATCATGCTGCAGCTAGCCTGTTTTTCACAGCTACAGGTTTGGGAGTCTTGCTCTCCTTTCCTCCTTTCCTCCTTTCTTCCATTTCTTTTCCCCCTTTTTAATTTTATATTTGCACAGCTTGATTTTTAAAGGTTTATTTCAATTTGGTTCATGTGCAGCTTTTAGCCTTCATGTAATTAAACGGCAAATTTTGGGAAATGAGTGATTTTGGCAAATGTTCTTTTTTTAATATCCAAGACTTTTATTGCTGGATAAATACTATCCACATTTACATAAAACTTTCTTTCACATGGAATAAATGTCACCTCAGTAAAAAAAAAAAAAAAAAAAAAAAAAGGTGGGAAAAGAAACAGCTTGCAATACTTTGAATACTAGATAGGTGCAGATCATCCCAGTCATTGTGGCTGCAAGTCACTTTGTATGCAGGGACATGCAGTGACCCTGACTCCAGTCACAGCTTATTTGACAGAGGCAACAGTAGACAGTGAATGTAATCCTGTTGTTTGCTCACAGTAAGTGATGCTGTAGGATCTACGCCTCTGAAACACAGGATGCAAAAAGTTTTTTGCTTTAAGGTACCCTGGCCATTTTGGAAGCTGAAATATCTTCTCCATGGCCAGCTTCCTTACCAATCTCAGAAGGTGACTCAGAACTCTGCTCCTTGATCTCTGGAAGTGCTCCAAAGTAGCAGTTGGCTGCCAATATATATATATGTTATAAAACACGTCCATTATTTTTTCCCTTGAAATTACATTAAGGGTAATCACAGTTTAGCCTTGAATAATGACTTCATGTTCTGATTTACAGTAGGTATTCCTAATGTTCAGGTTTACGTTTTGTAAAATGCTGAATTTACTTTAAAAGCAAATATAATAAACAGTGAAAACCTGCTGTCATCAACTGTACTAGAAGTTGTGGCTATGTGAGAATTGGCTTGATGTCAGGAATGAAAATGGGTAATTGTGTACCATATTTTTTGGATGAGTAACAGCAGATTTTAGTCCTATTAAAAAGAACACAAGATTAAAATATAGATGAAGGGGTTGTGAATCTAAAAGCTCACCCGTTTTTCTTAGTTATATCAGATGGTATACAAGAATAAGTTGCTTTTTCAGACAAAGCTTCCTTGTCTTGTAGCTGTAGACACCCTGGCTACTACTTAAGACACAGAAAGACTGTAAAAGAAAATGGAAATGATATATGAAATATTACAGAAACAGTTTGACATTCTTGTAAAAATAGGGATTTCTGCTGGATGAACAATGGGCAGTCTGTCAGAGTTAGATAATTGTCTTAGCATTATTAATAACTTGAGTTAGAAGAGAGGATTTAGGAAATTGAAGTTGATATGTCCAAACACTGAAATGAAGAACAAGATTTGCATATTTTTTGATCATAGACTCTCATTTGTTATTCAAGTTACATTTTTATCTGTAATAGACGAGAGAAGACCACCATAGACTGCAATGATA
Source organism: Catharus ustulatus (assembly GCF_009819885.2). NCBI lineage: Eukaryota > Metazoa > Chordata > Aves > Passeriformes > Turdidae > Catharus > Catharus ustulatus. The sequence continues at coordinate 17,443,082 of NC_046227.1, forward strand.
AAAGCAAGGGCAAAATTTGATTGTGACTCAGGGGGAAATGACTAATCTTTCCTAATTTGTTCTGAATCTTGACATGTAGACCTCAAATACTCTAATTTATGTGAAAATGTCTTCTTTCGTCCCTCAGCTGTTAAAAGTTGTAATAATGCAAGACCACAAAACCAGAAAAAGCTTTTAAAAGCTTATTCTTCTAAATAAGTGATTCTAAACTCAGATTATACCCACTAGACCCTGTATTTTCTGAATTGCCAGGGAGTTAGCCACAAACGCACATTAAAGTCAATGGGAGTTACTAAAATCAATGGGAGTTGTGTGCCATGATCAAATGTAAACTCCATAAATTTCTAAGAAAATAGCAATTCACAGTAGTGGTGGAAAATATAAAGTTTCAGAGTAGATAATATATGAGTAAAAGAGCCAAATCTAACAAAATGGAAAGTGTGATGGAAAAGAGAAAATGGATGAAAAAAGGTATTTGAATACATTGAGTTATGTAAGACTCTCAAGGAGAATTTGTAAGGTTTTGGGAAATAGAATTTCTTGAGAAACTAAGGGAAAATGGAAAGAAAACCATCAGGCAGAATTGCTGTGAGGAACAGCTTCCTGCTGAGAGAGAAGATGTTTATTTTCAGCAAATGCATCCCAACAAGTACAACAAACAAAAATAGATGCATCATAAAGTCAAGAGTAAGGATAAGGAGTTTATATAAGCACACAAACATACCACATGTAATGGAAACAGAAGAAAGGGTGAGCTGTGGGGGAAAAGGAAAATATGGGAGAAAATGGACATTGTACTGTGGTTGAGGAAGAGAGCAGACAGTTGATAGGATATGGCTGCCTGAGCAATGTGGGAAGCATGTACTCTCTCTCTTGAAGAGGGTGATGCTGATCAAAATAATTAGTGCAGGGAGAAATCAACTCATCACAGTATGTATTTTTTATCCAGCAGTTATGTCAGCAAAATGACTCACTAGTAATAAGTATTACAGTAAAACATAGGACTTACTCTGATACAAATGTTGTAGACTCTCTCGTTCATTAGGATTTCAAACCTGTCAGAAAGTTTCAGAAGAGAGGGCCATTACTCCCCATATTCCTTTTAGTTCTACAAGATGCAGATGCTTCAGATCCTTATAAAATCTCACTGAAATAAAAATGAAAGAAAGCTTTCTCCTCAAAAGCTACTATTTAGAAATGGTCTTCCACAGAGACAAGGAAATAAATAAAAAGTTGTTGATAAAAACCATGTTTGAAACATTAGGGAGAGGGCAATGTTTTGCAATGGATATGGAAGAATGATAAATGTCACTAAACAAAACTCACTGACTGTTAATACCCATGCAATTGTTGAATAGAAGAATGTTGTTTTATGCTTATGGTGAGACAGGGCCTTAATTCAGACTAGAGGAAAATTGAAGTTAATTGAAGACAAGGTGCTTTCAGAGCTACACAATGAATTGTATTGCCGAATGAAGGCATTCTTAGAACTTGTTAGATCTAAGAAAATCATCTTCTTTTAAAGAAATTCAGAAAAAGTGAAGTCAATGTAGCTGTTGCAGCAGGGATTAAATTTAGATGGCACATGAAAAGTTCCAATTTTCATGGATCCTCTGTTAGCAGAACCTATGAAGAGACATAAAAAATCAAGACATGCATTTTAACAAAGAGGAAATGGGCAAACCACTTGAGTTGTGAATTTTGTGAATTGCTTATAGGTGACATACATGTTTCTTGTGACATTTCACTTAAAAATGTAACTACTACATAAAGCTGGCTTTATGCTTTGAAGAGCATATTTACAAGCAGTGTTTTACAGGTCGTCACAATTGATGATTTAATACACAGGTGATCTTTGCAGCTGTGTAGCAAATCAGATGAACAAATGGGATTTGGTGTCCTTGAGAGATCGCATAACCTCTCCAAACGAATGAACTTTGTAGTGTGGGGAAGTAAAAGATAATGCTCTGAGTACAAAACAAAAGAAGCTACAAACCCCGCCGGTACAGCAGGAGAACACAGGTAAAGGGTTTGAATAAATGCCAAATACTAGAAGGTATAACAGAGATAAATAAAATACACAGTAAAGATGCAATATAATAAAATACTGTAATTTGGGCTGTCAGCATGAGTGTAGTGAGTTCAAAATAGAGCAAGTGATTTAGCTTTTATGGGGTATTTAAGCACAAACTGCCATAAATCGAGACTGCTGCTGGTAATACATATTCAAATGCAGCAAACATGTTATCGGGAAAAAATATATAAAATAATGCTGTAAACTTTTTGGTTGTATTTCCTGAATTTGTCCGCTGCATCTGCAATTTGCCTTTTGCAGACTTGACATCTGTAGAAGTGGTAGCTTCAGTGCCGTTTCCCACACTATCATGGAAATAATTATGACTACATTTACCTAGGGTATCCCTGCCCATGGCAAGGGTTGGAACTAGGTGATCAGTAAGGTCCCTTTCAACCCAGGCCATTCTATGATTCTCTGGTAGCAAGAAGACTTATTTTGGACATGGACAAACCAGGCTATCTCAGATTCAACAAACAGTTCACAATAGTTCCAGAAATGCCTCCTATACCACAGGGTTTTTTTCCCAAGTGATGTTAACTGAAGTGCAACTAGATCAGAGAAAAAAAAAAATGTTATCTTGGTCCGTTATTTGGGTATGTGGAGAAACTCTGACCATGTCTGTCCAGTGCTTCAGGACAGCTTTCATGTATTTTGCCAGAATGGTTTCCTTAGAGCTTTGTACCACTGGCTTCTTGGCCCCGTGTGGCAGCTTAAGAGCTACAGAGGGTAATGTCTAAGGAGCATCAATTCCTGGCCAGTGCCACTTGCAAGGCTGCAGTGCTGTCTCACAGTGCTAACTCAGAGTATTTCTTCACATTTCATGATTGTTTTTCCAGTGTCCTGTGTCATTTTGGAAATGGATAATGCAAGTACTTCATGCTTTCTTAAGAGGCGTTTTTGGACATGTTGTCTGGTCTGATTTCCAGTAGCACAAGATACGGGTCTTTCAGTAGCTGTTGGTTCCTCTGGTTCCTCTCAGAACCACTCCTACAAGCTGAGCAAAGATAAAGTTTATTCTAATAATTAGTTACAGAAATAAGACAGATATTATTTTCTTATCTATTTATATAAGTCATATTTCTTTTATGATGTTTTCATTCTAAAGGTATCTAGATTTTTCCATTATTTAATTTTTCTGTATTTAAATTTTCACAGCTTTATTGAATTAGTTCCCATTATTCAGTTCTTAATAATGTCTTCCTCAATACCATTACTATTCACACAAAATTTAATCTTGCATTTGGAGAGGCAAGAAAGGTACCTGTAAACCAGAATTCTATGGATATTTCCTAATATCATTCCTTATTTACTTTTCAAGCAAAAAGCCCCAAACTACCACCACTAAAAATCCCTCACAAACAAACAAAAACCCAAAACAAAACAAAGAAACCCCAAACCCCAAAAAAGCCCCAAAACAATAACAAAAATCCCAAACAGAAACCCACAAACAAACAAACCCCCTCCCCCAAACCCCCTACAATTAATTAGCAGGTTGTTTGAACAGAATAACATCTGGGGAAAATGCAGGGTTTAGAGTAAAATGTTTTTGAATAAAATAACATTTCTTTATTTTTGTTCAGGGAATTTTCTGCAGATTTGTTGGTATTTAGTAATCTACTGGAAAGGCCTGCTGCCAGTTCTTTTATCCTTATTTTTCTCTTGTTCTGTCAATGTTTGATGAAGAAATTACCAGCTACAAAGAGATGTTAGAGAATCAAAGACAGTAAGTAGGAAAAACCTCCAACTTCTACTTAATTTAATTATTATTTTAAAAAGTATTAATTTGCTTACATGTTTTTATTTATCAATTAATCTAATCTATCTTAATTAGTATAGTTCAATATATATTTTTTCTCTGAAGAGACACGTTATATTTCAACTGGGTTTTGAAATTAGTTTTAAGTAATTAGCTAGGAATTTTCAAATGTTTTCTGTATTCTTTACAGTTTTATATGCAGTCTCAGGAATGCAGTAATTTTCTTTGCCTCTTTTCTGGATTATACCCACTGATTTCTCTCCTCCCATTGGACATATGCTGTATTTTCATAGCAGCTTAGTTTCAAGGGCCTCTTTTTTTCTTCTGCTGTGCTGTGTTTTTAGTACTCTTACTGTTCTATGAGTACGTACTTATGTACCTTTTATATGATAACAAGAAGAGCAAATTTTTTTCTGTTAATTTTCACACCTCAGTGATAAAAATTAAAGATCTTTTCTCCTTCAAAGAAATATTTAGGTGCCTGGAGCAGTGTCTTCATTTTTAAGCCTGCAATATGAGACGTGAAATTTTGTATATTCTCTGTTTTTAAAGTAATAACTGTTTCTAAAGTAATCAGAATGTAAGGAAACAAATTTCCGCACGTACTGAAATTAGTCAAATGACTTAGGAGAAAGCTGAACTGAAATAAAAATAAACCTACACCTGGTTTTTGCTGATCTCAAAATGCTGCCATGGCTTTTGGAACATTTACATACATTTTCAGGTTAGGCACTTCTGGCTTTCCAACAAAACCAGAATTAGAATTATTGAAGAAACCATGAGACAAGCAGTTTTTCCACAGTATTTTTAGCCTGATTACAAGCAGATTTCATGGGAATTTAATAATTTAGTTCATTCTGAGATTTACTGTACCATTCAGAGAATTTGTTGTATTTTGCCCATCCTTCTGGCCATGGAAATTTTTTAATTCTCTCTTTACTGATCAAGTTTGTAATGATATCTATTGCTTGTGTGGAAATGAGACACTCGTGAGTATGGAAGATCACTTCTCCCTGAATTAGGATTTTGAAAAGGAGATACTATAAAAAGGAACTTGACAGTGCAGTAATAGTAGCAGGAAACTGGGAGATTTTTAAAAAGCAGATGCTCTTGTGAACCAAAACACAAGTACTGGAGGCTCTGAAATGTTCATGAGAAATTTAAAAATACTTGAAATCTGAACACTTTCTCATCTTATTTCATTGAAATTCAAATTATATTAAACTTCCACTTTAAAATGAACATGCAGATGCTTGGAATTCTTCATTTTTTCCCCCTTCTCAACCAAATTACCTTCTGATGAAATTCAGTGAAAGCAAAACTCTTAAACTTTAAACAAAAAGTTGACAGGCTTTATCCAGTTCTTTGGAATTCCAATAGAAAATAATTACAGCAGAGATTGCATAGATGTACAAGAAAGCTGACGTAGCCCATGACATTTTGGTTCTATTTCCTGTCTCTAAAAGCTCAGATCTGCACATCTTTATATAAGCAATTAAAGGTATACTTTGACGTGCATGAGAAATATGGAAATGTACTCATAAAATTCTCATAGGATGCTTTTTGATTTTTATAATCCATTCAATGAGCATTGAATCATGCTTGGAAGTGTACTCCTCATTGAATTTTTTCTTTCTAATTTCTCTAATTTCTGCAGAGACCATGTGGAAGAGGAGGAAAAATTCTGCAACAAGTTTGAAGAAACTTTTTCTCTTTAAGAAAAACATTTTTAAAAGAGTGTATGGCTATCTTGGCAGCTGCAGCTGAAATAAGATTTCACAATGCTCTTAAAGTACAGTAATTTCACCACTATAAGGCTCACCCTTTTGACTAAAATTTTTCCCCAAACCCGGAAGTGCACCTTATAGTCTGGTGCGCCTTATATGATGTACAAAGTTGCGACATTTGCCACCCCAGAAGTGTGAACCGTGGGAGGAGCCGGCAGTGCCATGGCAGCCAGGTGGAGGCAGGCCCAGGGGCCCATGGGCGCCGGATTGAGGCGGGGCCTCAGCCAGCAACCGCGTGGGGGGAGCTGGGGGCAGAGCCTCGCTACAAAAAAAAAGTGCGCCTTATAGTCTGGTGCGCCTTATCTGATCTACAAAGTTGCGAATTTTGCCGACTCCCGGGGGGTGCGCCTTATAGTCCAGTGCGCCTTATGGTTGTGAAATTACTGTAAGTGTCCAGATCTGCATGGTGACAAACCACACTGAGGTCTTCGTGAACCTCATGACTATACAACATTGTCTTCATATAACAGTTTTTAACTGTTTTAGTGTCATCCATATTTACTGCTCAAGTTTTGCCAAAGGAACCCCCTTGTACTGTCAGAAAAGCCACTGGGATTCCTAAACAGTAACTAGACTTGCCTGCAGCCAGCATAAGCCCTGATCTTATAAGCTGTTTCACAAAGGTGGGAAGGAAAGCATCTCTGTGCAGCACCTGAGACTCCTCTGTCACTCAATGTAACTTGTTCCAGGAAGCCTTTGGGTTTTTGCCCAGAGACAGAGATTTTGCATCTGAAGCTGCTCCTTCTTCAGTCACTGAGAGTGAATTTGGCATTTTGTGTGCATTTTATATGATCATAAAGCGTAAATCTCTTCCTGCAGGTATTTTTATTAGTTTAAGTTAAGGAATGGATGTGATACAGCTTGAATGAAAAGACACCCATGACTGCAAGCAGTTTAAAATGGTCTTACAAGTTACAAGGGGCTTCTCAGGCATGGAAAACATTTTCAGCACGTCAGTCATCTGTAAGTATTGCTCAAAATTTGTGTGGCTAAAGCTCAAAAAGATATTGTACATGAGATCTAAATGAAGAAACCAGCACTGTAAGATACAGATGGCAAAGACTTGTAGCTCTTGCTTTCAGGAGGCTAATATAAATTCTGCTTTAGCAAATTCTGTAGTTATGATGAGGTAACTTGAGAAAGGGGGGTTTTTTGGTGTCTGATTGCCTTTTTCTGAATAACAAAATATTTTGTGATTCTGTAGCTTTCTGCTATTTCTTAATGGGTGTAATATCTTGAGATTTTACAACAACCTCCTTAAAAGCAAGAGGTTGCAGTGCTTTCATATTGAAAGATGCATTTTGCAAGGTAAATAAAAAAGATTCTTTTTGACAGATGGATGAGAATATAAAAACAGAGTAGAAAATTGACAAAACCCTAATAATATCAAGTCTTCATCTATTCTAAACCAAAACCAAACTGTGATCAACTATTTTTTTTTGCAATTAGCTTGTGTGTGAGATGGTTGTTATTCTGCAGTTTGTAGTTAATCACATATTGAGTGTATGTATACTTTTCTTTGAATACAAAAGGCTGACCTGCAATGCATTCATTTATTAAATGCATGGATAGAACTAGTTCCTCCAACCAGGTAATTTATGAAATGAAGCTGAATTGTTTTATAAGCCTAGTAAAGGATGACAAAACTCTCTCTATTAGGCTGAGCAGAATGCTGTTCAGGGACTGAAATAAAATTCATGTTTGACTTTAGTCCAGTTCTCAGAGATGTGTTTTTAAAAAAACTGTCATAACTGGGGTGAATAGTGGGAGTTTCCTTTGTAGAAACAAAGAAGAACAATTATCTAGTGGGACTTCTTCCTGCTGATGGAAATAACATCTTATGTACCAGGCAGATACATATTGGGTTTATCTGTAAAATTTAGCTTGAACCTTTTTAGTCAGAGTTGCCATGTTGGATTGATATTAGTTAAAATGGTTCTAGTTTGCATATGGATAGCCAGTAAAAAAGACTTCCCTAGGGTCAAAATAAATTGTTATGTAATATGAACAGGCTGAAATCATCCAGTTTCAAAACAGGGTAATGTCCACTTTCAGATTTCTACCAGTTTGGCTGCACTGTCAGTGATCTAAAATCTGTGTATTTCACACAGAAGCTATGGTAGAAAGACAAAAGAGGAGCTGCAGTAAGAGAAACTTGTCCTGTTTCTCTCCAGTCATCCCTCTTAGGGAGAGTGAGAAATACTCAGTTTTATAGGCTATCCTGGAACTTTTTGTTTGCATTGAAAGCCAGGTTGTCTACTAATGTGTAAATAGGATGCAGACTCAACTGATAGATCATAAAAAGAATGCTGGATTGACTGAGAGCTTGGCATTAGGTGTTTTTAAAACTAGAAGACTGAGCATATTTGATTGTCAGTCTCTTCCCGAGTGACAAGATTAATGGTTTATTGCAGCATAACAGATAAATCCAAGTTGGTACAGAACAGACTGAACAAAGAAGGAAGGAATCTGTTTAAAGGTATTTCTGATTGTGATTTTCTATTTCTTAGAAAGAAAAAGAGTTTTTCTTACTCTTCATATACTGCAAATTTAACTATATTTAAAATCTGTGCCAGAGGCTGTGGATGATCTTGCTGCAAAGCAAGTAGAATACATGATTTGGAGAGATTTGACAAACAACTGATGTCTGCCTCTGACTTGGCAGAATGCAGATCTTTGTGACCATAATGAACAGGTGGGGAGAACTTCCTTAAAATGTGAATGAGAGAATCAAAATATTCAAGCATAATGTGAAACTGCATGTTGTATAGAGTGAGTCAAACACTTTTTTTGTTCAGAAAATATTGGCAGAAATCCTTTCTTCTATCCATTGATTTAAAAAAAACTCCTGTGAAATACAATTCAAGAAACAGTGGAAAAGATTTGCCAGATAGTCTACATGATAGTAGATCTGGTCAGTACATATTTTGTTCTGAGAGTAGCTATTGTCACTAAATAGGTGTAAATACTTTTAGGAAAGCCAGGACTAAGTAAAGCTAATACTGTTTTCAAACATTTGCACTTGCTGATGCAAATCTAACTGCAAAGGGAAATAGTTTTCTGTAACTAGTTCCAGATGTACTTGTAAAAGTTACAATGAAAAGGTAATTATGTTGTAAATGGTGGGAATGCTTTTCTTCATCAAAGTGAGAGTTTCTTTATTCTTGGACTCAGTTAGCTGGAATAAGAAATACACACTGGGAAGAGCAATTCTAAACCCCTGTTACTGATTCTCTAAATTACTCTTTCCAGGACAATCAGTATTTGCTTCAGACAGATCCTCTTTCTCATGAATGGAAATTCTACACTGAATACATAGAACACATGATTGTAGATGGGCTGTTCAAAGCTATCAAATGTTTTCTTCAGTATCTGAATGAAAACACTGAAGCAACATTTAAATCCACTCCTTTGTTTGAAGTGCAGCTTTTTCTTAATAGCAGGGAAATAACTTCTAAACTTTCTTTGGACTTAATGTCAATGGCAATTTCTGTGATATTATGGGGGGACTAATCAAAAACAGCTATGATACTGTATCATCTGTAGACAGATTGTCAAATACTTTGGAAAAGACCCTTTTTAGTTATTCTTACTTTTGCTACTTTTCCTTTTTGTTTTGTTTTGTTTTTTTAAGTGTTACAATTTACATTTCCTCTAGGCATTTGAGTGTAGTTGTTTTCCCAGCTGTCTCATCCCTATCCAGTGGCTTATGCCAAGAAGACTAACATCTCAAGAAAGGCTGTGAGGACTCCTCCTGTCTGTTCCTGGTGAGTTGTCATATTCTACTCTCCTTAACCTCTGCTTCTCTTGTTTTGTGAGTGTATCCAGTCATTTCCATCAGCCACCAGCATATATTTTTAAAATTATATTGGCTAACTTCTTTTTAACAACTTCTGGTTCACTTGCCCAGTTGAGAGTACCTTTCTAATACACACTGAAATCTGCAGCTGGATGGACTCTCTTCAAAGCTGGTTCATGAATTTGCCTTGTACTTTGTGCACAAGCTGTCTTTGGCTTTACAGTGCCTGTTTTACTGAGCATTTGGTGTCAAATGACTTCTGCATATTCCAGGCTGGGCATTTCTCAAGAGCTACTGGTTTCTTTGTGATTATAGGTTGAATGTTTGCTTTCTTGGTTACTACTTTCATCAGGACAACTGATACTGTTTCTGCTCCCAGATCTACAAGTACAGCTGAGCTATGTATCTGCAGTAATTTCCTTCTCTATAGACTGTGAGGTTATGTCCACACATAGACAAAAGTGTTTAGTGAATTACAGTGAAATAATTTTGCTAGAAATTTAATGTAACTGCATGCTTTTGTGCAAGAGTATTTTTGCTAGACTAGCAGGACATGCAAAAATCTTTGTGCAATTTCTTCCTTTTGCAGGGTTTTTTTATGTGATGGAAACAACTATCAATAGATAGATCAAAATATCACAATTTAAACAGGCAAAAATGGATTAAATATAAATTGGTTAATCTGTTAAAGAGTGAAAAAGGAAACGAAGTTGGACACAATATTGCATTTTTTGGAGCTCTACTGGAAAGTGACACTGATGGTCATAAGGATCTGAATCACAGTCCATCTCACTAGCAAGTGCTGTAAGTTAAATCAACATGTTAGAGGATGTGAGTAATAACAAGTGAACTGTTTTGTCTCTACCTGATGACAGTAGGTACTTTGAATTTTTGATGTTAGTGTGATGCATGAAACAGAAATTATAATACTTGAGAAACATGAATCCAAGCAGTCATTTCCTATTAAGTTGTTTCAGGGAGCAGACAGGAAACCTGCTGCTAACTGACAAGTTATAATTGTCATTGCCATCAGTGCAATATCTTGGGTCTTGGCATGTGATTTAGCTTTAAGGATGCCTTTTGTTTCTTTAATTTAATCTTTGCCTCACTACTTTTTCACTTTAGGGTGTTCATTATCAGATGAATACCCTGGAAGAAATAAGTCAAGTATGAATAAGAGGGACTTGGTCACTGTCTATGTTGTGGAACAGCACTTTAACAAAGAGTGGTACTGAATTGATTGATGATAAAATTGGATGTGTGAAACAGTTTCTGCCCAGTGGACAATTTCTTAGTGAAGGGAGGCTGGAATTTTATTAGAATTCTGAGGGTCCAAAATGTTCATGAGACTTACTGTATTCTAAAGAACAGGTATTTCCATCCTTGCAGAGATTTCTTTGCTTTAATTTCCTGTTCCTATTGATGAAAGAAATAATTCTACTATTTTGTTTTGTCTAAAATCTCATGTTCATCATGTTTATTTTCTTTTTTTTGGGACCAATATTCTACATAAGTTAATGAATCTTCAAATCAGAAGAATTTTTAATAGTTATTTTAGATCAAGTTGGCCATAAGCTTTTTAAATTTAATTGGTGAATTGAATTTTAAAAAGGGGCCTCAAATTTTAAGGAAAACAGCTCAGGTTTAGTCAATATATATAACACATATATACATATATATAATAGATATATATTTATATTGAGAAGGATGGGTTGAATGATCTTGTTAAGTCTCTTCCATCCCTTCAGGCCATGAGACAATAGAGGTATTTTTCAGACTTTTGATCCATTCTTTGGGAGAGGAACTCTTTGAAATTAGTAGTAATCCTGGACTCTTTTAAAGGATGGATGTGGATCACAGTGCTGTACTCATCCCCTCAAATGCCCATTGAACTATTTCTTGCTGTCAGAGAGCAAGTCCCTGTCCCTGATTCTGCAGCACCAAGAACCTCAATAGTGTTATTACTGGAACCACATGCAGTAGATGCAGAAAAGGGAGAGATGCTCAGGAGTAAATGACTCCATGATATTTCTCAAGAATAACTTGTCACTCATGTGAAATGCATTTCTCTCTTTCTTAGAAAGAGGAGAAAAAAGAAGCCCACCAACTAAGCCTTAACACCATGATTTTGTGTTTTATTTGATTGAATTTACTTGCTCATTAATACTTTTATGTGTTTGATTTGCTTTAAGTTTTCAGGTGTTCTGTGCTAATTACCTCAACATTTTCTTACATTACATGTTGTTGAATGGAGAGGCTCACTCATGAAACCAGAGACAGGTTGACTGAGAAAGGAGGAGAGTACACTGCTCTGGGTGAAATAATGAGGCACCCATAGAATCATGAAGTTCTCCGAGATTATGCATAAAGTCCAACCTTGACCCAATACCTCCATGCCCATTAAACCTTGTGGTGGAGTGCCAAGTCTACTTGTTTTTTGAACATTTGCAGGGATAGCGACTCTATTACTTCTGTGGGGAGTCTGTTTCAATGCTAAGCCTCTCCTTCAGTAATCCAATGTCTATGCAGGACCAGGAATCCATAGATTACATTCTCAAAGTCTTAAAACTGACCTCTTGAAAACTCTTGTATAGCATCTATGAGAACTGGGAGTGAGGATCCCATGGAAAACTGGAGGTAAGGATTCAACATGAGCTCTAAAACTTTGGTCCATACTTAATATAGGAGCAAGTATAAAAATATCCCTAAATACATTTGGTTGTGGGGTTTTTTAATAGCTATTTACCTTGTACTCTTTTACTGAATGTACTTTTAAAAACATGATGTTTGCTGTCTGTTCTCAATTCTAAGGAAAATGTTCTGTTGACTTAATTGTGTCCAAAATAGGAACATTGTACATTTTTCTTAGTTTTCTCAAGTTTCATTCAAGAGACTTATTAAGAAGTGTTTATCAGTGTTGTACCAGCATTGTCCTCCTAGGAATCAATTAAAATGTTTAGAACAAAAACTTAGTTGTTGGTGACAGGCAGTGTTTTCACCTAAATAGTCCTAATGAATCACTTAAATTCACCTAAATGTGCTATATGCATTTTTGAAGTCAGATTTTAACTATGGATCTCCTTTATTAACAGAACATAGATTTCAAGGCCAGACAGGACATTAGTTTACATGACCTGAATTTCACAGAATAGGATTTCCATGTTGCACAAATATACCCTAGAAGAACCACCTAAAAGATTTTACTTTTATTTCTATGTTTGTATTTACATTTCAGTTAATTCTGAAATACAGCCCAAAATGTAACATTTGCTTCTCTCCAACCCTTGGGGCTAAGAGCAGAGCTGAGGTATACGATCACATGGCTCAAATAGCCAAGAATTCTTGGTCAAGGGTTCAGCACAACATGTGAGATATAGGGGACTTAACCCACTGTCTGATTTACAGCAGAACCTTGGTCTTGGTGCTGTCTCGCATTCCAGATGAATACATGACACATGGGGCAATCCACTGCTGCGTTTTGATAAATACAGGTTTTATATAAAACCTGTTGAAAGGTTGGTTCTGTCTACTGCCCAGCTGGGACAAAAGTAATTTTTGAAACCTGAACATTTCTAGTTAAATGAAAATTATTTTTCCAGATGATCTGAGCTAAAAAACTCACAGGTAGCATATGATTTTGATTTGGCAAACAAACGCTGAAAATGTCTCAATTCACCTCTGCCCCAAAATTAAAGGTTTTTTGTGCATAACCTGAGACAGGTTAAATCCCTTTACTGTAAAAATCTACAGAGTAATCTTAACCTTGCAGGATTAGGACATCCTTTTTTTTTTTTTTTTTTTTTTTAGGTAGGTCAGGTAATTAGCAGCTTAATCACTTTGCAGGTGTGCAAACTATCAGTGTCCTGAGTGCACTGGTAATGGCCCTGACCAGCTCCTGTGTCTGGGGCTATTGATGCACCAGTTACAAACACCTGGCACTGCTGCCATGCTTGAGGCTCTCTGAACAAGCTCTTGGTTGATGAGGGTGTTATCTGCTGGGGTAGCTTTCTGCTCCTAGCTTACCTTCCCTTGGGAAACAGCCAGTCTCTGCTGCTCCAAGATGAGTATGGGCCTGTTTGCACACAGAGGTACAGAAATGGTGCTGAGATGCTACATGAGAATTGGAGGTAATCCTCTTGAAAATTTAAACCATGCTCTTTAATGTAATTTTAACTAGAGAAATGTTGGCAGACCAAAAATTGAAGCAGTAAAAATAGCACCATTATAATGTTTGATTTTTTCAGCATGTAAAACACTGGGTCTTTATGCTATCAACCTGATTTTTCCAAGTGACTAAATGTGTTTCTGGAGTTATTTTTTCCCTAACATCATTTGCAGGAAATGTAAAGACTTATACTGCGTATAAAAACAGGGAATCTTTCCCAATAATTTCTTTAGTATTCATTTCTGATCTGTCATGCCTCTTAATGCAGCTGAAAAATAAACTTCACCTGCATGGAAATATCATTTTTAAGGTACAATTTATAGACAGATATTTAATTTTGTTCTTATTCACACATTGTCAGACGATTGCTAGTTTTTATTAAACTTCTAGCCACTTTCTTCAAATAGTCATAGGAAAACTTTCTGAGCGATATAGCTTGCAAGGAGATAATGAGGTTCGGCTGTGTCACAGGATTGTGAAATTAAGTTGAATGAGATTCAGAGTAAACACAGATGTTTGCAAAAGCCCCATGCAACTTTTTCAAAACAAATCAAGGAAAAAAACCCATTTATCTTTGTAAATCTTTGCCTTTAAATTAGTGTCTAATTGCACTGTTGTGAGTGCATTCATGTCCATATTCATCTAGACTTGTGTCTGACCTTTTTGTCAGCAACAAGTATAGCTCATAGAGTAGATGAACCATCCTTTGAGATGGTCTAACAGGAATGTAAGGAATATGGCTTTATTTTTTTGGGCCAGACTGGGTTCAAGCACACCCTTGTTAAGAGCTGAGCAGGTTAGGCAAAGCGACTGGATGTGTTTGGGGCTTAGTAATACATTCAGTTGTCACTATGTGTAGTTTTGTGCCTTTCTTATGGGCAGGTCAAAATAATGTATTTATCAAACTCTTCTATCATGAGTTGCATCACTGAGGTATTTTTTGTGTTGCTGAGAATTTTTTCAAAATTTGATACACACAAACATGTTCTAACTAGAAAATGCAGGATGTTGTAAAGAAACTTTAATCATTCTCACAAACTTCATTTAGCAAGTTACTCTGCTTAAAGAGTTCATCTTTGTCACTGCATAAGAACAATAGGGAAGGAATTACACAAACTTCAACTAATATTTTTCAAAAAAGGGGAAAAAGCAGGGAAAGTTGGGGAGAGTCAAAGTATGAGTGTTTGTGTGGGGTTCTTGGGTCTGCAAACTGACAAACAATATCTACTTGTAATGTGGATAGGAATTGCCTGAAATATGAAAGAATCTTAAAAAGATTGACTTCACTGTAAAGCATGAAGTGGTACCTCTACAGTCCAAAGAACCATTGGTTGTCAGGAAAAAATGTGTACTTTCAGAGGTGAGATCAGTTCTGTGCTCTGAACCAAATGATTTTTCATTTTTTGTTCTGATAACAAGCTGGTGGCAAGCTTCACTGAACTGAGAAATTGTAAACTCTTAGAAAAGGCTGTCTAAAGATAACAATTCAATGTTTCTGCGTAATGTATTCTGAATGAATCTGATAATTTAAAGCCCACTCCACCAAAATGGGAGTGATGCTTGTGTCCTCTTTATCTTCAATTATGTCTAATCTGTTTCTAATTTAAACATGATAATGCTGTTGTCAGATCAAATATAGATTTTGAATGTTTTGTTCTTCTCCATTGGGAATGTTTTAAATATATGTGGGCTTCAAATGTATGTGGGCAGTACTGACTGAGTCTAATAAAGTTTTAGGTAAATTTAAAGGAAATAAGAGTGCTTAAAAGTGAAATGCCTCATAGTTCATGAGATGGAACGTATTTAATGAATGGCAGCTAAGGAAAAGTTAGGAAACAGTCTCCATGGTTTCATTACTGAACCTCTAAGGAACTCTAATTCAATAAATAAGTTGTATCTTTAAGGTGAAACAGCATGGGTTTAGAAACAGATGTTTTAAAAACAAAAGTTCCCTTTAAGCTTGTTGCTCAAGTATTTTCCAGGAGATGGGTAAGTTAAGAATAACCATGATTTTATGAACTGTTTTGATGTTTCTGTCACTGTCAATATCTTGGAATACCAATCAGAATTTACAGTGAAAATAAAAACTACATCAACACTATTTATCAAGGTATATTCCTCATTGTGAGAGCAAAAAATGTAACAAAAAGAGCTTTCCCTACTAGACATAGATTTTGGAGAAAGTGTAGCTAATCTGGGTACATGGCATTTTCAATGTCCGTTCCCATGATCTCTGCATTAAGAAATATTCGCAAACCTCACATAAAACTGCTGATAAACTATTTAAAAGAGGATTTTTTTTCTTTTCCATGATGAAGAACTAAATCAAGAACCCACCTGTATTCTTTGAAAATTCAGTTGATGAAACACTGAAATGATTCTAAAATATATTCTGATTGCAGGCTGATTATGAACTTTGGTCTCAAGTTAGAAGTAATTTCTTTATTTGTGCTTTCTCCTCATCCTTTGATTTGTCAATGGAATGTTGTTTGGGCACACAGGGCTCAGTGACTGCCAGACTGATAGAAATAAAGGGAGAGATAGTGATGTGTGTGGTGTGGTCCCCCCCTCCACCTTTTTTTTTTTTTTTTTAAATTTATTTTGGGTTTTAGGGTGGTTGGGGTTGGTACCGAGCAATTGTTCAGTTTTGTGTAACCTGCCAACTTGCTGAGGCTGCACTCAATCTCATGGTCTGTGCCATTGATAAAGGTATTATAAAGATATTAAAAACCACCAGTCCCTAGGCAGAGCTCTGAGAGACACCATTCTATATGAATGTAGAACCATTGACCATAATGTCCTGTGCCCATCCAGCCCATTCCTTATGCACCAAGTAGCCCACCCTTCACTTCCATGTCCTTTTCCAGGTTGGAAATAAGGATGTTCTGTGAGACTGTATTGTGGGCTTTACAGGTTGGGTAGATGACATCATTTTGTCTTCCCTCGTAGAGGGCCACCGTATTGGTCAGGCACAGTTTGTCATTAGTGAAGCTGTGCTGGCTGTCTCAGATCATCAATTTGTCTTGTACATGTTTGATTGTAATTTTCACGTTGCTTAGGCTTGCAAGAGCTGTAATGGAAACATATATGGAAAGAAACTCTTTATAAAAAGAATCTCAATTTGAAGCATAGTTCTTATGATTTCAAAACATAACTCTAAATCCTGCCTGAAGAAGAGTTTACTACCACTTGGGCTTGAAAAGCAATGCAACGAGAAAGTGTCAGATTATTCTGAATGACTTTACACTTTCATATGGTGTTCAAACTGCAATGCTGAATAAGAAAAATAAATGCCATAAGGATACCAGTAACTGGTAATCCAGAAGCCTGACTCCTTAGCTGTCAGATGTTCCCTCTGAATTCAGAGGGAATTGGTCATGGCCTGTCACTGCAAAACAGAACCCAGGTCATCATGTTATATCATGATATGTCTAGACAGGAAAGAACTGCAATAGCTTGGATTGGGTCCAGAGTTCCTAAGACATGGGGTATGTCAAGCCTGTGTGGCTATGCTGCTGCAAATTTTTTCACAGAAAGAGTCCCCAGATTTCATAAAGTTTAGCTAGAAATTTTCTGCTGAGTATTAGCTTAAACATTTATGTACAGATTGACTGTATTTATTAACATTCGTATAATAGACACTTTCTGCTCTGAACTTTTGTCCCTTTGCCTATGCTAAAGATTCATGCATTTTTGTGCTATGTGAAGATCCAATAATGAACAAAACTAACTGAGAATGGGAGTTGCATGTTCAAATTTGTACATAGATAACTTTTGCAGCCTAATTTGGGTGCTTTTGAATGGCAAACTCGGGATATAAAATTATATATGTACACTTGGAAAACAAAGGTGATGTATAGCATTTTATTTATGATAAAAGAGTATGAAATTACATTAATATGTATTATGGCTATAGTTCTCTTTTTGTGTTGTTGCCTTATGTCTGTCCTCCAGTGCTAAATATACAAATTGGTTTGCTCCTCTATTTACCTGGAAAAAGCTTGTTGGACTGGTCTGCTCAGCAATAGTCTCATTCATTGCACTGTTAAGCAGCGAAGTGGATACCTAAGTGTGGCATACTGAAGATAGCAATTGGCTATGTGGACAGGAATGAAAAAATTCAAAAGAGAAATAACTTTCTCAAATTTCACCCTAATATCTTGTGTAATTCAAGTAGGTCCTAGAAGTTCAGTTCCACATTAAATGCATCTATTAACCTCTAATTAAAAATGAACAAGCAAAAATCTCACTTGGGACCCTCAAATAGAATTGTTTCAAACAAGTTACTTAATGTTTATAATTCTCTCAACATAGCCTCCCTTACTGTATTTGAAATATTCTCACTTGTCTACAACTTCTGTTGTTAGACTGGAGAGCAAGCTGTCCAGATGAGAGATTATCTGCTTTGCCTTGCTTCTGTATTAATTTGCAGGCTTCATGATTTTAGAAGTGTGTGTGTGAGACTACGAGTCTATGTCTAAATACATATATGCTTATACTTTTTTTGTAGTGGCATAATTGACAAGTCCAGCAATTTTCAGTGAAGTGTTGACAGTGAGCAGACCTTTGTTTGCAGAGAAAAAAAATCCCATCATCGGTACATTGCAGAGGCCTGGCACTCACAGTCTCCTATTAGCTTTATGCATTACTGACCTCCACAGGCATTTCAGGGGAAGACACAGCAGGAAGAGACGAAGGTCAGTACAGAAAGTGTTACTGCTTTTGCAGGCAAGTATTGTGTATTTAATCACTGTCTTACACCACTTTTGCATATATTTTGCTATAGCATTCAGCAGAGGCACCTTTTTATACAGTGGAACCCTGAAGACATGGCCTGACTGTTGAAGGATTCCCACTAGTTCGTAAATGTATTATTGGATCTGTAGCTCATCTGTAGAAATACTGATTGAAAGCATAAAAATCTTCGTGGGGAGCACACAGACAAATCTTTAAAATTAAATTTTCAGGGCAGAATTGCTGTTTTTTATTGGATAAAATGAGGAAATCAAATTAATGGTCTGACTCTATGCTCTTCATCTTTTATTTCAAAGAAATAAGTACAATCCATGCCTATATGATTGCATTAACTTAGTTAAGCAAGCTTTAGATGGGCTCTTAATTGTTTATGGCACTAAAGCCACAGAACCATGGCTTATCAGCAACAAAGTAATACAGACATAAGCTGTGATTTTAAAAAAAAAGAAAAATAGTGTAGATGGAGTATTGTGTAGTAGGCTTTAGGTGACTGCAGAGTATTCAGTTTTCCAAGGGCGTGCTACTATCATGTGTTGCTACAAGTGTCTGGCTTGATTCCCAGGCTCAGTTCTTGAATGGCCAGGATCAGGAGACACCAAAGAGTTATGGGGATATGTCGTAAACAAAACAGGCTCTGGGTATGCCTCAGGTTTAGTATATATGCAGAATGAATATTTGAGAAAGGAACTTTGAAATAATGCTGTTTGGGTTTTTGCTAAAGTTTTCTGAACCTATGAACTCTCCTCAAGTGGTCTAAGAAACAATCTGAAATTGTTTTGTCTGTGAACTAGCAATATTACAAACTCAAGTCTTAGACTTCTGACTTAGTTTAACTCACATGCATAAAAAAGCACTAGTAGTTCATTATCATAATCCTCCTTTGGCTGGAAATGCATTAGTGGTGTCTGCACGAATAAGCAATGAAGAGTAGTGAGAAGAAAAAGCCTCGCACAGTACCACGTGAACCTACAGTGTTTGCCTCAATTTGTACCTTTTCAGTATCTGACAGTGAATGATAACATTATTGCAATGGTATTTACTGGCACTGCTGGAGTATGGGGTCTGTCATTTTTTCTATTCTGAATTGTTGTGCATGGCTTTAAAAAGTGCCCAAGGTTGAAATGTGTTTCAGAGGTCGTCAAGGAGGAAGCAAAGTGGTTTTTTTCACTACTTTTTATAAAATTCGGCAAATCAATTTGAAGCTGGAGGAGATCCAACCCTAAATGCACGTTATTATGGATTCAGATGGATAAGATGGTTCCTGGTGGGGATAAGTTTGTCATAGTGTCTTTCAGCAAATTATACAACTGTCTTTCGTTTTCTTCTGTATTTCTTTAGCCTAAAGAAAGAAGGTTTCAAAATGGCCATTTAATAATCCCCTTGAAGAATAACCTTTGCAGCAGCCCTATTTTATAACATAAGAACTATGAAAACCTGGTCTTGGATGGATTATAGCAGAATCCTGTCTATTGACTTATGTTTTATGATTAAGTCACTAATCTGGCAGCCAGCTTTACTTGCATTTGTTCAAAATGACAGGAGTCCCTTTCAGTGGTCATCACAGATTTCTCTTTTCATCAGCTTTTCCTCAGAGGTAATTGCAGCTGTACACAAGCCATTCAGTCTCCAAAAGAGGACAAAATTTATTTTAATGTCCGTGAGTGCACAGTTACCTCAGAGCTGAAGTTATTGTTGTGGAAGAATAGGAAAAGCTCCTTCTGCTTTGATGAAACAGAGAACCTGACAAGATTAGGAAGAAAAAGATCTTCCTGATTTTTACAAATTTATTTATTTTTACATGAGCAAAACATTGTTCAGTTTTTTAAATATAAGTTGATTCAAGCTTGAACTCATTTTACAAAACTCAAATGTTTTGTAAAACTTGTTTCTAAATACATTCTATTGGTGTTAGTATCTTGTACCGTGATTATTTTACCACTGCAATGGAATTGCTGTCACTGTAAATGGGAGTGTTGCAGCTAACTGGTTTTTTGTTGATGAGAATTTTTGGTACTCCTGATGTACTTAAAGTTTTTAATTCAATGAATCATTAGTCCTAAAGCTAAAACATGTTTCTACATGTTAGGTGTACTTTTTCTTACATTCTAGTCCACTGATTTACATATTGAAGATACTTATAATTGTGGTTGTACATTATCTTTGAGTGTCTCCTAGAGCTGTTTGCATAGTAGAGTAATTTCTCAGGAATAAAGTCACTTCATGATGGTGTAGAGCACCCAAACAGTGAGTTACTTAGAGTATCTGTAATGCAACCTTGTTTACTGAATACATATTCCAGGTAATTTTTTCTGGAGAAGTTAAGAGAGAAAGAACTTTTGGGATGTTTTTTTCCCCATTAATATCAATTCCATTAAAAGATCAAGTTTTATTTGCAGTCCTTGCTTATACTTAAGCAGGTAAATAATGTATACTCTTCTTTCCATTTCCCTGAGTATCAAGCATTTACCTTAATTGATTTTTTTTTTGAGAATCTTAAGACAAATTCAGCCAATGCATTTTATGACTGTAAGAGAGCTACACCTGCTTATCTCAGGTTTGAAATTTAGTTTTTTCTGTTTTGTTTCTTGCACACCTCTTATCAATTAATGCTACTGAAAAGACATCGAATAAGAAGTGAACTGGTTCCTAGCTCTGGATTTTTAGTACTTTAGAAATGTGTTTTGACTTTGGAAACAAGCAACAAATCAAACCATAAAGTTAAGGATTCCTTCCCTATAACAAATAGAATTCTAGCACAAAGGAAATAAAATCCTCTTTGATTACTTTTCAGCATCAGTAGGTTTTAAATGTTGAAACTTATATTGTTGCATTTGTATACCATGCATATTCATAAATATTCACCTGCTGATGAGTTGGAAACCATGGGCATTGCTTAGAATGTAGTAGTAGCTGTTTGTTTATTTTTAAAATTTTATAGACAAGTATTAAAGATTGGATGAAAACCCCGTGGAAACAAATAAATGATGAGCACATGGAGATGGAGCTCAGAAGATTTGCAAATGTGATCATTTCCCTAATGAACAGTGTTTCGCTACTTGAAATAATCTCTCGTGTTCTGAGTACTCTGCATTATGTAGGAGCCTGTAGCTTGTTAAATTCCCTTCATTAGAGGGTTTTTGAACTCAAAGGATTAAAAAAATTGGGGAAACAAGTATTACAGGATTGAACTCCCAAATCTCAAAGTACTTCTGAAAATATCCCTCTGAGTTTATTTTTTTTCCGTAACCAGCAAATTACCAACTGGCTTTCACATAAGATTCACAAGTCAAATTCCAAGATGCAGTCACCACCCTGCTTGTGTCTTTACTGCTTCTGTCATTTTGCTCACAAAGGTCTGCTGTGTGAGAAATGATGACCTGTCAAAGCACTAGGACATGGGATATTCACTTTTCAATCAAGGATTAAGCTTCTGAAAAGAGCTGAAATTTAAGAAATGAAAACTTCTTGTAATTCAGAACCCAGCAATTATGGGCACAATAATCTTTATGTTCTGGATTTGCAGATTTTTGGGTAGCTTTATTCCTGAAATTTTTGTACCTCAGAAATAAGGCAGTTTGTCAGGTGAATAACACATGGAGGACTTTTTCATTGTTCAACTGCACAGAGGAGCTGTGACATAAACAGATGTGGAGCTACAGCAGTAGGAAAAATGGCAGTAGAAAGAGATAGATGCACACAATGGGCAACGTAAACATCCTAGGGGTGGCTTAGAGGAATTAAATATCATCTGGACACATAATAATCCAGAATCTGCTAGATGTTTCTCTATTCATAGCCTACTTTAAAAACTGAATTATGAAATAAACCCCCAATGTTTTGGGGATATGAGTGATCAGGAGATTGAGGAACTGCTAACATAGAAGAAACAAGTGTAGAAGATAATAATTCTCTTTCTTTCCTATCTTAAAAATTTTTGCATGTATTGGGGACTTACATGGACTTAAACATACCATTGATCAGTTCTCCAAATGTTGCAAAACAATCTATATAGATGAAAATTTCACTTTGGTTTGGGGCAGAAGGATGAGGTCACCGAGTATTTAAATTGTTTGCACAATATGGGGTAACATCAAAATGGAATTGAACAATCTTGCAGTACCTGGGGCACTTTCTAAAGGCTGATGAGACAATGACTGAGATCTTTTGGGGGACAAAACTGAATGGGAGCCTATCACATGCTTTTGCTTGAATGTAAGTCTTTGAGTACCAACTGTTTAAACAAAAACTGAATTTAACATAAACTTTTTATAGGTTTTGGTTTCCACATGGAAAGCTTTCCTGCTGTAAATCTTGATATCTCCTAATCTCTTGAAATATAAGAAATATATTTACTTACCCCTATATGAGATCCTGTGGAAAGTGCTACTAGCTCTATTTTATAGCGGAGAACTTGAAAGTCCTGTGATTCTTTAAAAGACACCTTCAGAACTTTTGTGAAAACAAATCTCCTTAATACTGGTCAGAGCTCTTAATGTTGGTCGGGCCCTTCTTGGAAACAAACATTCAATTTCTAATTACAAGTCTGCTGTCACGAGTGCAATGAGTTAATTTTAAATCCTGTTTATAACCTTAATATCTTATCAAGACAATGTAACGTTTAAGGAACTTTTTAGAAATTGGCAGACCAAAAATATTTTGCAAAAATGAGTTGGAAAATATATTGATTAAAATAGTATGAATCCATCTGGAGAAAAGATGTCCTTACTGGTGAATCATTTATCAACAAAGTAATTTTGTTATGTGCATACTTCAGATGTGCATGTAACAGACAGAAGCAACTGTTCCTTATTTTGAAGGGTGACCGGATGTGTCTGTGTGCTCAAATGGTTTAACTTGTATTTCAGTGAAACAGGAATTGCTCTGGTGCTATTTTGCAGGTTAGAACTTCAGAATTACGATGCTTTAGAAGTACCAATGACAGTGACCTTAAAACAATGGAAATTTTCATTTTTACAGCATCTTTCCTCTGATGATGTCAAGCACCTGTTTAGAGAGTAAGATTATATTGAAAGATGGCAGTATAGAAAATAGAAGAATGACTTGGCTCTGTTTGGCTCCATTAATTTTATTCTGCTTTTTTATTCATTTAATTCAATAACAACTAATGTTTCTAATGCACCTACTATAGTAGTTCTAAAAAGAACTATTACCTGAAGCATTCTAAGATCCCTGTGAAAGATGGGAGTCCCACTTCTTCTCCATGCTACCGCTTCCTCTCTGCAGTTGTTTTTCTGAAAATAATTTTTGAGGATTGCCATTCAGAGCAGGGAAACTTTTCAATCGGAGATTGTTGTGTTCTTTAGTCACTGTTTTTAGCCAAATGAAAATTATTCCAACTGTAGGTCTCTTCAACATCTATCAACAGATTGCAAAGTACTTCAGTTATTTGACAATGTTACCTAAAATTTGGTGACAATAAGAATCTGGCAGTATAAACAGTGGCTATATATACTCTTCCGTTTTGTGAAGAATAAGTCAGATTACTCAATAGTGTATTTCCTTACCTGAAGTTCTGCTGAATTGAAATATATGGAGTAACTACTTCTACAGACCTTAGACTCCTTGTTCAGACCACGTTATCTGTTACATCTAATAGGAGAAGCTCAGTGGATCCTGAGGTCTCTGCCAATTGGACAGCCTTGTGCATCTTTGTTGTCCATTCTGTTAGCCCAGGACTGTTTGCTAATTGTACAAAGCATGGTTATATTACTCAAGTGTAATCTTATGTAAAGATGAAAGAAACGTTGTTGAAGCTGAACTAGAAATATCAGAATGTGAAAATTTATGTTTCTAATTAAAAGTATCCTCACAAACTGGAAATGAAATAATTTAGTAAATTTTGAGGAGCCAGCATAACCAAAGCCATCTAGCCTTAGGAGCCAGAACAAGTGCATACTGAAGTTTAGACAGAATTGCCTGACGTGCAGCCTAGGCTTCTGAGAGGAGCAGGAAGTTTGGATAATCAAAAATAATTAGTCGATTTCTTTCCCCTTAAAAAAACCCCAAACAAATAAAAGAAACCCAAAAGACATTAACATTTTCTGTGGGAAAATGATGTTTATTTAGGGCTAAATTTCCTGTCAATAAAAGGAAATGAAACCATATATTTTCAATCAACAATAGCAACTGCTTTTGACTGAGTCATTACTGTAATGTGGAATAAGGCAGAGGTCCAGTAACCAAGTAGCTCCACAGTCCATGCTGTTGAATCCCTTGGGCCTATACTGGAAACTGCACTTAGTTATTTTTATTTCTCACTCCTCCCCAGTGGAACTTGAGTCTCTGCTGGGCTGTGTATCCCATGACACACCATGCTGTCTTCCTGTAGTTCAGCCTCTGCTGCCAATAATGGGATGTAGTGCAGTCACGCAGCAACATGCAATCTGAAATGTGTGCTGTCTGGAGAATGTGAGCTGTGGGAACTTAAGACTGTGCAGATGGATGCAGAGATTAATATTGACTCAAAAGTTGGAGATTAATATTTACTGAACAGTTGAAAGATTTTGTCTTTTCAGGAAACTACTTTTTAAAAGTTTTTTTCTGCAACAAGTTTTTTATTATAACTATTAATTTGCATTCCGAAAAGAACAGTGTCAGACTATTCTATGACTTGGAGATTTCACATTTGATATGCTCAAATTGGGGATAGAGAAGGGAAGAAAAATTAATAAAAAAATGTTTTTTCTTGAGAAAAAGAAAATAGTATTCTCTGGGAGACCCTAGTTTCCCTTTAGCACCTGTAACCTCCTCTCTTCTCTGTTCTCTTGTCTTGCTAGTGCACTCAAGTGCCTGATCTACAGGCCAGTGGAAGAGTTTTCAAGAGGAAACTAAGAAAAGTCTCACCTCATTTTCCTCCTAAACTTTCATTCCTGCCTCAGCAAATTCAGTAGCTTTCTCACAGCACCCATACTTCTGTCTGAACCCAAGGAGCAAAGTGAGCAAAGGAGCAAAATTCAAAGGTTGGATTTTACTTTTTCTGCAGAGATTTTAACTTCTTCTACAGTAAGTAACTAATTTAATGTTTTCAGTAGTAATAAATAAGAGAGAATAGTAAAGTCCGTATGTGACTGCAGGTCAGTCAGCTGTAGTGCCATCTTGCCTGTGCTGCTCAACTAGTGATTTTGACCTTGGTATGAATGGATCATTCACTCAAGTGATGAGAGTTAATTTAGCCTTCATAATAGCCCAGAGCTCAACCTTTTCAAAGCTGCAATTGTTTCAGTGATGCCAAATTATATGCAATCACTGAGTAATATGAACAGTGATCCACTGCTGTGTCTTTGGATGTAGGCCACCAAAATTATTCTCTTCATACTGGTAGGAAACAGGCTAAAATTTCATTCAATGCTGCACATTGCGGAATGTATGAGCCGTGTTACTGCATAAACAGTATACTGGGGAAAAATGAAGTTCGGTGATTTTTACCCCATTTTTTTGTTCTATAGCTCTTTTCTCCTTTGAGGAAACTCTATGGGCTCCATTTAAGGGAAACTGTCATTAAATTCTCTCTCTTGGTTTCACAAGCTTTGATATCCTATTGTTAGAGCTTGGGGAGAAAGGCACAATTGAAGAGAAGCATAAAAAATGAGTTATTTTCATCTGTCTCTGCAAATTCACGTAAGGTGTGAAGTAGGGCTTTTTAGTCAAAGGAGACTGGGTGAAAAGAGCAGAACACCAAAGATCTTATTCATAACAAACCTGTGTTCTGAGCAGGCAGATCACAGTGTGTTTTACAGGACTGAGGTCTTTCACAGTGTAACTCGTGTAGCTCAGAGCCTGGGGTTAGGAAAGAGCCTGTCCTCCAGGGTGCTGAGCTGTAGTCACCTGGCCTGCCCAGGTTCCAGGTCTGTGTGTTTTGCATTTTGCCAGGAAACAGGTTTAGCAAAAAGATCTTCAGAAGCCCCATGACAAAGTCTGTGATGTTATTCACACTTAGTAATGATTTTTGTATAAATTGCTTCCTTAAGATGTTAGAGGAAATAGTGTTTACACTAGGTAGAATAATGGTGAATTTAGAAGGAACTCTGCAACTTTTTTTGCAGAAAAAAAATAATTGAAACTGCCGCAGCAGCATGAGAAATTAAACGACAAAATCGATTAAAACTATTTGATCGATATTGAGACTGTGCAAAGGATGCTGGAATCTTCAAGGATATAGAAGAATGGTTGGAAATCATCTGGAAGTCTGCAATCACAAGCAGGTATGTGAACCTGTTATGCACAAAATGTATAAAAATGGTAATTTTACACAAAGGCATAAGTCTTATGGTATAAGTCCAATCTGTGAAACCTGAGTGGTTTATAAAATTTAAGTGCCAAAATCTAGTGAGCTCTAGGAAAAAATTACATGACTTGCCACTATCAATCTACCAAAGATCTGTGTGTAAAATCTTTTTTCTTTCATGGGTGCAAACATTCCCCTGTTGCAAAGGTGGGATTCTGCATGAATCGGCTTTTAAAAATCAGTGCCTTAATATCTTTGACAGGATCTGTCAAAGATTTCTCTTGCAACCATTAAAAAAGCATACATGAGCTTACTGTTATTTCATAGCAAGTGTAATTCAGAAGGACTGTTCTGGAGTCCCTCCCTACCCCTGCTTCCCTCCTGCTCCCCCCCAAAAAAATTCCAAAAATACTTTATTGTGTTTATTCAGAAGCATCACTTTTAAAAATGTCCTGATGCCTGAGAATAAATGTAATTCATAGTGACTGCCAATGGCTTTTAGGACCACGAAGACAGGCACTCTGGGCCACCTCCTCAGTGTCACCATTTCCATCAGGATGGGAATTACCTAGCAGTCTGATGAAGGAAGCTCAGGGATTCTGCTTTTTCATGTTCCTCTGACACAAAGAAGTTGTCATGATCAAGGCAATCAGGCCCCAAAGAGCTATTTCACTCCCCTCCGCAGCTCCTGAATTTCCTGTAGTAAACATGAAGTGTATTGTGCCTGGTTTGGAAGCAGAGTTTTGAAGTATACGTGTGATGCTTCAAACATCTAGTAGCTTTGTCACGTGTGCAGTTACAGTTTAGCATTTCAAGTGCAGTATCACACTAGTAGTTATCTGTTCTGAAATTAAGTTCTGGGAACCAGCAGAAAAGTGTATTTTTGTTATTAAGGAGTAAAATTAAAATTGTAAGAAAACAACACCATTATTAGTTTGCAAAAGTTATTTGCTTTGATTAAAAGCACCAATAAATGTGTCTTGGTTCTATAACTGCTCCATTTAGCACTTGACATATAATAGGTTTTTTTCCCCACAGTGTAATATCTCCATTGAAATATAATTATTTTGCAGATTGCTCAACTGAATGCCCTTATAAACATGCTGTTAGGGGAACTCACCCCTGGTGATCATCAGAACATCATGACAATATGCACAATTGATGTACATGCAAGGGATGTTGTAGCCACGCTTATAGCACAGAAGGTAATTTGTTGCAGAGCAATTACACTAATGCATTTTTAAAAGCATAAAATAAAGAATAATTTCATTTGTTGAAAAGATATTCTGGTGGCTTATGTATGGCAATGACAGAATATTTTGATTAAAGCCATTTTTGTCCTTTTATATGTTTTGCTTTAGAGTTAGATAATTACATTTACCAGTTAAAAAATTCGCATTTAAAAATATATAGATATTTTGTCCAAATATTTAAAAACTTCCATTAAAAATGTATGCTGTAATGTGACAGCAGGTTTCTCATTAATTTGCCTCCCATTACTGATCTTTTCACAACTAATATAAATCTCGTACTTATTGGAAATAGCTAGAAAGTTTAATATATACAAAACATAAGCCAGCAATTGCATTGTGTTTTCAGATAGCTTTTGGGTTTTTTCTATAAATAGGTTTTATTTCCCTATCAGTTTCTGAGGTGGAGTCTGTATTGCTAACTCTTTCCATGCCCGACTTCTGCCCTGCTGGTGCCTATTTATAGTAATTTACTACTCCATCTCCAGACAGTGAGCACTCAGACAGGAAGGAGGTGGTGAGAGGCACCATGCAATGCCTGCTCCCTTATGCATGGTTGGGCAGGTGAGAGAGAGCTGTTCTATCTTCCATTCTTCCTGCCTGCAACCAGCTGACCTCCAAAGAGGGCGCAGAGCCCCCAGTTTGAATAAGCAGCTTCATTCCAGAGTCAGACACCTAGAGCTTTTCTGTTTATTCATGAGGAGAAGTAGAAGAGAAAAACTGTGTAGGTATGAAGTGTGTGTGTAGTGCACATCTATTCACCCATCCTCTATAGCCTGTCATCTTTCTACGCATCTGTTGCATTTTAACATTTACTCACTGTAAAATCTACCTTTTGGCAACACGTATCTGCCAAGATCGAGGATTGTGCTGTTTCTCTGCATTTCTAAACACCCTCCCATCCCCACAATGGTAAGTAGTTCTTTATTTTCCTTTATTATAGGTCATAATTTTGCTGCAGATCAGACACAGTATTTAGGTTTTTCAGAAATCCAGTTTTTACATAAATGGCCTAAATAAATAGTTCAAAATGAAGGCCACAGTGAACTTGTGAAAGTAAAATTTGTTTTACTTGAAAGAATGAAATAGAAAGAAATCGCGGTAAGTTATTTTAGTGTGCCATGAAACCTTGTTCAGGACAAAATGGTCTCTTAGCCTTTTTAACTGGTATTCTTTAAAAATGAGGGGGAAAAAGCAAAACCAAAAGAAACATGAACAACAAAAAAATCCCTCAACAGTCTTACAGTCACTGAACAAAATCCATTCTACTGAGCATAATCACTTTGTTGTGGTGTGATGCATAATAGCAGTTGCATTGAAAATTTGCAGCAATTTAAAATATTCTTTTCACTGAAATTGTTTATCCACATTGCCAAAGCCTTTAAGGAAGTACTGATGTTTTTCATATTGTCAGGAGCAGCTGTTTCTATCTGCGGTGGCTGTCTAACCGCTAACTAGGCAGATGGCACACAGTAGCTGAGGTGTGTCTGTTGTGTACAGGATCAACTTTTCTGGCTTATAGGAAGCACAGCTGCCATGCTATTATGATGATGATGATCCTTATGTATTTCAGACATTGGAGGCCTTATATAGAGCTGGATGCTTTGAAGGGGTGATTAGGGTCTTTAGTACACTGAATAAGTACTTAAATAATCAAACTGACAAGCCGTGTGGAATATGGAATCCCTAATAATGAGAATTTTGGGTAGGGATCAGGGGACTCTGTAAAAACCAAGTAAAATTATTTGCTACAGATACAAACATCACAATATAGCATGTTAATATGAGTATAAAGTATTTAAATATCTACTAGAGACAACTGTGTTTATGAATGAATAGATATGTTTTACATCATTAACTCTGGTCAGTTATTCAAAGAACATACTGTAAAAAATATTGGATGGTGAAAACTAGAAAAGGACTAAGATTTTTGTCTCCGTTGGCAGAAACTTGATCCACAGAACATTGGAACCAGCAACGCTTCTTTTCCTGTCTTGCTTATAACTAATATACTAATATCTACTTTTTTTCTTCAAAAGAACTACTTCCTTAACATTCCTGTGCACTGGGGTAGCATAAGAGAGCTGGAGGTAATAGTAAGGTGTGTCTGGGGCTTGAGGAAGCAATGAAGTGCCGACCAGATGCTGCATTTCCTGTTGATTTAAGGCATTAGTTCATTAGGCTACTAATCAAAACCATGTGCTCTGCTGACAAACCATTTCATCACCTGAGTGCTGGAGCATGCACATACTGCTTCCAACTAACTGGGACCCGATCCAAGTCAATGCAAATTGACTGAGGTTGTCTGAGAATGGTTGTCCTTGTTATTGTTTGTGTCTACACAGAACTCATCTGAAAATATTGTTACAAAATTTAAAAAAAAAAGGTTAGAGGCTCATCAGATTGATGTGCATAAATGTTTGTTGTTCAGAAATCCCATTGCTAACCTTTATTTTCTAAAGAAAGATGTCAAGGTATTGACCAGACACGGAGATTGATTCATCATTTTAGGCCTGAATTAAGAGCTGAAACTACTTGAGATACAGACTGGGCAATGTCACCTCAATAGTGCTTATGCTGACCACTACTGTGTGTAAAGCAAAAATGTCCAACTTCAAAGCTTACAACAAGGCTTTTTCTTGATGAGAGTATGAACAATCTAATAAAATCATATTCTGCAGTCATTTCTAAAGACCTGCAGACCTAAAAGCATGAACAAATATAACATGAAATTGTGAGACATTTGTTTCTTCAGCTTAATGCAATGCTATCACTCTCCAAATATAATTTTGTAAGTTTGGAAACAGTTATAAGAACAATAACTTCCTTGCACATGATAAAAACAGCTGATGAGAAGAGCAGGGAAGTTTGTTCACTTAGATTTCA
Source organism: Catharus ustulatus (assembly GCF_009819885.2). Taxonomy (NCBI): domain Eukaryota; kingdom Metazoa; phylum Chordata; class Aves; order Passeriformes; family Turdidae; genus Catharus; species Catharus ustulatus. Next base: position 17,473,802 of record NC_046227.1, read on the forward strand.
CCAAATGGGAAGAGGGAGATATCAATTATCTCTTAGTAAAGCTGTGGGATCAGTGTGTCGGAGAGGTGTACAAGAACAAAAAAAAGAGGATGACTCATGGAGTGGAAGGTGGAAAGACAGAGCATCTTGATCAGGAAAGGACAAAAGAAATAGTCTGATTCCTCAAAAGCCAATGGAGGCAGACCTGCAAGCAAAGTACAAGGTGAACAGTTTACAGCAATAACAAGAAATACTGCAGGGTTAGAGGATCATGCAGAGATGGTCACAGAAGAAAGCAGAAGTACTGCAGTGCTAAGGGAAAAGGTTTTCACAAAGTCACAGATATCAGACAGCACATGGAAGACAATCACAAAGGTGAAGAAGATGAAGATCAAGGGCGGAGAAGAGGACTAATGAGCCTGGGAGATTTAGGACAAGCAAGGAGAAGCACTGGTGCCTGCTGCACAGGAGATGAAAGAAGAGAGATTGATAAATCAGAGAAGAGATTTCTTCAAGCAGGTGAAAAATATCACTGGGTAGGAAGTGAAGAAATCTGCCTTGATTGAAGCCAGAAAAATTTGGTGAGGCAAAATGAAAAGAGATGAATAGGTGAGAGTTTTTCAAGAGCATTTACCTATTGCAACAAAACAGAAGAAATTCCTACTTCGTTTTTTGAGGTAATAAACTGTTACAGGGTAGGATAGTTTTGTGGTTGGAGAGTTGGGGAAACAGGACTATGGATGGAATTATGGAAAAATCAAATGAAAGAAGATGTACACATGATGGAATTTACTCGTGGAGCATCAGAATCAAAATTACACTGTTCTGATTGCCTATTTTCAGTTTTACGTACCCGACTCTAGGAAATAACAGCTTAGGGTAAAAAAAGCCTGAACAACCAACCAAATCAACAAAAACCTTGCAAATTCAACCAGGGTAATTAATCGGATTTTTGAGGAACCTATGTGTTTTGGAATGAAACATGCTCTGTGAGTGATCGCTGTGTTTTCTTTGGGTTCAACTAGCAGAGTGTGTCAGGCTTTCCTCAGGTAGCCTTGATCTTTCCTGCTGGGGCATATAAGCTAGAAGATCAAAGGTGAAAGTTGCTCACCCTTCCCTAGTGTTGCTTTGTCTTTCAGTAATGATTTCTAGTTTGTTTTTTTTTTCCCCCTCATAGGTAAAACTTGCAGACATGATAAGCACAGGAAGTCCTAGACACAAAGAATTTGTATTATGCACTTTTGGCTGACATATTTTTCAGTTGATCAAAGTATTTTTCTGCAGAAATCTCAGAAATGTTGACTGTACTTGTGTACTTACTAGAGTAATTCTGTAGTAAATTTGGCCCTGAGCACTCAGATTAAAAATGTAGCATGAAGCTTGAACCAAGTATAGCCTGATAGGATTGAACACTGCATTTCACTGAGACCAAAATAATTTTTGTATAGAAAGAAGAAATTGAGAAGAATCGTCTCACTGTTATTTCACTGCATACTACTGCTACAGTCATAATTGTTACTCCAAATTCATCACCTAAATTAACAAACCATAGGAAAGAGTAGGCTGTGACAGAAAAAAAATACTTTCACGAGTATAAGCCGCACCCTTTTGACTAAAATTTTGGTCCGAACCCAGAAGTGCGGCTTATACTCCGGTGCGCCTTATACTCATGAAATTACTGTACTTGTTTTGAGTCAGAGAGGTTGACATATCTCAGTAGCCTTTATCTTTTCTTGCTCTGTTTCTCAAGCTAAGCCAGAAAAGTGAGACAGAAGCACAGAGAATCCATGTGCTATATATGTATGATAGTTTAAAATTTTGTTTTCTCTTTATTTAGTCACTGTAACAAGAAATGTGAAACCAATGACAGCAGCGTTCAGGAAACACAGTTGGTATCCTTTGAGAGTGAAGTAATAAAATTGGACTGTAGCAGTGCACTTTCCTTCAGAAATCTCTCTTTTGAGATGAAATATTGCTATTCCACAGTCCTGAAAGAGAGGTTCTCTACTTCCAAGTTATATTGTGCTTTAAACTTTCGTTAAAGCAAAAGATAAGATGGCCTAAGATATATTTTCTTTCTTTACATGCATTGTTTTATGTAACAGACCCTACTTGAGTTTACTAAGTCAGATGTGGTTTTTTACCTTCTAGAGTCAGTAGACTGGCCCTGCAAATACTTGAGTATCTTATTGATCAGATGTGGTCAGCAGGAGAAAGGATGAAAATGTTTGGGCAGAATAACTCAGATGTGCATTCTTCAAGAGCTGGCATTAACTAGCATTCTGTGACTTTTATAAATCAACTGAAGAAAGAACTTTATTCTACAGCAAGAAAAAACCCTCAAGTACACCTGGTGTGTGAGCTGGCCAGGTATCATTAGAATCAGGAGCAAGAGCAGTTGAGTAACAAATGGTGAGTTCACTGGATTTGCTCCATCCAGTAACTCAATCTTCTTTTTATACTGAGAAGCCCAGAATGAGAACATGGTCCTGCTGTCTGCATCTCACTTCATTTAGTAGTGTCTTCTAGTGCTGTAAGATTTATTCACCATATAAAAATTCAATCTAATTTTATATATGACTGCATGTCCTCTGCTTAAATTTGTTCTGCATTTTTATTTAATGGATGTGAGACTTCATAATTTACAAATTAAAACAGTTAATCCCTTTTGCTAAGAAAAACACATAGTAGTGCATCGAGAGAGTTGTTTGTTTTGTTTAAGAATTTTTGAAATGAAAACAAGGTAAAACAAGGTAAATCACCCATCAAAGCAGTTCTAATGTTGTCATGACTTACATCAAGAGCAGTAAAAGAAGGAAATCAATTAATGCATTGTGTTAAATTCAGAAGAAAATGCGACTCCCTTTTCACAATAAGACATCATCAAAATCTCATCAGCAACAGTGGATATATAAAGCAAGAGTATACATTCCCAAATTAATTATGTAAAGAAAAATCTGCAGGCAAGAGCAGAATTGTATATAACACTATACTTCTCTTTTTTGCCAGTGATGCACTTCATGTAATTAATTCTGACTTTAATTTTGATGATTTTTTAAAACCAAGTGTTCTCTCTAGGGCAGGTATCTACCAGTATTTTTAGTGCCTGAATTATTTTTGTTTGTACAAGACATTGCTCTTGTGCCCTTTAGTCTCTTCTATTTTGTGCTCTCCTGTGATCAGGTCCACTTGTCTAGCATATTTCAATATACTATATGTAATAGCCATTAAGGGTCTTTTCCAACCTAAATGTTTCTGTGATTCTATGCTTGTGTGGATCTCTGGGGGTTAGCCTCATAAAGGCAGGCTACTTTCCAATCTCTCTAGCATAACCTGTTTCCAAAGTAGATAAGTCCCTTAAAAGACACAGCAAAGCCCCCTTTAGAAAGGTAGACTTCTCACTTTTCACCTCAGTGAATGAAAAAGCATCCCTTTGTCTATCATTGATCAGAAAAGATGAGATGTGCCACTGGAGTTTTTCTGCTGACAGGGTTACCCTTCTAACATATGTACCAACAAAAGTGCCTATAGTGCTTCCTGAAATCTTTGTGAATCAAATGAACTATATTTAAAACACTCCACAGAAAAGTCTATCTTGTTGTTCTGGGCCTTCACCACTGCAGCTTGCTCTTTTTCTCTTTTACTATGGCTAGTTTGAAATATCTGTAAAGGTTTATGGCAAACTGCAGTATAGGAATGCTTTTATGAACTCAGTTGCATCTCTGTAGATTTACTTTCTGTTGTGATACTTTGAGTTAAGACACTGCAGGATGAAGTTTCACCAAAGAATAAAGTTAAATTAGCAATAAAATGATTTTTCAAGTTTATTTTTGTGGTATCCTATGGCACAGTAACCTTCTTTTATTTATTTGAGGGAGACTGCTGAACTGGAAATAGTAGGTTTTCATAGCAGTAAATCCAGAGGGAAAAAAACAAGGGGCAACAAAAAGACAAAAAAAAGAAAATATCAAAACTCTTTTTTGGGGGATACAAAAACCTCTCTTCTTCTCACCCCCATTTTTTAAAAATGGATTATAGCACTGGGTCTTAAGGTAGTCCCAATAAGAAACAGGTAAAGACTAGAGCTGAAGGTGAAGAAACTGACATGGAGGCAGTTTGGTAGATAGATCTGAGATAATTAAAATTTTAAGATATAATGGCATATTCTATTGCAAAACAGTCTACAGAAGGGGGCTATAATGATCAAGAAGATAAGCTATATGAGACTGCAGAGACAAATTTTTTAACTTAAAAAAACCTTGGATATTTTCTTCCCCTGAAAGTACCTGAAATACATAGGTGAAAGATGGTAAAAATAGTAAAGCATGACTGGTTTATTAGAGGTTTTTTTCCTGACTATACCAAGAGAGATTTACTACAAATTTTCCTGTGTGTATATGCTAAATTCAGGTTTCAATACCCTTCTCATTTTATTGAATCATCATTCTAGGAAAGCACATAGGCCTCCTTTTTTGAAAATTGTTTGGTATAAAATCAGTCTTTTGTGCTTCTCAAGTTCTGAAACATTTATGGTTTTTTAATCTCAGGCAAGAAAATGTTTATTGATCTGTGAATTACTAATGGGGTTTTCTTAATTTTATCTTGTTTATTGCTAGTATTAACAATTTGTTTTCTGTGCATTTTTAAGTCTGAAAATGTGCGAGTCCAAAGACTGCTATAAAACATTCCTATTGCTTATAGATATTTTATTAATTTGCCACTGACATTAAGCCACTGATGTGTTGACTGTTCTATGGATTAGGCACAAATTCTCATCATCAACAACATAGTAAGAGCATGGTGCCAGTACAACTCTGTCTCACATGTTCATATTTTCTTTTTTCCCTGTAGATCTTATATAATAATGATTTCAGACTTTTTTGGGAAATAGTGTTGACATCAGAAGAGCACAAATTCAAGGAGACTCATGATAAAGTTAATACATCTGCACATTTTATTGTATGTACATGGGTGCTGGAGAAAAAAAATTAAACTTTTTGGTAATGCTGCTGCTGCAAGGCAAGCATACGAAAGAATTTTGGGGGCAGGGCAGAATTCATTAGAAATGGACTATAGAAGATTCCCAGCATATTCAGGAGTAAGAATGTGAGAAATACTCTTGGCATTGTACTTGAATGCCAGCAGCACTAAGAGAGAAAGCAGGCAAGTCATTAGTGTACACTCCTGTATAAGCTCAGGTCTTGATTATCTCTTTCCAGTACCTTCAGAGAGTAGAGGAAAGAAGGCTGCTAAAAGACCTGTCCTTTCTGAGAGAGCTTGGGTGCATAATTATATAGATGTACCTGGCCTTTTCCAAAGGGAGAAATGGCACCACTTCTCCAGTCCTTCTCCTTACTAGTCTTTCTATTCTTCCCTTTTTCCTTAACTCTGTTTTTGTGAGTGCAATACTTTGAGTCCTTCCTGGTGCAGAGTCAAGCATGTCTAAAGTGTGGGGGGACTGGGTCTCTCTTGCTTCCTGACACTGATAACATTCTGAAGTAGTTGCAGACAATGAGAAGATTCTTCTGTTTCTTCCTTTGGTACAAAAATTCTCCTGGTCTCAGTGAAATGCAATGTTGAATCCTGCCAGGCTATACTTGGTTCAAGCTTTGTGCCACATTTTTAATCTGAGTGCTCAGGGCCAAATTCAGAACAAATCTAATCAGATGCATCTTCTTGCTAAATAGAGCTGTCCTGCTCTCTGTAAATTTGATTTTGATAAGAAGCCATTGGCTGTATGACTGCACGAGTGCAAGTTTCCTATGCATGTGGCATTGCCTGATGCTCAGATGAGAATATCATGTCAGACATGTATAATCATAACAGTGTTTATTCCTTTTACTCAGAATGTTCCCCCCTCATGACAAATGTATGTAAATGCTGAGATTAAAATAGCATTTGACAAGATAGTTGGGTATGTTTTATTTTATTAACACATTAGTCAACTTATTCTGCTAAAAGTAATATGTGAATAGTGGATATGTATAAGATTAGCATAATTTTTTCAGTCAACATTTGTTCTGTGAGGTTTTTGATTGCATTATTTTAATTAAGCAATAAGTCATGACAAGTACAGGATTTCATGGTGAGTATAGTGCTCCTAACAAGGTATTATAAAACATGTGGCTGAAAACTGAATGATTGTAACCATTCCAAATGTGCATTAATAATTCCACGAGACTGGCTAGAGTGTCCTTTGGTTTCTTTAATTAAGTATATATTATTGAACAAGAAAAGCATTTACTGGTCATAGTCATGTCCCAGACTCTGCTCTTGGACAGTGAGACAGCTCCATTTGTGTTCTAAAGCCTTCTGTGCTGCCTCTGGAATTAGTTTGCTTATGAAACCACACTGTAACTTTTAAATAGATTTGGAGTACATCATAATGACTATGAAGGAAGCCAAATTATCTGTCTGGAATTTCACAATGTTGTAGCAACACCATGTCAGAAATAATGAAGATAAATGAGATTATGGACCCAAAGAAAGTACGTATTTTCTAAATACAGCCCGCCAGCCAGAGATTGGGAAGTTGAAAGTGTTTAATTTCTTTGTACCTGTCCACTGAACACCAAAGAATCTTGAACCAGAAATGTTTTGTATGTAACTTATTTTGTATCTGATTGCATTGAGATATAAAGTAACAAAATGATGGGGTTAACAAATTTCTGTTTATTTCAAACATTCATTATATATTTTTTTGCACTTTTACTTAATGATACAAGGTAGTTTGGGTTTCTATGACCAGTGTCTCAAAGTAATTAAATGTCTTTGTGATTGTTGTTCTTGAAACAAATAGACTGAAGTAAACCTGGAGCTTATACACCTGTGTTGGGCTTTGATATTATTTTTTGGATACTTAAATAGGAAAGTGCAAATGATAATTTCTGGACCTATGAGCACGTAAATCCTCACAGCTTCATAAAATGTTTCATTTTTGTTGTTGTTCACTAATCCCACCTATTTTTAATAACCATTTAATAAGGTAAATGAAAGATGATGTCTCCTCCTCCCTCCAAAATCAACCCTCTGGTAGGCATGTGATTCTATGATACAAGCATACTGTCTTTCCTCCTTCTTGCAGCCTGATCTGAAAAACTGAATGGAATAAATTTTGAGGTAGTCCTGAGGTGTCTCTTGTTCCTCTTCCGTGTACACAACTCCCTTTTTTTTTTTTTTTAAATCTGTGTCTGTCATTAATTAAAATGTTCATGTGTTTTAAATTCATGTCTGCTCGGAGAACAAGCAAAGTGATGAAATATATTGTTATATTGCCCAACTGATTTGCTTATGCTGGATATAAACTGTTTTAGGAGACTCTTCCAGGTGTTGTAGAAGAATAGGTTGGGCTCCAGAGCTTGGTATGAGGTAGGACCAAGCATTAGCTTGAAATTCCTTACAGAGTCTACAATGGACTAAAATATTAGAGTTGACTTGGTCTGGTGTTTTTTTGGTTTATTTTTGGGGTTTTTTGAGGAGCTACAATTTTCCACATCTTCAAATTGTTTATCATCAGATGTGACATGCTGTATATGGTAAAAGAGGAAAGTGTACCAGAATCTCAATGCCAAGTCCTCTGAGAGATTGAAATGTCCTGTCTGAATAGAAATGGAACAGTAAGGAGAAAGTGGTTGCTCTCTGAATCCAAATGTGTGATAAAAAATCTCAAGAACTACTGCTTGAATCAATCTTTTGCTGATTGTTATCATCTAAATCCTAGGAATCCTGTTTGCGGAAAATTAGACTTCGAACACAATTTGTTTCTTACATTAACCTTAGTAGTGAGTGTGAAGGTGATTCACTGTTCTTGCATACCTAAGGGCAATATGAGTGCTATGAAATAGGGTTAAAAATTGTCATGAGATTTGATAAGCATTCATACATTTTATCTGACTTGGGGCATTGAATCCATGGAAACATTGGCTTTTACACATCATTTTCTCATTCACAAAATTAAGTAATTACATCCTAGGAGAAATGCACTGGCATTGAATATACAGTATCCAGACTATGCCACTACAGGTAGCAGATTGAGTTTAACTAGCCATATGGATTGTAATTGTCTAAGTATGATTAATTCATAATGTTTGTTAATTTTATGCCTTATATTATGGTTTGTTACTATAATGTCAGTATTTTCTCTGGTGGTTTTTTTTTTTGTTTCTTTTTAGTCTAGGTTTTGATGAGAGCCCTCAAGGGATTTTAATCTTATTATGACACTCACTAATGATGTCCTTATATTCTGGGGTCTCATCAATAGCTTGTTCCCCTTGCTGGAAGTTTCATGGAAAAGGGTTCTGAAGTTAGAACAGATGGTGCATCAGTCCATTGCAGAACTCTGTTTTCAGCCAGAGGAAAACTTTATACTGAAGGTGGAAATAATGGTTTTCTGCTTAGCTTATTGTAAATTCTAAATGGGGTGATTGAAGACTATAATGATCACTGCTGTTTGATGCCTCTGAGTTTCAACATCTGGCTAATGCCTTTTCTATCCCTAACAGTAAGTAAAGGCACTGTAGGCTTTTCTCCTTCTTTCTCTTAAACAGATTATAGCATGTGCAGATATGTTTGTACATACACACAAGTACGTAAACTTGCATATGACAGTGTGTGTACATATACTTAATATACATAAATTACTTCTATATTAATATCTGATTTGCACAATGCTGGAATAGAATATGACATAATAACATTTCAATGCCAACACCAGGCTTTCTATTTTTAATACCCGAATTTGATTTCTACTTCTACAACTGTAATTGAGTTGACCTCCTTATCTACTCTTGCCTACAGATCCAAGCCATTAACCCAAAGTAAATTAGCAAATATATATTTGCTTCTCATGTAGGTTCCAAGAAGAAAGCATTAGTGGGAATGACAGAGATGGTCATTGTAAAGGAGGCTGAAGATCACTTTCTTCAAAGTGATGGACCTCATTTTCCCCAACATTTGTTATACTTTTCAGCAGGTCAGTCACTGAAGCCATTAGTTCGTTCTTTACTTTATAATTTACTTGATTGAATATTGCTAACTGGAACTGTGATTAAAAAGTGAAAAGACATACTGAACTTTAGGCACATCCTGTGAATGCTTTGAATTCAATGGAACCTTAATCACAGACTTAATATGTTATTCTGAATTTGGGCTGAAACACCTAACAAAACACAAACAAAATCCAGTGGTTTGGTCACTAAGTAACGTTGTTATTGGGTTTTTCCCCTGAAGGTGTGATGCTTTGTAGATTTTTGCCACAGTTGTCTAGTCAGTGAATTATTCAGGCCAGGCTTATAAAGTACTTGTTGATAAAAGGAGTGGTCAAATCTTTAAGCTTTTGAAATAACTATGTGGGAATTTAAAATTGTTTTTCTATATTTCTTCATTCTTTTGAAATTGGCAGTGTATTTGTAGCTAACCCTGCCTTGTGTCAGCCACAAGAGGGTATAAAGATATATGCAAGTGATTTATCTACATGATCAGATGGAATAGGAGGAGGCTGGCAGGAGCTTGGTGATCAAAGGACAATGCTGTTGACAAAATTTTAAAAAATTGGTGATCACAGAACTGTGATTCCTTTTAGTTGCTAAAATTTTTTTCTGCTTTTTTTCTTACGGTGTGAGTTGCAAGACATCTTCCTGTACACATCAATTGATTAATTTCTGTATAATCAAGTTTTATATTGACTGATACATTTCCTTCTCTTATTTTCCTCACAGATGTAGTGAAATTCATAAAACCCACAAAGTAAGGTTTGACATGTTTATTTCCTTTGCAGGGAACCAGTAATAGTAGCATCAAATGCCCATTCTTCAGTAAAATAAAATCACTCTACCTCTTTCAACATGTTAAGCTCCCTAAACAGACTTTAATGTGATTTATGTGTATTGCTGTAACGATCAGCAAGACACATAAAACATAAATCAATACATAGTAAAGCATCTGTGATTTGGTGAGTGGTCTTTCTGTTCAACATTCTACAGTGCTGGTTAGTTATGCCTTTGTGCCTTCCTCAGTGTGGCTGTTTTGTCTCACATGGTGGCTGCAATGATGGAGGTAACTAGCAGAGTTGCAAATGTTTCTAATTACTTCCTATCAGTTTTAGAGAATACTAAGCAACTGGCAAATTGAACTTGGCTCTCCAAGCTTCTCAATGAAATGGAAAGTAATCAAAGAAGAAGAGTGCCAAAAGTACTGAAAGATGGCCAGTGCTCCAAATATGTATAAAACAGCAGCCAGCACTGTTTTGAGTAGCTAGATCAGCTAATCATACATTTGGTGCAGCATTCTCAGAAGTGTATTCTCAAAATACCAGGCCAAGTTGCAGAACAAGGCCATGCTAGACACCTCCTAGTGCCTGATGATCCAGCAACAGAGCAGATGGGGAAAGAGATGAAAATAGCCATTTGCAGCATGGTAGGGCTTAGTAGGGGTTTTGTACTCCTTGACCTATTGACTGCTCCCCCTTCTTTTTTTTAAACTTTTTTACCACTGCTTCATGACTCTAACATCTGAAAGGCATATGGTCTGCTCCCACCAGGCATACAGCTCACCCTTCTGTCTGCAATCCTGTCTTGCTTATTCACGCTTCCAGTTATAGAAATGTTAAGGTATATTTTATTTTGCAGGTACTTCCTGAGGAAAAAAATTGAGATGTTTTTTATGATTGCAGATTCTGTGGATTTTCATTTGGCCTAGGATGAAAGAGCTCAAAGGATCATCTGAGGTCTGAGCCAAGCTTATCTCCATAGGGTATTCATCACTTCTGCCAGGCCAGATCTTGCAGTATGATTGCAGAGCCTCTCTGGTACATAGGTTTGCTATACTGAGTCCTATTAACATGCATGACTGTGCTATATTTTAAGATCATACCATTTTATTGAAATTGCAGTAGGGATGTCTGTCTAATGTCAGGAAGATATAAGTATTAGGGTAGTTAAACTCTGTCTTTCTCTGCTTAAAACATCTAGATTCCTTTTTAGCTCATCTCTTGGAGAAAAAAAAGAGCACTGCTGCAAAGAACAGGGGCGGGGGAAAAACTGCTTGCAGGGGACTGTGTACACTTCATGACAATATAAGTTAGAAACATCTGAAAATGCCACGTAACACTAGCCCAACCTTGTCTAGAGAAATAAAGGGATCATTTGAGAATTTCCACTTCTATATTATCAGCTCTTTCTGAAGTAACCTAATTTAAACATTTTCCAAGAAAATAATTCTTATTTGTCTTCTTATTCCTTCTCTTTCTCTCAAATCAATATTCTAGAATAGTTATTTGGGGTGGGAAATTATTTATATATGTCTGGAGATTTCTTACAGATTTTTTAGTGCTACAGGGATGTTTGTAAAATATATGCCTGTGTCAGGTTATTGGTTATCTTTAAAAATATTTAAATATTTTAAAATCTTGTGACTCTGATTTCTTACAGCTAGAAGCACTGCCAACTGTGATACTATCTTTCACAGAATCACAGAATATACTGAGTTAGAAGAGACCCACAAGGATCATCAAGTCCAGCTCCTGGCCCTTCACAGGACCATCCTCAAGAGTCACACGTATGCCCAAAATGCTGTAACTGGAACAGTCAGGTAAAAGAAATTACATTTTCAAATACACTCCATGAACATCTGCTTTGCTTGCTTGGGCTTTTAAAGGGAATTATTTTCATAAAACAAAATGTGTGTTTAAGTTCAAGACTTCAAAAGCCTATGCAGCATAACAAGTGGAGCAACATATCCAATGAACCCCAGGTAAGCTGAGTAAAATTGCTACATTTTGCAAATCTTTTTGGTTGGGTTTTTGGTTGTTGTTGTTGGATTTGGGTTTTGGGAGGATTTTTGTAGATCAGATAAGGAGTAATGTTATCTATATTTTTAATTTCTTATCTTATAATTTATTTTTAGAGGATATATTTTCCTTCTTTGTTTCTCTGCATTTTCTCTGCATTTCATACAGGCAGCAGTCCATGTTCTGTTCAATTTATTGTTCTCCTTATTTTTCTCCTTTGTTTGTTAAGCCAAACCCTCTTAAACCAATACCAGCAACAAAGAAATTCTTTTAGTGTATATGTCAGGTATTGCAAGTTCAATGCTAACCTTCTAAATTTTTTTATGCTTCTTTTTCTACTTATATTTTCTGCATATGAAATGATCAGAAATCAGGAACTTATTTCCAACTTGTAGCCAGATGAAGTGAAAATGCAGCAATTCTCTGGCATTGTCTTTGTCACTAGAGGCTAAAGCTGCAGCATAAGAACTACAACAACTTGAAGTTAATGTCATTGTGAAGTGACATTAGATTTAAGGCTGAATACTGTGACCATTTGGTGTTTCTTCATCTGTGACCGTTTGGTGTGTCTTCATCCTTCAGTGGAGGAGTTGGAAGTCTCCAAGATATCTTCAAGTAAAATAGGATAAATGAATGACTAACATTTTACGTAGTTACAGCTAAAGGAAATCAACTTTCAGAGTTCAGCTGAAAGTCTTCAACATAGAAAAAAAAAACTTGTTGAAAACAAGTGTAAAAAACCCTAAGTCTGCCACAGTCCAGGAGAACCCAAAATAGATTGTGCTTGGTGGAGATATTGACTATATTCAACTGAATCAGTGAACTACCATGGACAATAATGAGGTCAGTGAATTATTACTATTACTTCTGTATTACTATTACTTCTGCGCAGTGTGCACTTTACATCAGTTTCAAAAATGCCTTTAATAATATAGGTGTAATCAATATAAGTGTAATCATGATCAGACTGTAATACATGAATAACCACACATACAAAAATGATACATATCATACTATATAAGCAATTGTCCAATACAGAGCAATCAAATTCATAGTTCAAAAATCTTCACTTATATGGTGGATCTCAAAATGGGAATTCTTCTCTCTCTACATGTATGTTTGGTGTTTTCTGTGAGGTGCCTGTCATTTTAACAAAAGTGACATGCAGAGTAAAGTGGAAAGGTCCTGTTTCAACCTGGGAAGAGGGTGGGGCAGACAGATGAATTGTTCCGTATTTTCTATGAAATCTTAATTGATTAGACGATCACCTTTATTCACCACAGAAAGACTTCTTTCTTTATGATGGATACAACAGCAGGAGAGCAAACTGTTGGAATTGATATACTTTGTTGCTTATCTGAAAGGAGATTTTTTGCCCTAATTTTGCACAATAGTAGAAACTTCCTTTAAATCCCATTTTCCTAACCAGCGCCTAGAATAGCTCTTGTTGTTAGATTCTAAGGACTCTATTGTGGCTTTTAAGCCAGAGCCCACAGTAGGGGTTGTGGAGGGATGCACCGCCCCCAAGAAACTCCTAGAGGGTTTGTACTTGAGGACAAATCTGATGATAGAATTTAAAAATGGAACAGACCATTGTAGATCATCCAGGCCTATCTAAGCACAGGATTTTCCCTCCCAGATATTCTTAATGCATTGTTCAATGTAAAAGTCTCAACTCTGGGAGTTTCCAAAGCTTTGCTTGGAAAATTTTTGCCTCCTTTTTTCCCTCAGAAGTAGGAGGACACAGCAGCAGCCATGACCATGTCTTTTAATATATATCTGTGTGTACTTTGGACTGGCTTCTGCCTGCTGGCTGGTGTGAATAGGGGGCAGATGGATACGACATTTCTCTTTACTTCCTCCAGATTACTTAAAAATACCACGTGATCCCTGTGCCCTAGGAGGAGATTTGGAACTGCCTTAAACCATCACCTGTCCTTTAATGAATCTCTCAGATTTTATAAAGTGTGATCTAAAGTGTAATTGCTCTGTTCTGTAATGTGGTGCAGTTAATTTGTGTTTCAGTCAGAAAATGTTGTCCTAATTTTCTGGGTGGTGATTACTCTCCCAACCAGTGAAATTGGCTTGAATGTTCCAGTGCATTTTGTTTACTGTTTAAAGACTGATAAAACTCTCGTGTGTTATTTGTTTTTTTGGAGAATAATATTAGTATATTCTTCGGTGTTGATATACCCATCTTCCAGAAGGATTTTGAGAGATTTCAATTATCAGATATTTCACAACACTTTTGTAAGTGCTGTTGGAAAGCAGACTCTGAATTTTCAGAAGTTGTGCAAGTCTCTACTGGAGCCCCCAATCCTACAAAAAATATCTTGTGTTTAACAATGTTGTATATGACAGTACTGTCAGATTTACAAATATCAACTCAGAGCTTGATGAATTAATGGGATAAACATTTTAATGCTGAACTGTCTTGGCATTTACACATCAGGTAGTGTCTATGAAGTCCCCAGAGTCATTGTATTAATGTAATAAGTAGTGTAAATAGGACTGTTCTGTAGGGAGATGTGTGGGGAGTCGGTGTTGTACAAATTCTGCCAGTAGTGACTATAATAGTCATAGAAAACCCTGAAGGCACCATGAAGATTTAATTTCCATTGGTGTTTGTACCATTGTTCTTTGAGAATCAGAATGTAAAACAATATGAAGTTTTTAAGCCAAGTGTTTGGAGGTTAACGTTGAGCAAATGCAATTTTAAAAGATTTTTCCACTTTCAAAAGAATGTTTTAAGTTCTACCTGTCTGCGCATTCTTAAGTGGGAGAAAAATATTCTCTAACAAAGACTAGCAAAGAAAATTTTTAGAGGCAGAGAGAACTTTGACTGGAAGGGGTAGAAGCAGATGAAAAGCCTTAAAATGGAAAGTGGTCCATTTCCTTGATCTCATTATACGTGGTAGACCTGAGAAATTATCAAAATGTTTTCATTAATGCATATTTTGCAAGATATACAAAACATAATTGTTTAGTTGATAAACCATTGCAGTGTTTCGTAGGAAAAAAATTGGTTTCAGTTGGACACTATAAATCCTGTTCAAATGAACATTGCAACTACTTAGTAAGACGCAGGTGGCCATGACAATGAGTTCTTGCTTTTTTTGGTGAAGTTGTGTCAGCACCAAGTAATGAAAGTATCTCAGTGAGACTTCCACGGATTGAAGTGAGCCGTTTTTGAGCAGCATGTGTATCTGCAGTGTCCAGAGGTGATGCTGCCTATGTGAATACACTTGACTCAGGCTGGAGTTCATAAGTAAAATTACCAGATTAATCAAAGCATCAGGCTAGCTTGCCACAAAAGAAATATTCAATTTTAGATGCTAAGGTATTTTCCATTTTAAAGCTACAGACAGACTTAAGGTAGGAAGCCAGATTTCAATACCTGTAGTTCTTTGTCAGTTTAATTAGCTGTTGTCTGGCTTTCTAATAGTTTCAGAACCTGATTTCACATATTATAGTTTGATGGCTGTGGTGCCTGGGAAGAACCACAGAAGAGTACCTCTTCCAAGAATCAGATGAATTTTAGAGCTATTCCTAAGAGGCATATTCCATCTACATCATTGTCCTGCTTCATTTTGTGCCTTTTTCAATTTCCAGGCAGAAAAAATACATGGAACATTGTATAATTCCTGAACATAATTTGTCTGCAAAACCTTTTTCAGACTTTATGCCTTTCTACTTCCCATTAAGTGGCAAAGACTTAGCAGTTGTCTTGGTCAGGATGTAAAGATAAGGATGCATTTCCATTTCTGTGAAATGGCAGCACAGACAGGATGATTCTTAAATGTTTATTTTGCAGTTATGGTTTGTTTATTCTTTGCAAAATATTTTGAAGACTGTATATACCTATGTTTCCCAGCAGTTCCTTCACTACATTTTGCACACTTCTATTCACCCCTGCAGTGACCTCATGGGCTTTCTGCCATCTGTCATTGTTCCTTTATTCTAATGTATGGTGCAGTCTCACGTAATTTATGACTTTGCCTGATATTTATTAGATAGACAGGATTATTGCCCACAGATGGCTGTGGTTCACAGCCAGAGGCATCTTCACAGAACTAGTGGGAAGAGATTTATTCATGTTACCATGTGACTTCTACTGTAAGCTAATTTTAGCTCTGGGTTTCTCTTGATAAGTTAAAATGAAACAAGAACTCTGGGTCAAATTTATTATTGCCTCAAGTGATGCAGTTTCTGTTGAGTCATACCTATATGTCAGGTGTGAAATTAGCTGTCCATTTTTTTCATTAGTAAAATAAAACGTATGAGAGTATATTTTAACTACAATGCATGTGTGCAGTTAGAAATATTTCTAGTCCTGAAGCTGCACCTTTGGAGCAGAAACAACAGAAAAGATTTATAAAGTCATACAGTTGTTGCCAGTAGATGACATTGTCTGCCAGCTTTACATTTTCTCTGCTTCTTTTTATGGGCCGCTGGAGTCATATATTCTGTCATTCTCAGTGTGAGACTCGGAACATTTCTTTGGCAAAGTCAGGGAGACTGGCGTGTTGAAAGTGAGCCAACGCAGTCAGGTGGTTTCATTTGTACTTGATTGTGAGACTAGTTCTTGCAGCAGATAGGACATGAAAATTGCATTGTATCTTTTTGGTGTGTTTGTTTCATTGCTAGTGAAAGAGTTACTACTGGGAAATTTAAGAAATCTAATTGGTAATAAATGCACGGAGTTGAATCAGTGGCTTTTCTAATACCTGCAAATTCTATTTGATGTAGTGCAGCCTTAAGTGGGTCTTACAACATTGCAACTACCAATATACAAATTAAAGTGCCTACATATTTCCTTGCTGTAGACTGAAGCAGAAATTCCTGGCCTTCAGACTGTAATCTATAGGGTGCTTATAAGCAGTTGGGCTTGAGGGGAATGGCACTTGAAACAAAAGCCATCGGAATACACATTACAAGATTCTGCTGCAGGAGAACTAGGAACTGAAGTAGACATAGGAAAATGCTGCATTCTCATCCTGCAAGATGCTAGGCATCCTTTCCATTTCACTGGGAAGTCAGTGGGAGTTAGGAGCACTCAGCGCTTTCAGGTTTGTGTAATTCAGGAATGCCATATGTAGTTAAATATGTTAAACCAAAAGATGAAGTAAGTAAATATGCTAGGTGAGGTTCTGCCAACAGAGTTATTGATGCCAGCATCAATATAAATTCCTACTATTTGTCATTACTACTTTTGTTGTTATGATAAAGATGATGTTGGCAGTATTTTTAAAGTTTTGCTTTTCTGCATTGAAGCTAATCTGGACTGATGCTTGTGAAGAGCACATCTGATCATGCTTTCTACATGTATGTTCCCTCTATTTTGATAGTGCAACTTTAAAACCATTGCATTAATTTCTCAAAATGGCATAGGATGGGTAACAGTAAGAACAGGATTTCTATTATGCTCTTTTCCGTCCAACCTGGTTTTCAAACGTGCTTGTCATGGATAAGAGAACAGAAAGGTGAAGGAAGCATGCTTGCATGTGGAGGATTTGCAGTTGTTTGCTTTGACAATATGAGCTCAACACTGTTTTTGACCTTCTGTGGTTATTAAAGTTGAGCTGGCACAGAAAAGTATGTGCCCCACTGGAAGCTATAAAGCCTGGGTAGGTGGGTCAGCACATCTGTTCATTGTTTCAGGTGCAACACCTGCAGGATTTAATCCTATGGAAAAGTATCTCCTCATCCTTTAGTAAAGACATTTCTTGAAGGTACAGGCTAATTTCAAATTTGACCTGTCAAGATACAGAGAAGAGTCATTGACACAGCAGGTGCATTTAAATATAACTGTCTAATTACGCAGTGATGCAAGTTTGCTCCCAAGAAACTAAATGTACAGGCCATGGAAAAGATGGTATCTGCCTGTTAAATATGCTGTTAAATAGAAAAGCAGTCTTTGGCAGCCAGGCACATTCCGTGAATGAAATCATAAAAATCATGGTGAGGTAAATATCTGACCATACCCATTCTTAATCAAGTATTGTGCTGATTTTAGCTGGGTGGAGTTAATTTTCGTCACAGTAGCTGCTATGTGGTTATGTTTCGGGGCTGTGCTAAACACAGGGTTGATAATATAGCGATGTTTTCGTTATTGCTGAGCAGGATTTACACTGCACCAAGGCATTTTCTGCTTTTGTACTGCCACAGTGGTGAGGATGTTATGGGTTCATGGGAGGCTGGGAGGAAAGACAGCCAGGACAGGTGACCCCAGCTGACCAAAGGGATATTCCAGACCATATGAAACCATACCCAGTATATTAAGTGGAGGGAAGAAGAAGGAACTCGGACCATTTGGAGTAATGGCATTTGTCTTCTCAAGTCAGTGTTACATGTGGCGGAGCCCTGCTCTCTTGGAGGTGGTTGAACACCTGTCTGCCCACAGGAAGCAGTGAATTAATCCCTGCTTTGCTTGTGTGCGTGGGTTTTGCTTTCCCTATTGAACTGTCTGTATCTCTACCTGTGAGTTCTCTATCTTTTACCCTTCTGATTGTCTCCCCAATCCTGCTGTTGTGTGAGTGACCATGTGGGGTTTGGCTGCTGGCTGGGGTTACACCACAAGAACTATGTACACTTATTTTCCCTTCTGTAGACTTGAGGGTTTGAAACATGTATGCAGGCTGTTACCGAGAAATGTAAGTTCTGGAACTTGAGTAGGTATTTTAAAATTTAATTTCAAGCTTATTTAGTTAGTTTTGATTTGGAAGTTGTGCAAGAGATTTCCTGAATCAGTTTTAAATTTGCCTTAATAGTAGAAGGTAACAGAACGATGTTGTTCTGCAGCTACTGCTAGTCTAATTCTGGCACGTGGGGAAGTTCACTGGTGGCTAAATCTAAACAGAGCCTGGAGCTTTGTTGTGTGCTGGGTGGGTGAGGCAGATAGTTTACAAACATGGTCCTGGCTTGAGGGCATGTTTCAGTGATAGAAATGTTTTCTTGCCCTTCCCAGATGCCCTATATCAAAATTCTTTGTTTCAATTGGCAATTCTGCCCCAGACTAATGATGCTTTATCTCTTCTCAGTTGTTGAAGTCTAGGCAGGCAAGCAAATGTAGAGAAATGGGAAACACATAAAATATTATCTCAAATGACAATCAGAGAACAATTTTTGTTATCTATGGAGAAAATCTAAGTAGTAAATAAGAGTTATTGCATCTTAAATGAGTTGTGTTATTTATTAATTTACTTCCATGGTGAAGTACAGGCATTCACAACCCTTACATGGCAAATGCTACAAACTACGATTGCAGTAGGTTTGTTCTTTCTAATTTTTTCTCAGTATCCAGTTCATTACTCACGTTTACAAATTTTTGCTGTACAGTCAACTGTCTGGGGTTTTTACACCTGCGTTTGCCATGCCTTCTTTACACTGACTGGATCAGTATTTAGCTAGTAGAGTTGACTCTGCAGTGTTGACATCATTCAGAATTGCAATAACAGAACCCAATAATCAATAAATGTTTTGAGATAATATGTATTCCCCAAACAACCATTACAAAATGCACTAAATTTTCTTAGCACTCTCTGAAATACTCCTGCTGAGAAGTAAAATGTTCCTGTAATGTACACATTCAGTCTAAGACTACCTAATTAATGACTCTAAATGCCATTTTCTCTTAGTCATGATGGAGAAAGGCTATTTGTTTTGAGCCCAAAAACATTTACTGAATGACAGAATAGATATTCAAAGCAATCCAGAACAAACACAGTGAACATTGTATAATAAAGAAGATGAACATTCATGGTGAATCTTTTAATATCTGAGCTTGAGAACTATCTTCAGTGAGATCCCTTGGTGTTCTCCTATCAATCAACCAGACAAAAATTGCAAAGTGAAGGGTGTGACTCATTTGCTCACTAGTATATTCAGCCAAAATTACAGAGCTGAGCAGATCCCATAATTTCTGGCTTTCCAGCACTGTCTCTGGCTCCCAGCTTCACTTCACCATCACACCCTGCCAAGAATCGCTACATTCAGCAGTCACTAAAATGTCATATATATGCAGAAACCATTCATCAACCTCAGACTCAGCTTATATAGACTTTTATTTAAGGCAAACATCAATCCCATCTCATTTCTGTTGCCCATATCCCCTTTATACATTCACTCTCTAAGATTCTGCTGCCATCTGTAGCCAGTGCTTAAGCCACAAATTAATTTGAGCCAAGACACTTCCTTTGGGAGAGAAAAAAAAATTCTTTTTTTCTCATGTTAGTCATAGTCTGAAGAGTCTGTCCTGGAAGATCTACAGAAATGGAAATGGACTGGATATCCAGAGATGGAAATGGATGGTGAAAACTGATTCTCTGATGAGCAAGAAATACAGCAGATGGTTATTATGCGACCTGGTTTAACTTATGTCTTCACTCTCATGCATTTTCTATTTTATATTCAGTGTTGTTTTCCCTCCTTGAAATATTACTATCTCTGTACTGACATCAGTTCTTAAAAACTATGTTTTAATTTGTTAGGATTGTTTTGCAGACTGCTACAGATCCTCCCTAATTCTAGCTAAAATATTACTGTACCAAGACATTCATTTTCTCAAAAGAATTTTGCTAATTAATTTATTTCTTACCAAATATTTATTTTTAGGTAATATTAGAAACCCCTTTTTTATGCATCTTGTATCTATTTAGAAAATAACTATAAATAAAAAAACTATCTGCTTTTGTTGCTTATTACTATCTGGTGAGACTGCATATGACCACACTGCAGACATCTTTTTCTAAACAGTTTTATGCAAGGCTGAATCCTTCTGGAGACCTAGGAAAACTTTGGGAAATCCTGTTTTCTGGGAGAGAGCAGTTTGCTGCTCTTCATAGACTACTGATTCTGGTCATAGCCATAAAAGACCTAATTACAGCCTTTACTGGAAACCCTGTAGTATCCTTGGCACCTGCTGCTGCTGCACAGTGAGTACTTTTCTTGTTGCACAATGGATCTGTCCTTTTCATTGCTCAACAGTCTTCCTTGTCATACCTTCAAACAAATAGCATTGTTTCCTGGAGAAAGAACATTTTAAGGGTGCTGTAGCATTCACCCTTCCAAATGACAGAGCTGTCTCTACCGAGCTCTGTCATGCTAGAGGGCTCATTCCAGTATACAAGTACTTCCTCCTAACATAATCAGGAAAGGACAGCTAACACATAATTTCATGCTTTAGGTTGTCAGGTGGTTCTTGGCTCCTTAGAAGCTCGAATCACTTCAAGGACAGCAACCATTTGTTCCTGATGGTGAGCACTACACCATCTTCCTGTACCATCCCCTGCTATTTTAAAGGGAAGGGCAAAGGTGAATTCTCAAAGAGAATTACTGATTATTAAATTTTCATTGAACTAAAAATATAATCTGCAGGAGTTTAAAGCAACTTGCTGTCACTGTTTAAAAGTGGGGACGGTAGCAGTTCTGATCAAATCCTGCCTGATCAGAAAAGTTAATGGAAAATGGTAGCAAATGCAATCTAGAAGATTCTGGAACATATTGATAATTAGACCAAATCTGCCATCATTTTTAAATCAGAAATTTTTGTGCAAAGTTGCTGGTATTATACTCTGTAGTGAGTTTCAGAGCAACTCACTGAGTTTTCTGAAAACTTTTTTGATCAAATGGTTCAGCTGTGAAAAAGAGAAGGCAGAAGTAAAACCAAAGCTTTCTGAACAGTGTACAATGGTCTTTAGCTTCAAATTCAGATATGGGTCCAATTTTTGAATTCCTAAAAGTCTCTCTGAGTCCAGTCTTTTGGTTTAGGGGCACAAAGTAGTTCTAGCAGTTTTTTGACAGCCTAATTAGGAGAGTAATTTCTTTATGAAAGAATAACGTGAAGCTGATTTTTTCTCTATTTATTTTCTAAGAAAATCCAATGTCCTATGGTGTAAATCACAGTTAAGTTTAGATGCTGTATCCACACCAACAGGCAGGTGTAATCAACACTAAACACTGAACACAGGCGTTCAGGCTAAACACTTGTCACGCCATTTAGGGACAGAGCATTATTCTGTTTTGATGTCCAGACATGAAGAGTGGTTATTTGGGGATCAGGGCTATGAATTTGCTTACATAATTAATGGAAGACCCTTTTTTTTTTTTTTTTTTTTTGTCTACAGTGAGCTTGCATGTAGTCCTTTTAGGAAAAATTACTAATTCAAAGACTGTATGTCATAGTCCTTGGGCACACACATGCCAACTCTGAGTTTCGGAACATAACTTTTTTCCATTCATCATACAGTAAAATATCTTGCCTGACCTCAGAAACTGTTGTAAAATATATTACTTGTGAAAGGTCAAAAACAAGACTATAGTGCTGGGTGTTTATTGTATTATTGTTAACAAAATGTTTGTGAGTTCTTCATTAAAACTTCTCTGTTATTTTTTTCCTGTTCAAGGTTTTCTGCTCACTGCTGGATTGCCTGCTGATGCTGATGCCCGTCTTAGTTCTGTGAAATGTATTTCATCTGCACATGCGAGTGTCTGGGTTTAAACATGTGAATAGGAACATATCATGTAACAGACATTGTATGAAGAAAAACTCCTCAATTCTATTTTTCCACAGGAAGAAAAAGTGTTGGTTTATGATGTTTAAGTTCAGTTGGGTTATCCATATAGTAAATATTACATATGTATTGTAAATTATGAAACCTGGAAATGGTTAACTCTTCCCCATTTGCCATGCCTTTTCCTACTAGAGGAGTGTCTTAGGCCCTGCAGCTAATTCCTCATGTAGGGACACCAGCTTTCGCAACACATTTGCACTTTATTTCCCCATACTCTACTGGCATTCTGGCCACCTAAAAGTTCTCCATTATTATAAGTTTTAGTTTCCATAAGCCATACTTTTTCTGGGATACTCGAGATTTCTGAGCAGATGTTTTGATCAACCAAACAAGAGTGTTGTTTCTAGACAGTTCTTACTATCCCTGCCCCCTTTTTTCTCCCTTTGTTTTCCTTTTTTTTTTCCCTTGAGGGACCCCAAATTTTAAGGTGCCTGATGTTTCTGAGAGTTTAGTAAGAGATGTATCAATCTCCTATTTTCTTCAATTCTTTCTTTTTATTTAGTTTTGTCTGTAGTGGCAGGGGAAGCATTACTGATCTGGATACAGTTTTAATTAACGGTCAAAAACAGGAACACTTTACAAGCAAGCACTGTTTGTTCCTGTAGGCTTGTGCTGTTTCATAGTTGGAATTTGGCATTTTGATTGATTAACACTTTTCACTTGAAATAGGAAATAAAATGAAAGAAACTACAATCATGGAAGTTTTTGCCAACAACAGGAAAAATATGCCCAGAGGCTTCCGACATGCACATCTCTCCAATATAAAAGAAAAAAACATCAGATCAAAGAAAGCCAAAGAATTTTGAGGTAAGTCTGAAAAGAGTACTTAAACTTCTGGATATGAGTCTGAGCCTATGGACATTATAGATTTGGTAATTTCTATGGCTATGTGTCAGTATTTCTTGGTAATAGCATGCCTTTTGTGTTCAATTTTTGTTCTGTTTTCTAGCTAATTGTTTATTTAATGGAATTTTGTAACTGATTGATCAAAGAAAAAAGAACAGCAGAGTTTCCTTTTTGTTTACTTCCTTGATTTAATACCCGAAGTTTACTCTTTGCTCTGAAAAAGTTCCAAATGTTAAAAGGGAAGAAGGGAAGAGGATACTCCTTTCCCCATATGAACTCGTTAATACAGTAAGAGGAGCAGCAGCATATTTTGGATAGGTACTGCATGATTAAGAGAGGTTTGCAAATCATAACATTGAAGTCCAAGTGACAGTAACAATGACAGTAACCAACAAAGCACTAGGAATGCAAAGCCCAGAGATGGTACATGCATAATAGGGAATCCACAGAACAAGCAGTGTCTTCTCTGACATAAATGGGTTGTAAATCTGATTGCAAATAATTTAAATTGAACTTACAAAATACTATGCATTTGTATGTGGCTTTATGTGGAAGGATTCTGCTGGGCTCAGTCAGTACTGAAATGCGTTTCTCCTTGAGCTAGAAAGCATGAGCTGTTCTGATGAAAAGCAGTACAGAGATGTTTGTTACTGGCACTGGGGAAATGGTGCCAGTTACTCCTTTCTCAGTACAGGCCACATCAATCCCAAGCACTGAGTACTCATAACCCTAGTGAAAAATGGCAGCCTGGGAATGCAGTGCATTTATTTGAGATATAACACTGAGTCACCAACATCACTTTTTGTAGTTTGTTGGAATTTATAACACTTTTGTTCTAAATTCAGGGTGGGGGAGGAGGGGGGAAGTGTAATACTCCTGTGAAGTATGGTGCCAGATGACCTTTCTGCCTGAAATAGTATGATATGTTGCAGCATGCTGTGCAGAGAAAGTACTTTGGTGCTACCAGTAAGTTGTACGAGAATTCAAAGGGTTAAGTTTTGAATTGGAGTCTTGCAGTTTTTACTTTTCATCTCCTTAAAAAGATTATGTTCTTGACTCTTGTGTTGGTGGGCCGAAGGGAAATCATAAAACCAGTTACAAAATTAATATCTGGCAAGTTTTTTATATGTCAAAAAAAATGGGAGATCGTTACACTCATGATCTGGAAAAGCTGTTGGAGGAAAGAAAGGAAAGTTACTGCCAAATAGGTATATGCTGGTCAAATAAGAATGATCCCATGCCTTGGTTGCAATTCCTGCTACTACAAACTCTGCAGACCACCCTCTTAGTTGATTTGATTTATATGAATGAATATAGCTAGTATTGGGCTTGAAAGACAACTGAGTATCTCCAAGCAACTTCTGGGTATGTCAACAGAGCCTGGGTTAGGAGGCCATTTCTTTCTTCCCTGGAGGTTGAATTGTTTGCCAGAGACTTATGTACCTGCTCCATCTCTCTTTCCACCCCAGCCTCCTACATACACATCTGCAAGCAGAGTAGGCAGCCATCACTGGGAGCTCAAGGAGCTTGCTCCTAGAAGTGGTCCTGATGTGGAACTGCTCTTGGAGATGAAATTCCCATTGCACACCCTGCACACCTGGAGATGGGAGAGGCCTGCCTGCCTCGCCAGCTCTTGCCTCTGTTCTGTTTCCTTCAACACCCAATTTCTTGTCCTTTCTCCAGTACAGCTATAGTGCATGACCATGGAGCCTTCTTGCTGCCAGTTCCCTGGAAGGGAAAAATTCCTTTGTTCCATTCCTGCCATATGGAAACTGAGACTAAGGCTGGTTAGGGTGATGTAGGAGTCCCAGACAGAGATGAGACCTTGCCTCTGTCTGCTCTGCTTCTGTTCCTCCCAGTGGCAAATAGATTTATGGCCTTTTTCATTTTTTTACTTAAGCCATGTGCCTGTAAAGCAATTTCAGCCTCTGAATCCTGTAAACTATGTAATAGATTATGTGTTTCTGAGCCTGTGGTGAGGACAACTTTGTGGTCCATGCAGGAGGGACTTGGGGGACAGCAAGTGGGGCAACCAGGAGCACATTCACTGTCAGGCAGGGGTCCTTTGCTGGGGATGGAAATGGTGGAAGCATTTTGGCATGCTGGCATAAGGCCTTCACCTTGAAGGCAATGAGTTTGTGGAGGACCAACCCAGTTTCCCTGGAGCAGGAGAGGGAAATACTTGAGAGTCTGGGAGAGGACTATGAGCTCTGTCCAGTGTTGGGGGTTGAGGACATCCAGGCACCCAAAAAAACTGGGACATGTAGAGCAACAGCAGCCAGCACCTGGCATTTAACCTTGTCTAGCCGTCAGTTTTACAGGAGCAACCCACAACAAACTCTCCCTTCTCCACCATACCCTGGCAATTTAGGTGGCACCCTATGTTTTCTTCCAGAACGTATTTTCCAGATCTACTTTTATATCCTTCCAGTCCCTCGGGAGCTTCTATTTCTATCTGCATGTATTGTTCCCACTAATTAATAAGAGTTTCCACTGTGGTGGGTCTTCATTTTCATTTCTGATGGATGCACCATTCTTGGAAGAACCTGCCTATGATGTTCTAGAGAGAGTCTTGCAGGCATATTAAAGGATCTGATCTTTTTACTAGTAAAATGAAGCAAAGTGAAAATGTACTATCACCAGTATGCCCATTTTATTTGTATTATAGCACCTCAGCCTTGTAATTAGGTAGATTGTGCTGAATTCAGTGAAGTTATTAAAACCTAAACATTTATACAGTAGCTTTGATTTACTCTCCTAATCATTTACTTGTTTGCAAGAATTATCTGTTCTGCATCCACCTGGAGCTTTTATTTTATTACACTTTGTGATCTAAAATTTGGCTAAAAGAAAAACCCTCAAGGTTGACAAGGACTAGGATTGACAGAACTGTGGCTCTTTGAAATCCCTGTTGTCCATTTAAATTTTAATGTTTCTATCATTTGTTCCTCAGTGTAAATTAACAGCCATGGCAGTGTGTTGGGTTTCTTTTCTGAAGTCAAGACTTTAAATTTAATTCAATAGCCTAGATTTACAGCTATTCTATATTTCACAAGGCAGAATCAATAATGTGACTGAAGTGAAGAAGATAAAAATTTATGGTATCTTGCAATTTAATGGTTGAAAAGATGCAATTGGAGAGATCATAAATTGTGAAGGAGTTTATGCTTCATTGCTCCTGATTCAGTGCTTGCTGTTAGAACTTGATTTGTGACTATTCACAAGGTGTGATTAATGGTGTGATCGATGCTTGCTTCAGTGCAGTAAAGCAGTTGTAATGCTCTTCATTAGAATAAATAAAATAAATTGACTGAGGCTTTATAAAAACTGTGTAACATTTAAAATCTAAAATGTCAATTTTTTTTTCCTGTTACAATTTAGGTTTCTTCAGGCAGTTTCCACCTACATCACATCAGTCATTGTCATTCTTTTTGGATATTATAGAAATCCATGTGGGTTTGGGTTAGCTTTATGCAAAGCTCAGTGAAGGGGAAAAAAAAAGACTTGAATAGGGCTGACTAGAGACTAAGATTTCTCATGGCTGTGTTTTGCCATCCTGGAAAAGTACATGTATTCTCCTTTAGCACATGCAAGTTTAAAGGAATGAAGGCAGAAAATGAATCTTCCATATACAGCTCTACTAAAACCAATGAAAATTAATAATGTTCATTGTTTTTAAATGGGGTGGATGTATGATTGGTGCCCTAGCAGAGACAATGAAGATAAAGGATCCTTTTTGAATGCTGTTTTTTTGGTTTAGGGATGTAAATTACATAATATCACACAGTATGCTCTAAAACAGATGGGGGAATACGAGAAAACTGCAGCAGCCACGAAAGGCAGTAGAATGTAATGATTTCAATGTCATTTAAAGGATTTGGCACCAGGAGATACAAACAAGAAATAGAGTGGAGGATGCCTTGTGTACGCTATTTGAATTCCCTGCAGTATATGGATCATTTTGAAGTTTTAAAAGTATAAACATGCTGTGTAAAACCTGGGGGTGAAGAAATTATACTGTAAAACTTAAGGGAAAAAAATACTATGGCTTGAATCTAGAGCTCTTTCATTTACTTTTGTTTGCCTTAAAGAGAGATAAGCCTGTAACTAGCTGGAAAAGTTTATCAGGTTTCCACTGTGCTCCCTTGCTCTGATTTTCTTTGGTGTCCTTTTGTCACGGTGTGTGTAGAGGTTTCAGGTTTATGTTTGATTTTAAGAGGAGCTATAGGTAAATCTAAAGTTTCTAGACAACAAAGCACCATTTGAACAACAGTAATGAACTAAATATTTCCTGTAATTTTTGTATATTATGTATGTCTTAAAATATGCTGTAGCAACTCAAGGTATCAATGATCATGCATTTTCTGATTGGGATTGCAAAGAGAATGAAAAATGTAAGGAAACCACAAAGGTTTTTGAAACATATAGCTATGTCAAATTAATGCTTCTATTATTGCACACAGTATTTACAGACTGGCAGTTGTAGCTTCACCAAAAAAAAAAATCTTAAAATAGATCATATTCTGTCTGTCAACAGTCTGGCAGAAATTCAAATATTAACTACAACACGTTCTGACAGTAAACACATGGTAAAATGTGTGAGACTATAATGTAAGTAGCTAAGCTTTTATTTTGTAGATAATTTTTTGCTCCCTCACTGTCAATTGAAAAGCCAATAATTCACACACACATGCGAGTTTCTGTGAGTCATAAAAACTGGGCTTGGTAAAGCAGACACAATGTAGCTGCAGCCATAGACCCCAGAGCATTGTAGCTGAAAGATCCCAAGAGCCACGATGCTGTAGTGGGCACAGAGGAGTACTTACATGCTGCAGTCATGGTTACTTGACCACCTGAGTTTGCCTCTATTCAACTACTATGCAAAAATGTAGGGCCACAAGGAAATGTGAAGCTCTAGTTGTGCATAACAAAACAGAGGGTTGACTCAAGCTGAAACTCCCCCAGTTGTGTGGCAGGAAGAATACCTGTGTCCTCCACTTTTTTGGTTTGATTGTGGGTTTTTTCTCCCCAAGGAACTGATGAGATATCCAACATATTATGATAATTTGGAAAGAAGCAATAGCATGGAACAATTTCTCCAATATCACATGCCAAATTTGCTGCAGTGTACTTCCCACCATCTCTTTAGACCTGTACCATACTCATAGAATCAGAATATGCTGAGTTGGGAGGGACCAATCAGAATCATCCAGTCCAACCCCTGGCCCCGCACAGGATGTCTTAAGAATCATGTACCTGAGAGGGCTTTGGCATTCCTCTTTTCAAGAGAGAAAGCCACATCCATTTATAGAGTGTCAGAAAGGATGCTAAAATAGGATTTTGTTTGGGACTTTTTGCTTACTTTCAACCCTTAAAAAAATTAATTTCTGTTAAGGAGGAATGTTTTCAGCTGCTTAGGCAGTTGGCAGGTATATTCAGCCAAAAACACATGGGCAGTATATAAAGAGTAGCTTTTGTTATCAGGCTGATGAATGATGGTTTCACCCTGTTTCTTCAAATGTGACATGCTATAAGAAAATAGCTCAGATTAGTCAAGTACTGAAAGCAATATGACAATACTGAAGAAGCAGAATATTATAGTGCAAGGGTTTTGGGAGGGCTGAGGCATTACACGATAACTGCTTGTGTCTAATCTAACCTCCTCAGAAAGAGCTGCACTCTATGCTATGTACTATGTACAGACATTCTCAGCTGGCTCTACCAGCACTGGGGATTTCACCTAGCAGAGGAAGTTTTTGTGAAAGAGGAGAGGGTTTAAACTCAAATAGCTCTTCCACACTGCCCTTCACAATGGACTTTGTTTCTTCTATTTCTCCTCTCCCCCGCCACTTAAATGCCTTGCAGCAGTCCAACTTAGTCCACTTCAAAGTGGACTAGACAAATGTGTTACCCCTCAGGCATGAGAAGACTGTTAATATAGGAAACTACATGGACTGCTTGGAATACGAAAAGGATGGATTTACTCGTACTGGTTCATCAACAAACGAAAGTAGTAGCCACATAGTCCATTCTCCAGGCTTATGTGCCCATGACATCATGTGAACATGCAGACGATTTTGGTTTCTACTCATTTTCCTCCAGAGGGAAAGTTGTTGTTTCTTGTCCAAACAAATGTATTTCCTCGTTTGGGTAACATCTCTAAATATTGACTTCTCCTTTCAATCAAATACTCTCTTCTATGTTTTCCCTTTCTAACAGTGTGAGTGATAGAGATTTAACAGTATCATAAAATGCTAAGTGCTTTCAGTTAAGGTTTTTGAATAATTTTAAGTTACAGGCAGAAAGACTGAGGTATGGCACAATTTACCCAAAGCTATATATTCTTATTTCCTTGAGCTTAATCCTGCAACCTGTCTAGTGGACCATTCCCAGTAGTACCTTCTCAATTTTTGAAGGAGATGCTGGCTCTCCTTACAGTAACCAGCAGATGCTGCTGCAGAGCATCAATACTAAACCTACTCTTGCTATTTTTATTATCACTGTTAATGCTGAAAGAGATAGATACCATCTATTCCTGTTTAGCCTTTGCAAATTTGAGGTGGGCTGATGGAGTCTATTTCTTTGTTTCATGGTAGAGAGTGCTCCATCTTCCCTTTGCTATTGCCATTTTTTTTCCCTAGTTATGAGTGTCTCTGTCCGGTGTCTATCAGTTTCTTATAGATCCCTTGCAGTTCATTATGGCGTTGCTCAATTTATTAGGCCCAATCGTGCATTCATACCTTCTTTCATCTGAAGTGCACTTTTAAATGTTAGACTACACACTAATCAAGTTGAACATAATAATGAGAGCACGTTCACATTGTTAAGGTAAATGATCCAATGCATTCATAGTGAAGACGTATTTGAACTACAGTTTGTGCGTTTTGTCGCAATATTGAACATTCTGGACAAGTATGAATTGTGTTGTTTTGTGGCAGCCTTGCAAATATGTGATTATTATTGCATTGTTGGCAGAACTCTGGATGTTTCATTGCAGCTTTGTGATAATTTTCTAAGTGCAATTAACTGGGGAGGATTTGACTGTATTTAAATCTTCCTATAAATCAGAATATTAATACATGAATGGGACATCCACCTGTACATACATGCATCTTTACACTTACACACAGTAGTGGCTGATGTATGAGGCTGAGCTTGATACTATGCACTTCTTAGGGAAGGCAGTAGGTCTTTATTAGCAACTTCAGTGTTGTTGACACAGCATGTGAAGCTGGTGAGTGAAGCTAAAAAAAGTAAATTATTACTTTGGAGGTAGGAAGATGGGGGATAGTAAATGCATTAAAATTTTTCTCTTCTTCGTGCTTAATGGAGCATGTTTTGGGATTTGGACATTTTGTATTTTTTCGTTCCTCAGAAAGGGAAAGGAACTGTTTGATGCAGCTGTTAAAATTGTATAGGAGAACCCAAAGGTTCTTTGTGCTGTGTAAGGAATTCTGTTCTAGGACTTCTGCAAAGAAAAAGACTTCTACATGAGTAAAATGGTCTGAATATGTTCCTACAGAACAAGCAGAATTTGGCTTCAGCTTTGTGAAAGGATGTCCAGTCTTAGGGCACTAAATGCACAGCTAAATGATGGTGAAACATGTGCAAGGTAATCAAGTGAACATGCGTAGTGATAGTGGTGACCAGTAGCAGTGACCATAATATAGTCTCAAGGTTCCAGTGTTGTTTGTCTGCTGGACCCAGGTTGCTCAGTAAAGGTGGAGCAGAGCTCACTGTTTTTGCCATGCCTTCCTTCTGGAGAGCAGCAGAGTTCCCAGGGCAATGAAGTTCTTTGTTCTGTTGCTGCTTCATAATGTGAGTTGGAACATTTTCTCCCAAGGACACTTAAACTGGAGTTCATTGCCAAATTTCAGTAGACTTACATATATCTTTAAGAAATGCCACTCCAGGATGAAAATGAGGTGGTTGTCACCTGTCTTTCCTCTTAAGGAGGTATAGAAATCCCTTTGAAGTGGTGTGGACCAGATTTTTTCCACATTCTGAAGCAAAACTTTCCAAACAGTTAATTATTGTAAGTACCACTCCCAGAAATATATCTGTACTGGAGATCTTTCATTGCTGTTATGACTTTCCATGCATCAGTTAAGTGTCTCAGCATGAGGTTCAGCTGTGCTTTTAAGTCATTGTTCCCATTTTCAAAGCTGTAGCTTCATTTCTGTATAAAATTCTAGACTAATCATATCTCCTCTAAAGTCACGTGGGCAATTGCACATTAAAGACAAAATTTGGCCTAAGCTTTGCCAGCTTATTTCAGGCCAGGGAAAATGATGAAAGAA
Source organism: Catharus ustulatus (assembly GCF_009819885.2). Classification (NCBI taxonomy): domain Eukaryota; kingdom Metazoa; phylum Chordata; class Aves; order Passeriformes; family Turdidae; genus Catharus; species Catharus ustulatus. The sequence continues at coordinate 17,505,283 of NC_046227.1, forward strand.
AATGACACAAACTGTGGAACTATCCAAGCCCTGTACCAAAGTCTCTAAGCCACATTTCTCAGGGCAAGAGTGTATCCTCCTGCTCTCCACATCTTTCACCTCAGAACATCTGGAAAGCAGGATTCTGCAACTTAGAACAGAGCAATACAAAAAGAAAATTTTCACTCTGAAATCATGTTTAGATTTAAATACAGTTTAGAGCACAGTGGCCAAAATATTTACAGAAGGTTGTTTATCTTTTACCACTCCTTATTTTGTTACATATTCTTAATAATTTTATTTTTTTAACTACTATAATTTACAGGGCAATATAATTGGTTTTCATTATTTTGGCTGTACCACTCATGTTCCGAAAATAAAGAAGGCAGTGAAAAATGGGCAATGTGCCCAAACTCTCAAAGTTATTTATATGTCTCTAAAATCCAATCTGGAGGAGGCAAATGGAAAATTTGCATTTTTTGTAGTTGAAACAAGCTTAACATCTTGCTGAAAGAGTCAGAAAGTCAAACTCAAATTGCAGTGAGCGCATGGAAACTCAGATATGAATGCTGTACTTTAGTAAATATTATCTTACCCAACTGATATGAAAACATTTGTGCAGCAAACAAAAATAATTTAATATGTGATTTTTTTTTTTTTCAAGAGAAAGGCATAATGCATCACCTGGCTGTACTTCATTTTCCTTCTACAGATGAATTGGTGTCATGCACTGTGTGAGCGCTGTCAATGAACCACAAGTTCACATGGTTTTGGCAGACTGACTGAGACTGAAAGGTGCTTTCCAATATTAAGCTGCCCTGCTTTAATGCATCTTATCTCTTTGGTCAGAGAAAATCCTAATTAGAGAAGAGCTATTCCTGATGACTCTGTAACACTGTTATGGTAGGATAAGAACATTTTCTAGTGCTTCTAGTTTCAAATATGAGAACTCTAGGTTTCACTGTTTTACTTAAGATGACACTGCACAGTCTGATGCATCTCTTTTCATTGGTATTTTGTCTGTATTTTCCTTTCTAAAATTCTGCTCAGTGCTATTGGCAGTTTTTTCACTGTTAGTTAAATTACGGCTGTTGCTTTTAAAAAGAGAAAACAAAGTGACCAGTGAATCAATAAAATGAAAACTGTTCCAAAAGCACCTAAGTAAAATCTCAAATGTATTGAGAATCTCAGGTCTCAGAGCCCTATTTAATTTTTCATCCAAATATGTCAGCCGCTAAGACCAAGATTTACTAAAATAGCTTTTGGTGAAAAATTCTTTTCTGACTGAACAAACCATTTCAAAGATTCTGCAAGATTTTTGACTTTGATTTAAAAAAAAAGCAACAAGGCAACACCACCCTAAATAATTTGGTAGAAAACTAAGATGTTTACATTTCAAATTGTTACCAGAATATTTGTAGCTGGGGTGCCTTTTTCTCTTTAGTGGCTCCTTGCTAATTTCTACCATGTGCTGCCATGCTGAATTCATTTCAATGGAAGATGAAATCCAAGCAGAGCCCTCATTTAGGGGAAGAATCATAATGAGATGAAGCTTCAGACAAGTGATGTTCTGACTCTAAAGCAACATTTCTAAATTGCAGTGTATGATCAAATCTAACCTTGTATTTCTTGTCTCCACTGTGGGGCCTTACTCTTGTAATTGCTTTCCATGTTGTTCCTTCTCACTATATCTGCTTTCTCTTAGACTGTAATGGCTTGTGTTTTTCAAAATGCATGTTGATTTTTTTTAAAATTTGTGTTTGTTAGTGGAAATTAACTTTATTTAGCATTAGGATTTCAGTGCAGTTTTCATTGTGCTATCCACTGGTGTTTGGAGCCCACCAAATGCAAATTAAGCTGCCCTGCCCTGGCATTGCTGCAGAGTCTCTATCTAAGGACTCCCCTAGTCTGCTAAGTATGAGGAAGGTTTTGGCAGGATCTGTTTTACCAGTACTCTGATGACCACAGCACACACAGAGGTCCCAGTGATGTTCTGCACTGTTGCTGGATATTGACTGTCCTCAAGTCTGTCTGTGAGTTGAGGTTCGCATCAGTGTAAAAAAATGCCATAGGATTCCCCTGTAAGGTCACAAGGAACCATTTAAAATTCAGAGGTTGCAGGAGGAATAACTTTTACACAGTGACAGGGGGTCTTTAGTCATCCCAACATTGATCTTCAGTAGCCTCACCCAGTTTACATTTGCAAGTACCTCTAAGGCATCCCATGACTTAGATTTGTACTTCTGGATTTCTCTTCACTCTCCAAACCTTTCCTCTCAACAACTTTAAACAAGAAATCTTTACCCTTGTTCCTTGTATCCTTTTTGCTGACTGGCAGAAACAGCAGTCCCCTCCACCTGCTTAGTCCTTTCCAGACTGAACACTTTCTAGATTGTCAGCCAAGTGTGCTTTTGTAGGAAAACTCTCTGCCTCCTGGGCAGTATGATAGCGAACTACAACAAGGATCAGACAGTCAGCATTGGAGGATGGCTGCTTCCTTTCTTTTCTTTCTTTTCTCTTCCACGCCCAGGGAAAAAGCAAGCAGGAAACACCTATTCTTTGAAGGAATGCATGTGACAAGTAGAAGGGGGAGGAGTGTGGCAAGCTGCCCACACATACAGTATTTGTGTTCCCACATCCTGCTGCACTCTGCTTTTCTTGACCAGGCTTGTCTCCAGATGTATCTTGACTCATCAGACTTGGCCTAGAGCTGAGAGGAATCATCAACCAAATTATTTGCACAGAAATCCCAATGCTGTCCATAGGATGCTGTCCAGTGTGGCCTGGTTACAGCTTTTGCCATTAATTTACCATGTGTCCTTCTTGTGTCATTCCCAAAGCAGCTTTCCTTCTGGGAGGCTATGAGACTGCCAGAGAAAGCTGAAATTCCTGTTGCTTGGGGCCACGAACCAAAATTCTGTGTACACAGTCCAGGACCAAATGAGTTAGATCACAGGTGTTACAGATACCAGGGTGTGTGATGCAAAGCTATGTACCACTGTACATACATGTGGTGTTTTCCATGAAGTCTGATACCCTTAAATGTCTGTAAGCTTTAGAGGCCTTGCTGAGTGTCTGGGCTGTGCTGCTAAATTTATGCTTGCAATGAGAAAACTGCTGGCATAGCCTCAAGGCAGGGGAGAGAGAGGCCCCCAGGTCTCCACTTTACGTCTTTCTCTCCTCTTGCAGTACACATCCAGGCACTGCTGCTCACCTGTGGACATGTGATGGTGGTAGACTGAATCCAGATCCAAGTCTTACAACTTGGTGATAAACTGTAGTGCTTCTTAGGAGCAGTGTTGCGTTGTCAGATTTACTACCACAGGGCTTACATTAGAAGCAGGACAACTTTTTTTGTTAACAAGGATTAATTCACATCGGATGTTTGAATTTTTTAAAACAAAATACTTGTCCTTGACTGTATGTCTCCCTTTATGCATCTTGTATCTTACTTTGATTTTACTCTAATTATTATTCTCAGGGTTTACCTCTCTTGCTGTTTCTTTCATTCTTTCATTTTGTTCTTCTCCAGTAAATAATTTTCCCTGAACAGGTGGAGCTCAAATAGTTGTTTCTGAAAAAGTTTGCAGTTTACAGTCTAAGCCCAAGTGCAGAACTTGGTAATGGCCTTGCAGGCTTCTCAGCAGCACATTCTTATGTTCTGTAGAGAAGGGGAAAGCAAGATTTAATTCACTTTCTTTTCAGACATAATACAAGCTTCTCCAGTTCCCCACCTTCTTTTTTCCCTTCATTTGCACTTGAAGCAGCTCTCCTGCACAGCCCTGTTGCTGGACCTGACAGCTCTGTTGAAGGAGGGTGACAGTGTTGCAGGGTGTGATGAGTGCAAAGTTCTTTGGCATGGAAAATCAGGCCAAATGTAACATTACATTCGTCTCTTTACTTGATGAATAGGATACACTTGTTCTGAAAGATCCAGCTGACTCCTGGTCTGCACTTGTACCAGTTGTGGTAAATAACTACATATTTTTAATTCTTAATAAAAATATTTATTGTACTGGTTGTATCAGATTGATGAAATTCTTTCTTCTTCTGATGCTACCATACTACTTCAGTTTTGCACGAGGTATTATCACATATATTTTAGCACCTTTCACTTGCTTTAGTTTAATAATTTGATAGTTTAAAACACTTTCAGATACTTTATTTTTGGTGATATCAGACTGATTTCATCACATCTGAGAGGATAATTTTCCTCTCTAAGGTGTGCAAAGAAGATCATGGTAGAGGGCCTCTGGCAAATTGTCTTTTTTTTATTTCTATGTTATCTCATCTGCAAAGTGAGTATCTATGTTTTGTAGCTTTGGGTAGAGAATATTTCCAATCAATTTCTTTTACTTTTGGAAGTGGACTGGTTATTTAAAGGTTTGCTTCTAGTATTTTCCAGACTAATTTACACTGGGTAAGCCCATGCCATGGTAAGTAGTTTGATTCCTCAAGGTAGTAGCTGAGCTGGTATGAAACAGTGAATCCTTAGAGTGCCCAGTGAGCCTACAGAACAACACTGTGAAGGCTGGATAACTATACTGGTTAGCTGGGTTGTCCTAGTTCTGTAATGAGCTTAGGTAGTGCTAATTGTGTAATCTCTGCATCCCACTCAAATATGTGTTATAAGCATACTCTCTAGCACCTTACTTTTGTTCTCATTTTTCTTCCTTTGTTAAGTACAGTAATTTCACGATTACAAGCCGCACTGATTATAAGCCGCATGTCCGGGTGTCGGCAACATTTTGTTTTTTGTCCATAAATAAGCCACACTGGATTATTAACCGCACTTTCATTCGCACGAGGATCCCCATGCAACTTTCACAAAGTTGCCAAGTAGTAACAGAATCGCAGGATCATGGGGTTTTACTGGCCCGGCTCGGGGCTGTGCGGGCTTGGCCCGCTTGGGGCTGTTGATGGGGCTGAGTGAACCAGTTCAGTGCTGCCGCTAGGCAGGGCCACTCGGGGCCGGCCGCCACTGCCGGGCTCGCTCACCCCCGCCTGCACTGCTGGCGTCGGGCGGGCTGGCCCTGGCCCGGTGCTCCTGGTCTCACTGCTGCTCTGTGTTCGCTCCCCCCGACCCGAGGCCCAGCACTGCCAGCCCCACCCCCGCTGGGCGGGCTGGCCCTGACCTGGCGCCAGTCCCACCACCGCCGTGTTCGCTCCCCCCGGCCCAGCGCTGCCTACCCGGCCCCCACTGCATTCTCTTCCCCCGGCCCGGCGCTGCCCACCCCGCCCCCGCTATGTTCGCTCCCCAGCACCCAGGGCCTGGCACTGCTGGCCCGACCCCTGCTGGGCGGGCTGGCCCTGGCCCGGCGCTACCAGTCCCGCCACCACCGCGTTTGCTCCGCCTGGCCCCCGCCGTGTTCACTCCCCCCGACCCGGTGCTGCCTCATCGGGGCCAGGGGGGCTCAGCTTGGCTCGGGGCTGCTGCCGGCTCGCGTTTCCAGTTGGCAAATTTCAGAATTTTTTATCACATATTATCCACTCTGGATTACAAGCCGCACTCTGGGTTCGGACCAAAACTTTAGTCCAAATGGTGCGGCTTATAATCATGAAATTACTGTAATTTAAAAAAATGCAATGTTGCATGCATTCAGGGAAAAAGCCTAGCAATGCACCCTTTTTAAGGAGACCACTTACCAATCCACCACTATAAAGAAAAGTAATTTGTAAGTGGAAGTAAGTTACAACCTAAGCTCAAAGGTTCTGCCATCTGCCAAAATGAAATAGTTGTGTTTATACAGAACCCTACACCCAAGGCCCTCAGTGTTAAAACTATTAAACCACATAACATCCCAGTGAGGGACCTAATAGCAGCAAATCTGTTATAGAGATCAAGGAGATAAAACAGTTAAATGACTTGCCCATGAAATAACTATCTGCTACTGGCAAGAACAAGAAATGAACTAATTGACCCTGCTTTTCAGAATTTGTTTTAATCTTGAGACAATTCTGCTTACTCATCTACAACTATTTCACTCACAGTTTACCTTAACATGTTTTATATAAACAGCCAGAAAACTAATGTGTCTGAATTACGTAGTGTGTTTTTCAATACAAAGAGCCCATTAAACATATTCATTTTTCTGTCTGGCTCCTCCAGTTCATAGTTTCATCTCAATGATAAGGCATTATGAAGCCCTATATTGTATTTTTCATTTGAGATTTATAGACTGTAATTTTTTTCTTTCCCTGCCAGCTTATCCACTACACAAGCTAACTTCATACCTCATTTCTGCCATTGATATGGCTATTTTCTACAATGTGAATGAAATACCTGGCGTGATAAATATTGAAGTGTATCTGCAGTTTCATTTTCCCTTACAATTGACACTTTTCAAAGAATAAAACCATCGCTGCAGTATTTACTAAGTGTCCCTATTTTAATTCTGATTTTCTTGAAGAATATTTCAGTAGAGCAAGCAATTCAACATAATTTCTCTTCATTTATGACCATGTTATATTATTTCAACATAATCATGCAGTAATAGAATGAGTTATGTTTATGACACGCTATTCATATTAGAAAATGTGCATATAGATACCACAATAATTCTAATATTGTATTTCACTACCTTTTCAGTGACAAGAGAATGCACTATTCTACTACACTGAGCTACAAATGCTATACAGAGTTATCCTGCTGAAATACCTCTTTGCATTTTAGTTGTGCAGTTTTAATAATCCTTCTGTATTACCCAAAAATTAAGGTCAGTTTCAAGTCTGTGTATTTTTGAGTACTGTTTATTTCTCCATTTTGACTTGGTCTGTTAAGTGACTCTTCATCACATTAACTTAGTATATTAAAAATGCACAAGTATAGCAATTGATTTTAGTGTGTGAAATCTCCTAACGGTTCAATGTAGCATTTCTTTTCCTACTAGTGTAGAAGTTTTTTCTACAGCTTGTCTTTGCAAATAGTTTGTCATCACTCTTATTGCTAAGACAACTTTCTTGCAGTATTTTGTAGCTGTGTTTCTGGAGAAAGGGAAACCACTTATGTTGATTAGAAAGGGTGAAGTTGGGAAATAGGTTATTCTGTCTGCCAAGGTTATCGAACTATCAGGAAAATACACAATGGTCCAAGTCCCTTGCAGTTACTACACAACATCTCTTGTGCTTCACTGTCTGAAGCTGTAACAATCCTTGTACTTCAATGGGCCTGGTTCTCTCACACAACTGTTCTTTTGCACCACTTCTGCTGTAGTAGAATCAGCGGAGCCTCTTTCAGGTAGAACTGTGGAACAAAGAAAGGGTTAGAATCCCTATAATGCATGCACAGCCTCTGAGTAACTTGGTAAGCTCAATCAATGATGAACTAACTCTTCAATAGCAATCCTGTCAATTCTGATAGAATTTTTGACATCCTTTTCATCTATTCCTGATCAAATCTAGATGTGTTTTTTAGAAGAACAAAACACTTATTTAATGCAGTATAGCTATCACTCATTGTCATAAATGTGAAAAGTTAAATGATTATTTTTCTGATATAAACTATTAGTTATATACCCTACATTTCAAGAGGAAGGGAGAGATAATTGCAATTACAGGGATTTTGGCACACTGGTTATTCAATTTTGAATTATTGGACATTAACAGAGAATACTGTGATATATGGGTTTATTTTGCTGCCTTTATGCTAAAGACAAACTCAAAAATAATAGCTATTATATCTGTACATCCTTCAGTTCTGCCTGGTTGAGTCAGGTAAAATTAATTTCAGAGATTCCTGGACAGGATCTGCTGGAGCAAAGAATTAACCAAAAATAAGGTAGTGGGCAAAGAGAATAAGTGTCAATGGCAAAGAAATAGGTAACTACCAGAATCTTCAAGTCGTGGCTTGGCATCTTCCCTGTTACCAGTGAGGAATGGTCTGAAGACCTCATTTAACTTTGTGAGGTTTGGAGAACCTTCAGCACCTGCAGAGTGAACGTGGCAGAAAAGGCAAAAAGTTGCGCGACATTTTCTGGCTGGAGTTAGATTTTCAACCACTTTACTTCTACATAATAGTGGTGAAACTTATTCTCCCACTTCTTGTACTGCACAGTTCAGCACTGTGAAAAACAGAAAAGATATCCTTTTCAGCACTGTAGTGGCTTCTCCTCTTTAAATGCACTTACATGCAAAACAATAAAGGGAGGTTGTGCCAAACATGCAAAGGAATATTTGTTTTTTTCCAGGGTATGAAACAACAGAAACTATAAATATACTAAAATATGTAGAAGTATTTCAAGTTTAGTTTGTGAAAACCTCTTCTGATTATTTGTCATGGGATATAATATTACAGATGACTAATGCGTAAAATAATATTTCAGGCAATTGTATCATTTATCTTGATCTGGAGGAGGAGAAGCAATTCAAATTAATACTAAAGAAAACCCCATAACATTTAGGCACTTAAGCAGTTGGTATTGGAGAAGTTTGGGTCAGGTACATCCCAGGGTTGTCTCCTGTGAGGAATGGTGCTTAAAGTGCAGTATCTGCTTGGATACTTCTAGCCCTAAGGCAAGACTTTAACTTTTACTATAACAGCATCTATTCTCTTGGCTGTGTTCTCAAAAGAACTTGGAAAACAGAGAAATTATGCTCCTTTGAGCTGCTAAAGGTAATTAATTTCATTGATTATCTTATTATTCCTGATACTAATTCCTGTTCTTCCATTTACTTTCATTCCCTAATTCTGGCAATGCCTTGACTATAGAGATAGTAAAAGTTTTAATAGTTTTCAGTTGATGGTATTTATTTAAGATTATCATATTGTAGTGTTTGCCTCCACTTTTGCTATTTGCTTTGGATGTTTATTGCTGTAAGAACCTGACTTTGAATTAATTTGCAGCATTCACTGAAAGACTGAAAACCTGGTATTTCAGAGAAAAGAAGTCATGGTCTATGTGTATTTTCCCTGGACTGCAGAGCAGAAGACATTAGAAAAAGGTCACCATAAAAGCCATTGATTCCTATAAAACTGGGGGTAGACTGTGGGAGCTTTAGCTTGTTCACCAGCTCTGAGGTGTCCAGTTCCTCATCTGCTCTCTGCCAGTGGAAATTTTTTTACAAGGAAACTGTACAGCAAAATTTCAACATAAAAGGAATGTGTAGAGAAACTACTACAACCTTAGAGTTTTGTAAAGTTTCTATTGCTTCCCTGTTGGGGAGCAGGGTCTATCTGTGGTCTATTATGGTTTTTATTCATGGTCCATGGGGAGTTCCCACTTGATGTGGACAGAGTCACAAACCTGTGAAGCTGACTCATTCTTGTCTTTTGGAAGAGGAAAGCCAATGTACAAAAGGAGAATCTCCACCAGGGTACCAAGGAGATGTTTCCATACTTGCCAAAGCAAACAAGTGAAGTCTTCTAGAGAAATGTTCTCTGGTGACTTACAGACGTGCTTATGCATTCTTGTATGTCCAAATAGTGACCAGCATATCTGAGGAAAAAGTTACTACTGGAGTTTAAATGCACAGTCCTAGACACATGGACTCAGAGGAAAATGAGCTCCTAAGAGTTCCAGCTTATTTTGCAGTTTTGTTTGGCACTACAAAATAGAGTGGTTGGAGATAAAGAAAGAAAACCTGAAGAAAATTTAACTTAGGCACTGGTACATTAAAACCACAAAAATATTTGATTAATGTTGACTTGTTCCTGCAGTTTGGGAAAAATAGTTTTTTAACATATAAGTTCTACTTAAAGCTTTTCTTTAGAAAGCCTCCCTGATGTGCTGAAAGGTTCAAAGAAGTGCTAGGTAGTAACTAGCGCAGCCAAGACACAAAATTACTGCATGGTGCGCAAAAGAAGCAGGCAATGGATGGGAAATATATTTTCAGATATTGCTTCTGATTTTCTATGACTGTGCTGTTGTCAAATCAAGCAATGTATTTCCAGCCTGGTTTAGAGGGAATATATACTCTATATGCTTACCTGCAGTATAGTATTCTGTTATTATTTTGCTGTATTTTTGGTCATGGCAAATATTTTGGAGCTGGCTGAATGAAAGGGCAAAAAGAGATGGTACTGTTCTTTTTTCCACAGAAGCCCAATAGTCTACTAAGGCATGCTTCTCAATTTGTTGGCTTTTTGCTTGGAAGGCTTTGAAGCATATTATGTCCAGGAACTCCATATCACCACTGTGTACCTTGTTAAATTTCCAAAAGGATGGGGGAGATAGAAGGTGGATCAAGGAAGATGCCCTTTGTCCTTTGTGGTTATTTTGCTTTAAAATACACATATGTGTCTACAGGAAAAGTGGCTATGACGAGCTAGGAGTTTAGAGTAAATATTTTAGGATACTTGGATCCAAGCGTTAGTATTCTGTATACAGCCATCTAATAAAGCTAGATCTGGTGAGATTACAATCTAATGGCCTACATTAGACATATGCATTGAAATGCATCTTTTTTGTGTATCTACTGGATTGTTAATGTGAGAAGGCAAGCATTCCAACTCTATGAATTTACATTCTCTTATTTCTTTTTCACTAAAATAGCTAAGGGGTTTAGAGATTTTTCTGACCTAAAATTATACTTTTTCTGTTGTCAATTACAATCCAACAACCAGATTTGCAGTCCTATGCTGTTGCAGTAAAGCTTTAATATCTCTAAGTAATATTTTACCAACACAAATGTTCATTCTTGGAATCCTTTTGGATTCTCAGTGAGGCAAAATCCAACATAAGACGAAATTAAGTTATGCCCAAGTCATAATTTAATTATATATGTATCAAATATCTATCTTTTCTCTTTTCTCCACATTCAGGATTCCTTCAGACAAATAGAACCACCCGGATTTCTCACATATTGAGAAAATGTTAGTGAGCTAATTTGCAGGCTAGAAAACAATGATCCAAGAAGTTAACTACGTGTCATTGTTAATCCCATGCAACATGATATGCAACAGAAGAGAAGCCAGAAGATTACCTTTTAAATTGCAAGTAAAGCTCTGGTAGAGCACTCATGTGTTGGTAATAAAAATAGAGCTTTCAAGGGTGCCATGGAAAGTTAGAGGTGACAAGCTGAACTAACAAAACCATCTGTCCCATAGGTAAACAAGTATACGGGGTGATTTTTCAGCCCAGTATCAGCTTAATACATAGTCCAGAAGAGGAGGGATAGTGTAGAACATAAACCCACATTTTGTGGGATGGAAGAGGAGATTGTTGCTGGCTTATTTGCTGACCTGCAGCTAGACAGAGGAGTTAGCCCTTGTCTTGGAGGTGACTTCTGGAATTTTTTCCTACATGGAAGATATTCCAAATCTACAAATATAATTTGGTGAGAGGAAGCCAAATTTGGTTCTGTCAACTTTGACACATCCCTTAAAATATTCCAAATGATAGCAATGGTGTGTAAGAGAGTTGTAACAAAGGAGAGATTTTTCAGCTCTTTTAACAGAGAGCTGTATAATCACACTTTCTTGTAGAAGCATTCAGTGTGAAGATCTGTCAATAGAAATCTCAAACTGTGAATATACAATTGTGCTTTATTATCCCTTTGTTATTTTGTAACTACATAGGTATGACAGACAGAAACTGATGTTAAAAGAAATCCACAATTGTCAGTGTGTCACATGCATGAATCCCACTGCTGGAAGTTTTTCAGTAAATCAGCATCTTTGGGTAGGTACACCAAATGCCATATTTTAACAAAATGTTTTTGCTCATAGTAACACTCAAGCTCTTAATTTAAGGAGAATGAACATCCTAAGGTTTTGTTACTTTAGTGCACAGCAGACAGATGGTGCTCTGTCTTGCACAGAGCAAACAAGGAACTAAACAGTTATAAGTACCAGATAAAAGTGCCGAGGGGACAGAGTACATAGGGAAACCTTCAGTTAGACCCATTGCCAAGGCATGGCAATGGGAACCCACATGAGCAAATAAGTGCTGTGTTGTAAAACAATAATCATGTGTAAGACACCCTCAAAAGTGTCCTCAAAAGTCCTTTGACCCTCTAAGGAGTACAGTGCTTTAATGAGCACACAGAGGTCTCCAAACCTTCACACACCAGCAAGATTGTTTGCCTTTGTGTCTTTTAGGATTTATGGTGCTACTGTTCTTGGTAGGGCCTGGAAACCAGCCACACACAAAAGAGAGAGATGGAAGCAACTGACGAACTTCAGATTTCTATCTTTCATGAAAGACGAAGAGATGGGAGCAAATCTCTGCCTGAGGGGTCCTTTTTTTAAGAATTAACTTCATTTTGTGTTAAAATTGTTCTGTGAATTTTTTGTTTCAGAATTTTGGGGAGGATGTATTGGCTGTGTTTTGTCTGCCAGCTCAAATGAGCTTTGTGCAGTTGCATAGCATTTTTTTCTTGTCCTGTACCAAATCTTGGTTGCCACTGCCTGCACCTGTGCTCAGGGCCAGGGGTTTCCATCTTTAAGGTGGTTAGGGTTTGAATTCCAAAGACTGGCAAAATGTGTCTGTTAGGATGTGCGTGTAACAATTACCTCAACAGTCACTTTTCTGAAAGCTTGTGTTTGTGCTATATTTGTTAAATGCATAACTATTAAAGGAAATAACAATTGAATTCCCTTAATCCCATTTCTGCCAGACCCACGTGCAAATCCTCCAAGGGAGCCATGGACCTGTGACTGAGCTGACAGAGCGGCAAAGCAGAGAGGGGGCCTGAGATCAGCTCCCAAAACAAGCAGACCTCACTGAGTGACAGCTTGTTTGTGTCCTGAGTGATGTGCAGGATCTGGTTCAGAATCTCACAATGGAATCGCTGCCCTGTGACAGTGACCGTAATGTACTTCAATTCAGTCCCTCCACAGGAGCAACAGAGGCCAAAAAACCCACCCCAAGTATGCTTAACTTCAAAAAGAACAACTCTGAAAACAGGGATGCGCACTAAAAAGAAGCTAAAATGGGCCATGAGAAGAATTAAATTCTTCCAGGCAGCAAGAAGATCTCTGAAGTAGGGACACAGCAGCAGAGCATGCCCCATCCTTTGGGAAAGACTTCAGAAAGGGTGAAAAGAGCCTGACATGGCTAATCAGCAAAGAAAAAAGCTGTTAGAAGTAAGGAAGATCATTCAGAAAACCAAAGCTGTGTCTAAACTAAGGTAAGAAGAGCTGCATACTAAAGACTAAAAATAAAACTGTAATCAAACTAGCCAAATGACTTTAAAGGCTAACAAGTTTCGGGGATCAGAATTTTCCCTAAACACTTTTTTCGATCACTTTAGTAGAAACAAATGATGACCAGCACATAACATGTCAAAATGACCATGCATTTTTTGTACTGATACTTGCTGTGAGTAAAACTGGAGCTTATCCCACTTAGAAACTTTTTTTTTTTTTTTAAGGAGAGAGTGGGGACATCAGCATAGGTCTCAGGAAAGATTAACAGTACCAAAAGAGAGATCCATGCTATTTAAAAATACTTGAGAAGTTTGGTGACTATGTGAAGTTCTTCCAGGTAGTAATGATGAGGATCAGTTGTGAAAAATTGCCAGGGTAATTGGGCAATAAAATTACCCAGATGAAATTCAGAGTAGATAAATGTAAAATGCATGTACACTGGGGAAAAAAGCTTTTTTCATACAGAAGATGATGGGCTCTGAACTGATGATTACCACTGAAGACTGAGATGTGGGGGTTATGATGGAGATGAGATGAAAAGATCACCTCAGTGCTTGGCGGTATAAAAAAAATTAAAATCAATAGTTAGAAGTTATTAGAGAGCAGAGAACAAACAGAAAACATAATTATCCCAATGTATAAAGCCATGATGCACTAGAACATTGAAAACTAGGTTGCAGTTCTAGGCATGCAATTGCAAAAATATTTTAGAACTGGAAAAAGTCCAGAGAAAGGCAGAAAAGATGACTTAACCAACAGCTTCTGTGCAGAAGCTGGGAGGCCTGGTAGCACTGAAAGGAGGCAACATGAGCAGCTGTATAAGAGATCTATAAAACCAACACTGCTAGCAGGAAGGTATGTGCAGACTCACTGCTGTCCCTTACAGTGTAAGAACACGTGAAAGGAATTGGAGAGAGTTTAAAACAAGAGGGACTTCATGCAGTGGATAAATGACCTTTGCAATTAATTTCCAAAGGATTTAATGAGTAATGCAATCAAGGAGAGACTGGAAGGGTGCTACTTTATGTGTGTAGATAAAGCACAACCCACTCAGAAAATGTCCCGAGCTGAGAATATTCAGAAACTATGAGAGTATTAAGGGAAAATATCATATGTTCTTGTGTTGGTTTCATTCTCATCAGGTGGCTGCTGCTGACCATCTCCTAGTCTGACTGAATCCTTCCTCTGGCCCAGTATGGCTGCTCATGTGTGTATGATCACAGGTAATTACAGATGCAAACTTTGCCCATCTAGATGGTTGTAACATATCTCGCTAAATTAAATCATGTTTTTTTGAGACAGAGTATCAAAATGATATTATAGTCCTAATACTAAAGTAATACCATGACCCTTTATAATTAGTGACTCACACTGTTTTCCTGTAAGGGAGCTCCTAATAATGAGATTCAGTGTTGCTGTAAGAGTTGGGACAGTGCTTAAGCAGGCATGTTCAGTTGTTGTTTCAACCACTCATTTGTAGCCTTGAACAAGAAGCTCAGGTTCACTTCTTTTCACCTGCTAATTTCAGCTGAAATTAAGAGAGCTGATTAACTAGAAAGGAAGGAGTCCTTCTATCTTCAATGTCAGACCTTGTGCCTGACTACCAGGTGCTGTTAGTCTCTTCTTATGCTTATATTTCACTGGTTGCTCAGAAATATGTTTAACTTGGTTTCTTGCCCTACATTGAATTCTTTCCTTAGCAGCAACTTTTATTTGTGTAATTTTAGTATCTTTTAAGACCTGGAAATATATAGATTTTTTTGTTTAAGCATTTATTCATTTATTGTAACCATCTTTCCAGCTTCTTAAGTGTTCTCTGTATTGTATTTGAACTTATCAGTAACATTTTGTTCTGTAATAGATAGAATTGAGAAACATATCTCAAACAGCTCCTCATGCTGCTTGTCCTAACTGTTAAGAATCACTATTCTGATACAGCCTATATTAGTATATTTTGTAATTAGGTTAATTATGAATGTTCTATGATATAACGTTATTTGAAAATGTTGACTGATACAAAGTGCAATTTCTAAAAAAGTGTATGAGTCTTAGAAATTTCTGATTAGTTGTGGTTTTTAAGCTTTCTGATTTACAGGGGTTTTTTTTTCTTTCACACAGGAATGAACACACTGAAAACAAGGGATTTTGCCCTGTCCTATCTGAGCCATACCAAGGGGAGAAAAACATCCTCAGGTAATTTTTTTTGAGTTCTCTTGTTTTTAGGTGACTGTTAAAAATACCATAAAAATGTTAATAATAGAATTATAGTTGAATCAATCCAAGATAGGGGATCAATATGTCACTCTCGTAAAGAAATTTAACAACTCTATAGTTCGTTTTTGCTTGATACTCCACTAAGGTGCTATCTAATGTATTTTAATTTTTTTATAAACAACATTAATACTCTGAATTATCCCAATCTGGTTAATCATATACAGATTATTAGTCATACTGAAAACAAAATGGCTGCAAAGGAGCATGCTGCCCTGAAGTCAGGCACATTTGGCAGGCTTCATACTAACTTGATAGTAATTATGATCTCCATCAAGTGAGACAGGCAGTGAATAAGATATTTAACGCTGTGTGCTTTGGCTCTGAAAACCTTTTCGACTTGTACTTTCAATTTCTGGGTTACAGTGTTATTAAAATATCTGTGTGGGTATATTTTAAAAGAAATAATTATCCTTTCCTATACACACACTATTTTTTTAATCTCAGGGAATTTTCTCTGTTTGCCGACTGCTCCCCAGAGATGGATGCTCTAACCACCGTAGAGAGAACAGGACCATAAATATCCTTTTGCAACACAGGAGCTGCAGTTACAATCATCTCACTCACATAAGATGCAATCTTTCTGCATCAGAAAATTACTTGGAACTTTCTACTCATACTGACTAGATTCAACTATGTTTTTAATCTTAGAGATTCAATGTGTATATTCCAGGTAATACAGCTCTTTCTATGTAGTTCCTGTATTTATAAATTGCTCTTCCTCTTTATTAAACATTATAGACTCTTCTACAATTCATGTAACACTTGTTTTTGTAGCACTGCTAGTCTAACTCAGTAGAGTTCCCCAAATACACATGCATAGGCTAGGTCAACACTCAGAGTAACTACTATGCTACTACTACTACTATTTAAATTCTGTCGCACCATTTTCTCTTGGTAGTCCACTGGCCACCAGAAAGAGAATGCAGCATTCTCAGTCAGTGAGGAGCTTAGCCATAAGATATCTAGACTGCTGTAATTATCAGGATAGAAGTGCTTATAAAATCTCAAGGTACAACTCTCCTACAAGCCTGAAAATTACCTTACAAACTCTGAAGGGTGAAGATACCAAGAGCATATATTTGACCATGTTTCATATACAATTGCACTGGATTCAGTCAATTCCCAATTATTCTGAAACATCTGGAAAAGTTGGTGTTGTTTGTAAGCACGATTTTGAAAACTGCAACGCATTCCATAACAGCCATGATTTATTCCTAAGTTTTTGTTGTCTAAAAGCTTCTAGTAGGAAGTTTATATTTACTAAATAGGTTTGCAAGGTCTACAGGTAGAACTCACATGTCTTGCTCCTTGTGCCATTCCAAAGCACTTCTCATTGGAGGGAAGAGTAGTAGAAATGAGAAGGCAAAACCAAATTTTCAGAATGTTAGAGTAATGCCTCTTGTCCAAGCAAGAGTATGAATGTGATTGACGACTTGCAGTGATGTGGAGGGCCAATACTGACATGTTACAATAAAAATTTTTTGAAAGCTCAAAATGTTGGCACCTATGAAAAGCTGCCACATGATTAAGAAAATAGGTTTGTGTTCCAGACTACTCTGAAACTGAATGTGAACAGTTCCTGCAAATAGTAATTCTCCCAAATGTGTTTATTCCAAGTATTTATACAGCAAGCTACTGTGCCCTGTGGTGTGAACCTTGAACTAGCTGATTCAAGTGCCAGAAACAACATAAATGTGGCAAATCTGTGGTCCCTGCACACTTGAAAAAGTCAGGTAAATAAATCTGCAGAGATCTGGTTCCCACATAACCAGGTTGTTTTCTTACTGAAGGCAGCTCAGACAGCTTACCAGCTTACATGGTATCACTCCACTCTGCATTAGTCTAGGAAGGAGACATGTAATAACTGGGTCTGACACAGTAAAGGGAAAAATTTGGGCTCTGGATTAAAACTGCCAGCTGCTTCTTTATTTTCCTTTTTTTCCCTCTTCCTTTCTTTTGGTTTATGTGTGTGTTTGTTTAGCCAACAACCTCAAGCACAACCTTAGGCCCCCTAGCTGTCCTGTCCTCCCTCCCAGAAGCTTATGCACAGAGCAGACTACAGGGAGGGAAGAGCATGCAGAGTGCTGGGAATCCAAGTAACCCCCATGGTAGATGATGGCTTCCTTCCTCATCCTTCTCAAATGTTACCATGTTGGATGGTACCATCCATGTTTAGGTGGTTGTCTTTTCAAATATGAATGATCCTTCTGTTTTCTTCTGCTGCCTCGTGCCCACAGAGTTTGGCAGGATCTTTCTTGAAAAAATACTCTTGTAGCAGTTCCTGCATGCCTCCTGCATGCAGACAGAAAGTGAGGATGGAGATAAAAAATAAGGGAAAGCAAAGAACATCTAACAATTCTGAACATACTTTTCCTCAAAAAAAAAATTGAAAGACACCATAAGATTTGGCAACTCAGTGAACCAGCGTTAATTTCCGCCCCGCCCCCCCCCCCCCCCCCCCCAAGCTAGCTTTCTTTTTGTTTAGCCTTCCTATCTGGGTTAGCTTTTGACAAATTCTGCTGTCACTTTCTATATGAGTGAGAACATTTTTAGTACTGTGGATCAAGCTGGCAACAAGTGAGCAGTAGTGTGAGACCATCAGCAGGTGTGTGGGAGACAGCAGCAATTTGGGAAGCCTGGAAGAGTGCTGGTGGGGAAAATCAATGTTAAAAAAGCATAGTAAAAGTCTTTCTGCTTATAAGAGGTATTGCTGGAACAACTGTGCTGCTGAGAGCATAATTTGTTTTTCTATTTTTCAATAGTTTCTGATCTTTGTATGTTATCTCTAGGATTTAAAGACACATTTCGTTTTTCAGTGCTTTTGGAAATACTTATCTTTGGATTGAGGCAGGAATTTTGCCCATAGTTCCTGAGGGCCAATTATTTAGCATGTGTTTAGAAAAGAGGATAGCATTTTTTTGGATCTTATACTACATCTGGATCAAAAAGTCACTGCAAAAAAGGAACATTTTAACAAGAAATACACCAATCATGGAAAATTTCCAAATAAAATTTCCCAGTAACTATATCTGCTAGACATAAAACCAGATAAATTATATTGAATCAACTTCTATATAAATATGAAGACAGTAGGGGAAGTATAGTTACATGAGCCACCTACACACCAAATATTTATTAACATGCTTGTTGAAATTAGTCTTAAGTGTCAGGGTGATTCCCTGCTGCAAAAGCCCCAGTGAAAGCATTTGTATTAGCACTTTGCAGCAGAGACTCTAATCTGCCAATTCCTAGAAATGAATGCAGCATTCTTGAGGAAACCATGCTGGAACTGGCACTCTGGATGAAATCCTGAAGAGGAACATTTTCACTGCCTTTAACAAGGCCAACATTTACTAAATGACAGAATGGAGAGTTGGAGTATCAAAGAGATAGTTAATGAAGGGTATACTAAGGGGTCAAGGTGAACAACACATCAGAAACAATGGGAAGTGTTTCAGCCTCAAGTCTGATGTGCTCTTCATAGTGCTGGTGCAGTCCTTTAGTATTAAGTATATCAGGATAACTTATGCTGGGAGTGAAGTTAGGAATATTACAGAACAAAAGAGGCAATCCAGAAAAAAAATTTTTCATACAAAAGCTTTGTCTCCAGAAGGATACAGTCAGGCTATCATAAAGAGGACGAGGTGTGCCAGAGGTAAATAAAATGGGATTATAACAAAGATGAAAGTCATAGAAAGAAGGGGTAATGGGAAGGATTCTCTGTTTCCAAGGCAATCAGCCTCATTATATAACTCCTTTTGCAACAGGACATTAATTGTCCATTAAATATAGGTGCTGGGGAAAGTAAATTTTCATGTTAGTGACCCAACAATGCTTATCACTGACTGAAACATTTGTTTATAATGAGGGATTAACAGTATCAACTATAAGGAAAAAAGATGTTTGAATTAAAATATTTTTGCAAGGAGCACTTCTACCACCCCAGTGACATAGAGTTTCTAATTTCCTTGGTCCTTTAATGGCTCCATGAAATCATCCTATATTTCCTTAGTTAAATGTATGGAGGAAAAATATACTGAACATTTAAACAAAATTTTCATCCATGACACAGAAGGTTCTTGGAGGTATTATTCTCAATATGAGCAAGACAGGTATCTGCCCTGTTTCATGGCATATTAGACTCCAAGTACTAGGAAGATGAAAGGGATGTTATTATATTGAAACTGTATCTTTTACAGAAAAATTGTTTGTTATAGAGTGGTTTTTTACTCTATTCCTGGTCTGAATGAACATAATTTCAATATAATAGAAAAGAGGATAAAAGCAAGATCCCTAGAGTCATAAGAAGAATTGTGTCTTTTGTTTTATTTGAAGAAGCATACTTACTGAAGTTTCTTCTTTGTAATGAGATTATTTATCGTTTTTCTGTTCGGATGCTACCACCTTATGGTTGCATGCCATGATAAAGACTAGGAGAATATTCATAATCAGTGGAGGATACAGAGAATTAGAGTATACACCAAGGAGGGCAGGGTAAAACAATAGCATAAAGTGCCTGGCAGAAACAGTCCCATAATTTTGGGATGAACATGTTTTACCCCAGAAAATGAGCTGAAATGAAAATCTATCAACAAAAACTGCATTGCATTTGTTAACCTGTTCAGCTCTACAGAGAGAAGACCCATTCCAGGAGATCTAGCAGCCAGAACTTCTAGAAATGGCATGCTGCCAGAGTCTGACAGAAAATAAATTAAAATACTATCTACTGGTTCTATATTTCACAGAGTTGTTCCCAGACTTTTTAAGTGCACACACAAAAAGAGATAACTGTGATAAAGGGTTAATATGCTAGGTGAATACTTGTTTATATCTCTATAATGTTAGCACCGGGGTGTTGATGAGCACATATTTATCCATAAGCCACTAATTTACTGCCACTTTGCCCATGGTGTTGGAGAACCTCATTACTTCCCAGTATCTGATTGGGAGAAGCTGACCAGAATTTTAAGAGAATGATGAGAGCACTACAATGAGCTTCATGCTGCAATGAACCATGTTGTCTAAGGCTGCTACACAGCACATGGAAGTTTCTTTACTTTTGATACATATAGCATGCTCTGTCAGAGTTAATCACTGATGTGCAAATTTATTCAAAAGTGACCTGCAGGAATATTAAAAATAATCTTTCAGGTTTAGGGATATATGCTGAGTACCCCAGGCTTTTATAACAATTTTAATATGAACTGTGACCATTTTTATTTGTAATGCTCCCAAGAAGTCTCCACTCACTGTGAATTGGCTCTTTCTCAACATGACCCACTGTCCTGCTACTGGTCATAAATGTACTGTAGAGCTCTGAGGAGACCATGGTTTGACTCATCTATGTCAAAACTCCTTATTACAATGCCACAGTGGCTTCAAATGTTCACCATTTTATGTCGATAGGAAATGAAAGATACTAAAAAACCCGAAACACAACACTAAATAGAGAGCTCTGCATGTTGGAAACATATATGGAGTTTTAGAAAAGAGATTTATTTAATGCTGTTAAACTAGCCCCATATTTTGCAAAGGGACCATGTGGTGCATGAGCTATCATCTGCTTGATGTATTCCAGGGGCTCATCTCATATAGGAGCAGTTAGCATTATGCAGTTAGAATTCAG
The DNA here is from genome assembly GCF_009819885.2 of Catharus ustulatus. NCBI lineage: Eukaryota > Metazoa > Chordata > Aves > Passeriformes > Turdidae > Catharus > Catharus ustulatus. The sequence goes on from NC_046227.1 coordinate 17,526,249, forward strand.
AAGGTTTTGAAAAGAAAATTTTAAAAGTAGTTGGGTAGAAAGAATGGGGTTTAAAGGTAAATTTACCAAAACTTTGGAAGAATTTCTATGGCATACATACCATGTTTCTAAATCTGACAAGTACTTGAAGAAGTGGTTTGACTTTCCATTCCCATACAGATTTTATTTTCATGCTGAGATGCTAAATTCCACACCAGTTCAGTGTTATTATTTTAATGATTTTTTTTCATTAAATTTGTTAGACAGTCATTATGTCATTTAGTTTAGGATTGTTTATACAAGCAAGGATTTCCATGTGTATTTCTCAGAACAAAATACTTATTGCTTTTGCTGGGTGCTCACTTGTTGCATTCCACATAGTGTTAACAGTAAAATGGCCTTAGTTAGATTTGTTTTGTATTTGTTGCTTCACCTTCTGTTTCTCATACAAATCTAAATTGGTTTCAGCTTTGAATTGCTGGCGCACTTGCACACTCAAAATCTGCATCTTTCCCAGTTCATAGCAAGGCAAAAAAAGAACATATTTCTGTTCACATTGGCTCCTTCCTTTCATCTCTTCAAGCTTAAAATTACTTTAGTATAAATTTAAATAAAATGTCTTGTTACAAAAATCTTGGTGCACCCAAAAATTACCCGTTTATAGTATTCTCAGGAATGTCATCGGGTTTATCTCAGTGCTAAATGATGAGCCCCCAAGAAATACATACAGGCTTCATCTACTGGGACCCAAAGCAGAAAGCAAATTAGCTCTTTATCTTGTTTGGATTTTTGTTAATCAAGAAAAATGCACTTAATTACTGTGACAGGAAGCAGTGCATATAGAAACTGCACTGAGCCTGGAGCCAGATGTCATGCAGTCTAAGATAGCTGAAGTTTGTTGCGATGCCTCTGTCAACAGAAGAGAACCTCCTCAATCACAGCTAGACCTTGGGTTTTTTTTATTCAAATAGGAATTTCAGCAACTCACATAAGACAAACATTTTTTTTTCTTGGCTATAAATGTTTGATTATTGGATTGGATTTTGGTTTTAATTTTTTTAACATGGCCTTGTGGGATTGCTCTGAAACTTGGAGGAACTTAACATCTCTGTGACCTTTCAACTTCTCAATTTTTTTGCAACTGGCTAGTGAAAATTGCCAGCTTTGAATCAACAGACAAGCATGAAGTATTACGGAATGAGAATGAAAATAAAGCTAATTAGTTTCCTTATAAAAACCTACATTTAGAGAAGGTGAATTAACTCAAAATACAGAGCAGGACTCAGTCAAAACCTTCATTTTGTTCTCCCTGGCTGCTCTGGGAATCACAGAAGTTCAGATCAGGATCAGCTGGATCAGCTTGGATCAGTTTATAGAGATTTTACTACTGTATTCTAGTCGATTGCTTTTGATAGTTCAAATACCTCAAGAACACCTGCTATCATGCAAAAAATAAATACTCTTAGTCCTATTTTTGTAATTATCAGCTGAATTCTTGAGACTTCTTGTGACAATGCTTTCTTAATTGGAGTTGGAAGTAGTATCAGGTGAAGTCTATACTGTTTGGCAGTATTTCACAGCTCAGTGGAATTTTATCATGTCTCCAGACTTTAAGGAGAAGGAGGATATGGATTTTGGATTGGTGTGATGTTATGTTGCAACAGTTTGTAAAGCATTTCTGACTCCCAAATGCCAGCAAGAAGAGAGTGTTTGTTTTTCACAAGGAATGACCCAAGTCAGCAGTGGGATTGAAGTCCAACAGCAGACTGTAGGGTTTCTTTCTATGTTAGTGGTTGGAGTTGATGTCTTGGAGCTCTTTTCCAGCCTTAGTGATTTTATGATTCTTCTCCCCATCATTGCAGAGCCTTCAAATTTTGACCCTGGAATACTGCTCTGTGAATTGTCTGGTTTCATACTGTTCTTGTGAGTACATTCCATCAGTAAGCAATGTCAGAAGGCAAATGAAGCAGGCTGGTCACATGTGTGCACAGTTTCTCATTTGATCTTTTTCTTTATTTTTCTCAGCCTTTGTAAGGAATGCTAATTTAACTTCTATGTTTATGTTGTTTGGGCACTTATCCCAAATTCAGACCATAATTCAGCAACCTATTACACCAGCTCCCAACAGAGTGCAGGGATCCATGACAAATGATGTGCAGCCCAGGCAGGGGGTGAAGGCTGTGGTGTGAGAGGAGCTCTGTGAGAGGCAGCAGACCCCAGTTCTTAACTCTGTAAGACTCAGCACAAGCTGGGCAGCCACCACCTCACAGACAGGTGATAGGGTACCAGACGAGTGGCTAGGTGAAACCTAAATGCCTGTTCCTGGCTCCTACTGTGTTCCTACAATCACAGTTTATCTGTAATTCAGGAAAGAAACATATAATCTTACCAATTGCCCTGTAAAAGTTGTCAGCTCCTTGTTTACACGGTTCCATGAAATGGATAGTGTTTCAAGGTTACTTGTGACTAGCTTTTGTTCTGTGGTGACAGCGAATATTGCTTTTAATTAACTCATTGTGTTCATCAAAATCAAATTCTTCAAATCCTTGGGACCTGCATTGCAGAGAAATTGTCTCCAAGTATGATGTAGTAAGAAGAAACTATCATTATTTAATCTATTGGAAATTCATATAAAATAATGTGACATTTACCCCATTTTGACTGACAAAGTAAAACATTACAATATTATATTTCTCAAAATATACAGCAAAACTATAGTTATATTAATTTCTAAATTATTCTTTTTAGATTAATAGAAAGACTTCAAAGATAGATTTTACTAGGAATATGCCTAGAGTTATAAAAATAAGTATTTTATATTTACAGTGCACAATAAAATGTAGCCAATGATGAAAGAATACCATGAAATGGAATATCAGAAATAAAATCTGCAGAGAAAAGATTTTCTTCTCTTTTCATCAGCAGAATTATGTAAGTACAAAGTTTGCTCCTATGTGTCTGATGGCTGATAGTCTCTTTCACAGCACTAGGCTGAAGGCAATGCTTTTCGAAGACTGATCTTGGCATATTTGTGTATTTTTTACTTTAACTTTAGAAACAATCACACTCATGATGTCTTTATTGAATCTCTCAGCTCCTTTGATGTGTAATGGTGAAGCAAATTTTGGCTTAAAACCACAGACTAATGGTAACCAAAATGTCTTGCGTTGGTTTTGAAGAATTTTAAAAGACTTCAGCTAAGATTCCAAGGATTCTGGATTTTTTGCTCTAATGCTGGTAATCACTCAACTTCTTGGCATGATAGTATTTTGAAATTTTAAAAATATTTTGATAATCTCAAAACTAATTATTCTGCCCCTTCTTTGGAAAAGCTTAAAACTGGGTAACTTTTGTTATTAAGATAAATTCTTCAAGAACAGTAGGGGTTTAGTGTAAAAAAAAAAAAAAAAAAAAAGGCATTAATGTTATTTATCAGTTCTATTTTGGGATTGGGAAAGCAACCAGGAATTTTGTATGAAAGGTCGATATTTTTGCCTTTCCTGAGTACAGTGCTATTTGATATGGATAGACAGAACACCCATGATTCTCAAGTTAAAAAATGTAACATCAACCCTGCCTACAGATATACATTCAGTAGAGAGGCACCCATTTAAACTGCTCACTCACGGCTTTGTTGGCTGGCAGTCCTGCACAGTGCAAGGACTCTCAGCATTCTTCGAGCCTGCTCTGACCACTAACTCTGAGTCTAAAGCTCGAGAATAAAGATGCTTCTTTATTTGATGGTTTCATAAGCAGATGCTGTAAGTATTGCATTTTTATGTAGAAACAAAACCACCAACTTGACTCGTTTACCCTATTGTATGAAAAATCATTCAATCCTGAAGCTGAATCAGAAAAATCTCATTGTATCAAAGATTTAATTTGCTTTATAAACTGAATAGTAATTCTCTTTTTATTATGCACGAAATATTTATATATAATATATATAAAAAGTTGAGTTTTACCTTTATGATCAAGATGACTTTAACACTTATTTAATCTTCTTTCTACCTGCCCCCTCCCCCAAACAGGAGCATTTTATTACTGTTCTTTCATTCTGTCTGGTTGGTGTCCATACAACATCAATTCTGTGACTGCTGCGTTTTACTAGAATATTAAATGATCCTGGAGGAAAATATTTACGACAGAAAGTAGTTCGTTATTCTAGAAGGACAATTAGCAGGGGTTTATAGTGTAATCAGGAAGCTGCAGTGGGAACAAAACGCTTGTTCACGATTTTGGGCAGCAGCCCCGTCTTTGTGGCAGTGCTACTCCACCAACATTAATTGCGCAGTGCCCCCTAGGGACTCTGTCACCACCGGGATTCCCTGCTCCTCTTCCCCTTCCTTGACCTTGATCATAACTTGGAATTTCATCCTATTCCAGCTAGAATGACATCACTTGTTCTTTAACTCCTTCCAGGTTCTGGGTTGGTTTTCTAAGTTTTCTAAGTGTGGTTCACACTGCTATGTGTATTTTTAGTGCGTGCATGTTCGGTTTTACTACTTACTGTTTTCTCTACATTATTTTAATTTGATGGTAACATTTTAAGACATTCTTTTCTGGTTTGGTATTTCTAGGAGATGGGTTTTCTTTTCAATTGTTTGTTAAAAAGAAGCAGTTGGAATTTCCTTCTCAGAGCCATGGTTTGATCAGTCCTGGTAGAAAGAGGCTGGAAACTGCAACACTTTGCACAGATGTCACATACCTGATGAGTGATTTCTCATACTTATTGATATGGTGGTTTCAGGGAAATAATAGTAATAATGAGAACAATGATAAGGGCATGTTTCCTTTTACATCACTCACATGGGTGAGCTGAGATGTCCAAATTCAGACGAAAGAAGAATTTTACCAGAAGTATGTATGATCAAAACAGTTCAGAAATAAAAGATGGTAAAATGAGCAAAGGGCAGTAGGTTTTGAATAGGCTTCATCAGCAGAGGGGAGAGGTCATCTGGGAAGATTAGTTATAGGAGCTATTAAATCACCTCTGTGACACTGTTAGAAGAATCTGCTTAACATAATCATGTGCAATCAGTAAAAATGCTGTTTATTACAGAGCAGTTTTCATTTTCATATTTGGTATTGTTATGTAAGATGGTATAATGTAAGGCCATACACATCTCCCCAGTACAAATTACCAGCATCAATGATTTATGGTGTTTTCCTGACGACTTTTGAAGTAAAAAATTATTGGGAAACATCTCTCCAAACCTATTTCCATTAATATATATAATGGAGATTTGCATAATTTTTTTCTTTATACTGTAGTTTCAGACAATTGAAATAGATACAGAGTTTATGTATCAACTAGTCCTGCATCCTATACCTCTGGGATTCTTTCTTATTTGCACAATGCCAACCATCTCTGAAGTGCTTATCATTTAGTGATATGACTCCACAAAAAAAGATTGTCTTCTAATGTGGTCTCTCCAGTTTGGAATTAGACTTCTCTATGCATATTTTCTTATGTGAAAAGTAGAGAATGAAATCATCACTTATGTTTTTTGTACATTTATGTCTGTGGATTATCTCAGGATAGACATGCCAAATCTGAGTTTTGGATTCGGACACATCTTGGTTGCATGACACTATAAGTTGATTGTCACATTTCATGAGAACTAGATAGAAAATTCAAGGGTGATGAAATCTTTGCCAGGGTGTTTTGTTTTGTTTTGATTTGATTTGATTTTTTATAAGTTTTTGGCACATATTAGTATCTCACAAGATAGGAGCTTGTAATTTTCTCTGAGTTTTCCTTCAGTCTAGATCATAATCTTGTCAGGATGCATGTTTTTGTACCACAAAGTACCACAGATTTCTAGATAAACTGAGTCAACAAAGGGGTGGAAAAGTGGTTTCAAATCAGGAAACTTAACTGAGTCTTGAATGTTGTAATTCTGCTTCCATAGTGATGCACAGTTGTGGGACAAAATATCTGCTACTAAGCTACTAAATTGAAGCAGATGATAGGCTGTTACTCTCTGTATTCTCTATAAGTCTATCTTGTCCATGCAAAGTAAAATCATGTCAGAAACATAGAGCTGTATCTTTAAAATTTTACTTCCTTATTTCATCTTAGTTTGGTGTAATTCAGAATATTCCTTGTATATTCTTTTATCTCAATTTTTGTGATTTATTAGATGGCATTAGCATGTGTTGGCTCTTTCTTTCATTTTCCCTGATAATCTGGCAGCCAGAAAGAGCTAGAATGAGGTACAAGTGCAAGTACATACTTTTGGAAATCATTCTAAAGCATAATATATTGAAATGTTTCATAATGAATCCTTGTTTGCCAGAAAAATATTCAACCATGCCAGAAAATTATCTGTGAGGAATAATTCTAGCCCCTTCTTTCCTCCCCCTCTTCCCAATTTGTGTTGCTTGGAAGAGGAGACGAAAAATGGCACAGATGCATGCAGTATTGCACAAAGAGTATATATGGACATTTCAGTCACTGATATTTCCCCATTTTCTGATGCTAATGTAAGATATGTTGGGTTTGCATTTGTAATTAAGATGAACAGATGGTGAAGACTTAGTTTAAAGTAATACTGTACATGCATTAAAATAATCTCTGCTGACAGTGATTCTTTACTATAGCAAGACTTAATTGCATATATAACATGTGTACATCAGAAAGAACTCGATCTTTAGCCATTTGCTCTGTCAGGACAATAGTAAAACAGACGTCACCAAAACAGAATTGTCCTGGAGACTACTGAGTAACAGATGCATCTCTGCTGACAATATTGCCTTGCTTTAATTAATGAACACTTTATGAATAAAAGAACACATAATTTCAGAAAATATGCAGGATTTCTTTTGGAAAAAGGAGCTCAAGTTTTGCAGGAGGAAGGTTTAGGAACATGACAGTAATAAATTTAACAGATAAACTTGATGTTCCTTACGTTATTTCTCTCATGGAGTAGTACACGTAATTTGAGAGTTCTTTGACAAGCTTTATAAATGTGTTGCCTTTTTGAACTGGTTTGTTTTTAGGTTTTTTAATTAGGTACATTGTGAAGGGTCTGACTGAAGCAAGTCCTTAAACCTCTGTGAAGCAAAAGTAGACCCCTGCATGTTTTCGTCTTTCCATAGAAATTACATAAAATGCCATTTTTCAAATTACTCATATATGGGTGGTATAAAAATATTGTTATGTGTTTTCACCTTAATCACAGGAACTGGAACTTCAGGTAGCATGTCCAAAGTAGGTATCTATCCTTCACTCGTTGTACAGAAGAGCAATACATTTGTTGAGCAATAATACTTATTTTTCAAAAACATCTTTTGATGGTTGTATATTTATAACTCCACCCCTTTTTTGTTTACTTTTTGTCCTGCCTGCCATCATCACATTGGTAACTATTTTCCATGATAATGAAAACTACAAAATTCTAACCTCTGAGGACATTGTTGGGAAGAAATATTTCCTTTCTTTCCCCAAGCATCTTTTGTAAGAACATAAATTACTATTGTTATGATTACCAAAAATTAAGTATAGGTTTTGATTAGCATTTCTGCAAGTATTTTTAAAACTAAAGTACATCTTCTATTGTGCCAGAACTATCAGCAAAATCACTATACAGTGGTTGAACATGTCTTTACTGAGAAAAACTGTTGTCCAAACCAGTTTCACAAAATCAGTGAATCTCCAATTTTTTTGTTCATGCTTCACCTGTTGAAGGCCTGGGCTCCATTCTCTCTCTTCCTCAGGAGTTGTCACTATCCAGGAGACCATCTTGGAGATTTTAGCATGTCATACTGTGACACTGTTCATTTTCTTCCTGTTAAAATTTCTGCTTTGTTTAAAAATATTTAGATATTTATTGAAGCAAGGACTTGAATGCTGAGGCCCCATTTTCCACAGGAGTACCACAAACCTCATGTTACTGAGTCATTTTCCCCTCAGAATATTTAAATGTATTAAACCAAGTGGAATAGCACCAGCAGGAGAGATTGAGAGACCCTTTATCCTAGATTATGAAAACTCTGTAACATGGTGGTTAAAAACTTTTCCAGGAGATATGGTTCAAAACCCCTCAGGCAAAAAAAATAATTGAACCAGCCTTTTTTCTGCTCAAGATGGGCTGTAGGGTAAAGCAGGAGAGAGGCACTGCTTTCTTTTAATCAATAGATTAGTGTTCTTTAACATTTCTGAAACTGAAATTAAATATTTCTCTTCAGTGTGTGCATCTCCTTCCCATCCCACTGCTAAAATTATTTAAAAATAATTTGGGAAGAAATTTGTGGTTGGGAAAGAATATGGTCTGACAGGCACACTAAGAAAGTCTTTCATTTGCATAAATTTCATTCTGGTGACAGAATTAGACCAAATAATTCTGCAAATACAGCTGAGGTACATGGGTAGTGCTCACTGAAAAAGGAAATAAAAAAGACAAGGAGTGAGACAGACTGGGACCCAAGGGAACACAAAAGGCTGCAAGTTTTACAAAACATTCATTTGTCTAATTTACACAACATAATAAAGAAAAGATTGTTTATTAGAGGAGTTAGCAGAAATTATTTATTAGAGGAGTAGTATATTTACTGAATGGATATAGACAATATCTCTCCAAAACTGGAATGATCTCTAAGTCATAGGATGCAGAGCACAAAACACCAACAGACTAACACAGTGAGAAAGGCTTTAAACAATAACTGAGTAAATCTTGGAAGAATTCCAAAGAAACTGGGAACAGAAAAGGAACTACATGCACAATAATGGGGTTTAGACAATAGAGATAGTGCAGCAGACACTTGTGAATGGAGTATTAGCTCTTTAATTATAGTAATTACCTAAGTTTAAGGTCAAGGCACCTGTGCATTGCTGTCTGTGAGAAACTGATTAAAAAATTAGAAGTAGCATTTAATCTTCGTGATACTATTTCCAAAAATTCTCTTAGAAATTTGGATATTGCCGAGATTATTACTTATTATTTTTGCTGTACCTAGAGACATTGACTGAGATGGGTCCCATGTCACCACCCTGATATCATTGATGTCAAGATTGACTCTCTTACGACTTGAAATAGAATATAAAATGAAAATTCTCCACAGGGAGGGAAACCGTGAAAAAGGAAGACTCACATCTTATTTTATTCTGCTTTCCCATTCATACTGAACATGGAAATGAAAGGCCTCATTTTGTTCCCTTTAGTAATTCAGAAAAGTCTATTCCTGGTCTTGGAAATTAACTTTTTGGCTAATCAGTTGGTGTTACCTCAGATTTGCTGCAAAGGAGCCCTATCTCAGAAGCAGTGAAGGTGGATCTTGTCACCTGGACAAGGATGAAGTTCAGAGTTTTGCCAAGTATCTCTGTCTGGAAACAACACTACTCACATCATCCCAGTTAGGTTCATGGCTGTTGGAGGTCTGTCCTGGTTTCTGAGCTGGAGAATGCAACTGTGTGAGCAGTTTTTGCTTCTGGGACCCCACATGCAGCTGGTGCCTGACACCAGGGTTGGCCAGCAGTCTGTGCCACACAGTTCTGTGTTTTGCTCCCCTGCCTGCCATGTTAGGCAAGTTCAAATTTGAAAAAGAGCCGGCAGAGATCACTGAGGTGCATACACAGAGAGAAGGTCTTCTTTCACCTCTCCCCTTGTCCCCCCAGGTATAAGTATTTGGAGGCGGATTGCAGGGAGCAAAAGAAAGCCAGTCCCAATAAGAAAAGATACCAGCATTTTTTATTGAGAACACAGTCAGAGGAGACCTGAGTGAAGAATGAGTGTTGAGTTGAGGGAACAAACAGAAGAGACAGAAAAAGGAATAAAACAAAGAGAAGAAGGAAATATTAGAGGTAATGGAGCCAAGGTATGGAGATGTTATAGAGGAAGACATTTACTAAAAACTTACAGAGATTAAAAACATAAGGCTATTTCTAAAAAGAAGAGAGTAAGTGCATGATAAGAAGTCATAGGAGAGGGCAAGAGGAAACCTGGAAAAAGAGACTGAAAATTAAATGTGACATTTTGGAAGTGAATTCCTGTCATTTGTTATAACTATTGCTCTGCAAAGCCATTTCTGACAGAAGAATATTACCATTCCAGTAAAAATTTGAAACTTTTATAGGGCTTTTAAAATTACTAATTTCTAGTAAAATACATATGGAAATTCTAGTATACATTTTTATTTTAGAAAACAGTCCTGATTAAAAAACTTTCATTCCCAGTCTCTTGACTTCCTCTCTTTTTGCTACTTCCTCCCTTTTCTCTCATTCTAACTCAAATCTGCACCATCTTCAAAAAAGAAGTGCATTCCAGTGAAATTTTGACAGTCTATACATGTCAGAAATGAAGAAAAACATCTCACAAGTGCACTTGACAAGAAGGAAGGAACTGCTTTTGCAAAAGGTCACACAAAAGAATAACAAGTACAGACTAAAACAAGTGTGTAATAGTGTTTTATGATGGAAAAAAATTAAACGACATGTCCAGGAAAACTTTGTTGGGAAGCAAAGACATTTTCTTGTTTGTATTTTCATATTTCTGAGTGAAAAAAAATATTGAAAGGATATGTTAAAACAAAAGCAACTTTTGGATCCTGACCCTGAAGCAAGTGTCAGGCTATCATTGCAGAGGGAGATGTTTTCTCTCCAGCTGTGGCCTGTGGTTGGTCACTAGACCTTTTACATTTCAGTTGTGTTAAAGATGTCACAAAAGAAACAGATTTAATGTTTTTTCACCACTGTACGTACTCACCCCCTTTTGTGCTTTCAGTGTTTCAGGGGTCATTGTTTACATTCACATTTGAGGTAAAATCCGCTAGAGATGATCACTGGAAAAAGAAATTCACAGAAGATGAATTGAGAAAATGAGGTGCCTGTGGTGAAATTCTGGGTAAAAGCACAAAATTAACTGTCATCCAAGCCAAAGAAGGTGAGTAACTCCAAGTCAGTACAACCATCACTCTGATTGAAGTAGTGAAAGAACATTGAAAGAGCCTGTTCTAGGTGAGAACAAGCCTAAAGATGAGGAAAATGGGCAGAAGATGAGAGGATGGAAAGCTTTTAGTGAATCAAAAGCACCTGTTAACAATAAATAAATAAATAAAATTGAAGAAGAAGAGCCCTTCTTAATTTTCTTGAATGTTTTGTTCAGATAAAACCAAGTCTTGTCATTTGTATCTTGTGAGGGGGATTGCAATAATGTTAAAATATGGCAAGAAATCAGTAATATTTCATGGTTAGAATATCATTACAATGAAAGCTGAGACCAAGGCTGATTTTTTTTAATATGATTAAAAACTGAAAGTTTGACTAGAGCAGAAAACCAAAACCAAATCTCTCTAGGATTATTTGCTTTATAATACCATCTGAAAACTTCAAGAGGGAAGTTTCTGTAAGTTAATATACAATCATATTTAGAAGCAGTTGCTGCTTTAGAAAGCCTTCAGTTTAAAACACAAATGAAAGGATAGAAGGGAGAGCAGAAAAGGAAGCTAGTATATTTCCCAGCAAATGTTTATTCTGAGAATTATTTAAAAAATATGATTCTAAAAGCAGCTTGACAATATCTCAGGATGTTTGGAGACATTAGGAAAACCTCACTGCAAAACTAATCAATGTGTCTTGCATAATCCCTGGTTTTGCAAAATGGCTGGACTACATTGCCTTTCAGGTTACTTTTCGCAGAACATTTTTTGACAAGGCAAAGAAATAGTGCTGGTCTTCTGATTCCAGGCTACCCAACATCCTTCTCACTCACCTTTTAGGGGAAATAGTGTGAAACTTTGGCTGTCCTTGCGGTTGTACTGTGAACAGTTTCTCCTCCACTGGTATGCTGCTATTTTCTGAAATAGTCCAATTATTCAAATGTGCAAATAATTTCTACCAGAAGAAAGAACAGATTCATAGTATGGGCCTTAGTTTTGGGGTTGGGTTTAGATTGGGGGAGGTGGGCGGGTTCTGCCCTAAATGTGATTTTTTTCTTTCATTGAATAATTAAATTTGGAAGGCTCTTATGAGGCAGAATTTACTGAATTCTATAGAGTGCTCTGAGATTCCAAAGTCAGAGGTGCTAAAACCTTTGCAAGGTTTTCCCCACTAATTAACATTCCCGTGATTGGATGGGGGATTTGTAGAGTAGGCTGACAGTTCTATGTAATATCTTGTATTATAGATGAAAATATTTGTAGGTTCTGTGATATTTGCATTGTGTACTCAAGGCAAAGTAGAGAGTATCATTCTTTCTACTGGCATAGAATTACAAGGGTTTAGCAAGGCAGATTTGAGTGAGAATGGCTGGCAATTTTTTCATTGACAGAACTTGTCAACAGTTAAAGGTGAGAAAGGACAATAAGTGGGAATAATGAAAGCTTTTTTCTTTTTTTCTTTTAAAACTGACAAATAGCTTCACCAGGCAGAAACACAGCAGAATGAATTTTACTAAACACAGTGTTTTGGTAAATTATCTTTGTTAGTAAGGAAAAATCAATGCATTGATTTTTTTTTTAATGTGCAGAGTCTAGTTATAGAATGCCTCCTAAAAATCATCCCTTTAATCCTTGTATAAGAGTAAGATAGAGAAACTCCACACCACAGTATTTCAGTCTCTTTTTGCTTTTGGAGAGTAAGTTTGAAGGGCAGAATGGTAAAATCATGTTCTTACTGACTTTGTAGGGTAGCTCCCTTAGCTTCAAGTTGGGGTAAAATGAAAAGGTGCATGTTTGTGTAAGTGAATGTAGCTGTTGACTTTCTGCAGTAGCTCTCTGGTGGAGGCAAGCTAATGGCAAAAAGCTCTGTAGAACTGAGCAAGGCACCTTTCTGCAGGGCAAAGGAAGAGGTTAGATGTTTTTGGAAGTTTTAATTTAACTGTGTGTAAAGTGATGCCAGAAGGCTACCTGAGTTGAGTGCTGTTCTCTTTATCTTTTATTATGCTTTCCAAAGATACTGGCAAAGTATTTTAATTATCTTAATTTTCCTCTCTAAGTTCCAACATACCTCTGATATTGTTTCCAAAGTAACAGGCCCAAGCACACTCCTAGCATACTTCTGAAAGTTCTGAAATCCTGTTTTCCTCTGGAGTCCAGTGGAGAAAGGGGCTACCTTAGTGTCCCAAAACCTCTGTTTTTATCTTGGTAAGAAATGCTGGGCTCTTCCCTCTGGCTGGAGCAACTTCCAATGGGATGCAGTAATTTTATCAGTCCCACAGTGGGACTCAATTGCCATGAGCAGAAAATGACTGGCTGGAGGAAGGATGGGTTGTGAAAAGATAAAGAACAATGCCCCACCTGATTTCAATGGATGGCCCATTAGCAGAATATCTCTCACAGAGATAAGGATCACTGCCCCCACCCTCAATAGATGGTGATAGAATAGATACCTTTTATCACACTCTGTATTGTAACGTGGGGCTTATAATCAGGTGCGGCTTATGTATGGACAAAGAATGAAAAGTTGCTGGCACCCGGAAGTGCGGCTTATACTCAGTGCGGCTTATAATCGTGAAATTACTGTAATTTGGCAAAATTTAAAATCACAAATTTGACCCTTGGGCTGAAGTAGACAGGATTGAATACAATCACCTCTGACTCTGTATTATGGGCAGTAATAAAAATACACTTTTATGAAGTGGGCAGATACACAGTACTAGTTCTACCTTGTGAATGTAAATGCACAGAATCAGTTTGAGCTATACAGGTGTAAAGGCAGCATAAAGGAAAAAAATCAATCTAGAGTATTTTGGAAGCACATTTTGAAATCTCATTATGCTACTGTGCTAAATGTGTTTACTAACTCAAATGCTTTTTGCATAGTATTTGTGTATTTGGGCCTGTGTGAGAATGCCCTTCCCTGGATTTTAGCATGGAGCAAAAAGGCACAGGCCTTTTTTTGTTGGTTTTTTTGGGGTTTTTTTGGGTTTTTTTTGTTTTTTTTTTTGTTTTTTTTGTTTTTTTGTTTTTTTTTTGGGGGGGGGGGTTTGGTTTTTTTTGTTCTGGAGACTTGAATCAAGGAAAAAATGTTAGCTTAGTTTGAGGTGGCTCTGTTTTCACCCACCAGATTTATTTTGCCAATTAGAGTCACGGTGAGAGCCACTATGAGATGACGCTGAAGAGAGTGTTCAGTGAAAAATGCTTCACCTATTTGTTTCAATTCTCCCAGCAGGTGTTTAGTTGTAAAACAGTAATTTAACATATAGAGTAACCTAGAATCTCTGCCAGATGCTTTTTCACCTATGCTGTTGGCTTAAATGAAAATACAGATGACTGGACCAAGCTTGATGTTTGTAATGTCATTAGTCATGGGAATGAATGGAATTCTTCATGGTTCATTTTCCTTTAAAAATAAAAGGAAATAAAATTCAAATGAGTTGACATTGGAGGTATAGAATTTCCTGCATGTTTCTAGAACCAATTTCTTATAAAAATTTTTAGGCTTTTGAGTAACATGTGGTCTTTAAGATCCTGATTAATTAAAAAAGAATGTAAGCATAGTCTCTTTCATGTGGTTTTAAGCATAACCCTATGCCCTACAGTTTTTCCAAAATACTTCCTCAAGTTTTCCTGCCTACTTTAAGCCATTTTTCAAACATTTCTTAAAATTACCTCTGCTCTGCAGTTGGACTTTTTATTTTCAGATTAATTCCTTGATTTGTGAGATGTCAGTGTCAGGTTCCCACTTGAACCAGGTAGCACAGAATTTATGGCAGTAGCATTCAGGGTAGAGCACACTTGACTAACAGCCAATGTCAGATACATTTCCCTGTGTTGTGCTGGGACGAACAGAGGTAGCGAGAACCAAACCTTCACAGCCTCAGCAGCTTCAGCTCAGGTACAAAGGAAAAGTTACTTGGCAACAGTTCACAAATGGGGGAAAAGCTTTGCAAAGTAAAATGAGAAGCCTGTGTGCCTTAAGGAGTGTGTTTCTTTGTCTTTCAGCAATTCTTTCTACAATTCTCATCTGCTTCAAATACTTTTTTTATATTCAGGTTTTGCTGTCTGACAAATTCTGTTCAATGACTGGTGGGAATTGCAGATCTGCAGCAAACATCCCAGGTTTTTACACTCATGGCTGTGTAATTTTCCCTATTTTTTCTCTGCCTTGTTCTACTTCATATTTTGGCATTCACATGCCTCATCTTTTTGATATACAATATATTTCCATGGTGCATTTGTGTGTTTGTGCACTTTGTGAAATTTCAGTTCAGCTGTGCTACAATATGCATGCTGTGTATATTGTACAGTGAGAATCTATTGTCCTGCCTTAGTCATTTGATCTTGATTTCATTCCTTTCCAAGACAGTGTAACTTCCATGTTTTGACCTTCCACCCCCTTTCAACATTTCTCCAGAGAACTGATCAATACCTGCTGCTTTCCCTTTATTCAGATGATGGATGGTTTTGGATAACTCTGTAATCTTTTCTCTCCTGTTCACCATCAGATTCTCCCAGCACTGACCTTCATACAGGAATTCTTCAATGGCATTCTTTCCAAATGTTAAAGAAAGTCCAGTGAGCTTCTCTTGTTATTTATTTAGATTTCCTGAAATAGGGGAAGCAAAACATAATAGAAGTGAAACATTTGAGTTCTGACCTCTTGTAGGATTCCATAAAGCTTCACCAGCTGAGTGTCATTTGATCGTCTTCTCTGTTTCTGTAATCTGTACTTGACCCAGTTCTAAGTGTGATCCAGCACTTTCCAACAGGTTAGTTTCACGTGACTTAGTATTTAAGTACTTACAGGATGATGCCTAAGGGAGAAAATAAGGTATTTGCTGCTCAAAGAATATAAGTCTAGTGTTGAAGCTGCTTTCTGGTTCTCTGAAGTGACTCATACAGGGCGAGAGATGAGAAAAATTTTCAGAGGAATATTTCATAATCCTGCAGAAAGCCTCCCTCTTTTAGTCTGAAGATTCAAGAAGAAAAGCAGATCTGTTCATGGCTAAAATGGAGGGTAGAATATACCCAGTTGTGCTTAAAGTTAGGACCAACAGAACACTATTTTGAACTGATGGAAGGAGAAATAATGAGCAATTCCTATTTTGTGAGGAAGTGGGCACTGACCAGATGATTCTAAATCTGAATGCAATGGTATCCAGCTTCCAGCTGAGAGGCAGCTGGAATTGCCTAGGCACAAGGTGGTAGCCAGGAGGAACTGACAAACCTGAAAAAAGTGAATGATTTTAAATGAGTACCAAACCTCCACAATAACTTTGAGAACACTCTCTATAATATAATTTTGAATTGCCTTTTAAAATGTCTTGTGGGTTTTTTGGTTTTTCATTTCAGCTCTATGTAATATGCATTAATTTTTAGATCTGTCCCTTTCTTTTGTTTCTCCTTACTCTGTGCATTATGTATATTTGTATCCAACTGTGCACATGCTTGGGTGCATCATGGATTGGTCTGTACAGCAGAGTCATGAAGTATTTATGACTAGATCCTAGTCTCAGATGGATAAAATTGTACCAATATCTGATGATGAACACAAACCAGACCGACATCATGTCATAAATATGACTGAATTTTGGCTTCAAATAATTGAACTGACAATACACAATAGTACCAGACTCAGTCTTGCTGGAATTATCTTGATTTTAAAAGGGCTTTGCCAGCATAACTTCTTAACAGTCATATTAGATAGCAGCAAAAACAGCCTAAAAAGCAAATTTCTGGTGGAGTGTGTGTGCTGATTTTTAGCATATTGTCCCTCCCTACTTTTCTTTCAATGTTCCCTTTTTAAAAGTATCAGTTCTTTTGTTCTCTGGTAGCACTTAGGAAGGACTTACTTTGATGGAATTTTTGACGAGGCAGTAATTAATTTTATACAAAGCCAGATAGATGTTTTCACATACATACACATACTTTTACACCTATGATTTCCCATGTATTTTATTAAATTTTCAGGCTGAAGGAAATGTTTTGTTGAGCAAAACACAAGACTGATATTTCAGCATTTTAAGCTGAATTTTTAAAATATAGCTTGACTTGATTTAATTTTTGTTTTAAATAGAAATCCTTACAGTTTCATTTCTAAACTGCGTTGACTAAGAAAATGTGTTCTTCCTTCAGATACAATTATGTGAAATCAAGATAATCTTCTGGAAGGCCTATCTGATATTGGTGGGGAAGAAACCCACACCACAGCAAGAAGAATATCCTGATTGTGTGATTTTTAAAGTAGAAAAAATGTTCAGTCCTGGTGAAATACACAACCATTGACTGACCCATGTGGTGTCTTGGAACCTTGAATGCTGTCTTGAGAAGGCAGAGTTACATGATTCACCTATGCTACTTCTTTCACATGTTAATATGATTTTCCCATTCTCCAGTATTGTGTTATTTGGAACAACAAGATTATTTTGTGTTATTTCAAACTATCTCTTAGTAAGAGCTTCAACCAAAAGCTGCATGGTTTGCTGCTATGAATAGTTGCATAGAATGATACTAAATATAAATCAGATCAGCAATGAAAAATAATTTGTGAAATGTATTCCCAGTTTAAGAGGATTTCTCTTAGATTTGTTGAATTTTATTTTTGCTGAAAGGTGCCAAACTGAAAATAGAGAGTAAGGCAAAGTGACACATTATGCACAGTGTAAGAACAAAGGATCCGCATGCTGCCATTTGAACACACCCAGATGAATCCAGATTGGGAATTCTTACACCTTTACTGGATTTGTGATACTGAGATTTGTGATGGTTGTCATCTAGGTTCATCTTAAAGCCTTAATTCTTAAAATCTAGGAATTGCTTGGAAATGTTGGCTTTTTCTTATTTTCTCTTCTTGTTTTTTCTTTTTCTTCCTTTGTTTATTTCCTTTCTTTCTGCCTTTTTGTTTTTCTAGCTTTTTTTTTTTCCCCTATCTAATAATTTTTCTACTTCCATGGCTGGATAAAAAAATATAAAACATATTCTGAATTTTTAAAAAAGCGTATCTTACTTCAATACTTTAAAGCCAATTCAGTTTTTCAGTGGAACATAGAACCTACATTAGCACAATTTTCTGTTTCTTATTCTGTAAGAACTAATTTACCCCAATACCAGTAACTAGCCACCCTCCTTAGATGGCAGTGAGTGCTCCCGAGCTCAGAGAGAAGCAAAGAAAGGAGTATTCTGGAGAGCATTGCATGACAAGGGCAAAAAGATGTTTGGGGCCTCTGGCTGCTGCTGTAGAATGTTCTTCTGCCTGGTCTCATTAGATCTCTGCCTCTGCACCAAAAGGAGCGCCAGATTTAACTGATCTGGAGAGTGCAGTTGGCTGAGATAGCACAAGAACAAATTCTTGCTTCCAGTGCCCCAGGAATTGTTGTTTGAACTCAGAGGTGAAGGCTGTGTTGCCAATATGAAGACTGACTATATTTGACTGACCAGCATTCAGGCAGGCACGGATTGAATTTTACCATAACGAAGAGGATATAAATTCTGGAGCAAAAAGTCTTCACATTTTATATCTGTTTAAAAATAAATACACATGCATTGACATACGTTAATGAAAAAGGTGCTAGAAGGTTTGGGATTTTTTTTTTCCCTAACCTTGTAGTATAAATTTTATGTTCACTGGAAAATGACAAGTTGTTTTTAAGTGATGGCTTCATGTCAGTGCTAAAGGCTGCAGCTGTGATTACCAGAGGGATGAAATGCCCATTAAAGAAGGCTATTTTACTAGCACTATGGGCTTCCTGGGTACAGTGAATTTAGCTATGAAAAAAAAAGGGGTTTTAGCAGAAACATGCACTTTTTCCTAGATTCAGTTTATAAATACAAAGTATCATTGTCCTTATCTGTGTATGTGATTACTTTCAAGATGGAAAATGGGCATTTCCACAAAGCTTGAAAGCTGTGATCCTTGAAAACCTATCTTTATTCTCTGTCAAGGATGACTGGAGTAGCTTACACTGGAGTATTAAAAATACTAAATCACAAAAACCTCAAACCATTGCCACAACTAAGCTACCGTTACAATGGTAAATTTTTAAAAAATCTAGATTATGCAGTAAGTGTCAACTTTCTTTTTTAAATAAACTATCACTTTATCACTATAAGAGAACTTACTTATCCCTTGCAATCTGCATTTATTAGTAACACTAATGTAAAAATAGAGCAATTATATTTAAATTACAGAGCTAAATATTGTGTCAGTGGTATGAAGAAAAAATGGCAATGTTGCTCTTTTCTTGAAGAATGATATATTTCATGAAAGCTACTTTTCTAGGTTATGAAATCTGGCAGGGCCTTTCTGACAACAAACTACAACTTTCAAGGATATTACATAATGCGATACCAAGTTTCTGTATTTCACATGGTTACGTACACATTATGTGTGATTTTTTTCTCCCTACTCAGAAAAGTTTTTTGAGCTAGATCCCACTTCTTTGCATACTAATGTAAATCGTAAAAAACCCCCAAGGAAATTAACAGTTAAGCCATTCAGCTATTCACCTACACTGCACTCACTTAGTTACCTCCATTCTGTTACTTCCCACACACACATCTCCATCCTCCACTTGAACAACCCACAATTATCTCCATAATAAACCACTGTGTTTATAATAATGGAGCTGGGAGCATCATCTATCAGTTTAAGGCAAACTTAGCATTGTGTGGCCATGTCTTCAGTTATTCATATGAATGAATTTCAGATACCTAATAGAATTTCAGCTACTTATAACCTTTTTCAGAATGATTTTTTCCTGTGTGCATATCTCAGTATAAAATTTTGGGAAAACTGCAGCCATAACAGCCATTTGCAACAGAAATGCTGAGGTAGGGGGAGTGAATTTGTTCAAGATAATATACACTGGTGACTTCTTTTGAGCATGTAAAATATTTAGTATTTGGGGAAGAGCCTGAATTGATTAAGAAAAACATTTTATCAAATCTCTGGGATCCTACAAACTTTATATAAGTTGGAATCATAAACTATGTATAATTGCGTCAGTATTTGCAATTGCCTGAAATTAGAAAGGTTCAACCTGGAATTGTAGGTGATGGACAGGTACTTTTCATTCAGTAACAACTTTCAGTTGATGTGAGCTTTGCAATGCCTGCATCTGGAAACCAATAATCTATGCCTTCCCTATTATGCTTCCTCTTATTCACTTTGTTTTTGCAATTTTTAGGAGCCACAAAGCTCAAGTTATCAGCCACAGCTCCTCCACTGAGTTGCAAAACAGGACACACAAGACTACATTTCCCTGTAGAACAGTGACACCAGTGAGGAAGCTCCTGTTGTGTTGCTGAGCATTGCCCTGACGCATGAACAGTCAGGCTCTTGCTGCTATTTCTGAAGGCAAAGCGAAGATCTGAGGAGGGATTTTAAAAGGCAGAATGTGAAGGCTTTGCTGATACTGATAGACAATTCCTTCCCCACGTGTGAGGGGCAATGGAGGAAAGAGCATGACTGGGCTTGTTTTGAAAGCTTTGCAGTCAGAGGAAGGTACCTTGGCTCATAGACTAATTGGGAGCGAGCGCTGACCTTTGATATCGAACATGAGAGGGTCAGTGGTGAGCAGATAGGCCACAAAGGGCTTTGGAAGTCAAGACAAGTCATTTGTGTCTAATTCGACTGAGAAGGCTACAGAGAGCCAGTTCTAGGGAGTGGCAAGGGAGGGAGATTTGTGTCGAGCTTTAGAGAGAAAGGGCTGAGACTGGAGGCGGGAGAGGGAGTTGGGAGAGCAAGGGAAGTGACCGGACAATCTGAGATCAGCAATAGCAATGAAAAGGGGAGGGAGGATGGGACGTTTGAAGCAACCTTCGTATGAATGAAAGCTTGACAGAAATGGCAGCAGTTTCTGAATTATTATAATATATTCCAAAGGCATGCCAATTCAGGAGTTCACAATGCAGCTGTTGTTTCTGAGGGAACAAGAAATTATTTTAAAATTTATGCAAAGGACGATTAAAAAGGTGGCAGACGAAGAAAAAATATCTGCATAAAAAGGAAAGTTAATTGCTTCATAAAATGACTCACTGAGTGGTTCAAAATCTTCTCATGCATAAACAGCAAAGTTTTACTGTTTGGGTTTTGTTATTTGGTTCCTTCATATACTGAAAGAGTAATTTTCACAGGCCAGTATCTCTAGAAACAGTGGTAGTTACATAATTGGATGTTATGAAACAAAGCTGATACCTCTTAGCTTTAGCTTCCTGGAATTGGAATGTTACAGGAACTGAAAAAAGTGGTTTCATTTTTATTTGCTGAATTTACCCATGGACATTTGTTCAAAGTGCTCATTATGTGCCTAACCTTCACCTTTTCTCTGGCACTATGAAGGACATAACTTTAGCTGAGCAGGAATCTCTTGTCGCGAAAAAAAAAACCAAAAAACAAAAATTTAAAAATAATTTTGTCAAAGTTATAGCCCTTGTAAATTACCAAGTTAAAATAATAAGTGTAATGGGTACTGGACTTCTGGCAAGCTTAAATGCTGTTCTAATAAATGGCTACTGTAGTAATTGTATCATAATTGAAAGTTCTCTGTGAAGTTTTCTGTCATTTGATTCTATTTCTCATGACCACACATGAAGACCACTCTGAAAATGCTTGTTGATGCCTTCAAATCATGGCTGTGACTGGCAGTGTTCTGTACAATCCCGAGCCATTTGTGATCCCAGGTGTCTCATACTGTTCTACAACACGTTTGTTTAGATGATGTCCTAAAGTCCAGTGAAACATGGGCTCTGTTCTGATGGGTGATGTGCAGATGTGGAGCCAAAATGATGCTGGCTTTGTGGCAGCTGTCTAATTGTTCCTTTTAGCACGGACACTGATTTCAAACCAATGTTCTGCAATGAACGCATTACAGACAGAGTTTGTAGGGGTGCCTTTTATGCATAGTGTCTTGTAACAAACCACAAACCTATTCTTTTATTTCAAACTGGATGTTGTAGTTTGGCCAGTGACTATCAATCCCTCACCTACTCCAAAGAGGAGAGCAGTTTTCCTAACAAACAGACTGTAATTATCAGTCTATCCAAGTTCTTTGATATCCATTTTGTGATAGCTGTCTGCTCACTCTCCTCTTATTTTGTGATCTTTGCTGGTTTTCATGGTGTTCAAGGGTATGTTTCTTGTCACACCTTAATTTTTTGCAAAATAATGCAATTTTCATGTT
The DNA here is from genome assembly GCF_009819885.2 of Catharus ustulatus. Lineage (NCBI taxonomy): Eukaryota > Metazoa > Chordata > Aves > Passeriformes > Turdidae > Catharus > Catharus ustulatus. Next base: position 17,548,289 of record NC_046227.1, read on the forward strand.
CCATTTAAAAAAAACACCTCCTCTCAAGAATCCTCCTTTAAAAAGGCCTATAAAGAATCAGAAGCTGGGTTACTGGTTTAATTTATGATGGTAGAGACATTTAGTACACAATGTCCTTCTCTCTAGTAACATACGAGTTGACATTATAAAATAAAATGTCCCCAAAGGTGTCTATATCCTACTTTGCAAGGTGAACATACTCTACTACATAAAGTGAAGAGATCTTGTGTGAAAGAACTAATGCTTGGAACATCTGAGAACTCTTTAATGTTATTTACTCAGTGTTGGCTTGAAGCCAGTGACAGAAACCTTTAAATACAACAGTGAAGAATTGGGCCCTGAGAGTCGTTGTAATTACAAATTACCTCTCTCTTTCCTCCTCAGTTGTGAGTTGTGAGATGGGAATAGCCTGTGTGTCAGAGCACAGTTGTGAAATGTAATTCATTAATGCCTGTGAAATGGTTTGAGATCACTGGATGGAAGTCTCTGTTTGAGTGTCAGGTATTATTAGCTCTCAAATGAAATCTATTTTATATTGCTGCATCAGAAACTACTTGGACACTCTTGTTCCATACAAATAATGAGCAGTACATGAGAGACATTTTGTTTGGCTTAATAGGATAGTCTGTCCAGAGTGCAGAAGGAAGGGTGAGTGTTAGCACAGGGACATTAGGGAGAGCTAGTAACACACTGAGCAAAGTCACTCATTCCAGATATGTTTTAATTTTGGAATTCAAAGAACCAGGAAAGAAAGAAAGTAAATTAGAAAAGAGAAAAAGGCAAGAAGAGGTTGATTGAGGTGGAAGATAGGAAAATGGGGTGGGAGGAAAGGAGGAAGGTAGGTAGAGCAGAGCAGATAACCTGAAGAGAAAAAAAAAAGCTGAACAGGAAAAGCAAAAATGTTGTAAAAAGTGACTTTTCAATAAAAATGAAAAGGTAGTTGGATGTTTATTGCAAAAAAACCACAACTTACAAAAACAAGGCTGTAATGCCATCTTGGGGTTTCTGGTGACATCTCAATCCAGCAGAGCTCTGCTCATTTGGTTTGTGAATGTCAACAGAAACCCCTTGATGCTATTGAGGCTCACAGTTGCCTCTTATTGATTCTGTATTATTTCAACAGTGGAAAAATAACACCTTTATTTTCACAGCCAAAGTATCTCACACTGTGACAGAAATGTACATGAGCTTATTGAATCTCATCTCTGTTCATTTCTATCTAGCTTCCAACACCTAGGTAGTGTTATCACTGTGGGTTAGAGAGATACTTGTTCTTTTATGGCTATCAAGTGAAAGACTATTTATCAAATACACCATAGTGCAAGTCTTTATTAGGCTAAGGGATATAAAGTGTCCAGCTGTCTTCTGCTGTTTATTATTTTAAACTCACCTTGTCATTACAAATATTACCCCAAACAAGCCTCTTATTGATTCTTCTGATGTGTTGTATACATCTTATTTTTCACAGACAGGATAATCAAACTGGAATAAAACCTATTTTGTGAACTGAGTGAGAATATGCACCAGTCAGTAATGAGTTTGTATAAAACGTGTTGCAGCTTTTAGCCCAGCTCTGTAATATGTGAAAAGTCTTTCAATTTTGCTGAAAGAGAAGCAATTCAGAGATGGCATCCCTGAGCAAGTAGTATGCTGTCTCTTGATTTCCAGAGTTCAGGTAAATAGGTGTGTTGGCCCTGGCTGAGATGGAGTTCATTTTCCCCACAGTGCTGTGCTTTGTGTCTGGAGAGGTGTTGATAACACACAGACGTTTTGGCTACTGCTGAGCAGCGTTCACACTGCATCAAGGCTGTCTCTCCAGTGTTTCCCCCCGGGCAAGATCTTGGGATGGGCTTTAGCCAGGACAGCTGACCCAAACTGACCAAAGGGATATTCCCTAGTGAGTGATGTCTGCTCAGATATAACAGCTAAGCAGGGAGTTAGGGTGGGGATGAGGTGAGCATTCGTTATAACAGGGTTTGTCTCCCAGGGTGATTGCTACACATGCTGAAGCCCTTCTTCCTGGGAAATGGACGGACATTGCCTGATGATGGGAAGTAGAGAATAAACCTTTTGTTTTCATTTGCTTCCCCGTGTGCTTTGCTTTTGCTTTACTAAACTACCTTTACTAAACTACCTTTATCCTGACCCATGAGTTCTTTTCCATGTTATTTTGTCCCTACCTGTCATGCTGAGGAGGGGAGAGATAGACCAGCTCGGTGAGTGCGTGGCATCCAGCTAGGGTCAACCCACCACAACAGTAAAAAAAAATCTGTTGTAAAACATACAGCCTGAACTATACTATCCTGTGCACGAGTCACAAAAATTCCATTAATTAATTGGAATTTAATAAATTTACTGTCTGTATTGCCAGTGGGAAATACTAACAGTTAAGTTTCTAGAAAACTGAAATGCTATTTTGTATATAATGCTCCTAAAATGGCATTCTTATCATTGAGAAATAATCACAACTTTTAAGTAGAAGGGGTTTTTTTCTTTAGAAATTGCAAAATCCTGAAGAATTTTATAAAGTAAATTTATATTCCAGTATCAATCTGAATTTTTTTTTGTGCCTCAGAAAATAATTTTATCAGTTCACATATACCTAAATCTTCTGTAACAATTATCTGCCTATCTACCCTAAGCTAAAATCCCTTTAGTGCTGAGAATTCTACAGCCTTCTTATCCAGTTTGGACATGAACTTTTCTGTCCTTATGGATAAGAAAGGTTTTCTCAATTTCTCTTCACAGCTTCAGACTGAAATTGTTGTAGACATGTAGGAAACTGATCACCAGCCTAATCATAACATCTTTCTGCATAAGTGAAGATGTCATCATAGTCTTTTCTAACCATTATTACCAATCTTTCCCTATTGGTCATGTTTTCTAAATTGTTCTAGTTTTTTGTTGCTGTTCCATGGATTTTCTCTGTTGTCAATGTAGGTTGGGAACAGTGATGCCAAAAACCAGCCCTCAGTTCTCTTGTTGAGACCTTGCTGCTAGGACATCCCGGACCAGTGCTTTATGTTTTTCCCAGTTTCGTCTCCGTGTTGACCACACTCTGCCTTTGGCCTTCTCCACCCTGCAGTGCTACTGTCTGCCAGGTATTGTTTTTTATGCTTGTATATTTGATACTTGCTACCTAAGTACAGAACATATTTTTGATACTAAGCACAAAAAACTCCTTGAACTGAGTGAAAATTTTGAATACAGAGGCACTACATGTTCTGGCTGACGATATGGATCTGGTTTGATGAATTGTCTTGAAACCCTCTTAGAGGGTAGAGGACACCAATTAACAGTCTTAAATATGTGTATATTGCTTCACATTTGGGGGGAAAAAACAATAAACCAGCAACTTGATTTCAGAATTTTAAAATTATGCTTTATTTTATTTTTTCTTAGCAATTAGCACTTTATTCTGCCTTTAGTTGCCAAAACTTTATTGAAAACATCAAGAGTTACGTTAAGATACACTTGACCTGGCGTGAAGTATCAGGAGTCTTTAAACATTTAACTTATAGTGTATATTAGTATGAAACTAAGTTGAGCAGAACCCATTAATGTCACAGTGGTCGGTTACCAATGGAAATAAATAATTCATGATGAAGGGAATTAGTCTAATTAGCAGGCAGTTTGAGTCCTTTGATAAAACCCAGCTCTAATTCCGTGAAGGGCAGGAAGTGCTGTCATCAGTCAGCCCTGAAAAGATTAGCATCTATTATGAATGAGGTTAGACACCCTAGTGAAGTCATGTGTGTCCTGGAGACAAACTTAATATGTTCCAGAATGGGACACAGTTTGTCTCACCAACACATCATGATTCCTACTGGGCTATTGTATGTAATAACAAGCAAAGATCAGTGCTCCTTCCTATCATTCTCCCCTTGTCCATCATTCTGACAACTGTGCAAATACATTTTCCATGCAAAGCAGGGAATGTGCCCTGAATACTTGTAAAATTGCATGAGATGTCAAAGAAAATGTATTACCTTTTCTCAGCAACCTAAAACCAAACAAACCAGAATACCACTGGAGAAAGAGGTATAAAAGCACATCTGATAAATACATGGGGTGTAAAGGAAGGTGTATCAGTTTAGAAGTACATTGATTCCATTTGAAAACATTATTGCCATCTGTCACAAGATGTGTCAATAAAGCCGTAGACGTAGGTCTGTGTGATAGACAGGTTTTAAAATAACTGGTGATGCTAAAATATCCTACAAAATTGCCTTAAATTCTGGAAGTATAGCCTCAAAAAAAAAAAAAAGAAAAAAAAAGAAGCTTCTTTGTGTTATGTATTTTCATTTAGAAATGTTAACTGCTTCATTTGAGGAGACTAGCTGTGAGCTGTGCAAGCTTCACAGTTTTGTGCTACATGCTGACGCAACATCAGCTGTGTTTCCATTTTTGCTTATGAGCCTTTTGAAATTATATGTTTCCGTTTTGCAATTTGATGCAATAATGAAGAAACTCCACATTTGTACGTTATTGTATTGCCTGTTTTTATTGTAGGAAATTAATTGCTTCTTTTATTTATGTTATTAAGGGGGGGAGAAAACAATTTTGCAGTATTTTATCATTTGCTGTAATAATTATCCTACTAGTAATACAACGGAAGACTTAGAAACAGTATATTATGTTCAAATGTCTGAACAGTACTTAGTTTGTTGACACTTGTGGCTGGGGGATGTTGGTCTTCAAGTTATATTGAAAAAGGTAACAATAAGTGTTTAATAATACCCCTGACAAACTTAAGATAATTTATAATATAGAAATTAAGAGGAAAGGAATAAGTGTAGTCAACACAAGAAATTATTTTCATAGAAGCAGAACAGCGTAGCAACTCTGCTGTCCAAATACTAATTGACAATGAAACACTGATATTGCAGAGTGCCAGAATCAAGTGCTACACTAACTTCAAGTAGATTCTTAAATGAGGTTTAAAAATAGTGATCTTCTTTGTAGAGTCTCTTGCTCTGAGTTTCTTGAAGAAGGAAGGTGCAAAAAGTATTATTTGTTCATTTTTGTCTTGAATTCACTGGCTAGTAAAAGTCAGAACAAATTTCAATTGCAGAAGCATTTTTGGGTTTTAATTCTTTGACCTCTGTGTGCATCTTAAAAATTACCTACAGTGGGTTGACAAATAGTTTCATTCAGCTTACTGAAATGGATTTATTTATACATTATGTGGGAACAGGTGCATACGTTTGATCCCTCTTGGTAGGGACAAGGTGCTTGGAAGCAGAAAATTTTAATGTTCTAGAAAATTTGCAGTATTTGGTACCAGTTTAGGAAAGTAACTACATGTGTCCTGAAGTCACATAAGACAGAATAAACAGGTAGAAAATTGTAAGGAAAAAAAATATTTTTTTTTCAGGTCTCTCTCGGTCATTAATTGGCCATCTAGCTTTGGCTATTGTAACAGAACACAGGAATTTCTTGTATGATTCATGGGTATATGTTAAGTCTTCCATGAAATCCACAGACTGACTGGTACACTTTTTTCAGGTTCAAAATGCTCCTGAGTGTAAATATAAGAATATATTGAAACATTAATTTTTCCATAGATCCAAATAAACACCTGCCCCGTTCTCATTTTGGTAGTATTCACCAGAGAGAGAAGTAGAACAATGAATTTATTCTTCCAAAAGTTCTCCTGTCCTTCTGTGTCTTGTCTAATGAAAGCTGAAGTGATTCAACATAGATACTTTGCCTTTCCTGTCTGTGTTATATACTTTTCAGCAACTACTGTTTTTCACATATCATTCCCTTCATAATGGTCAGGGTGAAGCACAAGGACTGGGAGAGGGTTAGTGACCAAAAGCTGTTTCCATCCAGCTTTCCTCTGTAGCCCCATGTGAACCTTCCACCAGGCAATTGTAGCTTGGTATCTGCGGGCCAGAGTCAGAGCATCACATTCTCTGATATATGACCAATAGGATGGTTTGGGTTGCAAGAGCCCTCTCAAGATCATCTAGTCCAACTCCCCTGCAACAAGCAGGAATATCTTCAACTAGATCAGGTCATCATGGACTATTTTATTACTGCTATATCCAACCCTCTCAGTAAATAGATCACAGGTAGGTACCCAGCTCAGTATGTACTAGCTCACACAGTATATACCCACTGAAGAAAAATACGTACTCCAAGTACTACCAGAGGATAAATTTTTAATCTGCTGATTTTCCTTGGAAGATGTGTTTAAACAGTACCTTATTCCTATTTTCTGATTACTCTGCTTTCAGTACCAGGAAAGTGACACTGGAAAATGGCCAATGGCACAGTATTTCTGATTCTTATAGTGTACTTATTTTGCTGTGTTCCTGTGACAATATCCATGTTCTTATCTGGGATAGATGGATTCACTGTGCCAGTAAGGAGCACTTTGGAGGTCACAGCAGTTCCCACATCATAGGACAAAGAGGGCATATGCTTCAGACAGCCAAGTTGCTATGGATGTGCTCTTTCACATTTTACTGAAAAGGTGAATTCTGCAAGACTTAGATATTTTAAAAACCAGAAACCTGCTGAAAGAAGATCTTTTTACTGAGGCACTCTTTATCTCAGCAGCTGTCTCACCTGTCCCCTCATCAAGACATCCTTATGGGATATCATCCATTAATCAATTCCTCTGCTTCCTGCTATTTTGTTACCGGTGTTTACGTGTTCATCCTGTGTCTCTATTGTCCTTATTGTTCTCACACCCTCCCACAACAGCAATACAGCAAGATACTGCAGCAAAGGACACATCAGCCACATTCACAACTAAACCTAAGACACGCTGAATCCTTTTCAAGGTTTACAAAAGTGTGTGTAACAGCCCTATGTATTCTCATAACTGACCACATTTTTAATCTGTTCTTCCTACATGTTTTATTCAGGGACCCTTGTCACACATATCAGTGTGAACCATCTCTTTTGTAAATAAAGGACTGTTTAGATCTTCTTGTAAGCATTAACAAGGAGCTAAAATTTTTCTGATGAATGTAACATCTTGGTGAAATGTTCATTCTCAGGTATGCCTTTGATTCCTGATTCTTATAAAATAGTATGCTATCTAACAAGCCGCTGTCCATTGTCCCCATCTCAAATCACCTTGTTTACAATTACCTCATAAGAACATTAGATATTTACTGCTTCTACTCAACATAAACATGAGCAGAAAAATGTATGGCCCTCAATTTGCTAATTCACCATGAAGTTAAATTCTGGGGGGGTTATTCTGGTAGTAATATCCATTCAGGTGCAGCAACTCTCACTCAAAAAAGCTATTTCTGTATTTAGATCTACTAGATGATTGTTATTAGTCCTCTCCAACTAAAATATTCTATGCTAGAGCAATGAAGTACAGCAGGGAAAGAAAAAAATACACAGATTGAAGTAATACCATATTACACACAGGTTTTAGTATGTTTATTGGACTCAAACCCACCAAAGTTTACTTTGAGTTAGAGAAACTGGCTAGAAAGGGACTTTGGTACGGTTGCAGGAATTTTCATCAGGAAAGCATTCAGTTCTCAGGGCATTACTGAGCATATAGCAGCAGGAGAATTAAGGGACCATAGAGGTTAATATTGCAGCAACACTGATAAAACTGCAATGTGAAGTCAGTAGCATACATGAAGGAGCTATCCTGAGCCCCATTATAAAGAAGCTGGACCTTGAGATAAGTAGAAAAATGGTTAGGCAGCTGGGTCTTTGAAAAATTACTGGGAAATAATACTTGTGCATTACAGGCAAGTGAACTTTTCACTGCCTTAGTTCTTACTGGTTGTACTTCATATCATATCCTGTCTGTCATCCATGGGTCTACAGGTGAAAAATGCAGTTTATACTCCAACTTTCTGTGTGAACCCAATCCTGAGGGAACATTTTGGGGCCATTTTCTGTGTTTTGGACAGAATAGAAGCCCTGGTTAAATGAAGAGAGAAATATAGTCACCCCTTCTGACCTAAGAGGTGGAAACAGGTTTTTCTTCAATTTAACAGCCCAAGATATTCCTATGTCAAGTTTGCAGTCCTGGTCAATGGGAGATGCTTGCTCATCCATCAAGGCGAAGTCTGATGCAAGTAGCCACAGTCAATTAAACTCTTATGAGAAGGCTTGACTTAAACAATCTTTTATATTTATTTGCAGATGACTGTCTCATTTTCTGTTTTTTCATTTCTTTCAGCTCCAGCTCTTTCGCTGACAATGCCTCAGGATCTATTCTCTGCTGCTTTGGGCAGACTCACAGCATCATCTGGAACTGCTGAGAGTGCCACCATATGAAGGAGCAGTGAGAACCTGCTGGTGAGATGCTTTCAGTTATCACTCTCCAATATCAGTTTCTTGTCTGGGACTCCAATCAAGAAATGAAAGGAATAGCAATTAGTGCTTGCAATTTAACTCAAATTCTGCACAATTCCCTTATATGTGCAGCCTCTTTTATACAGAGCACATTGCAGTGTTTTGACAGAACTCTGTTTGTTGAGATTGTCTCAAAACCCAGTAGCAATGTGACCTTCTCCTATAGTACAAATTATATGAATGAAAGATGTTTTTTACCAATGCACCAAAAATTTGAAGCTAGCAAACCTTCTCTGAGCAGTGTACTGTAACTTTTGTTCCATAATTAAACCAGAACCCCTCTCCTGGACAGGTTCACTCGGCTTTGCCTTTCTTTGAGTAATACACCTTCAGACCAGTGCCTTGTTTTGATGTATTACAATGATAGACTGAAGAGTTCATGCAATATATCATGACAGTCAGCAGTTGCTGGACGCTAAGGATTGAGAGACTGAGCCAGTTGTTTTTCTGATGTGTTCTCGTAATGCATCACCAGCTGATGGAAGCTGATAATGTATTACTTCAAAATGACACCACCCAGAAAAGGAAGAGTCCAGAGGTGCAGATTCTGTATAATGAGGCATTCAGAGTATGAAACAGGGCTGCAAACTCCTGGAACAAGATGTTGATGTAATAAATCAGCTTTCTATAGGACTGCATTAGCTATGTGGCTACACAGGTACACACTGCTATCTGATTTCCAGTGGTGCTGGTTTTGTGCAGACCAAAGATAACACTAACAGCAATTTTACCTTCACTCTTCTTACAAATAAACAGTTCACAAGCAACCTACAGGGAATAGGGCAGAATTATATTGGCTCAACAAATTCATATATTTGGGATTCCTCCTCATCTTGGGGTACTGTAAGAATCCACTTGGATACTACTGTTTTAGTAAGCTAAGCTCATCCATGGTGCTGGCACCGACAGGAATGGCCCCTTCGCCTGTTTTTTGGGAGTATTGCATCCTAAAGGGACAGAATGGGCTGGCCCAGAGCACTACAGTTGTGGTTGACTTTTCCTGCAGATTGACTGAAGGCAAGAAAGGCTCTTTTGGCCATCTCTTCATCCCTTCTTTGTTTATCTTTAACCTGCCACATGCACAGAATCAGGCCAAACAGTAACTGATCCCTAATTATCAACATCAATTAAAAAGGAAATTATTGGAACAGATAGCATTTCTGAACTTTTTGCCTACAAAACTTTATCTTGATGAAGCAGATTGTGTATGTGTAAAAGTATTTCCACTGAATTTATTTTTAACCCTAGGCCAACCATGAGAGAACAGAAAAACTGGAAGATAATTTTTTAAAATCCCGAGCTACATCTTTATGGTAGCTCTTTTAAATACCTCTCATTTGTTAAATGCAGTACTGTATATGATTTTACATATATAAGCAGCATTATATCTTTGGCAAACCCTTGAAGATAAATAGATCCTATCCTCAAATTTTACTTTTTATTTATGGATGGTTTGTACTGCAAATAAAAAGCAATTATATTTTACTAACAATAAGTGCACTTTTCTGTCCGTAGTCAAATATTATAAATCATGACTACAAGATGTTAAATATGGGTTTGTGGCATGTGATTCTGAGTCAAAAATATTCTAGTATATTCTCATATATAGAGAGGTCCATACTTATAGAACTTTGCTAGCTCAGGTTTGATTGGGGATAAACAAGAATTTTCTGTGCTTGCTTCTTCAGACTACCTTATTTCATTCCCAGGATTATATACATGATTGGCCATCAGCATTGGAGTATCACAGAAATATTTTGCTCAGTCTTGATTGCTTACCTTTTATTTTTATTTTATTTTCATTTAAAATATTTTTGCTTTAGCTTTAAATATTCTGGCTAATGTGCACGGGAGAAAGGTTTGTATATCAGGAGTTATGTTTGCAAGGGACTGGTGGAGAATGACAGGAGTACATTCCCTCTGTGACAACATTTTGTCACATCTAAGTAATGACTATTAATATCTCCTTGAATGAGGCTTTATGGAAATTGTAGTTCTGCACATGCAATCAGCCCATTTATGGCCTAACAAGTGTTTCCCTGAGCCAGCAGTTGACTGGCATTTGATCATTTTTGTAAAACACACCTTATCTGCTACTACTAGACACTAAGATGGCACTTTCTGTTATAGTTTTTGGCACACAACAAGCATCTCTACTCTCTGTTAGGAAAAATCACAAAACTTGTATTTATCTCTCCTCATAAACTTGGAGAATATGACAGGTTTCTAATCCAAATAATTGTTTAAGATTATTACAATGATAATTATTGTAGTGATAATAACACATTATTTCAGCTGACAATACATTAGTTCCATGGGGAGATAAACTGCAAGGCCAATGGATTTATCTTGATAACAAAATGGATTACTATTAACTATGATGGTAATTTTTCCATCCATGCACAAAGAAATCTCCCATTGACTTCATTGTCTTTTGACGGAATGCTGGTAAGAATTTAATCTCCATATATGTAACAAGACTGGGTTCTGCACTAGTACAGTATTTTTACTGCCATTCTACATTGTCTAGACAAGCTCCAAAAGCCTATAGCTTTACTTGGCACTTCAGGCACAGGATTCCTGTCTTTTAAAATGCCTCTTAAAAATTATGAAATGAGTTATAACAACTGTATATTTATTAGGATTTTGCAGGGCAGATTTATAGATGAGAACAATCCTTAACCTAACTACAGTTTTCTATATGTAGCAGCATGGAAGAGATGGCTTTACTTCCTTGATCTTGCACCATAAAGCCATAGCTTTTGCTCTCCTGGTGATACAACTTTGAACATTACAGTTCCAGCTCCTTGTTATGATTTTGGACCACAGTAACTAATATCTTTTGTACCTGTTTTTTTTGTTCTCAGTCTGAAAAGTATACAAGGACACTTGATCTAGAGAATGCTTTTCCCAGTGATTATGCTTCTGCAAGAAGGCGAACATACAGAGGTGCATTGTCAAAAATCCATAGACTAAGAGTCTTTAAAGAGATTTGGATCAGAACCTGAGTCAACACTTAATGCTTATTTACCAAAACTATTATAATTCATAGTTAAAAATCCTTACTTGTTTTGTTTAGTTCGTCTGGTTCATTCCTCTTCTATATCTTTATTATTGTGCTCTATACTGGCTTTCTTATCTTGTCTTTACTTTAAATAAAAACAACTTTATTAATCCAGGTCAAATATATTATAAAATTCTTTGGAAATTTTGATAATTGTCATGGACATTTATTTGCTAAAAAATACGTTTAACACCATAAGACTGACATTAATATGCAAATCAGTGGACTATAAAATTCATTTTCATGCCTCCAGGGCAGTATTTTTATAAATACAGAAACATAATCACGCATCCTCCAGAGAACTAAAAATAATTATACAAATTTACAACAAAGCCCAAGGCAGTGTCTCCTTTTAACTGTCTAGTTTTAATATCATTTAAATCCTGTTAAAACTTAATTACCAATTCTCTTCCATAATTTAGGTGAAAGAGCTGAGGTCTAAGCTTGGTGTTTGAGAGAGAGAACTTCATCTGAGAAACAAAGACACCGAGGCACAGATTGACAAAACAAGATAGTGCACAGAAAAGCTCAGTAAAGGAAAAGTCATCACAGACAACAATGAAGAACAGAACTTATATCTGTCTATTTACGTTGTCATAGTTTAACTCAGATCCACAGTTAAGTTCTATGCAGCCACTCACTCATCCTCTTCCTTCCCCTCCTGCCTCCCCATGGCAGAACGGGGAGGGCAATCAGAAAAAAAAGTGGTAACACCTGTGGGTTGAGATAAGAATAGTTTAATAATTTAAATACTTTAAAATATAATCATAAAAAGGAAAAGGACAGAGGAAAAACCCCAAGAAATGCAAATGATGCCCAATACACTGGCTCCCCACCTGCTGAGACCCAGCCCATCTCCAGCAGTGATCAGGCCCTCATATCCAATTCCCCCTGTTTATACACTGCCCATGACATTCTATGCCATGGAATATCCCTTTGACCAGTTCAGGTTACCTGTCCTGGCCATCCCCACCAGCTCCTTGTACAGCTCCTCTCTGGCAGAGCATCAGACACTATAAAGTTCTTGACTTAGGGTAAGCATTACTTAGCAACCAAAACATCACTGTGTTATCAACAAGAATTCTATAAGAAATCCAAAACACACTGCTGTACCAGCTGTTAGTGAGAAAATTAACTCTGTCCCAGCCAAACCTAGGGCAAATATCCACATAAAATGGAACTGAGCTGATGCCTTGTGTGACAGAAATAAAAACAGACTGGAGTATATATAAACCTACCTAATAATATTTACATCTACACACACATACTTATATATAGGTGGTGATTTATTCATTAATGCTGGTATAGCTCAAGCTGTATCCACCTGGGAGGGGAGTTGCAGGACCAGTGCTTTCATCCTCTGTTCCATGGCTGTTTTTTGGGAGATGATGGCTGCTCAGAACAGGTGTAAAAGTGAGTAACTCCAAATTCAAAGCCAGCCTGGCAGCAGGCTTTAGGTGATATTTGGAGTAGGCACATTTTATTAGGAATTTCTGCTGTATGAATACCTGTGGATATATGTTTCTTTTCTAAGGCTGCACTTCGGAACAAGATGATCTCTCTTCCTCCATGACTGATAGAAGAGGTCATAACAGCAGCTCTACCTCTGTAGGGACAGGGCCTCAGCTTTGTACCCCAAATAAAGCTCCTGGTAAGCAATTTTAAAGTAGTGTTGTACTGACAAAACCTGTTTCTTTGGACTGATTTACAGAAGGTTCTGTACCCCCAATGTCTACTCTCTTTATATAAAATGTAAAGCAGAGAATAGTCTCTGCACTGTTGTACTCTGTTCTACCTTTGCTGCCAAAAAAGACCAGGAATCTTGAAAATGGTACATTCTTGATTTCCTCCCTCAGTGATAAGTATCCCATCAGCACAGAGACTGCTGCCTCAGGTCTATCCTTTGTGCTGTGTTTGCCAGCCACTGTTTAGTAACAAGTGTCACTGTCTGCTCCCCTGCTTTGAACTGGAACACATTCCTGTTAGCCCTCACATCCAGCTGAAAGCAGCTTTGTATTGATTTAATTCACCCCTTTTTAGTATGACCACAGTCACAATGAGGGATGTGCATCCAAACTTCCAGCTATTGCACAATTGCCACTGGGCAGAAATTCAAGCGATTTGGCACAGCATCTGGTTGGGAATCAATTCCCATTGGCTCATTCTGTCCAGTGCATGCCTTGCCTTTGAAATGCCAGGCATTTGTTAGCAATTCTGATGCCAGTATTGACAGCCATCCTCATAGCACTGCTCTGTCCTTTCAGGCTGCATATTCATCAGGTGTTAATGGAAGTAGGAAATGCAAAATGTTGGAGAAGACAGTATGTTACAGATTTCACGTACATTATTGCATGAACAAGTAACCCTCTCATTTACAGATATACATAAATTCATCCTATTTGTGATGGACACTTAGTATGCCTCAATTTTTCCTAGAGTGAAGATTTTTAAATTTTAAGATGTCAAAATTATTTTTTTATTTAACTGCATAGACTACTCTAAAATCTTTCATATAGGAAAGTTATCCTTTGGAGCCAAAAGTATAGCATATTTAATAAGTCTTTAATAAGTAAGATTTAATAAGACATTTAAATCAAGTTGTCCTTTGCACCTGTGTAAGTGAGTTTGAAATTGAGGAGTTTCCTGAGCTGGACTAGGCTGTAAATATGTTGGTTTCATAGGGCTCTGAATCCATTTGTTTCTGATGATTTTTTGCCATGCAGCATGACTGCAATGGGTGTGAAAATGGAAGTGTGATATTTCCTGGGTTATTGCTAGTCAGGCAAAAGTTAAAATCAGCAACAAGAGTCTGAAGATGACCTTGCTAAAGCTGACTATGTTCTTAAGGCAAAAAATGCTGTTTTAAATATTTTTAGATATATTAATGTGTCTTGCTTGCTTGCTCTGCAGTAGAATTACCAGGGGTTTTTTTGCCTCACTCAGAAGTTCTGGATTTATGCTTTTTACAACAGAGCTTTGTAAACTTGTCAGCTTTTAGGTAAACCTGATGGACTTGAGAACTTCCCTGAACCTACTCAAGATATATCCAGTGCAGCACAGCACTATGGAGCCTTGTGTCTTTCTCTGTGGGGGAAAGTCCAGAGGACTGAGGCTGGAAAATCTCAAATATACATGGGGTGAAGGTAATTGAAAAAATATTGTGAGCACATTTAAGAAATGTGATTTATTTGAACAGTCCAACTAAATGAGGATTTACTACTAAACATAGGTTTTCCAGTGCTATTTCAAGAAAGTATCAAAGATCACAGAAATAGGAGGATTTTGTCAAATTCAAAAATTGTTCCCAAGTGAATTGCAAGTACCTTTACCATCTTATTTCTGCAAAATATGACATATTTAAATATTGCCAAAGAATATACTTCTTAAATGTCAGTATGTTTTTAGGAAGTATAAAGGCTCTGAGATGTACGTCAAAAAAACCAGATTCCTCAGATGGGTGCCAGAGAAAAATCTTTTTTCCAAAGAAGCTTCAGAAATTTCAGTCTAATGTGTACCATTAATGTAATGCTGTGACAGCTCTTAAGAGAGCTGTCATTATCAGACTTGTTTGGACTGGACTGTGTCAGGCAACCACAGGCTGAGAACTCAGTGCTCAGCCTTACTTGCTCTAATGTACCTTAAGTAGGCATTTATGGAGGAGCCAGTGCCTACTCAACAGTGTACCCTGTTCTTGCCATACCTTGGAGGTCTGCAATTCCAAATAATGCCCATATGTGAAAAGGGGAGAAAGCTCCTGTTTGCTTTGTTTGAGGCTTGGGAAATACTAACTCTTACTCGTCTGAGCAGCTGTGACAGCAGTGCTGAAATGCCAAAGAGGTAAGCAGTGGGAGGTTTACAGCATGTCTGTTTACCTTGCCTCATCTCCTGTGTGCTGAATTCCTCTGTAGCACATCCTGTCCATTTGTCACCAAGAAATAAGATATAGTGACCAAGAGAAAGTTGCTTCAAGTGAAGGATTAATTTCATATCATGTAAGAAAGATGGCTATTGATACTGCATGCAGGAACACTTATCATGCTGATGAATTTCAGGTACCTGATAGCATCAGCCACCAAAGATTCATTTTCAACACAGTCTTCCTTGCAGCTTTTGCAAGTTCTGAGGCTCAGTTAAGCACCATCACATTTTGAAGTTGAAGCCTTGCTTGGTAAAGTGGCACAGATAGATTGAAACCTACCTACTCAGCATAAAGTTCCAATCTCAGTCTTTCTTTAATATCTCTGATGAGATACAGAATAAAGAATAAGGTTTCAAAGCCTTTAGTTGCTATATAGCAATAGCTGCTAGTTATGGAGAGAAAAATATTTTTTTCATTAATGCTAAATAGATCTTTAACTTATAGATACTAAATTTCCTAGAAGATAAAACATTTTCTTTGTGCCCCACATCCCTGAAAGGGAACATGTAAACATTTTCAAAAACTTTCATGGGAGATAAAGTATCATGGATTTCTTTTCTAATTTCCAGGAGCAGTGTGACTGCACAAGCCCTACCCGTAGGTTTGGCTGAGAGCAAGGCAGGATGATGCACATGATGCCTTCAGGTGGGTGCAGTTACAGTTTCTGTGAGTGGTGTTGTGACAGTTCCCAGTGGCAATACTGCAATCACAGCATAGCAGACTTTCAATGTCAGGGCTGTGTTCCAGCCTCCAGTCTCTGCTCTTTTCTCCAGCTCTGCACTGCCTAGCCCAGGTTATCGAAATTTAAATGATCGAAAAGCATAAATAGAGAGTTCAAAACACACCAGGAAAACGACACCCTTCCCATCATAATGGACTGCAAAATTTCTGATTCTGTTCTGATTTAGAATATAAACATACCAGCTCTGCCTCTCTAATTTGATGGTGTTGTAAAAGAATTTAAAAAATGTGTTAGACAGCTCTGAGGTGGATACTAATACTTCGTAAAAGAATTACAAAAATGTGTTAGACAGCTCTGAGGTGGATACTAATACACACTTAACAGATTTCTCTGTCTTCCTTGGAGCAATGGAAAATCAATGGCTTGTGATATTGGTCCTTACTGCTCTAGAAGTGTTTGAGACAGGGGTGTGGGGCAACACATTTAGGTTTCCATATGTCCAGATGTCACTACCTGTATCTTTGAGAATATAACATCAGTCTTCAATTAAAAGGAGTGACTGGAAAATTGTTGATAGCCACACAAAATAACAAATTAAAAGTAAAATAGCTGGCCATAAAACTGCTGAATGCCCCAAAAGAATATGAGGTTTCAGCTGTCTATCTCCCCATATGCTTTAAGGTAGTGTCAGTGCAGTGTTGCATATATTTTTCTGCAGAAGTCCCATGGAGGAAGACAGATCAAGTCAGAAAACTCTATGTATGAAGATCGTGTCTTGACTACTGCATAGGTGGAGTTTTAAGTTTATCCCAAGTTAGTGCTCATAAATAGTTTAGAAATTAGTTCTATCCTAGGGATTATTCATGCCACTACTTGAAAGACTGTTTGATCTATTGATCAATGAAAAAAAATAAGACAAATCAAGTTGTTGCTTCAAATTAGGTTAATGATTGACCCACTGGAATTAATACCTCATTTAGATTAAACATTGAAAAGTTATGCTTCTGCAAAGTAATGTATTGAAAATAATTTTGTTGTTTTGATTTCTTACTGATTGATTTCTGAAAAGCAGAAAGTCCCTGATGAATTACAAAAATTAATTACTGCAAGTTTTAAGTGGAGTTCATGTTAAATCAGCCATTAGTTCAATTAATTACTGTTTGTGTCCAGAGATGAATTGTTTCTCATATCCTGGAACAAGAAGAATATATACAGGATCACAGACATTTAACTCAGTGATTGTAAAATACATTATCGAGATGTACAATATTTTCACAGTTTGCATGTAAAATGAAAATTTTCTGTTATCTTTTCTCTGTTGAGGCTGTTAGCAAATTGCTGGATTACTCAGAAGACTTGTTGAGATCACAGAACAAGCCTCCATTTTTTTTCATTGTAACAAAAATTAAAAATAACAAAATAGGTGACTATACTTTGCTTTCTTTGTATATAAGGTCACTTATTTAATTTTTCCCCCACTAATATAATTTTTAGATTTTATTAGTTAAACCCCAGGATATTGTGTTTATGTAAGGGAGATGGGGAAAAAGAGTGGAAGACAATTTATTAGTAAAGAAAGACATTTATTTGCAGGTAACAATAAGCTTTAGTAAAGCGAAGGTTTGGAAAGAAGAACATATTCAGAGTTGAAAGAAATATCCAAACTAATAATCAAAATATATCCGAAACACAGTTCTGAATAATTTTTTAACATTTTTTATTATAATTCACAATTTATCAAGCTGCTATTTTTTGTACCATATTGAATTTTCCACAAGCTTCAAATATTGTTACCTGTTTACTATCTCCACACACCATTTCCTTTTTTTTTTTTTTTTTTTTAGGTAGATGGATTTCTGCAAAACTATTAATTTTGATAAAGAATACATTTCTGGAGTTATTGTTAAAACTGTAAAAGCAAGATTGTCTTCATGACCCAGAGTTCAACTCAAAATTTGTGCAAGAAAATTTCAGTGGCTGCTGCACACAGTGCTTGGAGTTAACATCATTAGAGTCCAGGAGGTAGGAGTTAAACTGGTGTAAATTTCTTCAGCTCAAAATTTTAAGATTTTGCTTTTTTACGCTCTTCTTTTGCTATTGCAAAGAACTCACTTCATAGCTAGAACTATTAAAAAATACTAGAGAAAAAATATTTTGAATGTCATAAAATACTTTTAGACTATGAGAATCTGTTGTATATTATGGCCATGCTTCATGTGGAGGCTTCCAAAAATAGCTCAGCAGAAGAGTCTCTGCCCAGAGATACAAAAGATCTGAATTTAATTCCTGGTTCTCTCACTGATCTGCAGGGTGACCTTGGGCAATCTGTGTGCCATTTTCCTTCTTGCTAAAATGAAAATAATAATACTTATTTCTTTTGCAAAGCACTTCTAGAGTAAAGCATATGAATCGATAACATCTTCTCCTTAAGTATGTGAAATGGCAGAGGAAACTCTTCCCACTTGCATTAGTGTGCTTTTAGCATTTAGAAATGTGAAATTATAAAGATTATTACATAGAAGGGAGAAGCCCAGAAGTGTTCCCCTAATCAATAAGTTGCCAGCTGGAATGCAAAGGAAAGCAAGGTAATGTACCATTTAGTGTAACAAAGAAGAAAATATATGCTTTCAATGTGAGTATGGCATCTACCAGGGCAGTCATACTGTATTATCTTGCTGATTTGCGTGCTGGTGTGGCAGTAGAACAGTATAAAACACACAAACAGTTTGAAATCTCTACACTCGTTTTCAAAACTTTCAGTTCTCCTGGAGAGATCTGTCAGTTTAGGTAGAAGGGAAAAGCTAGACTTAAGTGCTCTGACCACGTGTGTGTGCCTTGTTCTGCATGTGGGGACTGACTTCCCCCCGGAATGCTGCTTTGCTTTCCCCAGCAGATCGCCAACACAAGCTGTCTTGGCACAATATGCTTTACAAGAATGACAGCAAGCACAATTTTTTGCTTATGTCCATAGCCTTGTTGACCTGCAGAGCCTTTTTGTGACCCATGTAGATGGATTCATTGAGCTTGAGTATTCATACATTGCTTGTATAATATCTCTCAGTGTTTTATATCAGCATTTTATATCAAGCACTACACAAGTCCAGTGTCATCTACTGTGCAGCCTAGGTGAGCCCTGGTAGTAATTAAAGTATTTTAAACCATCTGCTTAATTGCATAAAAAATACACTGATGAGCTTGCACTGTTTGAGTGATCTTCAGGAAACTATTAAGCTAAAGCAATTCCCTCTTAGCAATGTTTAAATAATTCACAATGTTTGTTCTGTGAATTGCAGTTGGTCTTTACACCATTTGTTAATCTTACTTGTAGCGGAGCTCTGCTTGCTGCTACTGAGCCAGAAGATTCTTCCTGTTCTCCTTCCCTCTACTTTCTCATCTCTGCCTGTCAAGCTCTTCACTGAAGTGGGGGCTTTGGGAGCAGTGCATGAGAGAAGCTGGGCAGTGAAATGCAACCCTCTCCCTCCCCAGCCATGCTTGGACCCTTGACCCTGAGTGAGGAAGAATCCTTGTGTTGCCTGTGCACTCTGACTCTGTGCCAAATATCTGCCCCTGCTCACTCAGGGCACCTCAGTCTGTTCTGCCAGGGAGAACAGGGAGATGCTGGAGCAGCATAACCAAGCTGCACTTCCAGCTTCCTTTACAGGTCCTCAGCCCTGGCTGAGTCCCTGTGGCAGAGCACGGGCATTTCCATGTGCTTTCTCAGGGCTGGCATTGGGTCATGTAGCCATGCTGCAAGGTGGGCCCTCCCAGAGAAACAGGAGGGGCTTCCAGACCCAGGTGCCTCAGGAGCCATTCAGCGGTGGTGGGTGAACAGGGACAGTGGTCTGACATTGTCACCTGGGGAACATTCCCCTTAGGGCTGCTGTGGAGGCATGGAACATCATGGCACGGTACAGCACAGCATGGTATGGCATGGCACGGCACAGCATGGCATGGCAGCTGCACATCCCAGCTCCTCCGAAACAGGGAGGCCCCAACTGCCTACACTCTGGGCTCTGCAGGCACAGGAGGCAGTGTTGGCCATTCCTGCTGCATCCCTGCCTCCATCACCCCTCTGCTTCTCAGCCAGGAAAAAGGCACTGCAAACACAGGAGAGAAGGCTACTGAAGATACAGGTACGAACTGTAGGCTAGCAGCCTGCTTCAGTTTTCATTAAAAGTAAATTAAAGTAATCCTTTCATAAGCATTGGAGATTGTTTGAATATTCCATCCCTGCCATGTGGGCAAGAGTCAGTGGGTAGTTTGTCCTGAGATCAAGCCCCACCCTTTCTATTCAGAAATCCCCCTTACTGTTTAATTAAACAGCCTGGATGTCTCCCAAAAGCCACCATGTAAGTATCTCATAGTCTGGATTACCAATATTAGGATAGTATGAGGTAGTACCATTAGATTATCTCAGCACAAACTCAAGTAAAATTATAATGTTTATACTTGATATATTATATTACTTGATATATATGCAAAAAAGAAATTTTGCTGTTGGGTGTGGTATAATGTTTATGATTAAATGCTTTATTCATACTTGTATGTCAATCTATTAGTGTGCTGTTAATTCAAATGTTACTATGATGTATTCTATCGCTGTTAGCACATTTATCACAGGTAGATGTGAAACTTAGACAAAGGTGTACATTCTCATTAATGATGAGCAGCCTATTCATCTTACTAGAGTGTAATTAATGTTAGTTACAATACTTAATTTTTCACTGTTTGTCGTGGTGCATATTTAGCATTTCTTCTGTCCTTTATCAATCTGCTCTCCTCTCACATGAGCACATCAAAAAGATATATGTAAGTATCTGACCTCTTTTGATGCCTAATTTTTATACTTTTCCAAGAACTGGAATATTTTTAATCTTATGCTGTAGGCAGCACAGTTGGCTAAAAAGCAGGCTGTGAAGTGTTGTCCATTGCTTTGGGGTTTGGGTTAACTTCATTTGCAATAACAATGTAAAAATCAGACAATGAAGTAAAGCAAGGCACACCATGAAGGCACAGGTACTGCTTGCTGTAGTATTGTGCTGCGCTTCTGTGAGGTTGCAGTGGTGCCAATTGTTCTGGATTTTCAACTGCGTGTTTTTTGTACTCTAAGGCTGTTACTGCTAGTAAAATATGCTGTGCGAGTAATACAGCTCCAAAACCAATAGAAGCATAGAGTATCTGAAAAGTGCAGGTTGTTCTGTAAGTAAGTGCTACAACAGCTCGTTGTTATACTTTGGGAGCATTGCTTTGTCAATAATGTTGTTAGCAGTACAGAGCCAAACCACAGCCCCGTGTGCAGTGGTGCAAGAGGGGAAGGAGTTATGGCTAATGTATCACACAGCAGGTGGGAAACAAGCCCTGCAGAGGTGGGTAAAAGGGACTGAGCATTGAACACACTCTCGGATTTGCTCCCCAGCATGCCAGTAAATCCAGCTGAGCTGGAATCCTAGGATAAGTCCGTACCTTTGTATTAGTCCCAGAAAAAAATACAATCACCCTAGCTGAAACCTGGGCATCAAAGCATTTTTATTTCTTGATCATCCATCATTCCCATTAGTCTGGATTGAAAGAGATCTGATCTTTTCATTAACTGTTGTTGAATGAAATTTATTGGGAAAAATATTTGAGTTGGGTCAACCAAATACATGAGGTGTAGAATGGATTTGGAATGTATTTTCTCAAAATGTCAAGGAACTGTCTCTGAGAGAAAGCACACCAATTCCTGTTAGTTTTTTAATTGGTGGATATTATGCTTCTAATATATTAAGAATTAGCTTTTTTTTTCTGTGAAATGACTTCTTTTGTAAACTGCTGTGCATGCCAGACATGAAGCTGATCACATCTCCAACATAATGATATACATCTTAAAATTTCATTCAAACCATCAAGGGCTTGCAGAAAAACATAAATCTATTAGAAAATCCTTAAAATAATTAATTTGTTTGCCTTGGATTAATCATAATTTCTTTTTGACCCACCACAATTGAAGTATAAGGGAATCCAACACAGGAATTTAACATATTTCACTATGAAAATTCAATTTGGACACGATTGCAAGTAAGTTTAATTGTTGTTTAGTATCAAATTAAGAATAAATACCCCAAAATTTAGGCATTTTAAACAAAATGATAGTTGAAGGTGCTCTGTGACTGAAGTATAATAGTAACCTGTAATGTGAACAGAAATGAGTAGAGTTTTATTCCATGCTACCAAAACAATGCTTTGTAACAATGACTTACATTTCTATGACTGCACCACAATAATTTTTACAAAAAAAAAAAAACACCTTCCTTTGAATTTTCTATGGCAAAAAGACCAAAAAGTTTTCCATCAAAAAATTCCTAAAATAATAGACTCTGACATTCTCCCTACTTATCCCACTGCCCTAACTCATTTGAATAGAGGGAATTGCTAAAACTAAAATGTCTCTTTTTAACAGATAAAGATTAAATACAAAGAAATGATGAAGTTGCCTTTAACTTTCATGGCATTACAGAGCTAGATATAACAAGAAGCTGTAAAACACACCAAAAAGATGAACATTTCACTCCATTTTGATTTGACCATTTTGCTTTCAAAAGGAATTTATAAAAACACCCAGGAACAATGAACATTTGAACTCAAAATGGTCCAGGTTTATTTTTACTCCAAAAGAAGAGGTCTCAATAGAGATATTGATTTTCTAGCATTCATCCAATATTGCACAGAAAATGGACCTGACCTTGCAATCCCTAGTGGAGACATGGAAGCAGTCATTACAGTCATGGTTCCCATTGATTTTAGTGGGATTACTTGCATAAGTAAAGGTTTTCAGGATGTGACCCAGTGTCCCATTAGCAGTAAGACCAAGTGTACATGGATGTCAGTCCCACTCCATTCAGCAGGATGCAGTTTACTTTCCTGTCCTATATTCATCCTATGATTTTATTCCTGCCTATTTATTCTACATACTTTTGTTTTCTGTCCCACAGAGCCTCATCATTATGTGAGAAGTACCAGTCAGTACTCCTGCCTGCCTCAGTAGTTTTTTTCACTGTATCTTCAAATGTCATTTTGAGCTCAGAGTTGATGCTTACACTTACAGATCTTTCTTCCTTTGGTTCTGTTGTCTATGATGATTAAAAAATTATTTTGGGCTAGGTACTACCTCTCCCTGTATTTTTTAATCTCTGGGACCAAATGAGAAGGAGACATTACTGTACTTTGCAAAGTAAACGCAGAGTAGTAGAAAGCTAAAAAACTCAAAGAGACTGATATTTTTCTTAACTCTCAGGAGGTTTCTTGTGCCCCATGGCTCCTATAGGAATGTTACTGCAAAACCTCACTGCTCAGATGGATAGAAATCTCTTAATCATGGCTTTAACTATACCACCAACATTTTGTTCAGGTTTGTTCTTGTGACAGGTTTGTCTTTTACCTCAAAAGGTACTTCTTCTTCTTCAGTATTTCCCCACTAATGTAGCTATCATACATCTTTTTGTTTCATTAATTGTGAGCAGGGTGCAGGAGAGATGTGCAAGAAACAGGATGACTCCATGTTTGTACAGTGCCTTGCACAATTGCCCAGTCATGGTTCAGGGCTTCATAGGCTGACTTTGTTTCAGCAGTGAATAATAATGACCCTCCAGAACACACTGCATGCTTTATTCCAGATGGACACCATTAATACCTTCAATTTTCATTGAAATGCAGAGCTTTAGAACAAGAATGTTAGTAATTGATTATTTTTGTCAGTGGTATTTTCAAAAGACTGAAGAAATTAAATGTACAGTATATTTTAGTTAGCAATGATCATTCTGTTGTTCCATTTGCAATGGAAATGAGCATATAACATATTCATGTGTACAGATAAGGAAAATGACAAACATTAACATCCCTTGCTCTATTCATTTATAATATCCAGTTTAAAAAGAAATCCTTCCATTCCATAGTTTTTAGTTTTGTTTCTGTAGCACAATGCAAAGCAACAAGAAAAAGAGACAGAATTAATGGATAAAATACATTTAATTACTTTCTAAGCAAGTTTCCTGAGAATGAATACAATCTAAATCACAAATTCTTCGCAAATGTATCAATTAAAAAGATATAATTCCATGGTAATTTTCTTTTTAGAGCTTTATATGTGTTTTAAATACACAGTCGCTCATAAAATCAAATAAACCAAGAGTGTGTGTACACACACTTGTATTTTTGTGGCCAAGCAGCCTTTGATGTGCGACTCAGCCTGTTTAAGCAGACTGCAGTGTTTGCCTTCTCAGTGTCAGTCCATTTCTGCACAATTTAATCTGCCACTAAAGAGAAGTTTTTTGTTCTTATGGGTATAAAACAGTATGCCAAGGATAAATCGGTGTAGCTTGCCTTCCTTAAAATTTTAGGCACAACCTGAAAGTGCAGCTCTTTCCTTTTCTCATCTCAATGGGATGCTAACCTAACAATCACAATTTTAGGACAGGGAAATTGTTTTGAGCAGAAATAAATTGTCCTGCCAGTATTGTTTCATGGGGTAACATTAAGGGACATTGGACCTGGGGTTCACAGCTTATGATATCTGGTTTTGGAGGACTGGGGTGAAAGTAAGATCATGGAGAGAAAGAAGAGGAAGAATTAAATATGAGTTCTAGATAGTGCAAGTGAGTTGAAGCAGCTCAGCAATAGACATCCCAGAATCCTGCAAAGAGGCTTATTCTCCAACTGCCTTCCTTGGCGCATCGCCATCTCTTGTTGGAGCCCCCGAGGAATTGTTCTCTTTAAGTGTGGATTCCCTTTTTTCCTCTTTTGTTGAGGTATCTAAAGATATTGGGCTTTAACTTGTGGCTTATATTTGCTGAACAAAACAGAAAAAATATATCTGTGGGTTTCTTTGCAACTGCCAGGAAAGAGAAGTCCGTTATTTGTAGCTCTAGGGGAGCAGCAGAGGAGGGGTCTTTCTGTCTGCGTTCCAAGCCTGGGGTGAAGGCTATTGTGGTCTGGGAAGGGCAGGTCGGGGCAGCCACGGCTGCAACTGCACCAGGGCTTCCCAGGAAGGCTCAGGCTGGGCATGGATCTGTGTGACATTCGTGCCTCACCTGCTGTGAAACAGAGCTCAGCTTCTGATCTCAGTGCATGCAAAGTGAGCTGCCCCTCAGGAATATGGAGCTGAGACTGGCGTGTCCACAGCCCTCCTTCCCCCTGGCAGCACCTCAGGGCAGCTGCAGAATGTATCCTGCAAATGTGGCTGCAGAACAGCAATGCCACAGGTGAAAAATCCTTGTGATCAGATGCTCCCCATTGTGACCCTGAACAAGTTAATCACATCACTCCTCTTGAAGGTTCATACTGCCACAATATAATTCATGTGGGCCCTTAAAGATAGATGGAGACGTCAGCTATTGATCACAAGGAATTGCTGCCAGTCAGTCTTTTTGTTGGTTTCCATCCTTGTGATGTGTTTTAAAAAATATTGTATGATTCAAAATTATACCTGTAAAACCTACAAGTAGAAAATTACTGTGTGCATTTATCTTTAATAACAACCTTGCGAATATTTATAGTACTAGTAGAGTAGAATGTGTTATACTAGTTTATTTCCCAGCCTGTTTTAAATGATATTATTCATTAGTAGTTGTGAAGTGGTATGACATATTTTTTATGTTGCTTGTTTGTAACAAAGGTTCTTGATACCTTTTCATAATGAAAGGGGATAAATGCTAACATGGAATATGGGAAATTGTGCTTGCAAGAGCACAGAGTTGTCTTAGGGTATTAAATTAGCATTTGGTACTGCTCTGCTTTGTGTGCATTTCTAGCAAATGTTTCAGCTACAAATCACTATAATACACCTGTATTCTGGCTCTTCAATTCATACAGCATTTAAATCCTGCCAATACTGTGTCTTATAAATATAAATATGCAATTTAATTTAATTCAAGCATGCAACACATAATTTTTCTTCTAATTAAAATATGATATTGCAATATGGGAGCTGCCTGGGGCAAACAGGACGCAGCAGATTGCCAAGCCAAAGGGAATTCTGAGACACCTCAGAAGGCTGGCAAGGGAAGGGACCAGCCCTCTGAGCCCTCAGTGCAGGGCACCAGTGGTGCTCTGCCTGCAGGCTGTGGTGTTTGTGGAGCTGCAGGTGCAGCCTGGGCTTGTTGGTCCCACTGCAGAGCCTAGCTGGATGCAGGAGTCCAGCAGGCACAATCCCTGGTGCTGCACTGCCCCTGGTACTGCTCAGACCCTGGTACTGCTCAGACCCTGGTACTGCACTGCCCCTGGTACTGCACAGCCCCTGGTGCTGCTCAGACCCTGGTACTGCACTGCCCCTGGTACTGCACTACCTCTGGTACAGCTCAGCCCCTGCCCGGCCACTCCTGTGCGAGCTGGCAGAGGCAGCAGGGCCGTGGCAGTTCTGCTGCTGCAGTTGGCTGATATGCAGCAGAACCCAGATCGTTCTGGGGAGGAGGAACTGCCCCACAGCAGCAACTCGAGGGATTCCTATAACGCTTTCTCAGAACTGAGCAAAACAACACGAATAGACCTTCTGCATAATGATTCAAAAACTGTTAATGGCCATCTTTAGTAACATAGCAACAGCCAAACCCTTGAAAAGAGGAAGTTTTCATTGAGAAAGCGTTTCATTTTAAACATTGAAATTTGGTATAATGTAGTGTATGAAATAAGTTTTGAAAGGAAGCTGATGATTAAGAAGAAATGCAGTGGGCATTTAATAAATGGAGGAGCCGCAAGATAATTAACTGGCATGCATAAAGATTCATGCTTTATACCAAAATTTTAATTTTGCACATAAATGTGCCTGATGTAGGCAGCATTTAATCACCTAGCTGACAGGAGTAACTACTTTCATTTAACCTTGACTGAAGATCATGAATTCTAACAGGTTTAATTGGATACATCATTTAACAGAATGAACAGAGCAAATTTTTCTCAATTCATAGGTTCTGATTGACATGCACCAGCAATAAGGCGTTGCACAATTAAAGCTGATCTGTATTCCTGGCCTGGGCAGCAATTGCCATAGTGATGTGACACTGTTTGATCACTGTGGCACTGAAACTATACTGAATTTCCCCTTGTTTTGAAAAGGGCAATGCTTTAAAAAAAAAAAAAAAAAAGGAGAGAGAAAGATAAAGAGATTTTGGCACTCTTTTTTTTTTACATTAATCACATTTATATGCACAAACTGTAAGGGAAGGAACTTGTCTTGTTATCAGTAACTCAGAGGAAAGAAGGAAAAATGGTTTATTCTTTTATCCATTTAGCACATTATTTACAGAAAGTCAAAAATGTGGATAGTCAAATGACTTGTAACACATTAAAGGCCTGATTGTTCTGGGCTTCCATTTGAATAGGAAGTAATTCTGTGCAGCTCTGTTATTCACCTGCAGGTTGGCCTCTCTGTCCTTGCCTAGATCAGTTCCACATCACAGATAACTTGCCAGCTGAGTAAAGGTACTGAGAAGGAGTGCTCCTGTTGCAGTGAGGTAGAAAAGGATGAGAGGGAAGAAGTGGTGCCCAACAGTAAGCCGCTAGATACTTTTCCTGGCACACAGTGTTTCATATGATAAAACCTTAAAAAAATACGTGGAGGAGCTGGCAACTTCCAGTTCCCCATATGGCTCCTGCCAGCACTTTTATTGCCTCTGGCACCTTTCAGAAGTTCTGGGTTTGACCTTTGGAATTTTTCTTCTATTGTTCAACCATAAACATATACCTACATATTCATGCACACACAGACATATATATATATACACAAATGTGTTCTTTTATGTCTTCCACTTAATTTTTTTTCTTCCAGTACTTCCTTTTAATTTTTTTTCTTTTAGAGGAAGGCTTGCCAAACACTAAATGGTCTGAGGGCAGAGAAGAACACAACATGTTTCAGCTTGGCTCAGTAGAGCCAAAACTGCAGTAAAAAATTCCTTCCTAATTCCTGAACGACCTCTAAAAAATCTTCAAGCAAGTCCTGCTCCCCACCATGAGCATTGCAGCATCCATGCTCAGAACAGCAGGTAGCTTTTCCACATTTTCTTCTCTCAGCATCCCCTTAGCTTCAGTGCCGAAGTGCTGGTCCTTGATCTCACCTGAAGACAAACCTATTGCTATCCACCTGACAACCTTAATTTCTGTTTAAGCAATGTATATACATATCAATCAACAAGATTTGTAGGAGTGCATTACAGTGGAAGACAGAAATCTTGGGGAAAGCTGGAATCCTGACTGGCTCAAAGACATGAACTTTAGAGTCAGGACAACTAGATGTATCAACAAATACTGTTTTGGTCATTTTAGAAGCCTCTAAAACTCAATTATTGGTAAGACTTTCCTCTGTCAGAGGTATTTCCCACATGATTCAGAGACATTTGTCAGTATAATTCATCACTCACTAACATTTTTAAGTTTCAGGTAAAGGACAGGATCACATCCCCAGCCTCTGCAGCCACATAATGTGCCTTGGAACCAGAGCAGGTGCTTTTCTTCATGCATGGCAAATTTTCAGCCGACACCTGGATGTTCCCTGTGCAGGAAGAAGAGGCAGTCAGCATACCTCGACCTGGACAACAGGACATTTCTAACACAGCTCCCCTGCATGGGGGGACGCAGCAGCAGGACCAACCTGTCCCCACTCTGCCCACCCCTGAGCCCTTCTAGGATGCATGGGTGCTGCAAAACTGCCGGGCCCTTCTTTAAAGGGTATCTTTGGGCCCATTTAGAAATGCTTGCACTGTAACTACTCCAAATTTCTCCAGACCTTCCCAATGAAGTAGCCATCTATCCCATCACACAGTTCCTTTCAATGTCCTATTACACACCCAGGTTCCACCTCATGGTGTCCTCAAGGCAGGAAGAATTTAGGCACCCACTCAGCATTTCTCTAGGGAGATTCCCAGGGCTCCCCTTGGCCTTTCCCAAGGCTGCTGTTGGCAGCAGCACAGCTGGGATAAAGTACAGCCCTTTTCCAGGAGCCCTGCTCAGCTCTGACCTTCCCTGGGGAGTACTCCAGAGTTCAGTAGAGCTGCATGGACACATATTTGCCAAGCTGAAGGGAATACACATTTGCTGCTGGAGAGAATAATTTCTCTGACTGCCCGGATGGCCCCAGCCACTGGCTCTGTTCAGAGGCACTGAGTGACACCATTTCTGGAGTGCCCTGCTATGCTGGGGCCTTACAGCACCCTTCTGACCTTTCCTTTTTCAGCTGCCCAGCCAGTTCATCCTCTGCACTCAGAGTCATTTGGGTGCTCTGCCCGTGACTCTCTGGAGTTGCACAGTGTTCTTGCCTTGTCTCCATGCTCAGTCATCCATGCTGAATTATCTTCTACTCCTCCCTCTGGGAATAACCAGGGCTTTGACCTAGTGGGACTGTTTGTGTGCTCGAATGTTTTGATGTACCAGACACTCAGCTGCTTCCTTCCAAATCTAAGGTGGCTGGGGATTTCAGGCTGTTTTTAGAAACAGCGAGTGTACACTGGGAAGCATAATCTAACTTAAAAAGTCAGCAAAGGGCAATGACTTGTGCAAGTATTTTGTCTATCATCTTTAAACCCTTCTGTTTTCTATAGTTTCCAAACAGCTGTCTTTTCAAGTTTGGGATGTCCTATGTAAGATACACAGTTATAATAAGAAATATATTTAATTTCATTTCAGAATCCTCAGGGAGAAGGGGCTATTTCTTTTTTACTGACTTAAGATAAAGTTTGTAATTTCATTTTGAAAGTTGTTCTGAACATCTGGGGGAAATCAGAAGACTGGCCCCACTTTTCCCCAGGTTTTCCTGAATCCACATTTGGACCACAACCCAAACAAAATTCTGAGCATGGTTATAGTTTACACCTTTCATGCACTGTGTAATTTAGCTTCCAGCAACATAAAATGGGATGGCAGAAATATTTTTATGTGTCCTTACAATGTCCAAAGTTGTTTGTAACTGTTTTTATTAGAAGGAACCAGACACAATCCTGGCTGCCTTAACCACTGCCTTTGAGAGAGCTACAGCTGAGAAAATCCGCTGCCAGGAAGAAGTGAATAGAACTAACAAGGCTATTGAGCTGGCCAACAGATTAGTGAAAGGTCTGAGGTGAGGTCCTACAGGGCAGGCTAATGAAGCAGCCTACAGAAAGCACTTCTTTGTTATACACTACTGATCTGGCAATAACAGAGGCACTTAGCAAAGAACCTGATGAGCTGAAAAAATTATGTCATTATCATTCATTTTTTTCATAATAGAAACATGGTTTTGACCTTTGCATTTTCTTACCTTTTTGCTTCATTGTGGTATATCTTAGCTGTAAGATTACCTGGTAACTAACCTATCCTCAAACATTAAGGGCAGTAGTCGATTGTAGATATTGACAATGACAGCAATTTATTAAAATGCGATGGCTATATTTGTAACAATTAAACAACACTAATGATTCTGCCCAGGACTGGGATACACAGAATCTAATACAATTTGCACTAGTTAGTTAAGCAATATGATAATTCTCTAATTATCTTTCTGAGATTTGCAATGGGTATTTCAGGAGAAAATAAATAATGGCAAACCCATCAATTATCAAAAATCCATACTGTCTGTTGATCCAGGCTGGCTCAAGGGAATCCATACTCACTGATGGATTTTTTCATTTATCATTCATCTACTGGTAAGACTGCTTTTTATACACACACATACATACACTTTTTACAGATACTTTATTTTATTTCAACATTCATTTAGGAAATCTCTCATGGTGTCTCACTGCCATTAAAGGTTTTGTCCTCTTCTACCCAATACTTTCAAGCTGAGTTTGATGACCAAACACATAGTGAACAGCAAAAATAGAAGATATATTTGTTATTGAGCAAAATTATATGGCTGAATGTAGCTAGTGGAACTTAAAATATAAAACAGGGTTTAAGAATTATTTCCTGAATCAATAGAAAGGATTTATTGACTAAAGGGGAGGGAGGGCAGTGCAGAAGACCCATTGTTTCTGTTTAAGGAAGCAAGATGAATGCATTTAAAATGTTAACATCCTGGCTGAAAGTGTAATGTATTTTCGTGATTAATAATGCCTGTAAAACTAAACCATGTACCTAATACAGAATAATAAAATAAATAACATAGCAGATCTCTTTAAAGTGTGACAATAAATGATTGTTCTAATATTTTCTTCCACCTAACATATCATATTGTTTGGTTCTCCCATGTGCCTCCTGCTGGGCCTGACAAGTGCTGGAATAG
Organism: Catharus ustulatus; assembly: GCF_009819885.2. NCBI lineage: Eukaryota > Metazoa > Chordata > Aves > Passeriformes > Turdidae > Catharus > Catharus ustulatus. The sequence continues at coordinate 17,579,526 of NC_046227.1, forward strand.
CATACGTAGAGAGATGAAAGGCAAAGTGTGGGTATGCTGGGGGGGAGGCATAATGAAAAATAATCTAAAGGAGGAAACAGAGATGAAAGGAAAGAAGGAAAGTTGAGCCATGCACTAGATGAAGATAGTAAAATGAGTTTTAATGGAAAGTCCTTCAGCTAGTACCTCCCAAAGCACCCATGAAGAAGATGACCAGCTCGACAGATTGGTGATGGGAAATAGAATTCATTCCTGTTTTTAGCTTTACCACACTTGGTCAAAGACAGTAATAACCATATGACAGCTCTTCAGTGACTTATGGGAAAAATCCATTTTAATATAGTCTCTGGTAAACAATAGGTCACTGTTTACTATTAGCAAACAGTGTAACACTGACACTGCTCTACTGTCAGTCCTGGCTGTTTCTTTGCCTTATTTTTACAGAGAAGACACTCTCTTATTTCTCTATTTGTATTTGCTGTGAGGAGAATTTCTTAAGAAATACAAAAATAAAATTATTCACAGCATTTTTTATAATAAACATGCAAATGTTTCTTTATTAACTGGTCCTTATATACACAACTTTACCATGACAATAATAATAAGTGACCAAATATGTGAGTTTTCATCTAATTCTTAGGGAAAGTGTTCACCAAATAGCAGAAAAGCTGATCATGTCTAGCCAGGATCCCAGGGAAAAGCTTGTATCAACTGTCACGTCAAATTTCTAATTGACTTTATGGCATAAAAGATCCTGCCCAGAAGTAAAAAAGAAAACAAAATTCTGCCTTCTCCTGTGAGCCCTGGCATGCAAGGACTGTTTTTTGGGTGGTTGCATCAGTAGCTGTTACTCTGTACCAAGGAATTCTTTGCTTCTGACAGGTGCCAATTATGTTGTGGACATCTGCCCTGAAGGCATTGAATCAAGCTGACAACTCATTTTATATCAATCAAACAACAACCATTTTCAATAATTTCCCATCCAGCTGGGACTGAATTTGCACAAGTGATCTATGTATTAGAGACATTACCAATCCACAGAGACATTCAGAACCATGATTATGTTCTGTTTTCCCACAGAAACTCTTGCATCTGCACGAAAAAGCAACAACTTTTTCCACTATGCAGGAGGATGCTGACAACTCAATTTTGGTCACTTGCTGCCAAGCTCAACTTGCAACAGTCAACTCACGTCACATTGGAAGGGGATTTTTTATGTCCAGGCTTGCCACTTGCAAATTCTGTCTGTTGATCCTCTAATTAATGTGGATCTGTGAATCTGCAAGGTAATACTTTAGCATTCACTACCGTTTAGCCACTGTAATGGGTATTTTTTAAAAAAACACATAGTAAATGAATGGGAGTTTTAATCCTGTTTTCTGTGTAGAAAAGGAGAGCGGGACTTATCACCAAAGCATTATTAGGAACAAGAGAAAATATGACGCAGAAATGTTCCAGATGGTAACATTTCTTCACTGTGATAGTTTATTTTCAAAGTGGTACTGGCATGAGCCCAAATCTCATTTTGCTTTGTGCAAATAATACCTTCTTCACATATATATATATTTTTTTAAATACATGGTTAATCAGAAAAATGCCTGACACTGATTCCATTCCCTCTTTGACCCCTTGAACTGTGATGTTGCTTATACGAATTCCTTCAAATACTTTATTTAATAGAACAGTACATTTGGAGGCAAGGAATTGGTAAAATGTTCTTCTGGAAAGGACCAAAACATTCCCTTTGCTAGTGTTTGAAGTACCTTTTGCTGTCTGACTGGAGCTAGAGGTGACAACTAACCCACAGACCTTGGGAATATGGTTAGCCAGCCAGAACAGTAGGCAGGCTCACCTTCCTCTTGTATTCTGTCAAGTGCTGTGCCCTGCTGTTTGCATAAGGGGACCAGCTTTTATTATTCTACTCTGTCCCTGCTACTGTGCACCAGGGCAGCACAAAGCAAGATTTAGTGCTTGGATATAGTATTTGCTTGATAGCAATTGTTACAGTTAAGGCTGCACTGAGACTTCTGTCTTAACCTGCTGTTCTCCCATGCTCAGAATATTCTTAAAAAAAGAAAAAAATCCCTTTCATCTGAAATTTTTCATGCTTGTTATCAGCTGAAATACGATTTTTTTTTTTTTTTTTGGCAAGGCTGAATAAAATTCATTCATTCATATTTGAATTATGCAAGGAAGTGGGTGTAAGGAGAAAGGTCTCTTTTTTTTTGCACATTCATAATTCACAAAAAAAGCTGCATATTACAAGCTGAAACTTTCCAGGTGGCTAGTTTTGACTGAAGGGTAGTCTTCATGCTAATTACAAAGAGAGAATGACTGAAAGAAAAATGAAAGAGAAAAATTAAAAATGACACATATTGTGATTAACTCATTTGTTTTGTAGGTGTGTCATACAGAAGTTACATTGTGAGCCACTTAGAGCAAGTTTAAAGTAACAATTTCATTTAAGTTAAGATGAACTACCATAATTACATAATATCAATGTTTTGTGCTGCAATTTCACTAAGAATCTCCCTACAGAAGCTGTAGAAGCTTTTACTTATGCAAATGTGGAAGCTCACAGTGAAATCAGAGCAGAATCTTATGAATCATTAACTTTGGCCAGAAAGTCAGTCTGGGGAAGGAGGGAAAGGCGTGCAGAGGCAGCAACTGTCCCCTATGCTCTGGGTCTCCCTGAATGCTGGACTGCTGAGGAAAATAAGTCGGGCTTTTTCCAGTTTCTTCCAACTTAATGCACTGACTGTCAGGGACAGCAAACCACTAAAGCTTTGTTATTCTCTTTTCCTTGGTATATTCCCATATACTTGTGGACATAACAGGCGGCACATAATCCAACCAGCACTGTGTGACTCACCCTCCATGGAAACAAAGGATTGCTTCAGCAGAAGGTACCTGGGCAGCAGAAGCTGGGAATGTTAGAACAGTTTCCCTTAACCCATGGAAAAAAGGTACTGTGATATGCAGCTCCATGTTCTCATAAAACACCTAGAGATAAAATACAAGCATATAAATAAAGCAATATAACTGTAATTTTAAACATCTGGAAGAATAACTAGCAATGGTTCACATAGTAATTGCTGGCTTTGCTCCACTTGGAGCAAAGATGAGTTCAGAACTTCCCCATTTCTAAGTTCCCAGTAACCTCTTGGAGGCCAAAGAAGGACTGTTGGATTCAGTGCAGGAATCCTCTTCTTTTTTTATCCCTTGAATTTTGGGTGAAGTGAGGACAAATAAATTTTCCCAGTGATGCTGAGTTTTTTCACAAAAAAACAAGTGAGTGAATTCTGAGACATACCAGCTTCTGCAAGTAGAAATTTAAAACTTAACCTTTATTATTCCAGGTCCCTATTCCAGGAACAAAAGGTCTTGATCCAGTCACTGAGTGGATGGATGCTAAAGCAATTGCTAAATAAAAAAGTGACAGCAGTGCCTGGCAGTAATACGGCCACATAAAAAGTCCCTGGTCTTACGTTTACAGTCATCGTCAGCATAAGACCAAATCCCAGTACTGGGGGAAAAACTGGATAAAAGTCACATCTGTTTCAATATATAAATTATCTATTTGAATCAAAAAAAGACAAGTGCTAGTGAGAGTAAAGCTGATGCAGAACCATGAAGGAAACATGGCAACTCTCTTTCTTCTGAATGCCTGATATTGCCCAAGGTGTTAATGCCCCAGCCACCATAACAGCTTTGCTCAAGCCCTTTCCTGCTTTCCATACATGGCAGTATAATGAATGGGATACTGTATACTGCCATCATATCTCTTGTCTTTCACCAGCCCCATACTGGAATGACTCTATAGGTGTGTGTCACACTGCAGGTATTTTTGCTGGTGGTCCTGTTCTGACAGAAACTTGGATGAAATTATTCATCTTCTACTTAATTCAGTACATGCAAGTTATGTTCAGAGTATTTTTAATAGTCTGTTACTTTATTCATCAGGTCTTTCTCTGATTATGTTCTACAAGTATTCAAAGTAGTTTCCTCTGAAAACTCTTGCTACACCTATATGACAGCTACATTAAGTCACAAGGATTACAGTGCCCAAGATGTGTTGACTCCAGCTGGATTTTAACTTCTCTATTTTTCTTATCTTATTTTCACCCTTGCATGAACTACAGTTCAATGACTGCAATTTGAGAACTCCTTCCTATCTAGCTGAACAATCTTCCCCAAGACACAACCATCCTGATGTGCAATCACTCAGGAGACATAATCATTCACTTAGAACTAAAATAATTCTCCTACCATTTGCTCCTTGCCTCCATTGTACCCTTTTTCTCTGATTTATTGCACTATATTCCTTATGGAAATATTTTGACATCCATCCCCTCTATTCAACTCTTATACCCACCCTTGGAGGGAGTGCTTTGAACAGAGGAAGGCCAGGATGAGTGTGTATCTCATATACTAACCCTTTTATTCCAGTGTCATTTCCCCCACCTCCTCATTATATTCCTGAGCCCTTCCCCTCCTTCTAGTTTAGCTGTATCTACTATCTCTCCTGGAGATAAGTCTTCCCTTTCCTCCCCTGCCCCTCTAGCAAATGTCAGAAAATAATTCCTCACAGCCTCTGCTACTCAGGATTGTGTCTGAATATAGGGATCCTGAACCCAGCCTTGTCTAAGCTCTTTACATCACTTGACCCCAAAAAGGTTGCCACAGGACAGCACTTACCTCCAGCACAGGCTGGAGAGAAAGTGCTGTTAAGGCACTGAATTCCTCCAGCTCCGAGCTCTGCAGCTTATTTAGAACTGCAGGAAAGAATTTAGTGAGCCAGAGCACTGAATTTGTTACTTGTTAAGCTTAGTCAAAATTACTATGAAATTTCTTAATTAAACAGTTCAAGCTGAGAAGCAAAATACTTTCTAATCCAGCCACCACAGTGCCCTACTCAGTCCTGTACCTTTGTCTCTTCTTTCTTGCTGCCTGTTGGTTTTGCTTGCTACGAGTGTCCCCCGACCCCCACACGGCATCGACAAGCAGAAAGCTCTTTATGCCAAGTACTGACCTAGTGCTGTGCACCAGCCCAGGCTGGAAGTGCATCTTGAATTTCTTGCTCCCCTGGGAGCATTTGATTAAAGGAGGATTTTCATGGTGTGTTGAGATTCAGAACGTGGCTGCTATTCAGTAGCTGCTGGTGGCAGTTCTGAGCCAGAATACACACTGGGGCTCTGCTCCTTCTGTGCCCATAAACTGAGTCCTGGGACAAGGAATTCTGCACTATTTTCCCCAGTCTGCAGAGGAGCATAAACAAGGCTCACACTTGCTGCCAGGCTGCTGTTCTTGCACTCGGTTTCACCAGATTTTCAGTGATTCTCCACAGAAGAATCTTCCACACCTGCTCTCTAATGTGTCTCCTACAGCTAAAGAACTTGAATCAGCTTCACTCTTACTCAAGATGTGTGAGTTTGGAAACAGGACATTTCATGAGTGTCTGCACACCTGCACAGGGCCCCAGAACAGCACTTACAAATGCAGGAGACCTCACAGTGTATTGTGCTGCCTTTTACAGACCTCAACAGACTCAGCCTAATTCACGAACATACACATGTGCTCCTCCAAGGAATACACAATCTAAATAAATTTCTCCTATTATAAATCTTGAGAAACTTCTCTATAGCCCAGGAGATGGCTCTGGAGTAACAACACAGATGTGTACAGTTGTACAGAATACAGTTCATAATTACGTTTCTTTCTTCTCTTCCTAGTAACTGAAGTTTTAATTGATAAAAACTATGCTTACAATGAAGTAGGAAAACAGAATATTTTAAACAGAGGTATGTATTTTATTTATGTCCTATGGTTTGATTTATGGATTTTCAAACTTACTACTTCAGTCTGAACTCATAAAGCAGAAAAATTACTTTAAAATTAAGTTGACAGTACTTTAGGATGAATTATGGATACTTTTTTGGCTTCTGACAGTAATTTGCTTTGGGATATTCTCCTGGCTGAGAAGCTATAAACAAGACACAGGAGCAAAAATATAAGCAAAGAAAAGAAATGCAACTAAAATAATTAGATCAGCTATAGTATTAATCATTTTGATGCTGAATTTGGGTCCTTTGGGTCTAACCAGACTAACTGTATTTATTTCATAAGTTTTATTTTTCAATTCACTTATCCATAGTGAATATATCCTTGTATGTTGTGTTTTCCCTCCAAGAATCACTGCATCTCCATCATGAGGAAAATAAAATAAAACTTTTTAAATCATCATAAAATTCATTAATTTATTTTCCACAACTTCTTATGCTGCTAACTTGTTAAAAATTGTGCCATTGTTTATATTATTAACTGGAGCCCAGGACTACAAGGAGCTGTTGAAGCACTCACCCAAGAGACCAGCCAGAACACAGGCACTGCAATGAAAGGATTAGTGAGCAGGATGCTCAGACACTCATTTCCAGCTTGGAGTGGTCACAGCTGACTGCAGCTACATCTGGCCACCGGATGTGCACCTTTCCATATGAAAGTTGTGGATACTGAAAAGTCAATGAAGGCATTTTCCAGCTCTGCAGGATGTATGCTGTTCCTTTCTGCTATGCTGATGCACATGACTGTGTATCTTGTGCAAGCAGTTACTGGACACACAAACCAGGAAGTGGATGTTGGAAGTAACTGTATTATTAAATGAGGAATCACATCTAATTTAAAAGATAAATACACCCTTACAAGTAAGCAAATGTCATTGGGGTATCAGTTGTACTTGCATATCTTTCCAGTAATCAGTGTGCTTTAAAATCCTTCTTATTTATGGACAGTACATTGCTCTGAAATAGGAAAAGAAGGTTTTTTCAGGTGATGCATGAAGCAAGAGTTCAAAGGATTTGACTGAAGAGTATAAGCAAGTAAACTAAAATTGCATCCTATCAATAAAATCCTTACAGGAATATGTTATGAGGGTAGTGGTTTTGCAGTTGGCTTGCAGGAATTTAATGGGCAAGGAGTTGAAAATTATGACCAAGATGGCTGGCTCTTGTAGCTTCATGCTTGCCTTGAAGCCTGCATAAAAAGTTTGGAAATTCTCTTGGAGCTTCACACAGTTATCAGTCCTGAGCTGTCCTAATGACTGAAAGTAAGATGTTTCAAAGAAACAAGTCAATGACGATCCAGCTGTTCATAACATGCCTGTATTTGCCTTGTCATTGTATTATCATCACATAGTCTAAATTTAGACAACCTCAGATATTACAAAACTCAGTGTTTGCATTGCAATTATAAAATTTTTTACATCTAAAATCTAAAGATTGCAGAGAAACTATTTCAGAGAGCAAACAATAGAATATTTAGAAGAAGGAAGCAAATATTTTGTTAAAATAATTTTTGGTAAAAGCCCTCAAGGATTTTGAAAAAGGCACAGTCCTTCTTCATGACCATGTGGAGCTTAAAGTGTCACATACCAAGTTCTACTGTAGCTGCATTTGAATGATAAACCATGGGAACTCACAAAATCCCAGGCAAGGAGAGCCCCCTTACTTTGGAAATCTATAGATTTTAGACATATTTTTCAATAGCGCTTTGTGATATCACAGTACTTTGTGCTGTCATTTACATGGGTGAAGTAAAGACTGGCAGCAGTCTGACTGCTCACTTTGAACTGAACACAAGATGCTGACACAGAAAATCACCCCTTGATTTCTCAAGAGTTAAATTGCATCTGCAAACCATGTCAAGCTCCATTTGGAGTAAGCTCTGATGTCTGTCTAGTGCATTTCTGCCACTAGTTATTCTTTCTTTTTTTGTTTCTTCAGATGAGAAATGTCTGCATCCTAGCTGCTAATCAAAGTAGAGCATAATTCTGAAATGCTTAGTCACTTTTATACTTTTTTACTGATGATGGGAAGAAGTGACAGAATCCTGTAGTTAACATGATTCAAAAGATAAGAGGGAGGAGAAGGTGGAGAAAGACTATATAAAATATATTTATATTGCTTCTACAACTGAATTGTTTTCAGTATAGTGTCATGCTCTCAGTGTGGGGGAATTCTGCATATGTCATGATTCAACAGATGTTCTTGCACACTACGTGCAGCTGCACTATTTGTCATGGGCAAATTTAATAGCAAGATGCTTGTTCCCTCTAATCTTAGTTCACAAAAACATAGAGGGGAAAAAACCCACTCCCTGATAGCCTGCATGCTTCTCTTCTTTATATAGCCTTTTAAAGCACTTTAAAACCAAATTGGGAACCAATATTGGGAACACCCATCTTTTGTACTAAATTCTGTAACACCTGCAATTATAGCTCTATTATCTTTGCTAGAATCATCTTGTTCTTTCTAATGTTTATAATGCTAATTAAATAATTTTAAGTACCTGAAGAGGTCATATTCCTAACAGTGGGGGTTCTTCAAGAGCTTGATCCTTCAAAAAGGAGAATAATTTCTGCTAAGTCTTCAGTATCCTCTGTTCTCAGTGACTTGCAGATGAAAGTCTGAAGCACTCCATACAGCAGCACGGCAGAGCCAAGTGCTGTCAGAAATTTTACAGAGTCAAACTCGGAGGAGCTTTCCTACTCTTATAATTTTAAAATCCTGGATCCTCTCCTCTAGGTATTCTCTGTCCTAAAGTTTTTTTGGTCTGAAAGCAATGTGTTAACCAGCTCTTCAGAGGGAACAATACCCTTGGGTTCCAGCTTCTTGCAGATGTATTCAGGAAGTAGAACAAGATTTTGCAAATAGAAAAGAGAGAAGGAGGAAACGAGGAGGAGGAAACGAGGAGGAGGAAATGAGGAGGAGGAAACAAGGAAAGAAAGAGGAAAGAAAGACGGAGGAAAGAAAGATGGAGCAAAGCCTGTAACATACTGAAATGTGAGATGTCTAGTTAGTGGCAAGGGAGGTAACTGAAGAACGGCAGCGCAAGGAGAAATTTGGACTTCCAAGAACAAAATTGACAGATGAAGTAGAAGCACAAACAGTTCAAAACTCAAAAAGAACACACAGCTATAGAAGATATTAAGGGTGTTACACTATCAATAACTGTATGAGCAAAAAATAAATGTTATAAATGAAAAAATTTAATTACTGCATCTCCTACAGTACAAGACATTAACCTACTCCAGTGAAGGCTATAGCAGGAAACCTGTGAGGAGAGGCTGAGGGCACTGTGGTTCTTCAGCCTTGAAAAGGCCAAGAGGGCAGGGGGATCTACTGCTCTCTGGAAATACTTCACAAAAGCCGACAAAGAAGACAGAGACAGATTTTTCTTAGATGTGCACAAGGACAGGAAAGAGGCAACCTGCAGAAGTCAGACCAAGAGAAATTCTGACCAGGGATCAGGAAAAATCATGTACTGTGAGGGTGGTAAAACATTGGCAGAGGATCCCTAGAAAGTTGTGACTCCCTCATCTCCAAATGACAAGGTCTGTTATGTCCTCTAGAGAGTAATCACATTTAACAGATCACCCTAGATATTAATATCTACACTTGTGACTTGTAAATATATATATATATATTTACAAGTACAGTTGAAACTCTGAGTGCTTTTAACACAAAAGAAAAAATGGATCAACAGGATATATTTTTTTGCCATTGAAAAATCACATTTTTAAAATAAGTGTACCATTTATATACAATTGTATGGGAGGTATTTTAGTGAAAACTACATACATGTAAAATACATAGTCATGTGTCAAGCTGATGAAAAAGTTCTTGTTTGTAGGAAGCTGATCAGATAATTTTGGAAATGTATAACAAGTGCTTCTGTTATTAAAGATGTGCATCTGTGAACACAATCTGCCAAAGAAAATGGAATATTCAGTGAATCTTTTCAGAAGAATGCTGACAAATAGCATTGAAATATTTAATAGAGATGTGAAGATACTAGTTTCCAGTCTTCAGATGATTACTTAGCTCAAAAGCTAAACAGGTGTGACTATGACATCTCTCACTCTGTTTCTAATCAATTTCAAATCATATATACGAGATCTAGTTGTGTTCATGTAGAGACCCAGCTTCAGAAATTGTTGTGAACTACCTCATGTAAAACCTGCCTGCTAGTGCCTCTCTGTGTGTCTGTATGTCTGATGTATCTTAGATTCAAGCACGTTTCTTAATTATCCTATATCTTTATCAGGACACACTATGGTCTCCTGCAGCCACAAGAATTTTTAACTTAACAGTACAAACTATACCTCTCAGTTTAATAATCACAGCATTCCTGCCGATTGGGCAAATTATATTGGCCATGAAAATCAAACACTTTTTGTTAGCTGGCCTCCTGATGGCAATGAAGAAATACAAGTCAATCAGACTTTGAATTACTCTAATTCAAGAGAAGTTAGGAAAGTGAATGTTTCTAAGATCTGCTGCTCAGTCATGACTCTGCAGTCATAGCAGGGTTTGCAAATCCTTACTCTGTGAAATGCAGATACTGTGAAATGCAAATACTCTGCATTTCACAGAGTATTCAAAGTGACTTTATAGCCCAATAAATGTGATTTTGCCATTATTAGTAAAAAGCAACAGCATTTGTATTGAGGTGACAGTGTAGGAACTCAGCAATGCCCTGGGTTTTTCTGGGTCTACATAGATTTTAACTTGGTTTAGCTGTGATAGCAATTGTCCAGCTGCGAGGCGCTCTTGACTAGATTTGTTTTAGATTGACTCTCGTTTAAGGTACTAACAAATGATTATTCATTGTGAACTGAACTGTCTACAATTCTTTCTAGAGTCAGCTGTGGGGAAGAGTGCAGACACATTTGCCACAAATCAGCCATTTAATCATAGTTAGACTAAAGTGTTAAGAAAACATACAAAACTAAATCCAAGCAGACACCAGGCTGCGAAGAAAGACATCCCTCTCCCATGAGTATCACACTAACCCTGGTGATAAGTCATCATAATACTCCCCCATCCCTTTTGAGGAATACCAGTCTGAAGACCCAACAGAGAACTGGGGTAGTAAGTGCAACACCAGAGGAAATTTTTAGTGCAGCAATTTTAACTCTAATGAGGTCTTTCTATACACATTAAGTAATTTTGACTGTTAGACTGTTTAAAACATTAATTGGACTAATAGTAAATCCTTAGATTAATTTATATTCTTTTGCCTTTTGCCAGTGAATTTTTGCCAGACAAGAAGACTGTGAGTGTAATAGTACATCATAACATCACCAATGTCTTTAAGAACTTGCAAACTGAAACAAGCACTATAAAGATCACTGAAGCTCACAAGCACTTTTGGCCAGTTGCAGTCAATGCTGCTGTGCTCTACTTTCTCGTGGACAAGCTGAATAAAATCAATCCAGTGAATTAGCTCTCACTCAAGGTTACCACTCAGGAAGAGGTCAGTGTGTTTGCGTGCTGCTGTTTTAATCTACTGCTACCACTAGCTTACCACTTTCCCTCTGGTCACAGGCTTTAGCTGCTGTATTTCACAAGGCAGTGCAGCGAGCAAAAACCCTCTGAGAACATGAGGCCGAGTGTAAAGAACCCAACTGCCTGTGTAACACCCTCAGCTGTCATTTACCTTGGTCTGTTTGAAAGGATAAAGCTTACATTCACAGCCCAGTGAGCTCTCCCAGTACAGCACAAACCCTGCACAAGCTCTCATTTACCACTCTGTGTATGTACACCTATTTGTGGCCAAGCAGCCCACAGAGCAGTCCTTTGCGTTAAGGTTTTTAGGTCTCCCTTGTATGCCTTCCCAATTCAGCACAGTACAAGGGAATATGGACAAGTTTGTGTAGTTCCCCTTGCTGTAGCTTGAGCTGTTCATGCTGCCAGCTGGCTCTGCTGGGCCCCTGGAAAACTCCCTCCTAAGGAAAGAACATCAGCCTGAAATGCTTCCTACAAACTGCATTTGCTCTGAACCAGTCCAGGCTGCTTTCTTGTTAAGGACAGAAAAGTGCAATAGCTTCACAAATATTATTGTGGCTGGGGGGCACCTCTGCAGGGACAGCCAATTTTCTCACTCTCTACTTTCCATCTTCATCTCAAACACTGGGAAACGCATCAACTTTCAAAGTAGCTCTTCATGTCCTGAGTGCTTCTGCCACATGTATATATTCCCCCTAGAATGAGCTGAATGGAAAGAGTGTTGTATAATGATCTCTCATTTAGCTTAAAGTGTCATCTTTTCCTTCACTGCATTTTGTCTGTGAGAAGTATGCTGAGTCTTGTGCAGCTGCGTTCTCGCTCTTATTCGGCACACATCTCTTCTAAGTTCTGCAGCCATACCAAGAGTTTCCTTCTTCCTTTTGAAAAGAGTGACAAATGGGTACAGAGCAGAGGAGCCCAAAGCCTACATGAGTGTGAACCAGGACTAGGATGAAAATATTAACCTGATAAAAGAGATTTCTTTGGCTTTTAGTGCATTGTTTTCAGAGCACAGAATATCTACTACACTGAAACATAAATCAGCCAGCCAGTGAATTCTTGCCCACTATTCTCAAGGTTATCTGAAAGTCAGCTATAAGCATCTGGCACAAGGACATGTGCAATGACTGACCTCAGCAAAGTGACAAAGCTTGCTCTAGTTGAGGCTGGGATGCTCAGAATGCTCACCACCACACATGGCAGGGTCCTGCCTCTGTTTGATACATTTCTCATTGAGCTGTGTAAACAGGATACAGTTCTGCTCATAAAAAACATACTCTGTTAATAATTCAAAAATTAACCAGGGTTAAAACAATTGCCACTGCCAGGCATGCTAACTTTTAGAGCAGATCTAGCATTAAATCATGGATATCTATAGGGAGTTCCCTTGGATCATTTGATCAAATTATGCTCTTAAAAGTACACTTCAAAAATGTCATCCTGGTGTAGGAGGAAAACAAAGAAAATAAGGCAATGAAATTAATGGAAATTTGGAGAAATGAAATGTTGTCTCATGTATTTTGACAATGTAGGCATCAGTAGGTTTGCCAGACAGATCAGCTTCAAATTTGACTTGAGCAAATTAAGCTAGTCTGAAGCACAAGCTACTTGCTAGTAATTTTCTTGGTTTTTTCCTCTTGAACCATTTTACAAGTTTATATACATTATAACAGCACATTTGAGGCCATTATCCAGCCTTTGGGAAGAAAGCTGGCATCTGACAGGGTAGCCAGTTTCTGGTCACAGAAATGCTTTAAGTCACAAGGTGTACAGGTAGCAAGAGCAAAGGGGGAAAAGATGTGAAATAAAATAAATGAGAGACTGCTAAAACAATCAGGTATAGACAGCAAAAGGATAGAGCAGTGAAACACCTGAAGGGCTCTGACAGGGAAATCCCACTGCACCAATTGTTTAATTATCACCCTGCTCTGTAGGCACCCTTCTTTCGCAGACAACTGCTGCTGCACCCCATTTCTTTCAAAATAAGACAGCAGGCAAAACTGGGCATAGCTGAGGGACCCATAATAATAACAAAAAAGAGAGAAATTATACCCAAGAAAAAGTGATGTCAATGAAAAACAATTGCTCACCACCACCAAATCAATTCCCAGTCAGTCCTCGAGCCGCAGTCCCTAGCCAACTTCCACCTCTAGTCTATACAGAGAGCATGATGCCATTTGGCAGGGAATATCCCTTTGGTCACTTGGGGTCAACTGCTCCAGCTGTTGTCCTCTCAACTTTTTGTGCACTCTCAGCGTCGTCATTGGTGGAACAGAAAAGGCCTTGACTCTGTGTGAGTACTGCTCAGCAATAATTAAAACATCTCTGAATTATCAACACTGTCTCCAGCACAAATCCAGAACACAGCCCCATACCAGCTGCTATGAAGAAAATTAACCCAGAAAATCTATCCCAGTCAAAACTAGCACAATCTTAAACTGAGTTTGCTGGGCTGGAAGGTGTTTGTTGGTGTTGGGATTTTTACTTGTGAATGTGGCACATTTGACTGAAGCCTAAGAAACATTTTTCACAAATTACCTTAAAACAGGCTTATACTTTAATACTGTTTCTACTCTCACACAATATGCTATAATTTGTTTTTCCGTTTTTATGATGGTGTATTACAACACCAAGTAATAAAGACAGTAGTGAATTTGGACTGGAGAATAAAAACATCAGTCCTTTTGTTTGATTTTCCTAAATTTCTTTCTGACCTAAGTACCTAAATATCCTCAGTCTGGTCATAATCCACACCTTGACCATATGGTCCTCTACCAGAAAACAAAATAATTCTAGGCAATTAAGACACTTGCCCATATCCATTTCATCTGCTAGATCTTTGGAGGTGCAAACAAAACACTGGATGGGAAGATCTGCTAATGCTGATAGTGCCTTAGATCACTTGATAATCTTTTTCCTGTAATAGTTATTACTGAATGGAAATCAAATGCATGCATGTTAGGACTAGTAACAGATGGCACTTCTGTTCTGTGAGGAAGAAATAGGGGCAAAGGGGCAGCAAAGTTGAACCTCCCCCCTTCCCCGTCTTACCAGGATTCATTGTGTTGCCCTCCTGTTACAGTTGGCTGTGACTCTTTCTTGTTATAAAGAGATGTCAGAAGTTAGAGAGACAGACGATAACCTTAAATCCTTTACTGCATTTTACCAGGATTCTGAAAAATAAAAAATAAAAAAATAAAAGCCAGCTGAGGGAGTTGGAAAATGTCAGTGAGGCATTACACAAAGAACTTGATACATTTGTTGACCTTTTTTCTTACTCCACCCTTCTCCTCTAAGATGGATTTAGTAGTAGCGAGTGCTTAGTGCTATAAGTGCTTTCTTAAAAATAATTTAGATGCTATTGGCTGTCTGCCTGCACTTGGAAAATGTAGCTGTTTCAATGAGCCCCTGCTGAAACGGAAGAAAAAGGGTTTATTGAAATGCCTCCAAAAATTTCATTCTTTCCCTTGTCTGCTGAAACCCATCTTGTTTTTGCTTTTACAGTCTTTTGTTTTATTTTTTTAATTGTACCATTGTATTCAGGATCTTTTCATTCTTCTCCGCTATTTTACGAATGGCGTGTGTGGTATTAAGAGCTGAAGGCAGAGATGAGAGGAGAAGTGTTTTGAATTGACTAATTTGCAGGCAAGAAATAAAGCTCTTGTAAGGTGGTCCCAGGGGTATCTTTGCCATGAACACTATTTGAAATGACATGTAATCTGGTACATTTCAAAGGCAAAACATTTCCTATTCTAAAGTATCTTCCTGAGCCAGGGTTGGTTTACCTGTTTCCAGAGAATAATAAACTCCACCGAGGCCAAGGAATCTCCTTCTCTCCCCTCTCAAAATTCCTGTTCTTTTTCAAAGAGGCAATTGCAGCCAACAGTTTATTTCTGTCCTATCTTTTGCTGCTCTGACGGCTCAGTGCTCACTACTAATACATAGCTGAATGCACCTCTAGATTAAATACCAAGTAACAGAACCCAGCACATCCCTGTACAACACAATAAATAATGGTGTGGAGCTCCCTTGTTTCTTACAACAGTGGAAAATTTAGGTCTGGTTCTTACGGACTTCTAAAATTTTAAGCATTTCACCATATAACTTTGATCTGGCAATTTCTTAATAGAAACTGTTCCTCTTCTAGAGAAATCTGAGTTCAATCTGACCTTGGAATGTTGTATTTATTAATACTCCTCAGCACAACTCACTGTTACTAGTCTTGTTGACATACTAAAAGGCTTATACACAAAAGTCCACATTTAATTTGTTAAGGCAGAAATTTCAGAAAAACTTTATGTTTAGAATTTTGTCCAGGTCTAGCTGGTCTTTTAAACTGAGACACTTATTCATTATCTGTGAATATATTCATATACTCTAAGGAATGTTTCTATATGTGTATGATTTAACCTTACAATATCCAGAAGCAGTATCACATCATTTCAAAGGATTTTTAAATGTTTTAAAAGAGGAAATTAGCCAAAAATAAACTCCAAAGCTTTTGAGAAAATAAACATTGATAAATATTACAAATAATTTCTATTAATTTCACAGCTGTTCTGATCTAAAGCTTTTAGTTACCAAAAAATAAATTCATGCTTTGTGAGCATTCTAATCTTCCATGCATCACAGTTTCAACATTTACCTGATTTTCTCTTTAACTTGCCATGAAGATAAATCAGGGTACAGTGTGTCTACAATAATGACCCTACATTTTTATATTTTAAAATGTATATTTATTTTTAAAAATAAAAAACTTCAGTTACATTGATTTTTAAAATCCACATGCTTGTGCTCAAATGTACTGACTCTACATAGTATTTTTTCAATTGTGAACAATGTTAAATAAATTACATTACTTGAAGAGAGATACTGAAGGTTCCTGGATAGAACAAGCAAAAGAAATGGATTTGAAATGTCCAGAAAAGAGAAACTTCTAATGTCATGAGAAGTGAAAAGCTCATTCCTCAACCTAATATTTACGTGAGGCAGCAAAATGTCCAGGATGACTTGTGCTGTCAGTTTGCATTACCAGTCTCAGCCCTTTGAAGGGCAGATTTTGTACTGTGAGTGACCCTAACGTGTGTTGCATTTGGATCTCTACCAAACAGAAGTCATAACAAAATATCATGCCACACAGACCAGTCTTACACCTTAACTGCTGTTTTTCACAAGGTTCTGTTAACTGTAATTCTTAATTTATGGGAATTTAGCCCAAACATAACTTGGAACTAAATGTGTCCAGTGTTCACAAAAACTTCCAAAGAAGGCAGTGCTGTTCCCCAGTAGAGCTCATCTCAAGGACTGGTCCCCTTATCAATACTGAAACTATTAGATCAGTCTGGACTAGATGCTATTACTAACAATCATGAGAAAGCATAACACCTACCATGAAATAAAAGAACTTTCTACAAGTCAGTTAGCAGTACCACTGGTCCTAGATATTCTACCACAACCAGAGAAATAAAGCAGGCCTTTCCATGACTGCCCAGTGCTGTCACACGTTAACACACCAACAGCACTACACCTCCAACACTCAGTGTCTGAGGAAAGTTTCTGTGCTTTGCCTCAGGCAGCTGCCAGGAAAACACTCACTGTTTTCTGAAATCAGAGGTAGCTGCTTGCTCTTCCATATTCGCACAAGTCATCAACCTTGCACAAGTATACTAGAACAACAAATGTGACCCTGAATTTTTGAAAATTTGCTAACCCTCCTCTGACCCAAATACTTCCTAATGCCAGCATAAAGATTTCTGTTAAGCCCCTTTAACTGCCTGTGTGTAATGTCACCTTCACTGAGACATTAACTTGATTTCTTTTCTTTAGATAAATTTCTAACATATCAACTTCAGTGTGCATTCAAATATTCATATAGGCAACAAGCAGGGAAGCCATCAGCAGGAATCAATTGTTGCACTCTGGGATGTTTTACAGACACAGGTGCATTCTGCTAATACAGAATACCTAGCCAGAAAGCAGCACAATATCCTAGCTCAGCTGATTTACTGAAACTATATTTTTGAGGGCTGTTTTTTTTCCTTTGGTGACTCATGTGCTGTGGTGCCATTTTAACACATGCTTGTTTGAGCACTTCATTATTTGGCTCAAAGTAGTACAATATATTGTTCTGTTTAGGGAACAAGTTTGAATTTACCATTGACTCAGGAGAACTTCACAATGTATTGCTGGGTCAAGGACAGGAAGCTGCAGCAGAAATAGCTATGGAAAAGGCATCAAAAGAAGGCCACTGGGTTATACTTCAAGTAAGTCAAAGCTCTTCATTACATCAGTGCTGCACTGCGGAGTTAAAAACTGAAGCGTTTCAA
This sequence comes from Catharus ustulatus, assembly GCF_009819885.2. Lineage (NCBI taxonomy): Eukaryota > Metazoa > Chordata > Aves > Passeriformes > Turdidae > Catharus > Catharus ustulatus. Next base: position 17,597,176 of record NC_046227.1, read on the forward strand.
AATAACATGTGCCTAGATGAAAGAGTACTAAATAGTGATTTAAAACTTCCTTTGTCTTTGCCACAAGGGAAGCACATAACTTCATCTGTATATATGAGTATTGCTGAATATCACACAAAATATGAATTGCAACTATCTTGCATGTAGGGAGTCAACTAACATATTTTCCCAAGCACATGATATCTGATTTACTAATTTATTATCCATTAAAAAAAATCCTTTAGTAAATAAATGTGTGGCAAAAAGAATTGTTACGCTGTATAATCAGATGAATAGATACAAACAGGGAAGATTGCTGTCATTATGCAGTGTATTGTGCTAAACAGATGCACACAATTTTTTTCAAATATTGTGCAATATCAAACTGCTTCCTTATGTCTGGGTTTTTCTTGTATCAATAAAATGTTTCAAATTTCAAATCAATAGCTCACTGGGAGGCCTATTTTTTTCCTCCCTTCTACCCCCTCTCCCTCCTTATCTCTGAATATTTATTTTGTAGTAAAGTGGTTAGACACATTAGAGAAATTACTGAAGAAAACCAGGGAAGGAAGCCAGCAGGGCGATTGGTTTTGAGTGTGGGGAACCTGCTCCTTTCCTTAAAGCACATCTCGTTCCAGAGTGGATTTAGGAAACCTCCCATCAAAATAACTGAGAAGCCACTACCTGTAGTACTGCCTGATTACCACGCTGCACTCGGTAAATTTGACCAGGCAAGCGAAACACCACAGAAATAAAACTTTTAAAATGTGGGTATTAAACTTCTCATTTTAAAGCCACTTGAAACAGTGAAGTTACTAAAAGCCTTTACAAGATATGCAATAGTAAAGCAGAATTAATTGAATTTCTTAAAGATTTGTTCACATATCCTAGAGTGACCGCACATCTATCACCAAAAAAAAAAAAAATCAAACAAGAAACTACTTCTTTCAATTTTAAAGAATCACATACAGTTTTTAGCTAAGTACCTGTCTCTGTGCATGGGAAATGAAGAATTTGCAGTCACTACAGGTAATTACTGTAGTACAGAACAAGAATTTATTTTGGTTTCATCTAGCTTAGCTTGATTTATCTTGAGATGCACAAGCATGTGGTTTTGTGTCTCTGGGATAGCTTTTACATATTCTGAGCATGCAGTGCACTGGAATGAGGCCTTCAGCTGAGGTAAATCAGTGAGCTTCACTACACCAATTTTTATTCCCAAGGGTTTGGTCTAGAACATTTGGATCATACATTAGAGGAAAGCATGGCTTGGCTGCTAGGTTATCATACTTTCCTCTGTCCTTTTTAATTTTTGTTTTGGAAGGCTTTTAATGAAAACATTTTTTCTTACTGACTCCTAAAACGTACTTACAAACACAGGTGAGTATAGGTAGTAGTTATAAGCTACGATCAAAGATATGGTCAAAGAAATTAACTGTCTCTTTGGAACATAAATCTGTTATTAAAGAAACAGCATCCACATGAATGCTAAAAAACTCATCAATTAAAAAAAAAAATTAAAACTTGCTTTTTTGATACTACGTTCTAAAATATCTCTGCAAAAATTACAAAGGCTTTTCTTCTTTTTCTCTTGTACAGAATAACGTCTTCCAACAATAAGAAGGAAAAAACGGCCAGCCACCCGCGCGGCGGAGGAAATATCACCCAAAGTGCTGACAGTCGCACAAAGAAACCCGCGGCTGCGGCCACGGCCACAACACGTTTGTCACCAACTCCTGCGGGCGGCCGTGGCTCCGCCGGGCCCGCTGCGGCCCCGGGCCCCGCACCCGCGCGGCGCCGCCTTCCCCGCGCCCGCCCAGGGCGCTCGGGGTGCCCCGCCGGGCTGCACCTCCCAGGCCGTCCCCCCAGGCCAGCGGCTCTGCCAGGGAGCTCGGCACCTGCCGTGGGCAGCCCGGCCCGCGGTAGCTCCGGGGCAGCCGCCCGTGCCCGTGCCCGGGTCCAGCCGGGGCCGGGCCGAGGCAGCGGCAGCGCGTTCCCGGAGCCAGAGCGCCCCCTGCCGGCGGCTGCCCCGCGGGCCGTGCCGAGGCGCGGCCGGGCTCGGGGGCCTGGGCGGGCGCGGGCCCGGCCCCGGCGGGGGAGCCCCGCGGGCAGCGCTGCGGGGCTGGGACGGCGGACCCAGCCTCCAGGGGAGGTTTCCCTCCTGCAGACGTTCGTGTTTACGCTGGAGTGCGGGCGTTCGGGACTCCCCACCCAGAGCCGCGCTCCCAACACCCGCCCCCCGGCCCGCAGCCTCCCGGCCGGGCGCCCGTGTGAGCCCGGTCATTACCAGTGCGGGAGCCAGCGCGGCTGGAGCGGGGTGAGCTAAGCCAAGGCGCATCCTGCACTTTCTCGCGCAGTTTCCACCCGGAGGACAGGAATGTGGTATGGGCAGGAACAGAGGTCACAGACCTGCAGGGCTGAGGCAACTCGGCCGACGCCCGTCGAGCTGGGGTTCGTGCCTGGAGAAAAGCACACACGGGCATGAACGGGTACGCTCTGTTAACTCGCTTAAATAGCCACAAGCACACTGCTCTTCCTGAGGAATTACACCATAAACAGACTTAGCTGTTTGATAAACCAGCCCTGGTCCCCTGCAGCGGTGACCTCTGATCCCATAGCAATGCAAAGCTTCCTTGTAGTGCCATGCCCGCACTTCTGCGGCCGAGCGGCGATAATGACCAGAGGGTCCGTGTGCGACGGACTATTTCAGCAAGAGGGAGGCGGAAAAGCCCTCTCCCGTATCTGTGGGGCATTTGGTGATTATCTGTGGCAGTGGCCATGCCTGGCGGGCGGAGGGCTCCTCAGCGAGCCCGGCGTTTGTCAGACGGTGATGGGAGCGGGTAGCGAACAAGCCCCTTCCCAGCCCGTGCGAGCCAAGCGCGGCCGAGACGGGCGGCTCACAGCCCCCATCCCCACCTAAGAACACATTTGCCATCTCGCCTCCTCCTCCCCCGCAGCCCTGAGCAAGGCAGGTGTAGAAAGCTCCCGGCGTCACAGACGGGGGCTTCATAGGCACGCAGTCCCCGGGCAGAGGCAGGGCGAGGAGGGAGGCAGGAGTGCCTCAGGCCCGCACAGCCGCGGCCCCCGCCCGGGGCGCCCCCGCCTCCCTCCCCGCGCCCCGCTCACCTGCAGCGCCCCGCGCCCGCCGCGCCCGGCCCCGCTGCCAGGAGCTCCCGCTGCGAGGAAGGAGAGCCATCCGGGGAGACAAGGGGAACAAAAGGACGAGATCAGAAAAAGGAATAAAAGAAGGAAATGTAGCGAACACTAAAAACAAGAGGAGGAATTTTCCCCGTGGGAAAGAGAGAGGGAAGCGCCACTTAAATGAGCTTTTTTTTTTTCCCCCTACAATTTCTGCAGAAATTCTGACAATGCACGTGCTCGTTTTCCCTTTCCCAGCCCACACAAACCTGTTGTTGTTTTACTTTCATTATTTCACTTCATTGTATTAGAAATGCTGAATCATAAAACAGGGGTTAGTGAAAATGGTATTTATCTTACAGAAATAAGCCCCACATTATTTTAAGGATCCCCACACTACTGCTGTTATTATTATTATTATCATCATCATGCATCTTGGCAGGTTGAAAGGTAGCTCAGAACAGTAAGAATTCAGCAGTAATTTAACATCCCACAGCAGTACTTTAAAAGCTTCAGATAGCATTTTGAATTTTAAGTCAGTACAAGTGTAAATAAATGGATGCACTCCCACATGTCTGTTGTTTTTAAACTTGTGGTGATACTAAAATATTTGCCTAACAGCTTTGAGTTGTAGCAGAATTTCAGCTCACATACACATGCGTGTGATATTGAATTAAACCATTTGTCATTCTTTTTCCATAAAAGACACAATTTGGCTCTCAGCAAACCATTTGAAATAGAAATTATTATGATGATACCACAGCTCCATTTTATTTTATGATACTGTATTGATTTTCAAATAGACAATACATGTATTTTTGTAATGGTCTAAAAGAATATATTCTGCCTTTTTATTTTACAGTCCTTATGCTATTACTTGCTTTCATTTCAATAAAGGATGGCATTTTTCAGAGATGCTACCATAAATTGCTTCATTTAATAAGTTTCTACTCAGAATAATAATGTTACACCAGAGAGCAGCACTTCATAATTTGGAAAAAATAACATTTTTCTTTTAAGAATATTCCTGTCTCTTTATTTTTAAATTAAAATTATCTTTCTGCTGTTTTCTTTCAGAAGGAGAATCTGATTATTAAAAAATTCCTCTTTTTTTCTTGCAAGCATCGGAACTTGGGTGTGACATAAAGGGGCTAATTAAAATGGGGAACAAATTAGATTAATTTCCACGGATATAATAGTGATATAAAAGTCTTGTTCTCAACAATGACTCCATAATAGAACTATTTCATTTATGCCTAAGCAGGTTCCTTATTCTGTCTAGTGAGGATTGCCAGCAGTGTCTTAGTGACAAGGTTTTTATTATTTTTTTGACAGGTTGATAGGAAGTCGGTGCTTGCTTCAGGGTTTGCAGTCTCTTCAAACCTGGATTATGAAGGCTACCATAAAAATATGGATAAAATGCTGCCTCCCCAAAGTGCCATATGTTATGGCCTGCACCCCAATGTGGAGATTGCTTTTGTAATAACTGCAGACAACATGCTCCATATGCTATTAGAGCTGCAATTCAAATACTCAGTCACTAAGGAGTGACTGGGGAAGGAGTCTCCTAAGCTGTGGAAGACAAGGTCAGTCAAAACATAGAGCAGGCTTCAAATTTGTCACAACACAGTTTTTGCCTATGTCTATGGGTTTATGTTTGGGGTTTTTTTCCTCCTATGGACACAGATTTCAATCAAATTAGATCTTTCAATACCTGTTTTTTTGCAGAGATTCAATCTGAAATTTGCAATGAGGGATCTCTAGTATATGTGAGACATAAATATATACATTATTTAGCACCACAGAGAAAAAAAATCTTGCTGGAATGTTACAATATGTTAATAGCATTGTGTCATTTAGGATCCTTTGTCAGGTTGCAAAATGCCATTATTTCCAAACTATAAGGCAGAATTTACTTTTCTTCCTAACACAGGTCTCTCCTCCATTTCACAGGATAAATCCTCCATATCCTTCATATTATGACATGAAGGCACAGAAATGCTTTCATCACATGAAGTTAAGATACACAAAGTTTATAATTTACTTTACATTTATTCAGTTTTTATAATCTCCTTTACATTTATGCACTTGTGGGTACAAGAGACACCTGATGCAACATGGTATCTCTTGAGAATGAAGGCAGAGCTAGACAACATAAAGAAAAAATCTTTCAGAAAAAAGGAAGATCAGATATTTTACTCAAACATCAGCAGAATGATACTCACATAAACTGATTTGTTTTCCAGAGTATGAAAGACTGGATCCACTCATACAAGAGGTAAAGTATTCTCTTCAAGAACTTAACTTAGGTCTGAAGATACGTGTGCTTTGCTTTACTAATTTTAGGGGATGCATGGCTTTAAATAGCATCAGTGTAAATGCCAGTAACAGGCAGTTTTAAGTGACACTTGGGGAGATTATTTCTTATTTCATTTTTTTAAAAACTATGCTTTCATAAACTGCCTACTCCAAACATGTAACTCATCTCCATACATCAAATTGTTTTAATTCGTGTGGAAAAAATTATTATGAAACTTCTCTCTGCATACTGGGAAGCAAAATGCAAGGCCTCTTATTAGGATCTGATTCCCATTTCAATGCAGACATGGAAGGAAGGCTGGTACACTCTTCTCTTCTACCATTGCAGAAATTTGTCTCTTCTGTTATAACTGCGAAGAGATCTGGATGCTAGTTATGGTATATGTTCATTTGTGGTTTAGGCAATCCATAGAAGAGAAGGGAAGCAGCTGTTGGATGCTTTGAGAGACCTTCTGATACCAATAACAAATACTACTTTGTATAGATCCCTGCTGGAAAAGGCACATGGTTCAGATTGTGTTAAACAATCAACATCCTCAAAGCCATCAGGATGTGGCATTCGGCTGTCATTAGGAGATGGTCACTAACTGCAGGTGCATCAGCAGCACCCAAGTCCTGGTCTCACTGTGTGTCTGGTGAGTGCAGTGAAGGGAGGTGAAAAGGATGTGAGCAACTCATCACACGTCTTCTGCGATTTTTGGTAACAATATATCTCTCAGCACCAACAAAGTGCCGAAGAGCAACATGTAATGTTCTTGATCATAGAAGGCCAAATTTTCATAATCTCTAACAATCTCAAACAGAAATGTACCTGCTGCACTAACATGTAATACAGGATCAATCACATAACTGGGCAACCAAGTAGCTTCTTAGGCATTGCTTGCAATTTACACAGACAATTGTGGTAAATCCACACAGAGCTGTAGTTAATGCATACAATTCCAAAAGTAGGTACTGGAAATCTAATTCATAGAGCTAGTTTCTTTTTGCCTCCTAAAATTACCTTCCTTTCGATCTTTAATTCAGAGTAACAAAACATGGGCACTCAAATAGCCATTAGTGCAAGCAAGCCAGCAGAATGGTAGCTTGATTGCATGTACAATTTTCTGTGGGATATCAGAAAGCAAGTTAGCAATTTGGCCCTTTATCATTTTCTCTCTGTACATATGCGTAGGTGGGTGCTTCCATGTGTATGTATATGAATTACTATATCATATAATTACTTAATGCAATTAGAGTGAAAACCCAGAACCTACACTCTTGTTTTTCTGACTGTTTCCCCTTTTCAAAAAATAAATTACTCACCCCAGTGGCAAGAGCCAAAATATTCTTTACACTTGACGATTTAGCTACCTTATGTGTTTTTACTGGGGAAAAAAAAAGCCCTCTATCATTTATCATGTCATCTTATCACAGTCTCTTTGTGAGACGCAAATAGCACACTAATGTTTTCTTTTGTTAGGGTGAGTTGGCAATCTCCTCAGAGATGGAGCAACTACAGGCAGCTTTTTTTTTTGATAATCTTCCTGACACTTGGATGAGACTGGCTTATCCATCAACATACAGTTGCTCAGTGGTAAGTCGAATGCCAACAGTCATTCAGTATGGATGGCACTTCATGTCCATTATAAAAAAATAGAATTGAAACTCAAGAATTTTTTTGGCAAATATCTTACCTTCTTGTGCAACTCAGAATAGCTTTTTATCATAATCTGATATTACCAGTGTTATAAAAAGCAGAAAGAGCCTTGCATTTATCTTGCCAATTACTGCAGACTTTGAAAGATTTCTCAAAAATTTACATTCCCACTTCTTCTTTGCTTGCTTGCTTTTTTCTCAAGCTGTGTGCGCTGGTCAAATACATTTGACAACTGCTATAGCACTCAGTATTGGCTACTCAGAAGACCAAGATTGGTTTCTAGTGTTTTTTGGGATCAGAATTTGTAACAATAAAGGGCACTGCTCTGAGTTCAAGGGTGAGATGATCACCAGAAGAAGGAGCAATTAACAAAGCAGCTTTTTGTTAAGAACAGAGAATAGTTTCAGAACAAGTAGTGGGGCCATGATATTTCCGTTCATCTTAATTGAACACCTTAAGATGTGTCTATCTATCTACTCTCCGTGACTTTTATAATATCAAAAATGAAACTGAAAACAAGAAGTGAAAGCCATCCAGGGCTGGCAGATTATTTCCTTGCTGACATACATTCAATTCTCCACAGGTAGCCTCCTGAGTGAGGCAAAGAGCCACTTGCTGATGGAGCTAACCAGGACTCCAGACCTGACCAAAGGACAGGAAAGCTCTGCCAAGCACAAAGACAGGTAGCGCTAGAAGGCAAAGCAAGCCCACACTTCTGAGATCAGTTCAGACTTCTGAGAGATCAAAAGTGGAAGAAGAAATCTTGTTCAGCAGAGGAGACATTGAGAAAAGCACCAGAGGTACATTGTGGTGAAGATCAATCAGAGCTTTACGGAATTAAATGCTCTTTTAGCTTTCCTTGATGGAAAACTAAACCACCATAGAGATACTGTGATGTCTGTGATAAATATATGTCCTGAAGACAGAAAGCGTTGCCTAGGGGATATAACACAGTAATGCTAAATTACAAGCTGTTTTCCTGGAGGACAACACAGCTGTTTTCTTTAAAAAAATATATGGGGGATTCAAGCTGGACCTTATATTCAGGTTTGGACAAAAGAGGGTAAAAGTACCCACTGATTATATAAAAGCTGTCTTGCAGAACTAGTAGGATTTAAGGTGACAGATTATCTTTTACCATCAGGTGCAAAATGCAGTGAGTCACCAGGGAGCAAAATCACTGCTGTGAAGAAGTGTTAGGCAGCTGGACTCCAAGACAGCCTCCCTGCTGGAGCACAGCGTGTTCAGGGAGGCACTGCAAAGCAGGTGGAAGGGAGTCACCAGAGCAGTTATGCAGAGACAGGGCTGGTGAAATGGTCAGCCTAGCCTGGCTGTCAGTTCCCTGAGTTTGGGGAGAGGAAAAAAAAACAATAGAGACTGAACACAGAACTTGAATCACTGTCATGTCTAAAACCCCACAGTAATTGTCAGTAGCAGGAACTGTGAGCTTCCTCCAGGGCAGGGCATTCTTCCTGTTGTGCACACTGCAAAGCATGCAGAGGCCTCAGTCATCATGGTAGTTTTATACTCCCTGTTTTAAACCCTTCTGTCTCTTATATACCTACCTGACATTCCACCATCTGAGACATCTGAAAAAAAGTCTTTGATTTCTAAGCAGCTGACATTTTAAAGTAAGGTGTGACAGGGTGAGGAGGTAAGGGGAAAAATCAGAATACACAGTTCAGAGTTTAAGCATGTTGAGCTCAGCAAATGCATCAGAAACAGCAAACACAAGTGATAAAATGACAGAGAGTATCAGATCACCTAACAATCTCAGATCTTCAGTTTATCTTCAGCATCATTTTCTGTATCTTTGAAATGAACACTAATTCTGTTAATGTTTCCCTTTATAAGCTGGCCCGATATGTCACCTATTTTATGTTTCTATGGAGGAGTCACCTCTTGCCTCTAAGCCAGCAGTCTCCTCTCTCTGGCTTAGAGACACTCAACTATCCCCAGGGCACATGTGTCTAGTATTTTTTCACAGCAGCATTTTAGGAAGCAAGAAGCAAAACCACAGACTGCTGAAAAACCCCTCAGCTAGAAAGGTGGGGATGTGATGCCAGAGATCTTAAATGGGGTAAAAAGAATAAAACCAAGCTAATGCTTTCTTTTTCAGGCCACAGAAATTCAGCGGATAGGGAAATAGAGTGTGGAGGAAGGAGAAAGATGGAAACTCATGTCACAGGTCATCCAGCTATGTGGAAATCTGCAAAAGACCAACAGTGGCATGCCTTAACAGAGGAAAAAAATATTTGGGGTCTGGGCTGTGACTGCACTGTCAGGCAATGGCTGGAGCAGGCTGAGGTGAGAGCAGCCGTGAACGAGGATTTTAAAGGAGACATCACATGTAGAGGGCATGATGTGAAGGGGCATATAAGGAGCAGAGGATGGTGCGGAGGGCGGGCAGGAAGGCACGAAATACAGGAGCTGCCAGAAGAGGGGATGTTAATTCCCTCTTTGGAAGATATTCATGAGACACAAATACAGGCTTAGAAACTATTCCATGAAAACTCAGGGTTATGGCACTGACTCCCTCACAGGCTAGAAAAATACATGCTTGAAAGGAAAAGGCCTTCAGGGTAGGAGGGTTTGTTATTTGGGGTTTTAAACTGACAGAATCGGCTGCTGACTTGTAAGGTGGGGAGGTATTAACACCTGAGAAGGGGGAACAAAAGGCAAGGATTTCGATCCTGTGAGAAAAGACAAGGAGCATTGCAAGTAGAGGTGGGCTGGTCCAGAGGGGGGGGTTAAGGATATTCATCGAGTGCTTTGAGATGAAACATGCTGTGTGTTCGCAAAGGTGTCTGTCAGTCAAGTGGGGGAGCAACATTATGACAACCTCTCTTCCAGGAGCAGCAAAGACCAAGATTTTATTCCCTGCAAAGCCAGCCAAGAAATTACTGAAATGGCTGTTTTAACAGTCAAAGCTAACAGGGAGAGAACAAAAGAACTCCAGATGCATGTACACACACATCCATCCGTCTATCCATGTCCTCCTTTGGCCTCCAACTTCCACTTAAAGGAAGTCTCTTACATTGGTGAGAAAACAGACAGCAATTATTTTGCTGCTGTAAAACAAAACTATCTCTGTTTCAGGGAGGGGCGAAAATGGGTGTAACTTGCATGAAAATTTCTGAGAGTACTGTTAAATCTATTGCACATAGAATCACAGGAAAGAGGTTAGATTTCTTTTGAAGGAGCCACTCTTGTTTCATAAACACCAACTTGCTGTCTTACTGACTACCTCTCAAAACACAGCTGCTGCTGTGGCTCCTTCCTATACACAGGCTCAGGTTCCAGAAGAGCTGTTCTGAAAGCCCACAAACACACAATATTGCTGCACTTGCTGTTATTCACTTGTCAGTATTTGTTTAACAAACACAAATGCAGAACTGTGCTGAAATTTTAAAAAAAGTTCGGTTTGGAAAAAAACTTTTAATATGAGGAAGTTGCTTGTTAAACAGAGAGAAATTTGTTGTTCAGCTGCACTCAAAACACAAGAAACGGGAAAAAAACATTAATATGTGCCAGGGCAAAAGCACCGCTGTCTTGGCAAGAAACAGAAACATTTGCAAGCTTCTGAGTTAGTATCTGAACAATGGGGAAGAAAATGAACTAGAAAAACTGCCTGATGGGCTGCTGAGAAGAATCTTCCTCCCCTGCTACACACATTGATTTTTGTGTTTTCTTATATCCAGATAAGATGGAATGATGATACAACAAATAATATCTGACACAGGAGTTATACAAAAACTGTGGTATCAAGAACAGAATTTATAGTGGCCTGCACTCCTTTAATTCAATGGCAATCAGATAAGCAACAAAAGTATCACTATTCCTTTCTACCAGAAGATACTGAAAACTCTATAAGCTTTTTCACACAGTTGCTATCCCAGTATAGGCTAACACAAAATAAAAACCAAAACACCAAAACCAAACCAAGACCTGAATTCTTGGTTGAAAATCAAGGTAAAAAGAAACCTTAAGTCTGTCTGTCAAACGTCTGAAGAAACAGGTTTTCCAGTGTTTGTATTGGTCATTTTCCCTATGGTGGATAACTTTAATAAATTACCCTTATCCTACACCAGAAGTCTGCCCTTCTTCAGTTTTATCCCAAGTTCCTAGTTAGCAGCTTCTCAAACTGCTCTTCACATTTTGGAGCTATCCTCACATATTGTAGGTGAGGGTCAGAATTCCCTGTTGCCAAGCTATTAATTAGTATTTCCTTTTAATCCTATTCCTGTATTTAAAAAATTCTAAATATTGCTTGTGTCAAAGTAAACAATTTAAAATATACGTACTTAACTTGGGGCTCGTGGGAGGTAGGGCTGCAATTGTTTGCAGTCCAGGAGCTGCACTTTACTGGATCCTTCTTAGTGTGACAGGTGCCAGGTCAGAGTGTATGTGCACAACACAGAGCATTCCAGGTACAAAGTGCATCGAGGTTCTTCCCAGCACCTGTGATTCCTGACCTTCTACACCCAGTTTGCTTCTAAACACTTTGAAAGCAAAAGCACCCTATTCAAACCCTCAGTGTTACAGCATTTACTAAGCAGTACATTCTATTAGTGAACACTTTCGCTGCAGGTTAAAATTCTCAGACGCAGATGATACAATGCTCTGAGAAGTATTGGCTGGGGGAAAAAAGCCTGTCATACATAGCAGGACTACTGATAATGTGCAGTGCATTACACTGCAGCAAAAATGACTAACATCAAAGCTAAACAGAAATGATTTGTATGGTTGAGACAAGTAGAATAAAATATGTATTTTAACTAAATCAGTTTTTAGGAACACCAGGCACAGGTTAATCCTTTATAAATATGTTCACAGAGTACATTAGACACCAGCCCGCCTACACAAAATGAATGCAGCACACACTCTGATGTATTACAGAGGCAGGATAAATGAGGGAACTCTTCTGTGTTTGATCTGGTTCTGCTCTGTAATTCAGAGATACTGGAGATGGGTGGTGAGTTTCCCATTGATCCCAAAAGAACCAATAATGTCGAATCCTGTGAAATGTAAGCTTTGTAGAGGATTGGAGGCTATGCACGAAGGACACTGTAGCTTTAGGGGCATATTCTCTTCTCTGGAACGTGTGCAACTGGCATTCACAAGAGTCATACATATCCCGGGGAAACTAGACCCTGTAGCTTAGCAATACTTAAAATGCATACCTAGCTCCACAGGCAATTATATCACTCTCGTGGCTACATCTGCATCCAGTTATCAAAGGATAGATTTCCAGCAGATAATAAATGAACCTGAAAATGAATATCTTCAGAATTTTGAAACAATGCTAAATTTGCGACACATCAGCATTTAGAAATGCAGCAGAATGAAGCCAGAACATCAATCCAAGTCTAAGATACTTAGATAGAAAACACAGACCCAGCACACGGATATGGAAATAATCAATTCCATTTCCCCACACACCCCCCATTCTTTCCAGCATTTTAAACCACTCACTCCAATCCTTGCTCCTCTGAACTGTATTTTGCATGTGATGGAGGTGTTAATCCACAGTTACTGCACAACAGGGTTGTGAATTTTAGCTAATGAAAGCTTTTAAAGGCACAATGAAATGCTCAGATGAAAGGCAACAAAGAAGTGCAAAGTATTATTACAGCCTAGCCTAAGTTTTACTGAGAGCATTCTTATACAGGATGGACACGGCATAAATATGTATTACAGATGATAACCTTTCTGTAAAGGCTAATTCCCACCCCTGAAGCTGCCAGAGGCATGGGGTGGCAGTCTTATAAGACTTTATTAAGTCTTATAATGTTTTCATCCTGTTCCTACCCCCAGGAACTGGAAGAGAACCCCTGTATACATCTGAATCCTTAATGAACAGCATGTCCATCCCGGCATATTGCCGGCACAATTAGATCACAGGGAGTGCAGACTAGGATGGTTCAGTGAACAATCAAAGGCAGAGGCAAATATAGGAAGGACAACAAATGCTGTAGTCACAGCTACAGCAGTTTGGCATACAGTAAGTTTATAGTGTGTGTCTGTATGCTGTCTATTGGAGAGGTGAGCAAAGAGATAGAAATCTGCTTGTCACTTTCCTTGATAATTTTTGCTAAAATCCAAGTAAAAAGGGATAGCTGTCAACGGGATGTGGATGAAAGTACCAGTAACTCATTTGGAAAACAACTAGCACCAGAATAAATGTACAACAGCTTACCAGGCAGAGAGAGGACAGGATCTGCAGCTCTGAAAGATCTGTTCAGCAGGTTTGTTCTGTTACGATGGGAATGAGGTCTTCAGTTTGAAAAATATTATTCTGCTTCCTGGGTCTGCAAAAGCTAACATTGTTCTAAAGACTGCACCTCTCTGATCAGCTGCTGTTTCACTGATCATAGTCTAAGTGATCCGTAGCCCCCTTCTTTTTCTGCCTCTGTTAAGATAAAAGATTGCAGATTCATTTCAGTTATTATTTGCATGTTTTTCTTAACAGCTTATTCTCAGCAGCTTCTGATTTAACCTTACATGTTCTGTAGTTTGGGAAAATGCTAGAAAAATAATTTTTAGATAGGCACCTAACATTTTTCAAATAGCAGGCACCTCACACATGCATCTCATGTTCCACCCTTTTGGTAAATGTATTCTAACACTCTACTTACCTGCTTTAAAAGGACTGGCATGTTGAACCAGCTGGCCTTTTTCCAGTGCTATAGCTTTTCATGTTATATTCTGCTCCTCCAATTTCTGTATTTTCCCTGCATTTTATAAGACAAAATGCAGAAGTTTAAAGGCACATGATATTTATGTGACAAAATCTTGCTGCTAAGTACAGTATTACTGACGGTTTAGTTTAATGCAATAGCATAATGTAATTTAATTATAGTAATAGTGCACAGCAACAATCTTACTATATATGTCAGATTGTGAGCCATTCACTCTTAAAAGCTTCATCATTATTATTTCGTTTTTGGATTTAGTTCCACAGTGTCCCCCGCTTTCTCGACATGCAGTAAATTAATTCCATAGGTGTAGAAGAAGAAACATTATGTAAATTGCTCTCATTTTGCCCTAAGAATTCGCAATACTAACGGAAAATCTATTTTGCATCATTAGACAATAGTCAGACAGCCTATGATGAAAGCTTGTAGCCTTTTGGGCAGTAAGTCCTCAAACCTGCATACTGCAGTTAAAAAAATGAAACAAACATCAAAAAATAACACAGGCAAAAAAAACCCCACAAATAGGAGCATTCCACTACATCTACCTTTTGTATTGCCTAAGAGCTTTTACTGGAGATTTATCCAAAATCCTGTGCCAGCCATTAACTATTTCTACATTCATGCAAACTGTTGTAGTTCAGGGCTCCAGGTTTCTTCAGCCCACAGCTTCCACTGATTTCAGCTGTTGCTGACAGCAATTCTGAAAATCCAACCCACAATACTTCCTATTTCTAAAGTGTTTTCTATCTGAAGACCACAGAATTTTCTATCAGTGTTAATTTAGCCTCCAGAAAGACAGAAAAATGTATCTTCAGCCAGCACAGCTGTATGCAAAGTGAACATCTGTCCATTGCCAAATTCAGTTTAGCTAATAATAAAAAAACACACTTTATTTTCTTTTCCAGACAGGATCAGACTGCAAGGGAAAGCTTGGAGAGGATTTCCATGCTTTAGAAAGAGAAACAGGGGAAGACTGAATTTCCTATGGTCACTGAGGAAATGTGTGGCAGCACTAGGAAAAGAACTCAGCACTCGAGCGGCAGAGATAACATCTTCACAGCCAGAGCCAGATGGTTTTTCTCTGCAGTGTGACATAACAGCACAGAGTAGGTCTGTGGATTTAGAGGCAATGAAGTTAAATAAGGTTAATTTCTGGGTGGCTGAGAGGTGTTGTCTTTTTGTAATTGCATCATGGCAAAAGCTCTTCTTGCCTCATTTCAATAACAAGCCAGGTAAGGTGAATTAGCTGGGCCACTGCAAATCACTGCTTTTTAGAGGGGAGAAAAATATGTACCCTTTCCTTGAAAGTATGGAAACTGGAAAAATAATCATGCTGTATGCTGACCTGTTGCTGCTCATTTTGTAGCTTGCCCAAGGCTTTGTATGTATTTTCAGTGTATGCAATTTTAGGTGTGTGGCTAAAGCCACAAAGGTTCTTGGGCTCAGTACTGTAATGCTTGACTCTTAGGGGCTCTTTCAGTGTAAGAAACCCCTAGCTCTACAAGAGTCAGCATCTCTGTGTCCAACGGACCTGCATTTCTGCTTCTTTCAAGGGTTTTGGAAGATGACCACAAGGTGAGAGGACACACTTCTCTCCCCTTTTGACTTCGCAATGCCTAAGAGTGTGTGTAAGTATCCACGCCTAATGGCTCCTTTTAGTACAACATACCAACATAAGGAGTAAATGTCATGCTAGATTTCCTCACTCCTTTTAAAGCCTTAAAAGTGTATTTAAGAGCAGTCCTGCGCCATGAGAGAGAGAAAAATGCACAGCCTTTTTCTGTTTGGCTTTGTGTAAATGTTTCAATCCAGAATCAATCTTTTACAGCAAAATATTTTAAAAAAACTTTTAAAAAATATTTTAGATTAAAATTTGCCAGAAGCTAGCCAATTCAACTGGGTTTTACAATACCAAATACCACCTGTCACATCAAGGCACCTTTACAAGCTACAGATAGAAACATAATTATATGCCAATTCATTTTTGCATTTATTTTGGCATACAGCAGAACCCCTTTCTCCAGCCAGTCTCTGCTATTGCAGCAACACCCTGTACTCAACAGCAACCTGGACTTTGATAAAAGTGGCACCATTTTTACACCTTTATGCCCTGGTGTTATTCATACTGTGTACCATTTGCTACCAAAAGCCTCTGCATTCCTTAAAGCTTTGTCTCAGAAGAAAGAAATCCGGGTCAAACTCCCCTGCATGAAAGCAACCTGGTGGGGGATTTAAACCTTTGTCTTAGCTCCACATCTTAGGTGACACTTCTGAAGATTTAAGGGCACTAAGAAAACATTGTCCTCTTTGCTGTGTTTTGCATGGAACTTTATTACAACTGGAAAGCAAGAAACTGTTCTCATCCTAAGATCTACTACAGTAAATTAGGTCACTTCAGCTGCGTTTGTAACAAGTCGAGGTACAGAAGTCTGTTCCTCCCATTGATAACATTGTTCCCTTGCCTATAGGTGTCAGTTTAGAAACAAACGTAGAGGTACAATTTAAAGTGAAACTCCGGATTATTAGTCTCTCAGCTATTTTTTTTTTTTTTTTTAGTTTAACCATTCCAATGCAGTGAACAACTTCCGCGCTGCTGTGAGCTTGACTCCTAGCCTCAAGATCTCACCCTCCCTAGTGTTGTCTGGATATCAATTTTTTCAACCCCCAGTCCTTCCTCACAGGTAGGAAGCACATCACAACTCATTAGTAATTTACTGCTACAGTAATTTTTATAATTACTGCCAGGAGGCCTCATTAAATTTGATCTAATGAATAAATATTGTATTTTTCAACGTGATTACCAGAACAGCTTAAGCTGTGTGCCATAAACAATTATTTTCCTCAATATGCAGTATGTCAGTGAGTATTGATTTTTATTTTGTAAAGAATTTACTGTATTTCTATCCATGGCTATTAAGTAATAAATAGCCAACCCTCTGAAGCCTCAACTGCCACAGAGCAGATGGCAAAACAGAATTTGGGGTATCTGTTGCAAAAAGTAAAATAACGCACAGTAGTGAAGATAAAGGGTTTGTCTTGGGGTTAAGAAGGAGTGCTCCAACGTGAGTGTCTCTCCTAGCCCTCAAGAAAGCAGTCTGTTCTAGTCTGGAGTCTCTGATGTGTAAGTCTGCGATACCAAAAATATTTAGGATACAACAAAGCATTTTATCCCAGAGAACTAACACATGAACAAATATTGATGCCTTATGTTTCATTTGCTTTCAGAGCAACTGCTCAGATAGAACATTCTTCTAACAGGTTTAAGAAAAATAAAGAAATATACAATATGCTGAACATGAACCTATAGTTCAAACCGAAGCTGCAAATTATATTTACTTTCCAGCATCATTTACTCCTTTTTTCCAGCAATTGCAGACTTTAGCACACAAAACTGTAACACAGCAGTGAACTGGAACAAAAGGCATGCATTGACAATGTCTTAGGACATACATCAGAGGAGCTCAGGACCAGGAGAAAACCCTTTACATTTTTGACATGTAAGAATATTTTCTGCACCTCCAGCTATACTGTACCATATTAGATACACTGGATTCCCTAGCTAAAGCACTGCTTAAATAACTTTAAAGTAAATTTATCTACATCAATAAATAACACTGCTGATCCATGCGATCAGGTTTTTTTTTTTTTTGTTTAAACAAGACTTTCATATAGGGCAAAAGTAAAAGGAGTGTGGGTTACTAGGGGCAACTCATGTACTTGAAAGGACTTTTTCCTATTTAATGAACATTTTTGAAATGCATTTTCTGCATTTTCTTCCTTGATTGATTAGTTTAAGGAAACCTGGGGAGTCTTGAGGTTGTTAGCTCAGTCTCCCACACTTTGTCTCCAAACTGGAGATTTCCCTGGTCTGAGCACAGTGCAGTAACCAAGCTGTAACTGTGTGTCACCAGAACAGCCTCTCTGGCTCTCACCAGCACACAAACATCACCTCCAAGTAAACCATAGGCAATTAACTCTACACAGGGCCTCAGGACTTAGATCCACCTCAGCTGCTGCTTAGGAACATTATTAACATTATTAATAACTTATTAACATTTCTACTTCAGGACACTTTGCATTTGCTCTCATAAGGTTCCTTTATACCCAGGTTTCTGTTGTGACAGATGTGAAGGAACCTCTATCTCACCAACAATAGTTGAAAAATACCTGTGCTTCCAGATAGGCTGTCGAACAAAGCATAACCTCCCTCATCTCACCAGTGGTGGGAGTTGGCAGCCACTGCTGAATGATCTTTGCAACAAACAGCAATGACAAAACGTGTTCTCTCCCCTCTTTTGATTTTTTGGCACTGCATGTCCCAAAACCACACTAATCACAGCATTGCAGAGCTCGGTACATCTACAGGTAAAAGCACTAGCAACAGTACCCTGGTCTGACACCTCTAGTACCTCTTCTGCTGCAGCAACTGTCCATTTTCTGAGGGAAAAGGTCAACATGGTTTAGGTGCCATGCAAACATCAAGAAAATATTACTCAGAAATTGAGGCAGAAAGAGCTCGAGGTCTTTTGAAATGTGCAGAGGACTTGAGTGTTTTGTAGAAACAAAGCCATTTACAAAATCCATGTTTTCTTGCATATTATACAGCAAGCTGTGGCTCACTGGGAGGTGCAAGGGAGCTTCAGCAAGGCTAGCTATTGCACTAGGTATCAGAGAACTCTAAGATACAGCAGGAAAAACATTTTCTTGTGGATCCCAATATGTAAAAAATATAATGTGGTATCTGTACAGGGGAAAATAGAAGCTAATTTCATCAATCTGGATCAATTAGCAAATTAGTTAAGCCTGACATCAGCTAAACTGTTAATGTTCAGAACTTTTCTTCAGAACTGGAAAGAAAAATAGAGATCAAAAGCTAGACATGAGATTTTAGAAACTGGAAGAACAGGTGGGAATAAAAACAGTGTTACCTAAGAGACTACAACTCCCATGCATCAGCTATAATGTAAAATATGCTTACTAGTGAGTATGTCAAAGAAATAAACTAACTCTGCAAGGAGAAAGGCTGGCTGTCCCCAGCCTGTGCTTAGTAGGTACACAGAAGAAAAAAAGCATTATTCCTTGCTGTGGTTAAGTCTGCATGTCTTGATGAAAATTAATTGTACTCACATTAAGAACATTCAAGTATTAATATTTTTCCAAAGCAAGGTTTAGCTATGTTAGTGAATGGGGTTTTGGTCTTGCAATTACAAGAAAAGGGACTTGTTTAAGATCCTACCAGCAGGTTTTGACAGAACACTGTATCTATTCTGTAATGGGCACATAGACACCATTCATTTTTATTTACTGGAGGTGCTTTTCAGAGCTTTGTAGCACCTATGCCATTTTCTACCCACACCAACCATTTAAAAAACTAGAAGTTACTTCTCCCAGAAAAAAATCTAGGCTTACATCAAAGCATTTCAGTTCCTCACAACAAAACTCTGTGCTTGGTTCCCAATACTAAAATTGTAACATCACAACTTTTTCATAAGAATTAAATGGAAAGAGAAATAAAGGGGGAAGAAAAAGCTTTAGAGTGTTAACTCTCCACGGCAGGAGGAAGCCAGCATGGGCATTGAGCTCAGCACACTCATTCCCTTCTCCCTGCTGAAAGGGACACAAAAAGAACTCTGGCTAAGCATTTATTTTTCTGCTAATGTGAAAGTTTTCTTTTAAAGAGGAAGCAGATTGAACAGAGCACGAGAAAAGAATTTGACTCTGGCTTATTTCCAAAGGTTTTTTTTTTCGTGATGATTCACTGTTATCACTTGTATTCACATTACAACTAGCCTCAAAAAGAAATACCCAAAACCAAAACCAGCCCCCCAACACACCCAACAACAACAAAAAAATACACAGCACAAAAGCACTAAGAAATAGAATCTTTCCTACTGCTAAATTCTGCTAATAAGCTATATAAGAAGAGACTCATGTAAGATAAGAGTGCCTGTGTTCATTCACATTTGAGTAGGAACATTGCTAAGCCTCTATATCTGGAACTTTAGAGCACATCTAAAAAAGGTGAACTTCCAAGGTGTAGAACAAAATGCTGGACCCCGATTGAACTTATTTTACTTCAGCTATATAATAAAGTAGAAACCAGCTAAATTTCTCTCAAGTCTAAAATGTTTAAATATTCAGTATAGTCTTTCCAGTAGTTTTACTTTCAAACAAGAGTTTCTTTGGATATCCTAAGAGGACACATCACTGTTAATTCTCTGAAAGCATGAACAATAACAATTTTTATTTGTGGGAGAGCTCTCACCCTCAGTCCTAGTGTCCAGTCAGTTGCGAAGCTTATGTAGCAATTCACAAACACACCATTTTCACATGGATATTCAAGCTAAAAAGAGCAAGGCCAAAAGGAGTGCTGATAGGGTTGCTTTGTTATTGCATACGTGATTAAAATGAGGATGGCTGCCATAGGCTTCTGTTACTTACACCTCTGGACTCAACCTAGCAAATAATTTCATTCTCTGTGCCTGCAGTTACATTAAGAGACAGGAAAGGACATAAAGGTAGCCTGAGTCCAAACACAAATCTATAATTTCAGTAACATCTTATATCTGCTTTCAGGAGTAGATGTCAGTTTTGCCTGTAGACATATTCCAAGGGAAAGACTGTATCAGTAGGTTTCAACACAGCTGGAGCTACACCTCAACTGTTTATTTCTAGTCCAAGTGATCAGTACAAAAACTACTGAAGTACTGCTAAGAGACAGATGCCTTCTTGCCCCATTCTGACTACACCATAACTTCTGGTTTATTTTTTTCACACAACAGAACTGTCTCTATCCTTACAACAAGAGCTTGAGCAATTCTAGCTGGAAGAAAGCCTGTATCAACAGCAACAAGAACTGGTTTAATACGACTGCATCTCTGTGCTCCAGAAGTATTTTCATACAGATTCAAAATCCACAATTTCAGTCACAATAGGATTCCCAGTTCCCCTCTCACCTTCTGTTTTCAGGACTCCTACCTCTAGCACTGATCATTACATATTTCAGTTCAAACGTACAATTCCCCTACCACTTCCCAGGTCCAAAGGGTTTGTAGGGCTTTTGACACACTTTTAGGAGATGCAGGCTTTTTATTTGGAACAACAGTGCAAACGTGGTGCTGTCCTCTCTCTTTGGCATTTGGAGCCCATGTACTCACATGTATCTAGAACAAAGCCCAGCATTCTCTGGGTGCTGATGTCTAGGACCCTATGGACTGGTCAGTCTCTATTGGAGAATTTTATCTTTTCACTCACTTGCTTTAGAGGCCAAGAACATGAAAGAACAGTAGGCAGTGTTTCCAAAATCTCCCCACTAGCTCACGCCATTAGCGTTGCAAAAGCTGCACTCACCAAAATGCATGAGAACAAACTGGATTATGCCAGCAGAGGTCAGTGGGTGACTCTCTTGCCAAGTTTCAGATGCAGTGTATTACAGATGGTTACAAAGTTGGCTGAGTTCCCTCACCCTGAAACACTTCAAGTCATTCTTTAACTACACACCACCATTTTGCCCTTTTTCATTTCATTTGCCTACCTAAGCAAACAATGATAATGCTTCAGTATGTTGCCACCTCTGTGCTTTTCTCTTCAAAATACATATTTAGGTTGCTGGCAGACAAGATCACCTGAATCTGAAGCTGAGTAGTGAGGAAATGTCAACTCATGCAGCCTTTTCAATTATAAACCAGTAGTCATTCTACCTCACACATGAGCTCCAATCTTTTGTTCTTCCTTACACAGTGATACTCCCATACATCTTTGGTTTTTAAAGCTTTTAAACTCTGGACCTTTTCCTCTCAAGTTTCCTAAACTGCTGCTCATTCACTGCACTTATAAATCATGAACTCATTTACTATTTTTTGAGTCCACGTCAATAGCACTTAAGTAGCTTGGGGGCTTGGGGAAAATGGTGTATTGGGACACCTCAAAACCATCCCATAAAACAAACTAACATCATACATGATTCATAAATACGAATTTATTCTCGCATCACCAGCAGTGTGATGAGAGGCACATCTAAACACAGCTTTTAGGTGAGAGTAACAAGGTGAGGATTTTAGCAGTAAAGAGTATCTGGGACAGCTCAGTCACTGCTGGATCACTTCTTTCCCATTTGCTCTCACTACAGGTTACAGCTTTGTGTAACCTTCTGCCACAGCCTCATACAACTCCTTTCTAGACCCAGGACACAAAAGCAGCACAAGTGTCTTCACTATCAGCATGCAATCAAGACCCCTCAAGTAATTCTCTGCTCCAGGTAAGAGCTCCCGAGAGGCTACGTAAGAGCTTGTTTGTAAAAGAATAAATAAATAAATTTAAATGGCAGAGACACATTACTCCAACTTGTGTCCAAAATTTTATCCTCATCCTTGTCAGCTCAACATGTAGCATCTGGTTTAAAAAAGCAAAAGTAGAAGGGTAATGAACACAGCACACCTGCCCAGAGCCTATATCAAGCCCGAACTAAGCACTCTGTATTTTGACCATCACTGCTTAGTCACCAGGTACCTAACAATTCAATCCAAGCAGCATGAATATCAGAGCAATCAGATTCAGCAACACAGGGCCAGAGATATTAAGATGTCCAAGTCCCACTGCTCCCCCAGGTATGATGGGAACAACCAAGTCCCTTACTTTGCAGCGTAAGTTACCCGAGAGTGGTAAAATCAAAGTACAGCTTTAACAGGCTTTTAAAAAACAGTTCAGAGGCAAAAAATATTCTAAAACTGAAATTTTTTATTTTCAAAATAAAAAATCTTGTACAGAACAGTGTAGATTTGAGTAAATCTAAATACAGCAGTCTCTGTAATGTAATGTAAGGGTCTGCTTTTAGCACAGTACTTTCACACTCTAGCAATCAGAAGGCAAGCCAAGCAATTAGGAGGGAAAAAAAACCCGACCACTTTTATCTGTCAGAACATGTATTTCTAAAATGAGTTCCTTCTTCACAAAATGTACCTAGAGAGAAGAGCACTCTCCACACCTCAGATTGCACAGCTATTCACACTATAAAAACAGACAAAGAGAGGACAGGAGATTTTCAATAGGAGAGATGATTTATGAAACAGAACTGCAAGTCGGAGACATAAATATGTTTTTTCTAAATTTCTCTCTCCTCCCCTCCCACACACAATGATGCAATTCCCAGAAAGGTATGAACTGTGGATCATTTTGTATACAAACAGTGCAAATACTGTGCAAGTACAGAAGTGTAAACCCATGTTGATTCTTGTACTGTTCAACCGTACGTTATTTATAGCATTACATTCTAAACCTTATACAAAGCTTACACAGTAGTTTCCATAACAAAACGAAGCACGTTTACACCCTTTATGGCTCTCTGCATGTGATTTCCATGGCACCTTCTTTTCTATAACACTGAGTACAGGAGACCCTTATGTGCTCAGCATATCAGAATCCTTAACCCATCTCTGCTGTACTTACATTTCACAGATGTCATGTGAAAGAACCTTCCACCAACACAAAGAGCCAGACACAGAAACATTCATTGCTTGTCTTCTTGATAACCAAACCAAACTGAACAAGTTACCATCTTTCATCCACTCAAAGATGGCCAACAATCACATGAACTGCCACCCCTCAATTTGACCAAGCCCTGGCCTGGAGGCATCCCTCTTCCCCAGGACCACTGCTGACTCTGCAAAGCAATTCTGCAGCTGCAACAGGAACAGGGAAAACAGAGTCCACCAAAACAGTAATTTAACACATGGAACATTTTGTTTTAGACAGAGGTCACTACATAGTGTATACCAGTATGTTCACACCACTGTCATCAGCAGGCAATGCTAGTGCTGTGGAAGCTTTTTCTCTCATCTGAGCAAAACCACAAAGTGCCATGTCAAACAGCGTCTACTGCATTTTTTAATTCAGAGAATCTCCCTTGAAATGGCCAGCGTGAACTTTTAAGTACTCTATAAAACCAAATATTAGTGCTTGGAGACTGCTCAGCTGTGACTTATAGGGCTTCCTTTTCGAACTTAAGAACATGCTGCTGTTTGGGAGAATTCTACAATTCCATCCGATCATGAAGTGTCTGTATGGCAGACATTGGCTGCTTGGTTGTGTGTTGAAAACCTCCTCAAACTTTTAGAACATCTCTATGTTTTTGTAACCAATTTCAGAGAATAAGTAAACCTGCAGCATAGACTGCGGCATGAGTGAAACTAATGGCTTAAAGCCCCAAGTTACTATCATGAAAACAAGGACTCATTTGCCAAGTTGTCTAAAAAGAAAACAGTGGCCTGTGGGTGAAGACCTGCATTAAATAGTTTTCCCAAGTATGCTTTTACTGAAATAAATGAAAGGTTTTTATCCTTTTTTGCCCAAAAGGGAAGCAGGGAAGGCACTTTGTAATCTCATTTGATTAAACAATTCACTGCAGATAATAGTATTACGTTGCTGAAAGAGTATGTAATTTGAAGGCAGTCACAGCTTTAGTCTTCCATTCCAAGTTCTTGTTTCAGACTGAAAGACAAGTAAGAACATGAGTCAGCTTGTAGCAAAACACTGAAAACTCTTTAGACCAATTAGTGGAAGCCCTAACAATACACACTGAGGTTGAAAGCTAAAAGGCAGAGTGGGTATATCACTTGTTTTGGGTAAGAACCAGCATATCAAAAAAGTCACAGGGTAAAATCTCAGATTCTGGAGGCAACACAGGGTAATCTTGAGATTTACCTGATGAACTAGGATGTGCACATCTTTGCCTTCCCACTTTTGAGATGCTTATCCCACTTAATGCAACCACATCACTGACACAATGGCACACTCACCTTTTTAAGTAGGCATGGACATTATCAAAGCCATGGTACTTGGCCAGATAGACCAGGACGCCTGTGGCACATCGGCCATCTCGTTGTCTGCAGAAGCTACAGTTGCAGATTCCACGACATGGGGGGCACCTCCATGTCTACACAGAAGAGACAACAAGAAGCCCTTTCAGCTGAGATGCTATGCCAGATGTAACTCACATCCACAACTTACGAGAGTGCTCTGCTACACATTGAATTTTGCAGTCAACATCAGCACTGCATAAAGTTGTCTAAACCAATGAAAAGCACAGATTCCTCAGTCTGCAGGGGATTAAGCTCTCTATTGACTGCCTTGCACATAACCACAGGAAGCATTCCACTCTGTTTTAACTCCTACATCACAGCCCACAGCAGCAGCACTTTGTCCACAATACAGTTCCTTTCCATAGGGCATTAAGCGCTAATGCAAGGCAAAAGAGAACACTATTTCTGATGCTCAAACAGAAAAATATTTTGGCTGCTGCTCTGTTCTCCTACTTTACCCCTGCAAATAAAACTACAGAAGTATTAAATACAACAAATTCTATACAACACAGTTGTGTGATTCAGGCTGAATCAAGCCAGGAGTGCATGATGTACTTCAGCACCGTGAGCAGTTCTGTTAAAACCCCAGCTGCCAGAGACCAATACCCCTGGCTGTGCAAGTCAGGCACAAAAAACCAGCCCTGAGCACTGTCCTACCGGGTCGAGCAGCGCTGCTCTGACATCCTCCCCGTATCTGTTGCGGAGGCACGGCCCACAGAACTGGCCCCGCACTCCCACGCAATCAGGGTTACGACAGTTTGTCTTGGTGTCTATGGTTTTCTGGCGACACTGGTGACAGGTGGATCCCTAGAACACAGGAAAACAAACAAGACATTTAAGATGGCGTTTTAGTTAGGAGGGAAAGCATTGAAGAAAACTCTTTGGCAGCTAGTAGTGCTTATCCTGAAACAGAAAGCCACCTTGCAAGTTTGAACCAAGACTATTTTAACACTGCATCTTCAGTGTCCGGTGATCACATCCCCTGGCTGGTATCACTGAGGTACTACAGTTGTTCCAGAGTGAAAGCAAGCTAATTGGCTTGGTAAAGGCTATTTGACAAATTCAGGCAAAAATAACAAAGGACACTTCAAGATCTCAGACATATTTTTCCCAAAAATCACATCCTAGCTCTCAGTGAGAGGGAGTGTGATCTATTTGATGCTGAAACACAAACACAGAATAACAAAAAAATGACTTCACAAAGTACACATTTCACAAAGCTGGAATATACTTACTATAGCCCTGTTATATACTTTTTCACTTGCAGATCCACAAATATTATCCAGCTCTTCTGCTGTTATGTCCTCAACTGGGCGCACAACATGTGGAAAAGCCATGGCACCACGGTGACCCCTCCTGGGAGTACGGGTTTCATGCTGAATAGTAAAGATGCAATACTTTCAGTATTAGTTTCAGCAACAACTCTACTGAGGCAAGGATCTTCACAGCAATGCTGAAGTCTCAAACACCCATTACATACTTAAGCAAAATATAACAACTTTGTACAGACATGTGATAAGGATGCAGCTTTAGCACCTTTACTTGATCTGTCCCCTTCAGGGTGCAGTGATGGTATGTACTTATCTTGCTTCACTCCTGCTGGAGTGCAAGTGGAAGTGGTTTTTCAAGGACAAGGAAGGGGAAATGAAGAGCACGTACAAAATGCCCTTTTTTTTCTTCTTAGATTTTTTTTTTTCATTCTTCAAAGGCCACGGCATACTGATAAACCTCATCAACTCCCTAAGAATCGCTATTTTCTTGAAGAGAAACCACCCTCACAACCCAAACAGGAGAACCAGATCATCATACCTCCAGGTATTCATCAGACATTTTTCTTCTTCTCACCAAGATGTACGGGTCATCTTCTTCCTCTTCTGGTACAAGAGTAGGAGGACCTTCGATCAAGGACCTTGACCTCGTGTGAGGCCGAGAACTCCGGTCTGGGTTCTTCCTCAAGGCACATTTGGGCAATGAATGCCTTGGAAGTCGCTTTGGCCCCTGCTAATGTTTAAAAGCCCCTTATGAAACAGATGAAAACACAGATAGCTCCTGACCCTACTGAATTCCTCCCCTAAAGATGCCTTCCTCTCGTCTTTTCCAGAGACATGTCTATCCCTGTCCCAGACAGAAACAGGTAAGAAGGGCCTTAGCAAGTTCATCTTAGGCATTCTGCTGGTCACAGAGAAACAGTCAAAAGCAGCAGAACCTGTGTCTATGAGGAGCTGAAATTTTCAGTGCTGTTCTAATCTTTACTCAAATCACAAATTCATTACACTGCTGATTCACAACCCAATCTTTTTAAAAGTTTGGCATAATGCCAGGTGTTTTTCAAGGCTCCAGACTCACAGAATATTCAGGTCTGAGCTGCCCTTCCTTATCTCCAGCCTTTGTATAAACACATATTTACACAGCACTTTGTTTGGTTTTATTGGCCTGTGGAGACACTGAACCTTTTAAAATTAATCTGTTCAGCTGTATACCAAGGCAAATCAAAAGTGAATTACACAGGGAATACACCCATTTTAGGAAGCAATAAAATTCTAACTGGACTTTGATTTGCACTGTTTATTAAGTCTTTACATTGAGAATCCTGCTTTGTAATGTCAGAATTTGACTCTTTGAAATCTGAATGCAAATACAGTAAGTTTATACTCACATGACTGACAGCTGGCAACGATTTTCTCCCACCAAAGATACCAGAAACATTTTGCAACTCAGCCATTAGTTTTGCAAGCTAAAAAGAGAGAAAAATGAAGCAGAGCCTTAAAAGGGTATTTATGTGCTATTACAGACTACTAGGGCAATTGGCTAAAAGTACAATTACTTCTAGGAAATGCAGTCATTCTTCAACTCTTTACATTTATGTCTTATTTATGTTTTAGTGACTGCAAGTAATTTGGAAATGCTCAAACTTATTATGTCGTTAGGCTTGCAGCCTATGGATTTTCATATGCCAGTAAATATAAAGCATCAGATTTATATTTAAGGAATGCAAATTCATCTTAATGCGTTCACATAATTCCCATTACAGTGAATTTAAAGAGGTTTCCCCCAGAGTCAAAAGGGAGGGGGGAGAAAGGGCCAGTCCACAGGAAGACAGGGTACTTGCCATTGCTTTGTTTTCCTTTATGTTTAAAGCTCTTTTCTCTAAAAACATAGGACCACTTTCTTCAGTGTCAGAGTCTGAATCTGGAGCAGGCACCGATGTTTCAGGAACAGGTTCCATGCCACCCTTCCTCCTCTCTGATCTTCGAAGTGGAAACTTCATAGCTACTTTCAGAGGAACAGAGCATTTCTGCCCTCGCTGATCTATCTCACTTTCGGCACTTGTATCATTCTCATCTGAATCTGATTCCAATTTCTGTTAACAAACCAAAATGAAAGCATGTAAATCCAGGAGAGTTGCTCTGCAGTTAAATACAGTTGACATTTTGTCTAGGAGTAGTTTAAGAGCTGAAATCCAGACATCCAGTCCTAGTGTTCTAGTGCATTTTGGAGTGGGAGGGAAGAAGAGGGGACATGGGGATAAAAATCTCTCAGGCAGACCCATATAGTTATGCCAAACACACCAGAAAAGGGAGTGTAGGTCCAGTTACAGCAGTCTTAGCTGTTACCTGCAGGTCTAGCAGCAAAAGTAGTTCATGCTTATGGTATGAGAGACAGAACTGCCTTTAAAAGGCTCAATTTTGCTACATACAGTATCTGGCTGTAAAAAAAGCCACTATGCAGCTCTCTCCAATTTTGTAAGCTGTCAAGTACAGTCATCTCACAGTATCAATGATAAAAAACGGAAACTTCCTTCAAGTTTCCACTGAATGGAACCAATGAAATATTTAAAAAATCCCAGTATTTTCTAATCTTTGAGTTCTCCTGTCTTGCTTACAAATTTCCCAAGAAGCAATGGTTCAATGAGGACAAATTGTTTAGTTAAAAGCTCATTATGCAATAGGCTTTGATTTTTCTTTTTAGACACAACAAGACAGTCTTATTTTGATCAGCAATAACAGTGGACATTAAATGGCCATTTTCATTTACGCAGTTTTTATTAAGCAGGTATGTGATTCTGGTGGCACATTATGTGTAGTTATTGACTCCTTTTTTCTACTTACGTATTCCAGCTTTGTCTCCTACTTACCCTCTTTATTATTGTGTTTTAACTCAGATGTGATTTCTTCCAATTACATATTTTTCTTTTCCAGCCATTCCTCAGCATGTGCTGAAGTTATGACAAACCTGGTTTTACCAAATGCAGCACTACTTCAGTTTCTCTTCTGAATATCAACTATTGATCTTTTTAAGCAAGAGAACTGATCTTGAACTGATGTCAAGGAAAAGCAGGAAGGCAGATTTCACCACCTATCACTTTTCTCTACTGCTGAAAGATGCACAGTATTATGTGCATCTGTTATGCTGCTAGAGTGGAGGTCTGACTGCACGTCAAGACACACAAGATTTTTTCTGAGGTTTCCTGGAGTCCATGTGCTAGCCTAACATCTCATATTGAGGGAACCAGAAACGTTAGGCTCCAACAGAATAACATCCAGCAAGGACAGTTTTAAGAGGCATATTTCAAAATACATAAGGTGGATTTTTAAAAGATCAGTATCTTGAGTGCTTTTCATGGAGACAAAAAGAAAACTAAACTTTGGCTATCTGGACTGTTTACTGAATGAAATCAGGCTTCCTTCTGAAACACTGAACTTTCAAGATGAAGCTGGCATTGTTTTCCAACTAAGAATGTCTAGGAATTTAAATATAAAATAGCAAACTAAAATCAACTGTCTTACCAATGCATCTTGAACCTCGTTTTCCGAAAAGCCACAGAAAGATTCATCATCAGAGGCTTCATGAAAAATTTTTGCCAGTTCTTCTTTAATATCCGACCTAAATTTGCATTTCTACAAAAAACAAAATATTCTTTAATTTAAATTGTACAGAAAATTATTAACACTTATATGTGCAGTACAAGAAAACAACTCTTTAATAAAGGAAAAAAAAGTAAAGGAATTTCATAGGGGTTTCAGAACCATAGCTGCAAATTACCAGGCACATTAGGTTAGGTGACGTATCAAAGGCTAGAATTGTTAGCTAATCTGTTCCCAACAATTACCACCTTGAAGCACAAGTAAAGAGTGAAATGAAATTACAGCACATAGCACAGGTTTTTAACTACTACACAAAAACGTAAGTAGAGCATGTAGTTTTATATTATTAGCTTTACATTTTTTGCAATCTTTACTACTACTGCCCATATGATCTTATTTGTTCTTGTACTGTACTTACTGTGTTTGCAAAATTATCAGAACCAAAACTGTCACAACTGTCATCAGAGGATGAGGATGTTTCCATGGGAATCAGTTTAGTATTTCGAAAGGCTGTGAAGTTTCTCCTTCCTGAACAACCTCGGCGCTACAAAAAGACAACAGCAACACCATTAAGAAGAGACCTACTGCAGCACAGTACCTTTTAAGAATATCTTTTTGTTGAAGCTTAGGAAATTTGAACATTTTAGGATATTTAGCAATATTGAACGCAAGTCAGAAAACAAACACCAGCCTTGAAATAAATCTCAAAGTAAGAAAGTTAGGAATGACAGTTTTTACTCTGATACAGTTCTGATCATTGTCATAGATAGTTTCATTCAGTATTTCAGAATACTTCTTTCATGCAAACAGACAAGTGGAAATAAGCACATTAATCATGTAATTCCCCAGTTATCATAGCCAGGGATGGAAAAAAGTGCAAGTACGCGAAAGTACCTACAAATCTACTTGGATTCACTTATTACTTGCAGTCTGAGGCAAACACTAAATACTCTTTAGTATTCTTACGAAGCTCTTAAGGAAAGGCCAAAGGATCCCACCCAGAGATTTAAAACAACTATTCTAGACAAAGCAACTTGCTGTTTTCATTTTGCCACCGATTAAGAAGACTTTTTTTTTATGGGCATCAGGTTTTCCTTCCCCAGGAAATGTTTCTACTGGCAGTGGCCCATTTTATCCCCCGAGGCACGGAGGCCGGGGGCAGCACCCACACTGAGGCGCTGCCCCGGTCATGAGCGCCGGCTCCTCACGGGCCCAAAGGCCGGGCCCAACAATGGACGGACAGGGCCTGAACAGCAGCTGCCGGGCTAACCTGGAGCCTCCGTCCCCTGCCCAGCACCGCTCCGCTGGCGGCTGTTCGCCTCCCAGTTCCGCGGGGCGCCGAGCAGCGGCCCTGCCGGCCCCGGACACAAAGGGGCGGTTGGCTGCTGGTGCCGCGGCGGCTGAGGGTGCGCGCAGCCGGGGCAGCGCTCCCGGCGGGACGGCCCGCACCGGGGGCCCTCAGGGCCGGAGCTCGCAGACACGCCCGTCCCCTCAGGCGCGGCCCCGCCAGCGCCTCGCCCGCCTCCCGCTACAATGGTGCCGCCCCGCACACACGCGGCCGGGCCGCCCGCCCGCCGACCCCTGCGCTCCTTCCCGCCCCGGCCCTGCCGCGCGGGGCCGCCGCCTCACGACCGGCCGCGGGCCCTCGGCGAGGCGGGGGCGAAGGGCGCATGGCTCCGGGCCGCCAGCTCCCCACCGAGCGCGGCTCCTAAGCCGAGTCCCTTACCCCAGTTAGGAGGGCAAGGGCACCGCCATGCACGGGGCGCCCGAGCACCGCGGCGGGCCAGGAGACCCGAGGCTGCCGGTTCGAGTGGTGCGGCTGCCCCCACGTCGCTCTCCCTGGAGTGCCCAAACTAAAGAGCCCCCCCCCGACCCCACCAGCCTTCCGCAGCGCGGCTTAGTCCGGCTTGTCCAGGTTCGCAAGACCCCGGAGGGCCAGGGGAGCGGCGGCAGGCGGCACAGGCTCGCCCCTGTCCGCAGCAGCAGCGACCTGCAGCCTTGCGGCGGGCCCGGGGAGCGCTCACCTGCGGGCGCGGCGGGGCCATGCTGGCGGCGGCGGCGGGCGCTGGGAACTGAAGGTTCGCGCCAAAGCGGCTGGCGCGCGGGGGCGGGGCCGGCGGCGCCTTTCCCGCGCTGCCGCCCGCGTCCTGGCAGATGCAGCGCACACCCCGCGGGCTCGGGCACCCGGGGGGCTCGCCCTGCGCCCGCCCGCTCGCCTCTGCTGAGGAGCTCATCAGCGCTCCCGGGATGTCCCCGAAGGGGCCGGTGCGGAGGTCGCCCTTTCCTTTTTCTATTCGCGGTGTAGGCTATGTGGATCTGCAAGGGCCTGGCTGTGGCGCGAAAAGCTCGCGGGCGGAACGCGGCAGGACTCGGGTGCAGGAGGGGGGCGGGGGCCGGGGCTGCTCCTGCCTAGCCGGGGCCAGCCGGGAAGACTGCGTGGTTTCTAGCTCTCCTTTTTTTGTCTTAAATAATTCTATATGCTAAACCTAGGCTGGCTTTACTCTGAAATAAGCCCCCTCAACTTGCCAGTTTCCAAGATCTTGTGCACGAAATAAAGCCAAGGGTCTGTGTCCCGGCTGCCCCCAGCACCGCCTGCCAGGCAGCGCGGTACAAGTGCCCTGTGCCAGAACCCCCGTCCCGAGTCCCACGGGGAACCGAGGGTCACTCACCAGGGCCCCACAGACCAGCGCTACGAGTGGGACTGTGCGTGAGGCCTCTGCTCCTCGGAAACAGCACTTCAACAAAATTTTACAGAGAAGTTGGCTGCCTTGCCCTTTGCAATCGCAGTACTATTTGAAGACAGGCCAGAAGAAAATAGATCAGTCATTTTAAACCATTTTTGGTAACATGTGTAATAGCACATTAAATCAAGTACAGCCGTTAAACACAGTAAAATAACTGCTACGTGGTATTTGGCAGCAATAGTAACGGGAGAAGCCCTGAAGAAGCTGTGGGATTTGTGGCCCTGGTGTTTGCTATAATCCTCTGTTTATCCTGTGGTTTGAGCAGGGCTTGATACCAGTGCAACTCTTGCTGTTCAGCATTTTTCCAGGTGCCTCCCTGGCAGCAGGCGAGTCCCCACTGCACTCAGCCGGAGGGAGGAGGCCGCGTGCACGTGCAAACCTGTGCCCGTGTAAGGCAAACCAGGAATCATCTCTGAGCCAAAGCCTGTAAATAGGCTACAGCACAATAGGGTACAAGAGCCCTCACGGAGGTGTGCTATTTTCTGTGGGCATTATTCTTCCTGTGCATGCTGCAATCTGTCATGTAAAAGAATCTCCATTTTAAATAAGCCCATAATTACACACTTACCTGCACTGCTGGCTTCTCAGCACACACAAAAGCAGATGAACTAAACCAGCTCTCCAGAGACCAGACCACACTCCATTCCTCTAAATCCACATTAGTGGAGGATTTCCACCCACGTGGCTTTCAAACAAGACAGCTCAGTTGGGAAGAAGGGGATGGGTTTTTTTAATTTTGATGTAGTTTTACTGCTTTCAGAAAAAGAAATCTACAAATACTAATTTACTCACATGGTTGAAGAGATTCAGTTTATGAACAGTAAAAGACCTTAACATCTTGAAACACAATTAGCAGAATTTTACTAGAGAAGTAGTCAACCTTCACAGCTTTCAAGAGTGTCATATGAAATGTTATGGAATACTGATGGCACTAGCTAAAGGAAAACTTCAGACTGCAGTTACTTGTCCTTTTAATACTTAATGCAAACAGCATTCTTCAAATCTTCAAACTACATGTGTAGTCAAATGGCTTTCAAATTAATAGGCAGGCCAGAGCAGACACTTTGTGGGGAATCCAGACAGAACATTTTGTGAACTGTATTGTCAGGGTTTTTTTTTAATACGTGAAAAATAATTATTTTATTGAAAAATGTGTATATCAGCTCACATATTTTACAGATCACTGGGGAGAAGAGCACAGGAAAAGGAAAAGAGAAATGGGATGCATATGAAGGGCAGAGGCTTCCCTTCCTACAGCATCCAGCAAGTGTATCAGAAGATGAAGGTCTGTAACTCGAGATGGTTGTTGTGACCTCTGAAACTGATTTCCCCTGTTTTCATCTTCACAGCCTGCATGCCCCTGCTCTGCCCTGCAGGGCCCACTGCCCTCAGTGGATGGCAGAACAAGCTTACCAACTGGCTTTACCACGATGGAAAAAGTTTTTCTGTGTTTGTCAAGACATAGGCAGCACCACTGTCCCACATCTAGCTATTAACAGTAGCTGAAGACATGCAACACTGAACTCAGGTGAACATAGTATTTTCAGCCACACTTAAATTAGGTAGTGTGAGTGGAGGAAAACATCCCTCCCCGTTCAGTCCCCTAGTCAGGGTCCTGCACAGCCTGATCAGTGCTACAGCAAGCTCATCCCTCAGGGCTCACATGCCAGCAAAGATCATCTGCAGTATTTTATCAGATGTTTTCAAGAAAATAATCTGTTAAAGTCTCGTCTGTCCTTGAAATGAGCTGTCACCACATGGCAGCAGCCCTTGGAAGACCTGCTGAATAGGGAATAGGCTGAAATTATGGAGGAACATGCAGTAGATTGAGCATGCAATGCTTTCTGCATTTATCTGGGGGAATCAAAGTTGTTTACATGTTAGGAGCTTCAAGCAGCAGCAAGAACATGGGCCTCCAACAATAGCTCTATTGTCAGAAACAATAGATGTGACCTTTGGTCTGCTGGGACAAAAGACAAGTGCTGTCCTCCGTGTCACCCTGCGGATTTCTGTTGTTGGCGTTGTAACACGGCTTTTCTCGCTGGAGGCAGGACTCTGCTGCCCCGTCCTTGCCTCTCCTACACACTTCCTATCTTAACTTCTTATCTTAAATCTTACACTCAACACTATGCTCCTTCCCCCTTTTTTTTTAAGTTGAAGCAATACATTTTTACCTGCTGTCGTGAATGAGTGTTTTAGGACACTCAAAGAATCCCTGGCAAAGGCATCGGCAAAAGTATGTTTAATATAAAAGCAAAAGCATGACAAAGTTCATTGGCAAGGTTCACTCTACTACCTACTAGATGGTTAAAGCACTCAGAGAAAAATCATACTGAAGTCTAAAATCAATCTAAAACTAAAATCAACCAAAAATTATCTACATGGGAAAAGGGTAAGGATAAAAAAGAATAAGGGAGACCCTCCCATTGAGTCACTAGGTTCAGAATGGACTTCCTTGCCAAACTTAGCCCCACACTTGAAAAATGGTTTAGGCGTAAAAGTTTTAATGGTACTTAAACTTTATAGCACTTAATGGACAGCATAATGTAAACAATTTGACAAAAGATTCTTACAGAATTTGCTATAGCACAACAGTAACTTAGTAACTTACTTACAAATCTAAAATACTTAATAATCTAAGAGAGCAACATTCATAGTACATTTGCTATAGCATATTCACACTCATACACAGACCCAAAGGACTACATACAGGGTATATACATTTGAAAAATTCCCTTTGAATTCAGCAAAGTACTCACATCAGATGCCTTTGCACCTTCTCAACGGGCGGAGGGTTGAGTCTTGAGGAGTGTGGGTAGCCCAGGCTCCACTGCTGGCGATCAGTGGTGGTCCCTGAAGTATGGCAGTGTGAGAGCTGACTGGCTCGGAGAGGTGCTGGTCACAGCCTGATGTGGTCCAGGAGGGCTCAAAGGGTCTCACTTAGGACTGCTCTTTATAGGGTCACAAAAAGAGTTGGCTTTAGTTACAGTGATTTTCCATCCTGGGCACAATTTGAGTCAGTAATTTTCTTTAAAAGTGTGATAACAAAAATGTTGCTCCACTTGGGTTGTTAGTTAGGCAAGTTTTCAAGGCTGTTCATTAAAAACAGCCTCACTAGAAAGTGTAAGCTCCTGGAAGCAGGCTGTGTTTCTGATAAGCTCAAGAGGAGCTTAGCCCAGGTGGTGTTTGTCAAGGCTTAATGAGTATCTCTGAAATCATGGTATGGCCCAAGGGTGGAAATGCACCACCACACCTCCTAAAACAGCATGTTTTAACGTTAATGTTTGTATAACATTATTGTGATGAGACTTGCACAGTGACACATGTTTACAGATGCAAACCTTTAAGAGGAAAGGGAGAGTTTGGATTCTCGTGGCCACAGAATACCCGTAGCACAATGCA
This sequence comes from Catharus ustulatus, assembly GCF_009819885.2. Taxonomy (NCBI): domain Eukaryota; kingdom Metazoa; phylum Chordata; class Aves; order Passeriformes; family Turdidae; genus Catharus; species Catharus ustulatus. The sequence goes on from NC_046227.1 coordinate 17,632,816, forward strand.
ATAACACGTATCTTAGCTCCATGGAAAAGAATAAGATTGCAGCCACTAATGACAGTAATTAAAAATTTCTGTACGTGCTGTCCAATCACCTCTTCATCTGAGCAAATTATAGTGTGTTGTTGAAACCATTAGTGCAATAAAATGAAGCTAAAAAACATTTTGCATTAAAATAATCAGACATTGATTTATGATGTAAATTGTAAATCGGTAACCTATAACACACACTAATTGTTTCTCGCTCTCCTGTAAGGTGTGTTTCTTGAAAAGATCTGATCAAGCATATCTATTTGTTCACATGTCACCCTCCAGTGGCTCACACTACTATACAAGACATAACAAGGTGTATAATCAGGTAACCTGCTATTGATTGCAATCCAGAAAGGACACATTTGTTCTTACACAGAAGCAGGAGGAAAACCACTTTTGGAGATTTAATTACAGCTAGATATCTCTACATGTTTGTTGGACACGAATTTTTATGGAGTACCTTTTTAATGTAAATAACACTATGCTCTGATAGGCAGAATCAGATTTTGTAAAATAAATATAAGTTTAAATATTTAGCATGTACAATCAGTTTCTAGTAAGACCAACTGTACCAGCTCCATAAAATACTTCTACAATGTAATTAGTATCTTCTTCCTTATTTCTCCCTCCAAGGAGAAATAGATTTTCTCCTTTTAATTTACCAGATTTGTATCTCCTTGTGTTTTGCTGTGATTTTCTTGTTAGTAAAGGCTGGGTGCCAATGCGTCCTGCATGTTTCATTGAATCTGGTTATGTCCAATCCTATCCAATACCGTGTTTCTTTGACACAATCTAGCAGGGCCACAAACATTGAAAGAATAAGAGAAGGAGAATGAAAGGAATAACACAAATCAGTGTCAGAAAAAGGGGAGTTGATACTACATTCATCGGTGCACTAAGAGAATGGCTGAAATGTGGTCATTTTTGATAGAAACCTTAATGGTTATTCCAAATGTAAGTCATAGCAGATCATTTGGAGCCCAGAGCATTATGATGCACATTATAGGAGTGTAATTACAATGCTCTTTTGATTACCCTGTAGCCATTCCACAAAATGCATAGCAAAAAATGTTGATTGAAAGTAGCTGGTTTTGATATGCAGTAGCCACTTTAAAAAGTGCAAGATCCCAGCCCTTTCATTGTTGGGCTTTGATTTGTATTTCCCTTTGAAAATGCAAATTACATTTAGTCACATCATAAAGAAATAATTTTCAGAATGTTCTGCAAATGTATAGCTGTGGGAAACAGAAGGCTATCAGGAAATAACCAAAATACTTACTGCAGTCTGTTTTTTTTTTTTCTCTTTTATATAAGCTTTGCCACTGCCTTTTTGCAAGTGTTGATTTGCATTGCCTCCACCAGCCTTCAGCAAGATGTGGTTGTTCCGAGAGGATGGGAGTGGGAGGAGAGGTGGTGGCACAGCCTCCTCCGCAGGGATCTCCCTCCCCAGGCAGCTCTCTCGGGAGGGAGGAGCGAGGGGGACAAGGAGAAAGCCTCGCTCAGGCCTCACCAGTGCCTGCCAGAGGTCTCCAGGGCACGTCTCAAGTTTTCAAGCCCTTGGGTTTTTTCTCAGCATGAGGGAAGTGCCCTCTCTGCTTGCTAAAGCAGGAAAAGGAAGGTGTGTGTCGAGCCGCAGGGCCACTGAGGCACTGCACTCTGCACAGCACGATGTCCGTGTGTGCAGCCCCCGGAGGAGGCTCCACGGGCAGGGGCTCAGCCCGGGGTGGTGCTGCCCCGGGGAAGGGCTGCACGCTGCAGCCCAGCTCGCCTTTCCCCAGGAGAACACTGCCTGCCCGTGCCGTTCCTCTGTCAGAGCTTTGTTCATCTCAAATGCCCTGTATTTACATGCACTCAAACGTGATCTTGGTAGACCCTTATTAGTGTTATTGCCTTAATAGACTTCTCCTCTCTAACCTCTAAATTTTTGCAACAAGCTGGCTTGAACTGCTAAGCATGGCAATTCATTAGATAAGAATATTATGTAAAAACCCCTCTATGGTGGACACATGTACAGAAAATAATTCTATCAGATGTAATTTTCAGAGTAGCACATCTATTTGATTCCATTTAGCAATGTGAGATGCCAGGAGGTCTCTCAGTTTGGGGTTTTTCCACAGTCACATAAGTCACAGCCCTTCTTTCTCAGCCTAAAGTAATAATAATAATTATTATTGTTATTATTATGTCAAAGTGCATTCTCTAGCACAATCAAAAAAAATCAATTACATATATTTGATGTCCAGTCCAATGTTCTTGGCAGCAAGTCTGCCAGTTACAGAAAGTCTTAAAGCACATGGAGTTTGATTCTGAGCAACATTGGCTGAGCTAGAAAGCAGGACAGAGGTGAGGGGTGCCCTGGTTGGGGGCTGTAGCTCTTAGTGAGGCAACTTCTCCTCCTTAAATCTGCTCAGCAACTTGCCAGATTCTGGTCAGCACGCTGTCATTTTCTAGCCAACTGCTAGAAAATAATCTGTGGGAGCAGATAATATAGAGCAAAACTGCAGTGGCCAGTTTTTTCTTGAAAAAGTAAACCATGTCCAAAATCACCCATTCCCATTTCACAGCAAAAAAGCAGGTTCTCATGGGGCATTAGCTCAGCCATGGCAGAGCTGGGGGGAGGCACAAATGGGTACTCTCCCCTCCCAGCAGAATGGGGACTTGCCCTGGCTGTATGTAAGCAAAAGCAGCCTGTGTTTGCAGGTCTGGGCAATGCTTTTGCTCCAGGGAGCCTCACATTCATGTCCTGCTCAGGAGCAGGTTTCACAGGTACTTGAATTGCCAGCTGGTTTACAGAACAGCAGCACATCTCTGACCTGCAAGACACAGGGAACAAGTGCCTGGAGAGTGCAGCACCATGCCAAGCTGCTGGTCTGACTGTTGCTATGGAGCAGGTCCCCAGCACACTGATCTCTTACAGCCAGTCCTGATGGCAGTGGCAGGTACGCCAGTGCTGCTGGGGACACCTGTGTTCTTAGGAAGCCAATATACAACAGGGTCAGACCCAGCTGTGGGCCACCAAGCTGAAGAAGAATGATTGCTACCCTCAGTGGTGACTGCTCTCCATCCTCCTGTTGTTCTTTCCTTTTTTTCTTTTTTTTTTTTTAAGACATCCTTAGGCATATGGGAAAGACAAAAAAGTAAAGAAAAAAACCACATTAAAAAAATTGTACCACATGTCTTGTTGGCAGAAAAAGAAAGAAGTCTTTGCTCATGCTATGAAGACATCATCTGTGGAGGTAAAGCCTGTAAAATTTCAGAAAACCAAGGACCATGATGCTGAGGTTAACCTGCCCTTCCTGTCTGAACTGAGCTCTGCTTCCTCCCTCACAACTCACGGGCAGGGTCAAGAACCAACTGCCGGGGAGAGATTGCTGCTGTTCACCCTGAAATTTTCCTGTTGATGTCTGGCATCCAGAGAGAGCAGGGCAACTCTTGGGATTCCCACAAGACCCAGAGTAAAATGCTGCTGAATGAACACAAAGACTCTTTGTGAGCTCTGACAGCAAGTCTCACATTTTAAAAAAATGGAAAGAAAACTTGCATCTGATTTTGTAAGCGTTCTCTCAACTGACGCAAATACTCACTCACTTCAGATGTCCCGTTCTGAATCTGCCTTCATGAGCTCTTTGCTATTTTTCATCCTCCATTCCAGCAGGCATCTCAGAGCTCGCTTCTTACAATTCAGAGCATTTTAAACCCTGGAAGAGGAAAATGCAGGTACCTTTTGGGGATTAAGAAAACATCAACATCCGAGCATGGAGATATGAAGCCCAAGAGAAAGACAAGCCAAGAAACCAAGGGGCAGCTCTGCAGCAGTGGTATTTTGTGACACTTGCAGAGTCAGCTGTGAAGGAAGGGTGTAGCAGCTGCAGCACTGCTGAGGATACGTGTGTGGATGGAGGCCAGTGTGTCCAGCTCCTGGCATGCAAATCTAGACATAATGGTACTTTAAATATGTTTGTCTTTAACAGACTTGTAAGAAAACCCTAAGTGAACATAACATGGCTCCTTTCCAAAAAACATTTTCTGACATGTAGTTGCCCAAGACAATCTGATTTTACACATTGCTGTGAATGGTCTTCTAGCTGCATGTTAGTAAAAAATGGGGGGGAAAAAAAAAAGGCTAAGCTCTGTAAAGTACTGGGGGTATGTTTGAAAATGTAAGCACATTTTTATTTATAATGAATTATCACCAATATAGGGAGTAGCCACATTAAGAGCAATAAAAAACAAGACAGAAAACTAAATCTTGCTAAACATTTTTTTTTACAAGTTCACTCACTGTTGCTTTAACCAGCAATGCTGGTACAGTGAAAGGATTTTTAATCAGTCACTAATGCATCATTGTTTAATTTTAATGGGCATGATCAATACCATCCGCTCCTTCTTTAAATGCTAATGAACACTTTAATACAACAGATGTGGACAAACAGTACATTGCAGATTAAAATTAGGCATGGCATTAAATAGCTTACAAACAGCAGAGGAATCCTGCTGGACATCTTGACAAACAACCACAGGCAGCTGATAAGTCTTGAATTGCCGTCACCAGTCCAGTGTCTCAGGCTTGTACAACTACACCACCATCCTGATCACCCTAGGAGAGAAAGCTGCCTTTCCAAACTCTTGCAATTTCTTTCTTAGGATTTGTGCAGGCCCAACTGTGATTCCTGAGATGCATATCCAAATTTTAATAACACAAGCCCATTTTGAGCAACTACTCTCAGTTACCATTAGTTGGTGTCCTCCAGCCCATTGTAGTCATGGCAAGAAATGTCAAGGAAGGATCCCCAACCTAAACACAATCCCAGTCCCCTGCTAAATTATGACAGAGAAACATCCAGTGCTAGATTGTCCGTGTCCCCCAAATTAGTTGTCATGCTCAGTAAACCAGGGCCAGAAGTTGGGTTACTAACTAGCTTTTAGCCAGTTTGAAGACACAAAAAAATGGCAAACTTTGTTACCACAGGTCATCACATGCAGCTGAATTCACTTCAAGGTAAAGCTCCTTTCTGCTCTTAACTGTTGTTAGAGGAAAAGGGACTTGAGTGGCAGAGATCCAGTTCCTGACACCTGGTGTCATTGGTGTCTTGCTCCATTCGTTTTGGTGGACCTGTCCTGAATTCATGAAATGTAAGTCCCAGTTCACTCTGGTACTTACTGGAAACTCATGCCAGGGCTCAGCCCTCACTGGGACTGGTGGCAGTCAGAGGAACGAGAGCTGCATGTACCCACAGAAGTGGCCTTTGTGCAGAGCAGGGAATTTACACATCCTTTAGAACATCCAGTGACAGGGCTGTGGTGATACCCCCTCACCCTGAGCGGGTGATGTGCCAGCAGCTCTGCCAGCATCGCACACAATGGTGTGCCAGCAAGTACCACCTGGGATGGGTGGTGTGCAGCACACTGTTCAAAGGCATCGCTAATTCACAGTTCCTTGGCTTTCACACGGTACCATGCATTGCTTTGGGTTCAGCTTCCTTTATCTGTTTCTTCCTTTTTTTGTCTCTTGCATCTTGTGAAACCCAAACTTTTTTTTCTCCTTTTTAATTGTGTGAAATCAACTTGGAGTGAAAAGGCCACGAAGAAACTTTCTGACGCCAACTGAGTCTAAGCTGTGTCTTTGTTCTCAGCAGAGCTAAAGACCACATTAATCAGGAACTTTGCTGACCTTGTCTTTACTACCTGAATACTGAAAGACAAAAGCGACACAGTCTGGCCACATTTAAAAATTCAATTAAAAATACCAGCTGCACAGGGACAAATATTATCATAGACCTCAGTGGGGTTAGTTGTAACTATGATAAAGGCAATGCCTTCTTCTCACCCTATTTAAATTTTTTTTTTCCCCAAAAGAATGAAGCCTAGTTTTTGATTTTTTTTTCTGATTAAGACAACTGTGTACGTGACAGAGCGTGCTCAGTGGTGTTGGGCAGCTAATGTTGGGGCTTCTAATAAGGAACAAAGTAAGAAATTCCTGAGAAGGTATGGCAAGCTGAAAGTGGAAAAGTGAAGCTACTAAAGTGAACCTGAAGAAAAATGTCCTTGTGTCCCGTTTTTTCAGACTATGCTGGTCCAATAAAAATACTACCTCTTTGTATAGCCCTGGCAGAAGCAGACTAGACAAGGGGTGAGAAGACCGTACTCAGAGCTGGACTCAGCATCTAGAGGCAAAATGAGGTGAGGAGAGAGGTAACAGCCCAACTCTCCTAAGGATGAAACGGAGAGCCTTTCATTGTGGCACCCGGCTGTGCCTCACGGATTTTATTGGTGAAACATTAAGCAAATTAGTGGATATCCAGTCATCTGAGAACACAAGCAGCCAAAGAGAGGGGAGAAAACCGAATTAAATCCCTTGGTGCTGACAGTGACGGGAGGAGAGGGGCAGCTCTCCGTGTCTGCTGGCAGGCCCCAGTCAGGTGGGTGCCAGCTTCAGTGCAGCAAATTAAACAGGAACAAGCATGTCTTCTCTAGGTTCAACGTTCAGTTAAATAAAGGGCCGATTTCCTCTCAGAACATCCTCCGGCCCCGCCAGCTGCCCCTGGCTCTGTCCTTTCCCGGCTTGCCGGCGGCCTGCCTGTGGGGTTTCCTTGCGTGCTGCACCTTTATCCACCCGCCCTCGCTGGCTCTGCTCTCCCCTTCGCCCCTCCTGGGCTCGCTGTCACCCTGAGGGGGCATGCCAGGGATGGCCGTGGGCTGCGGAGGGGCGCGGGGGTACCTGCGGTGCTGGGAAGCTGGGCCGGCCGCCGGCAAAGAAGTCCTGCTGGGTCTGGCCGAGTGCCGAGGGGGCACCGGGGAGCTGGTCCCGCTGCGCCGCCCGTCCGAGGAGCTGCGGGAGGCAGCGCTGTGTGAGGCGTTCCTGCCCTTGCCAGCAGACCTGTCCCTCTCTGAAGGGGTGTCAGAGGCTGTGCTGGAGGCACTGCTACCTTTTGAGTTCAAGTGCAGACTCGAAAAGTTTCTCATGAAGCTGTGTGACAGGGGAGAGGAATTCCTCGAGTGGCTGATGGACGTGAACTGGTGGCTGACGGGGGCGCGTGTCCTGCGGACGGCAGCGGCGTATGAGTCCTGGCTGCGGAGGTAGGGCAGGTACTGGGTCACCGTGCTCGGGCTGTGGGGGTGCCCGTGCTGCAGAGAAATGGCTTTTGCTATCTGGTGCATGCGCAGAGTCTGCATCCACTGACTGTCAGTGCCTGGCAAGGGAATGGAAACAGAGTCAGCCTTCTGTCAATCGATGGCAAACCGCGCTCAGGTTTACCAAAGGTGTGAGGTTAGGTACCAGGGTTTCTCTCGGAAGAATCCCAAACCACCCTTCCCCTCCCAGCCTTGCAGCAAATAGTCCTTGATTTGAGTATGTTCAATGTTATGGTTGAACATAATGTTGGGCTTTTAAAATAGCAAGTGATACAAATATTTCTCATGCCACTGCAGATGATGGAGCTTAGACCACAAGACATTACTGAGCCATCCACTTGGCTGTTCAGCTGGGTTCCCACTCCCAAGCGCCTCCTGGAGTTTTGAACCCAACCCAGTTTTAAACATGCCCTGTGATGCTCTTGGCAGCCTCAGCAGATTTCGCCACAGCTTTCGTTACAACAGAGCCTGGAGACCTCCGGAGCTGGCACAGAGGTCACCCCAAGGTACCAGCACTGCTGCAACATTGCCTTCCAGCTGCATCTCTCCCATCTGGCACAGTCGTGCTGTTCGCAGCCCAGCACAGAGAGGAAGGACTGCAGAGCCAGTGCAAATCCCAGCTGCGGCAGCCACCTCCTCTGGCTCCAATTTCTTTTCAAACTGCTACACACCATAAAAACCAGAGCTACTCCAGTTGTTGTTGCTACTACAAATTCAGAATTCAATGCACTTTGCATCCAGCTTCATGCAGAAAACCGATTCTGCATGTGGAAAAGCCAGTGAGGCATTAGGCTTCAGCCAGGCTGGCTCAGACAGTGCTTAACTGTGAGCAACTCAGGGTATTACAGTTCCCTCTACACCTACTGTCACGGCCCTGGGGTCGGAACAAAAGTTGTAGCTTTCAGAGATCACACTGAAGTGGTTTTGAAAGTCAGTCCTGTGGTTTCCATGAAAGCCTTTAGCAAATACAATAGCTGTAAATTTTCCATTTGAACTGCAAAGGCTGCCTGGTTTGCTACTTTGTGGGTAGAGCAGAGAACAGGAATTCCTCTTATCTGAGGCCACAGCTCTGGCCAAAGACCCATGGGGAGCAGCTAAAATAATTTTGTTCTAGAGAGATTTGAATGATTTGTCCTTAAAGATTGCTAATATCATTCCAACAAGAAAGCATAACCCTTGCTGCCTCTCACTGGAACACTTCATTGACCATGGGGAGTTTTGTGGGAGCTGGATAGCAGCTCTGTCCTCATTAGGATTGCTCCTGTTAAAATGCAATGGACGATCTCTTCCACTCCTCTTTTCCCCAGACTTTGTTTGAATCCAAAGAGATTTAAATCACTTCAACTTATTGTCAAGTATGTCAAAAGGAAACTATCTTCCCTGTCATAGTGTGTGTGACACCGACACAGCAGATAGCTCCACCTGCACTTAGAGGTGAATGTTCTTTCACAGAAAGACAGATGGGAATTGCCTCCTTTGCTTCTTAACCTCCTTGAAAGTCATGATTTCAAAAGAAACGTGCATGCCAAAATGTACTTGCTAGACACTATTGCCTCTGCCATTCCCCCATGCCCTCCTACCATGGCTGTGGATGTAAATCACAGACCTCATAAACCTGGAAACAGCAGCTTCAGGACTCAAGTTTGGGTCTTCATTTTTTACCAACACTTAGGTGGCTATCACTTGTGCTATGGGAGCAGTGCTGATCTTTCTGAACAAGGGGCTCCCTTCAGACTGCTCAGTCCTTGCTCCTGATAGTCAGCAGCGGTTGCCAGCCCAGGATCCAGCTCCAGTGCAAGGATCTCCCAGTGTGCCCTATGGGGCTGCCTCTCATGGGTTGGGAGGCTTCTCCTTCACGTGGTCTCTGAGCCACCAACTCTGTACACTGAGTTATGTGCTCTGCGTGGTAGCCCACAGAGGTAGTACCTTCACTGCTGGTTATTTTAGCCTATTAGACAGGTATTACCCTTACCTTTGTGCTTGGATTTGGTGGTCTTTTAAACCTGGGATAGGTGGTCTGGTAAAGAAGACAGGCCAGAAGGTTTGCTAGAGCTGAGGCACAGCTTTCATGCTGGCTGGTAACCCTTCTCCTTTGAACTGTGCCTATTCAATTGGCTGACAAAGCATTAGTACTTCCATGTAACGCCTCCAGGGTGCCAAAGGGACAGACAAGCTCTCCCACCACTCACTGAAAAAAAAGCAACCATTTCGGCTTACAGCGGCTGAGCCAACCTGTGAAGATACACACCACACTTGGTATGGCTGCAGGGCTCATCACCCCAAAACCAGGGTCACCTCTATCTGCAAAGCTAATCTGGAGTAAAGATGTACAGTAATTTCACGACTATAAGACGCACCCTTTTGACTAAAATTTTCCCCCAAACCCCGAAGTGCGCCTTATAGTCCGGTGCGCCTTATCTGATGGACAAAGTTCAGAAATTTGCCTACCCGGAAGTGAGAGCTGCGAGCCGCGGCGGGAGCCGGCAGTGCCATGGCAGCCAGGTGGAGACGGGCCTGGGGGCCCGTGGCGCCGCCCCTCCCGGGTCCAAGCGGTCCCAGGGGCCCGCGGTGCCGCCCCTCCCGGGTCCAGGCAGGCCCGGGGGCCCACGGCTGCTGGGTTGAGGCAGGGCCTTGGCCAGCAACCGCGCGGGGTGAGCTGGGGGCAGAGCCTCGCTGCAAAAAAAAAGTGCGCCTTATAGTCCGGTGTGCCTCATATGATCTACAAAGTTGCGAATTTTGCCAACTCCCAGGGGGTGCGCCTTATAGTCTGGTGCGCCTTATGGTCGTGAAATTACTGTACCTTTTAGGACATGCTCTTGGTTTCATTTGCATTACAAAATGTAATTGTGTTGCAAATGGATCACAACTGCTTAGGAATAAGCACATCCGTGTTAGATGTGTCTATGGTCCAAACCCAGCACCTCTCAATTCCCAGGGCCATTCTTCTACAGCTGCCAGTAGTGTATAAAACTGAGAAATTCCTCCTCTGCTCACTGGTGTCTTGTTCCAGCTCCTAAACTGCCCTTCAGGTGTCCCAACCCAGACATTTCTGCAGTCCCACTGTGAACTCAAATAGAAAAAGCTTGGCTAACAAACACTTTTACAAAACCAACAGCAGATTTTAAAGGCAGACCTGTGCTAGAGTCAAGTGAGAACTAGTGTGAATCTATCAGCAGCATAAATTTATTAAGAAATGAAAACTGCATTGTAGCCCACTGCATTATTAAGCGTATCCCACTGAAACAAATCAAGCCCCAGAAGCCATAATAGACACCATTTCAGAAGTCAGAGAGTGATAAGCCAGGACTGGCTCAAATGGGCAAGCTGAGCTGTGGAAGAAGAATGCAGTGGGAAGATTTCCACAATTCCTCAGAGAAGAGCAGGATGTCAGGAGCACTTGTGTCTGCCAGGCTGGCAGTACTGTACTTGTCAAAACAGAGTATCATCCACAGGGGACTTTTTTGCCACCCCACATGCAACTTCTAAGGCTACAGCCTCAGTATTTGTATCCCCCTGCAAAAGCACTGGCCAGAGCAAGAGTCCCAAGCACTAGAACAGGAGATGCACTTTATCCAAGCACATCATCTGTGCAAAGCTGTGTGCTGGGTGGCTAAGGGTGGGAGGGAAGAGCTGGCTGAAGCACCCCAGTTGAATTTGAGGTTATGACTGTTTCCACTGTGCTTCCTATAGGAGCACAGGGTACCCCCTTACCCTTCAGAGACAGGTAATTACAGGCAGCTCTGTCAGGGGCAAAAATGAACTGATGGCCACCAATGCAAGGAAGTTAATCAGGGACATCAAGACTGGAAGCAGCCTGGGCTGCAATGATGCAGGTAGGGTTTGCAGTGCACTGGCAGGGTTTGCAGTCCTGAGGGACATGGATCAGGTAAAGTTAGGCTCATGAATTTTAGGAAAACAAAGTTCCAGCTCCTCAAGGACACAGTCAAAAGGATCCCCTGGGGACAAGGGAGTGGAATAGAGCTGACAGATCTTTAATAAAGTCTTCCATAGAGTGCAAGAGCTCTCTAGGAGCAAGAAATTGGGCAAAGAAAGTGAGAGACTGGTGTATCTCAGTAGGGAAGTGCTAGTCAAAGTAAGGGGAAAGAACCAAATGCACAGGAAGTGGAAACAAGGACAGGTAGCCTGGGAAGAGTATATACAAGAAGTTTGGTTGTATAGGGGTATAGTGAGGAAGGGCAAAACAAAGCTGGAACTGAATGTGGCAAGGGATGCAAAGAATAACAAGAAGGGGTTCAGCTATTTTAACAAAATAAGAAGTTCAAAGAAGGTGCAGCCCCCTGATAAACAGCACTGGGAAACTGGTAACAACAGATGGGGAGAAGACTTTGTCTCAATCTTCAATGTCAGCCTCTCTTCCCATACCTATCAAGTCAGCAGACAGCAGGATGAGGACTGGGGCAGCAAAATGCTTCCTGGTCTTAATATCACTGGACAAGACAAGAGCTATAGATGTCATTTATCTGGACTTCTGTAAAGCCTTTGACATGATCCCCCCCAACAATCTTCTCTCTAAATTGGACAGAGATGGATTTGATGGATGGACTGTTAGGTGGATAAGGAATTGGCTGAATCCATCCAGAGGTCAACAGCTCAGAGTCCTGATGTACATCAGTGACAAGTGGTGTCCCTCAGGGGTCCATACAGGGACCAGTGTTATTTATGATCCTCATCACTGACAGAGGGATGGGGTGCACCTTCAGCACACCTGCAGGTGACACCAAGCTGAGTGAGGTGGTTGATATGCACTGACTTTTTGCTGTTCTCCCCCATATATGCCCTGCCCATGTCAGCAATAAAGTTCACATGTGTTGACTTACCTGAGTCAGATCTGCTCCGTGAATTCCCTTCTGAATTGGGGAGCGAGGTCTGTATCAAGAGCTGTACTGCCTCCACCTCATCCTGTGCTTTCACCTTGCTCCAGCAGATAGCCTGGATGTGCCTCGTGCTTTTGGGAGCTCTAACATCACTCTGCTCAGGAAGAACACAGGTGTGAGGATGTAACAACACACAACGCACTAAGCTCCCCTATGAGGGAACTTCCACTAGTGCCTGGGTGGCAGCAGTTGTTTCAATATAGAGCCTGTTCCGCAAAACCACTTAGCTAGTTCTCATATATTTTTAGACTCTCGATAATTTTGGCTGGTACTTATGATTATGCTAAAAATGTGGTAGTGAATAACTGCTTCAATTCTTGTACCCTGTGGAGGAAAGATCCAAAAGCTTCCTCTACAAACACAAAAATACATTTTACTAGTTCTATTAATGAGCATCAAATATGCACTGCTTTCTGCTAAAAGAGGTAGGACTAAGCAGGTATTTTTGCAGGGGGGACCCCCAAAAATTTTTTCCTGGAGTACCTTTCAGTTTGCTGTTAAGGACCTATGATTCCTGTGAGGAACTTCAGCCTGAAAGAAAACTACAGTAATTTCACAATTATAAGCCGCACCATTTTGACTAAAATTTTGGTCCAAACCCGGAAGTGCGGTTTGTAATCCGGAGCGGCTTATATATGGACAATGTTCTAAAAGTTGCCAACCCGGAAGTGTGAGCCTGCGGCAGCCCCAAGCTGAGCTGGAGCCCGGCTGGCCGTGGCAGAGGCGAGGAAGCCTGGCAGAAGTGGGACCAGCAGCGCAGGGGGGGCTGGTGGGGCGGGGCCGTGCGGCAGCGTGGGGAAGCCCGGCAGTGCCGGGCCAGGGCGAGCAAATGCAGCGGCGGCGGAACAGGTGGTGGGCGGGGGCAAGCGAGCCTGGTGGCGGCGGCAGCGCCGCCCGGCCGGCCCTGAGCGGCCCTGCCGAGCCGTAGCACCGAGCTGGGCCACCCGGCCCCGTCGGCAGCCCTGAGCAGGCCAAGCCTGCCTGGCCCCGCCCCGAGCCAGTAAACCCCGTGATCCTGCGATTCTGTTACTAATTGGCAACTTTGTGAAAGTTGCACACGGATCCTCACTGCAAACGAAAGTGCGGCTAATAGTCTGGTGCAGTTTATATATGGAGGAAGAACGAAACGTTGCCAACATCCCGGAAGTGCGGCTTATAATCAGGTGCGGCTTGTAATCGTGAAATTACTGTACTTATTCACTTCTGAGACAAGCAAGCAAGGTCCAGGATTTCCACATTGCTCCCTCACTGCCTGAATGCTTGTTCAGGACAGAGCTGTAATCTCATTTACTGACTTTCTTCTGACAGACAGTCTTTATAAAATCAGTACTGTAAGGAACTGCAAACTCTTTTTACAAAGCTAATTTCTATCACATCAAATTGTGTTCTGGGTTTTATTTTATCTTGTTCTTGATTTCTCATTTTCTTTCTTCTCCTGTGGCTTCTATGCTCTCCTAATTAGCACATCATTGAAAAGATACAAACCAGCCTCTTTAAATAATGCAAACAACACTGACCATTACACTTCAAGCAAAAGGAGCTTTCATCCTTGAGAAGAAGAGCCAACCCAGGCAGCAGTCTAAGGCCATTTTCTCTGTAAACTTCATTCAGCTTTTGCTCTGAAGTTTATATTTTACAACTAATTACAGGCTGCTGAGAATTTGATTATAGGATATAACAAAGCCAGAGGATGTTATTTTCACACCTCCTGTGTAGGTTTTGTCTTGGATCAACTATTTTATTTGTTTCTTAGAGCTTACCTCATACGTAACAACACATTCTACAGACTGGTGCTCTTCTATGCCCACAATCCATTTCTCCATTACAAATGGTGGCTGGAAAAAACATGACAGGAGTTTTATAAGGTGCTTTTCATCTCCCAACTCATTTCTAAATCACCCAAAAGGGATTTACAAAATTTGCCTCTTTTCATTCATTCCTATATTGATAACATAAATACTTTTCTTAAAATTTTATGAGACAAAGCAATATATTTTTGAAATATTTACTTCCTGGTTTACAAAAGGAAACTCAGAAGAGATTTCCATACATAACACACAGCAGATGAGACAACATGGAATGTTTTTGGAGGGGGGGCATAAACCTTTTTCAATTTTTTGTGTGTACACTTCTGCTTCTGCTAGATTTACAGAGGAAAGCAAGAACAAATATCTAGAGATTCCCACAAGATATTCTTTGATAAATATAAAAATGTTGAAGTATGTGAAAAGTTAATGTTACTGTATCTAGTTGTTAGTTTCTTTAACTTCATGCCTTTTTGTTCAAGGAAAAACTGAAATGTCCAAGACAAAAATTAGACATTAAACTAATGACAGCAATAACAACAGTAATAATAATAATAATAATAATAATAATAATAATAATAATAATAATAATGATAATAATGATAATAATAATAATAATAGTAGTATCACAAGCATTGTTCCAGAAATCATTAACTATAAAAATAGTATTAGCATGAATTAAATATTAGAATATTTTTTTAGCAAATACACCTATATCACATTTTCCTTAAAGTTCTGACACTTGAAAATCTGCTTTTCATTTTTTCCTCTAGAAAAAAATGACTAAAAGTTTCCCCCCCAGTTTTACCCCAGAAATTCACAGTTAAAAGCACTCAAGAGTTTGGGGTTTTTTACCACTGCACATTAGAGCAGCACTCTAATTTGCAATCCAGCTGTGTATTATTTCAGTCAGAAATTTATTTTGTTAGCTATTATCAAGATGAGCATATTAATAAAAACAAACAATTAAAATATTAGCTAACAAAATGCCCTCTGAATCAACAAAACTTCTGTTCCTTAGGGAAAAGCAGTCTAAATGCTTACTAGTAAATATTTACAGGCAGGTTCTGACATAGGGTAAAATTCTCAGTAACAATGAATTGCAGATGGTCAGTGCTGTAGTATCTGTGATGGGTTTCAGTCTTTGCAATCTACTGGTGCATGAAAGAGAGAGTTTTAGAACCAGGTAAAAGTTCTAAAACCATGCAAATAAACAAAGAAACAAAAAAAAAAAAAAAAGAAAGAGAGGAAAAAAGCAACAAAAACCCCCAGACAAATCACATCAAGTTTCTGGAACATTTAAATTAGTTTCTTCTCTTGAAAAATAAAGCAATTTTTTAAACATTCTTTTCCTTAAAAGGGGTAATAAATTCAGAGGATATAACATGGAATTAAAACAAGAAAATAAAAATTAGTTTCTTCTCATATTTGTCTATTGGTAACATTATTGTCAACTTAAAGGAGAACCAAAATACCTAACTCCTATTATGATACAATTCTATTTAAAATGTGCATTTTATGTAAAAGCTGTCAAGAGATTGAGCTTCTGCAAGCACAAAAGTCGACTGCTGTGGTATTTTAATGTCTTTGTTTGAGATCTGTGAAATCGTGAAAGCTTTAAGGCTGTAAATACCTTTGTCATCTTTAAAATCTCTACATCAGGTAGGTTAGTGTTGAATGTCACATCTTTTATGTAGGTTATTGCAATTTCATCCCCGTCCATCTCCATGTACATTTTCCATTTACAGTCCTATGAATAATAAAAAAATAGAATGCTGGATTGTTAGAATACAAATAGGAAAAAAACCCCAACAACAAAACCCAAAATGAAACAAAACTGAAACAACCCAAAATCTAATCCTCAATATATGAAGGAAAAAAATAACCCAGAGAGAAAGTTAAGAGCCATATACATATTTTAGGATATGCATGTTTGCAGTACAGTGTTGATAATGGAAAACCCTCAGCCTTCTTGTTCCCTTTTCTCTCAGTTCACCCTGCGAGGCACCTGCCACCGTGACAGGTGTGGATGTCTTCCAAGGTGTGGTGTCCCTGCATGGCCTCACCTGGACAGACAGCCTGCTGG
The DNA here is from genome assembly GCF_009819885.2 of Catharus ustulatus. Classification (NCBI taxonomy): domain Eukaryota; kingdom Metazoa; phylum Chordata; class Aves; order Passeriformes; family Turdidae; genus Catharus; species Catharus ustulatus. The sequence goes on from NC_046227.1 coordinate 17,648,760, forward strand.
AGCATGTGGCTTGGGAGTTCTGCACACCCCAGGGCAGTGGAGGGACAGGGCAGTGCTGAGAGCCATCACCTGGGGTCACAGTCAGTGCTGGCAGCCAGCCACAAGGACATCATCTCAGTGAACCCAGGAACAAATGACCAAAGTCTGTGCAACACCTTCAAGACAATTGCTTAATAATGAGCAAAAGGATGAGCTTGTCATTACAGCTCAGTTATTTCAGATACTGAAAGTCCAGCAAGACACTGAGCATCCTCAACTTCTGCTTGCCTCCAATTCAACTATTAATTATAAAGAAGCTCAGCTAAGAAAATAATCACAGTGAGTCTAACAAACTACAGCAATACAAGGTATCCTTAAACAATCCCCTGAGCTGAACAGGGGGGGTCAACATCCCACATTTTACAAGTGTGAGCCTGCAGAAAGTGACAGCTGGCAGCACCTTGCAGGACATCCCACATGGATTGAGTGCTGGAGCTGGGGTTCCTGTCTGTGGCCAGAGACTGCCTGTCCCTGGTGCAAACCAGCCAACATTTGCTGATCTGCCCAGCAGGTGCTTCAGGGATGAGATACTGTGCAGTGCACTGAGCTCCTCCAAAAATCAGTGCCCCAAAGGACTATTCTGCCACTGAAGCAGAGTGTCTCCACCCCCATACAGAAGGGAGGGAATCTTCCCTTCAGAAAGACAGGAGCTCCTCCAGACACGCTGGGAGTTCAGGGGTCTGCCACATGCCACCTGTAAGGCAGGTGTAGGCTCAGCACTTGCAGAAGGCAGTCTTCCCCTTGGTTTCACTCAAAAATGCAAAAAACTTTCAGTGGGGACAGAGATGGACACTTAGGGCCATGGGCTTGTGTAAGCAGTTATTTGCACAGACAAACGTACAGCAGCCTAAAAAGGTGTCTGTTCACACAGGTGATTATCTGTGGGGCTTGCACATGCACCTCTCCTAAGTGTAATGTTGACCTTTGCCCTCAGAAGGCTCAAAGCTTTCCATCACACATTGAATTGGCAATTTCAATTGAAAAAAGAAAAAAAACTGAAAGAAAACAGGAATATAATAATTTCTGCACTGCAACAAGAAATTATGTTTATGAACAGCATTTGACCCTGTGTGTCCATCTGTCCCCTTTGAAAGCTTCCACATTTTACAAGCAGAGAGGGCATGTGAGTTGGTTTTTGCACTGCCCTGCTGCGAGTTTGAGTGATGGGAACTGCAGTTCAGTGGTCAGAGCACCAACCAAGACTCAGAGGCACCAAGTTCAGTTTCCCATTCTGCTACTGGCTTCCTGTACAACCAGATCAGGTGAAGTCACCCTGTGCCTCCATTTCCTAATCACAGACTGCATCTCTTTGCACGTGTCTTTTCTGTCCTGTTTTTCACATTTGAGAGCTGACCCAGGGTGAAGCTGCAGGTTCAGTACTGTGCACCAGCCCTGACATTGGATGAGGCCATGTGCTTTGAAATGGAACAGCAACAGCAAAGTGAATTGTCTCTGACTCCTCCTCATCTCTTGAACTGTGCTCCTCTCCCTGCCCAACGTTCTTGTTGCCAGACTTTTTTGCAGGAGATTCATGCAACTGCAAATCAAACCTGAGGATGAGACAAGATGCTTGATGACATTTGTAAGTTTTACAAAAACACCCAAGCCAAGAGAAGAAAAAATATTGACATAAAGTACTATCATCCAGTTAGTTCAGCACATCTCCTGCCACCTCTGAGTAATACCAGTACCAAGCACTTGAGAGCTAGAGCTGCCCCTTGTGCCAGGGGTCCCATGCCCTCCTGCCTCAGGATTTTGTGCTGTTCACTCACATTTCCCTGCAGACTAGATCTGACAAATATGATCTCATTTTAATAAATAAAATGAATCAACCAACCACCAGAAGAGAAAAGCTGTGTCCATCCAGGGTCTGGCAGGGAGTAGGCACTGCCACTGCTTGTCCCTTTGCCAGATCTGCTGCACAGGCAGGATCCCTCTCCATGTGGTCATGGATCAAATCGCCCCATGCGGGGGTGGATGCCTCAGGCCTGCACAAACACTGCCTTCCCCAGCTCTGAACTGCATCTTCAGAGAAACACACACTCTCCTGTCCCTCAAATCCAGTCCCCAAACCTTTGGTCCTCTTTGGAGCCCTCTCCAGCCACACTGTGCAGATACCAAGAGGCCAAGATATCACACTAGGCTACCCACTCTGGTCCCTCAAAAATACATGTCTCATTTTATTTTGAAAGGTTTTAGTTTTGTGCTATTAGAAAATCATTACTGGAAACGGGAAAGAGAGAAGGAGCAGATAAGGAGAGTGAGAGGCAAGAAAGGGAAGGGGTTGTTGGGAGAAAGAAAGAAAAGATATAAAAAAGAGGGAGGGAGGGAAGGGAGGGAGGGAAGGGAGGGAAGGGAGGAAGGGAGGGAGGGAGGGAGGGAGGGAGGGAGGGAGGAAGGAAGGAAGGAAGGAAGGAAGGAAGGAAGGAAGGAAGGAAGGAAGGAAGGAAGGAAGGAAGGAAGGAAGGAAGGAAGGAAGGAAGGAAGGAAGGAAGGAAGGAAGGAAGGAAGGAAGGAAGGAAGGAAGGAAGGAAGGAAGGAAGGAAGGAAGGAAGGAAGGAAGGAGAAAAGGCAGCAGGTAGGTGACTTTAGAATCAAGGCATTTAGCAAATATTTAAGATAAGTAGGTGGTTACCTGTCATACAAACCTAGTAACCATCTTGTTCTATCACACAGTAAATAATTGAAGATTTGTGTGCTGCAGAGAGAAAGGGACCTATTTTCCTGTTTTCCAATGGAGTTCCAGGTTCTTATACTAGGAGATACTCATCTATTTAAACAAAAAATGGGCTAGAAAAACCAACCATATGAATTTCAATTCTTTGATGAATTGTAGCCATATGACTTCTTAGATCAAAACTACATTTAGTGCTAGGCATATGTGGAAAAATAATTTAGAAATGACTTGTTCAAAGTGTCTGGTTGATATACATGCTTACACAAGTCCTTCAAAGAGACTTCCCCGAGTATCTTGTCATTCAAGCATTAAAATACCTCCTTATATCTACCTGCTTGATTTTGATCTAAATAAAAAAATTCAGCTTTTTGTTTAAAAAAAATTATCTAGTTTCAGAACTGAAAGGCATAACCTGCAAACTTTGTGCGAAAACATTTCCAAATAACACTTTCACAAAGCCAATAAATCAACAATCTCTGAAAATTACTGTAGAAAAGCAAATCACACATGTATTTGAGCTGCTTCTTCTCAGCTTTGAAACAGAAAGTATGAACACTTTAAAAATTAAGTCTCCAGTTTACAGTGGTGACAATACTCCTTTAACTTCATATGCATTTATGTCTGCAAAAAAAACCTGAAAGGGAAATGAAAAAGATCAGGCACAGGCTCTAAACAGCAAACACATATCCTGCAACAACAGCTTAAAACCTCTGCTAGGGAGGCACTTCATTTTCAAGGGGGCCCAAATCAAGGATTCATTTTAAAATCAGTGGTTGCAATAAACTTTTTTGTGTTTTTAAAGATTGAAATAAAAATAGGGATGGCATTGTAGCAGATAACTGGATATTAGAAGAAAAGTAAGATGTAGTGCAAGATGAAACAAACAAGGAAAAAAATGTTGGCCATGCTGATACTAAAAGTAGTAGCATGTTGATGATTTAGGTCCCCAGAAGCTCCTTTACGTTCTTAGCTATTATCTATCTCAGCTGCTGAAACCTGCTGTTTTAAAGGCATTAGAGTTGAACATCTAGTGACAGCACTTGGGTTATTTATCATTATGTATCACCCTGCTACACTATATTTTATTATACTGGATTTAAAGGAAGATAACACAATTATGGTTAATTTGCTTCTCTTCTTTATATGTATAGTGTCATGACCCACCACAGCTTTGTCCCATGAGATATTTTTAACCAAAAAGAAATCCACAAGAAACTCTCCCTAAAAATTCCATTAATAACCTCTTGTAGCATGTATAGGTTGCAGGGTCTGGAACTAAGAATGTTTTAATCTCTTCAGCAAAACAATGTCTCATAATGATGTACAGGACTATTGCTGCACTGATGAAGAATCATACATAATTCAGCACCTTTCACTTGGCACCACTGTGATATCCTCATTAGCAGTGGCTCACAGTGGCTGTCAGATGGTGTCCATGCGAATGCAGGCATTATATTGTCTTTGAGATGTGCAGCTGCTTCCATGACACTGCCAGTATATAAAAACATGACGCCAGTTTGTTTTATTTAGTGCTAAACCTTCCAGTTTGTAAAAACAAGGCTGACACAGAGCCTGACATGAGGCAGTGAAAATAATTAGCTCTCATTTTCTCAGCCTCCTATTTCCTTCTCCCCGCTGTGTTCTCTTTCCACTAAACCACCACATGTCAGTCGAAATGGGAGGCAATTAGTGGGCTCATTTCAGTCCCCACAACTGTGCTGAAAAGAAAGTATTTATGATGGCACAATGAACAGCTGAAAGATTAAATAACATTTGCCTTTTGAAAAGAAAATGACTTCTAGCTAAATGGGCAATTTTTGATTATTCTCAAACAAGCTTAGAGTAGTTGGTTTTTAAAATACAAGAAAGGAAAATGAGTCATTTTTAGGTGAAAGAATCAAATAAAACTTGACACAGTAATGCAAATAACTGATGTTTTATTGCAAAATATGTAAATGTGTTATACCCTTAACAATGGCTGGTGTCTCAGGTCAGGGCAGGCTGCTGCCAGCCAGGCTTCAGCAAGAGAAGGTGGCTCCACCGCTGGTTTTGTTTCAGCTGTGCAGGCAGAAAAAAAGAGGGGCGGAGGGGAGGCCTTGCGAGAGAGATGGTCTTAAAATGTACAGAAACAAAGCAAGCAGAAGATATATTTATGTTATCAGCTGCCTGGGTGCCTCCTCTGAGCCAGAGCCCTTACTCCTCTGCAAGGCAACAGGCACTGACTGGCTGCAGCTTCGCCTGGAGAAGCATGAGGCCCCTTAGCTCCTACCCAGATCAGCCAGCAGTACCAAAAATACCTGTGCCCTGACAGCACCCTCCTTTAACATCCAGCACTGGGGAGCTCTGCACTCAACAAAGTGGCACATACCAGTAAATACCAGGCACTGCTGTGGGTGCCCCGAGAACAGGGGCGTGCAGCAGGCAAGGCAAGAGCTCAGTGATATCCCAGCAGTTACCAAAAGCTGCCCTTGCCATAGGATCAGAAGCAAACCGGGGTGTTGCAGTCACAGGCACCATCCACATGAGCAGCCTGATTGCAACAGCTGGATGGTAAAGGCGGAAGCATGAAAAACGAGTCCCTTCCCTGAGGGCTGCATGGGTGCCTGCCTGTACTGTCCTCCAATGGCATTTCCTGGAGATCACTTGTGGGGACAACGTGCTGGAGCCACCATGGGGACACCATGTCCCCACTGCAGTACGTGGAGTGACTGCCCACACTCTGGGAGTTGCAGCTCTGCAGGACATTCCTGAGCTCCTTAGCACCCTTGCTCCCTCAGCCAAAGGCATGGCAGGGCCACTGTTCCGCTGGGAACAAAGGCTCCTCTTCCAGGCTTGCTGGATATGCTGGATAGCACATGCCAAGCCTACAGATCACTAGGAACCTGTCTGTGCTTCTGCAGACATATCTGTGACCGAGGCTGCAAGGCTGTGGAAGGCAGCAAGTTAATACAGTGGCCAAGGTATAAAAATAAATCTTCAGCTTAAAAAGTCCAGAAAGTCAAGTGAACAAAATACCTACCTGAAAAGTCTATGTCTCTTCAGGGCTATGGAATAATTTCTAAAAGGAATCTCTGGTCTAGCACTGCCTACACAAGGATTTTTAAAGGTCTTGGCTTGAGTTCAACTTCAGTTACACATGGATGCTACAGCTGTAGCATTCCAGTGAAGATGATGGAGTTATACCATCCCCACCTCATGCCAAAACAATACATGGTCCTGAAAAGTCTTTGGAAGAAAGTACCAGGAGCTCAGATCACCTGCACTGATCCACCTTCTTGGCAGACTACATTATACCTCACTGACTACTTGTTAGAATAGGATTCTTGCATTAACTATTAGTCTTTAGTAATGAAAGAATTGTGCTTTGACGTGGAATTAGGATTTAGAAGACAAGTTTTTGAGATAGAGATAAATAACCCCATGCTAGAAAGTCAAGGTAGCTGTGATTAATTTGCAATGGAAGGGTCAGATAAAACCAATTCCTCTTCCATTTTTGCTTACTTAAGTGGGTTAAAATACGTACAGAGCATAGAGAATATAAATGGCCAGAAAACTGTAAAACTGAAATTTCGAATTTTATACCTTGGCTCTTGCTTTGTTTTTAAGAAAGTAAAGAAAGAATTTCTGAGCATTGATATAGTGGGAGGGTAGAGAAGAACAAGCAGCAGAAATGGCCTCAAGCACTTGTGAAACCACATTCCAGTTACAACTATTTCAGTACTGGTTTTTTCTTGTACTGCCTGCATTTTGCCAGCCACATGAAGAGTTAGTCACAATGTCATTGTTAAGTAGCCTTAATAGTATATTACCTTTGCCACTACGTATTTAAATAATAGCATTAAAATATATCTCAGTTGACATATTCAGGGCTAGAAAGCACTTCAGTTAGCAGATGGTTTTGAAGAGGCTCTGCTCCTTACCTTGTCAAATGGAGGGAGAGGTAAGTGGGGAAAAATAAGGCGAAATGGTGAGCCAACTTCAAGGCTTTGTGTTTGGATATAGGTCAAATTGTGCCACTCTCGGTAAAAAATGAAAACATTCAATGGCATAGTGAAATCTGCCCTTTTGAGGACCAAAACTAAAGAATGCATCAATAGAAGGCAAAAAGACTGTAAGGCATTCTTCTCAAGGGGTTTGGTGATTCATCAGTGTGGAGCTGACATAGCTCAGGCACCTTTCCCTGATTGGGAAATTTTAATGAGCCATCTAGGATGAGAAAGCCGTTGAAAATTCCCCCTGCAGTCCTGCAAATCAGCTCAAGCTACAACTGCCAGGGTTTGTTGTTTTACTCTCCATCTTGGACTTAATTGGTGGTCCCCTGCTTTTTCTTTTAATTTGTGGGGGGAAAAAAAGTCCAAATCTGTCACCTTTCAGCTCATTGGGAATTGTGTACAGAAAGGTCATGAAAAGGCAGTGAATGGAAGTAACCACATAACTTGAAGAGTTGGAAAAGAAACCTCTAAAAACCAGGTTAGCTTTGCAGTGCTCACTCCTGATGCATTCAGAGAGCACAAAGGTCAACTAAGCTTTTATCGCCTCCAAAGATGCAGCTAAAAAAGGAAGGAAACTGTAATGAAATGACTGCATCTGTCAGCTGGTGGAAACCAACATAATCCCACTACAAGATGAAGTTTAAATTAGATAAAAAATATGGGGCTGGTAAAGCTGTTTACTAGGAAGTCAATGTTTCATTCAGCATACAGAAAAGGCTGAACATTCAAATGCTGTCCTGATGCATATCCAGCAGGATCCTTGCTAAAAGGCTCTGCCGTTCCTAAAGCCCTTAAGTTTCTGCCTGCTGACGAAGAAAGATGTGCTGGCAGTGCTGATGGGGCACGGTGCAGTGCCCAGGAGAGGACACCTGTGCCCTGAGGAACCATCTTCACACCACAGATGGCGCTCTGCTCTTACCAGGCAAACACATTCAATTAACTGGCCCCTCTGAAATGGTTTTTGGGTCCTGGACCAGCTTCTCCAGCACTTCTATATCTGGCGGTATTGCTCTATGGCATGATGCCAGCCTGGTGTAAAACCTTCCAGCATGACCTGTTCTCCTTACAGAGTCCTCCCTGCTGCTCTGCACCCCCTCCCCGCTGAGCCCAATCACCTCCCTCGCTGTACACAAGTCTAGCAGCCAACACATCACCCAGGGAACACACACTCTCAATATGTAACCCAGATTTGAGCTTATTGCCTCTTTTTCCTCATGATTAAAACAGAAGTGCTTCTTAGCTAGGCAGCTGGTTATAGGGACTGATTAGGGTAAAGTTCCTTTGAGAAATTTATTTTTAAACTGATGTAGGCCAGCTTTTTAGCTATAAAGATGGTGGAAGGTATGATCCCAAGTGCTTCTGGTGACCCAGTTTTACAGGAACAGGCACCACTCTTTTACAAAAATGAGACAATAAAAGAAGTTTAAACCCTTCAATCCTGGTTTTTACTCTTTCCCAGTTCATTTTGGAACAAACCTAGATGGCAGCAGTAGCTGGCTCAAAGCAGCCTCTAGGGGAGCCAGAAGATTGTATGCAGGGATTTTCAAAGAAGGAAGCTAGCCAAATTTCCTATACAGTATGTACCACACCAGTCTTTGTTAGTGTTATGTTTAATGCAAATTACTTGTCCATATTGGCCATAGCATCCTGCTCCAAAACTTAGACAATCTGCTCCTTCCAGTTTTCAAACTGGCTCTCTTGCAACATCTTTAAAGGCCGATACAAGTTAATGTGCAGATCTCAGACAGATGTTTCCAGACCAGACATATTCAGGTGACAAATTGTGCATTCCCTGGAATGGCATCACTAAGCACATGGGGTGCTGCAGCAGGGCAGCTGATAGGGAAGGCATGCCTGGCATGCAACCACAGCTTTCAGAGAGAATGGCTTCCTTAGAAAAGGGCCCAACAGCACACAGAGCAGACAGGACCAACGAAGAGCTCACAGAGAAGGCAGGACCAAATAAAAAAAAGGCTGTAAGAAACCTGCAGAGGTTAGGTCAACACTACACAAGCCCATTGAACTAACTCTGCCCTGTCATAACAATTCAGCTTCTGCCCCATAGACTTTGCATACAGTCTCATTTGCACATTTTCTACCATGGCTAAAAAAAAAAATCAATTCATCTTCAAACTTAAGGAGGCGTTAGTACAACATGAATTTCTCTCCAGTTCTCAGAGGTCTATTTGCTCCTTCTCTTGCTCTTTCCTGGGGGTGGTTGCCCAACTCCCTGCACTGTGGCTCACAGCCCATATTGGAAATGGAAGGAAGATATGAGCTATTTCATGGACTTTTAGTTCCTTCAAGAGTTAGTTGCATGGGAGAGAAAAATGCACACCTACTAAAAAGCAGCTGTACAGCCGCATAAGCAACATGCATTCAAGAACACTGAGACAGTCTAAGTAATTCACATAGTGACAAATAAGATTTTTATAGAAAAAAGAAGTACTCAGGATAAAAGAAATGAACTAAAAAAGGAAATCTCCAGACAAAAAGCTTTTTCAAATTGATGAAATTATTTCAGTATGAGTACAAGTTCCAACTAAGTTCAAACCTAAATGCTTTCTCTGCAAGCACCACCAAGTACAGAAATCAAGAGACTTCTGCAAACAATATGCCCTGAAAGCAAAGCAGCCAGATAACACAAGATGAAAGTCAGCCTCCCACAAGTTTAGGGTGGACACACAATGCAGATTTATCAAATACAAAAGGAAACAAATCCTGCTGTCACAACCCCTGACTCTAGCTCAGAAATGCTTTGCACACCATTTCCACATAGATGATTAATTCTAAAACCCTTGAACTCAGAATCCATGGCAAGCTGGACAAAGCAAACAAAAAGCATGGGACAAACCTCACTCTTGAGAAAAAACAATGTGATAGAAATCCTTCGCTGGAACATCTGGAGTCATCAACGCTCCTGTTACACAGGGTGTAACGAAAGATCCTTGAACCAGCTCAGCTTGGAGCTGAGGTTTGATTAGGATGTGACACACTGGCAATTGCTGAAGCACAGCAGTTTTGTGCAATGTGCTGCAACTACCCCTCCCTCCTTCCCCAGCACCATGAGGGCACACAGTCTCCAGCAGGACCAGTCCCATCCTGCCCAGCCAGCCATGCATACCATGTATTTTCCAAACTTCTCTTGGTTGCATAAAACAGTACCTCCTTTCTGCTGAGACAAAAGGAAGTCTGTGCACCAACATCAGGCATATGCAACTGTCAGTGGGGTTTTTTTTAATAAATGGATTACCATTTCACAACCATTGGGATAAAAGGAACAAATTACAAAACTTACAATTTAAAAAATTGTTCACAAAGAAACAAAAGCTTTCAGCCAAAACTTTCTATGTCACTCTTTTCTTCCTCGCCTGTTCCTCATCACTGATGCAGCCCCATTTGCCACCTTGACATTCAGTTGGCACTTTCCAAAACAAGAGGATTCTCATGCCAATTTATCTTTTGTGTCCAGAAGACACTGGACCCTCTGGGTAAGGACTCATAACCAAACCAACTGATATAACGCTCCCAGCTTACCTTTGGACCATTTCCCGGCTTCAAGTGATAACCAAAAACAAGTTCAAGATTCACTACTTTCTCTATGCTTTCTTCAGCTCCACCTGCAGAATCCTGCCAAAAAACCAGGCAAAGGTGAGAACTCACATCTACCACAACCCACTGGGAGACAGAAGTACACCCTTTGATAGCAGAAAGGATTTGCCTTTCAGGTGCTACAAGTCTGGCAGGCAGCAGAAAGGAGACATCACACTGCAAGAGGGGCAAAGGCTTCTGCATGGGTTTAGGGCTGGTAGCAGATGACAACTGGGAGATGTGCACAATTTCTGCTCCTGGTTGAGCTGCTCTGGCACGGTGCAGTGTCCCTGCAAGCATTGTGGCAGCCTCTGCCATTGGAATTGCAGCTGGCACAGCAAGGCAGCAACACTCTGACTTTCATTTTCCCCTCCAGGAAACAGAGTTTTGCTATATGCAAATTCGCTTTACGTGGATTTCACTCTATAGCTGTGCAATAAATTATGACTAAAAAAACTACTTCAGGATTTGGGGTCTAGAATTCCTTGATTATCTCACTAAATTAAATAAGGCAAATATCTGCTCTACCAACACCAAGGTTCCAAACACTCTCTTCCTTTTGCATGGGTCTTATTACTGATATCACAAAACTAACTGGTTAACGTAAGGGTGACAAGACACTAAATCATCCTTCTCTCCTATAACATTAGCAAATGGGGAATGATGGGCTTATTCTGGGCCAGGAGTCCACTGTTCTTCAGTGGTGACCAGTTGGTGGCAGCAGTTTGGAAGAAAGGCTCTTCAAAGTACAGTAATTTCACGATTGCAAGCCGCACTGACTATAAGCCGCATCTCCAGGTGTCGGCAACATTTCGTTCTTTGTCCATACACAAGCCGCACCCAATTATAAACTGCTCTGTCGTTCGCAGTGAGGACCTGCATGCAACAAAGTTGCCACATAGTAACAGAATCGCGGGATCATGGGGTTTACTGGCTCAGTTTGGGCCGTGCGGGCACGGGGCTGCTGATGGGGCTGGGTGGCCCAGCTCGGCGCTGCTGCTCGGTGGGGCTGGAGGCTGCCGGCACCTGCGGCGGCAGCGGCAGGAGGGGAAGGAGCCCCCCCGCTCCTGCGGCGGAAGGCGGGGGCGGAGCCCGCCTGCTCCTGCGGCGGCGGCAGGTGGGGGTGGGAGCCCCTCACTTCCGCCCCGGGCCGCAGGGATGGTAGCACGGAGCCCCTGCCTCCCTCCCTCCCACCCTGCGCTGCCAGCACGGAGCCCGCCTGCCCCGGGCAGCGCAACAGAGTAACCAATTTGTAACAATCACAAAATGCCGAGTTTTACTGGCAGGTGCTCGGCTCGGCACTCTGGCTGGCACTTCCGGGGTTGGAAATTTCAGAAAATTTTTCACATATTAGCCACTCCTGAGTGTAAGCCGCATTTCCGGGGTGGGAGCAAAATTTTAGTCAAAATGGTGCGGCTTATAATTGTGAAATTACTGTAGTTTCTGATTAATGACAGCAAACAAATTGCAGCCAGTTGTTGTTTAATTTAATTCTATCAGCACCATGAAAACCTTGAAAACAACTTCTATTTTCCTATTGTTTGTTCTGATGTGACCCATTGCTGCTGTTGATTCTTCACATTTGTTACAAATCTCTGTAGAAACTGCAGCCTTGCCCTCCCCTGAATGGGGTAAAGTTGAGACATGAGAACAGTGAAATATTCATACCAGCAAGAGAAGCACATCTTAAATCAACAGTGAGACTTACCTTAATTAATGGTGGAAAATGAAACAGATTTAGGTAGTCATGGGTTAACTTCTCAATAGCAGTCTAGGAAAAAAAAATCAATAAAACCAGATGGGAGTTATTTAGTAACTCATCCTGCAAATACCAGCATGAAAAACAGCACAACCTCATGTGCCCTCTGTTTTCCACTGTGGATACATTAGGGCATGTGAGAAGAGTTTAAAATATAGCCCTGTTCTGGAAAACATTGTGGTAGATCGGCCCTGGTTTGTGTTCAGAATCAGATCTGCTTAATCAGAGAAATAGATATTTGGGGGCTTGTTTTTGTTGTTTTTATTTATGCTCAAATCAACCCAGGAAGCTGAGATCTTTCATTTTGGACATTATTGACTTTATTAAGTTTCAATAATTTTCCCTGTAGGAAATGTAAATTAAATATATCAGCAATGGTGTGTGGGCATGGAAAAAATGGCTGATGAGCAAAAGGGGAATAAATCTGTGTGATTTACACAGCTAAATTATCAGAACAGCAATTGCAATACAAGTATCTCTTTACCAGAAAATTGTGATCTAAAATGATTGAGACACAACAGAACTGCTTTTATAGAATCCTTTTGCAAAGCTGACTGCCAGAAGACTGAACTCTCTCCTGTGGCTACAGGACTAATACCATTACTGCTGTTGTGATCATGTTTTCCAGACTGTGATTGCCTTAACTCGTTACAAGCATTAGATATTTAAAACACTGTTTTAAAGCAAAGTTCTAAGAGCAAAGAAACTTGTCTGTCAATCAGCTTTAAAGTTGTCCAACTGAGTTTTGTTAGTCTAAACACTTTATGCTATAAATTAGATGTGGAAGTTGAGAAGCTGAGATTTCAGTTCAAGAAACTGTATTTTATCTGTTTCTCTTTCAGCTAAAAAGAGCTCTCTCTGAAGATTCCCAAGCTTTTCTGCTGAGAGAATGGCCCTCCTAGATGAATCTGAAGCAGTACTGCCATTCAGCTCACAAGAAAACCAAGAACTAAAGAGGAGTTTAAAGACCACAGCACACTGTCACACCTCATAAAATGTTCATGTTGCTTTGAGTTCTAGATCCGTATGAAGCTATAATTCTGTTTATTTTAGATACCAAATATGTTCTCTATTTAGCTCTGTCACGTTTTTTATTGCTAATACTACTGAAACCCCATAGACTCCATAATACACCACTGCAACAAACCCACTGCAACATTCAGTATACACTGATAATACCTTTAAATGGATGATGTGTCCTCTGGAAACAATTCCCATGTCCTTTAAATCCTCTTCTTCTAGAAGCAGCAATTGCTTCCCAGTGATATGATGTTCCTTAAACAAGCTAGCATAGACACTCATTTCACCTGAAGTATCGCCTTAAGATAAAAGGGGTTATTCAGAAATCCACATGGTACTTGATTGGAGGGGGGGAAAGTGAAAATTGTATATTAATTCATAAATGTGAATATGAAATTACATATGAATAGCTTTTACCTTTTCTAGTAAGTTGTTGCATCCAGAAAAACTGCAAAAAAGAGGAATCAATCTTGAAGTTCAAATTATCAAAATCTTGTATTACAGTTATTTGGAGTTCACAAGTAATTATAATTTTTAAAACAAAATTTTAAAATATTTCTCACTTTCGGATAAATGACTCAAGATTCACCAATGCAAGTGATTACTTCTATTTAGCTTTTCCAAACTGCCTTCCATTTTGCAGCCACCTTTCTCAGTTTATTGCCATGAAGAACTGAAACAACTAAAGCAGAAGCTGAGAAATGTCACGTGCTAAAAGGGCTGAAGTGAAGGAGCCAGGGCTTTTATGATTTTTGCACTGGTTATCCAGACAGCCCTTTGGTAAATGTCAGCCAAACAACACCATGATGCACAACACTCAAAGGGTGTGCTTGACAGAACATTAAAATCATTTTGACACATCACTATGCTGGAGATAAATCACTGATGTGTCTTGTTTAGCCCTTTAATTGAATAAAAACATATAAAGTACTCAATGCCATTATTTTATACGACTGAGACATTCCACATGCCCTAAAAAGCCCTAAACTATTTTTTCAGTTAATTGCCATCCAGGTGGCACACAGTGGGATAAAACCTTTGAACTCATTTTGTCCTGTCCAGGCTTGGGTCATTGGGCACTTTAACGTTCCTTGAACAAGGACCCAGGAATGCCCTTCTGGCTGCTGTCACTTCCCAGCTCCCACTATGATCTAGACACTGCAGAATGTGGCTGTTACACGAAGATAACTCAAATTCTTAATTTTCTCCTGGTCATTTTCAAGGCTTTCTGGGACACAAGTAAAATCTCACCTAGATGTTCTGATCCAGCCTTCCCTTCCACCATGCTCACTGTAAGAGTTCCAGCAACACAACCCTGACCACAGCAACACGAAGTACTCACCACATCTTCTTCGGTCCATGCACAAATATCAAAGGAGGGCAGCAACTGTGTGAGAGATATGAATTGAAAAGAAAACCATCTGACCATTTTCCTCCCCTCCACCCAAATTTTACTCTGGTGGCTGATACTATCCTGTTCCTTTTCCCCTGCAAAGTGCAGGACACTTAGGCTGCAACTCAAATTGATGTACTAAACCACTGGATTCACACTGATTGTGGGCTGGCTCCAATAGTGTGTTGGCAGTGTTAAATCGATTCTGTGCCTCTCTGCAGATAAAATTACCAGCAGATCTCCAACAAAAAAAAATCTAGGATGCCAAAGTAAACCATCTGATGGCAAGGGACCCTATCTGCCTCTCTTCTTGGTTCTGACACTACAGGACAGCTTTCGCTACAGCTTTGGTACCACTTGATTTCTGCAATGAAAACAATGCCGGGATTATGGCTCCCTCCCAAATGGTAGCTATTTTCTCCAAAAGGAAGGAAAACTTTCACTGGAGGGCAGCGAAAACAGAATTTGGAGTCCAGCCACTGCAGACTGTCTTCCCACCCATGTACAGACAAGTCTCTCTTGGTTTCTGCCACTGCTTTGTAACCACTTCTGTAAGGCTGGAGGAGTGCAGCACTTCCCAGACTCCTCCTCCACTTTTTTTGGATACAAGATGGTGTTAGATCTTGAAGTACTAGGAAACCACGGAGGAATGGCTGCATTAAAAAAAAATATATTGCGGGATGATTTGAAAACTGAGAGAGGAGAAGATATCACTGTAACAGTGATTGCAATTTTACTCATTCAAGTATATGGTATCCCAAGGATCATCTTCTTGGCAGTTTTATCTAGCTTAAAGGGTTAGCATTAACTGCAGATCTGTATTTGGACAGTCAGTGTGTCCCAGAAGCTCTGTATCATGATGTAATTGCAAACTCTTTTGATGTAGCTAATAGTGATTTATGAGAGACCCAGCTTTGTTACCCATGAGCCCCCATGGCTTTGTCACTTCCTTCAGAGAGCCCTGCCACCCCCAGGTTCCCCAGACTCACCCACAAGCCAAGCATGTCCCCTAGGCAGCCCCTCACCCCAGCACCTCCAGCTGCACACTAACCGTGACCCACAGCTGGTGTTGCAGCAGGAGCCTGGTATAATAATTTGTACAGCTGAAAATTTTACTGCAGAAGACCAATAATGCATTTTTAGATGTACAGTGGGTTTTTTCAGCTTTCTTCATGTTTAAATATAACCACTGGCAGAACAGTTCTGTATTTTGTTGGTTTTTTTTTTTTTTTTAAATGGGAGAATAAAGGAGAAATGTCACACAATTAGTAATACAAAAAAGTGACTTAAACCAGCAGACAATAAAGAACCTCTTGGAACACCAGTGTTTTACACAGTGACACAAATGCATAAAATTTACTGTCAAAATGTTTATTGCAAAATAGAAGTTTGGAACAAAAGAGAAGCAAGGGAAAAGTTCACACCAAAAGAAATTTTATGACACCAATCAAGGAAATTGAATACATTGTAGGATTTTTTTTTGTTTGTTTGCTTTGGTTTTACACTGGAAAATCGAATCCACAGTGGGAATAAAACAAGTAATGGTATGTCAAGTGCAATAAAGAGGATAACTGACACTGCAAGATTTTACCACACAGAAGTGTAACATTGCATATACCACACAAATGATATATTCAGTTTACAGCACAAGAGTCTTGGCATAGGCATTGCGCTCAGCTTTGCTTTTTCAGAAGGGAAAATTAAGTTTTCTAACACTGTGAAAATATTTTCTGTTTGAATTTCATCAGTTCAAACCTGAAGTGTAAATAGCATTGACTCCTAGTATTCAGTACAAAATTTCTTCAGTAGTGCAAAAGCAAGAAATGCAGTGGACTATGACTTTAAAAGGCATATGAGTATTTAGCACACAATATAAAATGTTAAAAGAAAGTTGTTGGTTCTACAGTTTTAAAATTAAATCTTCACACATCAGAAATCTCTGTGCAGATTTTACAGTGTACACTAAGTTGAAGTCTGGGGGAAAGGGGAAAGGTCTCTCCTCCAGATTCCTACCAGTGCATTTTAAGGGCTGTGAAAATTACTAAATGAACTTACTTTTTCTACCTGAACATTCTAGCTAGGACTGTAGTTAAAACCTTTGTCAAGTCAAGAGGTCTTATTAAAAACCTGTAAAAGCTGCCTGATTACAGATAAAGGATGCACAGCACTAAAGACACACAGTAACACTGCTCAGTACTTAACAACTATATGCATACTACAGATCTATTGCTACTGCTGAGAGCAAAATCCATCAGTACTGCATCAGGTATTTAACTCAGAATAAACACTTTAAAACCCAGAAGGAAAGGGAATCAACATCTAAGAAAACCTCTGGAATGATAAGCAAATGACAAGCCATGAACATGACTATGACAAGAGGCCATGCCAGACCTCACCTCCAGAAAGCCCTTCCCGTCCAGAGGGGCCAAGCTCCATGTCAGGGAGCACACAATGGCTGGGGATGCAGCACACCTACACACTGTACCTTAAGGCACCTGCTACTCCAAGAAATTGGTGATGTCATCATCACCAAAATGACTAGATCAAAAGTTTTCCTTCATTAAGTCCCATTTCCATTTTTTTTCACCACTACTGAAGGGAGTTGGACATCCTGTCTTGGTCCCAGCTGACCATTAAGCAAGCTAAAAGTCGATCCTCCCCATTCTTCTCTGAGGCCATTTACTCACCTAAGTTAATGTTTGCAGTACAGTAGCCTGGTAAAAATGCCAGGTTCAGGCCTGGTTCATACCTTTCCCCTCCATCAATATTATTTTACTGGAAATACCTTCAGGCTTTATGGAAGACAGAGGAAACTGGGAAGCCAAAGGCCTGGCAGGGTCCAGTAAGCTGAGAGTTTTACAAGGCACAAGAAGGCTTTTAGTGGTTTGTTCTGGCTTTGGCCCAGAGAAGCCAGAGAAATGCCTTCTGGGTTTGGTTAATGCTTTCATAAACTGACACACTCTGTGGCTGTGGACTGTTGTGGAGATTTGTATAACTTGGTGGAGAGACAGGTAGAAGATAGACAGGGATACACTGCAGAGCAAAATCAGGTGTGGAAGATTAAATACTGTGACCTCCTCCAAACACCATACCTGCCCATCAGAGCCATTTTCAACACCTTTATCTATTGAGAAGCATTTCAGAGGCAGAAATAACACATTGATTCTCACATATGATAACTGGCTTGTACACTGGAGATACCTGGTGTGAAACTCATCACAGGAAAGTAAAAATGCAATTAATGCCACTGCTTTTTTAGTAAGCACAGCCAATATCCTGCATCAGAAGACCTTGTCACCTTATCTATAATTCAGAGGCCACCTTTGCAACTTTAAGTGCACAGGGAAGTTTTAGAAGAGTTTAAATTTTCCCTTAATATAGTTTAACTTGCTTTGAGAAACAACATGAGGAAAAAAGGCAAAGGGAAAAAAATCCACCTTGCTGCATTAAAAAATACTAAAACAAGCAGACTGTAGAAATTACTACAAGCACATTACCACATTCTGATATTTGCTGATATAAGTCACATCCTTTGGTAAGCACAAAACCCTGAAGACAGACTTAAACCCTGTGTTGTTGCAGCTATAAAAATCTGTGTCATACTACCTAAAAAGTATTTTTATTTCTGTAAAGATTAAGGAGTGAATTTACAAATTCAGTTAAAACTCACACAAACAGAAACGTGCATGAAGTGCTCCAAGATTGTCAAACACCAAAAAAGTGTAAAATATCAATGTTAGGAACAGATTTTTTTGGGGTTATTGAACTCAAAATGTACTGAACCAAATTTTGTTTTCAGCTGTACAACCCTACACTGCTTATGTGGTACAGTAATTTATGCACAATGATACACATCTTAAGAACTAAAGTGCACATACTACATTACACAAATCTATCAAATTTTGCTGAGTGCAAAGTGGTAGTTACAAAAATAGTATCATTGCTATAGGTGTTAGCAGACATAGACTTACAAAAATAGTACAAATCTACACTGGCAAAGGCTATTCGATCTTATTTCCATTTCATTATTTGCCCTTCCAAGTCTCTTTTTCTCCCTAAAATAGGGTTGTTTTGATGGAACTAAGAACTCATCCCCACCTGAGCCAAAGAAGTTTCTTCTTGGGATACTTTGAACATTTACTGCATCATTTAAATGATAATTTCATCATGAGAAAAGCTTCCAGATACAAGATGGTTAGTTTTAAGTCAATAGATTTGGGAGTGTTTGGAAGAAGTTTAAATGACATCCTGCAGGAACTACACATCTCGGGTGGGTCTGCTCCTGTGCAAACAGAATGGAGTAGGCCAGCTTGAAGTGCAAGCATTTGTGCCTTGCAGGTGACCAGACCAGTGCTGACACTTAAGGATAAAACAATTCTTTCTCACAACTCGAAGAGGTGCCCACTTTGTTTTGTTGAGTGAACAGGTAATGATTTCAGGCCTGCTGGTATCTAATGTATCAATTTTTCTCTAAGCTATCCACAAAACACGGTAACATGTAGGTTAGAGCTATGTAACAGGCAAGCCTATAATTAAAGAAGCCACTCAAAACCAGAAGTTTTACAAAAGAAACCCTTCCAGTAATTGAGAATGGAATTTTGATGGCTTATTCCCACTACTGCTGAACTACACAGTAACATTTTTCTTTTGAAATGCTGCTCTTCTTCCTTGGCAAATATTTTACAACATTTTCCTTTCTAACCTGCATCTGTGTTCGCACTGGTTTCCCTCCCTCCTTCTGCATCACCACTAAAGGGGTCATCAGGAGAAACATCCTCAATGCTCTCAGTGTAACTGCCTGGCAGGCAATTATTGCAGCGGATTGTTACACACTGAGTTTTATGGTAAGTTGTAACAGCAGCAACAATACTTTACAAGTAATGCAGCTGCAAAAAACAGTTATGCAGAGGCTAGTAAGTATTCTGACATTACTGCCTGATTCTATTATGGAGAATTTCACATGCCACAGGAGTAGGTCCTAAGCAGAAATGTCACAGTGGCTTCTCTTTGTCCTTTCCTAAGGATGGCACATGCCATTTAGCAGATACAACAGAATCAAAATTTACAAACACCGATTTTTGCTCTCAGGTACAAGAATAAGTCCATCAAAGTTAATGAGGCTTCATGGATTCACATCAACATAACTGAAAATTAGCTTCTAGATCACAATATCTGATAATAGATGCAGAGGTCTGATTGCAGTTTACCTTGCGAGAGTGAATTATATACACATGCACATACACGTGAGGGAGGAAAAAAAGAACATTTATACAAATCATGTACTAATAGGGATTATCTGGGTTCTGCTGCTATTCAGTTTTTAAATTATATATTTACCTAACCCCTCCTGTCCCCCCCACCCAGCTTCTCTCTTCCTATAAACCTATTTGTGACTTCCCATAATGCTGCCTAGAAAAAGGCTGTAAATTAGAAACACAGCAAACCCCTTCACTACAACAGTAAGAAAGAATGGATGTAGAGAATAGCAAATTTGGAAGTACAAGCATATGCATGTGACTGACAATTAAAGGGGTAAGGGAAAAGACAAAAAACACAAAAGAAAAATCTGAAGTACATTAATGGCATTGAAGTTTCTCCCAGTGTTTCCAGATCTTAGATTTATCAAGCCATAGTTTCTGTAATCAGGCACTACGAATTACAGATAGAATCATAAAATAGTAATAATCTCAATTAGCTTGGAAAGTTTAGTTCCAAATTTCATCAAAGTAGAAATAAGTCAGCACAATCAAAACAAAAACATATCTTTCTACATACAAATATGCTCAGCCTGGTAAATATCTTTGCTGTTGTTGTTTGTTTGTTTTTCGTTCTTTTACAGGATTTAAACAGACCAAACTGACAGGATTCTTGTTCTAAAACTTTATTGTTTTGCTTTGCTGAAACGATTTCAGGGTTAATTCTACAACTTATTTCATTCACTGCTATCATCTGTGTCATCAAAATCATCATCATCATCATCGTCATCTGACCAGTCGAATTCACTGAAACCCAAAGCCATGTTGATTTTCTTCCCTTTTCTCATAGAGGTGGTTTTAGAAGAATTCTTTTTGGCTTGCATGTTTATCTGCATTCCAGAATGCAGGACAGATCCTGCTTGGTTCAGAGAGAAGATATCCCCAAAGCCCGTCATCATCAAGGCCTTCAGACTTTGGTTCATGCCAGCTACCTCCCCGTTACTTGTTGCTGTGATCTGACAAGACATCTCTGCACTGTTTGACTCCTCTGTTTTAGATTCAAAGTAAGACTCCTGAGACATTCTTGCAGCAAGAGGTAAGAAAAACTATTTAAAGGAGGAAAGGACAGAGCAAAAGTGAAAGTTAGAACCAATTTAAAAATCAAGGAAAAAGACACCACCAGATTAGTCAGCAATCAACAGAAAGCATATGATTAGTGAATCTTAACACAGAGGTCAAGTAAGAATTCATTAAAACAGATAGAGTCCTTCTGGGGTCATTGTTCTTAAACCAAAGTGCAAAATCACTGAGTGGCATGGCAAGAACCACAGGCAACAGAGCTTTCATGACAAAAGAAGGTTCAAACTCTTCAATCCTTCAATTTGTACGGCACAAAACAGAATATGACATTTCCCAACCAGGTGCACTGGTTCTAAGGCAATTGGAGTTGCTTAATTCAACCTTTCAGGATTGAAGAATAAATCAGGTTAAGACCAGAGAATCCAAACAAGCTCTGCAGTTTGATGCAGAAGCAGCAGCCCCTAAATATCAGAAATGAAAGTAGCAGCAGACTGGTTTGAGTGTATGCTCAAAAGGAGAGAAAGGGTCACCCTGCAACAGCCACAAACAGAAATGAGTCCCTCACCAATGCAAAGGAGAGGAGAATTGGCCTCCAGCCTGCACCAGCACCACACCTTCAGAAGCCATCCCAGGGACAAGCAGGCAGGGGAAGAGGGGTGGTGGGTCAGCTTCTTAGCTTCTTCAGCTTTTTTTTTTTTTTCCTTTTTTTTTTCTTTAGTCATATCAAGAGATACTTGTCAATTGGTTGTACATCATATTAAATTTCTGCTAATCTTCACCTACAGACAATGGCATTCTCCTGACCCAGTCTGTTTGTAGCAACAAATGAAATATGCCCTCTTCAGGTTAATAATTAATGCCTCTTCAGAGTGGCCAGGCTAGTAACTTCTGTGACATGTCTGCCTATGTTTCACAGGGAATAAAACTCAGGAGTTTCACTCTAAATTAAGCTGCCTACTTCTCTTGGGGTGTCAAACTGAGACACTACTAAACCAACAGCAAAGGAGCTGTGCATAAACACCTGCACTAGCTTTTCCTTCCAAAGCATTTGTAAAACTACTTACCCAAAGTTCATGGGTTTTCATATCTATTTTAACCCAATCAGAAAAGTGACTGAGGAGTCAACAGCAGTTGATCACAACAGTTACAAGGGTGACTATGGTGATGCCTTGGTATGTAACACAAGAGGCTTCACAGCCAGGGTTGCTCAAGAGTGCCCACTTCTTGGTAAAACCACTTAAAAAGACTAATTTCCTATCATTAAAAAAGACATTATCTGTCTTCAGTTTCACTTGACCTTTCCCTACTTACACAGACTTACTAGTGCATTCTGGTTAAGTAAAGTTAGTGATCAGGGTTTAAGAAACCAAAATAAAACCAAGAAGTTGGGATAATGGGGTGCCCTAAGTACTCTCCATACATCCTATTGCTATACGATGAAAGAACCTGCAGCTAAGTTTCTGTACACCTGGCTGTACAAAAACCCCTAGTTACACCATCAACAGCATGCTAGTTGGATCAAGGATTACCAAAAGCTCTTCCTGATAAAAAGAAGGAATCCTTTAAAAACAAGACCTAGCACACATGCTTCATTCCCAGGTAGTTACAGTCATTTTAGACCCACAGAAGAGCATCCCCTGACATATGGGAAGAATTCCCTACAAAAATCAACAAAACTGCAAATCAGCTTTCCACTAAAACACCTTTCTGGGTCATTGACTGTTCAATATCTGAGACTGGGTAAGTTGTGAATGGCTCATCTTGCAAGTTATAATCACTTTACTTCCTCAATATTTTGCTATCTTGTTATCTGGAGACTTTAAAGAGTTTGTTGGGACAGGACAGGGGTAATAGTGACACACTGCACATGATGACTATCAGAAGAGACCCTTAGGAATGGCTGGGAGACACCAATCTCCTAAATTCCATGGTTCTTAAATGACAACCAGCAGGTACAGGGCATCACAAGTGATATATGGATTTCATGTGTTACTCACTGTCTTCCTCTAAATGAGATGTTCATCTTAGATACATACGCTAGCCTTGTAAAGGGAAATCTTCTTTCAAGAAAGTCTCCCATTTCATGGCAGCTGTGGATATATTTTACTCCACCAAAAGGCTCAAGATTCCCTTGTGCTAGAGGCTCTTGGAGATGTGCACAAAGGAATCTGCAGAGATCAGACTCAAAGGTGTCTGTTGTATAAGATGCAGTAGAAATAGGATGAAAACAAGAGCAGGGAGAAATGTACAGAAGCATTTCTAAATACTGGCCTCATCCCTCCTTCATGCTGATATGTGTGAAGCTATACTTTACTCTTTCGAGCAGAAGCAGCCTGCCACTCATGCACCTACCATGCTGGATGAAGCTTCTACCAACCCTACAACACTGGAGAATCAAGTGGCAGACACAGCTTAGCTGTTCTCCTGTCACTTGGTTTAAGTTTCTACTCCTGCACACCACTGTTGGCCTCTGGTCTTTGCAGCAGATCCAAGCGAAGAGGTGACTGCAGAACACAGAGCACGGACAAGACTACCAGCTAAGACACAACAAGGCCTAGTGTTGGCTAAGAACCAGGTTTATGCCTCGTGGGAACTCTAAGATGTGTCTGGTTGCCATATCTTTACTCCTGCTTTTATAGTCAAGGTGGTTTAAAATCAAACTGCAGCTCTCTGTTGTAACCCTCTAGTTTGATGGTGCTGAGCACACACTGTCTGAACTAATGGAGGGAGACAGATGCTTGACTTCCAAGGGTTACAGTTTGCAAACAGAATGCCCAAAGATATTTTGCAAATTATTTACAACTATTAATTTACAATATAATTGTATGTGTAACCAGTGCTATGAAAAAAACAATCCTCCTTGAACAAGCCCTTTGTTTTCTCCAGTATGTCAAATTTTTTCCAATAAAAGGGTTTTTAAAAAGATATGTTCTGTGTAACAATTCACTTAAGATGTATGGAAAAAACAAACCTATATTTCTCTAATAGAAGAAATTACATTTAAATGCAATAGGAGAGTTGGGTTAATGCTATGCAGAAAGACAGTTCATGCTTAGCACAATAGGCCTTAGCACAATGCTTTATTCTTGCAGCAATGCCAGCTCTAAGTGAAAAGTACAAGTCATAAGCAAGTACAGCATAAAAAAACCCTAGGGCCTTGCTGGTGAAAAGGTTTGCTCATTAAGGCTGTGTCTCATGCTGTGCTCAGGATAGAGGATGGCCCACAGCTCAGTTACTGGAATCTTGCAAGTGTTAAAGCAGGCACACAGATATCTACTGAAAACATACAGAATCTGCACACAGGAAAACATTTATCCTCTGTGATTTCATTACTGCATGTTCACAGCTGGAACATAAATGCAACTTCATTCAAAGAACAGCAATAAGCTATGCCTTAAAAACAAGTCATATGTAAATGGGCCTGGCTGGAATCAAGGTTGTAAGTAGGAAAAAACTGTGCATAAGAAAAATTGTAACATTACTGCAATCTCAATTTGGTATTTGTTTTAGCTAGTGCTCTAAAACCAAGTAGGTATCACAGCATTTTTTTTAACAACTCTGTTGTAATATGTCTTGCCATGCACTAACCCTGTGGTCTTCCCTCTGCCAATCAGTGGTTAAGAGCTTAGTATTTCATTAAGAAATTCAAGATAATGCAAGGAAGGTTTTTTGTTCAATTTACTAACAGAAATGTGGGAATTCTGCTGGCTGGTAACTGGCCAGTCAAAGTTATGTTAACTATAATTATTAACAAAACCTTAAATTAATACATCAAATTTTGACCTCCTTTTCCCAGAATGGGAATTTGCTTCTTCTCAAAGAGAAAGAACAGAATCAAAAAAATCTGCGTAAGTTTCACAACATGCCTTCTGCAAGATACAAATGGTTCTTACATTTAAGACCAAATCCTTCGTTCTATAAAGTCAACAACTTCCTAGTTGAAAAAAGAATTTATTGAATATAAACAACTTCTAAAGCTGAGAACTCAAAATAAAACAATGGGACACTACTTAAAATGCCCACATCACAATATGAACTATCAGTAATATGTGGTATCTAATGTATCAGGTGAAATTAAAAAATGTTATCTGGAGTGATGCAATAAAACTGGTCCAAAGGAACAACTAAAAACAGGAGCACTACTTCTTTGGTATATCTTGAGATTTATATAGACAAAGCTCCAAATACTTCTGACACAAGATGAAAGGTTGAATTATTGTCTACTTACAGGAGTATTTGATTGTTCAGTTAACTTCTGCTCCCACATCTTCAAACGTCTCTCCCGTTCCTTTAGTTCCTGCTCTTTAAAGCTCAGATCACGCTCCAGTTTCTTTAGTCTCTCTAAGGTTGCCTCAATTTCACATCTGCACGGAGACAATTTGTTACGTCTTGTCTTTTCCTGACAGATATAAATTGTTCATAATTCCCACTTGAATGTTAATTAAATGTGAAAGGCTGAAAAGTACAATACTAACTCAAGCAGTTCATTTAATTACCAAATGCAAAGTCTTTCACAGCTATAGGAATAAATGGTAATGTTTATATCTCAGGACAACCATACCTTCAGCTGAAGAAAAATAACATTTAAAAGAGTAAAATACCATATAACAAAAACATTTAAAAAATGAAAATGCCTTCTTTTCCCCCAACATCATGAAACATGATCTGATCCATAAAGAAACTGCATTAAGAACTGGTAGTGGGACAAGCATTAGCAACACAATACAGGCAGTCCAAGAAGCCCATTTGTCTGGGTTTATAACTTGACTATAAATAGCTTTTGGACTTGCACTCAAAATGCACAGAATAATTTTGTGGGGGGATGTTTTCCCCATTTGCCTTCCTGTTTCTTTAGGTGAAGATACAAGAGCAAAAATACAAACTTTTATATGAGCCAGCACTACAAATGGTTACAAATACAAGCTTCTCGAGTTTGGAACAGCTGTGAAAAGTATGTGATTTACTTTTCTCTCCTTCTCACCAAACACACAAAGTTATGAAAAGTAGGAAGAGCAGGAAATGAAGGCAGTACTCTGAGGAAGTTGCAGATACCATTCTTATTTGGTTCCACTGCACATACCTCCTGCAACAAGGTAGTTTCCTTTGACATACTTTCTGATGGACAGTATATTTTAAACACATGAACTGAGCTGCTCTTAGAAAAGAATTTAACAAGTTTTGCACTACATAAATACACAGAAGGTGAAGAACAATTCTGTCACCAGATTCAGAAATATATTTTGCCTGTGGGGGAGCCAAAGAAAAATCTCCAATTAGTATCAGAGGTTGTATTTGCATTTAGCATTTCTGTGCCTGTTTGGGAGATTGTGCACTGCCTGCCACCTGTATCCTGACAGTTGTGGGAAGTCAATTACAATGTTTTGTTTTTCTCCTTGAAAAAGTGAGCTCCCAAGAAGACAAGAGATCCTAAAGAGAGCTCCAAAGATAGCTATTTGGACTCTGCAAGGCCAAATATTCTGCTCCAACTTCCACACTATTTTTCTTGTGTTAATACACCGTGAACAAAATATGCTCCTTCTGATGTTTTCAAAAAGAAAATAGAAGGACTAATAGAGTTAGCTGTAATTTCTATTTGGGGTGGAGAAAGAGAGTACTTGTTTCTGTAAATCTTCTGTCCTGGCATGAAATGATTAAACTCTTCTCCACTAAAAGAGTTCAGCCTCTCAGTGTGGGAAAATGGCATATCCAAAGAGTCTATTTAAGCAAATCAAATAATAGAACTATTTCAAATGTTATGGATTTCTCATTTTGATAAGGCATCTCTGTCAGAGAGCATGGCTTACAAAGTACAGTTAAAGGATTCAGAGCTAGAATAACCAGCAAATCCTACAGCAAACTTTGCTTAATTCTACTGCAGAAATCAGCCACCTGGGGCAATGGCATTTATCACACTTGAGTCCTGCTGAGTGAGCTGTTCTATGTCATGGTCAGAACAAATACCCCTCATAATTACCATGCTTCAGATTTCAAGAAAAATTCTCTATGATATTTAGGCATGTATAGATTAAGATTGATCCCCGTGCTGAGTAGAAAGTGGTCACACATCATAATAAAGAGACAACAAGGGAACAAACTAAAAGGCACCAGATCAAAAGTCAGAAACCCATATTCCTCATAAACCCTTTCTGTCAGGTGCAACATGAACTATGCTATCTACTGTGGAAACAGCAGTTTGAGGACAGTTGCAAGCACTGCTTTTCTTAGTTTGTCTCTCATCATTGCTGCTACTTACACACAACTCTATAATTTTTTAAATATGTAAATTACATTCTCTTTTAAAATAATATTATGCACTAGGGGAGTCCTGGTAACAATAGTTTTCTTTCTGTCAAAAGTCTGTTTTGTACTGTAATTATCTCTCTTCATTAGACAGAAACTTCTCTTATAATAAAAGGTTAGTCTGCAAAAACAGTTGCATTCTGAAAAAAAAATCCACTGCATAATGAAACTGTGTAATTAAAGAGAAAGCTACTGTACATTGCCCAGTTAATGAGTCTTACTCCATAAATGAAGCAGCTTGAAACATTATACATTGTAGGGCATGTGGATTTGTTTGCTTCTGTAGTGTGAGTTTACAGGTTTTTCTAGAAAAATTTAATTCTGTATCACTGCAGATCAAATACTGCATTACTAGAAATTATAATGATAAACATCTGCAGATTAAAAACAATGACTGGCATTTCTTTATATGTCTTGAATTGTTACCAATACACTCATCTAAGTATCACTAATAAACTATTTTAATCATTGGAGCAGCCACTCGTGGGGAGAGGATGGAAGGAAAGATGCAGTTAGCATATATGACTAAATGCAGATGAATGTCATCTCTCACTGAACTGGAACATCATTACTTGTACAGTAATTTTTTCTGACTGTAATACAAGTGACTTGAGAAAGGACTCCAAAAAGATCACAGAATATGAACTTTAATATAGGGCAGACCTATGCAACTCAGGCATAAGGCAGTGCCCCTATTTTATTAATAATAAAAATGTGCCAAACATGTGGACCAGTTAGGAAAGAAGACACTGAGTTATTTTAAGGAAATACAGAATACGAGCAGATAAAAATATAAATATTACTATTACTATTAATATTAATATCAGAAAATGTTGCAAATAGGACCACATTATAAAGGTAAGTCAAAGCATCATCTGTGTTATCAACTCCATCAGTCATGTATAGACTCAGCCCTCTCTCAGTTTTCATGCCAGCCACCCAGTGATACTGAAGACTCCAGTTACTTGCTGTTATAGCTACAATTTTGGCATGTCTATACAAAAAGAACCTCAGCTTGCCTTTTTTTTTAAGAGTGGGTAAAAACGCAATCCAGCTTGTCTGAGCTTTGATTTGCTTTGGTAAGTGCAGTATCCTTGTGAAAGTGCAGTATCTGGATCATTAATTCAGAGGTCCCTCAAAGGAACAAGCATAATTTTTGCTTTTCCCAAGCCCACCCTTCTCCAGGGCTCTGATATCCAGGCTTCATTAAAATTCCCTATTTTGTGGTAATACATCTCATTCTTTCCCTGCTGCTGGTTCCACTATCTCTTTGCAAATCACTATGGGATAAAAAATCACAGAAAAAAAAATCATCAGTAAAAGCAAGATTTTTCAATGCAGACGTTAAAATACATTAAACTTCTGTGCAATTGTTTTTAGTAACAAACTTAGTCTCTTTTAGTTTATCCTTTGGGATCACTTTATGCATCTTTCATCTACTTCAGGTATCAAATTTTGGTTTTTGCATACTTTCTGTTTATTTGGCTAAACATTCATGAAAGCTTCCACACAGACATGGCTTTCGCATCAGGGCAGGAAGCCGTTACCAGAATTTGGATACGAGAGCACCCCTCCAGCTTCCAAGCAAGTGCCCACATGATTTGTGCTCTTTCTGAACACTGTATTTTCATTTTGGCTCAATTAAAAAATCATCTTTGCTTTCAGGCAAATCATGTCCCATCACCAATTTTTATTTTCTCTCATATTTCCTTGTCTCCAAGTCATTCTTCCAGAAAAAATGCCACATTTATTTTTAACCCAAGTCTCCATGGTAAGAAGTTTTTTCATTACTTGATAGTACCAAAGAGCTTTTTGCTGCTGTATGGCTTTTCATTAACACCTTTTCAGATATTCCTCATCTGAGAAATTCAGATAATATCACATATCAAAATAAAATTTGTAAGAAATACTTGAGTCACACTTCAATAAATAAGCACATTAAGTAAAACAATGTTTGTTATCAAATGTCAGCTAGTACAGCTTTTATTTTACTAAATTGGCAGGATTTAAGTAGTTATTCAGTTTTCCTAAAGGCATTTGAGTATTTGGTCATGCTGTCTTAAGTTTTAGTTTTTGTATTTTTCAGACTCTGTACTGCCTTAGTGAGCGGCTCTGAACTTCAGATGAAGTGTTAACTAGTTCTCCTCACAGTTTAGCTAGACAACATAATCCTTTTCCAGCCCAAGAACCAAGGACGCCATTACAGCTTCAGGCCCAAAAAGTACAAACAACAGCAAAGCAATCCAGAAGGATGAGACTTCATAACCTGAAGCTGTAATTGGATGGACCAAAACTTATCTAAGTGTGAAAACTCGCAACCAGGATCCATCTTGCGTCCATCCTGGGTGGAGCCATGGCCAGGCTCTTGTACTGCCCAAGGTGTATCCTTTGAAAACCTTTTAATAAATACCTGCTTTATTCATTCAACACTGTCTAGTGTCTGCTTCAGGCAGTCTCTTTAAGCACCAATCATCTTTTAAATAAATATTTTTGTTACAAGTAACCCCTCAGGAGGGTGTACTTTTTCCAACCCTCCTTGTTCTGTCTGCTCTCACACCCACCACACGATGCTCAGAGTCTGCATGAACAACGGTGGCCATGAAGTTGTGCTACTTCAGTACCCCAACAAGAGTACCAGGCCGCAAAGCACTGGCACGGGGCCCTGAGCGCAGCGGCCCCGCGGTGGGGACAGGAGCACGGAGCGGAGCAGGGCGGGCTCGGCGGGGCGGCCCCGTGGAGGGGGCAGGAGCACGGAGCGGAGCAGGGCGGGCTCGGCGGGGCGGCCCCGTGGAGGGGGCAGGAGCACGGAGCGGAGCAGGGCGGGCTCGGCGGGGCGGACCCGCGGTGGGGACAGAAGCACGGAGCGGAGCAGGGCGGGCTCGGCGGGGCAGCCCGCGGTGGGGACAGGAGCACGGAGCGGAGCAGGGCGGGCTCGGCAGGGCAGCCCGCGGTGGGGACAGGAGCACGGAGCGGAGCAGGGCGGGCTCGGCGGGGCGGCCCCGCGGGGGCGGCGCGGGGCGCAGTGCGGCGCTGCCGCCAGCAGATGGCGCGCAGCCCCCGCCGCCCGGCCGGGCCCGGGGCCGCCGGCGCGGCCGAGTCGGGGCGGGCCCGGCCCGGGCTATTTATACCCCGCCGTGTGACCGGGGGCGTCCCTGCGACAGCTCAGATTTTCCACTCGCCAAATTAAAAATCTACGTCTTGCCTTTCCTGGCAAGGCAGCGGAAGAAACGCGGGATTGCCGGGTTTGACACAAGCTCCATGTGCTCTTCCCCATCCTCCACCCGGCCCTGTTTCTTCGATGCAGGGAATCTTTCGGTATTTCTGCTCCCTGCTTATTTGGCATAAAGCCAACGCTTCTTAATATAGACTGAGACACGATCATCTGCAAAAATCATCTCCCTTTGCAGATCTGTTTTCAATATTCCATCTCAAACAGCAAGCTGTACTGGGAAGCAGCAAGTTTTCTAACCCACAAGCTTCAGGGACAGGTTTCTGAAGTTTTGGCACCTTCCAAAGAAGAGGCTGGAAGTTTTACTGCAAAACTGTAATGTAATCAAATTGTCTCAAACCTCATCTCCATTTATAATCACTTATGAATAGCAATTACAATCAGCAATAGCTAAAATCATATGCTCAAGCAATGCCAGAACACTATGTAAAAACAGGACTGGCCTGGGCATATGCTGGACATATAAACACACAGTTGATACAAGGGAGAGAACACATTACAAATGGCAAAATGCATACAAATAGAGGCTTGACTTGGAAGGGGAGGGAGGTTTAGGCCCATTCTCTTTTTCTGGTTTTAATACTAACATCACCAATACACTTTCTATGAAAATGGCATCAAACCTACATGTTGTCCGAGTTCTTTTGCCCCCACACTATTGACTGAAACCTTGTAATTGGTTTTAAGATGTGAATCACAAAACCATAAATATCATGATGCCTAAACCAGTGTAATAATAAATATAGGGTACAGCTAAGTGCATTGGCTCCTAATACAAGTTTCGCAACATTCTGGGCATTCCTGAAAAACAACAAGGTAAGTTATGTTCTAAAAATACTTCAAGCACACATATTTTCTACCAGTACATCACTGGAGTCTGATGTCTTCCTGAAAAAAAACCACTCATACCATTTCAATGTAAAACCGCATCGTATCATCTTAGGAGAAAGAAAACTTACCTCCACTCTGCCTTGTTATGCAGGAATGAGTTACACTGGTCTGGAAGGCTGCTGTCATTTGACATAGATTCCAGGATTGAAATAATCTGCTTGAAGGATGGTCTTTTCTGAAGAAAAAAGAAAACCAAAACAGAGCATTTGCATTCATACAAAACTACTAAAACTATCTGCAGGAAATTTTCAACTGAAACACCACAATTAACAGGAATTGCCACACTTCTGACCACAGCATCCTTCAAAAGGACTGTAAGTCTGTAAATGGTTTCTTTTTGTTCTTCCATTAAAGAGAAGTTTGAGAAGAGTCACACAGGCTAGAGGACTCAAGCCTTCAGCTGTCTCCCATGTCTACTAGTAAAACAGTATTAAACATTAGAACCATCAATAATCATCTAGATTCTTAATTTGAAAGAAAAATTTTTCTCAAGCTAAGAGGGAAAATGCTTCCAAATAGAGAAGGCTGGACTATCAGCAACTGGTAATTATACAGATGGCCTTTTACAGGTATTAACATAAACTCTTTGGTGTGTGAACAAGCCATTTAGCTGCCTTTCAAAAACAGGTTTCTGGCTGCAATTCTCCTCTTGCAGAGGAGATACTTTCAGAAAAACTCTCACTTAGCTACTTCAGGAGCAGCCAGGGAAGAAGTGAAGATTGAGGCTAGAGAAGGATGTCTTGCTCGGCAGCTAAGCCCATGTTAGTGGACTCTGTGCTCTTCTGTTCCAGGGCTCTCCATCCAAGACCCACTGTGCTCACAAGTCAGAAAGAGCAGTTAAAACTTTTCTGTTTATTTTTTTAAATTCCTTTTCCCTTAGTCCCAAGGGGAAGCTCTGAAGTAGGATAATAACTGAAAACTGAAAAAGCCAGTTAAATGTGTTTCTTGAAAGAGCGCTGACTCTGTTAGTCTGTTTGACAGACCCCAGACAAGGTTGAGACAAAAGGTTGAAACAAAATGTAGATACATAATAAGGGGATGATGCACATTCTCTCTCTACCGTGCCTTTAATTATACCATTTCTGCTAAAATTACAGATGCCGCAATTAAAACGTGCATTTTAATTTGGGAGCACAAAAACAATTAGGAACAATGCTGAGGTGTCTCTCTCAGGAAGATCCAAGTGATTTCCACATTATAAAAGACAGACAATTTCTTTATTTTAAATGTCAAACAGCATGAAAAAGTGTCAAATGCGTAACAAAAAAAGAGACAAGCTCTCTTATACTGTAATGCTGCACTATTCGGCTGTAACTGGAGGCTTTGTCTGTCATTTTTTGGTCCACCTCCATGATTTCAGGCAATGGGCAGTTCAGCGAGCTATAGAGATTTTCTTTGCCTCAGACATGCTTGCCCCAGCCACAAGTGTTTATGCAATTTGTTCCCCAGCCCAGCATGCAGAGAGCAGCACACTGGGCATGCAGAGCTTCACAGCAACAGGTACCTGTTAAACAGCATTTTGCTTGCACTGGTGACACAGTGCCTTGTATGGAAACCAGCAGGGCCCCCCTGCCTTTACAGGGAGCTGGGGAGGCAGCTGTCCTCCTCTCCACGTGCATGATGGTGCTGGACCTGCCACAGCTGAGCAGATCCTCTGAACACACCCTGGGAAGAGCCTGAACTTCCCTGGTCAGGAGTGGGCAGCACCAGGGGCACAGAGCACAAAATCCATCCATGGCACCACCACCAACTCCAGTGCAATTCTGGGGCAGAAGAACCTTTGACCGGCCTTCACAGCCTTTTTGTTGCTACAGCTGCATTTCTTATAACCACACCAGTGAACTGTTAAGGGATTCAAGGGCCTCCCAAATGGTGAGGAAGCTGCCAGACAAGAGATAGTGGCTTCCTGCAGTTTACCAGGGTACTACAACTGCTGCACATTGTCCAGCAGACTGCCAGGTACATAATGTGCCCATACAAAACAAATTCTGTTTTCAGGAAGACACCAAGGGCAAACATTCCCATGCTGAATTACCTACAATATTTTATGGACTATTCAGGATCATTTACAAAACACTTCTGTGAGTTTTGCTTGCTCCTTCTTTCTCAGGTGTACAGGGAAGTATAGGGCCAGGCTGACACTAAGTGAGCACAGTCAACTGTACTGTCAGGCTTGCCTGGAGCAACCAGAGTGGAGACAGTGGCACAGAACAGGGCTTTTCCTAAGAGCAGGATCAACCAGCTGATTGGGAGAGGCAGCAACAATCACTTGGTGGGTTCTGCACTATAGGCAAAGGAGCTGCTGAGTTGGTGCAACTGGAGCTGGAACAAATGCAGAGTCACACAGTACTGCCAAAGTACTGTACATTCTGGCTGTGCAAATTCTGTAAACAGCCAGCAGTTACCCTGCCAGCTTTGCAGCTGCCAGATTTACAGGTAACAGTTTTGCATGGAGACAAACTTGACAGGAAGGCACAAGCCTACACTGTCATGTGGGTGTTGTTGGTTTCTTACCCCTAGGAAAGGATAATTTCAGATTTAATAAATGCACTCTAAATGCAGAGTGGTACCTTGGTTAAAACTGGCAAGAAGTGATTTGTGAATCTGGGAGCCTGAGCTGAGAAACTTAAAAAAAAAATAAAAATCTTCTTTTCAGTGGATAACTGCTTAGCACTTTCTAGAAAGCCCTTATAAGGGATTCTTAAAATATCAAGGCATGAGTCGCCTTTGAAAACTGTTTCCCTTTATATCTGTGATGTCTCATACTGAAATCTTTAAAATATATGCCCCTCTAGAAATAATTCTGGCTAATGTTTTCATTGTTTCCTTCCACTCAGTACTTCTTACTGAATAGGTCTGCATAAAGCCAGGATATTTAATCCATATGTCTTTCATTTTTTTTTTCTTCTCTGTTCCCAGATTTCTGATTTCCATTAAAATACTCCATAATTTATAAACATCTTTGATGTGGAGAGAAAACGAAGGAACAGATGAAATGAGAAAGAATTATTCACCCACGTCTCAAAAGCAAGTAACCCCAGTAAACAAAGACATCAGTGATGAGCAACCTTGTTTCTACAATTACCTAATACCCAAGCAAAAGCACCTTGTTTGGTAGAAATTTTAAGGTGTGAACTATTTGTTCCAACTAGCAGTTTAAACTGCATAAAGACTACCATTTCAAGTATCACATGGAGCACCAGAGATATTTTTCTCCACGTGAAGAAATTCTTAAGAATTCAAAGCAACATTAATAACTTTCTTCCCATGAAGAAATTACAGTGTGAGCAGTGTCTGACACTCCAGCTGCTCTGCAGAAGCTCTCCAAGTATATTCCTTAGCCCCATCATAAATGCATATCCCTCATTTCTCAGGGGCAAGCCACCAAAAGTTACCTCATGCTTTTTGTAGGCTAGAAGTATGCACCTTAGCAACTGCTTTTGAGCAGCTGACATACTCAAGCTCACCCCTGCTTGACCTTCAGTAACTTGTTCATGCATCAACGATCTGATTTTCTAAAGCTAATCCTGGCAAAAAGGGAACGTTACACAGAGCAGTATTTCAGAGGAGCGTGCTCCATCTTTTGGTTCATGCAGGCCACACAGCCCTTTATCAAAGCATTCTGAGAGCTGTAAGCAGTGAACCTTTCCCAGCACGTGACTGAATAAGTCAGTCACATGTCCAAATTGTGACCACAGATTACTCCACTTCAGTCATGTGAACAAAGCTGTAATTGCCTAACAGAAGGAGAGCTGCATGAAAAAAACCAGCGAAGAGCAGACTGTCAGAAAAAACCCCATCTCACACGAGATTCACACTTTGTATGCATCAGAGATACCTCTGGGAACAATGTCCCAAGGAACCAGCCCACACCCAGTTAAATTATCAGACAGAACTCTGCCTGATGGTTAAGCATCATTCTTTAACAACAAGCAAATCCCTCCCTCTCCTTGAGAAACAGCAGCGGTCTTTTGGACATTTATGGATGTGGCTCCAACAAGGCACAGAGTGAGCTGATCTAGTATGTGCTACAATTACAGAAAAGAAGCTCAAATAATTCTTTTTCTGAGGCCTTTGGTAGTGATGCTGACACTTGGGAGCAGTTAGTAAAGATAAGCAGTTGGCACTCAAAGTCCTCTTCAGTAATTACTGACCTAGAACTTAAGCAGCCTGCTTTTAGGTTCAAAAACTCAAAGCGTTTTTCTCCCCTCCCTTCTGTGGGGAGGATATGAGGAGTTATTAAGAGAATGACAATTATATGTCTGTTCATGTGGAAATCACATGTTGATGGATCTCAGTGTTCCCGATCCATTCTGTAGGAAAGCAACCCCTTGCTTTTAAAAGAGAGACCAAGAATGGATATTTCCTTTTCATATTATTGTTCTGTGGCTACTCTTTGACAATAAATTCTAGTTTAGAGCGCCTATATGGTCTAATTTGTCTTGGAATTAATCTCAGTCTCTCTGAAGTAGTAGCTAACTTTCTCCTGAGTTTAAAGAAACAAAGCTCTCCCTGGTACCTTTACTTGAGAAAAAAGCACAATTTCCTTTGCTTAACTATTCTTCAATGTTTCAAATATTTTCATAGGCAAAGGAAACAGATGTTAATCCTTGGTACTAAAGCTAGTATGCCCACAGGCTCTTTTCAGCCAGTTTTATGTACAACAGGATGGTCGCAAAGTCCATTTAAAGAAGGTAGCTCTCATAATCTACAAAAGCTTTGACTGTATAAAATACTTATTTAATCCCCTCCTTGTAGCAGCAGATTAATAGTGACAATGGTGTGGCTCTTTTAACTTTTTATTCTGTTTTCATGGTTAAACAGCACTGCTATTACCATATTATTACAGTACAGTCTTTATAGAGCTCAGCATTCAAGCCCGAAGGAAACAGATTAGGAAAGGTTTAACGTTAATTTAGAATGTGTTACTGCTGTTCCTACCCATGTTTTATGGATTAACTTATTCTTTACTTACACTTGTGTTTTCAACACAAGTAGGGCACAGAATTGGACCTTGAAATTTGTATTTCATAACGTGATGCTCACATACATCCAAAAGGGATTAAGTATTAACCTTTGAAAGAAAATATAAAACCCACAATTTTCCATGGCTACATTTTGCCATTTTACCATATTTCCTGTCACTGTCTTTAGTAGTCAGGCAAGTTAGCAGCATAGTAACTCTTGATTAAAAGGGAGAGAGAGAGATTTAGGTATAAATATATAAACCCACTGAAAAAAGACAATCCTCAGTATCTTTGTGAAGAAATGTGTCAATGATGTTATATCAGGATTGTTAGCCCCTAAAGAAATGCTAATTAACTTTGCAAAACAAGGCTGGGGTGGTGGTGCAGAAGTCAAACACATATTTAATTACCTTTGAATCAGCATCCCAACATTGGTGCATCAGTTCTGCAAAACTTCTGGGACAACTGCTTGGAATGGTTAATCTCTAATGGAAAGAAAACATACAAGTTACTGGAAGCATTTCCTTTTTAAGCTGCTACTAAGCAATTTCCTATGAGACCAATAGACTTCAAAGAATTAAAGCACACTTTCTCTTTTAAATACAATATAAAAAATGGAACATACTAGAAAGGAAAAGCAAAATTACTAACACTAGCAAGAAGCACAAATAATTTTAATAGACCTATAAGAAAGTAATGTATCTGATGTACCAATGGAGTTCCTTAAGAAAGCTCAGAGAGAGGCAGCAAAACCCAAGACAAACAGATTTTAATACTAAAACATCATCATTTGTGGAGGTTACTGCATAGTATTTTAAGATGCTTGTCAGATAGGCATAATGTACAGTCTGCCTTAATTCCTTTCTCCCACATAAATGATCTAGCTCTACAATACTATAATCACTCTTGACACACAAATAGCTGAAATATAGATTACATTAAGTGAGTTAAAAAGAGTTAAGTGAAGCTCTACATGACACAAGAGATGTTTCATGAGCCTGTGGTCAGCAGGATTAATGAGGACATGCAGATCTCAGAAAGCACTCACAGAGCACAGTGAACTCATAAATATTTCCTAATGACTGAAGACAAGGAGTTGCTGGTTATATCCAGGACTGACTACAGAGAATTAGTCTGAAGCTAGTTTGGTTTCATTTGCTGAGAGTTTTAAATTAGAAGATTCTTACATTAACAGCCTGCCTCCAGACTGGAAAGCCTAAAAGCAAAACCTTTCTCACATACACATACAGAGATACTGAAGCCTCTCCAGTTGACTGCACATGCTTCCAATATTACACACTTAAAGGGGATCCCTCTACTCTCACTAACACCGTTAAATGGCTTCAGATGTTTCATATTATATAAATAAATTTTTTAAAGTTAGATAGAAAACCAGTTTCTCAGTGAAAATGAGTCTAAATATAAGAGGGGTCAAGCTGGAAAAAGGTTGTTGTCCTTTATGAGGCAAGAACCAGGTATTACATTCCTGTTGAGACTAACCTACCAGGAAGACCCTCTCATCTGCCCTACTATTGCCATTTCAGAAGTAAAGTAGAGCAAGTTATGTCACTGTACCATTACATTACTGCAGTGTGAGCTGCAAAGCCTTACAAGACACAGCAGCCAAAAGCAAGAGTTAAAAAATTCTGCTCCAAAAGCATTTGAGCCCTGTAAGAACTGGAAACATGAGATACAGAGGCAGGGCACTGCAGAAGTCTGATTATTAATGTCATAACTTAACATGCAAGGGTTTCTGTGGAGGAAATACACAGAAATTTGTACAATGCGTAAGTTGTACTGGTGTCTGATCTCTAATTGAGTCATTACCCTAAAAATACACTGGCTAGTCTTGCTACAGTAGTGTCTGTAACCCCCACTGTTCCAGGAGGTAGACAAACAGTTGCAATCACCACTTGTCTCACTTGTGAAGAATGTCGCCTACCTAATATGTAATACAGAGGTAGCAGGTTCCAAATGTCATATTATAATAAAAAATACATTTCTCAGTAGCAATTTTTTAATGAGATAATGTCTAGCATAACTTGAACTCTCATGCTTTGCTTTTTTAAAAAAAATGGTTTTAAAAAATTTCTACCAGAATAAAAATAACACTGTGAAATTATGCATAGTGTCAAAGGAGATCCATATAGAAACATTCAGATCTACTCCATTTGCTGGCATCAGGCTTTACAAAGGGTATTTTTCACCTTATGCGATTATGCTTTGGCCTTAATCCCTCACTGATTTTAACAAAAGACTTGCAGTCCAAAAAATGGGGGAGTGACTCAACAGTAATCCAATTCTGTTGTGGACTGGAACCATGCAATCCCACTGATATCAACAGACTGAACTGAGAGTCGAACCTGACCCTTACACTTGTTTTGGGACACAGGAAACTGAGAAGAAAGGTAGCACAAGCTGAGTTTTACAAGGCTTATGCCGGACATGTTACCCATGTCATGGCCAGAAAAAATTACAAGTATGCAATGCCCTATAAGCTCCCTCACAGCCCTCTAAGGAAAGTGGTAGCAACAGGCTAGTGGTACCTGACAAGCAAAGAGCTGGCTCTGAGAATATCACCTTAGGTTTCTTCAGTCATGACTAAAATAGTCACGTCCACATTTTGTTCATACTGTTTTTTACACAATTCCTTGCTCTGGAAAACTGTAGAGAAATGTGTGTTGTAGTCTTGGACCTGTTTAAGCATGTGACTGCAGGTCTTTACAACATTCCCAATGCCACTCTGTACTCCTTACATAAAACTGCATGTGGTAGGCACAAGAACCTAATACTGTTGATGGAAGGCTTTTTGGTTCCTCCTTCAAAATGATGTGTGAGGCTTTTCCTAAACTAGGAGAAAGAGTGTCTTTGTGCCCCTTGCTCTGATAAATGCAGTAGAAGACTACATTCACAATCTTCACACTGCTAGTGTAGCATTTCCAACTAATTGGTATATCACAGTGTCACTCACTGGAATTAATCCAGTCCTCAAAAAGAAGAAAAAAGAGAAAGGGAAAAAAACACCAACAAAAAACATTAAACTAAGAGGAGGAAACCTAACTCCTCTGTTTAACTCTGAAGCATTTTGAGAAACAGTTTATGTAGAATAATAGAAATCTGTATTGTACAGCCAGTGCCTCGCCATTGTAATGTTTCCCAAGCTTCCGCTGTGTCTAGATAGAGGAGGTTTCATCTTTGTGGAGGATTTCCATGCTTGTCTGTGTGTGGTACAGTCACAACTTTAAATGTTTTTTAAATGTAGTTACTGTCTTTGATATCAAGGGACTATGTGTTCAGCTATACGCTCACATGTCCAACTAACTGAAAGCCTCAATTTGTGAGAAGAAGAAAAGCGAGGCTGGGGACACTGTACAAACGGTGTTTACACCACTGAAGTGCTTTTGAAATGGAAAGACTCTGCATGAGGAGGCTTGCAGCTATGCCACAGCCTTGCCGATACCAGTGAGGAGCTCATCTTCAATGTAGTGTTGAACGTAGGTGGCAAAACTGTAATTTCTCTCTTTTTTTAAAACTATTTTTTCTTCTTTTATTTTTGAAATTTTCATCTAAGCGGCAGTTTCTTGTACTATAGTGACTCCTGCTGGGAGAGTTAAGTTGAAGTAGCTGAAGGTCTCTTACAGATATATCAACTCCCGGCCAGTAAAAAGATGTCCTAAACGCAGGAGATGGAGTTAAACTGTTCCCCTACCTTGGACGCAATGGCTTCTTTCATCACTAAGAACAAACCCCTAGGTTTTACAATTGAGACTGAGAAACTAGTACAGTACTTGTACAATTTTTGATCTACAGCATCACGACGTGAAGCTGCAACAATTAGATGTAAAGGGTCCATTCATGAGGAATAACATCACTTTGACCCTTTGTGTTAGCTCCTACTGCTAATCTTTCCATACGCGTGAACTTACTTTCAATTTGAAGAAGATGAAAAAGTCTTTTGCAAAACCCCAATACTGTTTTCTGATCTATGTACCTGAATGTAGAAACGTAGTCTTACCTCGTTTTTTTCCACTACAAGCCAAGCTACTTGTAATCCTTCCAAGCCTTTAAAGGGGACCTCCCTTGTTAGCATCTCCCAGAGAACCTGGAAGAGAAAAAAAGAAAAGAATTTTTATTTCTGTACTTTGTATTTTAAATACATTATTAAACCTTGATACAGCACTATTCTGTATCCAATTACCAGGCAACCAGTTTTCATTTGCAGGAACTTGGACCAGTGTTTGTGTGCAAGATCCTCTCACAAAATTAATTTGAATGTTTCTGCTTTTTCCTCTACAGAAAAGCCAAGATGAAAAACTGGGCTGCTTTTTTACTATCTTTGTACATTATAAAGTTCCCATTTGGCAACTGGGACTTGGGAAGACAATGAACTCTTCCTCTCCTTCTCAGCTCCAAACAGACATATCTTTGCTTTGCAGTAATTTTTCATTTAAAAATATTTCTATGCGATTGCAACCAGTGAATATGATCCAAAAGGTATTTTGTTCCTATGATATGCCCATAAAAATATAATTTTGCAATCAAAACTGTAATTGTTTATCTCCAAGTATGTGATCATATTAAACCAAGCAATATATAGCATATAAAAATTACTCTTTTCTACTCGAGTTTTTATTGACATACTGTCCTTAGATATTGAAAGATCTCCTAATTTTGCATGCTTTTTAAAGCCTTTTGGTTACACAGTACCCAAGAATCTAAGCTACTCTGTAGAAAAGAGTTTGGCATCAACAAAAAGGCTTCAAGTCAATGAATCCAACTTGTTTTTCTGCCATTGGGACAACGTATTGGAATTCAACCAAGTTAATAGCACTTTGTACCTCCACTTGTATATGTCCCCTTTTTTTAAAAGCAGAACTTACATATACACATCTTGTTGCAAATATCTACAAACCTCTTCTTCTGCTTATATATTGAGTGAAACAACAAAAAAATCTTTAATGCAGGATTTGCCA
Source organism: Catharus ustulatus (assembly GCF_009819885.2). Lineage (NCBI taxonomy): Eukaryota > Metazoa > Chordata > Aves > Passeriformes > Turdidae > Catharus > Catharus ustulatus. The sequence continues at coordinate 17,689,866 of NC_046227.1, forward strand.
AAATGCATTAAGATCCTTATGCAAGTCTCTATATCCTTACTGTTTGGGTTAGTGCCCAGGTTTATTCCAGCTGCATAATTTTGAATGGATTGTGGACAGCTATGAAGATAACGAGAAAGCAAATGCAACAATATTGGCAGATGGAGGTCAAGCAAAAAAATGCAATGAAGCAGAGTTTGGCCTTTAATCAAGTGAACAGGGTACTCCAACAATAGACCTATTTGAATAATGCTGCTTGAGTCAGAAGACTGATTTGTAGAGGTAAGAGTATCTTGGAAAAATAAGAACAGTTTTTCTGAGAATAAGAAATATATGGGCAAAGCTATCACAGACATATTCAATTATCCTGTTACCCTCAGTTCAATCCTTTCAGAATGAAAAAACGGCACCTCAGTTGTAACTCAAATTATCACCTCTCTACTGATAGAGAAGGAAATGTCATTGTGAGAAAAGGAAAAAATTTACCAGTCCCATGTACTTTGGACAAAAAAGCAGTGTATAAAACAGTCAGTGTAAAACAAAGGCTCCTGGACCAAATCAAATGTGGTTGAGCAGTCTTGCAGAACAACCTCATCTATTGGGACTGTACCATGAAACTATGGAGGAAAAAACTCAAGTTTGCACATCAGATAGAGCAGTATCTAAATAGCCTTCCAAGTAAAGAACATATTAAAATACATGTTAAATGTCTTCAAGAGCCTAGAGCTGGAAAACTACTGCTGTGCTACCTTCCTTTCAGAAGACCAAATTGTAAGAGCTGTCTTGTTTCATTCATGCATATTTGCTTGTGCAGAACATTTTGCACCGAATTCTTTTATCATGACACCTTTAGTGTTTATTTCCACTGCCCAAACAGATCACTGCCTCCCTAAACCAACAGTGCTAGCTAAAAACTCTTCCAAGACTGCACATAGTTGAAGAGAAAACCAGCAATTTGACACAATATTAAGAAGGATTTTTCTTAATCATTTACTTTTACTCATAAATGAAAGCAAAATATCTAAAAGTCTGATGTTGGAAAGCTTTGTATTTGCATACACAGGTTTAGAAAATATTTTAACAACAGTGGAATTTTCATATTCAGGCCAAATATATAGAGAAAGACTTTCCTTCCAATGGTGACATGTCTCTATGTTCAGTTTTACAGGAGTTTCAACTCCTTCTCATGGATTAGCTACCCTGAATCATCAGCTAAGGTGAATGATTGCATCAGCAGTCTTCTAAAAAGCAGCAAATGGGTACCATCTGCCTTCTTATTTGCCTCTTCCTCTCCCCAGGGTGATTCAGCAGCAGACAAGGACCTCAACCTAACCCACCCCAGCCTCTTTATTGTGAGGTATACTCTCTTCCTTTTTAAGAACTGGCTCCCCAGCTCACTTCATATGGAAATCAATTTATCTTTCCTTTCTGGTGTATAATCTAATTGAGACTGACATGGTTAACTCTCCCACTTGTGATAGTGAAGATCACCTGCTTTCCCAATTACATCATATTTCTGTGATGATGGACAGCAGGTGCTCAGAGAGAAAACAGCCAAGCTAGAAACAATGATGAAAAACAAAGCAAGGCCATTTAATATAGTTTATAGGCTTGTAAGCTGCAGCCTCAGAAGATGTTGGATTCATCTTTGCAAACAGAGGAACAGAAAGGAAAGATAAATGTATCAATGTTCACCCTATACACAAACCTGAGAATAAGAAATGCATATAAGAAATACATGTTCTTCAGAAAAAGCTCGCACACTTAATTCTGTCGGCTCAGCTGTGCATTTCAATTCCTATCCTCTCAACTATGTGACAGTAACCCAAAGGAAATATTAAAGCTACAACATCTCTCTACGGCACCCCCGACCCCACACCAATGCAAAGTCAACAAAGATTCAAACTGCCATTTGGATGGGGAATATTCAAGTAAGTAATCTCAGGAAAAGAAAATGCTCTGAACATCTTCACTGGAAAAAAAACAAAAAGCTTTGTCTGGTAGGAAACTGTTCACAGACAGTGGTCAGGAGCCACAGTTAGCAGAGGTACAGCACATGCATTAGCATTGCACTCACAGAGGTACTGCCCTTAGGTGTGAAAATTAGGTCTGTCTTCTCTGCATTGATCCAACTGCAGTTAAAGATCGCATCATTCTTTTCAAAAAGAGTAAGGGATAACCCCTGGAGCTGGCCAACATTCCCTCTATAAATAACATATGTTCTCATAACTAAAGCAGTGTTTGAACAGCTGCTACATTTAATGGCAGTCTCTGTGCCACCAATAGCCAATTAATGGTTTTACTTATTTGTTCTTGCAAGTGATAAAATAATTCAGCTACATCGGATAAGCTTTCTGTGATTAAACACATTTATACTGATACACAAACACACGCTGTGGTGCACGACAAACAATTCTGCCAGGATAACACATTTTGAACATATGTCTTCATGATTTTGAACAGTTTTTAGAGTGACACTGTCATTCCACATACACTTTCCTATCTGGCAGAGATAGAAGAAATGACAGAGATGGCAAGGAATAATTTTTGAGCAACACACAGTGACATACAAGTCAGTTTCAGGGTTGATCACTTCTAACACTTGGTTTCAGTTGTTTAGAGTACAGACTTGGATCAGAAAAGAGAACTACAGCATAGCTGAAGGAAAGTGTAAGATCTGTTTTTGTGTGGTAATAAATTCTCCTGGAAAATTTAGCTTTAGCATTTCATGACAGTATTATAAATTATTGACTATGTATCTCAGAATACATAGGCCTGTTTAACCATCCACGAAGAGCAGGACAAGCTAATCTAAACATTAGCTATAAACATGTATACAGCTGTTCACAAAAAGGAAAATTCATTTCAGCTGAAGCAGCAGCTCAGACCTATGAGGCTGCAGAAAGACTTCAATACTTCATGGACAAAAGCTCTCGCACAGCTTAAGAAGAATATTAAAAATCACAGATTGGTTTGTAGAATGAAAAGACTGTCAGATAAAAAAATAGAAGAAAGGAAATTAAAGAAAACCATGGGAAAGATGACAAATATTGCAAATGAAATATCTATTCCTAGCATCTTACTAGTTTACATTTGAAAGGATTCTGTTCTTTGTTAAGAGGACTTTAACTGAAGTAAAGCAGATTTGTCTCTCTAGCACAAAAGCTGCTGGCAAGTGTTATGCTTCAAAAAGGGATTCTTTACATTTTGTTTTTACAGATGATAATAACTTAAAGAGACAAAAATACCCTTTTTCAGATTTCTTGTTTTCAGACCCCTAGCTAATTCTCTGGTAGTCATAACAATTATTATAGGGAGATTCCAACTTTTAATGTTATATTCAGGCCATTTCTTACTGGTATAACCCCCTAATATCAGTTATTTTAGAAACAGATAACTTGGGCCACTGCCATTCTTCATTCCTACCTCTCCATCGCCTCTGAAAATTATGGTGTTCCAAGACTGGAGTTATAAAAAGAATAATAACTCTTCAGGGTTTATGAATTCATAAGCTTCTACACACAGTAGAACACATTAGTTCAAAAATAATATATTAAAAAATTGTGGGTCATTACTAGACATTCTAAAGTAGCACTAAACACCCATAACAATGTTAAAATACTCTGGTAACACTGAACTGTTTTCAAAGGGAAGGTAGTTCAGTTCTACCTAAAAGCACAGAACTGTCAAAGGGACCTATCTTCTTGAATGAGGTAAAATAAACTTTGCACAACATACTGTTTCCAAAGCACTGTTAATACTTGACCTGGTAAGATATTAAATTTCTTTACCTTCTCCTCCTTTGAAAACATTACACAAAGTTAATTCAAACTAGGATGACTATGTGAGCAGTTTGAACTAAAATACCATGTTTGGATTTTTTCCTCTAACATTGTTGTTCTGTTTTGAAACTGGAATGTTTCCCTTCAGTGGATGTGATTGCTTCCAGTAACAGTTTACATTAACATTTAAATTTGTTAGCTTATGTTCTCTTACTCTTTGTGACCTAGTTCAGTTAAGCAAGCGAAGATTTTGAATCTGACAATATAGGCTCCTTGCAAACTTTTACTGTTAAGTGGTCACATCATGTCTCCAAGATTTTTCTCACTATAAACAACTGTTTGGCAAAAAGTTAAAGTCACCCCCCACTGAGACATCAGCTTAGCTATGTATAGCCATAGGTGCTAGCTTAAAACCTCACATCTATCTCCTCCCATTCCTCAAAGACAAAGGGACAATACTTGACAGGCAGTGAAGAACTTCTCATTCTGCCACCCACTGTTGAATACAAACAGAAAAATGGTTAATGCACCAATATGCATGGAAACTACAGCCCCACTCCCTTTCCTTTCTTCCCCAAGTACTCTTTACTGTCCTCTTCCAGAGAAGTCGCAACTTATGTGACCAGTAGGGCTATTTCTAGTCTACTTCATACTGCAGAGCAAAACTAAATTAGAGTTTAATAGTGGACAGAGTAAAGTAATTCATATTACTGAATCTGAAAACCTGACATTCTTATGAACTATAACTGATTCCTCACCCTTCAGAAAAGCAGTGCTGGGCTTATATATTTTCAGATGGGGTCTATTCTCACAATAGTGATAGCAGTGTCTTTTAAACAATTGATCATAGAGCAGTTGCTTTTTAATAAAATCAATGACATTCTATTTTGAGGTAAGTGGAATGCTAATGGTTTCATCCTGTTACACCCCTATTACAAGACAACCTTTTACTCCTTGGTTCCACAAAAAAAAACCCACAAGCAGAGATTCATGATTTAGCATGTTCAGCAGCTCCTGAAAGCCTATGGACATAGACTGAATAATTGTGGCAAAACATGCACTTGCTACGCTGGCATGCTGCTAAGCTAAGCAGATGTTACAAAACATGCAAGATACTATGTTCTTCTTATCACTTTCAAGCATATAATTATAAATTATGGATCTTATGAGTTTTAGAAGGAAGTGTGGTGTTTTTTGTTGTTCTTATTTAGAATTGCTGCTCTTGCACCACATGGATTCTGTCCTACTGAAGAGCTGTCACAATGCATAGTGAGATGAGGCACTCACCACTCCGTACGAGTACGTATCACATGTTTCAGACACTGGAAGACTTTGAATAACTTCTGGGGCCATCCATGGGAAAGTGCCCACTAATGACATGTGTGTTGTGTGGGAGTGGAATCTTGAGGCACCAAAATCACAGATCTGGCAAAAATAAATAAAATATTAAACTGGTATTAAAAGTATTGATCTCATTCATCAGACATTGAAATATCCAGTAAAGCAGCAGCATCTCTCTACAAATAATTAAAGTGTTCATACCTTCAACACGCCATCAGCAGCTATAACAACTGAAAATGAAAAAACAAAAGGTTACAAGAATGCAAAAAACAAGACAAATACATTTTTACAGCAAAATACTTCATTTTTCAGTAAGACAAATGACCCTAAGGTGAGCCAGCATCTGAATGTGCACAGCTGTCCTGGTTTCTCTGAGAAGCTGACAGAACATCTGCTGAATACCTACAAGCCTCTGAAGAAATGCAAAACTTTTCAGGCCTTACTGAGTTAAAAGACAGCTACACAGATGAACTTCATTCTCCCCAGTACAGTTGGGTTTAACAAGAAGCGCTCTGGAAGAGTCATTAATAAATGGAGAAAACCTACAACAGAAGTGAGACCTACTTGTTTCTTGACTATTATCTCCCTGTGTACATTATTAAAATCTGTGCCTCTCCTATCCCACCACTAGTAATAGAAGCTGCATCTAAAAGGCAATGTTCAGTAAATTTTAGAAACTACTGTCAACTGCTAATTACAGACTCCATACTGAATGTGTATCACTCAAAAGCCTGAATATCTGTCAGACCTCAAGAAAGGTCACAGTAAAGACAAGATTTTCTGATAAGAAATAATAGGCCTTATCTAGTCTGATGTGTCAGCCAGCCTTTCCTGGTACTCAACCTTTCCAAGTAGAAAAAAGAAATGAGAAGTGCCCAGGCAATATCTGAAAGCTTCATCAGTTTTTACAGCAAATCATGGCCAGCAAGACACAGGTTGAAAGAGCCTTCCACAGTGCTCTAGATGATGCCAGATCTGTAATGAACTTCAGAGAGGTTCTGGATGGGGAGGAGGGAACAGGCTTTTCTGTGCCTCAAAAAGTGCAGCTTTGATGACAACAAAAGCATTAGTTAGTTCTGCTCGTTCACAAAGCTCAGGCACAGATTTAAATGCCACATTAACAGGTAACAGTAAATGCAGAGTGTTTCAGTGTTTTGCTACTTTACCATTCCTGGACTTCAGGTCCCTGTGGATAACTTTGACTGGAGCTTCCATGTGTAAATAGTGCATTCCTATACAAAACAAAGGAACAATCTAATTAGACAGGCTGAGCAGGGCCATCACATATCTGCAGACATTATTCATGATTCCCACCAGTTGTACTCATTATGAATTGCCATACCTGTGTACCATATTGGTATGCTGAAGGAGAAGTAAAGCTTTCCCTAATCTACCTTGAGTAAAAAGCACTAAGCAAAGCTCACATATCTCTCAGAGCATGTATATGGATATGTTAATATTTTTTAACATCACATGTAGTTATTTTCTCTAACTATAGAGTTAAGGAGATGTCTACACAATTAAACTTTTTTTTAAATTTACTTTTTTTTTCATTAGTTTACACGAATTCTTGTGTGGTACGTCATAGAGAACACAAAGGATGGGACAACTTATTCTACATTATTATATGAAGAATTTCAGTATGTTTGCTGAGAATAACCCCTTAGCTTCCCTAAATGCCCAAATTAAATAAATGTAAGGGCAATTATGCACTTTACCTCATAATTATTCTACATCAGTAAAATTACCCTCTTGGGACTTAGGGGTACACCAGAACTGACTCAGAGAAGCCATTTTCACTCCAGCATATTTTTAATTCATAATAAACAAGGAATATATTAAAAAGAACAGTGAATGGGTTTTGCTTTTTTATTTATGTAAGTTTGATTGGTTTTGTTACCATCTGAATAAGGAATACTAGGAAGGCTTTCCTGACTAAGGAAGGCTGTACATTTGCTGGCTGTGTTAGGCAGTATACACCACTCCTTTTGCTTACCTTTAGCTATGTCAGTGGCCCAGGTCATGATATGATCCATATCCATCTCTTCACTTTTGTTACTATTAATGTAATCAAACAGTGAGCCAGCAGAAGCATACTCTGTTAAAAAACAGTAACAAACAAGATGTTTAAAAACATTGCACCTAACTTGAAAGATGTAATAGAAACTCTGCCAGTTCCAGAAAGCAAGTCAACCTCTGGCTTAATGACAAAGAATTTGGGTCAAACAGCCTAATATAATTACCAGTGTAGTAGAAGAGTACTGTGTATAAGTGATGCCCCATAACAAAACGTAATTTTTTTTTTAAGTAAAGCCACACGTTAAGGGTTTCCGAAGGGTTTCCAAAGTAGACAGTTTCCTATTTCCCCAAGGAGAAACAGAACAGCAGATGAAATCATTTGTTCATGAAAAAACAGAAGGATGAAACTACAAGTCTAACCCTGAGATAAGCAGGACAGATTTCCTTATGCTGCAGGTCATCTACAGCAGTTTAAAGGCTGTAGCTCTTCTGCTCATTATTTATTAAATAAGCTTCATCTTATTTATAATTCATTAACGTTTCACCAAAAACACAACAGAGGCTCATAAGATGAAGCAGCTGATACATTTTCTTTTATCTGTTTGCAATGACAGGGCAGGCACTACCACCCAGTGCAGCCCAAGTAGCACAAAGACCAGGGGTATACAAGGAGCAACTTAAGCCTTTTGTCCCTCTCTCCTAAGGCTATTCAATGTGCTTCTCAGGCAGAATTTAGAACCTATCTAAAAGACTCTCAAAATCTTCATATCATTTCAAAGTAGCCACAAAATCATCCTTTATTACTACATCCTAAAATCAGCCTTTAAAACTACAACGTGTCTGAATTTTGCTAATAATAATATTAATCAATGATTGATACATGATAGGGTAAATGCATACAAAAATTTCCATTTTTCCTAACCAAATAAATCAAAAACACTGGGAGATCATTGCATGGGGAAGGAAACTGAGACCCAACTGAATCTGCAGCCTAGAACATGGCAGGCCAGATGGGAAGACTCCAGTACTAAATGAAAGGAGAAAATAGCTAGTCCTTTGAAAGTAAACACTCAAGTGGCAAGTCAGCTTTGGATCACTGCTGCACAACCTCCCAATGAAAGGACAAACGTGTTGCTTCTGATGTCACCGAGAGAGGAGTAAGCTGCTGACCTGCACATTTCCACAATTAAAACAGAAGCTTTTTTTACCCATGAGGTCATCATCTGTCTTATAAATGGATTCTTCAGGAACAGGTTGGCTGCATGTTTTGCATGCCTTTACAATGCATAATTTGATCCACCAGGGTCAGGGACAACTCAGCTCCTCCAGCCCTTTGCCACTTTGTGTGAACAGAGGCAAGTAAGCTTCAATCAACAAAGCTCCACTGTTAGTATTTCTTCCGTGCACTTACCGTGCCACAGATATTTACTAGGTGCTTGTGGATTTGGAAATCATATTGCAAGAACAATGTTTTGTCAATAATGGAAAAAAAATATTTGTTTTAGAAAGAAAAGCTCTGATTGCCTTACTGGACCAACCCTGTGATAGGCTGTGGCATACATATGGTTCTGTGCAATGGGAGCACAAGCTCTGAGAACCTTTTGGGATGAGGCAGCTGTGGCCAAAGCCAAATCTGAAAGCTACATAATGAGACTGCTGCTGACAGTAATGGCCAGTAACATCTAGAATGGTGTGATCCATGACATCAGCTCACTGGGCAGCAGGATGAGCTGGAACACTGACATACAGGAAAACATTTTTTTAATTCCAGCTGTAGCCCTTCTCAGAGAACTCTTTAACAATCCCATGTAAGACATTACATGCAGCTAATGCTCAGTACATGCCAATTACTTGGCTGAATGCTCTCATCTCCATGACTCTGAAGAAACATTAATGTCTCAAGATTTCTTCTTATTTGGGATTTTCTCTCTCAAGAAACAAATCTCTGACTAAACACAGGATTGTCTGCAACACTGAAGGCCATCCAGAAGATCACAAAACGAAAATCCCTCTAAAAGATATTTGAAGCATAATTAACATTTCTTTTATCAGTAGCCATTCTCTCATTTGAAAATGGTGTGGGGAAATGGAGCCTTGCTTCCATTCCAACCCACAGGAATTCAGTCTCCTTAGAAATTGCATGGAGAATCAACATAGGTTGCTAAAAAGGCCCCAAACCTTTTTCTTCCTTAGTCACGTGTGATCAGAGTTCCTTGTGGAACAGAGCTGTTGAACTACACACCATAGTCTCTCTCACAGGCAGTTAGAGTCCCCATTCTCAACAGCAGTGAGTTACTTTAGTTGATGTCTGTCCAGTGACTGCTAAGTAGGTCATATGTCCTCCAAACATGACCTTTTGTGAGATCAAGCTGAAGACTTCTGATGCAGACATCATCCCAGGTCACTGATGACATCTCTCCTTTGCTACTCTGTTTGCTGGTTTATACTTACATTAAAAAGGATAGTAAAATTACATTTCTTGATTTATTAGCTTTCTATTAATTTTATTGCTTCCAGAAGGAATTCAAGCTCCTGTCTATATGCCATCATCAGTGCATTTCTGAGTGGTGTGGACTGTGGTCACCCCAAGCACCTCTGGAATGCTGACTGCCACACCATGATCTCCAGTAGGCTGACATGCCTGGAGTAAGCAAAGCTCCCCATGCCCTGAAATGTGCTGCATTTCAGATTACACTGCCATCTGCTGTGATAACCAGAAGTCTAAGAGGCAGGTAGAAATAACTGAATTTTCACAAGATCTGATCACCATCTAAGAACCAATAAAAACCTGACCAGCAGTGGCTCAAATTGGTATTAGATTGTGCCACCTGCAAAAGACTACTCTTCACACTGAATTTGAAAGGTTACAGACATGCCAAAACATGTCTCCTAATCCATGCTTTCAAACATTTGTTTGAGCAGTTGGGAAATTTCTTTGCTTTGGGTTTACTTTCTACTCCTACCATACGTAGTTTGTCCTATACAAGAAAGGGAGAAAATTCTGTATCTGGACCGTCTCCCAAGATAACAGCAGGAAGCTTAAAGCGGTGATAGAAAAAAAACCAAAAAAACCCACACCAACAAAAACCCCCAACGGTACCACAAAAACCAACTTCTGCGTAATTCTAGGAATGTCAAAACAAACAAAACCTAGTTTCCAATGTATAAAGGGAGTTGTCCTACAAGATCTTATAAACCCTTAACTCTATTTCAACCTCTTCCCATTATGAACCTCATAGTGCAATTTCTCCTACTTTCAATCCAGGCAGAACTCACGGGGCAGCTTTGCTCTGAGCAGACACCCAGCCCACCTTTTTCACAGAACCAGCCAGAATTTTTTATTATGAAAACCTCTACTTTTGTGACACGTCAGTTAAAATGGAAAAGCAATTCTCTAAACAGGGTAAGAGAACACAGTGAAAGGTACTGTTTAAAGGAGTGCTGCATCTCTGCACTAGGAACACCTGCCTCCATGCTGCCTCGAGCTATGCTCCAGCACTCCCACTTACCTGGAGGCAGGTAGTGCCAAGCACTCTTAACATGTAAAGAAGACCAGAACAATCAGTGAAATACCGCAATTGGGTAACACTGGAGATAATCTTGTAAAATTGTAGCTTTACAGAGTCAAAAAAAAGGTCAGACAAAAATCCTTACCGGTAACTATGCCATAATTTGGAGGTTCAATGACAGCTCCATAGAACTGAATGATGTTTTTGTGACTGAGCACACTTAGTATTTCTGCCTGTTGAAAACAAACAAATAAACAAGTTAGACAATTTGGAATGGGTCGTTTATTATGATAGCTTATTTCATACCCCTGTGGCTATACACATACAGCATATAATATATATATAATATATATATAAGCACACACATGTCTAGGAAAGTCTGTTCACAAATGCTTAGCATTTGAAAATCTAGTAAGAGAGCTTGGCAGATGAATGCTTTGTATGTTTGGGGGGTGGGAAAAATAAATTTCAGATTATTCTTTCGTGGCCAAGGCACTGATGTAGGAAGTTATGTCTTTGGAAAAACTGAAGATCTTGGAAAACTTTATTCCAAGAAAGAACTGGGATTTTTGGCAGAGCAGCAGCAGTCCTATCCAGAATTTGTGTTTATGCACAAAGTACCATGGGTTCAGCGAGTTCAGTGCTCCAGGCTGTTACAGCATACCATGCACACACAGCTCCATCCAATGTTTACTGGAAATGTGGAATTTCCAAGCATGCGCTGTGGAGTCTGATTAAATACACAGAGCAAGCATGCCTGAGATTGCCAAATACCCAGCAGTGCAGTTGAAACTGCTCCTCAAAGCAGACTACAGATGTTTAGCAGTTCTGGATAAATATACAAAACCTTCCAATTCTAGTTGAACAATGCTGCTGGGTTTGAGCAAGAGACTGCAAGACAATGAGACTGTATCTACAGAAATTAAGACATGTACGCTCTGTGGTTTTTGAGAAAAAAGTCAGGTATTTCCTGGAAGGTGTCTCAACAGTTTCACCTCTGCAGTGTATCAAAACAAATACTCAACAGTTTTTAGACACGTTTTTACGCAAATGTGCTTATCATGCAAATACAGATATGTACGATTTTATATTTTTCTCCACAGTAATGCTTTACTTTAAGACTTCGAGATTATGTTAACTCTATACTAGGCAAGAGCATCCAACAAAAATAGGACCACAACTCCTCAGAAGTATCTGACAGACCTCTTGACTTGCAGTGGCAGTGTTGCTGTTTACCCAAAGGTGAGTTTTTGCACATGTTCTCAGATAACTGCCAATTAAATTTTTTGTGGACTTCTAGGTGAGTCAGTCTGCAGTATGATTTGCTGGAAACAGCAAACACTTTAAAAGTTAATTTTCTGGTATTGTGAAAAAAGATTACTCACTTGACGCTAATATTGCTTTTCTTGTTGAGCAGGCTAAGCAGCATGAAGAGTTAGTGTAACCCAAGTTCAGTTCAAAGCTATAGTTAAGATTTAATTGTACATGTGTAAATGTCTGAGTATTAGCTAAAGGTCTTCAAAACTACGTTGAAGTTACTCAAAAAAGTCTTTAAGCAACAACAATAGCAAAAAAATTGCGTCATCTAATGCCTTTATCTGTAATCATGCAAGTAAGCACATGTATCATGGCACCACCTATAAAACACAGGCCAAACAAATACTAGTTTGCTATAGCTCTACATTTATTAGAATAGCAGGAGCTGATGTACTATGGGTTTCTGCATAAAAACTGCTATAGCCTTCCTGTTTTCAATGAAACTACAAGGTCACAAAATAATTTCATTGGAAGCTATCTAAGCAAATGTGGAAAGATTCACCTTCAGGTAAACAGCAACACTCCTAGAGCCAGTGAAGGGATCTGCCAGCAGAAGGAGCTCTGCCCTACCACTGCAGCCCCACCACCCTCCCAAGACAAGGGACTCCTGCAGGAGCAGAAGCAGGAGCTGTATCTGCAACCTCCTTCCCTGGGCTGGAGGATGCAGGTGACCACTGAGGCATTCAAATCTCCACGTCAGAAACTTTTGTGTTAGGAAATATTCAATTGGGCATTCAATTCTCTAATGCCTACAAGCATTACTGCCAGATTACCAGGAGACCTCGCTCTCCTTGACTGCCTATCTGAATATTCTGATATGAGACAGGAATAACACAGTTAGAAAAACTATCTAAACCACCTTTTCATTAATGCCTTGATCAGAGGAATGGAATAAAACCATCTTGTAAAGTACTTAAAACACACCATGTCTTCAAAGCAATGAGCACACCATCTGCTGTGGTGTTTACAACACAAGTACTTCAACAGGTCATTAGAATTAAATTGATGGGTCTCATATTTAATTTTCTCATAGCATAATATAGTTAGGTCCTGGCTATAAAAGAAGTACTAGACAAATCTTTCAGAGAATGACTTAAATTGTCCCATGATTAACACATCCAAGTTCCACAGCTCCCTATCCTGCCACAGCTATGTGCAGAACCCAGTGACTGTTCTCCATCTCACACCAGATGCTGCTGGAGCCAGTGAAAGCCCATCAGAGTCAGTGGACAACAGGAGGGGCTGCACTGCAAACCCCAGAACAACCAATCAACCAGTGCTACCCTGACAGGGACTGCAATCAAAATATGAGTATTGGGCCAACAAGACAAGTACTTCAGTGCCACAGGCACACTGACACACAGTGCTTTTATCACTTGGAAATGCAAAAAAAAATAAAAATTAAGATAATCTTATTTACATTATATACACTAAGATCACATTACAGAAGTATGAAAAAAATGCTCTGTGGACCACAGCTAATACTATCACCTTCATATTGATGTTCATACTCTAATCTGAGATTTAACAGATACCAAAGCAAGCTTCCATCTAAGAAATGCAGAGAAGCACCTTCTAATTACCCACAGATATGACAAGGAACAATTGCAGGGTAAAAAAATTTCCAGCTTTTCCTAAGAACATTTATATCACAAAGAATCCCCTCTAAACATTTTTGATCACTCTGCTGTTGTTAGCAGTAGTGATTCTAGACTATTCTTTTCATGCTTTTTTCTTTTCTGTTGCTGTGGATCAGCTGTGAACTCTATTAGCCAATTTAAAGAAACTTATTCCTTACAGTGAGAATCAGATGCCAGTCTGTATCTTTGAAGCTTTTGTACTATCTTTGACAAGAAGGTGCAATATTTCAATGAAAATTACTTTCAGATAGAAAATTACAAAGTGGTGGTTAAAGACTGGTATTTCAAAGGTCTCTTACACACTAACAAGAATATTTAGAATCACCTTTAAGCATCAAAACTGTACTTCAATCCAAATGCCTAAATGCTGGGACGAAAATTCTGTCATGCATCTGTCTGTCTAAAGGCAGCCCTTGCTGGCTTGGGCGTGACACTCTTCCCTCAGTAAAGCTGCTGTCTATCTTATGCAAGCCAAATGAGCACCAATTTGCTTCTTAAATAGTGATGACAAGTAACAAGTATTCAACTACTTCATTACATTAGTTTTTGGTGTGAATTAATTTTTTTTAAAGATTGGAATAAAGAAGAATTAGTGGAGTTCAGCTGAAGGAAAGACATCCAAACACATAAATACAAACTCCCAGACACACAAGGTAACTGCAACAGAATTGAATATTATGCTTAGTGCCATGTCAGTAACAGCCTGTTACTGACCATCAAACCACACTAAAATTGTCCATACTGCACTTAGATCACAGGTATGGATGAGATTACGTCCCTCTCTTGAGTCCTGCTGAAGGGATTACAGACTGCACACTATTTCTTGAAGGCAAAGGGATTCAGATTTCTAAACAAACCTAATCCACTGCTTACATAATTCAAATACCACAAAATCCAAGGTCAGAACAAATTACATTGAAACTTTTTCATTTAATTCTCACTTACTGACTTACTGTAAATCAAACCCAATTCATAAAACAATTACAGTATAAGAGTTCGGAACTAAAGTAATCCCTAAGTGTACAAACAGTGTAATTGTGTCCTGTGAACCATGGTATGCATCACAGTGTTTAACAGGTAATTTGGTTTTATGCCTCTTTAATCGCTACTTATTGCCATATGTGAAAATGACAATTACATCATCTAGGATTGACATCACCCTAGAGCTGCTTGTAGACTCACTAATACTGCTCTTAACCTTGTAGTACAAACAAGCATGCATGAATAACCATATCTTCAGGTGTTTCAGCAGGTAAAAACAAGGTCCTCCTCCAGGTCTTGTCTGTGTTCAGCAATTGCTGGACAAAAATCACGAACAAAAATTCTAAGCACAGCCAGCTGCAGATGAGGGGACAAAGCAAGCTGGCTGGACATTGTGGTCTCGTTATGAGCAGCACAAACCTCAGCTCACCAGGATGACCCAAGCCCTCACTTGTTTTTGCTCTGCCTTGTACAAGTGCAGCAAAAGCAGCAAGTGCAGCTAAGCTCTGATGAGGTCTTCAAGGTTGGTGCTGACTGCAGATGTGGGCAATGGCCACCTGATGCTGAGCTGGCATTACTTGGGAACCAGACAAGGCCATGGCGTCAGATCTTTAATTGCAGCCGCAAAGACAGTAAGGATGTGGATGGAGGCACTTTGGATACAGCTGTGTTGTTGCTTGACAGCTACTCATAGCAGCTGCAGCTGCTCTTGTTAGAGCTCCCTATCCCAAGGCAGTTAAAGTTAGCAAAGACCAAACAACTCAGCATATTTCAGTTACTCGGGTTCTCCTTGCAAATATATTAGGAATTTGTTATGCTCACATTTGTAGTCAAGAGAAGTGATCAAGGGTTTGGGCAGTCTGTTCCAGCAGCACAGCTGGAACTGTAAAAGAACATCTGTTCAAAGACTTTTTCAGTATCAAAAGGCTTTTTTTGCATGGGTCCAGACAAACTGAGCCCAAAGCAACTCAACTCCACTTCTTCTAGGTGCCTTTGGAACAGCTGACTGGAAAGAGTAAAGTATCTTTCCACCTTGGTCTGAGCACACTGGTTTAGGATTAACACAGGAAATAGCTGAGGCCCCTTGTGAGAGCACTGCATCAGCCAGCAGCCAACCAACTCTGTTAGTTAACCACACAGCAAGAGGCACCTTCACTCCACACAAAATTACAGAGTTACACATGGTTAGCTACTTCATCTGATTAACATAACTTCCTTAACTGCCTTATAATATTTATTATTACATTGTGCAAGTCTGGCTATTTAATTTTCCAGACAACTGTTTGCCATGTTTATTAAGGAGATATTTAGACACACTTAAGGCAGCTTTGGAAAGATATTTTTTTTAAGTCTTGTAGCATTTTAAAGGCTTTGACCTTTGTCAGGTTCTTGGGAGAGTTGCAACTTAGCTACTCACAGGGGGTTTTACAGTCTAATACAAGGGCAACTCTAAGAGGCCAGCTGATGCTTTAGTAAAATAATTCTATTAGTGACAACCACATACAAAAAAGATATAGAATATTAACATACATAAATCCCACACCTTTATTTCTAGACTCCTGCTCAGAAATATATCCAGTCTATGTCCATTTCCAGCGTCTCATGAATTTTTTCCTGAATTTACTGGTGTCTAATAAAGGATAACACCTCGTATATAACCAGTTTCTTTAGGTGAACAACATCATTTAGCGCAAAACATCATTTTACAGATTAAATACTAAGACAATCAGCATCTGTCATTGCTAACAAATTATCTTCTCAATATGCAATAAAAGGATACTAAGAAAATTTCAGAAACATAAAACTATTGCCAAGAATTAGATAGCAGGGATGGTAAGTAATTGTTATAGTTTTGAACACTGAAAAGAAAATTAGGCAGGTATAAAATAAAAATTTAAGACTTTGCCTACTGATTTGTCTGTTTCCATAAAGTTTTCTAAGGAAAAAAATACAAACAAGAATTCTGTGCTTTGGGGGCCCTAAATAACAAGCAAAGGATACTGACTGTCCAGTTCAGAGAATTTTTGTTAAACCTATTACATTGTCTTTAATGCCAACAATGCAAGAGGAAAATTCCAAGAACATGACAAAGCCAAAGAATCCTCAGTGAGATTTTTTACCTGCAAATAAGCAGTTACCAAGTGCTTCAACGGGCACACTCCCAGCACACGTGTTACCATCTCACCTCATAGGCAATCGTAGCTTTAATACTACGGCTGCACGGCACTTACAGCTGTGTGAGCCTGGCCTTCTTTTCTAGTATTCATTTGGATGATAACTTATCCCAAAAAAAGCTGGTTTCTATAGGCCATTTACATGTTAAAACTGTCAGCAGTTACGTCTTACAACACAGCCTCTATATTCAGGCTGTAATAAGAGACAGTATCCTCTTTCTTAAACCACACAGAAGAGTTAAATTACGTTCTCAGATTGATGTCACCAGCATTTCTGTAAGTAACAGAATTAAATTCTCATAAATACATCTACAATGATGTACAAAATTTGTACTTTGAAGCATTTTGATTGAGCAAATCGTTCAAAGCACCAAATTTGCATCCAAAATTATGTCCTACACTGTTACAAATCCCAGAGACTAAAAGCGGAAATGTACAGGAAACTAATAAATTCTCATTGCATATAATTATTATACCATTATTTTAAATCCATTGGTGTATATCACGAAAAAAAATCTTATTTTTGAAGACACTGTGATAGAAACACACACTTTAAATACCTTGTATTGACTCTAAGGTTACAATCTTGAAAAACGAAAAAGCACATTACCAAGACAGATAATTCCTGTTAAACTACCATAATGTATCACAGATAAGGAATATAGACATAAATTTATTGTATTCTCATCCCATCTTATGAAATTTACTTTAAAACAGTTTATTTGCATCATGCATCACCATAGGATTTGTTAATAGTAAAATGCATTGGATTTTGACCATTTGAAAAGAAAACTGAGTTTTATACTCTACTATAGTTTTTTATAGCAACCTTTGCACAGAACTTGGTATGTTATGGATAATTTGAATGCTAGGAGATTAAAAGTACTAGCTAGAAAATTCAGAACATGACTGTCAAAACACTGCAAAGGCTTGCTTAGCCCACGAAGAGCAGGCTGGTCCCTCTAAAAATCCTTGTGATGTGGCAGCAGACCCTCTGCCTTGTGCAGTAAGCGGGAGTGAGATCAAGCTAACTGGCTCAGTCCTTCCTCTGACTTCCATCAGCTCAGAACAACGACCACATGCAGCCCATACAGCACTAACCAAGAAATTGCAGGATCGTGGGATGTTGGTTTTCCTCATGAGGAAGGTTAGAAACTTGCTGTCTGTTACAGAAGAGGCTGCTAACAGACTGATGAAACTAAGCAGAGGCACTTTCAGCAGAAAATCCTTACACAATAGTTAGTAAGCTTGAAAAAATTCTATATTACATTTACGCTGCCATTTACAAAAAAAAATCCAAACAAACCAACAAAGAAAAAACTGAAACTAAGGATATGAGAAAATAACTCATTTTTCAGACAGACTTCAAGAAGAAATACACCCACAGGACCGTTACATTTCGCAGCACACAACATGAGATTGTACGAGCATTTAATATTAAGGTATCTGTTAAAGGCAGATCTGACAAGAACAAGTTTAGTTTGGATTTCACATAAAGTAAAAACCATTCAAAACATGCATAACTATGTATTTGTACTGGTCTAAGAGTTTAGAAATGAGCAATGTCCACAATATTTGTAATTTTTACTTTAGGCAGATTTTGAGTACTAAGGTGCCTCCAGCTGCAAAGTAACACCAGCAATTGAGAAGAAACAATAGCTGAGTGGAGTAAACAGCAGGGCTGAAATACCTGAGCTCCCATACAGCTGTTTATTTTCAGCAATCATCATTTCTCTTTTCAATGTTGGGAAATTTTCCAAGTTACTCACAATCACTTTGAATACAAACCAATTCTGACTATGGGGAACGGTAACAAAATCGTCAATATTCCTAAAATACAACAGAATAACTGAACTTGAAACGTTCTAACATAATCCACATAATCCACAGGTGAGAAGATACCACGGCTAATGTGCAACACAGGGATCATTCCAGACCCAACAAATGGAAAAATATCCAAGGAAATTATTTCTAAGATTAAAGTCACTGTACGTTGCCATGAGCACCTTGTTGGAAAGTCATTTTGGTATGAAAGGGATGGGTAAAATGAATCCCCTCTCAAAAAGCCATGGCCATACATACATACATACATACATAACTAGAGCAGTGATTTTTCTGGTCTGCAAGGTACAGTAATTTCACGAATACAAGCCGCAGCAAGAAGACTAAAATTTTGGTGGAAACCCGGAAATGCGGCCAATATTCCGGTGCGGCTAATCTATGGACAAAAATGTGATATCTGCCCTTACCTAGTATCATGCTGGTCCAGTCCCGAGCCAAAACAGTCTGAAATCCATGGTTTCCCGTTGTTCCGACGATGAACCAATCAGAGAACAGCTTATTGTCTGCCTGTGGATGGTGGCGTTACTGAGGGGCGGGGGTTGTTATCGGGGTGAGTTACCTCGGCAGTTCGATAAAAGTGTGTGATATTTCTCTGTACTTTTTAAAGTATTTTCAGTCTTGTGCGGCTACGGGGCTGGCTTGGCTCGCAGGGAGAGGGCTGGGGGAGCCTCTCTCCCCTCAGGGAGAGGGGTAGAACGGCCACTCGGCTCGCAGGGAGAGGGCTGCAACGGCCGCTCCCCCCGCGGGCTGCGAGGGCTACAACGGCCGCTCCCCCCCGCGGGCTGCGAGGGCTACAACGGCCGCTCGGCCACGGGGCTGCGAGGGCTACAACGGCCGCTCCCCCCGCCCGGCTGCGAGGGCTACAACGACCGCTCCCCCCGCGGGCTGCGAGGGCTACAATGGCCGCTCCCCCCGCCCGGCTGCGAGGGCTACAACGGCCGCTTCCCCCGTGGGCTGCGAGGGCTACAACGGCCGCTCGCCCCGCGGGCTGCGAGGGCTACAACGGCCGCTCGCCCCGCGGGCTGCGAGGGCTACAACGGCCGCTCCCCCCATGGGGCTGCGAGGCTACAACTGCCGCTCCCCCCGCCCGGCTGCGAGGGCTACAACGGCCGCTTCCCCCCGCGGGCTGCGAGGGCTACAACGGCCACTCCTGTGCCAGCACGGAGGTGTGGCTCCGCTCGGAGCTCAGTTGCCTGCCCGCGTGGCTGAGTGGCTGTTTAAAGGCAACACGGATCCATTGGGAATGCTCGCAAAATGACCACGCTATTGTTCCTGTCTTTTTCGGCTTGTAAATAAAGGGTGTGTCTTTTTTCACTTGGAAACAATGTTTCCGAGGTCGGCAGTAAGCCAGTAAGCCCCGGCAATCCCGCGATTGTGTTACTAAATGACGACTTTGTGAAAGTTCGCTGCAAACTAAAGTGCGGCTAATATTCCGGGTGCGGCTTATCTATTAACAAAGGCAACAATGTTGCCAACACACCAGCAGTGCGGCTTATATTCCGTGCGGCTTGTATTCGTGAATTTACTGTATTTGTAAGGAACCTGGATAAGATAACCTAGAACAAGTCAAATCTCATTATACAGTGTTTTTTGCTGATCAGTTAGCATAGACTGCAACAGAGACAGCAACAGCTGTACTTATGCATCCTGATCCACTCCTCTAAAGCAGCTGTGATCTTTACAATGAAGTATTTTTTCATCTTAATCATGAAAACTGTAATTTAACCACACGGAAAAAAGCCATCATGTTCTTGATGAACACTCACTTAAAGCCTGTCTTAGAATGGATAAATCAAACCTACTATAGCTAATGACAGGGACAACACTTGATGGGAATCCCTCTTATTGGAATCCTAGTGAATGTTATAATTCCAGAAAATGTTGCTCAACCAGGCAGGCTGAGCTCACCCTTATGAAAAAAACACTTCACAAGATGTGTCATCTGTTATATGTTAACAGCAAACCACAAGGTTTTATTTTCCACATGGGCTGCTAGGCTCTCCCCAGATGTCACTCAAAACTAAGCTGCCCCAGCAGAAAAGGTATGAATAGTTCCTACCTGGAGTCCACCTAACTTAAAATAGCTTTCAAAACAGAAATTACAGCTGTGGTAGCAGGGATAAAAAGAAAGAAAAGCAGTTGCTAGCTACAGATGTTGGAACTTCACTGAAGTGAATGAGTCTTCCACAGATGAGAGGCATTTTTCTGTGATGTTTACCTACCCCAAAGCACAAATCTGAGGTTTTCAGGAAAATGAACTGTCACCATTATCTGAATGACACACATCATAGTTTTACGTGAAATTGTCCTAAGAATCCAGCATGAATCATGGTGAATTCTACCTGCTTTTCAGAAAAATCACTCTTCTTCACAATGAAAACTGTATTTTTCTTAGAAACTTAGTTCACTTCTATTGGCTAGCAATGGTCAAAAAATAAAACTAGACAAAACTCATCAAATTTTAAGCTTTTATCTTTATGATGAACCCAGTGTTTACTTTCTCTTGGGATTCTTCATGCTGCCTTTATGGTAGCTCAATCACTTTTCCATTAGAACTAAAAAATTTCAAGTAAAACAATGGTTAAAACAAAAAAAACTCTAGCAATATTTTAAAAATTCTTTTAGTGTCATAAACCCACATTTATCAGTTACTCTACCATGTATTTCTGACATGTAACTTCAGCTTTTCCCTTCTCTGTGATGAATTTCTTGTACACAGAACTCCCTATCTTATCTAAGTGTCTTTATAGCTCTCAGCTTACACAGATATGGCAATAACAACTATTTCATTTCTAATCCTTGTTATATAGGAATACTAATGGTCAGCCTCAAAACACATTTTTAAAGTTAGTAATTTGAATAGCAGTATCTCTGAACTCTGCAGAAAGTAGAAATCCAGAAGAATCTATCTAGAAGATTATAGACTGACCTACAAAGAAAGTTGCTTTGAGTCTTGCAGACTTACAAGGAGCAGAGAACTCACAGGGGTTTTGTACCACTACAGGATATCAAATTAAGTCAAAAATCTGTTTTCTCATTGCTCTCCTTCAAAGAAAAAATATCTTTAGCTATTTCCTTCCTCAAAGTTGCAGCAAACCAATCAGAGGTACCTTAACCGCTACCTATGTGTGTATTTACTAACATGAGAGGAACATCACACATACCTAACAGGGAATGAATAGCATTTAAAAGGCCAGCTACAAAATGAAGATCATCTATTCTGTGGTTACAAAACCACTGACCTACACTACTTTCTCCATCACCCTGCACTGTGCTTCCCAAGGACCTGCAATAAATGAAACAGGAAAGAGGAAGTAGGAACTGTATGTATATGGGACCACAAGAACTTTCAGGACCAGGGTCATGTGCAGAGTACAGTAAAGCTTCTCTCCTGGGCTGTACCTAAAGAGCTGAAGGCATCATGCTGCACTAAAGGCAATTCCAATCTGAATCTAAGTGCAGCAGAATTTGCATCTCTTCCTACTGCAGCAGTGCCCGTAGTCTTTGCATAACTACTGACTGACTTATGCTCCAAGCATGACAAGGATTAGATTAGCAAAGTTCAGTACAATGAACTGAGCTCACAAGCTGGATCCAGGGCCCAGGAGCTCTGTGATGTTTTGATGGCAAAAAACACATTCAAATTGGCATGGAAGAATAACAGCATCCCATATACCACAGCTTCTCATTTTCCAGTGCCAGACATACCCAAACCCTTGCCTAAGAAACTGACTCCTATCAGGGATCAGACACACAAGCAGATGTAATTTTCCATGCCACCTTCACGTCAAGCAAGGCTGGAATGACTTCCAGCATTCCCCTTCAACCATGCAAAATCATCCTCCAGTAAAGCTTTGCTGCCTGAGACACAACTCTCTAGAAGACACAGCAAGAACTCTTTTCCACCCTGTCACAGCCATATGGCTATGCAACATTTCCCTTCCCTTTCTACATGTGCTGTTACTGTGCTGCACGCTTCCCTTGCAACACCACTGGCCTCCTGAGGGTGTTTACTTCTAGGAGACAATACCCTTATTCTAGGTAAAGTCCTTCTGCCTGGGAAGAGAGGGAGAAAAAACCAAAATAATATTGGCAGGAAGAAAAGGACCTAGAGAAACATTTCTCCTTCCCTTCAAGAAGAGTTAGCAGTATCTCATTACTATACAGAGCGTTTGGCCAACTCCTTATATGCAAAAGGCTGTCATAACCCTCCTGCCTTTTTCCCTTCTTGAGTTTGAATTGTTGCACTTTGAAGAGTTTTTAGATCTCTCCTCAAGGGCAATTTTATCAATTATCTCTGTCTTTACCAAATCTGGATATAATTACTGTAGTTAGCTCTGAGAGGAGAATGAGACCATTCTGAGGTCTCTATTGTGCAGAGCAAGTAATGGTCTTGCATATTGTTGCAAACCTTGAAAATATTATTTTTAAATATTTAAACCATTAATTAATCCATATTGTATCCTCAGGGACAGCACCAGAGATCTTAAGCTTTTAGAAGTGTCCTGCATCTTTTCATGTGTCCTCACTGTTTATTTTAGACTAACATACCTTTATTATTGTGTATGTACAAAAAGAAACCACAAGGTGTAATAGTCTTTTGAAAATACGCTTTTTTGTTCAAAGTCTCTACTGAATTCAGAATTTTGATGGATTGAAGTAAATGGTGGTGCTAAAATAATACTAAAATTGTAGAATTCAGATTGCAGTTCTTTCAAATGTATATTTTAAGATACATAGTTTCTTTAAGATGTGAGGAAGCAAAATTCCTCATAAAAGCTGTGTACACAGAGGGGTTTTCACAACAATGAACAGCCTAATCAGGGTGAAGAATCCTCAACTGAAAGCTCACAAAGAAAGCCCTCTATCCTTTCTCCATTTTTTCAATTCTACTTTTCTCGATAGGGGTGTCTCACCAGAGAACCTGAAGAGTGAAAGATTTAAGTATAGGACTGAAATCCATCAAACCCAGGCTTGTGGTCCAAACCCAAGCAGCTGTCAAACCCAGAGACAGGAATGTATGCTCACTTCTGCCTAATAAAATTTGAATCAAACACTTTGCATCTGATTCTCCATGTGAGCTTTTATGCAAACTTCTAAAGTGCAAGGAATCCTGGGGTGGAAGAGCTATTCTGAGAGCTTTCACATAGTTCATGTAATTAGGGAAACCACTTCCTTTGATTGTAAGTGTTCAAAACAGCTGAATTTCTTCTTTCAAAGGACTCTGTGATTTGGGTCATCTCTTTTACTTGCTCTTTTATGTTTCTCAAGATGAGAGGTGAGACTGTAAAGCACATTATTTAGAAAAAAAAAAGATTCCACTTTTTGTTTTAGGGATTGAACTTCAACTATTCAAACGCTTGTCATTTGGAAATCTACCTTTCTTTCCCTCCCTCTGTTTCCTTCCTTTTCTGATAAGCTCTTCAGTGGCTCAAGCGAATATAGCCCAAAAACGCCAATTTAAACCTAAGGGAAAACTGAAATACGCTACATAAAGGAAAAGGGACTCTCATTTTCCTTTGTGTGGTTGTGGTTGAATATGTAATTATAAAGGAGCTCTAGCTGCAGGATCTCAGTCCCCATGTCACATTTACTTTTTCAATGGTTCTAAACATTGACCAAGCAAAAAGGCAGAAATACAGATTTTTAAAAGACAAACAAAGCAGCTGCCCTGGTCTTTGAAGGGGGTTTGCAGGTTCTTCGTTTCTCAAAAAGGGAACTCAGGTCACAGTTTCAAGGCAAATGACCATGTCACTAGAGCTAACAGCTGATGCCAATGTTGCTACAGAATCAAGTGTCACTCGCCCTGAATTTCTTGAGTCAGGCACCCTGTTAGTGCTGTTACTTCACATTCATCTCACTAACAGCTGTAACAGGCAGCAAATATCCCACTTCTCACAGTATAGCACAGAATCATACTAGCGAAAAGGCAGGAGATTTCTTACTGCATGTTTCAAATTTATTAAGTAAAAACAGAAAGTTTGTTGATCCTAGGAGGACTGAGCATTATTCCCGGTCAGCGAAAAATAGCAGGACTCCTTCCAGAATTACAGCACTTACAGGGAATCAGTCTCCAATACGAACAGAGTAAACCACTTGGAACACAGTGCCAGAAACCACATTACTGCCAACTTCTGCACAGGACAGATGAGACACTGGCTTGGAGAGATGACTTTACAATAAAGTCTTTGGTACAAATACATAAACAACGGAGAACCCAAAAGTTATGAGCAGAAAAGCCTTTTCCTTGGTTTAGGAGATTAAAAGTACACAGTTCACAAAAATAGAAACTCACCAATCACTACTTATAAGCCTTCATGTTTGAAAGGTTTGCCTCAAATGCATCTAACATTACTAAAATTAAAGTTGTTATAAGATTAGACAAGAAGTGATTTCTGCACTTCCCCCCCCCTCTAATTTCACATAGCATGCACAACACTTTCTCAGCTGCATGATTCTTCCAAGAGGAAAAGATAACCTCTTGGAAAATGTCACTCATTCGCTTGAGCTGCTCACAGCAACTAGTTGATTTTAACAAGTTTCCAGAACTACACACTCATCTCTCCTATTCTGCCTATGCCAGATAATAATTTGCAGAGTGCCTCAGCCTTCATGGAAAGGCTGCCACCCACCCAGCCCGCATGCCTGTCTTTTGGTTTTCCCACCTGCCAAGAGCAACTTGGTACTGCAACTGCATCTCATCTTCTGGTGTCTACCAAGAGCTTCCTCACTTCTCCTACAACAGCTCGAGTGATTGTACAAGCCATGCTTATTTTTGATGTGGCTGCTGGTAAATCAGGTGCCCAATACACAAAACCCACAGATATTTGGTCAGTCATGCATATCATATCACAATTTTTTTCTCCCTTGCCTCCACCGTTTAGCCATAAGGAGCCTTAATTTTCAGGAGTTTTGGAGTAAAATAAATAAGAAACCAGAGGCAGAAGATAAGTGGGTAGGTGTGTGGCACTGTTCCCCTTCAGTGACATCCAAGGACCAGGCCCTATTTTGCAAGGAGGTGCATCCATAGAGGGCCCCTCCTGTGTGCGAGACACCAAGTTTCCTTGTGGAGCTTTCTTAAATAGAAATTATGCAGAATGAAGATTCTGTAAACAGTAGTCTAAGAAACAAACATGTATTTGCAAATAGGATTCTTCCCCAGTAGCTGAACTGCAACAGATGAAACATTTAAGAGGAACAGGGCAGTTTGGAGGTAGTTGCATCAGAAGCCCAGCCCTGTGTTTGCCCTTGCTGGCCTCATCTCCCTGGTATGTTAGCACAATTAACTGAGTATAGGAGAAAGAGTTAATGTTGAAGCTGTTCTCTGGGCTCCTCTGCAGCCTCCAGCTAACATAAACACATCTGAATGTTTCCCTGTGACTGTTTATATTGTCCTCTTAAAAAGGAAACTTTCTCTATCAGCACCTTAGTAAGTGGAAATAGGTAAATATGAAATAACTTTTACAAGTCTTAGTTGTGTCATTACAATTGAAAAGACTGATTTTGATGCTTGCATTCAAGTTAGGATATATTTTCCTTTTTTTTCAGAGTTCTGCAACTCTGTTTTCAGTGAAATCTTGTGCCCCAGACCCTTACGCAACTCGCACACATCCAATTTAAAATTAGGGACTAAAAAACAAAAAAAGGAAGTAGTTCTACAGAGCATTTTATTGCCCTTTTAAAAGCACAAAACACATTGTTCAAAATTCCACTGACACCATGTATGTGGCTGGTAGTTTGGGTAATCCAGCCAGAGACTGCAGCCCCCCATGCTCAGCATACTCCTGTGGAAAATTGTCTCCAGGAGATTAATGGTCCCAGACTCAGATCACATCAACTCCAGCACAGGCCTCTGACTTCATCTGAACCATCACACAGGCATGCAACAACCTAGAAACTGTGTCACATTTAAACAATACTTCCACACACTTCAAGAGCTACTCTGGGATTATCAGAGACAATTTGTCACTCCCTATGCTGCAGTGAGTGCAAGTTATTTAATTAGCATCCCCAGGAATTGCAACACCAACAAATTTCAATGTGGGTCACAGACATTTAAATTGTCAGCTGTCCCTCAAAGCACGTTAAGACTCAAACATGCAATCACTTATCATCCCTCAAGTTACCACTCACCTGTCATTGTGATTTTTTTCTACTTGTAACCTTGTTTTAAGAAAACTATATCATTAAATAAATGTCTTCCCAAGTCTAACTTGAACCAATCAATTGATGAGCCTGCAACAGCCTAAAACAGCACTTTGAGAAAAAAGGATTTCTTCTGCATCCATGAGATTTCCACAGCAAAGCTTCAGGACAGCTTAAACATCCAAAAATACCATTTTGCAGTTAATCACTTCAACAGAAGCTCAGGGTCAGAAAATGTCGTGGGAGGGGAAACAAAAGAGCTGCCATTTGATGTCAAGGGCTGCTGGCATAAAAAAATAAGCAACACAAATTAAAAATAACAACAGAGTCCATGCAAAAAGAAGACTGAAACAGCAGGAACATATCTAGAGAAAAATTAAAAATAAAATTAAAAAATAAAAGAAAAAAAAAACCACAAAAAAACCCCAAAATAAAGAAACAAACAAACTAAATAAACCACGCTAGGAAAAATGCCCTTAATTGCAACTGGAAATGTGAGCAATGTGAGCAGCCCACTGTCAAACAAAACCTTGCAATTGACATAATAATACTTTAGACAATATGAAATGGAACTAAACTAATTATGAAAGTAAAAAAATATTTAATAATATCCTAACAGCCTGCATGTTGTGGATAGCAAAGATGATAAGAGTGTTTTCTAAACAATCAGAGATCTTCTCCCTAGTCTAAACAACATTTAATCATAAATCATAGAAAACAAGCACACAAACTTTTTCACTTACAAATGTTGCACCTTCTGAAAAAAAAAAAAAAAACCACAAAAAAACCCCACTGAAATTGAAGATAACTGAGATGAAAGGGTCCAGACCTCACAGAGATATTCCTAACCCAGGGATCAGGCACACAGTAATTTCTTGTGACTCAACCAAGCTAAGGAAGCTGTACCTATATTCCTAATGAACAGCACATGCAAGGTAATTTCACTTCTCACTTACAAAGTTTAAGGCAATTCAAAAGACAAGCAGAAGAAAGCAACAGACAAACCTGGTGCATCTTAGCTTAATAATTCACCTGTTAATCAAATTTGTTTACATAGCAACTGCTCAACACTGGCCACCAGTCAAGAACACATGCACACTTGTCCATTTACAATTTTAGTACAAAATCTACAATTGACACTACTGACAGTTATTATGTCTCAACTGATTCAAAGTAACTTTTGAAGCCATATACTGTCAGTGTGGGCCCTGATGAACCAGTTTCACTGAAGTTGATGTTCCTATCAAAATAACCCGAATACTGGGTTGATTTAAAAAAAACTTGTATATACAAGCCACCACAAGTAAGAATCTCAAATTAAGTTGGTCAAAAAGCCACACAACTTCATTTATATGAAGCAACTCTCAAGTTGTTACTCATTTAATGAAAAACTTTGTATAAAAATGTTTAAACAAACTAGTAAAAAGACCCACTACAATAAAATGTAGCAAAATACAGACAAATACTTTTCTATGTCTGGATTCCTGTGTTTCCAGGATTGTTTTAGGATGGAGAGACACAGGAATGAAGATTCCTAAAACAGACAAAATGAAACTAAAGCCTGTTCTTCACAAGAATAATTGTATTCTGGCATCTTTCATTATACTGGTGTCTCCCAAATGTGGGGTTTGGACAATATTTTGGTTGCAATACCAATATGCCATGACACAACACAGTCTTATCCAAAGCATCCACTAAGAAAATCTCATGCAGTGGCTTTTTTAATCCCTGGACATATGACATTCATTTACAAAATAAAGTCCTCCAGAAAATTACCCCTTGAATGAAAGCCACAAATAGGGCAAATAAAGAATCAGTCAGATTCATTGCAGAAGTCTGTCCTATCCAAAACTGCAAGATACAGATTACACAACAGCTGGAGCATCTGAGCAATTTTGACAACTTCCAGTCTATAAAGGATTCTAAGTATGCTCTTGATACCTTTTGAGAATACCCTAGTCAGCACCAAGAGGAGTGCTCTAAGCCAATTCCTTTATGAAAATACATTAAAAAAACCCCAGTAGAAAACCTTGCAAAATAGCCACTCTGTAAAACAGAAACTAAGACATTTTAAGACATTCCTCTGGTATAATAAATACAGTTTTATCTCCTTTTAGCAGCTAACACCACATAGCAGTAAACCTGAAAGGAGGTTGTAGCCACATGAGGGTCAGTCTCTTCTCCCAGCAATTAGCAATAGGGCAAGAGGACAGAGACTTAAACTGCACCAAGCAAGGTTTAGGCTGGACATCAGGAAGAAGTTTTTCACAGAAAGGGTGACTGAGCATTGTAATGGGCTGCCCAAGGGAGGTGGCAGAGTCACCACTCCTGGAGGTATTTCAGGAAAAACCAGATGTGGCAGTCAGTGCCCCAGACTAGTTGACAAGGTGGTCTTAGGCCACAGGTTGGACTTGATGATTTCAAAGGTCTCATCCAATCTAGCTGATTCTGTGATTGTTTTTCTTTGAATGACTATGGGGCTGGATGGGCTCCCATGAGATCACTTACTGTGAACTCTGTAATTTTTCAGCATAGGTGTAGATATCCCTGAGAAGTTCATATATTCGACCCCTACACCCTGCATAACTTCAAACAGCACACATTCTGAGCCCTCTCTCACTGTTCATCACTCTTAATACTTGCTGACTCAGACCTGAGAGAGGTAAGGGAGTAGAAGCTCCTAGAAAGAGCTAATAAAATATTAATAGAGCATCAAAATTGCCCTTCATTACAGCCAGGACCCAGTACGGAGAGTCATTCAAGGCTGACACCAGAGCACCCATACCAGCTGCAAACTACCAAGAAAAACAACATCTACTATTTTTAGTCCTGTCAGGACTGAAGTATCAATTTCAGTTTGTTTTGTTTTGCTTTATTTTACTCTGTTGTTTTTCTCTTGTTACTCTTGCAAATCATTGCCAATCCCTACTCTCATGACCCACATCAAAATTATCACATGCTCTCTTTTAGCACTACAAACATGAATGAGGTAAGTCCAGTGACACGCATGTGATTATACTTAACTCATCCCCTTCAGAAGGTACAAGTACCATCTATGTCTTCTGGACAGTCCTTTCCAGAAGTGGATCATAAAAATCAAAAAAGTGAACAAGCTGCATTATACACCATATGAAAATTTTTATGAAGCATTAAAATATCCCCTAAAGCTTACAAGACACATATTACATACAAGAAACCCTGACAAGATAAAATTAACTTCCATAGTAATCAGACTCCAGGCAATACAGCATCAAAACTAGAGAAAGCATGTTTTTATTTTTTGAGCCTCATAAAACTCAAATGCTTTACAGACATGACTGAACAAAGCATGCATAGTTAATCCTGCTCAGTTTAACAACTTCTATCCACAAGTTAGTTCTGTTAATTCACCAGAAATATTTAAGCATTTCCCAGTAAGATTACAATTACATTTTACTGGGTTTTTTTCCACACTCTCCTTCAGTATTCACAGACCACTGCCAGCATTTTGAAGGAGTCCAGGAACGTATGTACTGCATGGAATCAAGTGATCTTGTACCCAAGTACCCTGATTGTAATGGCTTAAGCAATACTGCTGCCCATCAATAGCATGGAGACATCTTATGGACCATGGACTACCTTCAAAGATCTGTGGTACTAAAATTAAATTCAAGTTTCAGGTGAAATTCCAGCAGTAATAAACCTCCTGGTGAAGTACCACACTCCACACACCAGCTGCCAACAAACTGCCACCAAAAGCACAGCCCTCAAAAGCAATGACAAATAACAGGTGAACTTCAGAGATGGGCAATCAAAGGAGGTAAGTGCTCTTCAGTGAAAAGCTAACGTGGCAAGGCATAAAACAACATTTGTAACACTTCACTCCAGCAGTTATCTGCTCAAGATAATGGAGTCAAAAGAACTGCTAGCAATTTGCAGAATAAGGCCCCTAGCCCCAGTCTCTCCCATTCATTTCAGTGGGAGTCAAATTACAGGTTTATCTAATAATTCATATAAATCCCTCACAAAAATACCAGATAACTTCTGGAGTAGTAGATGTGCAATTTTCTTCAATGAATGGACACAATTATCACTTAGGGCAAAAGGACAGATCCTGCTACAGGGGGCATTTCTACTCTGCCACATGCATCATAATTCACTAGGAATTCCTGTTTCCTACTTCAAACCTAAAATCACTACAGTGTTTGTACTAGATAGTAAAACGCAACTTAATTTTTCTCTTTGCTGCTATTTAATAATTCAGGCCTTATTCCTTTGTTTTACTTAATCAGCACAATTCTTGTTCAGTTTCACACCTGATATTCTAACCAAGGCCTTATAGCATTTTTTTTCCTAGCAGATCTTTTTAGGTGTATTTTTTCACATAAACACATATCTCTTCCCACAAAGCTGCATTTTACTGCCTGTCTATAAAAAAGTTAATGCCTTGCAGAGATATTTCTCAGATTTCAAAGAGTTTCAAAGCAATCTGTCTGAGCAACACTCTTCCAAGTATTTGTAAGTTTTTCTAAGCACATATTCCAGTATGCTATGCTGGAACAAAAATTGCTTTGTTTCACATGTTAGAACTTGTTAGCCCCTTGGCTAATATAAAACCTTCACGATCTTTGCTGGTTGTGATTGGCTTGTTTAATAAAATGACACACAGATACAACATATTTGCAGAATGATACCACAGCTCTATTGACTTGGCTTGTTCCCTTGGACTTGGCTAGCATGAAATGCCTCTGAGCAAATTTTTCACAACTCTCCTATGTTTTCCCTGTAATCAGTTGTTATGGATTACTGGCAGCAGTTAACAGAAATACAAGACATGCAGTCATGGAGATAAAAAGACACTTCCTTCCAAATAAACTAGAAATAGTAGAATCACAGGTTATGCCGAGCTGGAAGGGACCCACAAAGATCATCCAATCCAACTCTCAGCCCCACAGAGGACCATCACCAAGAGTTCCTGAGAGCAGTGCCCAAATGCACAGAATAAGTAGTTTTCTGGACTAAATGCATCCAAGTATCCACTAAACACAGATACACAAGAGTTACAGCAAGTTATGTCTGTATTGATATCAGAAGAGTCATTAACTCCCCATGACTTTCAGTGTAGTTCAGTCACAGACATTCACTATTGTCATCACTACAGATGAAGATGTTGCATATGTAAACATGTGACAGCCATTAGGGTCAGAAGACCTTTCAGCCACCAAGCAGGCCTCTGGTGCAGCACAGGCCAATATACTCCAGCAAAATGTTCCTGTGGTGAGCTCAACAACTTGACAAAAACAATTGTCTAAAAAGACATCTCAATGAGAAGAGAGAGGAAAAGGATCCTCCATCTTCACTCCTTCATTTGTAGTCTGTGCCAAGTGTTACTCATCCTCACTCCTGATAATTTGTGCTTTTCTTTCCATTCTAATTTTTCTGGCTACAAATTCCAAGCACTAGATCTTGCAATAACTTTTTGCACTAAATTAAACTATCCCTTCATTTTCTCCATATGAAAACGCAATTTTTGTATATAAGCTCTTCTTAATTCTCTAAGGTTGTTGACAGAGAAGTTCTGCCAAAGCTTGTTAGATTAAATAAGTCATCACCACTTGCCTCTCTGCTGCCTTCCCAGAAAACTTTCAAGATAGTGCCCATACCAAGCTGGTCCCATAACCTGTCGTGTTTAGTTTAAGTTGCAAGTTATAACCAGTCTGAAGAAAAATAAACAAACTTGTGATGGAAGGCACTTGCTTGCCTTCTGTCCACCCATCCTGATGGATGATACTCATCATCCAATCTCAACACCCCCACTCTCTCTAACTTTTCACTCTGTGTTTTGCAGATTCCCCTGGGCAGCCCTTACAGTTCATTTACACTCTTTTAAACACAACAGAATCACATATGCCTAACAACAATCTTCCCAGTGCTACATACCAAGATAAATCATGCCTGGTTGTTAAAAATTACTTGCTCCTGATTTGCATATGCAAAACAATTAACCTAATTTGCCTAACAGCGCCATGATATGAGCTCTTACTGAGTTGCAAGTCTTCATTAATCCCTAAATAAATGCTTAAATTACAATAAACTCTTTCTGGCATATGGTTTCCTTTTCCTTCCATACAACCTGTGTTCCTTGCTACTTCATGTTGCGCTATCTTAAAAAATATATTTTTGTTGAATGGTCCAACTGTGTCAAGTAATACACAGGATCTTCCTTTCTCCATCCTTTCCTGTTCCATTAAGTTTTATACCATCACAAGATGCAGTAATATTGTTTTTAAATTTACTCTCGAAAATGCTTTAAGTATATAACATGTCTAGCACAGATACAGATGTAACCCCTCCAGAAACACGCACATTCAATACAGGTATTTCACTGACCCTGACTGAGATCTGACAGCCAGGTAATTTGTAAGGAGTGCATTACTGATACTGCATAGCACAAATTTTACCCTTCATGCATCTTGATATTAACAAACAATATAAATAAAGAGAACAGCACAAACTGATACTGGACAGAGTGTATAAATCTTCCACTGTTCTAGAAAAATCTTGAGATCCTTTAATACTATTTTAGACAGCAATCTGCTTAATTGTGATCAAACATGCTTATCACATCACTGAGCATGACACAATCATGGCAGCTCGTCTGTTGCAGCAGTGGATGAACTTTGGTGTCTCATTATTTGCTAAGTCTAATATGCCTAGCACTGTTCTGCTGTCCTTCAGCTTGTGTCTTCCTACAAGAGTCTGAGGATATTGTACGTGAGTTACATATAGTCACGATGGAACAGCAGACCAGTAACTGTGCTGTCCGTCACTACACTGGGGTTGCCCACTGCCCCATCAGTGGTGCTGATCAGCAAGCAGACTGGAGCACTGTGAGGACCATGTACACCATGTCTCTGCTGAAACTGTACAAAACCAAGGAGTCAAAAGGACTTTAAGGCAATTTTCTAAATATTTCAAATAAAAAACAACAAACCAACCTTAGCTGGTAAAGGTGCACTTAGCTAATTCTGCCTTTTCCCTCAGAATTGCCAAGGACCCATCTGCCCTTCCAGGTCACAAGATGTCCCAAGGGAAGGTGACGGGTAGAACAGTTAGGGTTAAAACTACCTCACTGCAAGACCAAGCTATGACTATGTGGCTATGACTAACTAGGAGCTAGTGGAGCCCTAGATCAAAATCTTCAGCAGGCAGGGAAGAAACAACTCTAAGCCTGTAGTGAACATACGGATGTGAACCACAGAGCAGACGTCAAGAGGACAAGATGGAATCAGGTAATGACAGGAACACTACCTCTTCCTATCTAGCAACATGCCAGTGGCATCAAGAGAAATGAGTAGCTCCACAGGTGCAGCCAGCTCTCCTCCTCCTCAAGGCCAGGCAGAGGAGAATTGTGAAACAAGAAAAGTGGGAGACAACAGTGAAGGGTTAAACAATAGTGCTTTAAATCAGCCCCCTCAGCTTGGACTGCTCATTAAGTCTTTACTGTAAATCACCGCTAATGGAGTTTTGTAATTAAACAAACAAAAATCCCAAGGTGGTTTGCCTGCATTACCTAGAGGATGGAAAGCACTAGAACAGAATTTGTGTTCTTGTTACTACAGCAGACCAAGTAAATGAAAAGTAAACTTTTACCTCTTTTTCTATTTTGAGTAGCTTCTTCACTGCCACCTCCTTGTCCTGAGAAATCCATCTGGCTCGGTAGACACTCCCAAAACTCCCTCCACCGCAGTTCTCAAAAAACTGCAAGTCATCAAATTTAATTTGCACAAATGAAGCACTGGTAGACGACATCTCATAATGACAAAATATACCACAGCAAAACCTGTAAAGAGAAAAGCTTTAATTAATGCACATGATCCAAGGATTTATGGACTTTCTTACCCATGCTCAGTCACCCCAAAATCAGAATCTTAAGCACACTACAGCAAAATCCACAGGCCACGGGAGGAAAAGAGCCTGAGAATGTGCATTCCAACAGGGTGCGCAAAAGTTTGCATAATTTGCACAAACTATTAGGAGGAGCTGAGGGACAGAAACAACCAACAGTATTCCTCAGAGCAATCCTGACATTTCCCAAACACCTTGGAAGCAGTTCTGCAAAAGGCAGGCACGGGGCTGCTGTCTCCGTGGGCAGTCAGGAAGCATGCTCTGGGCTCAGGGCTGGGCAGGCACCTTTGGCCAGCCAGCAGCGGTGGCTAGGGAGCAGTGGCACCTTGGCACACGTCACCCTGGCTGGGCAGGCACCTCTGGCCAGCCAGCAGCGGTGGCCAGCGAGCAGTGGCACCTTGGCACACACCGTGCACCCAACAGTGCTCCGGGTGAGGCCACAGTCAGTGCAAGGATGTGGAAAAACCTGGCCATGGCGAATCTCTCTTCCTGAGTGACTCAGATCTGTTTGCACGTTGTAACAAAGCACAAGTACAGGGTAATTCATCTGGGTTACAATATGTGGAATTCTGCAGCCTGTGCCAAGACTGGTGTCGGCAGTTTCAGGAGATGATCCCAAATCTGCTGACAGGGGAACAGAACGTCCTTCCCCGAGATTTCGCGGTGATAAAGCTTATGGCTGTAGCGAATTTCAAGAAACATTATCGCCTAAATGCATGAACAATGACTAATTTTAGGTTTCTTTTTTTAATGATACAAGATCAGAAAGCTCAGGTCTTTAATGGGACTGCAGGGCACAGCATACTCCAGAACCATCTGCAAGCCTGCTGTGGGTTCAGTTCAGATGCACCAGCCTATACAAAGTAGTTTTAATTACCAGCAAATGTTGCTGTACTTTCAATTAATGACAATAAATTTATCAGCATAAAATGAGAGATGAGTTTTAATAAGACAAGCCAAAAAAGAACTGGAGATTTTGGGTTGATGGTAAAAACTACACATGCAATTTCTCTGATAAATTACAGTATCAAAATATACAATGTCTTCTGAGAACCTCCATTCCATGGGGCTTTCTGAGATAAAACTGTGTTATGTGCTGTCCACAGCTGTGAAACACACCTGTGTTAACTCCCTGCACTGCTGACTGCCAGAATCTCTTTATGCCAGTTGCCTCTGTAACAAAGGCATTATTTGCCCCCTGGTTCTCCTGATTGTGTGGCTAATCTGATTTAAATTTTGAGATATCATTTGATCAGGAATTTCTGGCACTATTTGGTTGCAGCTTTTCTCCAAATGAGAGATGAACCTATCAACACTTTTCTACACGCAACATAACATAAAACCTTCTCTGAAACTGCCTGCTTCATTTCATACCTCTAGACCCCATAAAGACAAATGCTGACCAGATCGTGACAACTTTACTATGTGTACTGAAGGCTTTTTAGCAAGGAGCCGACTTCAAGCCTTTCACTGCCAGCCAGCCTGCAGAGCTCTCAGATAGGAAACATCAATGATCTCTGCCCAGAGCTGCAAGTCAGCGCAGGGGTTACCAGCAGGATGTGAAATAAAGTCCATTCTTCCAGTGCTCTGCAGCCTCTTCCTTAATACAAGTGCCTGAATTGTCCTGCTGACCTTCTGTTCTTGTTTCAACCTTGCTGCTGTTGTTAATTTCCTGCCATCCCAGAGTCATCTTTTGCACAGCCTGCACACCTTTTCTTTAGGGAAAGCTCAAAGGAAAGGAAAATGGTCAATCCTACAAACCAAGAGAGTAATGAACATTTTAATGTTTTGCTCTTTGTCAGTGCTGCTTAATTATCAGATCGTCAGAAACAAAAGTTCATTTGCATCATTTACTCCAGCAGTTACTCCAAGTTCATCCTGTGTACATGGTGTCTCAAGCATAATGTGGCACTTTACAGACAAATAAAACAGGTTGACTTCCCAACCCAAAGACCTCACAACTTAAGGCCACGGCCCTGCACATATTAATTACACTCGAGCGAACAATTCCCTTACTGACAACAGAATTAGCTAGAAGAGTGATGCTACTCACAGGCAAAAGCATATGCACTGACTAGACCATAAATTTAACAGGAAAGTGGGAAAAGTTGAAAACAGATCACTGCATTTGGGATGGCAGAAGGAAGAGGAAACCAAGTGAAAAGAAAAACACATCCCAGGAAAGAAGTTTCTGGCCTTCAGTATCTCAATTCAATAGCTTTGAAGAGATGTCAAATTATTTAACATCATTGTACACCCAGAATCACCAAATCAACCATAAGAACTAGTAAATTATTTGCTTTCTGAAAATTACACTAGCAGAGAATAACATGCACAAATTCAACTGAGTACTTTTCTGATGGGTCCTCCTTACTGCTTCAAACTTTAAATTTTCATGCACTCTCAATGCAGTGCCTGGAACACAAGACTTGCAGAAGCTACCATTCGTTCTTTAAACCCCTTCTCAGTCTCAAATTTACCTACAGCAGTCAACCAGCTGTAGATCACTGGATCACACAATAAATCAGGTGACAAGACCTTTGAGATACTGAGTCCAACCTATGACCAAATACTAACTTGTCAATTAGACCACAGCACTGAGTGCTGCATCCAGCCTTTCCTTAAACACCTCCAGGGACAGTGACTCCACCACCTCCCTGGGCAGTCCACTCCAATGTTTAATCACCCCTTCTGTGAAGAAATTCTTCCTCATGTGAACCTAAACCTCCCCTGATACAGCTTAAGACCATGTCCTTTTGTCCTGTCACTGGATGTCAGGGAGAATAGGCTGATCCCTGCCTCTTTTCAGGTAATAAGAGATAATTTTCAGGTAATAAGAGATACTGTAGGGCACCAGCACACAATAAGTTAATGTTATTTAAAAAATGATTCATTGGTTGGCATCAGGTTGTTCCAGATGCTTTTTTTCCAGAGAAAGTAGAGGAGATTTACAAGAGACACTCTTTATTTAGAGATCTGTAATTAAAACCAGCCTGTATTAGTTTTCTTTTTCTAGATGAAACAACAGACCTGTTTAAACATTACTCCATGTTTTTGGATTCAAGGTAGGTAATCCTCAATTAGAAAGATCAATCTCTGTGTTATGTTTGAGAAAACAGCTGTTTAGATTAACAATTGCAAGTGACAAATCCACACAGTTATTAACTTGTCATCCTGTTTTAAAGATATTTAACAATCTGAGTTTAGTACACTGGTTAAGAGAAAAAGGAAAAAAAAAAAACAGATCAGGTATTTCATTAAACTCTGTAGTCTTCCACTTGCATCTGAAACAAGCAAAGCATTCCAAATGTGTGCGACACTTTCTCCTATCTTACACTTCTGCAGACAGGAGAGCACGGCCTCCAGGCCTGGGGCCTTACAGCAACTCCCCTGCACAGAGCTAAGGAGGATTTGGCACCCGCACCCTCCTTCCCCACTCTCGGTCACCAAGCACCATCACTGTGCAGCAGGGAAACACTGCACTGACCGACTTTGTTACTTGTTCCCAGACAAATGAAAACATGACAATTCAGAAACAGTGAATAACAGGTATTTCAGGAAATAATTAAACAGCTGGTTATTTCAGTTATTCCTACAGGGTCTTCTTAGGGGTAAGATAATTTTCTCCTTTTTCTGTTTTATTTCTAATAGTTAGCATGACTTCATAATTTTGCAACAACATCTTCTCCTGGCTCTTTTTTTTCCTCATAGTAACTTACATTTGAGCAAGCTGTTGGGGTAAGCTGTTCATTTCATACCAAGCAGTAACAGATATGAGTTGTATTTGGCAGCGTTTAACATCTGAAATTATTATTTAGCATTAGTATGTAGCTTGTCAGGACTATTATGCAGCGTCACTGCAGCAAGCAAGTCACCACATTATGCCACCACAAGCTCAGCTCAGTACACCAATGATGCAGGAGTAGGAAACCATCCATCATCACTGGCTTCTTGTGATTACAGCACTTTAGGGATTAACCCATGTGAGGGTCCTGGCCCTGCTAAGGTCCCACGTTTGCTGTTCCCCCAAACCCCCGCAGAGTGAGGGAACCCCCAGGCACACAGGCTGCCCTGCATCAGCACAGCAACACTAGAAGAACTCAACACATTCACTTATACCTCCCAGCTCCCTACAAACTGCAGTGTAGGCAAAGTGCTGCCATGCCCTGCTTTATTCCATGTACATAACTGAAGACCCTTCTGTTTGTCATTCAGCACAGCTTCCACTTGAGGGACATAGAGACGGGAGGCAGGAAAGAATTTACAAATTGCACAGTAACTGCAACTCATATTTTGTTCAGTGCGTGGCTGCGAAACCGAAAATTGCATCTCTCATCTCACACGTGCACCTGACGCTGCTCAAGTATTCAATTACTGCAGGAACAGCCTTTGTAATTTATTATGGGGAACAACCATGCAACTCCCTGCCCCTCACTTTACTGCGTGGTTCCACAAAGTAGGATTCAGTGCTTCCTGCAGGAAGGCACACTGCCAACATATTGCCAATAAAGTAGTAGCACACACACTTGTGCTATCTTAAAATACACAGCTGAATGTGCCAAGTTTCCTTATTTGGCAAAACAGCCCATTTGCTTTCAGGATCTTTGACCATCCATTTTTAGACCCAAATCATCTTTTGTATCCAACATTGCCTGCAGTCTCTGATCACACCAACCTGGATTTTTTTCAGCAGTATATTTAAACAGAGTTAATATATATATTTAAAAAAAAAAAAACAAATAAAAATGTCCAACAAAAAAAACCCACCCTTAAACACCATAACATGGTTAACCATTGTCTTGTCCAAACAGAAAGCAGAAAAGGAGTTATAGTGACATTGAGCTACAAAAGATAATGCAGAAAGAAGTTTTTATAATTAAAAAAAAACCCCTTAATCATATTGTGAACTGCTGATAGATAAGACACAAACAAACTCCAAGCAGAAATCCAAATTAAATATATCCTAATCTTCTAATCTCCCAATGAGTTAAAATAAAGCCAACAACCCCTAGAACTCCTCAACTTTCTTAATCAGACTGAGTGCCAGTCCTGCAGATGGTGAGACTGGAGGCATGGCTCTGCCTACCTTAGTTACAGACTCTACAACATTTGAGCCTGTCCTCGGTCAGAACCTAAGAATTATGCGTAACTTCCATTAATAACACTTCTAATTTTATTTTAATTTATATAACCATTGCTACAGAAAAAGGCTCAACTCCACCTAAACAGTTTGAGTACTACAGGAAAAGAATAATTTTTAAGCCAAGCTATGTCAGTTGAAGAGACTGAAGTCTTTAAAGACTTTCACTTTAACTAGAAAACATTTTATCTCAGAAAACCCCTAAACTGGTCGCATCACTCACATTACACCTTGTAAGTGATGCCTGCCAGTAGAACACACACAACAGCAAGACAGGCCTGCATCCAGGCCCACAGCACAGCTTGGTCCTGGCACAGGCCAGACTGCAGGACCTGGGCCTCCGTTTTGTCCATGTTTCTGTCTTCCCCTCATAGTAAGCCAGACTCTTCAGGGTTACCATCACTCACACAATGCCACCGGTATGCAAAGCACATTACGGATAGATAAAATAAGGAGGTTTCAGAGGACTTACAATTCCAGGACAAAGTCCTGGAAACATGTAACCACATGCCTCCAGAAGAAGGCTATGATGTTTTCAGGCAGTGACCCAGTTAATCCAGTGCTTTCAAATTATTTCTGCTTCTGGAACTTAGAAAAAGTAATGATGCATGGCTTTCCCGATGGCTCTGTCGCTAAAACTCCCAGCAGAGCATGCTGGATACAGGGTAATAGATGGCTCACACACTCGTGCTTAATAAAAGATCATGCTGCTGGAAACGAGCTAACTTAACCAAACACAGCAAAACCAAAGAACGACAGCTTACTTTAAAAAAAAGTAAAAAAACGGAGGGAATGAAAGTCACACCTCAAATTCCAACCCGACGGATTTTATGCCCAAAACAACAGCAAAATGCATGCAGCAGGTGCGCGGCATTTGAAATACATTCTAAGAAGCGCAGGGAGAGCGCAGCAGCCTCTGGCCCCGGCCGGACGCCGGCTGCCCATGTGCCCCGCTGCCCATGTCCCGCTGCCCGTGTCCCCCTGCCCATGTCCCGCTGCCCGTGTCCCCCTGCCCATGTCCCGCTGCCCGCTTCCCCCTGCCCACGCACGTCCCCCTGCCCATGTACCCCTACCCATGCATGTCCCGCTGCCCATGTCCCGCTGCCCATGCATATCCCACTGCCCATGTCCCGCTGCCCATGCATGTCCCGCTGCCCGTGTCCCCCTACCCATGCATGTCCCCCTGCCCATGCATGTCCCCCTGCCCATGCATGTCCCGCTGCCCGCCCTCAGGGGGGCCGCCGCTGGCAGCACCTTTCCCGCGCCGGGCCGTCCCGGCCGGGTGTTGCTCGGCGGACACCGCTCTGCCCTGCCCTGTCCTGCCCTCCCGGCAGGGCACGGCTCGTCTCCCGACCCCCGTCCCACTGCGCGGCCAAGCCTGGGCGCCGCTGACCGGGGGCGTTTGGCCGGCGCGGCGGGACCAAGGCGACGCAAGGTCAGGCCGTGTGCCCGCCCGGCCGCCTCCCTTCACAGGGCTTCTGAAGTTGCTTCAGCACCGGGAACGTCAAATCTGGAGGGGACACCCACGGCCCGGTCCGGCCCGCTTCCCGCCACCTCCCTCCGCCCAGCCGAACGCGCACGCACCGCACCGCCGCCCCAAGCGCTGCCTCCGCGGGGGGCGCTTCACCGTCCTCACCTTTCCCGAGGGGCTCCGGGCTGGCGGGACCCGAGCGGCGCCGATCCCGGAGCCGGCGAGGGAGGCTACAACCAGCACGACCGCGTCTCCCGCTCCGTCCCCCGCGCTTCCGGTTGGTGCCGGGAGTCGGAGCCGGAGCCGCCGCCGCCCCCGCACCGCCTCGCAGCGGCGCCACCCCGCGCTCCGCTCCGGGCCCCGCGGGGAGGCGCGGCGGCCGCCGGCTCGGGGTGCGGCGGCGCGGTGCCCTGCCTGCAGGGGGCGCGGTGCCGGGCAGGGCGGGCGGTGCCGAGCGTGGCCCCCGGCCCGGGACGCGAGCCTCGGCGTACGGCGCGCGTGGCCCTCACGGCCCGCGCACCCTGCATCCGCACCGTGAGCGCTGTGGTGGGTCTGGCGTGAGGCGAGCAGCATCGGCTTCTCAGCATCACAGACTGTACTACGTTGGAAGCGACCCACAAAGACCGTGAAGTCCAACTCCTCGCCTTGCACAGGAACATGCCCAAGAATCACACCATGTGCCTGAGAGTGCTGTGCAAACGCTTGTTGGACTGTGTCAGCTGTGACCAGTTCCCTGGGCAGCCTGTTCCAGTGCCCAGCCCCACACTGTGAAGAAACCTATTAATAATTTCCAGTATTAACCTTTCCTGACACAACTTCAGGCCATTACCTTGGGTTGGGTCTGCTCCTCTGCTTCCCCTCTCCAGGAAGGTGTAACTTCATTGAAGTCTCCCCTCATCTCCTCCAGAACGAGCGGACCCAGTGCCTTGAGCTGCTCCTCGTACAGCTCCCCTCAGGGCCCTTCACCATCGCTGTTGGCTTCCTTTGGACACTCTCTTTATAACCTTCTTGTATTGTGGCACCCAAAACTGCCCCCAGTACTCAAGGTGAGGCTGCCCCAGAGCAGAGTGGGACAGTCCCCTCCCTTACCTGGCTGGCGATGCTGTGCCTGCTGTACCCCAGGACAGGGTTCGCCCTCCTGGCTTGGACTGACCAGGGAGGATGGCCTCTGGCTGTTTGCTTGTTGGTCACCTGTGCCAAACTTGGGAAGAGCCTCTGGACTGTTCTCTCAGGTGTTTCCACTGGAGAAGTGCAGCCCAGCCACTGCAGGTGGAGGGAGTCCAGGCATGCGAATGCACTGCCATGGCCCCAGCTTTGGAAGCACAAGCTTCTTCCTCCAGGGTTCCTACTTCTGTGACAGGTAGTATGGCTAAATTTTTTACCAAAATGACTAGATGAAGGTAACAAAAAAACCCTCTGCTTTGTTGTTTTTGTGCCACGGGGGCTGGGATGAAGTTTTCCCAAGATGCAGCATATTTAAGTCCTGGGTGTCACTTGCGATTGCCACAATACTGTGGGTGAGAGTTTGGAGGTCCCAAGGAATAGGAAGGGAGCAGGTTTGCTCCTACCGCCAGTCCTCCTTTCAGGAAAATGGAAGAAGAGGATGACTTGACAGGCAATTACCCCAGCCTTCATACATATTCCCTGGCTGTCCAGGTCAGAAATGAAACAGCCATACAGACTGCTTCTTATCCAAACATTTTAATGGTACTGAGGTATTCTACTGTCGCAGAAAAGTTTTTGCAAATAGAATCAGCTTATTACTGTTTCAATAAGACAACTTACTGGTGTCACACTTAAAGGAAGAGGCTCAAAGGACTTGAGGGGCAAACAGTTTTTCTATTGAGCACATCACATGGCTGTGACAGCACATTTTCTGTATGATAAAATTTATCGTGCAAGACTCAGTGCCTAACACTGCTTTACTCTCCCAGGTCATCTACTGCTGACTGTACATTGGGATTTTATATTCTTTGGAGAACTGAAGCTCGTCACTATCTCTCATATTTAGCTGTTGTTACTTGCACATGTAGATCTGCCATATAAAACTGGTCATGTAGCACAATGACTCACAAAGAGCTGTGCAGCATCCCACTGAACCATCTCAAAGATGTATGGTGGAAGAACACTTTAGTGATTAATGAAATATAAGTATTTAATGGATATCAGAGGCTTTCCCCCATGTTGTATTAGTTTAGCCTCTGATATCCATTAAATACTAATATCCATTAAAAATACTTATACTTTCTGTGCTTAAAATAAAACATTTCACTGAACCATAATAGTAGGAGTAAAGTTCAGCAAGATCTTAAGCACGCAGTGCAGAAAGCATGTGAAGACAGTAAGAAAGTCAGAAAGCAGGCACTGGTGACCCCCTTTTGCCCACCAGATAGGGTCAGTATTGCCAGAACAAGCAGGGAAGGAGGTCA
This sequence comes from Catharus ustulatus, assembly GCF_009819885.2. Classification (NCBI taxonomy): domain Eukaryota; kingdom Metazoa; phylum Chordata; class Aves; order Passeriformes; family Turdidae; genus Catharus; species Catharus ustulatus. The sequence continues at coordinate 17,733,522 of NC_046227.1, forward strand.
GCATGCTTTGGCTTCCCCTGGATACTGCAGTTTCAGGCACTTCTTGTCTGATCTGAGGGCTCTAGTGCTTTCTTATGAACTCATACATAGTGAGCCTGGAGAAGCCTCCAGTCAAAAGTGGCACATTTTAAAGGAACACTCAAATATCAAACGCAAGTCACATGAAATCATGCTCTGGAGGAGGAGACGTGCAACATAGTCTCTTAAATGCCGTAACTAAAGTGTTTCTCCTTCCTGTCAGAGGCAATTGCCAATTAGTGAAATGATTTAAAAATCTCTTTGAATGTTAAATCACCTGTTTCATAGGCACTTTCCTTGAGCACATGCATTCAGAGGTCAGTTGCCTACTGTGCTTTGTCTAGGCATTTTTTTTTCCATGGCTGTGTATCTGTAGAGCAGAGATTTACCATATGTGACTTTAGGCCCTGGTTACAAGGCCTAAATAAACTATTCCAGTAGCACATGAGAAATGAGGGGGTGGCTAATATTTCCTACTTCAAGAGTAGGAGTGCAGAGTCTGCACTGGGCAATGTGTTAACATGCCACTCGTTTAAATCACATAATTGCACCTGCTCTAGTACAGGACAAGTAAGAGAAAGCAAAGAAATCTACACAAGGACTGTCCAACCCCAGTGCTTCACTGTTGTGAAGCTGAAACTATTACAGCAAGGTTTTAAGCATACATTTTGGGGCTTGTACTCTTCCTCCCCTCTGGTTAGTGAGACTGGATATTTTCAATCTGTATTTCCATTATCATGATAATTAAATTTAAAATAGCTAGAAAAGATGAGAAACCAGTGCAATGGCAGCTTCTTAGGTGGTCATACTACTGAACAGAACAATGAGTCAACACATGGTGGTATGTTTTCCCTCCTTTCTGAGGCAGCAGTCTCAAACAGAGAAACTCAAAGTTACCTCGGGAGAGCTCAGTCCTAATCTCAGGCTTCTTCAGTTGATATGGGACAGGCCGAAAAAGAAAATATTTAAAAACTAAAAAAAGTTATTGTAAAACCACAAAAATTGGCAAAGGATAAAGGCAGTTCTAGCAATTTTAAACTCCATTTTAGAGTTGAAAGGATTCATATGAATTGTCTCTTTACATCTCATTGCAGCTTGTGCAATGACGTCTCACCACGTTTCAACATGGAAAATACAGTGTCATGCATATGTCCAGGTGGTTTAAATCATCCTGCCTGCCAAAAGCACAAGGCACAGCCCTGCCCTGCCTGTCGAGCCCTGTTCCTGCTGCTGCACTGCCCACTTCACTTTCTGCCAGCATGGTGTTTGCATGGCTGTGCTGGGAATTGGGCTGTGCAGGAGAAGCTACTGCAGAGAAAACAAATCAGTTTTCACTCAGAGCAGAATGCAGGTCATCAGGCAATTGCACAAACATTCGTGCCAGCTCAAAGGCAGGAAAGGAGCAAGGGCTGATAAAAGCAGCTGAGAGGGGATGGAGCCTGGAAGTGCTTTTTTAATAGCATGGTGGTTTATGCCAGCTTAAACTGTATGTGAAACTCTAGACACAGATAATTTGGAGATGGACACCTGCTCCGTATTTTTCAATCTCCTTTAAGACTGGCCCAGAGTTCATCTCAGGCTTAATAGGGACATTGCTTTGAAGCACGACTGCTTCTTTGGTTGCTATGGCTTGCTTCCATTTCTAGCTTAAAAAATTGGCCAGAAAATATGGTGGAAGTCATGCCCAGGATATACTGGGAAGGTTGTACACACTGCTGTAGAACATGCAGCACTAGTGTATGCTAGTGTTAATCTAGCTAGTTTGAGCAACATTAGCTGTAACTACATGGTGACGTTAGGTTTATGCCATTTGTTCCATCAGGTTTGTGGTCTGGAAGAGGTGGACAGATGGCTCAACTGAAAGCCCTGTCTACATTATTTTTGCCTGCTTTCCAGACTGGAATACAGGCAGGTATGTCTACACATGCTGCAATCACACACCTCTGCAGTTACACCCCAAAACATAACTAGCAGGATTGGTTTCATGACTAAAGACAACTTGCATGGTGCTGCTAGACAAAACAAGCTACCTTTTCTCTTTCTGGGTGACAGCAAGTGGAAAATCTAAGGAATTGTCTTTGGAATTGGCTCAGAGGCAATCTTGCCATTCCTGGTGTACAAGAGGTGATGAGTGTGCACCCACAAACACCAGCCTGATGCTGCAGGCAGTCCCCATGCTCACACAGCTGAGACTGCAATTCTGTTTGCTTTGGTGTCCTGTGGGAAATGGCTTTTTCTTGTCCTTCATGGGGAATGAAGAAAGAGCTTGTACCAACCATCATCTGTCTATGAGACTCATATTTGTTGTTGTTTTCTTACCTGTTGGGGTTTTTTTTTAGATTTTTAAATAAGGATTTTATGAAAGTGCCTATATGGTACATTTAAAATGAAATTATAAATGTACTATTAAATATTAATTAATTATAAAACTATTAAGCACAAAATCATTTAACATAGACCAGAATGATTAAATACAGACATGTGGCAGAATATGCTTGTGTGCAATGGGTGTGGATCAAATACCTGCTTTGTGTACAATGGTTTTCAGAACTGGCAGGTTACAGCTTGCACACAGTCTTTTGATCAGACATGCAGTGTAAAAGCACACATAACTTCAACAAAAATGTCAATATAATTAGTAATGAGATAGCCATGAGATGGCAAAATATTAACAAGAAATCCAATTCTTGATTGTTTTACAAGAATGGTTTTCTTATCTTTTTCTGGCACCACAATTTTTAGCTGATCATTATACTCAGCTATAATCCACTTGCTAATACTCTGCTCAGCTACCATTTCATTACATACTTTTAATTGTATATATATAGCTCATACTTCTTCTTATATTCAATTTTCTGGTCCAATGGACTTAATTTGTTGTTCTAATTTTGGCAGAATTTTTCTCTGAAATGTAAGATAGCTTAACACAGTTTTCTTTGTTTTAGAACTGTACTGCATTTATTGTAGCTGTGCCCATTTGTGTTTTCTAATCCACATCACACTGAACTCCACTGAAGCAACAGTCCCTTCATTTCTCTCTAAATTTTTTCCCAATAGATTGCTCAGTCGCAGAGTTTGAGGAAAGACAGGCACAATTCCACCAGCTCTGAGGACTACCAAGGGAAGATAACAACACTTTCAACAAATTATTTAAAGCATGATATATTTTCTTTATTAAAACCAATTATTACCGAACTATTTATATCATTTACCTTTCTTCTAAAGTGAATGCAGGTACCGGAATCACTAAAATTTTGGTCACCATTGGCAGGGAATTGGTTTGAATTACAAAGAAAATATTAACTCCTTTTATTGATGTACCGTAGTACACAGTAGCTTACATTTTTTGCTACTTGTTTAATTCACTGGACACTAATTAGAAACAAATCTGTCTATTGGAGATCACATTTTTTTCTCTTTGTAATTAGAGATTAAAATAAGACTAGAAAACATGCATAATATTAGACTGCCTCAGAAAAGCTGTTACTGTAGATAAATCTGTTTAGCTGTATCATGTCAGTCCCTTTTCCTGTGATTCCAAAAAGGGGTAATCAACTCCCCCAAAACACAAGCACACTATTAACGGTTCTAGTTATGACAAGAAGGAAACAAAAATCTCTGCAAACCTCGTACTAGTTTCTGGCAATAGTGCTAACTGATCAGGAGCACCACAAAGGAGTTACATGCCAGACAAGAGGAACAGGAGAAACACTAGGGCAGGAATTACAAATGGAAGGAAATGTTGTATTTCAAACAGACTCTAGACAGCAACCTGCCAGTACTGCAGCCCTCAAGGGTCAATCCTACAGAGAATGAGGACATCTAAAGAAAACCCAAGGCAAAACTGTCTCTCTGTTATCTGAGAACATCCACAATGCTGCCGACAGTAGTCCTGTGCAGAAATAATGTACACCTGTGAAAAAACACAAAGAGTCGGCAAATACAGATAGCAGGTTCACTTGCTGGCTTGGACAGCATCTTAAGAAAGAACTATTTAAAAACACAAGAGGTGGTGTTATAATGAGGAAACCATGGAGAGCAGAAAGCTTATGATTATTGACAGAAGTTGATTAAGAAATGGATTATTGTCTGTTAGGATGTTGAAATGTCTACTGTCACCTCTATCCTACGTATCTTTATGTAAATTTCCTTTAATTGAGGTATTCATTTACAATCATTATTTTCATTGGTAATGTGCTTTATTTGCATTTGAAAGCAAAAAGAGGAAAAAAATTAAACATGACTGACTGACCCCTACCATGTGAGAGAGGGTTCGCTTTTTGTCACTCTGACCCAAATGGATTAGGGCCAGGAAAAAAAGGTCAAGCTCTTACCAGTACCCCCATGTGTCACGTTTTTATTGCATGGAGTTTCCAAGAAAAATATTCCAATTTGCGTCAGTAATTATTCGTTCTTTATGCATTATCATGTCAGTTTCTGAGTTTATTTTGAATTCAGAAATTACCTTTGAGTGCCAGGCCTATTTAAAAGCAACTCTTTGTGAAATACCCTTCAGCAGTTAGATGTGATAGATTTTGTAGCTGTACATGCTCTTTTTTCCCTTTTAAGAATCTCCCCCTCTACAGCAGTATCCCCATCCCTCGAGTCATAAACTGCCAAGACCGTGGTTGGATTATGCTCCTTTGTGGGTTTTCAAGTTGCTGCCTGAGTTAGAAGGTGTCTGAGGGCTGTAATTGGTGAAGCAGTGCACAGGGCAGGTGGGGCTGGAGCCAGTCTCCCCATGCTGTTGGACAGTGTGAGGTAAAAGCACGCGGCCATGTGCCCTGCGTGCTCCTCTAACACTGACCACAGCGAGAAGCTTGACGTCGGGTTTTAGCCACCAGCCACGTCAGAGAGCTCCCTGTCCTGTGGGAATTGGTTTGGGGCAGTGCTGCACCTTTCCAAGAGAGGCAGAAAGGTGAGGGTCACCTCCAGCCACTGAGGCCACAAATGTCATCACCCCAGCCCAGGGCTGCCCAGCCCCACCACACTGCAATCGGGAGGCATCTGAGGTGCCAGGGATTCCAGGGGAACAGCTACAGCCCTGGAGGCAGGGCTCCAAAGATAAGCTGCTAAAGAACTTTCTGGTTTCACAATTTTAATGATAACTTTTTAATCTGGTCATTATTTTCTTTGATTGCTAATACCTTGACCTCTGGTGACAGCTGCTGCTTATGCCTGCTAAACTTTAATGCAGGCTACAGTAAAGAACATTATGATTATTTGAAAAGGCAGAGTGTAATGCATTTCAGATTAACAGTGAAAGAAAAGCTATTGAAGTTAGAGGTTCACTTTGCCATATCACTCTATGCTGCTTTCCTATTATCAGTACAAAAAATGAAATGAGAATAGCACATCTTTTAATTTCCTTCTACTATTACCTCTTGATTTGCATTCAGAGCTCCCAGAAGAAATACTGCTGAATTCAGAAGTAGTCTATTTAAGCTGCATGGTGTTTAAAAATTGCTGGAAGAGGTTAAGGTGCTCTATATTATGCAGTTGACCTTACTAAGAAGCTGTGCTAACAATTTAGATTTATAATTTTGTTAATTTTTTTCCCAAGCAAAATTCATCATCTCTTTTTGTACGCCTGAAGGTTAAATCTTTTGATTTCTCTCTAACCTATTTTGTAAGATTTTAATATTATATTTAAATTTCTTGTACTTAAATGGTTGTTTTGCCAGTGCCTTTGAAAAGAAGCATTTTTTGTTTCTGGCTCTCTTTGTACTTGGTCTGAAGAGACTGTGTGCCCTCACAGTATTTTACCTAGGAAGAAAGAACCCAAAGCCTCCATCTGCAGAGTCCTGCAAATACATTTGAACTCTTTTTTCTGGCACTATCATATATTTGTGGCCGACTGGGTTTAAACAAGATGCCCATGGAAAATTTTTTGAATACTGCCTTTACCAAACAGTTGCAGTCTCCTGGTGTGCAGGATTCAAGCCTGCCTGGATTTAACCTTTGTTCTCCCCCTTTGTCAACACTGGGCCTGGTCTGAGGAAAAGAACAAATCCTAACAAATCAACAATAGTGAAATGTGCCAGGGTAGGGAGAACTGTAACCTGTGATTTTTTAGGCTCTGCAGCCCTAAACAGAGGTGCTTGTGCTCTCTACTGCGGCCTGACCAAAAAACATTACAGTGGATCACTGCAATGCAGAACATTTTCCAAAATGCCCAAGATGTTACCATCCTGGCTGAGTAGTCACCAGCAGTGGATATTTATTATGGACACTGCCTCCTGGTCATCTCTCATCTGAGAACTCATACTACAGTTATGACTCCGCCAGCAAATAAACCAGGAGCTCTGGGGCCTGAGGCCAAGCAGGAGGGACCAGCCATATCAGCACTGAATGACCTGTGACCCCCAGGCATAATCATCATTTAGAACAGGTTTATATTTGTTCAGCCTGCAGTGTTGCAATGAGGAGGGGGCTGTGCTGCAGCATTTATGCTGTTCATGCCAGTGGGTGTGATGGAGGTGCAGAGCACCTTGGGTCCCACTGGAGAACTGTGGGGGCAGGATGGAGACAGGACAGACAGCTCTGTAGTTTCCCCTGGAAATGGCCCTTGCTGCATGACCCCACAAGTAATGGCTGGACACTCTCCTGCAGCAGTAGCTGGCAAGAGCCAAAACCAGGCCAAGTGCTGCAACTAAAGCAGGATGGGCCATGAGCCAGGCAGTGCTGGGGACTGCTCAACTCCCTGAAGCCAGGCCTGCAGACCAGCCTGAGAGTCAGCAGCAAGGGGGTGTCTCCAGTGGAGCAGGAACAGGCTGTGACTCACAGCTGCGAGCACAGGGTGAAGTCAGGATGGACATTTTGACATTGCAGTGTTTCTTGAGCTCCTATTCATTCTTCTCCACTCTAGTGCAACAGTTGCTTAGACTTCCTACAGCAGGAGCAATATATTGACAGCTGCCTTCCTGTCGTAAAGTCAACACACAGAGCAAGGGAAGCCCAGGACAGATCCTAGAGCCGGAAGGTAGTTTTATTCATCTAATCTCTAGGTATGTAGACAGTGATCAGAACCATAGCAACTATCTGAGCCACTTGAATGACATAGATACAGAGATAGCAACACTTATTATTTATACAGCACCCTTTATTGGATAATTTAAAAATGTAAGATACCAGTTTCATTGAGTAGGCAAACTGCATTCATTTGTTGATATGGAGGTGCCATAAATCCTCTGTTTGTATCACTGGGATACAACTACATGATAGAGACTGTTGGCAACAAGCAAGTAAAACAGTTACAAGTTCTAAAGAAAAAGGAATAAACCAAGGGGATAAAAACATACTAAATGGATGAAGAATTGGTCTATACTCAGAGCCAAGCCAAAACTTGGCAGCTTTATAAACTAGCTAACACAGAAATAAATGAAAGTCCAAACAATAGGAACAAACCTGGAACAAATAAAATCATGAACTCAGAAATGTTATCAATTGATTGCAAAGACAAAAATGCCTGTTGAATTAATTGTATCCCTGTAGTTTATTCTACTGCAAACTTGGCTTCTGGGAAGATTCTGTATCTCAAAACGCCACATGAAGTATATTTGTCGAACTGCACAAATGGAAATAAATATTTCTCACTTGAAATAGTAAGACACAAATTTGTCTCTATGTTATTAGCTGGTTTTCCTCTGAATCATCGTGAACTTCTAGTCAGACAGCAAAGTTAAAATAAATTATTTCATCATGCTGCAGAATATTTCTTAACTGTGTAATTCTTTCCTTTGCAGAATGCAGGTACCAAGCAGATCGTGGCTCCATGTGTCACTATTTCCCCAGTGACTCTCAGCTTCTGCAGAATTTATGTTTCGACTAAAAGAATGTAATTATTTTTACAGATTAAAAAAATCTGTATGGGTATACTGATTCCACACAGTCCTCCTCAACGCCAAAAAAAATATACTCTGCGTCCAAAGCAAAACGTAGCCTATATCAATGAGGTCATCTCTGAAGCCTAATTATGAGATAATAGTTGCAACTTCTAATTTCAGGCTTAATCAGTTTTGTGACATCCAGCCTCATAGCACAGAACCAGTGTGAATGCAATAGGAAAGACTTTTGCCATTTGAACATCGTCACTCCCTTGGCATGCACTTGGCCGCCATCTGGGCTTGCCCAGCATCAGTACAGCCATCCCCAGGCACATTCAGGATGGGAAAGGGCACATGCCAGACCACCTCTCCCCTCATGGCTGCAGCCCTGAGAGACCTCCCTGTGGTCATCGAACCCAGAGGTCTCTCAAGTGCCACATTAGCCAATGTCTTGAGTTTGCCAACCTGAGGTAGAATCCTGCCCAAGATAACTTGTAGTGCTCACATTAGTGACTGAGCAGGACAAGTTAGTCAGATAGCTAAAATTAAGAATATATCCCTTCTTTATTTAAACCCTTCCAATTTAAATGTTTTCTCCTGAGAAACAAATGAGCTAACAAGTGTTAGACCGTGGTGTTGCGTCACTGCCAGACTGTCATCCCCCATGGCAAGGATGGATCTGACTGGCTTTAATCTCATCATCCATCTCTCAGTGCATGAAGGCCAACTGCAGGTTTGAGGCCCAGCAAACAACAAGCCAAGTTTGATATATCAGCCAATTAGTAGCATTGGTATTTATGCAGGAATGAAGCTGAAAGTGCAAATAAGGCCAGTGACTAAGCCTTTCCAGCAATTACATTTAATAAGATACTGCATGTTATTTACAGAAAAGATAGATCACACAACTTCTACATGTAAATGCACAGAGTGTGAAGACAAAAGCTGCAATCTCATAACATGCTAAACAAAATAAATAAACCAGAATTATTTTGGCACAATAACTATTACATAAATAAATATTTTAGAACAAAATGAATTGACATTTATTTACAGTCTATTGAAAGTGCAAACAATTGGCTGAAAATTAAGATATTTGTAAATGCGTAAGACCGGAAAATATGTTAACAATTAATCCTAGCTGAAGTTTAAGGTTTTAATGTCCAGGAAAAAAATATCTTGAAATCCATTTGTGCATATTGTGCTCTTTTTGAACCAGTCTTTTGCTACCTGTAATGCTATGGATTTTGATGACCTTACTTTTTAACTGAATTTTGCAAAAACCTGATTGGTAATTTAAAAAGAAGGAAGTAAAATGTAAACACTGATTAATCTATTTATCATTCAAAATATTTTCAGTCCTGTCAGTTTTCTGAAATGGCCACACTGCTTGTAGTAGTAGACAGTATGATTAAGATTAGAAATTTTTCTTAGTATTTGTTGTATTTAAAATGGAAATATTTTCAAGTTTTCTCTGAATGGAACTATACCTTGAACCGCTCTTGAATCTACGTTATTTCATCCATCTTCTATTGAGGTCAACAGTAGCTGAGCAAGCTAAACTGATGATCAGTTTTGGTCCTGACCTGAAGCATAAATCATAAAATACAGATTCTTAATTAGGGAGAAGAACCCACTACCTACCATAGAACTGTTATAAGTTTTTGTGCATTTCCCACTAACTATTCTATTTTATCTTTTGCCTTTTTTTAATCCTTATGAGAGATCACTTACTACACTTCAAGATGAATTAACAGTTCACAATATGGCCACCCATACACCTACAGTGCATGAATTCTTCCTCAGCCAAAGTTCTCCAGCAGGCTGGTACATTGTGCGTTGCCTAAGACCTTAGAGTATGGTTTTGCTTATTTTTGTAGTGGCAGTGCAGTAGCAGAGAAAGTGAAGTTCTTAACAAGTGACCTTGAGAGGATAAAAGATCATTTCTTATCCTGGCTTCCAGTGTTTATGCTCGGCGCGGTTCCAGTCGGTGAGACATCTGTGATAAAGTTCTCTGGTTGTCAATCACATTTAATTGCCGCACGTAGCTCCGAACATCCTGATGGTTTTTATTAGTTAGGGCTGCATCAGGATCTGGTGAAAGAGAAATGATGTAGGATTGATACACGTAAATGGACAAATGCCTGAACAAAATGCAAAACTCCTTACAAGCTGTCACAGGAAAGACTAGATGCTGTTGAGTTAAAAAGGAAATATTTAGAAATTGCTCTCTTTGAAACCTTTCCTCCATATTTGACAGTCTTTCTGGTTACTACCCCGACAAATTAACTTTTCTCTTGGACATCCTTGGCTACATTTACTAAAATTGATGGCCCTTGGTTATAGTTTTACACATCACCTTATCAGTCATTAGCTATAAATTATACATCTAACATGTACAATTTAAAGCTGCTCATTTGCTTTTGAACCAGAAACTTTCACAGATTCAAAATTATGTAATTGATTTAAGCCTCTTTTCATGCAATATTCTCATTTCTAGCTCATTATTAAGTATTTGTAATAATGTAGTGCATAGTGGCTGCTCTATTCAAGCCTCAGAATTTACTACCTGTTTACATTACTTAACCACATTATACCTACTCAAGCAGCAGTTATGGAATACTACTGAGTTAAATATTTTGTTGTATCATGTATAATGAAAGTGTGCTTCCATTTCTAAATATGTTGAGGTCTCACCCATGCTTAATACATCAAAATTAAAGACATAAAGCCAGAAAAACCTGGATTGGTGAGGAAAAAAAAATCTTAATTTCCACAGTTCTACAGAAATTTCTACAGATCTTCTACAGTTAAGCTTTGATTCATATGGAAAGAAACTATTTCTATAAAAATATAGTTTTATATTATTTATTCTGTTGTTTGAGAAAGAGGAAGAGTGCTGTGAGTCAAAATGGATGAAGTGCTGAGGAAATGGCCATGTGGGTGAGAATGACAGTGCACCTCAATGGGATGAGACCCACAGAGAAGCCTGTTTGACCATACAGCTCTGTCATCTCGCATGGCCTTAAGTAAGTTCTGGTAATTACACTGACAAACAGGTTTTAAATTCACCGCCTTATGCAGTTATGTCATTTATAAAGGTCATGTCTCCAGACTGGTTTCATATTAAAACAGCATTTATCCAAGCAACTATCTGTGTGCTGCTGCCTGCTAGACTTATTTCAACCACTTCTGAATCCAGTGGCTAATTTCAACTGGCTCCAATCTGACAGATGGGTAGAGACCTCACAGATATTTAGCTCTTTCACATGCATGGAAAAGAAATAGGGGGGAAAAGAAATAGGGGAGAAGGAGTTTATGAGAGCTTCCTGAAGAGTATTTCACCCTGTGAAACTTTACAGGATCCAAACATGGAAGAATCACTGGAAATCAGGCTCTTCAGTTCTGGTACACACAGAATTAGCTGTAATTAGTGTAGCTACTGATGAGAATGCCGACGGTACAGATGTTGTAATACACTTACTGAAAGATTGGCTTCGGCAGAATTTCACTGTCCTGACAGTGTTGGCAATCATGCGCTGGAAGGAAAAGATGGGATGCAATCAGAGAACAAGCACTGTATTTCATCATCATTTAAACTAAGCACCTAACTGTGCCTGAGTGTGAAGACACATGCCAATAAAAGCAGTCATATGAATGAAAATATAATTTTAATGCTCCTACTTTAATATATAGGAGTGTGATTTGCATTTACACAGGCTTTAAATAAGCATGAGTATAATTTACATGTGCTCAGGAACTCTTTCCCTTGCTTGAATGCTGTAAAAGGCCCTAACTAAGAATGAAAATCAGCCCCTTCAATGTGCATTTCTTTGATAACATCTTACCATATTAAAAAGTGAAGAGAATACCATGAAGTATATACATGTTAATTTAAAGACCATCAGCTCCTAACAGCAAGGCCATTTCTAGAATACATTCAGCAATTAAAGAGCTTTCCTCCTTTATACAAACTTGAGTTTAAAATGCAGTCCTTCTGGAAGATGACAGTATAAATGAGCACATGAGGGTGATTCCACTGGCAGAATGCTCGGTTCACAGGTGAGAAGGCCATTGTCAGTACTGTGGCCTGCAGCCAAATTTCATAAATAGATCTGTTACACAGTGTTACTTTGCACAAGTGTCTCTTACTCCACTCCAAAAGTGGATTCACTTTTGGTGGACCCTTCTACTGACAATTCACCAAAACAAAGCAGAAGTCACTTCAGTCCTTCTTGGCTGTGCCTTCTCTTCAGCAAAAAAAGACATAATTTCATTCAATTCCATTTCAATCAATACACTTGCTGTGATAAATCAGATGTTATTTTACAATAGTTTTTAAGAAAATAAATTAAGGTAAGTTGTAAAGCAAAACATTAGTTCTGGACTGTAGAATTTTAACTGGTTTCTCTGATTAGCACCACAGAAATAATATACCCACCAGTATGGGGCAGAATTAGTTGTTCTATATAATGTCAAATCAACTGAAGCTTCAGCAGTTAGCTAAATAGTTTGATTCAATCCATGTTATAAGGATGACATTCGTTTCAGTTTCTTTTGCTTAGGTTAAGAAAAAGTAGAAGAGGGAAATGCTATTCCCTATCAGATTCTAATGTCTGTGTTCCAACACAGCTACATCTTCCAACACAGCACACTCTCACCAGGATGCTTGCTACATTATGGAAATTTTGTGTGAGATTAACAAACTAGTTAGTCATAAACTCTCACAAAATGGAATTATATCTCTCTTACTAGTGAACAATAAAGCCTGGGGCATATGCTTCTCTAAATTAATTATAATCTTAAATAAAATCACAATTATAATCTTATATGAAAATGTTACAGATCAAGTAAGTTTTTGAAATCTGTCATTCCAGAAGTGGGAAGCAAAAGCACCCATGTAAGACATTCCTTACACACACACTGCATAATCTCAGACATTTTAATGTACTGCCAAGCATACAAAAATGGGTTGGTTGGTCAGCGTAAGAAACACTATTGATATATCACATACTAAGTTTTTGTGGATTACAACTTGTATTATCAAATGAAACTGATCTAAAATATGTTAATTCAAAAACACACTTTCCCAACAGATCTATAGAATCTGGATTTGGATCTGCTTATGTTGCTCCTAAAGTCCTATGTATCTACATGTCCAATTCAAGTAAGAGTAACTTTTATCCTACGATAATTTTCATACCTCTTCAAGCCATTATTACTATGTAGATTTTCTAAGGCATTTACCTTGCAAACATTCTCACAGGTGCTTAGCATTAAGCATGTGAATAAACTCCACTGACTTCAGTGGAACCTCTAAATACTCAAGATAACTGGGCTGAGACAGAACACACTGCTTGTAACAGTGTCAGTTTTTCAGTCTAACCCAATCAAACGCAAATTAAAACCTCCATCTGAACATTTTTGTCTACATGTTTCTAGTTTTCTTGCATCAAAGGAAGACAATCTAACTTATCTACGAGATTCAGAAAGGGAAATTTCACTTTTGTTTTATAACCTGTTTTTCTGTGCACTTCATACCTTACAAAGAGGAACTATTAGAAGCTTAGATATTACGAGACAGTAGAACAGCTCTTGGGAAAAAAGCAATGTGAAAAGGGAAAAGAACCCCTCAAAATGAAGCCAAATGAAGGAAGCCAGGCAGTTCAGCCTTTAACCAAAGTCAGACAAGTCCATTGCCACCTCTGTTTTCCTTGCCTAGAAGAGCCCACATAATGGCAAATTTGAAAATAGTAAAAACTTTTTAAAAAAACCTTCACTACACACCCATAATTTTTCTTTCAATACAGTACAGCATTACAGTATTTATTCTGAATGTTCTGCTTTTTTTGAGAACAAATTCCCCACAAGAGAAAAAAAGAGTAAAATAAATAATTGCTCCTTACAGTTTTTCTTCAAATAGAGGATTACCTCTAGTCAATGCCTGCAAAGATTAACCTCAGTTTACTCACAGTGCTAAGCAAGGCCACTATCAAAAAGTCATACAAACCTAAATTTGGATCTTTCTGAAATAGAACCAACTGCATAATGTAACAAGTAATGGCTACTACCAGAATGCTGTGTATACACAGCAATACCCTTTCAAGTCTTACAGTCTGGAATTGTGGCAGCAGGCCAGCACATTATCTTCTAATCCATTCCAAACCCAGGTTGCTAAATATTATAAATATTCATATATGCCATTGAAAACTACTAAGGGCTTTAGTCACACACTTTTTGCATAATCTTTATGTTCCAAAAATTAAAGAATGTTTGCCTTTCTGGTTTTTTTTTTTTGCATAAGGATAAGAGTCTGAATTCCCTTTTGTTCCTCTCCACAAAACCTGAAAACAAATATGCACAAATTCTCTAATCCTATTTTTGCACCTGAAGGGTGAAGAGGCTTGACAAAAAGAAGCATCAGTGGTCAGCACCATGGCACTATCTTCTGCTGTCATGTCAGGTCAGCACTTCCAGAGCTTTTCCTGACTTCTGCTCCTTCTACAGGTGTTATTCCTGAGATAATGCTGGGTAATGTCATATGGAGAAGGTGCCATAGAAAGTAATCTTTGTTCAGGCTCTCTGATGATTTGAGAAACAGCGCTGATAAAGTTCCCAAATTGCATCTTCCCTTTGTCTATGAATACTAAATTCTGTACTGGCAGTCAGAGTGCCATTATACAGCTGAGGTTTCAAAAAAGGAAATCAGTAAGTGGTCAAGGGTATGAAATATTGACTGTCCCTAAGAACAGTCATGCTCAGTACTTTCCTCACTTCCCTCTCTCTTCTTTCCCTACCAAGACCTAATTCTAGGAAAGCACCTGTACATTTTTTCTAAATATGTATCTATAAAAGCAGTGTCACTCAAATGGTGAATATTGCCATGTGCTGCAGGTTGTAGGTTATCCTCTATCTGTTAAATCATACAGAGTTTGCAGGAACTATTACCTCTGGTGCTATTTGGGTGCCTTCACCTGAGAAGATGGTCATTCTAGATCACAAACTAAAGTTTGCAGCCTACTGCTATCTTTGTATCTTTCATGTACTTGCAGCTCTTAAAATGTTCCCCATCTGCCAAACTAAAACTACAGTATTTAAAAAGCTTTACAGGTTTTGCTCCTCTGTAACAAATATGTTTTCAGTTATTACACAGAGGAGTCTTCTAAAGGCACATTTACAACATGTTCTGTTAACTCACCAGGGAGAACTCACCAGGCAGTTTGGTGTCATGGTATATATGCCAAACTAAAACGTACATCTGAGCAACATCATGGTGGAAACAGCTTGCAACCTCTCCCCATCAGCTTCTTGCAGTGAGATAACTAAAAGACTTTCAATACTTCTCTAAAACCATGTCTTGTTTGCTATTGAAGGCAAAGCCTTTGACTAGAAACTTACACTACAAAGGCCAGTAATTTAGCAATTTGTCTACTTATTGACAAATGTATAAATAACACTTTCCAGGCCAGATTTTAAGGGTTCATGCAATGACATGAGTACAGAGCACAAATACAGTGCAGATACAAAGACTAAGAGCATACTTATTTCTGACATGTTCAGTACTGTTTACCCACATCTTGTACAAACCAAGTCGGTCTGTTTACAAACTTCACTCTTTAGTCATAGCTGTGGCTTTGCCACACGTGGTTACTAATCTCTTCCCTGGTTAGGTGTCCCTGTCCTCCCACTACGCACAGCCTCCTCCAGATAAGGCATCTGTGGGGATCAGGAGATGGAAGAAAGCAGGCAGTCACAAAGGCAGCAGCAGGTAAAGCTCAACAATGCTCTGCAGAGTGATGTCTCCATACTACTGCCAATACCACAGTTCTGTCATTTCACCACTGAAAAGATCAATATACAGGAAAGAGTAGCAGGAAAAAATCGACTCAGTCTTTTTCCTTGTGAGCTTGAGTTGCTAAAATAGACTAGGCTAATGTGGTTCAACACCATCTGTCTGTTTTTCCCTTATTCTCTAGATAATTTTGTTCAATTTGAAAAAAGAACCCAGAGTTTTCAAACACAAGAAAGCTCCTACCAATTTTCTGTGAAAACAGATGGCTGTGGACAAGAGAAAGATTGTGTAAGTGCCCTCCTGTCTCCTTCAGGAAAAAAGCTGTAGTGCAAGTTCCTATGTTATGACAAAAGCCTATTCACACAGAATTCCCCAGCCATGAAGAAACAACACATGCCCCAGCCACGAGGAGAGATCTGAGCAGAACTCAAGCAGCCATGAAACACAAATGTTTAGGAAACCAGGCCTTGCTGTTTCTGGCGCTCAGGGAACTCCTGGCTCAGACACTGCCTGACAGCTCCTGCATGTTTTAAGATGCATCATTTAATATAAATAATAACAGAAGCATCAAAAAACAGAAAAGATTTAAAGGAAGCTGTTTCAGCTGAAGAAATGCCACTAGATCAAACTTCTACTTCTGGCTGCCAGTTACAGGAATAAAGTTGTCAGCAGCACATCAGCTGTCGGGATCAGAGCTCTGTGGTGAGAATGCAGACGCGATGCCAGAGGCTGTTCTCAGTTTCATCACTGTGCTTACATGAGAGTCGGAGGGACCCACCTCCTCAAGTGGCAAGTGGCACCACCAGTGGCAACTAGCCAGATATTTTTTACTCATAAACTTCAGCAAGTATAAAAGGAAACAATCTTCCAAAGAACCAAGATGCTTCAGAAACATCAGTAAGAGTGGCTCTCAGCAATACTCTAAGGAATCTCTTATCTGCTGCATGATGTTCTGCTTATGACAGAACACCACGCAGCAGAACAAACAGACAGAAATAACAAATGGCAGGACATGATTCCCGTGAGAAAAAATCTGGTTTCTACTTTTCTCCTGAAAAATGGCAGAGTAACATCACAAAAACACCTTGGTCTTATACTTACGTAAAGGAGAGGAGAATTAATGTGAGAGTTATCTGGCTGAGTGGTCTTGTCTTCGCAGTTTAATATCTGGCAATTATGTGTGGATATGACAGTTGTAAGCCTAACACAAGTAGGCGGCAGTGACTGAGGTTTAACAGTAGGCTTTTCTTCTTTGCTTGACCTGATGACATATGCAAAAAGCTAAAAACTGCCAGGTCCACAGTAGGATTTGAGTGAATTATGTGGGTGGAATTTGAATACAGGTTGCTCTGAACAGCTATGGGTTGAGAGAGGCAGTAAAAGCACCATAGAAGCATGCAGAAGAGCTAGTGAAGAACAATAAAAATTCAAAATATATACTTGTATTAAGGCCTGGAGAAAAAGCAGAGTGAGCTTTTAGGTAGAGTTCCAACCAAAGAAAGGCTTAGAATAATAAAAAAGGAGAATGTTTCCCTTTCTGGTGAGTTGAGGAACATGAGACGTAATAATACTGATTCCTAAAAAATATGCAGCATCAAAAATACTAGAACTGATTTTCACATTCCTCTCCTAAAGAAAATTATCAAAACTCAGATTATTGGTACTACATTCTTGCAGTTTTGGGTGCTACTAGTAAACTCTTGTTCTAGGGTAACATTTTTTTGAAGATAAGACAATGAGCAGACTAGGGCAGAGGGCAGACCTGCAGCAACTTAGATATAGATCAGCTCAAGCTGCTATAAAATTTACTCTTGGCCTTGAGAGTGCCAAAATGTGGTATAGAGTGGTGCAGAGCTATTTTAAAAGACAGACCCGTGTTGAACTTCTGTCTATGGGAAGTGCTTACAGGAGAGCTCCTCCCGCCTGTAATGGCTTTTACACAAAATCAGGCATAAAGAGCCTGAAGTATAGAGCTCTGAGGCCAGTGGATGTACTGGCTCTTCTGGCTCAGGAGGTGTAAACAGGCCAAGTGAGGTGGAGATGTTGGAGCCAGCCACAGAACCAATGCAGCTGCCATCCTTTCTGCTTTGGAGGTGTTCCAAGCAAGTCTGAGATCCCTTTGTGCTCCCTCAAGTATTTACTATCTATACTATTATATCTATATCTAATTAGAAGAGGCAGTCCTAAAAAAAAGTCCTCTTCTGCAGGTAGAAGGGTCAAGGCCTTTGGAAGGAGATGGCAACACAGTCTGCATATGCAATTACAAAATGCCATTATTGCAAAGTGAGGTCAGGCCCTTACTCAGGCATTAGCACTGCCATTTACTTACAAAATGTCTCATCTTAGCAAAGGACAGAGGCTGTCCTGAAGCTACAGATTAAAATCTAAGAGAATTCCCTCAGAGTGATGACCACTTTTCTGTGAAGATTTTTAAAGAGCTGAAAGTCATCCCTTTTTCCCCTCTGCAGTTATCAGTGCTCAGAGGGTCAGACAAACGCCTCCACAGTGCAGTGGAAATAACTGGAGTTATGTAACTCCAGTGGAATGAAGTGGTTCCGATTACTGTACTACTAAGAACAAGCATATATAGGTGCCAGAGGAAATATACTCTAGCGTGGCTGCTGAATGGCTGAGAGGAAACAGCCTCAAGTTGTGCCAGGGGAGGTTTAGACTGGATGTAAGAAAAAATTTCTTCACTTTAAGGGTGCTCAGGCATTGGAATAGGTTGCCCAGAAAAGTGGTGGAATCACCACCCCTGGAAGTATTCACAGAGTGTGTAGATGTGGCACTCAGGGACAAGGTTTACTGGGGAACCCAATGGTGCTGGGCTAACTGTTGGACACAAGGATCTTGGAAGTCTTTTCTAGCCTTAGTGGTTCTGTGATTCTACTATTTATTGCCAGAGCAGTAAGTCAGGTTTGGTCTTGCTATGCAGATGCCATAGCTGGATTTGGCTAACACAGGTTCTCAGATACAGGTATCATTAACCACATTAATGAGGAACATGGCCTTAGTAAGCAAGAAAATGTCTTCTCACTGCTGAGAAATTCAAGTTTCAGTTGAGACTTCTGTAATGGAACGTTGCCTGCCTGCAGTTTTTGACAATGGCGTTTGAAATAATAACAGCTTAGTGCAGGACTCATATCAAATTTGAGCATACTCTAGCCTTTTATCATTGATTCTCCTTTCCAGTATGAAAGCAATCAAGCCACAGACACCTCTATTCATTTTTCAAAGGAAAGAAGAAAATAAGATGTTGTGCAAGTTCTTTTCAATGCTTCTTTCATTCTCCAAGGGGCAATGCAGGACTATGCCAGCCTGAGGCAGTTCAGGCCTGTTGGAAGGAACAGCAGTTAAAATCACAAGTTGGTCCCAAACTGGCTGTTAAAAAGTGTCTCTAACAGTTCTGCTTCCTGTCCCTGATGCTCCCTCTCCTAGGAAACATTTTGGCTGTGCATGGTTTAGTGGGCAGTTTATTCTCCACCTCTGTGAGGCTTTCCAGAAAATCACAGGCCCCAGGCTCTGTGTACAATACAGGCTATTTTTGCCAGGTCCTGGTCCTGCCTTCATTTTCTCTAGCCCTGGAAGTCACTGTTGAGAAGTTCAGTCTTGAAGAGCAGAACAGGGAGGTCTTTTTAAGTCTTCTTTCAAATATGCAATACATACCATTTTTTCGAAGTTTACCAGATTGTCAGTGAATGTCTTGTTTCCCTCATGAGTAAACGTCATGTCTGTATAGAAATAAAAGACACATAAAAGCCCATTTCTGAATCATGGCAATACAAAACAGCATAATGTTTTATCTTACAAAATTGCAGCAGCTGTAAATGTAAAACATTTAGGTTTTAATTTGCAGCATTTCTGAGACTAATAAAATTGAGGTATGATATTCAGATGTACAAAAGCAGTTTTTCTTGCCTCTGTGTCGTGCTTTTCATAATGGGAAAAGATCATACCTCACACTGAGATTGATTTTTGCTTTTTCTTGCTGCTAGTCTTACCCTTCAGATATTTGACAAATAGCTTTCAAGTTAATAATTCTGGTAACATCCAAGCTTACCTTTTATAAGCAGCGGCATGAAAGGAATTATTGGAGGGTCCAATTTAGCTACAGTTAGTCTGTAGGCCCTATGGTTTCTTGATGGATCCTTACAAAAAAAGAGAAATCAAATAATTACTAATATGTATTATTATATGTATCAAGACACTATATGCATTCATTTAGATGTCATGGCATTTATTAAAAATATAATTTTTTTCCTGTGACTTTAGAAGTGTATCTACAAATTCAGACACCTTTTATCATTCTCCTGGACTGGTTACATGATGAGAATGCAGCCACTAAACACAAAACATTTTTCATGCCAAATAGCAAGGTTAGATATGATTATAAAAACATTCTTCATGAAAGAAACTACACATTTCTTCCTCCCTTCTTACAGCTGCAGATCCAGTTTTGCATATATCATAGCACTATAATGTAATGTATTGCCTGGAAAAATCCAGATTGAAAAATAAAATTTCCCATATGTACTATTGGAAAACATGTGATAAAGCTTTTCTGAGTTCCCATATTAACTTTGAGTGGTACATAAGTTCTCTCAGAGTAGGTTCCTAAGAGTATAATTTATTAGTCATACATACTTGTTTTAGCAGCTCTAAAATGGGATCATAAACTTCTTAAAGTCAAACAAGGACATATAAAATGTTCTGAATCAAGGAATTCAAATCAGAGACAGAATTATCTCAGATTGTGCATAGAGTAAGGGATCTATTGCTATTCACCATTAAGCTTTCAAACTCTGCATAGATCTTCTTGAACTTGCTTGGGAGTTTCTGTTAATAAAAACAAAAATAGCAAACCTTAATTAAATCTGAACAGTGCAGTAATTTTACTGTAAATACTAGTTCCTTCTACAACGCCCTAAGTCAGGAAAGTGCTCTTTTTTTGCCAGATATTTCTAACAATGTGCTAATCTAAAATACAACATGTTTCCTAGCAACCAGATTAAAAATAGAGACGGGACCAGCCACGAAACCTGGATCCTGATTTAAACCCTGACTTGAATTTAGTCCTTTGGGATGTTTAGATTCAGATTTTTGTGTGGCTCACATAGCAATCACTGAATTCAGAATGTAAGGGGAAATTCATGTGAATGCTTTCAGGACATTCCTGATCATAGCCTATGTGAAAATATAATTTACACACAGCTTGCGTAGGGGCAAATAAGCTTAATTATTCATACCTATGATGAACTGCCCTTGCAAACATTCACACCCTTGCTTGGGTATTTCCAGGAGGTTTTTTGCTCATGCTGATGCATCTATTGGTAGAATTCTTGACACACTTAGCAGCAAAGCTGCTTTATCACTTTCTGGGGTACAAATTAATGAATATTTTTTTCAGTCCACAATATCTACACAAATAAATAATGGTCAGTTGATCATGCAATGATAGAGATGAGATGGGCTTTACTAAATACTTCCTATCCCCCTTATGCACAGATTAAATAACTTTACTATAAAGACTATAAGATATGTTATAAATTGGTCTCAGAGATCACTGTAATTTATGCACAATCAGAATATGTCAGTTATTTTTAGTAAGAAATTTCTCTGTATTTGCTGAATTTTTCAGACTACTATTAGCAGTGGATAACATTAAAAATTAATAGAGACTTTATAGTGCAGAAATAATTTTTTGCAGTACTTTCTACATTTGGAGTGTGTACCCTAGCAAGCTATTTACACTGTGCCACAGCAAGGGCCTAATTTTTAATGATGTGTGTCAACAACTGTGTGCCTAGTTTGCATATGCATGCGGATTAGGTATTTGTGAAGTAAGTGGTATAATTGGACATTTGCACCTGCAAATATCTAATTTCTGCATGCAACTAATGTAAATGCATGATAATACAGAAAAAAATCAGGTCTTGGTTGTTTGTCTTTAACTATTTTCTGTATATATCTGGCTAAAAATCAAATTGCAGAAATTCTCTTGATAACCTAACTGCTCTACAGAACCCGAGTGTGATAACATTTCCTTGATCTCAAATGAATCCTTCACATGTACAAATGATCTGTGCGCCTCCCAGCTCAGGTGCTGATTGCTAAATGTAGTATATACATTCAATTCCTTCTTCTCTAGTCCTGTACTGTTCTCAGCTCTCCCAACTCCTCTCAGTAGCCACAAATAAAGGGTCAGAGAATTTCAGTAAACTGAAAATCTTTGCTTGTAGCACTGATTGTATAAGATACACGTACTTTTGAAAATGGGACCGGTGTACACTCAGACATGTTAGTCTCACCTCCTGTTTTAAAGCACATTTTTAAATGTGTTCAAATTTTGCTCTCAGTTGCATCAATAACCTCAGTCATGCTAATTATTTTGAATTTCTAATGAACAAAATACATGCACATTTAAATCTGTACTGTTTTTGATAACCATTATGTTCTCAGGTGTTACACTGTGCTGGACATTGCACCTTCTTTATACACTCATTTACAGAACAGTAAAGCCACAGAGAAAGGTGGAAGAATGAAAACCAAACTGATAGTAAGTATGGAAATGCATGTCAGAGAGAAAACCAGAACTGGTTAGGAGGTTAGGACAAACCCACATTTTAACAGGGCAACAAAGTCCCTGTGGAGATCAGAAAATAATATGCATAAACAGAGGATAAATTTAAGAGAATTATCAGTAGAGCGATCTCAGTGAACCACCAGTAAAGTAATGGCACACAGAGGATGGGCTGATCAAAGAGGTTAGCTGACTAGTTTGCTCATCCTATTGGGCAGTTTAGCTCAGCAACAGGAGCCACTGTTGTCACTCTTGTTAACTCCTGTGAATATTCAGCACATCCATGGGTGTAGTATACTGCCTTACTAATAAATACTGCTAGCCTTAGCTAAGGCTTATGATCAGGAACTGAATTACTAGATCTAGCTTTATCAATAATAAAGGCCCAACTCATGTTTTTGCTAACTAAAAGCACAAGTCCCCATCAAGCTTCCTGGAATAGGATTTTAGCAAAGACTTACCTCCCACGTTAATGAGAGACGACTCACAGCAACATTACTCAGTCCCATAATAATAGCGAAAAAGGAATTCAAATTTTTGTATTCCTTACAGCTGAAACACAAAGGGCCAGGTTTTAAGTTGTATAGATCAGTCGGAGCAGTACTTTTGACAACTTTAAGAGAGCTGAACCCAGGCATCTAGCTTAGAAGTGACTGAATTTAGGCAGTCCTGCCCAGCACGCCTGCAGATACCTCTTCACCAATGTGTTAGCACTTCACCACACTCTGGAGGCTTCTTTCCCTTCCCTCTTAAAATGACCTCCCTTCTTCTACTTCACTGGGTACCAGCTTCTGCAAGGACTTCTAGCCTCTGAAGCAATTCCCCACCCAGAAACACAGTCCTGAAACTGGGCTCAATTCAGTCCCGAGGGATACCAGAAACTGTGTAAACAACTGTTTATAACCTCATTTGCTGCAGAACTTGCTGACAGCTTTTGAACAGCTAATGAATGCTGAAGCTCTCCTCAGGCAATCTTCACTGCAGTTTACAGGGCCACTGAGTATTTTAAAGGGAAAACAGCAGCTGTCTGGAGATGCCCCATGCCGGAGACCTCTCCTACAGTACAGGATTTCTATTACTTATAGATTCTGGGACTTCTAGTATGTTTCAGGAAAGAACTGCCATTTGTTACCAGCATCACTAAAGAGGTCCTGGGCAAATGGAGCTCCAGGTCACTCTCCATCTCTCATGCAAAGGAGGATTTTGCTATCAGTCAGGAAAAACTGGAACATGTAATTGAGTACTATGGAGGATCCAACACACCATATGAAGGAGGAGATACAATCTGATGGGCATAGTCAAGGCAACTGCTCAGCTGGGTCTGCATCAGTGGCTCAGTGCCTCAATAGGAAGGGAAGAGACAAAGAAAAGCCTATCAAAAGAAACCTCCCAAAACTGTGTCTCACTGGGTTTTTGCAAATAATCCCTTATTTTTCTCAACTTATGTGCCAACATCCAATTTCAGCGCCTCAGTCTCTGTTTCTGTTTCTTCAGCAGTGAGTGGCTTTCCTTAGGGGTTGGTAATGAGACTGCTGGGGTTTAACATTTCTGTCAGTGTCATGGATAGTGGCATCGAGTGCACCCTCAGCAGGTCTGCTGATGATACCAAGCTGTGTGGTGCAGATGACATCCTGGAGAGAAGGGGTGCCGTCCAGAGGGACTTTGACAGGCTTGAGACGTGGGCCTGGGTGAACCTCATGAAATTCAGCAAGGCCAAGTGCAAGGTCCTGCACCTGAGTCAGGGCAATCCCAAGCACAAGCACAGGCTGGGTGAAGAATGGATTGAGAGCAGCCCTGGGGAGAAGTACTTGGGGATGCTGGTGGACAAAAATCTTATGTGAGCTGATAATATGTGCTGGCAGCCCCAAAAGCCAACTGTGTCCTGGGCTGCATCAAAAGCATCATGGTCAGCAGGTCAAGGGAGGTGACTCCCCTTCTGTTCTTCTGAGATCCCACTGTGTCCAGCTCTGCATAGGTTCCAACATACAAAGGACATGGATCTGCTGAAGTGAATGTAAAGGAGGGCCACAAAGATGATCAGAGACCTGAAGCACCTCTGCTATGAAGACAGGGTGAGAGAGCTGGCATTGTTCAGGCTGGAGAAAGCTCCAAGGGAGACCTTAGAGCACCTTCCAGTACCTAAAGGGGCCTACAAGAAAGCTGGGGAGGAACTTATGACAAGGGCATGGAGGGACAGGACAAGAGGCAATGGCTTTAAACTGAAAGAGGATAGGTTATGATTTTAGGAAGAAATTCTTTACTGTGAGGGTGGTGAGGCACTGGAACTACTTGCCCAGAGAAGTTGTGGATGCCCCATTCCTGAAAGGGATCAAGACCAGGTTGGATGGGGCTTTAAGCAACCCAGTCTAGTGGAAGGTGTCCCTGCCCCTGGCAAGGGGTTTGGAATTTGATGATCTTTACAGTCCCTTCCAACCCAAACTATTCTATGATTCTGTGATTTACCAAGAAAACTCTAACAAGATTCAATCTATGATTCTCATAGTTTTTAATTCATCATTGAAGCCCTTGGCTCCTCTGAGGTATCCCTAGGTTCAGACAAAATTAGTACAATAATCTCATCCTACTATCTGACTCCATAATTGCCGCATCATCCTATTCTCCATCATCCACACCATTCTGTTCTTTCTGTACCTCCATTTTACCAGACCTGGATGCAGTGAGTGGGTAAGTCCTTTAGATCTTGGCCTCACTTGTGTCTGCACTATGTGAACACTGAGCATGTGAATAAATCATCTCTCCCATATGCTGGTCTCTTTGCTGGGAGATTGCTGCCCTCTCAGATCTTCTGGCAGAGTTCCTCATACAAATTCTCCCACATCAGATTAGCAACAGTGAGCAAGGGTAGAAAGGATAAACTGAAATGCTAAAGCTACACCAACTTAATCTACTGGTCCAGGTCAGGAAGTGCCTCATTAGTGGAACTGAGGGGAGATAAAGATGAAAAGCAGACAGGATAGGCTGTCAGTGATAACCTCTTCCCTAGGCATAAGTAAATCCATAAGGGGTATCTGTCCACAGCCCACGACAGGATTAAATTAGGAATAAATTAGGGCAGGGTAAAATAATTAGTAACACACAGCACTAGAACTCAAACAAAGTAGGCAGCTGTTCTACCCGATGTTCTACCCCAGATATTCTGTAAATTCTACAGGGGCTAAAATAAATAGCTCAGTTTCAGACAAAGGACCCCTGTAAGGCACTAGAAACAGTGCTACAAGGCTCTACTGCATATAAACTGCATGTAAATGTCAAGAAGTGGATCCTCTAAAGCACCACAATGTACCACCTCAGAGCAGAGGTCCCTCTGCCTCACAGAACGGACTGTACCAGAAAAATCTTCCTGTTAGGATGAATAGCAAACACACACATACAGAGTCTGGTCTCCAAAACAAACATGTATGTGGTTAAAATCTCTTGGTACTTACACAAGCATATTCATCTTTGCATTTTCTCTATAAACACACATTTCTGAAATTTCTCACAGGCTCCTTGGGCTTATAACATATGCGCATGTACGGAAAGAATGATTTTCAAAAACTGAATTAATGTGTCTGAGTACATTGATACACAAGAAGGCTTCTAAATAGCTTGTGGATATATCTGCAAAGAGGAAATATACACAAACTGCATTTGCAGATATCCATAAAAGCATGTTCAAGCACATCTCAGAAGGCCTTTCTTATACAATTAATATGGGAAGAACTCACTGTTGGAAATATAGTTCACTTCTCCCCTTTGATTGAAAGTTTGTTCCTACAATAGTTGGAGAAAAGAGATGAACCTGGTAACCTCTACATCCTTTTCCAGCAGATGCTAAAGCGACACTGGCTCCTGGAACTGAAAGCACATGTGCACAGCACTTGGAGCCAGCACTTGGCCTTGCGCTTCCTGCACAGGCTGGGAGCACACATCAAGGGTGCATGGGGTGGCAGACAGAATGATGTGCCTTCTGCAATGATACCTGCACCTCAAGCCACAGAACTGAAAAAAACTCCTCAGTAGCAGTTATCTTTGAAAATGAGTACGTGCAAGGCATCTCGTTACCACCAGTCATGCCTAAGATTAATAGTGCAGCACTGAGCTGTTCTCCCTGAACACTTTTCTAATGAGTCTAGTACTTCTAGGTAGGGTAAAGTTCTCATTAGGCCTCAAGGATCTTCACAGGCAAAACTTCCTCAAAGATATTGCTTCAAGGTCTGGGCTTTTTCTCCCCTCTAACTTCGGTGCACTTTGTGTTTGTTTTAGTGCATGTGTAGCAGCTGTTACCATGGCAGCACTGCACAGAGGGCAGCAGCCTGGCAAAACTTCCCAGCGCCTTTCCAGCAGCTGGAATTAAACCTGCCCCCTTGGTTTGTACAGAAGAGAATCTTGTGCTTTGGATTTCTCTGCTTTTAGGAGACAAAGAGGACGCAGCAGAGCAGGCCGCTTTTAGCTATTTATTTTTAGCATTGTAGTGATACCAGAAACATGGAAGTAAACAGGAGGTTGTCAGGCTGTTGTAAATAGCACAAGATTAAACCCATGACTCCACAGAACTCGCAGGCTAGGGCAGTTTATTAGGGAGATATTTAACTGTAATTTTTAGGATACCTGATTTCAAGTGTTTATAGAAATTACTATTGTATCTTAAAGACCACATTTCAAGATTTTCCCATTTCATGCCTGAGATTAGGAAAGACCCCGACGTCCGTGTGGGTGCCACTGCCCTCTCCTGGGCACAGGCTGCCAGGCCGGCAGCTGCTTCCCTCTGCTGTGCTGGGCAGTGACATAATGGAATATGCGGTGCTGTATTTTTAGAAACTTAAAGAGGTAAATTCTGTCCTCTGTTCTAAATATAAAACTGATCCTGCATGCCCGTCACCAGATTTTTAAAATCTTCAGCTTTGACCAACCGTAATCCAACCGCAGGGCCCAGAGCAGCTCCCAGAAGGAAGCTGGTACTTGCAGAGCAGGGTGTCCTGGAGGAAGGAGCCACACTGATCCCCAATTTTGATGTGAACACAGACTTCAGCTATGTGCAATTACAAACTGAGAGGAGGGCAGCATCACAGAAGCAGCAGTAATCTCTTTCTCCACACAACTTCATTTAATGATGCAAAAAAGTTGAAAGCTTGGTTTAACTGCAAGTAACATCTCTGTTGGTAGAACTGCCTAAAGGCTTCTAGTTACAATGCCCAGAGCTGTATAAAAACACTCTAAACCTCAGCAAACTGTTTTTCAGACAGCAATGAATGCAATAAATACACCATGAGCTGGAAAGGGAGGGAGAGTGTAACAATGATAAAAATCTGTACCTATGCAGGGCATGGACATACCCCTGCTCCCTCTGAAACCAGTCACTGCCCTGCTCTTGACTTTCGGGAGTCAAGGCTGACATCTCTGGCATGGAAGTTCCAAACAGTTTAAATTTGGATATGAATAAAGGAAGACAAAAAGAATGCCTGCTATCCAACCTCAGACCCAGCAGTTAGTAACAAAAGAGGATATTCATATTTTGCATTTTAAAACAAAAGTATTAGGAAAAAAATCACAGAATCACAGAATTTTTAGGGTTGGAGGGGACCTCTGGACATCATCCAGTCCTACTCCTCTGCCAAGGCAGGGCCACCTGGACCAGGGGACACAGGAATGTGTCCAGGTGGGTTTTGAATATCTCTATGGACAGGGAGACTCCATGAGCTCCCTGGGCAGCCTGTTCCAGTGCTCTGCCACCCTCAACACAAAGTTATTCCTTATGCTGAGGTGCAAGTCTTTGTGTTTTAGTTTAAAGCCCTTGCTCCTCATCCTGCCTGGGCACTACTGAAAAGGGAGTGGAACTATTCTCTTGGCATCACCCTTCAACATATTTGAATGTACAGATGAGATCTCTTCTCAGTGTACTTTTCTCTAGACTAAACCGGCCCTGCTCTTGCAGGCTCTCCTTCTGTGAGAAATGCTCCAGACCCCACATCATCTGTGTGGCCTCCACTGGACCCTCTCCAGTAGCTCCTTGTCTCTCTTGTGCTGAGGAGCCCAGAACTGGGCACATTGTTCCAGATGTGGCGTCACCAGGACTGAACAGAGGGAGAGGAACACCTCTCTTGACCTGCTGGCCACACTCTTCCCAATGCATCCAGGATCTCACTGGCTCTCCTGGTCCCAGGGCCCAGTGCCAGCTCCTGGTCACCTTGTCGTCTACCAACAGTCCCAGTCCCTCTCTGCAGAGCTGCTCCTTAGTAGGTGAGCCCCCAGCCTGTGCTGCTACTTGGGGTTACTCTTCCTCAGGTGCAGGACCCTAGACTTCGTGTCATCAGCAAACTTGCTGCAAATCCCAAAGAGAATGAAAGTAAAATGAGTGTCACCATCTCTGTGCTACCTCTCTTTACCCTCCCCTCTTGGTTTTCCCACTTGGGGCAATTCTGAGAGTGGTGGTCCTGAACAGCACAAGAAATGTTTCTGTTCTCAGGAAAATTAGGCTCAATTTTGTTAATATTTACTAATTCATGTACTAATATTTGCTAATGTATGGAAGGGTAAATGAAGGATTCTCCTAATGAACTGAAATACATTTTCTCACAAAATTGATGTGTAAACATGGCCCTAAGAGATCACAGATCAAGGAGAATGGAGAGTGGCACAGCAAAGAAGAATGTATATTAACAAGGTTCTATACAGCCCTATAAGAAAATGGACAGAATTACCAAATACAGGATGTTTTAACCTCTACTCTGTGTGGCTGTCTGAAAAGAGAAAATAAAAACACATTGACTATACCAAGCCTCACTTCCAGCTCCCATATGACTGTATACTCACTGGGCTGCTATCTTAATGTATTTCTTTAACAGTTGAACACGCTTGCTGAGTTGAGAGCAAAGACAAATCTCGGTGACCACCCAGAACTGAATTTCATTGAATCTTCTTAAAAACAAGTCCAGATTTGCCGTGGTCTTTTTAAAATTGTGCCTTCCAAAAGTGTGATAGATCAATTCCAGCTAGGAAAGAGAAAACAGTTTGGAATTTTTTTTAAGTTGTGATTCTTGGATAGAGGAAAGAGGCTAAGAATGATAAGGCAAGTATCTAGCCTGAAACTTGCTCTGCAGTTTACATTTCTACCTGCATAGATGAGAAGGATTCAGGTTACAAATCCAATATAAAACAGCTGAGGCATAGTAAAAGTGTAACTACAGATTATATATAAACAGCTTAATACCTTAAAACAAACAAAAGTAATTCAACAAGCAGCACATTCTCAGAAGAAGTCTAACATTATTTTTCTATTTTGCCTATAAAGTTAATAATGTCTTACACTTTCCAAACTTGTAGGTGGCCTTATTGTAGAATTTTTGAAAATCAAACTTAGAGAAGGTTTTGGAAATAATGCAAAAAACCCACAATGTACAATTAAATGCTTTCTAATGGATTCTAACCTGTGGAATAGATAGATCCTCATACCTCATGCACACAGTTGAAGAGCTCCCAGTCATAAATTGTCATCTGATGTGCTAAGTCTTTGGAACTCATCAGTTCAAATGTTCCTACTGTACCAGTAGATGGTCCTTCTTGTTCTGGCAATGGTGCCTACAAACAGGAAAATATTATAAAAATATTTTTTGACATGCTAAATCATATGGTTGCTGCTTTCATTCCATTATGTTCCTAACATTTTTTTTTTCAGTGCGACTACTTCTCTAATTGTATTTCTAATAGTAAAACTGAAATTTGCAGTAAAACTGAAATTTGCTTTTAACCACAGGCAGGTATTAGGAAATGAGAAGCCCTGTGCAAAATCAATATCCAGTATGCACAGGAGAGTCAGGAAAATTCTGAAAGCTCTTCAGAGACACTGTAAAGAAATAAACCAAACTGTTCTCAGTGTGTTATCTTAAACATAGTTTTAAAAATTGAATCTATAATAGACGTGCTAACAAAAGCATAGGTCTTTCCAAAAAAAAGTTCTATGTTTCCTTTTTCACATACACAAAGAACTAGGCCACCAAGGATAAGCCAAATATTTCCTGATTCTAATGATGAGAATTATACATCTAGCATGCTTCAGAAATCTGCAGTGATTGCAAGATCTTCTGATCACTTATAAAATAAACCTCATACTTTCTCTTTGACAGCACACAAATTTGATGCACAATTTGTGATTGCAAATTCCTGGCAAGGCAGATTAAAATTATATGAACACAGTCTTAAGAGAAAGAATCAAGCACAAAACATTTCTGAAAGGCACTTCCACGTCACCCAATAAATGAGATGTGATCTATGACTTAGCACACAGGTGAAGTATTAAAGAGAGATTTAAAACATGGCTTGAGATCAAGTCAGGTTTGAAGTAGTCTGTTGTACATATATGAGGGTGAAGTGTTTGAACCAGTGTTGCTGCAGTAGTGCCAATGAACCCCTCGCAAAGCGGAGGGTGAAACTCCCTGAACGCACGGGACACTGGTTCTGCTCCCAGGAGAGGGCGGCAGAGCTCACACACGACTTTCCCAACTCCTCACGCCTTTGTTAACACCTGATGATGGAGCACCCGATTGTCAACAGGCTCCTTGCTCAGCACAAGCTCAGTGCAGCCTGCCAGGTTAACAGACCATATTTAGACTCTGCAATATAAGAAATGAGCCTACTAAATGAATCCAATTTTATATAAAGGTAATATATTAGCAACACAAATAAGTCTGATTGGATTATTACATCAAATCACTTTCTCAGTAACACATAGTGTGCAGGAGCCTTTACTGCTGTATGAATTCTTGCTTTGTACTCTAGGGAAAGCTTTCCTTTCAATTATCATCATCATGCAAACTAACTAAAAATTACTTAACTAAATCACGAATCACCTTACAAGCTTCATCTATAATTTCAAAAAAACAGTAGGAAAGTATTCTCTAAAAAAATCCAGGGCAGCCATTAATATTACAAGTAACTGCAGATTGCTTTGAATTGGGATTTGAACAAACACAAAATTCCTTTCATTTATGACAACATATGAAATAAAAGTACAGCAGCTTTGTGTAGAAATTCTAACTTGTGGAAATCTGTGGAAAGAGAATTGCCTACAGATTGAAAGATGTCATTTTTCCCCCATTTGGAGATGAACACAACATAGCTGTTACCATAACAAACACATATTTTCCAAGGCTAGGAAAGAAGCACTTAGATGCAAACTTACAGCATACTTGAAAATTCATCTACCCAGAACAATTTTCACATGGGAATTGCCAAATGTAATGTGGATAAATGTTCATGAACATGAAGCAGCCAGAAACTGGAATGCAAAAAGATTAAACTGGGAGGCAGCTAAGGTTGTAACATTTTTTGATTTGTTTATTCCCCTTCGAAAAAATGCAGCTGATGAGAGGTTGTAATTTGCTATGCAGTGCTGAGAACCATTTTTAAGTGCTGAATGTACTTCCCTAATTCTTACTGAATTCAGTCTAGTTGATGAAAAGTAGCACATTGCAGCCCTGGATCTTCGAGCTCCCTGCAGCACTCTGAGTACTTGATGCGTG
Source organism: Catharus ustulatus (assembly GCF_009819885.2). Taxonomy (NCBI): domain Eukaryota; kingdom Metazoa; phylum Chordata; class Aves; order Passeriformes; family Turdidae; genus Catharus; species Catharus ustulatus. The sequence continues at coordinate 17,765,253 of NC_046227.1, forward strand.
GTAAATAGCACAGGGAACAGGCATGGAAAGCCAAGACAATTTGCTGCCAAAGCTATGTGTACTCAGACAATGTAGAGCCATATATAAGTATCCAGCACAGTTGTACTGATGCAACACCCCTGCTTTACAGTGGCATGCCCCATGAGGGTATCTACTTGGCAGGATTAATTAACCTTAAGGGAACACCAGAATTTAATAAGCTGAACAAGAAGTATCTCTGCATGGAACTACATATGCTGGATGTGCATTCCCTGGTTGCTAAATTGAAAGCAGCAGCAAAGCATAGATTTTACCATATCCATAAAAGAAATCAGGCATACATACTAAGTGGCTTGTTAAAAGCATACAGGAGGCTGAAACAAGGCTAGGAGTAATAGAGTTCATGCTGACATGACTTGTCAATGACATTTGTTTTTAATGAAATAAAAGGAACAAAAAGTACAGTCAAATCAAACTCTATAAAAGCAGACCCCATGGAGATCGCTAGAATGACTGTATAAACTGTAAGTACTTATGAGCAATTCTACCTAAGAAAAAAACAGACTTTCTACCAGGAGTATTTTCTGTGGTTCTACTTGGAATTATCTTAGATTTTGACACAGTATTTTGTGGGAATGAAAAATTAAAAACATAAAAAGGAATTTACTGCTGGAATCAAATCTCTGGAATGTTTTAATTATTAACAATGATCTTAGAAAATGTATCTCTATGACTTTCAGGAGGTAATTCTGTAATGAAGAATTTCTCCATGTCTTGGTGAAAATACTCAGTTCTTCCTACATGCTCAGCGTGACAGTGAGAGTACTGGGATCAAGTTCTGTTATGTGGATCAGATGGATGGATTTCTGGTCTGCTTTAGGGAATTACAACATTAGCTTGATTTATTTTCAGGGCTCATCCTACTGCAGTGTGGCAAGCCCTTTGTTGCCAATGTTTCCACTAGTTTTTATCTAAACTGTGGATAATGCAAAAAGGGCCAGGTGTTCAAATAAACCAAAGCCCTGATGTTCCTGAGCACTGCACACATACATACCAATGAATCAAACTGATCCCGTGGGCAAGCAAACAGCCGGCCATTAACGCTGAGAGTGGTGAACACTGAAACGTCATGAGGTTTGAGCACAACTTTTTCTGTAAAAATGAAACAAATTTATTACACAGAGAGAGAATTTACACTAGGATTGATCCACCAGCTGCACAGGTCACCCTTCTGGGAACAAATTTTGCCCAGTAACCCAATGTTCAGGATACAGAATAGAAAACAGCAAGATCCTCTTTACTGAAGAAATGCGATAAGGTCAGCCCAAACCAGTCTCCTACAGACCCAGAATCCCAGTGCCAAACTGTACAGATAGGTGAAGAAGTCTGTGCTGCTATCACTAGAAACTACCTGCAAAAATTTAGCCTAATTAGGGAGTCAATTCAATCACCGGTGGGCTGTAAGCATTTGGAGAGCTGTTCTTAATAGAAATTGCTCTGGAGGGCAGTAACTGCTCAAGGAGCTGATGGAAATGCATTGCATTTCTAAAAGAGCATCACATCACAGGTAAAGAGAAGATAATGAAATAACTTACAAAACAGTCTCTTCCAGCATATGTTGGTGGTCAGCAAATCTGACAAAAAATTGCTTCAACTGCAAAAAGTAAAGCTGCCTGGTGTCAGATCTCAGGAAGTGAGCCATTTTTGGCAGGCACCACTATTTTCAAAAATGCCTTTCAACACAGCTCTCATTACCTCTGTGTGTCTCCACAGTCCTACTCAACCAAAGCACTTGAGCAACACCAATTCTCCAGGAGAATTCACCCTTCAGTTACTCTCACATTTCCACAGCCTAGAGGGGTCCCTGATCTCTGACCCTCTGCAAACAGTAGGTCAGTGTGCTTGGCACTAAGTTGCTCTGTAGTGGTTTGCAGACAGAGCAGCCAGAATGGTAGTGACCACTGCCACAATATTTGTACTGCAGTGTTTTCTGACACTGCTGATTCCTGAGTCTAGCATGAATTCATCCACACTCACATTCTATTTCTCTTGTTAAAAAATTCTTACAAGTCTAACAGTGAAGGAAAATCAGGGTAGCTGTGCCCTGCAACATGCAGATACACAAGCTTCTCCATTGGTCCTGTATCCCACGTGAGCTGCAGTCTGTGCCTGCAGTACAGGAAGGACTTCCCTCTCAATTAGGACTTGTGTGACAGCTAAACATGCACACGGGTATAAAACCTTGACTGAACTAATCTTTCAATCCCTTCAAAAATTCTGCTTCACCCTAACTGAGGAGTGTTTAAGATGATGTAAGTACAGTACCTCCTCCTGAACTCATCTTTACTATGATGAGGCCTTCTCCAGAGCCCAGCTTGTCTGCTACTGCACTGATCACTTCCTTCACAGAAGAAGACACTGGCACACGGATAGTGGTGTAGGTTTGGTCTATGCAGTACACCTTAAACAGAACTAAAGAAAAAAAAACATTGCACAGTTTATTCCACGTGTAAAAACCATAGATGTATCATACAAATTATTGCCACTTCAGAAACCACTCCTCACAAACGAGACAAAGAAACAATACATAATACATAGCTCCCCATTCCTCAGATGCTCTACAATTTCTAGTACAGAAATCTCTGATTTCCCAGAGTTTTGCATTTTGGATTTTCATTGTCCAGTGAGCTGCCTGTCCTATGAATGAGAAAGATGCAGCCATATGAAATGAGCAGTCACTGCCTGTCAGGACAGACACAAGAGGCAGTATTTCCTTGGCAGCAGGAACTGCTTCCCTCTTTGTAGGCCTAGAAACACCTCTATGGACAACAGAAGCTGCATGACTGGCAGGATGTCTGCTGTTCATATATGGTTAGTTCCAGCTTTTAACATGGTTTTTCTATAGGTCTGATTTATGCCACCAGCTTTCTCAGTTACATGACCTTGAATTTTGTTACCTTGTTTTTACGCTATTCATTAGCAAGAACTATCCTTGAATATCAAACATGCTGAAGAAGCAGTTGTTAGGTGATGAAGTTCCACAAAACAACTATTAAGAGTACCTTATCAGTAATCTGAAAATGACATTCTGATACACTGCTGTAAATTTTACCCTTATCTCTTCAGAGATTCAAACAACAGCAATAAGGTAAACCAGCAGATTTTGGTTTTTAGGATGCGTGCCTAGATTCTTGGATTCTAGACCCATGGTCCATGGCATGATTATCGCTCCACCTCTACCTCGCAAAGGAACAGCTGTACATGTTAGCTCAAACTACATAGGGAGACAGAGGCTCAAACATGACCTCCAGCTTACACTCTATTGCACTGCCATTACCTGCAGTAGAGTATCTTACTGGCTCTTCCCTGTTTTGTTCATTCCTTATTTCAAAGGTTTTTACGTCTTCCTCTGAGGAAGCAGTGTTTGATAGCACAAGTAACTAAGGGAAAAGACCAGGAGCACCTTTAATCAATAACGCAGAATAGTGGGTTAGCAAAAGCAGAGAGTTTGTTTCAGGTCAGGCTTCAAAAGTCTAGGTAGGTACATTAATTTACTTCTAGACTTTTTTTTTTTTTTTTTTTTGAGACAGATAAATTTACATAGATGTCAGTGGCGCAAGAAAACTTAGCAGAGAAGAAACTCACCTTCATCACTGCCCCTGATAGGCTGGCGTTTCTGTGCTCTGTCATCACTTGTGTTGAACAGCTGCAGAAGAACTTTGTGCTGAAAATGAATCATCAAGATTCACTTTAATGCAAGAATAAACATGTGGTACACAAGAACTACAATACATCTCTTATCAATGGCAGGAAAAGGAGTACCAATGCAAAATTTGACAATATTAACAACTATGGCTCAACATAACAATTGAGATATAGCTCATACATCCATGATTACTAAAGAGAAGATGCTTATGAATTTTCTGTGCTTAAGATTTTACTTGAGAAAATAGACAAATAATTTTTTTTACCTTCTTTTGTGATGCTTTAGGTTCTTCAGAACTATAAAGGGGTAAAGCATAGAATATATAATTAAATATTGCCTGGAAGATTTTATGTATAAAATCACCTATAGAATATGGACCACCTGTCAAAACTAGCATATCAATATAATCATATTTATATGTGAAAAGACTAGATGATACCACAGTTAATCTATGACCAAGGCAGAAAAAATATTATACAAAGTTCATGTAAGCATGAGATAAGCCTCTGTCAATTTCTCAGTGAGGGTATGGTCTTTGCAAGAATGATGTGGAAAAGGGGGCCATAGACATTTATTCAAATAAGACTGCATGCAAACTTTCAATTTTGTATAACTGAGTGTCATTTACAAAATGGCTTTTTAATAGATACAACCAATAAATTTTCTTCATCAATTTACTGACAAAAAGGGCACGGGAAGGAAAGAAGCAAAAACTATGCTTACATTTGCTTTACAATTTTCTCTAGCTCTGGAAGTTGCTCCTTTAGTGCTGCAATCATTCTAGTATCATCTGATACAGATACATAAAATTCCTGTAAATGATACAGAACAGTGTTTAAATAACTATAAGGGTAAAGGAGCAGTACTCAGGAGAGAGGATTATGAGATGACATCTGATAGCTTAATGATTATAAAGAATAATAATCTGCATAGAGGAACACATGCTGGGCCCAACCCTCTATTACTTCTACTTGTTTATCTCCAGCTGATTTAAAGCAAGAGTTATGTATGCAGAAGGGAAGCCTGATGAGGCTCCTTAGCTCCCTCTATAACCACTGACTGCTTGTGTAAAACCTGAATTTTCACATTGTCAAGGATAAAGACTAAAAAATTCACAAATAATCTACCATTATAGGTTTTTTTATTCATTGCTGTTGTAGTCTTTAGTGCTTCATTTGCTCCTGAGTCACTGACTCTCAGCTACTCTAATCCACTACAGTATCATCCACTTTTAAACCCTACTCAAATCTCTTCAGTTACATCTACATAAAACCATCCCAAAGAATGATCTCTGTGCTTGCGACTAGTGATTGTTCTTAAACTTCTATCATCCCCAAAGCTTGAAAAGCTTTCCCATGTGGGCTTGCGGAGTGTCTACCATTCTTAAAGCCCCTCCCTATTCCCTTCTGCTAAATCTTAGATTCAGTTTTAAGCTCTTTATGACAAGAACTTTCATTCAGCCAGTAACATATGGGATTCTGTTCCATAAACACAATTTATAATAAGAATGGCAATCACAACTATTTAACATGGCACTGGTAGTGCATTCTTATCTTAGAAATCCAAGAATATGGCAGCTACCACAAAGAATTTACAAGGGTTCTGAAGACAACAATTTTAAGTTCCAACAGCTGAAGCTTTCATTCAAATGGAAAGAACTTTTGCTTCTGTAGAGTGGTAGCCCTCCAGCTCCTTCCTGGCACACCTGAGGGTAGGAATAACAGCCCTCTAGTTCAACCCTGAACCATTCACAAGAAAATACTAGAAAAAACAAATTCAGCTACTGCTATAACACAAGCAACCCATGCAGTGATTTGAAAGGGATCTGCAACACTATTTTCAGAGGTCTGGAGGTTGGCAATGGTTCAAACACTCTTGTGGTGCCTTTACTGTCTGCAGCCAAACATGAGAAAAGAGTTATAAACTGAAATAAACTTTGCACTTTGGAATGACCTCTTTCACTTCAGGGATACAACAACTCCTTTATACCTCCAAAAAGGCCATTGCTGCTTCATCTTCTTGCAGTAAATCTCCATATAAAGCAGCCCACTGCAGAACCAGTCGAATGACTCGCCTTTTATTGTTGAGAGCATAATCCATTTTCTCCTGCTCTGTACCCTGAGAAGGCTGGGCATGATAGGTGCCACAGTGTCAAGGAAAACATTCAATGATTGAAAATATCAAACCCAGTATGAATTAATGAACAATTGACTTCCAATAAACCACCTTCAGGGTGCTCAAACATAACTTTCCAATATACACTTCTAAATTCTGACATCTACTAGCGTAACAATTTGCAAACTTCTCACGTTCATACAGTGAATTTTCTGAAGGATCACAGCTCCACTACGGAGATGGGTGCTGCAGGAAAAACCAGATATGATACTTGGAATAACAAAGAGGATTTGCCATGGAGACTGAAGAAGGATACTTCTCTTTGCTCCTCTTTGGAAACAGTTGAAGAAAAAGAAAAACGTCACTTTGTGTTTATTAACAATTCCAATTTTGCATTTGTGAGGAAGACTACTAGAATGAACCACCAGTGTTATTCCTTTTGTTTACACAAGTTATTGTATCTCAAGATGAACCTCAGTCCCATTAAGGGAGGGGGACTTACAGTCTAAACTGACTACAGAAACTCAGGGTAAAATAATAAATTTTGCAGTAGCCTCATTGTCATGAGGAAATCAGACATTTCCACCATGTCAAATAAAGTGTATTTAGGACACAATACTGTGTGACAGTTATTTTGTGATGAACAGTAAGAAAAAACGGGAAACATTTCACTGACCTTTTTAAAAACAAAGTGTCAATATTAGAAAAATAGACAAATAGCTAAAAGGCCAAAAGTAACATTCAGTGAAAGGAAAAAACAAGAAAAAAGTAAAGGCACAATGGGTAATAAATGGAGATAATTTGAGCCTTTAACTTGTGTGAAAATGAAGTATCCCCAGAAGAAACAGGATATGATAATTTGTGTGTCTATTTCTCACTGAAAAAAGGCTAACAATATTTATTCAAACTGTTCCAAATAAACTGACAGCTGAATGGGAAGTAAGCACACAATGAGTGCAGTTACATCTTCAACTTTGCTTCCCATTTACGAGAATTCTGATTCTGGACTGCTATGAGTAATGCTATTCCGAATTACATAGTAACATGTAAAATTAAAATACTGACACTCTCCTCACAGCCATGTCCAGCATCCTTGCATCCTTTCAAGATGCACTTTCAGTTGCTGTACCAAAATATTTTTAAAAACTAATCAGAAAATAAAAATATTAATGAGGTAAAATTATGTAAGGTATTTATTCTAAGCTTCTCATTTAGAAAAATTTTTCTAACAACACTACTAATAAAATGCAATGGGGAAAGGTACTAAATCACACTTGGAAACGATCCTGCTGCCCAAAGGCCCTGCAGAGATTTGACATTCTACCAGGGTTACTGGGGCACTCATTTGACTGACAAACTTTTGGAAATCTACATTTTAATTTCATTTCAAAAGATTTAAAATGAGTAGAGAACTGAACACGACAGTATAATTAAGGCAGAAAGCAAGTCAGAAGGTCATCAGAAGTAAATAATTTGATGTTTTGGGGAGCAAGTTTAATATTCTACTGAGTCATTTTTCTCATGCCATATTTACCTTTCAAACACTATAATTATTTAATGTATTTTTACTTTCTTATTAACTGACTCATCACAGGCACTGGTAATTTTTCTGTATTTTTACTGCTCATTTATATTGATTCCCTTTTATTAACATTATCACAGGGTAAGTCAATGAAGGGTTCTCACATTTTCATGTGATCTTCAAGATGCAGCTTCACTACAGACTGCAGTCAGAAAAATAAACTGTGATGTATACTTGCAACAAGTGTCAGATAATTGCAAAATATTCATCAACACTAATATTGTTAGAGCTTAATATATATATATATGTTTCTAATTTTCTCTAGCATATGCTAAGAAATTGAAGCAATCCTGAAGGCTGCTCTTCCGTGGACAGGAGGACTCAGCTATATCAGGAGCTGTTCAAGATCACTGCTACAACAGAGTGCAAACTTTTTTGGTGGCACAACGGTAAAGGAGTTTAGCAAACACTCATAGAGAAATTTGCTGAAGAACTATCATCTACAGAGAGCAAAAGACGAGTTTATACTTTGCATTTAGACAGTGATCCTTTAAAGGTGCACCCCTGCACACATGCTCACACACTTGCACTAACTCAAGTGCACTTTTGGAGCTGCTGCTCTATTTCAGGTTTTCTTTCAGGCCTTGTCCTGCCTTACTCTGACAAGCTGTAGCTCTGAGAATTTGTCTGTGAAGAAACGAGAAACAGGGGCCTTGATCCAACACACAGGACTTATATCCTGATCCAGGACAGGGGAGAATTGTCCTCTGCTTCCCTATAAAACAGAAGTGATTTTTTTTTAATTGCAGGATCTATATTCTTCAATGACTGAAAAAGAATTGGTGTGCCAAAGGACAGCACAGAATGAGCACAGAATGAATCCACAGCAAGCAATCATGTTAACTTAGATGAAATGGTGCACCTGTCCATTCCTTTCAGGATTAAAATAACTTACAAATGACTGCTGTAAAAGAAGTGAAAACCCAAATAATTTATACCCTGTACTATGTTTGAAAGCACTTCAGTGGTCTAGCTCTACTCATACTAGCATGCTGCCAGCTAAAACAGTATCCTAAGTGAGTGTACGAAAATAGACCAGTTTTGATTCAAAATTAGGAGCTGAAGCAAAAAGTCGCCGTCTGAATCACCTTTCTTCTTTTTCTAATTGTCTCATTGAGCATAACTAATCTCTCCTTAGTCTCACAGCACTGGTGAACACTTTTGTCGCATGATTTTGCTCCAAAAAGATGAGCTTTGTTAGGAACCTTTCAACTCTAACAATAAATTTCAATGGTACAATCAACAAAGCCACAGTTAGCTGTTCCATATTCAGAATGGACCAAATAAATAATAATTCAGCTCCAGGAAAAGCTAACACTAAAGCACTAGGATATCAGTTACTTCCAGCTCCTCTCTCGAAAGAATTAACATGTTGCTTGCCATGAGCCACTGAAGACCGTGGTCTTAGCACTCTCTCCAAAACAGATTTCACCACAAGTGAGTATTTATCCTCAAGAGTGATTATCCTTAATTTTGACTATCCTTAACTTTTCCTCTGTAAAGAGTGAGGTACATTTTGCTTATGGGTCTGATTTTCCCAATTACTGGATAGAGGCATTCAATTACAACTGAGGATAGAAAAGCCTGACTCTCATATGGGCTGACTGAACAATATGAGCTAATGAATCAGGATAAAAACCCCCAAACATTAAAAGTGCTGCCCCTTCTTCCTCTCTCAATGCTGTCAGCAACATCATTTCATAATACTTTTGATATCCAAAACAATGTGATTTTGGAAAATGTGTTTGTTTCAGGTGTGTGGACAATCTCCTACAGAGCAGTTGCATGGGTCCAAGGGTTTTCAAAACAATTACTCTCCTCACCAGGCGTAACACAAATGGATTCTCAAGCTTGCCAGACAAGGACACAATGCTCTATTTTGTGGTTTCAGGAGGTGAGCTTTCCCAGATGTCACTCGCCCCACTGAGCTTGAAGGAAAGCACTTTCACACCACTGCAATTCTAAACAAATAAATAGGGAGCTGAAGTTATTATACCCCTGTCAGAATTCTATAAAACAGAAAACATTATATGTTTATTTAATGTTCCCAGTCACTTGATAGTTTCAAGTCAGTGTGCAGAAGGAAAACTCTCAATGTCCAACAGCTCCCCAAACTAAATAACCTGCCAGTAATTGACAGATGGACATTTCACAGACTCCTGTGAAACATGCAGAATACGAGAATCACCCCCAGCTCTCAATGCTCTCCACTATTAAGATTTCATCTTCTAGTATTCACATCCAATTGAAGTTTCTTGCAGTTTGTTTGCACATGCTATAGACTATTATTACAGATTACTACTACTTTCTCATAACAATTAGACAGCACCTAGGAGCTACCTACCCATTAATCTATAAGTTCAGTCAGCCTCTTGCTAGAGGCAGTTTGAATCTTGAAATCTATAAAGGGGACCATTGAAATCACCAAGACATAACTATTCCAGTTAAAATACAGATGCTCTAGTTCAGCAAAACCCAAGAAAGACAGGAAGGATACAGTATAGTAACCCAAACTTTTAAGCAATTTCACTCATTTGGTGGAGGGATAGTACATTTATTTCCTTTGGAACAGTAATCAGCACAGGAAATATACGGTTTTCATAATCTGTACTGTATCTCATCATGGGTAATACACTATCCATTTCAGAGTTGTTGAGCTATGGAAGCTGCTAGTCAGACACTGAGAATCTACTCACAAGGCACGCCTCCATGGAAGTGATGTACATCTTGAGAGAGGGAAGCTTCACATTCGTCACTGATAGATAGAGTAGCTAAAGAGACTTAACTTTTTTCTTAAAAAAGGATATTGTGCCATCAAGGCTGGGCAGAGCTGACTATTTGGCATAAAAACACAGTGCATCATAATAAAATCATTTAAAACAGAATCTGTGGGGAAAAAAAAAAAAGAAAATAATCAATCAATTAAGCCTCTGCAAACAGCTTGAGGATTTCAAGGACGAGTTTTCTTTCATCTGAACTATGTTATTAGCCCTCTGCAGATAACAGAGTGGTCTTTTTGCACTTTCTTTGTAGGCATTAGGTACAAATAAGGGTAATGAACAAATATGAGCTAAAATATTAAGCTTTTAGTCTTGTCTACATGAATTTTATTGCATTTATGTTAAAAAGCATTTGCCAGTGTCAAAGAGAAATCTGGTAAGGCAAAAAGCTCCACATCTGTGCTAAAGTGAAATGTTTGGATCTATTTCTCTACAAGTGTGGAGCTCTACGCAAGGAAGAGTAAGGCCTTTCACACCTGGGTACCTAAAAAGAGCTGTAACATTTGGATTTAGGAGTTAAAATAACAGGCAGCACACTTAGTATATCCTGCAAAGGAGAAGGGAAATAATTTCATTCTTTGCTGATTTCCTAGCAGTGAGTAGAATGTCTTAAAAGAGATAAATGGACAGTCAAATTTCTGGGCTTGTTTTGATTCAAAAGTATCACAGCTGTTACAATGACATTAACACCTATATGAACAATATGACTGACATTTTCTCTGGCCAAACCCAGCAAGCTATTTTTTCTGCTAAAATGACCTGGTAGAGCTGGTGTAAATCCCAGTTTGTCTTATCTGTATTTGTGACAACAAGAAAGATTTATAAAGCCTGGCTGCAGAGGCCAGAATGAGTTTGGCAGGCTTACATGGAATCACTGAGAAACAGTGAACACGATACCCCAGGGTGTCATTTCTACAGCGCAACTTTTGAGATAACAGAAACATTTACAGACATTGTAAGGGATGGGAGACCAAATATGAAAATAACTGTTCAAAATAATATTACATTATTGTTTCCACTTGTATAATTCCTATATGAAAGTATCTCTCAGTTGACAAAACTCACCTCTGGAAGGGGAACACTTTTTAACTGTAATACCCAGAGCAAATTGATTTTTAAATATTCTTAAAGGAATGCATAAACAAAAAAAATCAGTTTTCCAGCATCCTATGATGCTATACCCTAAAAATAATTTTATTAATTGTGACACATTATATTGTAATGGGATATACGTACAATCTTGTCACAATATGTTTTGGCAAAAAGTTTTAAAATATTTTTAAAATAATTTGTTTTTGAAAAATATATATAATACAAGCATACTACGGATGGCAAACTTGTGATTATATAGCTGCAAGCCTGAAGAACAATATTCTGCTTGTAATTCTAGTAAACATGTATCTATGAAAAGGATCCCTTCTCTTCTGACTTTAAAGTAGTGAAAACATGCACTTGAAAAGGATTTCTGTAATTTTTCAATTATTCTATCATTTATGGACCATTATACAAGGTTTCTCCAATACTATGAGGCCAATAAAAGATTAACTGGATTTAAGAATGTTTTTGAATATATACTTAGCAGACATCTGTAGTGCAATAAGAACCTGCAGAAGCAATGTTACGTAGTTTAATTTATGTCTATGCATTACTTTATGAAAATTATGAGGATTATTTGTGTCTGACTCTTCAAAAATTAAAATACTTAATAAAATGTAAGTCTGCAAATACATATATCCCTAGATGTAAATTCTCTGTTCTCTTTACATTAATGAAAATGAGCCCATTAAGTGCAGATGCAGCAACCTGCATTCTTGGGACTTGGCCCATGCTGTGCTGAATTCTTCTCCTTTGAGTAACAATTTTTTTTTCTCTGCACATGGGAAAGTATCACAAACACAAAATTCAAACTGTGATACTTTAACTGTGATATGAAGATTTGAGAATACTTATACTAGCGCCATGTGATGTCTGGAGGTATCAAGCTATTTCACAGTATTAAAGTGACCTCCAGAACAAAAGTACCATTACTAATGGGGTGCTCTGTCCAGGCCTTATGGCTGTGCCTAATTAAAGTTGCAAATGCTGGTCTGGCACCTTGGAGGATTTTGCTGTTCTACTATGACCTTAAAGTACAAACACAATAGAACAGGCTTGCTATTTTTAATTCTGGCTTTCCTCAATTCTCTTGGGGTTGTTTCAGAGCAGTAGACAGTTCTGGGTGATTTTCAAAGCATCACATTGCAGCATTCCCCCAGCCAATCCATCTTATGTGGTAATAATAAAACAACTTCTGCCATGTAGGTACCTGTTGCTTCATTTAAAGTTGCTTCAAGGCGCATAGTTTCTAGAAAGTGCTCTAAAATTTTCTCTGGGGTTCCTGACATCACAATATACCTGAGGGAGGGAAAGGAGCAGTTAGCATCTCATAGCCAAAAGAGCTAATCAAGAAATAGTTGTGTACCAGCAAGAAGATCAGGACTGCAGCTGTGTGCCAAACACCTGCTCTGACCAGAATCTCTGTGTGCTCAGGTTAAAACCATTCACAATCTTTGCTGGCTTATCCCCTGTAAACCTAGGAGCAGTTCCTAGGTTTCATTCTCCACCCTGCCCAAGGATGAGAGACAGCTCCCTCCTCACACAAGTACTTCAGTATTAACACCACCACGGTTACACCACAATCAGATGAGCTGCAATGGTCCAAACTCAGAGAAGTACAAGCAGAAATGCTCCTCCACTGAGAATAAATAACGCAGTAACAATAGCAACTGCCAGTCATTTAAAGGGTCTTAACAGGCTCATTATGAACCTGAAATAAGAACTAGTGTGTATCAGTGTCAGAGAAGGAAACAATTTCCTTCAGCGTCACTGACAGAGATTGGTCTGGGAAGGTGGGCGCAGATAGGAAATAGCACGTATCTTCAAATTTGTGCAATGCCTTGCATAGCTGAAGTAGGTGCTTCAAGCTGATAAACTGAGGATTGTACCATTTCCTGGAATTAAATTAGTGAGGTGAGACAACTAGTGCAATAGCCAGGTTTTTCTTTTTCATGCAAGATTTTAAGTACCAGTGGAATATCATATGATATTGGAAAACTTGTCCTGTCATTTTTTTTTTGTCTTTTCTCATGGATCAGATTTTTTTATATTTCCCTCCATTTTTTCAATCTTTGCATCTTTTTTTTTTTCTTTTATTCTTCTTCTTTTTTCAACTGATAAAGTATGAAACTTAAAAAAATAAAAGAAAAAAAAAGAAAGAAAAAAACCCTGAGAAGTGAAGATACTCTGCTCCTGCTGAGAAATAAGTGGTGGAGCTGAGCTCCTGGGAGCTCCTCCTCACTTTGAGCACTGACCGTCACAGTTCTTTTACCTGCCAACCTCTTTGGAAGAACTGTATTGATGTCCCAAGAACACAAACACTTGTTAAGCCAGTGCACATTCTCACAGAGATACTAACCAAGTATCTAAGTGAGTGAAGCAGAGAAATCACAGGTTGCTGTACTCTGAATATGAAAGTGAAAATGAACAGTGAAGTGACTCGCAGGGCTGCTGAATTCATCCTGCACGAGTGTGATCACCCATAAAGAGTTAGATCTTGGGAGTGGTAACTTCAGAGCCAGTCCTCCCAAGCGACACTGCCACTGTTTGAAAGCACAGCTCAGGGAGCTGTCTAGGAGCGCTGTCTCCTCCGTAGAGGAGGCAGTGGAAGCCAAATTGTAACCAAGAGGATCTGCTCCCAAAGTGAAGTTTGCCCCGAGGCCAAGATGAGAAAATTATTTTCTTCCTGAAAAGAGGTGCTTGTTAAGCTTCTCTCTGGGCAGTCATTTTCAAAAGTACTGAACACTCAACTAACACTCAACATCTCAGTAACACAATCTGGAAAACAAGAAACATTGGTAATTTTGGTTTGGAAACTCAAACATAAATGTAGCCAATTAGTCTATTTACTAGGAAAAGAAATGTCATCCTCAAATCCAGTGAAATCACTTTGAAGTGATAGACATTGCCAACACAGTACTTGAAATGTAATCCAACTGGTGAAAAGCAGACAGTGGACCTTTCAGGGTAACTTCCTCTTTTGGGTAACATGTCTATTGGCCATAGAAATCAGCAAAAGCTCTTGCTGGCACATTTACAGTACCCAAAACCCGACCAAATTAGTAAAATATTTACAGAAATGAAATTCTGAGCTTTACCTGAAAATATTCCTGGTATGTAAGACCTAAATACAGCCTAACTTAACCATTTACAATTTACCATAAATTTCTCTGGCTACTTTTATCAAATTCTGGGGAAAAAAAAAAAAAGTTTAATAATACAAGTAATGCTGGTGCAAAGAGTTTGCAAGGAATGCAGTGTTTCAAAATGTTCAAATGAAACTTTCACTTTTGGAAGCACGAAAAATGTCTCAGACCCAAGAACATGGATTTAAATCTATGACCAAGCTGCTGTGCATTGCAGTTGCTGATGTAAATCCACTGGCTACAGTCAAATTCCCCTCAGGTAGACAAAGAAAAACTTTTGCAAGAGTACACAGTTACCTGGTAGCATAGATTGTTTTTCTAGATGTTTTAATAGATCAAGTGAAAAATGAAATAGAAGTTCCTGAAAGATGTGAAATGTGTATATTAAATGCAAGAAATTGTTTATTCAACCTTCACAGATCTTTTCTAAACCTTTGCATTCAGTCATGCACATAAAATAAGTATGTGAAATCCCAGATGAGATAAAAACTGTACCCAAAGTATTGCACAATAAATTGGCTCCTTTTTAAGAGAAAGTGAGGTTCAGGGTAAAGGATTTGAAACTTGTCAAAATTGTTTGAATGCCTCTGAAGCAAATTGTGTATCCATTTGCAAATAACACATTTACAAAGCCTTTAGGGGTTTTGCCAACATTAGGAATGATAATAGCCTCACTCTACTCTTATCACAGTAGTATCCAAACAGAATTGTACTTTTTCCCTTTCAGTAAGAAAGGAAAATATAGTTAATATTGTTATTACAGTGCTAAACTATTCTGTAAAATAAGCTCTGCAACTTTCATTGAATGAGATCTTTGTTTTGTATATAAATTGTGCATAGCAAACTCTTATTAGCATCTAGAGCTCAAAATACAAAATAAAAATATACATACTTTATAATAAAACAATGTATTTTCTTCACGTCTTTTACACAGTAACTCAGATTAATAAGGTTTCTTCAACCTCCATGCTTAGTCTGTTTGGAAGCTCCTACTTGAGATAAGTATTTACACTGAGATCTTCAGGGAAATACTGTGTAAAGACATAGAGCTGGTGTGCTGCTAGAAATGGATATATTATTGAGTATGGGGCACGTGCTAATGACTAAAAAAAGAAAACTTTATATGCACTGCAGTCTTCCATCAAAAGGGAATATGCTATTGTTTGGATAATAGTACCATTTAAAAAGGTTAATAATTGTCTGACATCTGCACTACTGAATGAAAACCTACTTATGCTGCGGCTGAGAACTTCCTTGATTAGAAATTCTGTTTCCTGCTGGGATCTTCTCCAACACCAAGACATCTTGGTCGTGTTCTTTGAGTCTTACTGTATTTGCTTCCACATCCTGCAAGACAAGTTACTTTTAATAAATGTGACCGCATCTGATTTGGGTGATTAGTTACTCTAACAAACTACATGACTTTCAAACACAAAAGACTGGTGTTGGTACTTTCCCCCTGTATTTATCTGTCTTTATTCTGTTTTCCTCACAGGAAGAATCATGAAGGAAGCACTGGCACCAAGGCAAGAAGCAGAGAATTGTGGGTGAGACTAGAGCAAGAACTATGTTAAATAAAAAAATAAAATGGAGATGTCAATTTAAAAAAAATTCCTGAAAAACAGTCTCTCCACAATTGCCATATGTAATGTAATCTCTATCTGCACTTATATACAAACACTATTTGCTACAATCTGACTTTTCTCTAAAATAAAATAATTTTTAAAAAAAGAAAATAGCATTTAAGAATAGAAAGTCTAAGCTCAGTAAACTGTTCATTTTCTACTACCAGTTCAGTCATAGTAGAAAAATAAAAAGTTAAGTATAATGTGCATTCAGAAAACACAGATAAAAATTAGTAAGACCGTGGACTTGGATCTTCTCTGAAGTATAGACCAAAGCTTAATCAGTTGTAAGTCTCCATAGCCAGTCCAAGCCTACTGCCAAAATCATCCTCATTCCCTTTTGTACAGTAACCACAAATGATTTTTCTAGTGGAGTACCCTTTCTGGACTGGTTTTAATGCTGCAGTACTGGGCATATATAGGGTAAAATATAGGATGATACTAGTTTTACTAGTATCTTTGACTCCCTTTACTATGAATGACCACGGAAGAGTCTGAAATTACAGAATTACAGTTGGACTTTGGAATACACTTACCCCAAAATGAATAACTGTAAAATTAGTCTGGGAATATCTTTCTAGAGTTCTCTGATAAAGACATCTGTGTAAAGGCATCTGTAAGTTACTCTATTTGAAATTTGATTCTGTCTTGAAACTCTTGAATTTAATGTACCTGACACTGACCTATGTGGGAGAAGGGATGATCTTGATTATTTAAATATTTGGATGGAATATCACCAAGAAATCCTGGGCAGCATAAGGAAAAACAGAGTAGGGCAAATGCTAGACTACAGAACATGAGCAACAAAAAGATTCCATTTGATTGCATTTTCATGTTTGAGCTGGAAACTGAGAGAGGAAAGGTGATGAACATATTCTTTACCTGACCTTCTAAATTGTTACACCTCTGTTACACAATTAGGCATACTACAAACAGGGTTTTTAATATTAATATAAGCATAGAAATGACAGCCTCTAGAGAAACTTGCAAGTTCTGATATTACACTGTGAGGGCAGCCCCTCCCACTCTTACCCTAAGGATCCTGTTGAAGTCCTCCTTATCTACCCTCAAGAAGTGGCAGTTGTCTTCCCGCAGAACAATGGATGCTGCTCTGGGAGCATCATTTACGAGTGCCAACTTGCCAAAATCATCTCCTTCATGTAGAGTACATACCACACCCTGCACAGAGCAAAACATTTACATGCAGAAACCCATCATTACTCTGGATTCTATTGAAAGTCCTTGTACAAACACTGGACTTCACAATCAAATACCAAAACAAATCTATTTGGCAGGAAATCAACAGCCAAAATAATGACTAGGAAACAATACTTGATAGCTAGTTATTACTATTACTAAAGAGAGGCAAGAACAGAAAAGAATCAGTTTGTTCTCTGAAATTGCATTCAGTTTGAAGGACTCTTCTCAGCCTGCTGAAGACAGAAAGTTGTTGACTATTTTTTTGATATTTATAAAGGCCCTAAAAAATAAAATCAAGTTTGCAGGAGTAACACAGAACTAACAAGACATCTCCAGCTGTTGTACATTAGCAGTGCTCCATTTCCTCCAGTTTACAGTAACAGAGGATCTGGCCCACCCAGTGATGTAAAAAACATGATAAATATGTGTTACTTAGGAACAGACTTAGCACTAGGGGCCCTGTGCTAGATTTTGGTGAAATGCTTTGTTTTCAAATGGAGGATTCTCAGTCACTGAACGAGAAACCAATAAAGAAGTAGGGTTCTTAAAGGCCCAAAGGACTCCCGTGTACCAAGATCTACTTTTTTGCCTTGAAAAAGCTCTCCCATAAAGAGGAAATTTAATAAAGATGCTTTTTGGTTTATGGCTTAACAAATAATGAATAGCTGGCATAAATTTGGAAGAAGTTCATCCAACCTGAGAACCACCAGTCACAAAGCAGTATTTTTTGTCAGACATGCATGAGAACAGTTTGTCATCCAAATGCATGACAACATGGTGGTAAAGGGATGGGGCAAAACTCCCATGAGAGAGAAGTCTGGCAATTCACCAAATTCCAGCAAATTACTTTGTCCTAAAGATATTGATGTAACTGTGATGGATTATATTCAGAAACTGTGCAATATATCCCAAAATTATAGAGCAATCTACTGGAAGTATAATCAGTGAAACCACTGGATCATTTCTTAATAAAATTACAATCTATTTGTTTTGTCAGACAAGGTAATTTTTCTCTAAATTAAACTGTACTCCTTCAAAGTTTACTCTTACAATTTCAATAATAACAATCATATAAAATAGCTTCTGAAAAATTACCTTGCCGTAAATGACTACGTTTACTGATCCCTTTAGGATAATGTACCAAGAAGTACCTTCTTCTCCCTGATTAAATACTACAAGAGAGAGAAAAGATTTTATGGTTAGAATATAGTTATTCAAAATATGGCCAGATTCTGCACGCAATAAAATTGAAGGTAACTCTACAGTCACATAAATGTCTACCTTATAAAAGGGCATACTATGATTTTAAAAGCAATTGCCTCCATAATTTAGAAGAAAAAAGAATTCATACCCATATAGCAGTTATTTTATTACACTGATGTGAAAGTTGCTTTTGCTCCAACAACTACTTTACCAATATGTCAGGCTATCAATTACTAATTAGCACACAGGTTGGATCCCACTAATAGCACTATGTTGTAACCTATTTCTCCAGTGACTGTGAATTTAATACTCATTTGCTAAAATGTCTCAGTATTAACATGTCTGAGTAATTCACCATTTAAAATCCTTTATTTTGTGCAGGAAGATTTTTATTAAATACAGGATTGTATTAAAATAAATTTTAAATACAGATTGGTCAAATCAAAAATTATAGATGAAAACACACCCAAATTGTAGGTGATACATACACTCAACCAAGGATACAGAATTAATTTTAGTACTATCTCCACATTTGGCAACAGTCTAAGCTAACATTATTACTCTAGGTTTTAAACATGAAGTGACAATCAATTTTGAAGGATGCATCCAAGTTTTGCTCTTGTCATTTAAACATTAGGAATGTAAATGTTCATAGCACAGGTAAGAAAGAGATCTGACAGGACTCCATTTACTTACAGACTGTTCCTGCTTTGGGATGTGACTCAAAAATGAGGACACCTGCTAATTCTCGTTTTACCTTAAAATAGAGAGAGAAATTATAGTTATTATACGTATCTCATTCCTCCTGGTGATGAGGTCATATAATACAGCCCCGCTGTACTTTCCTTCCCTCTGCACCATTGATCAGTCATTGGTCTGCTTCACTTGATTTCCTAATTCCTATTGATTGGCTTTACAGAGTTATATTTCCTGGCTCCAAATGGCTCAGACAAGGGCATCTTTAAGATATGGGTCTCCACATCTTTCTTTGTACACACATATGTGAAATGATCATCAACAACTAACAAGACTTGAAGAAAGTTTCAAATGGTAATAGTTAGTCTGTTACAGGAGATAGCTTGCAATTGTCAATTACTCCATGGAAGTATTCCTGCTCTCTCCTGAGAAATCTCCTTCAGACCGATGTAAGTCTGTCTGCTTCTGCTGTGCCAAGCTGTGAGGCACAGCCATCTGGACTTGCTGAATCCTCTCTCTGCCTGACAGCTTCCCAGGCAAAGCATCCACCTCATCACTTCTTCCAGGAACTGGAGAATGTGACACTGCCCTTGGTGTCAGTTGGCTCCTCGCTGGGTTTATTTTGCCCTTGGTGTGATGAGCTCTGACTGACTGGGCAGTTGTCCCTAGTGAGACACTGCTTACAAATGATTTTTGACTCTGTAAACACTGTGTTACTGCCAAAAAACAGCAGCAGCACTGGGAATCTCGTATGATCCTGAGCTCTTCTGTGTGCTTTAAGTTTCTCTTCCTACAACCACAAGTCTCCAAGGACTTAGAGGCCAATTTCCAAGCAGCAGGATTCATGTATTCTGAGAATGGCAGCTGGTGACAAGCCATTTTTCAGAGGTACTACCTATTTCAGTGTTAACTTAACCATGCCAAACACAGATGAAAAGCTTCAATATGTATTAACTAGCAGTATTTTCACACCACTATCTTGTTTGTTTAAATTAAAAAAAAAAATTTTGAGGCCACGAAGAAAGACTTGGGAAGAAACTCTCAAATCCTGGGCACAATCCAGATGAAAATCTGATGGCTGCATCTCCTAAGATGGGTGGAAAAATTCAGGCACTGAGGTACTTAAAGGCCAACCTTGGGGCCCAGGCACCACGTACAAACACACCACATCAGCCATCTCTCCTAGAACTCTTTCCTGACAATCAGGGGAAAGCACGCCCTTTTTGTAGTCTGGAGATAAATACAGGTGTTTGGACCTGTTTTTTTAAGTAAACTGACTAGTGAACACACTCAGAGGCCTGTGATTTCTCTAACACGTAGCTCAACAAACTCCTTTATGACTTCTGCTCAAAGGCAATGGTACTTTCATAAGGCCACGAAATACAATTCCATTAGCACTGTTCTGCACGGAGCATTCCTACCCATTTATGTTCTCAGATGTCTTCTCAGTTGATTCAGCCACCAGCCTTTGCAGTGAATGAATCACTTGATGAAGCCCAAAGTTTGACTTACTTTTAAGACTGTATTATAAAATTGTTTTTCATTTGTACATTAACCTCACAGGCTTCTCTAGCAGGAATCAGTTCATCACCATAAGACTTGAGCTTTATATGTTTTACTTTCTACTGCTTGTGGCAAATCTAGAAAGCTTATTACTTTAGGAATTATGCCTTACCTAAAATAAATTAAACATTCCATTTCCTTTCAAGTTGATTGGTCATTAATCTTCTGGTTGATAGAAGCATTGCTGTCTGTTGCTCCTCTGAAGATTTCCTCTAAGGTATTCATGGTTTCTGTCTTCTGCTTGTCTTCTAGTTCATGATGCATGTAATAAGCCGGCATTTCCAGATTCTTACTAAAAGCATGGAATCATCTGTACTTCAAAATGCCAAGAATTTTTTGCAGTTTGTATCACCTGCCATACTTTTTGCATCTGGTACTTGTTGTGGTATCTGACCTCAAGTCTGATTTTCTTTTGAGCTGAAAATATTTTATGCTTCAAATTTTTTATTCTGAGTTACATCCGCAGTTTTGAGAATTTTCTCCACTCCCTCTTAATATCTGTCTATCCTGGGTAGTTTCTTTTGTTTAACTTTTAAAGGATTATTTCTGGATCTTACAGTAGTCTTTCTTTAATTACTTTTTGTTCTACATTCCAGGGACTTTTAAGGCTTTTGCATGTCTGTTTCCATGTTGAGGAATACATCTAGTGCAGGTAACTCCTTGGTTTGCAAGCTGCAGTTTATCTGCAGATTGAGCTCTGTGTGGGAGCCCAGAGGGTCAAGAGGCCATGGACTGCCAACCATTTTCACAGCAAATGGCACAAGCAGCACCAGCCAGGTGAATGGACACAGCAGGAGCACAGGACATAGGAAGAAGAGTGAGACTTGCGAATGCTTGGATGGTGAGGGGATAAAAGCCCAGGGAGTCCTTTATTGGGGATCCCTCCTCAGAGACACCAGATTGAGCTGCTTCTGTGAATAAAATTGCTTCATGGAGCAAGACATACAAGGCTCTGCTACAGGAAACCAGGGCTGGAAGCAGTGAGGAAACTTGGTCTGGTTGTGTGAGTGGGGGATGTGCAGGAGTCCAGCAGGACCTGCCAGGTCACTGGAGCTGCCCGCTGTGAAGGGGCTCCAGCCCCAGCAGTGACAGTCTCTGGTGCTGAGAGTGTGACTGCCAGAGTCTCACAAATGGTCAAACTGGCAAGTTTCCTTAACACCAATGTAGTAATTCAGATACCAACTCCGAATGCCTACTTTTTTTCAAAA
Organism: Catharus ustulatus; assembly: GCF_009819885.2. Classification (NCBI taxonomy): domain Eukaryota; kingdom Metazoa; phylum Chordata; class Aves; order Passeriformes; family Turdidae; genus Catharus; species Catharus ustulatus. Next base: position 17,787,151 of record NC_046227.1, read on the forward strand.
ACTTTGTTCAGTTTTTTATATGTTTGCGTTGCATTTCTGTAATGCAGCATCCTAAGTAGCTGCATCTAAGTTAACTGAGAATGACTGAAAATAACAAGAGATTCTGAAGAAGGTATTCTCAAATACAGATCTACTTTCTGACTAGTTTCCTTTTTCTGAATGCATCCAGATCTTATTGCTACCAACTAAAGTGCTATTTAGCTTTTTTCAGTTGTCTACACAGTGTATCAGTGATCGTGAGACTTTAAACAGGTGCATTCTCCTGTCCATTCCATTTATCCTTGGCTCTCTGTGCTGTTCTCGACCACTTCTCTGAGGAGCTTTCTTTCACTCGGTGACCAAACTCCAACCAGCAAGCACTGCACAGGGCACCTTTCTCCACAGTGCAATTCCTCCTCTAACTTGGTTCAAGCCAAGATTCCTTACAGAAATCAATTCTGCAAAATTCAGTAGTACCAGTACCTTCATTTACACATGGATAGTGACCCAGACAGTGGCACCTGTGCCAAGTGAGGGAGACAGGGCTGTGCAGAAATACTTGAAGAGAATTTTATCTGATATCTAATAGACAACCTACACAGTGCACCTGCACAGTGCTTGGGTGATTCTCAGAGATGGAATAAATTCTTTGCATGGAAAGTATAAATGAAAATGGTTACATGCTCTCCAACTTTATTAAAGTCAGAAGTAAAACCAGAAGTAAAAACTGAGTCTCGCTTTTTGGTGATAATTTTTAAAATTACTTACTGTGGTAGAAAGATGAGATAAGGCCTTAATGTGGAGAAGTTCTTCATATATAAATTCTAAGTCGTCCACAGTTCTCTGGCCAGGGCTATAGAGAGAAGATTAAAGGGATAACTAAATGCAATAAATGCCCAAAATAAATACTTCACAGAAGGACAGAACAACACAAAATGCTGCTGCACTGTCTACTGAAGGGTACAGCCTCACTAAACAGAGACTGAATGATGTTTCTGGTTGGAGGACTGAAACACACAAAGGATGGAAGCTCTGTGAATGCTACCTGAATGATACTGAGCAGCAGCCATGGCAACCACCTTAAAGAGATCCTGATTAGGCAGCTTTTCTGATTAAATCAAGAGTTATATATATGTATAAAATGGTCAAATAAATCAGAAATGGTACATAAAGATTTGTTCCTTTCAAAAGGACTCCTGAGTGTGGGGCATGCACTATTTTTCACATCCATCACTAATTAGTTGTAGCAAACACAGCAGTAGTGATTTGTAAAGGAGTGTGTGAACTTCTGCTGAACAAATTGGAGATGCAGCAGTGCATCTTGGAGGACAGCTAACAACTGTTCCACAGTTAATGCTGAGTGCTGCTGTTTAGCCGCAAAGGTAAATAAGAACCACTCAGTAGTTTCAGCTTCTCTCACTGAAAAACACAAGATGCTGCCATTACTAAAAAACATGCCTTGATGAAGGAATAATTATTCTCTAGCACAAGGAGTAGTAAGGAGGCTGGCACTGTGGCTGAAATAATTGCATTTCTGTAACCTAAACAAAATTTTCAGATTGCTAAAGAAGGACACAAATACTGTGGCAACTGCAGTGTGTCAGAGATGCTTTGGAGGATCTAATAAAAAGCATACAGGAGAAGTTGGAGCTTGTGGGTAACTCCCAATCTTTTTCCCAGTCACAAGATTCTCTTCAGTTGCAGTATCTAATACAACATTATTTTCTAAAAGAACAAATTCTCCTGTCATATAATTTCAGACAGCACACTGGAGTGACATACAGACACACAAAGGAAAAAAAATTCCTTTAAAGCATTATTTCAAGCTACTTTTATACTTTTATAAGTCCTTCCAAACAATATGGTTTAGATTTGAGAAAAGCAGCTTACAGGTAATTAATTCAATGGGCCAAGAACAAAATAAAAGAGTAACAAAGACATAAGGGAGAGGATAAATTTAAGATGCGAGGAAATGGGAACAGGAAGTCCAGTCTGGGAGCAGGAGTTCCAAATGAGAAGGTTTACATGCTCCATTATAATAAGCACAGTTCTAAACCCTGCTGTCTGCAATGTGTGGTGTCAAAAGAATTAACAGCACAGCTGAATCTTTGGACAGCCCTAAAAGAAAAAACTACAGTGAATCTTTCTGATAGAAATTTTCCTCGTAAAATGTCCGTATCACAGGAGATTAGCATCTAGAGGCTCAGGAACACCATAAGAAGAAATACTGTGCTCTACAGGTTTTCTGCCTAGTCACCTCCTGATTCAAGTGTCTACATCATGTGTGAGGCACAGGGATTACCCCACGGTGTCACTTTGGAGTTATATCGCATCTTTTTAAAAAAAGTAGCTGGATAGAGACTTCTTTTGGATGAAAGAAGTACTGAAGAAGTCACAGAAAACATAAGAACATAAGTACAACTGACATCTCTGCTAAACAAGTTTTATTTTTCTTCTGTTCTACACTTACCAATGACATGCATTTATTATTACCCAGATTAAAGACAAATTTAGACTAAAAAACATTTTGGACGAAGTTACTCTTTTCTCAAACGAAGTTACTCTTTTTCTCAAATAAACTGTTAAGGGAAAACCAGAAATTGGTCTGGTACTGCTATGCCCTCTAGTGACTCAAAATATTCTACTGTTTCTGCATCTGGCTTGAAATTACAAGGTTGACACCCCTAGTGATTTATGCAGAGTAGCTTAATTAAGTACAGCATAAAACTAAGCCAGTACTAGCTAGCAAACAAAAGGTAAGGATTTAAATAAATAGTAGGGAAGTAGTAACTTTAATTTTATTACATGCTTGCAAAACCAGCATGTCTTGGAAAATATAGTGCAACAAATTAAGACATTTCTACATTAAATTAAAACATAAAAGGATGACGTCTTACTATATCATATCTCTATCAAGACAAAAGGACAGACTCTTCTTTCAGCATATCCATTTGCTTCCTATGTTGGCACACTGGAAGGACTGACAATCTGTAGCAGATATCTGTACCTAGTCTTTACTCCTGCTCCTGCAGATGTCACGTGGAGAGATATTAGGCATCACTGTGTCTTTAAAACCTGTGTGGTGGCCCACTGATGTTGATTTGCAGGATCCTGCTGTGTAAAGACCTAGTTTCTGCAGGGGACACATTCTAACAGCAATAGCTGGTTATAGAGCGGATAATAAATGGAATAGGTAGGGAATGAGGGTACACATTAATGGACAGAACTCAGGTGATATTAAGTGATCAATAAAAACTGTTCAGTGCTTGGAGAATTTACCAAGGTCAGACATTGAGCTTCTCTGTGACTAGGATGTTGACAATAACATAGTACTTTGCCATTGACAAGCCATGTATGTCCAAGCAGTATAATTGATTATTTTTATTATACAGCTAACCAGAAAATTTTCAGATAATAAGAACAAGGGAAAAGATCAGAGACCCCATAACATTGTGATTAAGTGTCAAATGCTCTTTACTAGGAAAAAAATGTGCTAAGTGAAGCCACCAAGAACATGTAACACAGATTTATTATTTCAGTCACACTGCCAACTTACTTTAGGCTAGGGCATTAAAAAGGAATGTAATCCAAAACATCATCTTAGCTAAATACTGTTGTCTGATGAATACAACTCTTCCTTTAAAGACTACTGTTATTATTGTGTTTAGCTTTGTATTATAGCATCCTATTAAATTAGGGTTTACCATCAGGACATATTTTCATACTGAAGGGGGGAAACACTTTAGGAGGAGCTGTATTAATTCTACAGTAATTTTACAGGGACTCGAGCAAGGTCTGCACCTGTGCTCCAGCCATTATAAGGAGCAGAGAGCTGTGTTTGCTACTGCACAAAAAGCTATTTTCACATTCAGTATATGTGTTTCCAAAGGGAAAAAAAAACACAATAGCAACAAGAGCCTGCCAAAAATTTCCCTGAGCTCTATTCTGTTTTTTAAACTATAGAACATTCTTTCACAGTTTGACAGTTAAAATGCTGCAGTTAATGTAATAAACAGAGAAATTTTTAAGTTGGCTGTCAAAACAAATGACACTTTTTGTTAGAGATTTTCAGATTTTGAACAATAGAAAGTACCTTTCAAAGCAACAGCTTCATTATACAATCAAATTCTCAAAGTAATCTTCTCATCAAAGAATATTGTCTTATTTCTTTCAGGGTAATTATCTGAGTTCTGCAACCTCTCTTGAAACGGTTACTGTTATAAAATGCAGCTGTGTTGGTTTAAAAATTGTGGGTCCTGCTCAGGTCAGCTAGAGTCAGCATCTCTGAAGCTTTGACAATTCCTTTGAACTTTTGGCAGCTGTAAGTGTGTCTAGTCAAAACTAGCAGGACTCTGAGGATTCATGGAGATTTTAACAGCTTTGCTGCAGCTCAGTCCAGGGAGGATTTTCAACTAACAAAATCATTATGTATGTAAACTGAATACTAGAACAGAGTAGTTAATACAGTCCCTGGCAATACAAGCTTACTTCAGTGAGCGAAGGGCTGCAAAAAGCAGGGATATGGAAAAAGGTCAAATGAATATCAGTCTTGAGAAAACCTCTTTCTCCTCACTATATTCCATGAAAAATCTCCTATTAGTATTCTTTCAAGTGATGCTGTGCAAGTGACATCACAGAAAGAAGAGCAGTACTTTCCACAGTATCCTTCCAGCCTTTCAGCTCTCTGTAAGCAGTCCAGATGACAATCAATATTTATTCTGCTAGTGTAAACTTACACTCGCTCTTCTGGAAGTCATGACAGAAAGCAAACGTAGTAGGCAGCCAAAACCCACAATAACCTAAAGGGAAATTCTCCAAGAGATGACCTGCTCAGTTGGCCTGAGGTAAAGGAGCAGGGTCCCAGCACACACAGCACTGCTGTCTCCAGGTGACTTGTGTCTGCTCAGAGGTGCAAAAAATCACTTTTGCTCCTCAGTGGAAAAGGCACAGGACATGTGTTTGAGGAAACAAAACCTCAATTCCATGACTCCCTAAGGGTGTACAGAAACACCATGCTTCAGTCTGGCTGGTCCATGTGTGTGACAGGGAGCAAATGCTCCTTTGGTTGTGTTGACTAGATCTCTAATAAGGAGAAGAAAGAGAATGCATACTTTCAGCTATACTATTGCTCCATGGCAGTGTTTCCTGGTTTTATAAGCACAAGTGTTTGACAAGTTTTTGAAATTTAATGCTTTTAGCAAGTTTTTGGAGAAGTGCTGTCAAAATTAGTTTATGATCTAAACAAGAATGGAGCCTGGAAGGATACAGATGGAAACAGAACCGGAACAAGCACTTGGGTTAGGTGATTCAAAAATCTTTTACTACGAAAAATGTTCTCACGCTGTGGGCAGGGCTCCTGTCCCATATCAAAGACAAACTTTGTCAATGGCCTCAAGGTAGCAGGATCCAGCCCTGTGTACTTGTCTTCATGAATGGCACCTTACAAGTAAATTTTCAGTGAAGGTCAGTCAGCTTAAGTTATTCCTTATTCTCAGTGTGTTTAATTAGCAGTAAAATATGTCTGCCATGTCCACTAAACCCTACCTGCTTAATGCTTGCCTTCAATGGAGGATCAAACAGAGCTGATACTGGTTGCTTTGAAGTCACTACAAAGCTGGCTGAAAAAAGGCTGATAATCAATGCAGGTTTCTCTTGTTTCCATGTCACAAGACCCATAATATGAACTCATTATTCTGCTTACGGTTTCCTGAGAATCATCCTCATATGAGCATCTGGCCCAATCTGAGAGAGAAGCAGCATAGTATCCTGTAGTTCCTCATCACACTCCTTTTTCTCTTCCTCAGTTGGCAAAGGGGCATCTTCACGCTCATCATCCAAAAATCGATAAAATAAGTATTTGTCTTGAAAGTGGTGTTCCTGGTCCACTGAAAACAACGTCACACATCAAATACTGAACGCTCTTCAACGAAGCAAACCTTGTAGAAATCTGTGCAGTATCATGTTTGTTAGATAAAGTTTATTTAAGAAGGGAAAGAAAGCTACAGAAAAACTGTAAGAGTATGAAACTATTTCTCATGTATGTCCAAGTTATGTAGCTTGAAGGGTAAACTTTTAAATTGTGTACTACAAATACTTTCCAAAAGGCTTCCATATAGGTGTGTTGTGGGTGTGTATACATACCTGTACACACATGCATATGTTTTCTTATTAGTTCTTTTTTCTTATTGCTGCAAACCATTTCATTTAATCAAACAAATTACACTGGGGAAAATGGCTACACTATTAATTTCTAACATGAAGACTTTGCTGTACATGTTTAGACAGGTTGAGAAAAGGTAGCAAAAGCAACTAAACTCCTTGTGATGTAGCAGAAATGTGTATCATCAATGTATAATCTCAGGAGCAAGTTCATTGACCTGTGTCCTGGTGGAATAACTTAATAGAAGAACTGCCAAAAGAAGACCTTTATAAGTAACGTCATGATATTGCAAAGGACAAACCCTTGGTCTTCCAAGCAAGTCAGAGTGATGTGTTGAGTTGGATACTGCGATACAGCTTGCAATAGCTTGCCCCTGAGAGTTCAATGGAATGAATATATGGCAGGAATTCAAGTTAGAGCCCTTAGGGTAAGGGAGCAGTGGAAACAATCTGCCTTCCCAGAAAGGAAATTCCTTCCTGGGATATGGGAAGCACATAGATAATAATTGCAAGTTTACTGTAAGAGCTGCTCTTGTACATTTAATAAAAGTGTACGTGCAAACTTCAAATATGAATATTGCTTTAGAAACCTACCCTTTTGAGGGCTGTAATATCCTGTTACCAACTAAATCCTGACAAATGGAAACTGAATCTCAATGTAAAATGCAATCAGAAAGCTAACACACAATCCCAGATTTCTGCACTGAAATATCTGGTGTGCTGAATTTGGGAACCGCTCCAAAACCAATGGAAATCATTCCAAAATTATAGATCTGAGCAAACATAAGTACTCACACTCACTTCTAAACACTGCAAATCTTTGATGATTAGTTTTATGTATGGTAATACATCCCTTGGTTTTGGCCCAAGTGCTACTCAGTTCTAACAATATAAGCACAAGACGGTGTACTCATAAGTATAATTAGAGCTATCATTATAAATTGTTCATTTATGATGCAATACCCTTGTAAGTTAAAAAAGTATACTGGTTCCAAGATTCAAATAATACTGTATGTTGCACTTGCACTTATGATTGAACAGGCTGCTCTGTGGCATTTCTTTTGGACCATGATCCCTTTCTTTTTCATGAAAAAGAATTGTGTTGATGTCACACATTACCCATATTTTAATCAAGATTCTGTTTATCTTACCATGGTTGAGAACACCTTCTTCCAGCAGTACTTGCCACATGCCAACAGCCTGGGTTCGTAAATGGACACAAGGACTTTGTTGCATCATCCAGTCAACTAGTTCTGTCCCCACACAGCATTGCCTGAAGGACAGATAAATAGCCAGGAATGAAAAGGAAGTAGCCAAGAGAGACTGCTCATAGTGACTGCCAACAACAGTGATATCTTAAACTCTGTACAGACTTAGTCAATTCTTCCAGCAGAAAATCATGCCACCATCTACATGCACATGCTTGAAATACCAGTGAAGGTGTCCAGTTTTGAGAGGATCACCTTAGCAAAACAAGTTTTTTGCAGAGTTCAGAGTATCAAATCGAGCCTGTACAAAATCTGCAGTACCAGTGCCACAACCTTCAACCCAGTTTTCAAAAGAAACCTCTGTATACCATGGGATAGCAAAAGCCTCAGCCTTTTCAGAATCTTGCATGAAAACAATAATTTAATACTGTAAAAGTCATGCAGCCTCCCCAGGAAGAGTGAGTGCTATGAGGGTGTTCCTGCATTTGTAATCAAACTTGTGTCACACTGTATTTGGAGACACTGGTTTTGGTACAGTGCTCCTGGGGCGCTCTCATGCAAGGTCTTGGTCACCTTGCACCTCCTGACTGACCCAGAGGCAGACAACAGCATGTCTCAAATTCTGAAGAACCCAAAGAGGGTTTAAAAAGCAAAAAGCCACATGGTCACTCAGTCATTGTAACACTCCCTAGCTCAGCAGAACAGTAAGAGTTTTCCTAGTTATGTGTAAGAGAAAATGGTGCAGTTGTTTGGACCAGCATTGCTCTTCATTTATCATATATGCTCTTTTGTTCTTCTAGAATAATTAGCTATTTTATATTGTGACATATTCTCTAATCAACTCACAAGTGCTAAATACCTTTATATATGAAATACATTTTGGGCTGAAATATGGAAAATCAATGCGTTTATTTCAAATGAAGATCAGTAACATACTGACTTACTATTTAGAAAAAGACACACTTGGAGATTTAAACGTAATTTTTACTTAAAAACTTAAAACCACTCTGAATAATGCATTAGGCACTTGATTTAAACATTAGACACTAAAACAGATTGTTTCTTAAGTTAATAGTAGGTAGATCCTGACACCCTGCAGGAAGATTTCTATTTCACAAGTGCCATTGTTAACCCACTTCAGCAAGACTGTGCTGCCACCAGCAGGAAGATAAGAGAGCCTGGAAATACACTGAAAAAAAAAAGTTAAATAGAGCAGCAAATCTGCATCAGGAATGTTTCTCACCAGGTGAATTTTCAGAACGCCACAGTGAGCAAGACTGCTGTAGCAATCAGTACAGGAACAAAAAATATTAATGAACTTTTCTATTATCTCTTACTGATACACAAAGAGAACAGAATCTACATTTTAACGTGGTACTACACAGAATATTGCAGCTAACTATGCTATTAACTTTGGAAGAGTTTTTGTATGTGAATGCTCTGTTCACAATCATGGACTCAATTTCCAGTCAAATTACTTCAGAAAGGATTTACCAGGCCCATTAAAGACTGCATAACATTCAAATAGCATCACAGAATAATTTCAGACCTTTTGAGACCTGCAGGTATGGTAAGGCATAAATGACACATCAGAGAATGGCAGGCATAAAAATTCAGAGACCTCTATACAATCAGCTCACACACCTGTAAGTCTTCAGATGATATTTACGATCTCTTATCATGTGAGGAGCTCGGGACAGAATTGTATTCCTCAAGATCTTTCCAGCTCTAAGGATCTTTTCTGAAGGAACCTTGGTGATCATGGGGAAAAAAAAAAGACCAAGACATTCAGACTTTAAACCTTTTGGAATCTTTGTACTGCTTTCTGCAAAACAAAACACAAATGCTCTTTTTTTCTGTATTAAAAGTCCTCTTGCACGGAGGCTTACTTTTGCAGAGCAATGTAGTATATATTTGGGATGTTACATTTCACATACATCTCACGTCTAACAGACAGCACCACTTCAGCTGATTCATATCACACTGTTGGTAACAGTTACTTCCATTTGTCTAACGGCCTGGCTTTACAGCACATCTATGTTCTATTACCTGTGTAATGGTTTTAGTAGGATGATGTGAGATGTGAGGATCAATAAGAGGTGTCTGAAAAATAAAATTAAATTAAATAATTTTTTAAGGTTGTTCAGAAAAATAAAAGAAAGTTTAAAAAAAGAACAAAAAAAATGGTAATAACAAAGAATAATGTGAAAGTCCAAGCTCTGTCCAGGAGAGATGAATATATAAAAAGCTTCTGAAAACATCCTAAAGGCAAACTTGGTAGTTGAGACTCAGTAAATTAAAACAGTGACATGACATGTGAGGATGAATAACAAATCTGTGCTAAACTTTGTAAAGTACTAATGAAATGGGCAATGACCGAAGGTCACACCAGACCAGAGCGTGCACAGGCATAGTTAGCTCTTCCTCCTGCACAACAGCCTTCCCCCACACGTCTGCTTTGCCATTCAGCCCCTCACCCCAGAAATTCTCTCTTCCTTCAGCACCTTTTTCTATTCAGCTCTTTTCTCCCTTACAGCACAGCACAAGAAACAGGAATGGAGATAGAGTTCTTCCACTATCTGTGTTTTCTAAATTAGCATCAGGCTGAGCTGGCAACCCTTTTACAGCTGCTCTCTGAAATGCAGAGGCACACAGGCCACTTGCCGGGACCCAGGCAAGGACCTTCACAAACGGGCTGGTGAAGGAAAAAGGAAAGAACAAAGCAAGTAGCTTGGTTCTACAAAGGGAAGAGTGAAAGGAAAGACCATCGAGGCTCTACAGGAAGAGAGAGAAGGGGATGAGAGAAATGGGAAAACAGGCACATAAACAGGTGAAAGATGGAGACAGGGAGCACATGGCACAACACAGAGGGAAAAGGAAAGTGAAAGGTTAAAGGACTGTAGAAATGGAGACAAGGCAGAACAAAACCAAACTTCAGCAGCCTTAGAATGATGGGAAGACCTTTGGCTTTGCTGGGCCTGGTAGTTAACAGCATGGACCAAATTCACTTTGAGAGTGCAATGTCAGGAGACACGACACAAGGGCTGATTTTGGCTGGTGCTCAGGGCTTGCCAACAGCAGATCAGGCTGAGCAGAGCTCTCCTACAAGGGCAAGACTGACCTTGGCCCATGGCAGCCACAGTGCCCCCACAGCCCTATGGCAAAGCCAAGGCAGCCAGGGCAGGAATGCGGTGAAACACGAGTCAGGGACTTCTGGGTTGCCAGGTACCAGTTTCCTTCAGCTGGGCATCTGTCCATTATCTCCCATGGGATTTTAATAAAGAGACAAAGTCCTTGTAGTTAACAGACAGCGCTAAGAGCTAAGAATACCCCAGGAAACTATGGGTCAGCTGGGAAGGGGAAAATGAAGGAAGCACATGACAGAAATCAATAATCACAACATGGAAGCCTGTATATGAAAACAAAAGGATTTTTTTTTCTATTCATACCTTACAAGAAGTGTCTGAAAAGGCATATTAATACAATTAAAAGGGGATTCCTAATTTTTCTCATTTAATAAGTCAACAATTTTTCATAAACTCATATAAGTTCCAAACATTTCTGTCCAGCCAGAAGAGCAGTAGCACATCCCTCAATATTTCTTGGTTTCTGGAACTGTGTGGAATCTGTGCTAGACAGTCTATATTTGCAGTTAACACATGCAAAAAATAGCAAAAAGCTTTCCAAAGATGTCTCCAATGAAAACAAAACCATTGAATAACAATCTCAAACTAGCTTTACATGGCTTCCAGATTTTATTTCTAGTTAAGAATATACTTAGAGGAGTATATGTGTAAGACAAATAATATAGGAGATTTTTAGAGCAACAGACTAGTGAAAACAAATGCACTTTTCTTATTCTTTCGAATTTCAATTAAGTTTTAACAGTAAAGCATAAACTAATAGGTGAAAAATTGAACATGGATGAAGATTTTTTCAATGAGTCTCTCAACCTAATCAAAACAGAATATAAAACAGCATTTGGAAGAAATTTCAACTCAAAAGTACAGAAAAATCCAAGGTGAAAGCTAAGACACAGCACAAGAATCTGCAAAAAGCAGCAGGAAGGCTTGTTCAGCTATATCCTGACCAATACAGAAGGATCAGCTGCAAAGATAGAACATAACTTGGGTGAAGGTGACTGTGAAATTATTCAGTGTCAGAACTTTACAGAAGAAAGAGAATTAAAGCAGACACAATGGACTAGGAAGAAGTTTCCATAAAAACAGAATATTGATAGCTATAATCCTGGAGTGGGTCATGGGGGAACAAGTAGGAGGTAAAAGGAGTTCATGGGAGCTGGCAAGTACTTAAAGAAACAGTATTAATCATATATACAATATATACTAAAACTTAACTAGAAGGTGAAGTAAAGACTCAGCTAAAGAAATTTTCACTGACACACAAGAAGGAAATACACAGAAAGGAGAAAGCAGAGGGTCTAGAGAAAGCAAGTATAAATTGAATAACAAAGGACAGAATTAGAAAAGCAAAGGTATAAAGTGAGACAGACCTGCCAAGAAATGTCAAGAGGTAAAAAAAATTCCACAAGCACATTAGTAGTAAAACAAAGAAAACAGTGTTGAGCTACCGTTTAACAGAGGGAAATATATTCACAGCAGAAACTTTTGATTTATTTTTAATCAACATTCATTAGAAAGATCAGTGGCAGAGAGATGGTTAATATCCTAAGTAGCAGAATGACAGGAGTAACCTTTCAACCTTAAAAAAACCCCAAAAATATAAATTAGCTGTTTTCAGATTGGCTTTGTAGCATTTTATGCAGGAAACTTGAAGAGCTCAAAGAAACTTAAAGAGGGCTGCATCCATCTTGGAACCATCAGCAGCCACTCTTGGGGTCTAAGGAAGGCAGCTGAAGACAGAAATATGGAAAAGGAGAAGATGAAAAAATACAGATGTCAGTCTTCCTAGAAAAAGTCCATTTGTAAGCACCTGGGAAAGAACAGGGAGATGAGCCTCATGTGATGTACATTAATCAAGAACAAGTCATGCCACACTGATCTAATTTCTTTTCATCATCAAGTAGCCACATCAATAGATTAGATAAGGAACAGTAGATTTTCAACCCTTTAGTAAGGCTTTAGCACTTTCTCATCAGATATTCTCTTCTGCAACAGGCAGATTAAATTCTTACAAAATAGGTGCAAAGTTAGTTGGAAAAGTGCATTTTTAAAGCAATTACCAGTAAAGCAAAGTCAAACTGGCAGTCATACCAGGGCTCTGTTGTAAGCAGCTTTCAAGAATATATCACTTCTAATTATATTAAATATCAACACAGGATGAAGCAGAATACACCTTTATTGATTCTGCAGGAGACTTCAGGATGGGAGACATTGCACATACATTTCAGAATAAGTTTACAATATGAAACAGCTACAACACTGGTCTAAATAAATGATGCTTTTATGCAACACAGAGTGATGACTACATTTCTGAAGCAGGTGGAATTAGCGAAATAAAGACAGGGTAAGGAACAAGTATCTTGGTGTAGTACCACAGGAAAGGAAAAAAGGTTTATAATGTTTTAAATATTTAAATATTAAACACAACTGAATAACCAATGCCATACTTGTGTGAAAGCAGCAAATACTGTGGTGGAATGTAGTAATATATTAGATACATAATGGTGTTCTGCTTTAGACAGCCTACATAAGACCTAATATAAAGCACCGTGTCTCATTTGCCTATTTTAGTCCAAAAGCATTTAAACCAGCTGGCCAGAATTTAGAGGAAAGCAACAAGAATAAACAGAAAGCACAACATGAATAATCAAAGTTGTTGAGTTAAGGAAAAGGCAAGTCTTAGCAGAGGCGTGATTTTAAAAAGCCTTCAGATTTAAAAGGCCTTTCAAAAGGAGAAAAAAGTGGCCTACTCCATCATGCAGAGACCAGGAAATAATTTAAACTGCTGTAAGAAAGATTCAGTTTAGGCATTGCTGAAGCTTTCCTCGCAGTGTGGACAGTGAAAAGCAGCAGATTGCCAGACAGGTCTGGTTCCTCCATCTCTGGGGGGATACACAAGGGATCTGTCAGGAGTGACACTGCTACAGTGTGCATGTGGCTTTGGGGTGGACTCAGTGCTTTCCTGAAGTAGTTTTTAGCCTCACTACAGGGTACTGCTCAATTTTCAAGGAAACCTTTACAAGTCTAAAACGAGTTCAGCCACAGGGTGGTGCTTAAGGAGGTGATCAGTAACAGATCCCATCTGATACAGTCCTTCCTCCTAAGGGACAAGTGCCATCATCATCCAAAAGACATGCCCAGCAAAGAGTCCCCAAAGCTACAGTCTTTCAAAGCTGCTGCACTGAGTTCTGGCTGCACTAGTGCTTAGCTGAAATGCAATAAATGGAAACACAGGGCTTGGTTTGCTATAGAAAGGCAAGACATACTTGAAAGGCAGAGAAATGTAACATCAATTAGTTAATAGGAGATACAGGGCTTCAACAACAAGTTCTCATCAGAAAAAAAAAAAAAAAAAGCATTCTGTAAGAGGTAGTCACAGCTTGGCTAAAGACCAAGAATTGTTTCATGAATCTTTACACTCCTGGATCTTTCATTAAGGATTGCTTAGAAAGCACTTTAAAAAACTAAAAAAAACCCAAAAAACCCCAGCAGAGAGTGAGGAGAGTGTTTAATTGACTTCTTAACACATCCTGGTGTCTTTGAAGAATTAATGAGATTAAAGTTCATACATGTGGCACAGAGGTCCTTGATGATCCCATTTTTCAGGACTTCTGAATAAGGGAAAAGTTATGAGGCAAAGAGCTCAGTTAAGCAAGCCAATTACTATAGTTCACAAACTATTATTCATCTCCTGGCCACAGGAGTGACCAGTGTACCTGCTCTTAGCTTTCCTTCAGTGTGAGGTAAAGCAACACAGCAATACCACACACTCAAACAGTTTGCTATGACTTGCTGATCTCCCCTGTAGGGCAGGAGGTCATACGGGTCTGGAGGATAGAGAATAAAAAGCTCCTGCTGTTGGTAAGGGAAAGCAGAAAATTATTATGAGAAAATGTGGTAAAAAGGCTTTCAGCATTAACGCTGACAAACTCCCTACCTGTACATTTATGGATTCACATTTGAGCCATTCAAACAAACCCTTCACAAAGTCAATCACAAAACTCCCTATTTAAATTGGGGTGAAGCAGAGGAAGTAATAATTTTAGCCTCCATTCCTTTCAAGATTCAAATATTTATGCATGAGAGCAATACCACAGATTTAAATAGGACTATTCATGTGTATAATTTTATGCACACATTTAATCTGTGGAGAAATAGGCCTTAGATTTCAAACTACAGGGCAAGGCCTGTCTTTATTTTGGTGTTTCTTACATCACTGAGCAATATGCAGACAAATAAAAAATAAAATGAACAACAATAATAGTGACCTACCATGAGATCTGCATTTGTCAACTTATTTGAATCTGCTAAATAAAATCCAAAAACATCCCTTACAAAAATAGATTTTTCTATTCCCCTTGTTAAATAGCTGTAAAGGAATGTTTCTGAGCCTTTACATATGAATGAAAACTTTAGATCTACAGCAATTTGGATCTATAAAACCAAGTGATGAAGGGGACTTAATTTGCTTCTCTCAAAAGCAAACGTAGGATATGTGTACTGCAAAGAATTAAGATGAAATAAAGTAAAAGCCAATGAATCGTCTTTTTTTTTTTTTTCTCATGACCTCAGTGTAGCTCATCTCTGAACAGAGAACAAGTTTCAGTATTGATTGGAGTTAACCACAGCATGTTACCAGGGTGATCAGATAAACCTGTGCACTGCTGTTGATCCCTTTATTTTCAGCTGGGGAACTGAAAAGAATTGCAAGTGACATCTGTTTTTCCTGCTGGCTGCCAGGGAGATCCAGAACAAACAAAGGACAAAAGCCACACACGTTGAAAGGTGTCAACAGCAACAGCCACATCACTAAGAGGTCTGCTTGTTTTACATCCTCAGTATTTACCACTATTGGTGATTTATGGTCTAATCCAAATCCCACTGAAATCACAAGGAAGTCCCTAATTGACTCAATGAATTTTGAAACAGGCCCTTAGCATCTGACTCTCCTAACTGTACTTCAGGGAAGAGCATCTTTAGTTCTTACTGGTTCTGAATGACTCTTAATGCCCTATCATGACAGACATTTCTGAGTATCTTTGTATACATCTCCCAAAAGACTTCTAGTGCCCTATCTGGTTCACATGGGAAGAAACAAAATATTAAAAAAAAAAACATTCCCACAATATTGGCAGAATCATAGCCAGTCCCCCACTGCCCTCCCACACAACACCTCCCACTTCTACTCTCACCATTCTTTCTCAGGCTTTTTGTAATGTCATGTATTTGTGCTGCTTCAGACCAAAGGCAGAGATAAGAGTTCCAAAGGTGGTGTAGAGATGACTCTTTTTCCAATACAGGCCATTATTTCCAGCACTCAGAATAACGATATAACAGGGATAGAGCTGACCATACAGTATCACAACTTTTGGAGTGCATCTTCAGCTGGAAAGCAGCCTTTATGGACAGAGTATCTTGAGTATTCTGACAGAGTACTTTATGGACAGAGTATCTCCATTGGTCCTATTTCCAGATGCAGTGAAAGAGTGTCTATGCAGACTGAACCAACCTCTGCTAGGATACTACAGGGAAAACAGTACACTTATTGAATGCAGATTGGTGAACATGGAAGAAACAGCTGACCAATGATCTTGTCATTAGAAGGTCCTTTGGAACATTTTGGTGAGAATTTGAAGGAAAAAGTAATCAATATGTTGGAATTCTCCTGAGATTAGCTCAGCTGTTCAGAGCATGATGCTAATAACACCCAGGTTGCAGACCAATCTCCATATGGGCCATTCACTTAGGAGTTGGACTTTATAATTCTTGTGGGTCCTTTCCAAGAGAGAATATTCTGTGCACTGTGACTATACTAACCTATACTGGATCTCTGGAGTAGCCCCATATAGAATATGCTGAGGTACTGAGCAATGCTTGTCATCAGGAAACAATCTGTGTGATAACCTCTAACCCTTGAGGGTGCACAGCCCATAAAAAACCTTGGCCCACACTCCCTGCTGTGGGGACTTTTGATGGTTGGGACATGGTACCAGGACTGAGCTGTGGGTCCCACCTAGACAGTCATATTTAATCACAGAGCTAATCACAGAATATTCTGACTTGGAAGGGACCCATAAGGATCACCAAGTCCAACTCTTAGATGAATGGCTCATACAGGGAGTTTCATCACATCCCTTTAGAAGACAAAAAAAGTGGAAATAGAAGTGCAATCATCATTTCTATCACACATTCTCCTCTTCACTCTCCTACAACGTGCAGCAGCTGGGAGAACCAGCCTGTGCTCCACAAGACAACACAGGCAGCCAAAAAGTAAAGTACCTGCTCACATCTCCTAACTGGAAAAGTCCAAAACTGACAATGACTGACCTCATATCAGGTCTGTAGGAGACTTAGTAATTAAAAAATACTTGGCAACTAACAAAGGACAAATTACCCAAGAAGATCACTTGTTTTAAAAGGACCAGTCTAGACAATCTCAAATTGTACTACCAAAGGATCTTCAAGCCACCCATGCTCACAGAAGACAACCATTCTATTTTCCTAACAAGCATCTGTAAACAGCAAAAATGGGGAGAATGGCAAGGTATGACTGTATGGACACACAGTCACAGGATGCTTGCAGAATTAGGGAAGAAAGTGATCAAATTTTAAAAATTTTCTGAGTTTCATAAAGTTATAAAGCTATAGCTATATATAGCTATATAGCTATATAGCTATAAAGCTATAGCTTTAACTTCTCATTTAAAAACCCATAATCTAACTACAAACTATCTAAACCAAGCAAAATAGCCTAGTAGAAATCGTCAGGGCTAGTGGTTAAAGAGACCCTAGTTTTATTCTGGTTTTTTTGACTGCATGACCTTACACAAATCGCCTAATCACAGTGTGTTTCATTTTCCCCTTTTTGGAGAGAGGAATACTAATAATTTCTACTTTTGTAAAATGCTTTGAATACTGTCCGCAAATGGGCTACTATCAAAATATTCAGAGTAATGATGATTGGTTTCAAATCGATATTCTTTAAATGTAATACAATGCAAAGACTATGCTGTATTTTAAAATACATTTGCAAATCGCTTTTCTTTAGTAATCTACATTTTTTAAGCACATAAACAGGAAAATGTGTTCTTTAAATTCTCAAATATTCAGTGTAGCAAATTTATTTTAGAAAGTTAAATTGAATTCACATTATTAACACTTCTACAATGTTTCCTTGACAAACTATAAATGTCCCTCCTTTTAACACAAAATGATTCAGCCATTACCAAAAATGACACTTCACTGTGAATGTCAAAGGGAAAAAGAATATTGAAATAGACTATGACCAGTGCACAAAGCCCCCCAGAACATGGCTAATGATGTCTTATTTTCCCGTCATTTTTCTACTTCCCTGCTACAATGAAACAGCTGCTATAACTGCACTGCCTGCATTGAATAAAATGTCAGAAAATGCTAACTCTGCTGCAAGCATTCCCAATATTCTGATAGAGGTGTGACTACGGTTATAACGAGTTTCAAGCCAGTGTTGTCAGGGTTTCTCTGCTCCTGCTTTTCTTTAACCTATGGAAGAATAAAACATTTTTTTGTCTTTCATGCAAACCACTAGTTTCTTAGTACACATGGCTTTAAAAGTATGCCTACCTGAAATTATTTGTTTCTTTAGAAACAAGCTATAATGACGAAGACTTTAAAAGTATAATAAATATTAGGCAGCAAGGTTACCAGCTTTTAAGGCCTGTCTCTCACACATGCTCTAGGCACACAGCAGCTATTTAAAAGACAAACTGAAGGGATGTTAAAGATCAAAGAGCTTCTGGAGGATTTAACCCACTTATTTCTAGACACCTTTTTAACTCTGGCAAGCTACTCCTAACTTCAAGACTCTCAGAAGGTACTCTGTCTAGAAAACAGGATTGGATGGGCTCTCCTAGGTTTCAATTACATCCAGATGCCAGAACTGCCTTCTAAGGATGAGGCAGTGAAATTTTAAATTAAGTAATTTCATGTCAAATATAAGGGCGCCAAAACCTGGATGGAGTGTGAATTATGTGTGAAATTGTGAACCTGTTAAAATTAGTGGAAAATTCTCGACTTCAGTGTAGTTAAAACACTACTCACATGAGGCAAGAGGACCACTGCCTCCTGGGTGACAGCAGTTTATGTGTGCGTGATCCCCACTAGTCACTGCACCTCTGAGTGTTTCAACCTCTCCATGGTAAAATGGGGACAACAGTGCCTACTCACAACTTCAACAAATGATTGAGAATAAGCAATTGAACACACTGCTGAATGCTGCAACTGGAATCCTGGAAGCCTAGTGCCTACAAATTCATGCTGGGAACTTTACAATGATTTTTAACATAGAAAGAAAGAGTCATCAAAGTGAGACAGGGTTAGAGGACATTGAAGGTTGAATTCCCTGCAGACGTCAGCAACAAGGTAAAGCCTCTGGCAAGTGGGCAAAAGAAGTTAATTTAAACCTTAATTTTATGCTTCTTCTGGTGATTTCATGTTCCTTATTCTCCAAGTTCAGGACAATACATTGTATGAAATGAAAAAACATTGAACGAGTGCAGTACATGAGCCTCAGAGTCCAGCTGCCCTATCTACTCCTCATTCTTCTTCCTGTCATCTTTTTCAGAAATCATTTTTTGCTAAAAATGAAACTGAGAAGGAATAATCTAACAATATCCAGTGCAACACCTTCTGGTATCTTACTTCCCAGGAAATTTTTATTCATCTATTTTGATGTTTTCCATCTACATGGAATTATTTCCTAAAATGATAAATGGTTGTTTCTGTAGTATATGAAAATAAACAGAGGAAAGAAATCCCAAACTGATGGCCTGCTCAGAACACATTTTACAAAAAAGCATAAATATTCTTCTTCAGCCAAGTACTTCTCTACTTGGTTTTAAGTCTTCTGTCATAAACATAAAAAAAACCTCAAGCACTGTTTTAATTTACATATTTGTGTGTCAGTGGAAAAGACATGCATTCTGCTCTTGACACATATCCACAAAACAACCTTCTTATCTTCACTAAAACTTATATTTCCATTAATGTCTACAAAAAGCTTGGCAAAGTGGTGGGTGTTGATGTGCTGAACCATGCCACCTACCCTATCTCATCCAACTCTCATCCACATCAGGTTGTGTAGCATAAGGGCTTTTCTTTTCATTTTATGGTAAAAATCCAATTGTGGTCTCACACATTTAACTAGCATGAAATGAAACCATAACTGTTGTATTAGTTAATTTGTTCATTTAGTGTTTAGATAGAGTGTCAGTAATTGTATTGATTAAAAACACAGAAAAGCATTTAGAATCAAATTATTGATCTGAACAAGACAGATCAGTATGCTCTGTTTTTCACATTAATTCCATAATGCATTGGGAATAATCAGTAAATAAAATACAAACATTGACTTAATGTGCATCTGTGTGAACAGCAGATATTCTCCGATTAAATTGCAAAAGAGTAACACTTTTAATTCCTGACACACACAATTACAAGATATGATTTTAATTGGAAAATTGTAAATATTTTGTATTTTCAAATTTGCGTCTTCTCTCTCTCTAACTTTCTACAGAGCCTGCTGCTGCCTAACTTGCTACTATATAAACCATGCCTGCTCACATTTTTTTCTTGTTTTGAATTTAGCTCATCTTGCTTGATTAACTAGTGAGGGACAGACATTTCTAAACATACTCTGAGACCCTTCTGTTGCTAAATGAATCTTTACTGCAACTTGAGAAAAAAACTGGCTCTAAATGCAGACAGAACACTGCAGTAATTAACCCAAGTTGGATATGGAGAGGCAAAATTACTCTACCTGACATTTTCCCTAGCTAACCACATCTCTTTACATCCCAATTCACCATAGCATGTTTCTGAAAGAGATGACCTCTTTTTACCTCTCAGTATGCAGCCAAAGCTGTGTAAATTCTGTGATGTCTGGCTTTTAGGGATATCACAGAACCAGCCCTGTCCTTGTGAAATGGAAGAGCACCTACTGTATGCATTTTGTAATTTATCCTCTTTTTCCTATTTTTCTTCAATGCTGGCATTGATTTTCATATTACTCATAGAAGTATTGTTTTGTCCAGCTGAAATTCTGTCCCTGCTATCTGTCAACCACTCACTCACTTTCTAAACATAATCTCAAAATCTTATTTGGTTTAATTGACTCTTTACTGACTCTTTGGTGGGTTGTGTAAAGGATAACGACTGTTGCACCACATTAAGCAAATCATGGCTGTTCCCAAGAAATTTATTTACTGTAATCCAAATCAGTGCCTAGAAATACTGAATGTACACAGAGTATTCCCAGCTAATTTGTGTTTAAAAAATTCCAGGATTTCTGTAATAATGTAGGAATCTTCAGCTTCTCCATGACAGCTGAATAGGAGACTGTCTTGGGGAAAGGAAAAAGCATCCTGCCCTGAGGAATTTCTGGTATATTGAAGCCCAGTATTATTGCAGATTGTCCAGTGTCTGCAGGGCCACAAGGTCACTTTTCAGGCAGAAATCCAGGTTCTCTACCCCAAAACACACAGCAGAAAAACACAAAACTTTAAAAAAGACAGCATTTCAAGAACTCTGACTGGAACACTGAAGCAACTGAATAGAGTTAAGTACCATTCAGGAGTTCCAGCAAGGCAGCCCCTGGTTTCCTCTCCCCCAGGAGAGGTATACCAGGAAGACAGGAAAGCCATTCTATTACAGAGGCCCGGGATTGCTGTGGCACTGGCTATACATTAACAGCACAAGGAATGCCAGAAACCTTATTGTTACAGTTTTGTCAACACAGGTTTTCCAACACTGTCCTGGAATTCACAGCAGCTAACACTGACACTGAGCAGAATCTGAACTGAATCAGGGGAAACAAAAGGGAAGGTGGGTTGTCAGGCTCGTGGATCCCTACAGCTTTGTCAGTCAAGTTCAGTCAGTGACAATAGGCATTTCTCAGGTGTCACTGAGAAACACATTTGGAATAGAAGCCTACAGACTAAAGCTGAAAATCCCCAATCTGGACTATCTCCGAACACAACTAAGACAACTCGAGGAGAGGTAGGGACAAGGCAACAAATATTTTCTGTCTCTCTATGTACTATAGAGGTAACAGGAGTACATTACACAAATCTGTATTTAAACACAGGATACTGAAATCACAGAGATTCCTTTGTAATTCAGCAGTGAAGTGCAAGAGAGCTGCAAGCTAGCCTGAAAAAGCAATTCCCTGCCAATTCTCCCTCTGCTTCCTGTGTAGCTGATGTAGGCAGAAATGCCACCTATGGGGCAGGAGAGAGTGTCAGCCCATAGCTGCCAGACCCAGCAGAGTTTTGTGCTGAGGTCAGATATTTACAGCTGCAGACAGATCACAGCAGTCTCAGCACGGACCACTGTGGTTCATTGCCTCCTTGAATCCCACACCTAGGCCCTATCCTGTAGCTTCTGCTGGCCCTGGCCAGGAAGCTTATTTTCATCCAAAACTGAAGATAGTTAAGCCCCAAAAAAAGGTTTATGTGTTTCTGACAGTTCTGCTCCCTTACCACCAGGCAAGCAGGAACATCAGTGTTACAGAAAAGAGGGCACACCCAGCTGGATGTTGACATAGGAAAAGGTACACAGAGGAGGAAAAGCTCTGCAACTCTGGCGCAGGTCACTGGAAGCTGCTGTGGAAGAGTAGCCGTAGAGCCATGACTCTTCCTGGGCCCAAATGTGCTTTGCTCTGGGAGCTGATGATCCCACCATCTTCCTATTGTCCAGCCACTCTCGCCTACGCCTGCTTCTGGAGTCACTGCTCAGGAGGCTCCAAGGTGGGCTGGGTCAGAAAACACCTTCAGGAGAAAAGTAACCACCTGAGCCATTCTGCAAAAGGCTACAAGGAAAGAACTGCATGAGAGAAGGTGTTTCTCTAGGCTCCTCAGATTCTTAAATTTAAAGTCAGTTAATATGAAGAGTGAGGAAGGACACAGCAATACTGAAGGTTTATGAAGAAATGATCATAATTCTGCTAAACTACTGGCTTTTTCTCCATCAGTTCATATTCAAGGTTATTGAACAAATTGCTTATATATAATTTCATTCACCAAGATGAAAACAAGTGTGTCTGAGTAATCCTAATTAAAAGCAGTGTAACAACCTGTATTGGAAATAAGCTGGGATGTTTTTAAATTTTATTTTGGAGCCTAAATTAAGTATTCTTTTAATTTCTCTACTATTCATTTCAGCTACATGTAGTTGTATTTCCCCACTAACTGCTATCTTCAATTTTAAAACACCTGCATCACTGATGATAAAGTACACAAAGATCAAACACGTTCATAGTCTTGTGCCAAGCCTTTTTTCAGAAGGCAATTCACAAAAAGAATAAATAATGAAAGTCATGAATCATAAATACCTCAACAGCACTTTCTCCTTAACCATCACATTGGTGATAACAGTCCCAATTACATTTTCAGCTCTGCCGTAGAGTTGACATTTTTACCAATTCTGACTTGGAATGACTCTCAATGAGCCTCATAAACTGGACACTTGTGGTGCTATTTGTGTGCAGCCAGCACAACAGGCTTCTGCTCTTGACTAGCTAACACACGAAAAAGAACAAAATCACTGGACAGCTTTTTCCCACTATTTATTAACCTCTCAAATTTTTATCATCCATACACAAGCAAAAAAAGATGCTGCTAAATGATCAGATCAGACACATTGATTACTTCTTACTGGCCAGAACTATAATTGACTTTGTGGAATACCAATTTCCAGCATGCATTGCAGGACAGGCAGTCAAAATGCTCTGTGAGAGATGATATGAGTGACTAGAAAGAATCTGATTTTAAGATCCCTGATCCAATTTTTCTGCCAAACTTGAGAAAATAATTACAAGATTCAAAAAAATTCCTTTTGCTGTTTCGAATATAAGTGCCAAATGTGTTACTTGTATACGCTTGACTTGTCTGAAGACATGAACCTTGAAAGGGACTATCTTTTTTCTCAGTATAATTACCCACTCTTCCTGCCTTTCAACTGCAAGAGATAAATGGAGCATATGTGCAAGTTTTTTAGGGGTTGAGACAGAATCTCAAAGAAAACACAGTGAAGAAGCAAGACTCATCAAATGCGACTCCACAATACGTATTATCAGACTGCCCTTCCCAGCACTGGCAGAGAAGGTAGTAAGCTGTGTCCTCAGACAAGTGGAACTGAGAGTGATGCTCCTGTGGAAAGATGGCTCCACACCTAATTCACAATACTGAATACTTTACAAATTTTAGCATTTTCTAGGAATTTTTGTTCTTCTTCCCTTTATTTAGGTTATTTAAGTAAGCTACAATAGCAACACTCATTCAGATACGCAAGAGAAGTCTCAAAAGAAAGACATCTCTTCAGCCAAACTGTGCTACCCTGTGCTACCCCAAGCATCTCTACAACCCTTTTGTGAGGTTAGTCAGATGGGTTAGTACTTGATTACAATGAAACTTTGAAAGAGGTCAGCAGCGTGAGTCAAATCCCCTTCAAAATACATTTTTAACAAAGAAATACATATCACTTAGTTTTGCATATTTCTATTGATTTCTGAACTTCTTCCTTCCACTTTCAGTGTCTTTTAGGACTATCACACCAAGGACTGATGACAATAAGCTCCTGTAAGGAACCTCATCAGAAACATACGAACAACCATGAATCTCATGCCTTCTGATGTTCAAAGTAAACCAGCCTTTTTCTGTCTGACAGTCACTCTATTTTTTCTCTGACTGAAAGCTCTTTGTAGCAGATGACTCTATCCCTGCTTTGCATCAAAGCACCCAAGAATTTCAAGGCTTTAGAATGCACACAAACTGCAATAAAGCCTGAATAAAAATAATAACAAAAATGAAAGGCAACATAAGTGGAGAGCATCAAAATAACAATGATAACATTTTAAGGGCACCCTTCATTCAAAAAATACTGTGGAGATCATATGTATATTCATACTCAGATATAAAAGTTATGAAACTAAAAACTCACACAGGTTCACTCTAGCATTGACTAGAGTATATGGATTATATGGATTATTCTACTGGTAACAGAGGAAGTCTCTCTCTTTCCCATACCTCTCATTTTTCAGCTTTTCACTGTCCCTCATGATAAAACCCACACTGCCCTGACTTGGATCTTGCAGGTAGTTTCACTGACTCAAAATGTCACTGCAGCTCTCAAAGCAGGACACAAATGCAGACATACTTTTCCAAGCTCAGTGCTCCATTCCTGAGTCAAGGGCAGTAGCTTCTTCTGCAATGTTTTACAGATGAGACAGGAAAAGGAGGCTTCCTCTTTAGGCGCTGACAACTCAACTGCACTATGTTACTGGACACTAGTCACTATTTTTTCCATTATTCATCTTCTTCCAAGACATAAACATGGCAACTTGCTTATATCTTAAAACTGAAACACACATAAATATATTTAGAACTCAGGTGTTACTGTTCCTACAAAACAAGGATAAAATTTAAAGTACAGTATTCCTTTAGGTCCTGTAGGTGAAAAACTGCCCTTATTTCCAAAAAATTTAATCCATCCACTAAGATGAATTAAGTCTTACCTCCATCTCTTACCACTCTCACTATCATCGCAGGGGGCTGTATTTATCATTAGAACCACCACAATGAAAACTCCTCAATGAAAGAAAGGCAGAAAGACCATATTCTTATCATCCAAATTCATGAAAGGGCTTCAGGAATCCTCGAAATGAATAAAGTATGCACTGAAAATAATTAAGTTATCTTGACATGTACCCAGGTAAATACACAGCAACCTGGACCAGGGATTCTCTTTTTCTCCACAGTGCAATGCTACTCATTCCTGTATAGTACTAGATCAAATGAGAACCACTCCCCACATCTGCAGGTTTCATGTTGGGGCTACTCTGGCTACTCCTGTATTGGTGTGCTTAGTCATATGGTTAACACAGCAGAAAAAAACATTTCCAGTAAAAATTGTCATTAGGACCTCCAGAATTCAGGGTATACAATAAAACCATGGATCACAGATATTTCATAGATTATCAGGGAGTTGATTTGTGTAAAAGAAGATGGGTGTTTTTCAAGCTTTCCTTTGGTGTATTGCTATGCACAAAGACATTCAGAAGGGAAGACTGCAGCTGTGTATCATCTACTCGGCTGAAACTGGATACACCCAACCTTCCCTGGCGGTTCTACAACAATTTAGCTTATACAAAGTCTACTTAGGAAAATCAGCAGACTTACTAACAATTTTGTTTACATTAAAGACCTCTGCTGACATACAAAGACTTTCACATTTTTCATGATGAAGTTCCTTACTAATATATGAAAAATGTATTTTTCACAGACTCCTACTCATCTCACACTCTGTCTTTGTATCTCCCCTGCCATAAGCTGTCACCATGTGACTCATTGCCAGGGTCTATACACAGAGCCTCTGCAGAATTGTTACAGGCTGTGTATTATTGAACCCTAAGCACATTCACCTAGAGCAAAAGCGAAGAACTTTACCAGACCTCTAGGCAAATTACTTTTATATATGTGAAACTGATGCCAAAACAACAGAGTAGCCCCTAAAAAGTTAGGACTGCACAAAGACATTATTAAGAAATATTTGCATAGAGTGCTTTCATGCAATCACTTCAAAAACAGAAAACAAATGGGAATTATTTTTTAATCCTATGCAAATATTGTATAGGAGAACTGTCCAGTGCAGAACCCAAGTGAGAATAGAAATTAATGCACATGTATCACTCAGCAGCTGCATAAACCCTCCACACAGAGAATACGTCATCCTTTAACAGAGATTTCACGTGTATGTTGGAGACACTACAACTTTCAAATAAACACCTTGTAGTTGCACTTTGATAGAAAACTGCCTGCTTTCCTGCTTCTATCTCTTTTTTTTTTTCTCACAATCTCATAAGCATGTGAAACACTCCCCTTAGAATTCTGCTAATGCTCTATCAAAGTTCACATTTGACAATACACTGTATATCTTAAAAGATAAGCTTTCATTTTGACAGCAGTCATCTGGGAAAAGTAAATTGAAATATAGGGAAATCAGAAGTAAAATGATTGTGTTTATTACTAGAGCAGCTAATATGGTGAAAAAAAAAAAAAGTGGGTTTTTCAAGGCTGAACCTTGTGAATTGCAATGTCGTATTTACAAATGGTATACCTCCAAATGACCAGAGCCATATTTAAGTGCTTGAAAATTGAATATTCATTTGCCTGGCAATGTTGAAACTGCAATACTTTGAGGATTAACTCTTGTTAGTTATTGTAAGTATTGCAGCACAATCTATAGGAGCTTGGCATATAGAATACCTTAAAATAAATCACTTCCAATAAGCTTCCAGTCTAGAGATTTGGAGACATTACATGAACAACATAAAGGGGCTATTTCAACCTGTAAGCTTCACAAACTCAATCGATATGTTTTTCAAATATTACTTAGTGCACAAGGGGGAGCTCCTGCAACTGTATATCACAATAAAAATCTGAAGACAATATAGGGAACATAATGGAAATACAGCATGAAAGAGTTCAGAAAAGAATGCATATTCTTCACCCAATAGCAAGATTTACTGTTTGAATTTGCACAACTTAATGTGCTTTTGTCTTCTGTGTCCAGCATGGATTCCTCAGTACAAAGAAGATGAAAAGCACTTCCCCCCATACAGGATGTATGCATTCAATGAAGAAGGAGCAAACTTATGTATGCTTTAAACACTCACCAAGGTGAAGTGTACCTAAAGAAAGGTAGAAAGGTTTTTCAGGTGAGACATTGTTTTAATGTGTCACAGTAAAAATATATGTGAGCAGGTGATCAAAGTCTGTACCACAACAAACACAGGTAAGAGGACTTCGTTAACACCGCTCAGTCAGTCCTCATTCTTGAAATACTGTGCTTTTGAGCATTTCATTTTTTAGCCTTCCTTTAAAGCAGAATTTTGCGTGGCATCTTAAGGATGTGAGGGTTCTTTCAGCAAACTGCAATATGGGGATTCCATCATGGAAAAGAATATAAAACAACTTCTTTGAACACTAGCAGGGTTAGAATTTTTTTACTATCTACTACTTGAATAAATAATTTGCAAATCACAAATTTCTCTTCTTTCCATGTATCATTTATACGCTTTCAGGCATCCACAGTTTGCAAAGGAGTTTAAGACATTTGCAGATTGCAGAAAATAGCATTCAGCACCACAGTCCACAAGAGAGTGGAGATTCTTGCTCTCAGTGGGGCTGTCCTTTGTTCTTACCCTCATTAATTCCTTTGTCTTTATAACTCAGTCTTCCAGTACCCTCTTCTTTCAAACTATCTTACATCTCCAGAGCAGATGGGCTATTTCTTGCTTCTACTTGGCTACCAGTAAAGGGTCTGAAAGAACAGGGGAGATAACTCCAGCTTTCAATCAGGGTCTGGCTTTGTAACAGTCAAAATACTGCTCTAGCAACTAAAAAACACCCTTGAGAGAGACCCCACACGGTTAAGCACTGAGACAGGAAAGCCCAAAGCAACACAGCAGCAAAGACAAACAGCGTGGGAATTCTGCCCATAAAATGCCCACAGCCTGAGTGCACAAGTTTGCAGAGAAACTGCATCAAGCCTCTGGTGAGCCAATTTCAATTGACATTTTTCAATGTTTAACAATATGGTTATTTTCCAGGGGTACTCCCTACTGCACGAACAAGCCCCAAGAGTCAAGCTTCTAGTCTAAAGGACAGGATTCCCAGTTGGTAACTGGAAAAAACTATTTAGTATGTGCTATGTATTTTCCTCCAGCTCAATGTCAGACAGGTTTGATCCATTTCAATTTAAAAATCAGCCAGGAGTATACTCTCAGCATGGTGAATTCAGCGTAAACAGTGAAAAAGTGGCCAAATTGTAAGAAGAGTGTCCTGTAGTGGGAAGCATCATGCAACCCTGCTGCCAGCTCTGCTGGTAATATATGGAACCAGGACCACTAACTATTCTGCCTGCATGCTGGAACCTGACCTCCCCTGTGTTCTAAGTACTCTTCTGTATCTTTTCCAAAAATGTATTTGAAATTATTATTGATTTTGTAATTTTGGCTTTAGGGTTACATTCATCTCACATATGCAATTCTACTCTATGGGAATTTTCAAAAACTAGAGTGAGAGAGCCCGGTGTACAGATACTGGTCTGTCCTAGTTAAAAAGACTGTTGCTCTGTCATTTTCCCTTATGTAAGACAGCATTAAACTGACTTTGCTTCCATTCCCCAAAATACAACTAGGGACACAGTAATATACTCCCTCTCAGTATTTTATGCTCAATTTAACTGTTATATTGCATTAAATGATGTGCAATAATGTAAACTCAAATGCAAATTAATTCACATTTGGTAAAAAGAATATCTTTGCTGCTTTCTCCTAATAGAAATTCTTTTTGTAGATTTTAATGAACTAGAAAAACCAAACATCCCCATATGGTGAGAAAATTCCAAAGCATGTATTAAAAGAAAAATCTTATGTTACCCATCAAAAACTAATAGATGTGACAGGACAAAAAAATCAAGCTATGAAGATGAAACTCAAATAATTAGCAATTATCGAAAAACATCTATTAAAGTACTTGTAAAAGATTCAACACAGGCTAAAAAAGAAAAATATGTATTTCATATTTCCAGAGTGGAATACATTAAATTTCATTTGAAGCAAATTATTTACAGTTATAAACTTCCCTGGAAAATTAAAACAACACATACACACCTTGAAATAAATGCATCGTGATAGAACTACTGAAGATGTTATCTCTATCTGTCTAAGAGTGGAAAGTCTTCTTACCATATGAAAGATTTTGAGGAACTTTCTCTGGATCTCAGAAGGTTCCTCAGTCAGTCTTTTCCTGGACACTACAGTGTAGCATGCATGCCTCTCTGAGCTGTATATGCTGCCTTCCTCACAGGTATCATTTTGGCCATGTAAAGTACAGTAATTTCACGAATACAAGCCGCAGCAATTAGAGAAAAATTTTGGTGGAAACCTGGAAGTGTGGCTAATACTCGGGGGCAGCTAATTTATGAACAAAAATGTGATATCTGCCCTTACCTAGTATCATGTCAGTCCAGTCCCGAGCCGAAACAGTCTGAAATCCATGGTTTCCCGTTGTTCCGACGATGAACCAATCAGAGAACAGCTTATTGCCTGCCTGTGGATGACGGCTTTACTGAGGGGCGGGGGGTGTTATCGGGGTGAGTTACCTCGGCAGTTTGATAAAAGTGTGTGATATTTCTCTGTACTTTTTAAAGTGTTTTCAGTCTTGTGCGGTTGCGGGGCTGGCTGGGCTCGCAGGGAGAGGGGTGGGAGAGCCGCTCGGCTCACAGGGAGAGGGGTAGAGCGGGCGCTCGGCTCACAGGGAGAGGGGTGGGGGGGGCGCTCGCCCCGCAGGGAGAGGGGTGGCCGTGCCGGCGCGGAGATGTGGCTCCGCTCGGAGCTCAGTTGCCTGCCCGCGCGGCTGAGCGGCTGTTTAAAGGCAACGCGGATCCATTGGGAATGCTCGCAAAATGACCACACTATTGTTCATGTCTTTTTCGGCTTGTAAATAAAGGGTGCTGCCGCAGCAATTGTCTGTGTCTTTTTTCACTTGGAAACAATGTTTCCGAGGTCGGCAGTAAGCCAGTAAGCCCCGGCGATCCCGTGATTGTGTTACTAAATGACGACTTTGTGAAAGTTTGCCGCGAACTAAAGTGCGGCTAATATTCGGGGTACGGCTTATTTATTGACAAAGACATCAACGTTGCCAACACACCGGAAATGTGGCTTATACTCCGTGCGGCTTGTATTCGTGAAATTACTGTAGTCTAAAAATGTCCTGGAAACATTTTTCTTTCCCTGGATGAATGCCCTTCCCTGATGCACTAGCCATTCTGGAAGTCATACATCATCCTAAAAATAAGCAAAATATGTAAAATCTAGAAATACAGTACTGTTTTCCAGTACCTTGATTTTTTGTTTTGAAAAGCTGGCAACAACTCTGGGAATTTGGCCCTGGAATTCCAGTAATTCCCTGATAGTTCACCAGACTGCAGGGGATGAAAGGCGACAGACATTTTGTGTAAGCACCGTAACAGTTGCACAATTTAGAACTGCAGGAATGAGGTTTGCATGCAGTAAACAAAATACTTGGGTATTTACCTCTGCTGCATTTACCTTTCACTGAGAATAATTAAAGAGAGCTGTGGTAATATGGAGAAAAAAAAGAACTAGAATTCATGGACCATTTCTGTGCTGTGTAGCTTCTGCCACATTTGCCACGGGACTTTCTGAAAGCCTCCAGGACGAAACAAGGTGACAAGTATTTGTCACGTATTCACTCACCCAGCTTCTCTCAGAGAAATGTGTACAGTGTGGGAGGGAGAAGGATGTCTGTTTTATACATGGCTTGGAAAGGAAGATAATATGGTTTGCAAAGGACTTTGTTCTTGTAAAAGTCACTGAGCAGTTTGAGCCTGCCCTAGCCAAGTTCTGTCTCCTGCCCAAGAAATTATTTTGTGCAGGAAGAGTCCTGTTGTGCTAGAAAATCCCAGCTATTGGCAAAGGTATTAATCATTAAATTTTGCTCAGTTTCAAAAATACTTTGTATCTGAGAGTGTTTACCACCCTTAGTTGAGCATCACTTCCCATTAGTAGAGGGAAATTACACTCTAGGGGAGATAGATGTTCTTACCTTTTTACCTTTACCTGTTACTTCTATCTGCTTCAGAAAACACAAAAAACATCTTTTAGTTTGAATTCTGCACCTGGTGCTTTTCTTGAGAAATCAAGCAAGACCCCTGATCTGACTTAACTCCAAGTGTACCACTGAAAAGTCAATAACATAAAGAAACACTTAGACATAACTCTTAATTGTTACGTAAAATTCTTACAGAATCCAAGGTCCTAAGAACAATTACTCAGTTCATGGAAAAACATTTATGTTCCTAAAGGATAAGGTTGTGTCCAGAAGTAGTATAGCAAGTGAATAAGGCTCTAGGAAAAGGAACTGCGTAGTGTTACATGCATACATTAAATAAAACCTGAATGTAACAATAAAAAAAGGTCAATACCCTTGAGGAAGCAAGACAGACAGACAGACAGGGAGAGGTGGAAGTAGTTATTTTTGCATTAAGGAAACACATTAAAATATTCCTTGTCTTCATCTGCTGTCAAGAGATGCTTTTTGTACAACAAAAATACTTTAACATTTTAAAGACATCTCATAAATGCACAATCCAACTCCCATGTCCAGAAAAAATGCATCCAAGCATCTGTTTGTTATTGTAACTTTTTTAACTTTTCTACTCCTGCCATACAGAAATTCTAGAAGTCATCAATCTTTACAGTAACACCTGACACTATTTCTTCACACTATTATTCTATATATATATACACTCTATCCCACTACTGAAACTGGCACACAAATATTCATGAGTTCTTTCATGTGGGTCCTCATCTGGAGAGGCTGAAGGCACAGAACTATTTTACAAAGGGGAACTGGGATGTAAAGCTGCTCTCTGAATGCAGGAGAAAATTCACCCTGAGCAAAGGGCCAGAACAATGCCTGTGCATCAGTTCAGGCTCAGGTAAGTCTTAAAATAGGATTTAATAACAAATTTTATGACCCACTGGTTATCCACTGGTCTTGTCATAGTGCTGCTTTTCTTCCTTACCCTCAGCACTTTTCCAACAAAGACCAAGAAACCAGATTGTAACACAAACTTTTGGTAGCAGTACACTTTGTAATAATTCTGAACCAGCTGCTTTCTTCAGTTAAATGATAAAATGTCTAAAGCATTCTTATAATTTGTATACTGTATACTGTACCCAAAGGAATCAACCACATTTGCATTTACACTCAGTTATTTTCAATTGAATGTTGAATACTTCTACATTTTTCATAACCAAATTCCTCCCCCTCCAGCAAAAAAAGGGCAAAACTGTGTGTGATTTACCTTACTGCAATTTTTAGAAACTTGGCAAAGAGCACTGCTTGACATACTGTCTTTATCTGGCATTCCTAAAAAAAAGAATACAGAAAATAAATACATACTGTACATTCTTTGAGTGACAGTGAAAATATCAGTAGAACAGAGAATCTGAGAGTTCAATACTCTGATAACACACACATTACTCTGTATTTTTAAAGAGCAAAACATTTATTCACAAAAGGGTTTTGTCTAGCGAACACAAAAAAGACAAAAAGCTAATTTGGGTCAATATTTTAAACAGCTTTCCAAGAGCAGTACTTTCTCAAAACTTAATATCTGAAGCTTGTATACAGGAGTTATTTATACTGTTTCATTTAACATTATCCAGGTGTCATAACCTGGCAGTAAAATGTGTCACTGAGTTTGCACTAATCAGCATTGCTATGCTATGCTATGCTATACTGCAAAGAATACTGAACACCTATCATAGGAGACAAAAATTTGCAGATGCGATTGCTAGCCATCAGATATTGACCCGCTTGGCATCCAGATAATCCCTGGTAAATAAATAGAAGTGCTTTGATTTACATAAGTGATGAATTCCAAAGGTTGCCCTTGGATTCATGTCTACAGCACTATCTCACAGCTTGATAGATTCTCGAGGCAGAGACCTACCCAAAATTATTCAGCTATGTAACAAAGGTTAGAGAGCAGCATGTTTACTGCAAGCTCGAGCACTAACGTAGATCCTCCAGCAAGTTGCGTAGCTCATCCTACCTTAAAAAACTGAGACTGTTGTATTTATTTTACTTGCAGGACTCATGGCTATGTTCCATGGTTCATGTAACACAAGTAGTAAAATGTTACATGACATAATCAACAGGCCTGGGTCATAGTGCAGATTTTTGTACAGCTCTGTGTACACTTGTATACAGCTGGGAAGGCAACTGGGCAAGTTCCAAAGTGTCTTCTACTACATTCAGTATTAATGTAGTTGTAACACCAAACTGAATTAAATTTTTAAAGTTCAATACCCAAACACAGACAATCTTCATGTTCCTTTTTCTTCCCTTTTCTCATTTGCTTGCCCACCACCTGATACCTAATTTCTCATACTTACTGTCATTGTTGGAGCCAGTTTCCATAACACCATAAGGAGGAGTGAGAAGTCCAGACATATACTGGCGATATTTCTGAAAGACAGCGATGGCACATTCGGTCAGGTACAGATGTGTAAAGCCATTCAAGGGAATATGTGCTATTTATATTTGTGTGTCTCCTGCCTTGTGCTTCTCACGCACACATGAGATATGAGACAATCAAACATCTCTTTATTCTTAACACTACAAAATCTGCTTTCTTGACTGGAGCACACACTGCTTTCATTTCATCCAAAGTTGTGCTAAACCAGTTCCCTCTTTCATCTTCCCCATAGCATGACTTCAAGGGTTCTAATAAGTCAATATTTTACTTAGCTGTGTGATTTCCCATAAAGATTGTTTTAAAGCTCATTTGAAATTACACTACTCATTTGAATCCAAGCTAGAAAGCTACTTTATTATAGGAGTGGAGACAAGTTAAGGATTATTAAAAATCATGTACAACAATAGTTGTGGAGTCAGATTTGAAATACACAGGATGTAGTGTGAAAATTTTAAACATTTAAATGCAAGACACTAAGTTTGATATTCAGAAACTATAAGGTTATGAAACACACAGACCAAAACACTTCATATTATGTATATCCTCATATAAAAACTGTATTAGCAGATTAAACTTTGTAACTGGAAAAATAACACCCTTTATACCACTATAAGCTACATAATTTTAACTGATGTCAGCAACTGGTATTTTTCTTCAGTGAATGCTGATGACATGATCAGTAAGGTTCAAAGCTCTGTCTAAGGCTTAAGAAACTCGCAGAAGCTACAAAAAACAACACTAAAGGAAAAAAAATGTCCTTTTATCAAATACAAATCATTCAATGAATAAGAAACACATTTTTGTTTCCAATCACACTATGTTACTGTCATGATTCAGGATAAACAATTATAATTCCCTTTTGGAACTGTCAGAAAACAAGCTTGTGCAATAGGGATTCTGCTGTTCAGCGTAAATAAAATTCGTCATAAGAGTCCTTTGGGTGTGCAGTGAGCTCAACGTGAACAATCAACCTGCTGAAATCCAGCAGGTTTCAACTAAGCACACATAGTAATTGAGACAGTGCAATTTTAGTGCCATAGTGCAATTTTAATTTGAAAGTTTTATCCTTTGCCCTATGGAGTTATTTGGCTGTATTTACTTTCCAAATGTTCCCTGCTGAATTTTAAAAATGCTTGAGTTATCCTTCTTAAATTTATTTTTCTTGGAAATGGAAGAAAATATCATCAATTCTAGCACTAAAGACTGAATGTCTTGCATTCTAAACAATAACAAAAGCTACAAAGATTACATTAATCTTAATAATCCAATCCTATTTTTAGACAAGCTATTACATCCCAAAGCTTAGTAACATATTATTTAAATCTCACCCATAATCCAGCTGAATACTCGTAGAAGCAAATCTATGCTATATCCTTGGTCAGTCACACAAAACACAAATGCTATTTTATTTGAGGATATTTTATTTTCTTTCTCAAACCACTCAGTTTCCCTTATTCTGCATCCAGTCCCATGCCTGGAACTCAATGAGAGGAAGAACATAAGAAAGAATTATTTTCTCAGTTCAACTAGTAAATCACACATTTAAACCAAGGGAAAAAGTCATTTCTGTTGGCCAAATGAAAAAAAAAAAAAAAAAAAAAAAAAAGCCAAAAACCAGATGTGTGTCCCAAGGAGTTGAAATAACATTTTATTCAAACAGTAGATAAATGTTTTTTTCTATCTTCTACTGAGTTTGGTCTTGAAATGTGATTTTTAGATGGAAAATTGCAATGTTTCATTTAGAGCAAGATAAAAACAAATTACAGAGGATGTTTTTCTCTTCTTCTTCATCATCATTCAGCTGATATTCATTTCTTTGTTCTGTTTATCCTAAAATAGCATTTTCCCAGAAATACATTACTAGTCCACATTTAAGCCACTTCTATAAGGAACTTAAACTGTGGGAAGAGAGTAATTTTTTCTTTTATTTCCTATACCAAGTCCACAACCATCATACACTGCATGGTTTTTTTTTCTGATTAATTCTGTAATATTTTTCCTGATTATTCTTCTCATGAGACAAAACACAGAACACAGCATACAATTTCCAAAAGGTAAGAGGGTCCATCTTCAGAAAAAAAAAACTACAGGCAGAGTAAGTCAGAATTAGATACATAACTTTAGAGGAGGCATCTAATCCCATTCAGGCACACTTCATGCTCAGGACACCAAAGGTCACCAGGAACAAAAAAGCACAGACTCCTGATAGATAAGGTAGGATTTTGGTATCGCTCCTAAGGATGTCCGCTCTGTCACCTTCTGCGTGAAGGTCCCACCCTGCCCTGGGATCAATCCACTTATGAGTCTGATACAGCAAATCCTGTGAGCACTGTTGCCTGTGAAGGAGCTCAAGCAGCATTACCAGAAGAGGAATTAATTCAAGGCATGCCCTCAGAAAGCTCAGTTGTTCATACTCCTCCAGAGCACCTCTGCATATATAAACCGTTCTTCTATATCTGGGTATCTCTGGAGGAAGGGCTGATACGACTGCCTACACATGGTCTCTCATGAGGATATCTCAGTGGGTGTGGGCTGACATAAAAGGTATAATTTATGCCTAAACTTGTGTCACCTCATCAGCCAAATTAAATGTCAAGGGAAACTTATTTCAACGAGTCAGGGAAACACTGTTTGCTGGGAAATCTAAGAATGCGAAGACAGACCTAAGTAATTGCATAAAGATCTGCCAGTATCAGATGGAATAATAAAATTCCAGGCATGAGATCGCTGAAAGCTGAGATAATGAGACCTATCTTGTTACTGTCTATAAATGAAAATAAAATTCAGTAAGTTAAATTATATTCATAGGTGGCATTTAAAGTCATCCTGAAGATTAACAGACCGGGTATTTACAAAAGGCTTTTGAAAATGTATTCCACAGGTGGTATGAAGTCTGGAAAGGCTTTCTTATGAAAGTAACAATTATCAAATCATCATAAGCTTGTTTATTACCAGAAATCTTCAAGTTTTGTAAATCCAACATGACAGCAGTTTTTAAAGCTACATTCAGTGACCTATTCACTCTGTCTTCAGATTTCTACCAATTTATAAACTCTATCATGCAACACTTAAATAACAGACAATTCCTACATCTAATCTGACAGCATGAGTAATAAAGACAGTATTTTTTTTCCAGTTGCTGACTGCCTCATACCCATGCAATGGTGAAAATTAACACATTTTGACCTTTTCAGCTACTTCTATGGCCTAAAGCAAAGAAGACTTCTGACAAGAAACAGTTGGGGAGAGGAGAAAAGGAAGAAACAGAATCACACACTTGCCCTACTGGGAAGGTGCTGTGAGGGAATGGTTTCTAAAGCCACTTGTCATCAGGTTTTTCAGTGTGTTTCTCTGCATGCCCAAACTGAGGCTTTGTTTGTCGTTAGCCGCAGTTTGCCTCATAGGTTTTCATGAATACAATAGGTTTCAACTCTGTGAACATTATTGGGTATATTTTTATATGCTAATGTTTAGAAAGGCAATTACTGTAATTCTGATGCAAGCTATCTCTAAGTTCCTGAAAAAAGCTTCTAGCATACACAGGGTATATAAAATATGTCTTTGGTCTTTGTGGTTAATCCCTACTCCTCTGCTGCAAATAGTGAAGAGCTAATATCTGTTTACAAACATTCCAGAATAAGCCAGTTACATGTAAAGACTACAGACGAGTCTTTTTTGTTCCATGTTCACTCTGTACCAAAACCCCAGCACTCTAACAGGAAAGACACAGGACTGATATAGGGAAGACCCCCTGGGTACAAAGACTTGAACACAGTTTCTTCCCCAAATACTCCCCCAAGAGCAGCAGTTCTGCAACTGGCCAATAAGGGCTGTGCAATGAGGACCCAGGTAGTGACTGTTTACAGCACTAGGGACTCAGGCTTCTGATCCTTCCCCATGCCATGGTGAATCTACAGATATTAGGAATCTGTGGCCAGATACCAGGAATTAAGTTTCTTTTAACACTGGAGACAGTTTTGTAGACCTCATAAGGTGCTTGGTTCAATACATGATCTTTCTTTTTCTTTCTCTTTCTCTCCTATTCACAATCTCAACCACAGTGTAATTTTTCATTATTTCTGCTGCCTCCCTTTTCTGCCTACTCCTAACTAGCAACAGAGAAGGTTACTAAGGGAAGCCTGCCTAACTTCCAAACTTGGGAGTAACACAAAATAATTAATTTCAGTTACAGAAGTCCTAAGAAAAACATCAAGGTGACCTTTCCATACATTTTTCAAAACCTTGTGCAATTATTTCACCAGATGCTCTTATTGTGACTATTGCCTGAGTTCTGCAATACTTCTGTACTACCTGTCAATACTTCTGCAATGGTTTCTCTTGGGGAATATATGCTGTAGCTTGAAAATGTGAGCCAGCTTCTCTGCTTTCTTTTGACAATAAATAATTGATCACTGATTCTCTCAGTACAACTCTGTTCTTCCTCTAAGTTGGCAGCGAACCACCTCCCTCGTGAGCATTACTCACAAGGGCGCGCCTCTCCCATGGTGCAGTGTTTCTTCTCTTTCCTCCAGAACAGTAAGGAGAGAAACCCCTGAAAGAGCCCATAAAGACTTTTGGACCCTCTTTTCACTCATCAAATCAAGCACAGATTGCTGTCTCAAAACCCAGACTTTTGCCATCAGATCTGATACTCTGGTCTCCCCAAACTGATCGGTAGAGTCTCAGGTCATCTGCCTGCTATCCATTTGTGTTTTCCAGCAGAAAGTGCCTAATAGTCTTACAGATTTTCACCAAAAAAACCCACTCCAGACTCATTATCATACTGATAGTTGATTTTTATCCCAATCTTGTTAGAAAGGGGAAAACATACTATTGCTTTTGCCCAATAGTATGTACCAAGACTCCCAGCAGACTGGGCCTAATTCTGACTTCAGACACTGTCTTCTTAATATGTTTGCAAATTACCAAGTGCATTTCTTCTAAGCAAGTTCCATCAGAAAATCTCCATACATTTCAGGTCAATATCACTTAACTGGATACACAAAAAGTACCTAACCCATGGCTATTTAATACTATATAAAAAAACCATTGTTCGAAGATGGTGCTTCACTCTAGAACACCAAATATCCTGCCTATTGCTAAACGTCTGCATTTGTCAATACCAGAATATAAACATTTGCTGTCACTGGTATAGGTAAGAGAAAGACCTGAGGTATTTCTGATGGAAAGCAGAAAGACCTATTAGGAAAATATAATGCTACAATAGCAAAAACATACCTTATTTTGTGGAAAAATAGAAAATAAGCCACATGAAGATGTCACCACAACCTACTCAACAGAAACAGACTGTTTTGTATACGTCAGTCTATCAAGTCATTAAAATGTGATAGACAAGGTCTGAAATAGCAGAAGTGAAGCACTATTTTGTCATGCTCAGATAAAATAAATACAGGAAATGCTTGTACCAAAATTGCTGAATCCTGATTCCAGAATAGGTACAGTTTATGTAACAGTAGATGAATCTGCATCTTTTCCATTTATTTATCTATTTATAATCTTCAGAATGTTTCTGCATAGCTCTAATGAACTACACTTTATTTTACTCAATTTCTTTATTCTGGAGGCATATATTTTTCTGTTCCATTCCCACCTAAATCAATTTATCATGTTTGAAAAATTCTGTGTGCAGGATTTGCTTTATCACAGAATCCCCTTGATATTTCATCAAGAAAAACGCACCCAACTCTCTGAAATCATGCCAAATAGCAGACTTGGCTACCAGATAGAAAGCCAAAGATAAGACTGTACTGCAAAAAATCACATCCAAGGAAATTAGAGCATGAGCACTGATTAAGCAAATTACAGCCTATTCTGCTCCATCTAATTTAAATATAGAAATGCCATCATACAGCTCTCCAATTCTGTCTCCTAGAGAAATCTACTCAGGAAATGCACTTGGGTGGAGACCGGACTTGGCTAGGAGGGGTGGGAAAGATTGTGCATACTTAAAAGAGGACAACAGGCCATCTGATTTATGTGTTTTCTTTTACTTTGTGTAAACATAGAATAGATAATGTATTTACAGGAAAAAATACTTAACTGCCTTTAACATGAAGTTCAAGTTTTCGAAAGTGTCTGAAAAAGAGCTTTATAGATTTCCACATTTACTTTTTCACTGTGATATCTTTAAAATCAAAGATTATGTCACTGGCAGTACTTCAAACTCAATATAAGATCATAAAATAAAGCTGTGCTCCCCTTTCTTCCTCTTTCATTATCACATGTAGGAGAGAAGCAGCAAATCACACCTAAGCTGGAATATGCTGAACAGTGTAGTGACAGAACCTCATTCCTCTTCAAATTGTTCTGCAACATTAAGAATTGTAAACCTGCATCTTTATTAGCAAAGTCAGAAGATACATCTCAAAAACAATGAGCAGAACAACTAAGAAAATGTGCTGGTTTAACATAATTTTTCTTACCACTATAGCCAACCTTTAAACTTACATTAACAGGACTTAGATCAAGCCAAGTCTAGAATCATCTCTTGGGTCACACACAAGAGGAAGAACATCCTAAAGTTCCCAGTACAAAACACTTCCTTTTACCTTCAGACAGTCACACCTTTTATTTTCACATACACTATTATAATGAGCAGTGGACCAAGGATGTGTTCTTTTAGATGATCTCAGTTTGGAAGACAGGTAATAGGAGACTTACAAATACAGGATGAGGCTGGCTTTGTTCAGCTCCTCACCTGGGCAGCTACAGGCTGCCTCCTACAGTATTTTTTCTATATTATGTGCACCCTGACTAATCTTCAGCATTTTTCTGGAGCAGAGCTTCAGTTAAGACAAAAGGTCATACAAGAGAGATATTTGGGTTTGGAAAGTACTTTGACAGAATGGCAAATTATGTAACTGTGGCAACATGTCTTGTTTCTGATCACATATCTTAGCCCCCAAAGCAAGCAAAAAGCAAGGATTGTGTGTACTTTGTAAACTGGAAGTCAGAAAGAACCTCTAAACCACGTTCCTGTTCCACCCTGAGACTACCACCTTGAAAATACAGAAGGCCTGATACATATGACCAACATATCTTGTCATGAATGTTATGAAACAGACTTCATCTGAAGAAACTGATGAAAAACCAGGTGTGTGCTGCTGAGATTGAGAAAAACTGGAAAACTCCTAGTGCAGGCTGTGTTCTGACAGTGGGCTGAAGTCACACTCCTCTGTAGTAAAATTCTGTAAGGTCACCACAAGGTCTCTGCAGTAGTTAAGTCTTTAAAATAGGTTTTAAGTGCAACTTAAATGACACATTGGCCTTACGATGACACTGTGCACAGCAGTGGCTTTATTCATGGTTATAAACAGTTTCTTTTCTTCCCTCCAATTACATATATTTTTAAAAGGAGATATGAAACAAAGAAAAAGCTGGTGAGCTGATCTGTACCTCTGCTTTTCATATTTATAACCTCTGAACACAGAAGTATGTTACTCCAGAAATTTGTTTTCATCTGGAAGGAAACTCTAGGTTAAATATTAATTCCTCTACAATCAATATAAACCTCTTAAGCAGTCCAGTGGGGTCAATCAAACACTGCTTTTGTTTCTCACAGAAACAAGCATACATCAACCTCCAATACTCATCTAACATCAAAGGCTTCCTTTCAATGGATAATTCTCCAAACTGATTGTTTCTATTTAATTGTGCATAACAATAATGAGGATATTTAATAAGTGCAAATAAGTAAACATACAATTTCCCTTACAACATTCATCTTTCTTCAAATTTTTTAAAATATTATTTTGATGACAGTGTGAGCTGCTTTAGAAGCAGTTTGTGCAGTTCACTCAGGAACACTGCAGAGAAATCAAAGCAAGTACAATACTAAATAAGAGGGGAAATGTAAAGACAAAGTAAACAATTATATTTCAGGAAGTATGATTGAACACAGCCTATTCCTTCCAGTGGACAGAAAACTATGTATTCTGACAATCAGACTGCTATCACCTAACAGGAACCCAAAATACCTGGGCCTCCAATTCACACAGCAGTCCTTGCAATGGCACCACTGGAATTAATTTATCAGCATAAACTTCTCATGGGTCAAAGCTGCTCAAATTTGGAGTCCCATTCATGCATACTGTATTATAATAAATGCTGCCCTTGATACTTCCCCAGAGGACTTCACAATAATGTTTCAGCTATTTTGCACACATGCTTTTACATCCACATTTACTGTCCAACATCTCATCGCTCTCATGTCTGAAGACCCACATAAAAGACCTCCAAACAGTCTGTTAAACATAATCTTTTTTTTGTACAACAGCATGTTGTCTGAAGATTCAAAATGTATTGGATGGGAATCCAATCCCATCCAATCCAAATCCAATCCTGACTTTTATCCAACTGAAGTGCAAACATGAGTAACAGCGATTCAGCTGGGCCGTAACATAAGGATTAGGTAAACTGCATTAACAAACAGCAATACAACAGTCTTATACACATGGGGCAGTTTTCAAGGTTTTTCTTACAGACAAAAGTCAGTGCAAGTGATTTCCTCAAATCACAGACAATTTATTTTGTTGCCAGAGCCTCACCAAGACTGAAAAAGCCTCCACCCAAATGTTGTTCTGCAGCTCTAACCTGGAGTCCTGCTGTGACTGTTTTACAACTCTTTCCTTAGGCAAAAAAAGAAAAGTAGCAGTATTCACTTCAGCTTAGCCCTTGAAACATTTTCAAACCTCATGACAAGGGGAACCAGTGAGAAATGGAGGCACACAGGGATAGGAAAGAAGGAACAAAGTCCCACTGGAAGTTGAATGTTAGAAAAGAAAGAAAAAACAACAAGAAATAAGAAGAAAAGGAGTGAAAATAGGTAGAGGGCAGGAAGGCAGTGCAATACACTGCCTAAAAAGCCTAAATAGATTCCTTCAACCCGCTAGAGTTGTCACAAGAAGTGAAGAGACTACTTCAAGGAAGAGGTACACCATAAAAAAAAGTACAAAAAAAAGAGAATGTGAAGCAGCTTACAGCTATGTCTAATAAACAAACTCCCTGCTCTCTCTTTTTGCCACTAAAGATGCAGTTCATACAGGGACAGAAACAGGGACAACCCCAGTCATACAGGAACAGGGTTGGAAAAGACCATTGGGATCATCAAGTCCAAGCCATGACTGAACACCACCTTGTCAACTAGACCACAGCACTAAGCACTACACCAAGTCCCTCCTTAAATACCTCTAGGGACAGCGGCTCCATCATCTCTCTGGGTAGCCCCTTACAGTATTCAATACCTTTTTTGGAAGAATTTATACCTAATGTCCAACCTAAACCTCCCCTGGTGCAGCTTAAGACTGTGTGTTCTTGTCCTATCTGTTGATGTCTTAGAAACAGGTATATAATTCCACAATAGGCAGAAGCTTGGCTCCTTAAATTTGGCTGGTGTTGAGATAGTTTAGGTTTAAAGATTATGCAGACTGAGATGAACAGCACATAAATCAACAAGTCCATGCCAAATATCCAATTACAAGCTTAATCCCTATTTTCCATAGTGAGGCATGGTAAATGTTTGCAGTATTTTTCATTATGTGCCTCTAGGATGTAAATGATAAAGAAATATTAGAAGAAAATATAATATGTGAGTTTTAATGGATTAAAACAGTATACACTAGGCAGAGTCCAAACTGCTCTGTGATTCTGAAGAGTGACTTGGTTAAAGAAAAGATTAAACATTCTCACAGATTAATTCAGTTGTGTAAAAATAAAATCCAAATCCTTCTAGTTACCATTTAAAAATTACTCAAATTATAGATTTTTTCCAATTGAGTTGAGCATCAAGTATATAGCCTAGTTGACACTTCAGTGTGGGGAGGAATTTAGTATTAAAAAGTTTTTGTTTTCTATTTATTTCATTTTCTGAACGGGCATTTCCTTTACAGTGCAATATATAACCATTAAAAATTGGCAAACTTGATTTTCATTCCTTGTTATCAATTTTCATCCTATCTATCTACAATCTGTCATGTTATTCATCATCAGCATTAGAGCAGCATTTGAGATAAGTGGTGGGCACAGCAATGAAAATGCATAGTAGAATTTCTTAAGCGAAAAAAAAATAAGGCGATTTTAAGGCTGAACACATGACTAAAAGAGAAAAATGAAGCAAGAGGAACATGACAAAAATGAAGACACAAGATAATGAAGGGTAAACTACAGAACTAAACTGAATAAATCTTTCCAGAAAAAGAAAGAGGGTGAACAGGGAAGAGCGCAACATTTTATCAGTCTTCTCCTTTGTCAAATAGAGTCCTGAAATCAGCTTAACTGGGGGTCCAGCTTTGCTAAGTTCTACACAAAAAATAAAAGGTCAGATCCTGTCTCTTCCTTCTCCCAAACAGAAATGTCTAGAGTGCAGTTAGGGACAAGATGCAAGCAGGCA
This sequence comes from Catharus ustulatus, assembly GCF_009819885.2. Taxonomy (NCBI): domain Eukaryota; kingdom Metazoa; phylum Chordata; class Aves; order Passeriformes; family Turdidae; genus Catharus; species Catharus ustulatus. The sequence goes on from NC_046227.1 coordinate 17,831,157, forward strand.
AGTGACACAGCACAGAAGATGCAGAATAGCACAATTTAACTAAACCCAAGATGAGAATGTTTCACCAGGGATTTTTCTTCACACAGAGCAAGTATGATTACATAGGAGCATGAGCTAACTGAGAACAAGAGGTTCACAGCTTCAGCATTCATTGTAGGACAGACCTCCAAAGGCTTTTTAAAGTTATCTATTTAATAGACAACTTATTGGGAACTGATGTAATTTTCAGAACTTTCATGTTTCCATTCCACTGGAGCAAACAGCCATTTCTTCTGGGTTTCCTCCTTGCACATGGCTAAAAATAATTTCATTACCACACTGAAATCTCAACCTAACAACTAGATGAATAGGTTTCATGAAGGCAGGCATACAGTAGTAGATCATCAATTTTGGAAGTAAAACATCTTTCTAGTCCACTGTTTTAAATTATTCAGTTCTTATATATCTTTGTATTTCCTGCTCATACCTTACATAATCATATTTCATTTGTTTATTTAAAGGATGAAAAAACAGTATTAAATACATTAGGCTGTGCTGAAGAGGTCCTAAAACCTGCTTCTCACGAGGCCTGGCTGTTCTTGTTCTGAACCTATTGGAAATGATGTATTGCAAGGAATAATATTTACACAAAGCAAACAGCAGTACTAGATAAATACTCAGTTCTTACTTGGAGAGCAAACTACATTGGTTTTCAGTAAAGGAGGAAAAGCAACAGTGCATGATATTACTCTACTATGATTTCAAGTCATTCCTGTAGATTATCATATGAAGACAAATGGTTTGTTTAAGACTTAAATAGCAGATTTTGAAAATTCAACACAGGCAACACAAAATTATTTGCAAAAAGCCTTGCTAGGAGAATGCAGTAAATAATCTTGAGTCTGGCTGTGCAGTGGCAGCTGAGAGCAGAAAGTATCTTACCATTTTTTTTACAGTGAAAAGTTCCTGATGATTTTCCCAACCTTCTCATTAAAAGCATACCCAAACAAACTTTAATTGTTGTTTTTATTATAATTGTGGCCACCATGTGTCAGAATTCCTGTGTTCAGCCATGGGTACAGACTGTTCTGCTTTTCTGCTTTCCTAATAAAATGTAAATATTTTGTCTAGCAAGCAATTACTACCTTCCCCCCCATCTTCACAGAAACTCTTCTGATTTCAGTGGAAAAAATTAACCAAATTTGAGTTAGGGTTCAAACAGGGTCCTACAAGCTAAACAGAAATTAGTAATAGGAGAGAAGTCCCAAATAGAGTGTGACTACTAAGGGAAAAGGGGGCAGCACTCTCAGACATCCCAATTTCCTAAGTAACAGCCACCTGGCTAATTCTCTCAGGTGTACTCCAAACACCACATACATTGTCTTCCATCAAGCAGATAAATCATCGAAGTTACAGTACAGTTAGCAGGAAAGAGCAAAAATGAAAAGGTAATAAGCTTTTTCACCCCTTCCACTCCTTCCACTCACAGAAAAACTTTTTGATTGTTTTCACTGTCTGTGATTATATTCCAAGTTTATTTTGCAATTTCAATTCTTATAATTAACAATTTCTTCTAAGTGTTATCATTAACACCATGCACAGATGTCCTAAAGTTGGGACTTTTCAGGTTTTTGTGGACACTGGTATTGAAGGTGCTGAGCATCTAAACCAGGCATCTCTAGGCTGGAATGCACTGCCTGCTGTTGCAGTGGTGGAAAACATACACGAGCATTGTTATGCACTGCCGATAGAAGAAGAGTAGGTTTATTGAGAAGTAATCTGATATTCTTCATCCTTTTTCTGACAGTAAGAAGAGTGATTTTTGAAGCCAGTGTATTGCTATACTGTGATGAGACTTTCAGTCCCTCTAGAACACAAGATGAGGTCACTGATAATAATAGAGTTAGAAGATGTCTTAATTGGAGGGCTACCTAATTTGCAACATCCTACACTTCAATCTATTTTTGTAGGGCTCTTTCTTTGTTGTGAAACAAGACAGAGAAAGCCTGTTATTGTCACTTTGATTCTGTGTATCCACTCACCGTTCAAAGAAAATCTTTATACAGAATATACTGTAAAATAAGCGACAGCATGAGTCACACTGCAAGAGTCCATGGTTCCCGAGTATTATGAGGCATCAGAGGAGTCAACTGACTTGCATATGAGAACAAGGCATTAACCACCAAGCCAGAAGTGTAACTATAGAACTGCCTTTAAGGAAGGTTTTATTAAAAGAGAGAAAAAGCTGCCTTTACATGTAAATATTCTTCATGTAATTCTTCTGGTATCTTAAAACTGTAGAACTATGTTAGAGACAAGTTTTGCAAATAATATTGCAGTAAAAATCAAACACATGGACAATAACGCAAGAATTTTTTTTCCACTTAATGTAACTTTTTTCTCATGTTAATTGCTTTTTATCTGATCTTTTTTTTCCTTTGATAGTAGTGATGGGAATTCAGTGTCATACAATGAGGAAACTGTACACACATGCCCAACACATTTAACTGGTTAGTTTCCAATTTACAAGTATTTCCCTACATACTGCTAGTTCCTTGTTTAGGGAATATCACAGAACGTAATTTTAGCATTATACTGTCTCTTCAGTTTTATAAACTTCAGACTTTTAAGAAAATCTTAGGATCTTTTAGATAAAATACTGTTAGATAAAGTACCATTATCTCTGTTGTATAAGATTATTCTTTGCATATCTCCTATGGAGTTAAAGTTCATTATTTTCACCTGTGTTGGAAAGGAAGCCGCAGCTGACATCAATTAACAGTGTCATTGGCTTCAGCAATGCTGATTTGCATTCACTGATCTGTTCCAATAATGATAATCCATGCTTATATATCAGGTTAGCTACAGCAATAGAAATGTAATTCAGGAGACATTTTCAGAGTGTATTCCAGTAGCAGAAGGATGATGGTGGCCAATAAAGCTGTTTAAAGCTACCAGAAGATGAAAGCTAAAAGTGACAAGACTTTGTACTCAACTGACACTCTTTGCTGGAGCAGCAGTCCCAGTAGACAATTTGACTGCCTTTCTCTAACTTTCACAGAGCTGTTTTATCTTATTCTCTTACTATAGCCCTAAACAGTAAAAAGAACAGTAACACACATGCATACAAAGAACTCCTGAAGTGGTTCTGTCCACAGTAGAAAATGCTACTAAGAGTCTTACCCTAATCAACTCTGAATTTACCAGTATGTTTTAGAAATTTCTGAAAGATAAAAGATGCATCCCCTTAAAACTGTAATTCTCAGTGTCACATGTTAGGCTTTGCTTACTAATGAGAATTAGTAAGTTTGATGTCTTTTACTGCTCTCTTCTCATGCTTTGCAGCACAATGGTCAAATCTCTGCAGCTATGGCATCCTGAGGCCAGTTTTGTGGTGGCTCCTTGCCACACATCCCAGGTCATATTCTGTTCCTGCATGACCACATGGCAGAGTTCAGTCTGCAGACATTGGAACAACCTGAGGGGCAGGACAAGACATTTGGCTATTAGCAGCACAGTGGCCAAACAACTACTCCCCAGTACCTGACAGGAAAAAACTGTAGGGCAAATAAAAAGAATCTGCAGTCCAGCCATGGCCAGATGGGCACTGGGGTTATCTACAAGGGCTCTTCAACTTGATCTCTGTATTTAGTGCATCACCATGCTTGTGAACACAGCCCAGCAGAATGCCACTGAATTAAGTGCGTAGTATTTGTAAACTGCTTCAAGATATGTAGATTAAGGATCACATACACATAGAGTATTATTCTAACATTGCACTCCTTCAGGAACAGACAAATACCACAGTACATAATTGGGCCGGTATCTCTTTAAATCTAGATCATTAGAGCTCTCCCGAGATCCCCATCAGTGTACAAGGAACCACTCGTTTGATTATTTTACAATACAAAACCCCCTGCATATATCCACAATGATTATATATTCAGTAAAATCCCTTTAATGTCAGTACATCAAATGTGTTTCAGTTGAGATTTTGCATTCATTGTCATGTTCAAGTGAGTTTTGTCTTGCCTTCTCATCTCCTATACTTGATCTCTCTCTTTAAACTTGGCATTGTAGCAACCTCTCCCAGCTAGGTCTTAAAAATAGATTATTTTCTCTGCAATGAGCAAGAGAAGAGTATATAATTTCCTGTTTTATATACAACATCTGGCACTGTAGAAAGAACCAGTGCAAGTCTCACCAAGGCAACAGAAAAAAATAGCTGAGAATCCTCCTGTATGGAAAACAACTCTGCAGTACTGGCTATAACACCTATTAGATATTATATAAAAGGTTAGTGGACTTCCTGGCAGAGCACAGTAAAGTATGTAGGATTTGACTGCTAAAAAGCAACACAGCACTGAGAGAGGGGCTTTAGTCCAACATTAATACAAATCTCAATCTGCTTTTCCCTACATTAAATAAAAAATATCCAGATAAAGCTGACAGGAGCATATGTTTCCAAAACTTAGTATTTTGGGTCATAGCCTTTACAAAGCATCTGCAAAACAACCTTCCCTATTTAACCAGCAAGCAAGCTGAAGTAACAAAATTTCACAAAGCACCAGAATGACTTCACCACACTGCAACAGCAATAACTTAGGCATTTCAGAAACTATACAGCAATGACATTCAGTGAACCCAGAAACATAATTTAAAGATATTTAAGCATTCAGAAACAGCTACCTAAGTGCTGTGCCCCTTAAGAATCCCACTAGAAGCATATGACAACTTGGAGTTACCATGTGAGGTTAAGATCTATCTTTACCAACACTCTAACTCCAGTAAGAGGGTTATTAAATGAAGATGACCTCCTACTTCAACATAGTCTTAAAAAATAGAACCATGATGGTCCAGTTCACCTTTGCAATGACAGCACATGGCAAGAGCAAGCAAACACCAGCTGGGACAGTGCCATGAGTGATCTTACAGTAGCATTAGAAGCTTCATTTAGTTGTCCAAAGTATTTCACTCAGTCGTCCAAGCAGAAAGCGTACTGGTTGATCATGGGCCCAGTGAGGCAAGAAGAAAATTTGTTTCCCTGATTACACACTGGTAGACAGCGCTTCCTCATGGACTGTTAAGAACAAAAGTAAGATCAGAAGGTATTTGTCTTCTGGTGATTTTTAATTGCTTGAACTCTCCTTGTTAATAAAACAATGTTGCTTCCCAAACCTTTTTGTAAAATTCTAGCTTTTCAGTCATTTGTTAGCACTCATCTGTCACATACTCCTTGAAGATGCAAAGTCTTCAGGAGAAGACTGGAAGGAAGTATCTGAGATACCGTCAAGTGTCTGAAGCCAGAACTAATCAGTCCATGGAGTCATGATAATTGTCAGGTTGTTTTACAGCCCATCTGCTAAAGCACTGCCTAAATAGGAATCAAATACCTACAAAAGCCTGTCTTACATGTTTGTGGAAATAACAGCCAAAATTAACTTGGAATGTTGCCATGCACTTACATAAGGTCATGGCATAATGTGGTTACTTGTCGGTACTGATATTTATTCAAGTGGAATAAAGTGCTATTCATGAGCTAAAAGCCATCCCAATGTTTTATTCAGAATTAAAATGCTTTTTCCAAAGAGGATGGCATTTCCAAAGTAGTAAGTGCTGGGCCAGTTCTGTTTTTAATGTCAGTGGCAGCTTCTGAAACAGCAACCATAACTTCAACCATTATGCTGGGCTGTCTGGGGCAACTGCAGTCTGGCGAGCCAGCACCGTCTCCCAAGGACAGGAATATGGCTAAAGGTGAGCAAGCTGGTACAAAAACAGGAACTTGGGTGCAAGGGTAACTAGAGGTAGACAAGGCTCTCCTGCCTGTATGAGAAAACCACCAAAGAAAGACTGGGAGGAATTTTAATTACAATTGCATTATAACTAAAAAATTTCTTGTCCATCAGCATCACAGGGTCTGTATACTCATCACAGGCCCCCATTCTGTCGAAATCCAGCACAACTACTGGAGTAGCAACCAGTAACACTTTGGTTAGACCAATAATTTAATTTACCATGTGCATTTAAAAAAAAAAATTCTTACTGAACTATTGTTCCACAACATTGCAATTTAAATTACATGTATTACATGATACATATAGCTGATATTGAGCACCAGTTGTTAATGTTAAAGAGGTACTAGTGCAAATGGCTCACTGCCAGGCCATATGACCAATCCTATAAGTTTCCAGGAGGACCAGCCCTACAAAGTTGATGACAACCAGCCCAATTATGTTTGCGGCATTGCTATGCAACAGTAAGGACCAGCCAGATGCAAAACACTTCCGTGATATGTTTTCCAAATCTATCTTGAAAATAACTGAAAAACCCAGTCCCAACCCTCCTGTGTCCTTTTAAGACGTGACAGAAATCCCCAATATTAGTAAAACCAAAGCTACTACTTAAAATCGGGAAGTCCTAAGAGAGTAGAAGGAATGAGGCTTTTGCATTAGCTATAGAAGTCATCGTGCTTCACCTTTTTCAAACCTTGAAACTATAAAGACAAGTTGTAACAGAACATTTTTTGTAATATTCTTCCCCCCTACCATAGTAATTCCTGCTTCAACAAACATCTCACATGCTAAGTTTTCATTAGGTACAACTCCATCTAATGTACTTTTCAAGGAGTTCAGGTCAGTAATGGATGTAGTTATTCAATACCACCCTCTTCTAACCCTCTCAGATGCTCTTTCCTCCCTCCTGTAGTCAATCTTCATCAGCATCTAATTATCTGTATTCCAAGCTTTAAAACTTCGTAGCAGACACTGATGATATTGAGTGGCACACATGATTTTAGTCTGTTTCTAAACCTCTTTTCTTAGAATTCCCTTTCTGAAGAACCAGCGCAAATCCCGATTACACCCAAGCCCTTCACACCTCCCATGCAGCCCATGGCTATTGGCCATGGTTCCACAACACAAAGCTTTCCACACAACAATGGCCCATGGACTGCCAGGCACTGCCAGGTCTGCAAAGATTGAGATGGGGGCCCTACCACGAACAGGGATCAGTGAACAGATTTGGGTCTTTTAGAAACTGCCACACAGCCAAAAAAGAACAGCCAGAAAGTACAAGGCAAGTGTTGAGACAAAATTTGCTTCTGACATGTAACATGAGAAAATATCTACATTTTCCTGCAGCAGAACAGCTAGACATTTATAAAAGTAACCAAAGCATACTACAAACCTCTAAAAGGCAACACAGCACTTAGCTTTGCTTTCCACATAAAGTTTTTTTTATATCCTAGAAATAATAATAAAATTTTAGCTGCTTTTCAATGGAAACAAAGATGCACATATATGTACATACTGCATATACTCTACTCCATACTGAGTATGTATATCCATACTGAGTATATCCATTTCAGAGTACCTCACTGAACTTATTTAATTAACATCAGCCAGAAAACTGTAACATGAAGGTGACTCAAGACCTATCTGTATGATCTTTCTTCTAATTAAAAATAATTTTTCCACTGAAAGAGAAGCTCAAATGATAGTTGACTGCTGTCTGCCCTGAATTTCCATGCCAAGGTCTCATTGTCTCCCACTGTACAAAGACTAATATCCAGGTTAATCAATCATACCCAATTGTCTGTCTTCCAGATCATGGAGCACATAAAAAAAATTTAAAAATCAGTAACTGCAGTTGCCACCCATTGTGCTCTGCCTGTCTATGTGGCAGGGAGAATCCAAGTACAAGAGGTTGCCCAGATATCTCACTTCTACCAAGTTTCCTAGTTTGGAAGAGAGTACTTGAGAAATAACAACAGCCCTTCAGTCTTTATTCTTTCATTTTAGAATACTTTCTGCTATTCTGTTTCTAATAAAAAGTCAGCACACAACTACTGAGACAAGAATTGTAGTTGAAGATTTTTGCAGGAGCCCCACATTGACACAACAGACACAGTCAGAGGCTGTTTCTGGAGCCTTTCTGTGCATTATCTTAATTCTCATGAGCTGTTACATTGGATTATACTACTAACAGAGGCAAAGGTAGCAATATCAAACTCATACACATCAAATGGAACAGTCTATTCTCTTTACAAAGCACTATCAAGATTTTGAAACTCCAAAGTTAAATTAATCAGAACCAAGCTGTGCTTCTTTTCCTGATACCCTGTTCCACAGTATTTTCTGCAGCAGACTGATAAGAGTGTTAAGTGTTCCTAATAGTGCTACAGTATCTAGATAATTGTACCCATTACTTTCCCTCCCCATATGGACTGTCCTAGAGTATCCTGTAGAGCATACAGCAATATCTAACTATTTGGTTGTCTTTCTGATCCCTCAGAGTATAAAAATGGACAGGTATTGTGTCTAAAAATCTTTCTGAGAGCAGATTTTATCAGCAGAAATTCACTGGAATTCAAAAATAATGCAGCAGGCAAACAGAGGCAGGCAAAAAGAATAGTGCAGCAGCTGCATAGGTCACAGGTACAGCCACCACTGAATGACCAAAAGTCCAGCCTCCTGGTCTTGATATGGGGTTGCCCAAGTGAGGATCTGGGATTTTATTCCACGATCTAGAGCATGTCCTTATTTATTTCCAGAGAAGAAATTTAAACTGAATCTGTGGATGTATGTAGGGATTTACTCCTCTTCAGACTATCTCTAGGAATAAAAGTGGTAATGAATGTATCTAAAAATCATTTAACTCCTTGTCCCCCCTGCAACTCCCCCTGAAGCACTAACTGTATAATCTGCCAATTAAAAACTACACAGTACACAAGTTTTCCAGCCATTCATTTGTAAAAAGACACAGGGCACCCATTTTAATGCTGCAGTCACATTTTAATCAAATATTAATCTTTAGAGGTCTTTGAAGGGAGGAGATATGCTCTCTTTGACAAGCCAATTCTTAAAATAACTTTTTTTGCTTTAGCAGTTAACAGGTCAAACGAGAATGCAGCAGGCATGTCATGGACTAAACAGCACTTTCAACAAAAAGTACTCAGCGACATCAAGCAAGTGTCAGAAAGCACGGTCTGAGGGGGATGGGACAGTAAGCAGGACATGCATTAACTTTTAAAGTTTGCCATTGTCCAATTGTTTTTGGATATTGTGCATGACAGTGCAGGTCATCCACTGGAGCAGGAACCTTCAGACTAGGGGCTGCAATAGCTCAATGCCTCCTTGAAGCCGAAGTTCCATGAGGAAATGTGACTTGATCTAATTTTGGAATCTGGAAAAAAGACAAACATCAGGAAGGAAGTTTAAAAAAAGTTTAAGTCCTTTCAAAGAAAAAGGAAACTCAAACCAGATAAATTCAAATAGCAGTAAGTCACCATTGAACTGCTGTGATGTCTCTTTGAGAACAGTACATAAGAATTGCTTGTACCTCTCTGAAATATTTGAGACAGGGAGCAGGAAGTCACCACAATCTTTGGATGGGTTTAGCCCAATGGTTTCCAGTTGTCTCTGTACGTGCTGATAGTTCAGACCTTCGTTTGGGTACAACACACACAGCTCTGCTATGTTATGGTGTTAGGTGTTAGGTGTTCACAGAGCTCCATACTTTCCATTTCAGACACTCCAATCTACAGAACAACCTTTGTAATACAAGGCTAGAATACTCCAGACCCCACAGACAATTAAAGCTAACAGACAGATCTGTCAAGAGAAAAAAATTGTAACAGAGGAAAATACTTCCAGGTTTCTGGGATAAACCCCTAATTCAACATGAATTTTTCAATACTGTGCATGCACTGACACTGAGAACAACTCTGTAGGTGTCTGCAGGACTGCTTTGGTCCATAGGGGGTACTTGATACAGCCTCACCCATGACTTCATTGAATAGGATCAGATCAGTCAGTTCCTGTGATTCACCCAGTAAACACAAGTCTCTGAGGGAATTATCTGCTAAATCAATTATCGTTTAGTATGTTCAATATCTAAAAATTATTGGGTCACAGAAAAATGAAATTAAGACTTCATTAGACAAGTACCAGTTGTAGGAGAGTAAATCCTCATTATGTCTTAAAATTGCCTAATTTATGTTACAGGGTTTTTCATATGGGTGATGGATGCATGTTGACCTCATCATGATCCCAGAGGGCAAAGGTTTCCTCCCATTCTCTCTTTGTCTCTCTTGTCATCTTCGTCTCTCCCCTCTTTTCTCTGTAAGTCCTATAAACTGTATAGAATTTATTTTGAGCCAGGAAAGAGGGCAAATCAGCACAGCAAAGAAGGCCACTACCTCCTCCTTCCCTTCTCTCCTCCTACACAGTGGAAAGCCAAAATGTAACAGCAAATTCAGAGGAAGGAAAAGGAACAACATAAACCATTTTTAAAACCACTCATTCTGTAATCTTAGAATTATCAAACACAGTTGAATGGAAAAGAATTCCAGCTAGTCTTCTTAAAATGAAAGAACATTGGCTTTAGGTTCTACTCCCACTATGAGTATGAAATAGGCACAAGGGTCAGTGAGATTTAACACACAGTAGAGGGAAAAATCCACTGATCTTCTACCATACTGCCATTATGGAACTTCAAGTACAATTTCTCCCACAAATATATTCTATAAACTTCAGACATTTTAGTATATCCAAAGACAGTCTACCCTTTTTTGCTTTAATATGCCCTGACATTCCTGTGATCAATATTGAATTCATAAAGTAAACAAGGTCCAGCTGGGTAAATAATGAGAACAAACACACCTTTGGAAGTGGTTATTTATCCTAAATCAACCCTCAAATAACATTATACCCTGTTTCTTGGAATCAATGTAGTACTGGAACTTCACATTTCAGCAATACAAATGCTAATTATAGAGTTCAGCTGCTGCTTCTTCTCCTTCTAAAGCAATTTATCAGTGTTCTCATACAGGCTATGAGTGTTGTCAACTCACCTATATTTTCAGCTGAGTAAAGTATCTCACGCTTCCCGACTGGGGTGCTACGCAGTGCTGCTGTATGACCTTTCAGGGAAAGCAGTAGTGAAGCTCATCAGAAGTCATATTTCTGAACTGCCAAAGCTCTGTGCAACCATGGTGGAGTCAGTCTGTAAATTTTCCCTCTGAAACATGCATGTCAGTGCTAAATCTCTGCATCTGTAAAACACTTTGGGATTCCTGACAAAGAAGGACTCTATGTAAAGGTCAGATGAATAACTTTCTTCTTGAGCAAAAACATTTTAAGATAATTTAAACAGACATGCAAGTCTAGCAATCTGGAAATTCTCACAGCTGCTGTTTGCTACCTAAACTCTGTGCTGCTTAGAGTCATGTGTGTTCACATGATCTGCTAAGCTGGGCACTGGGGGCTGTCTCTTGCTCTTGAACTTTTTCCTCCTGCACTTTACAATCAGTCCAGCAATGGCTTTATTGTGCAGCGCTGAGTACATAAGCATGCATATAAAGGGCATATAATGGAAGTTGCTTCTAAATGGTTAATAACTATTCTGACCTTTATTAGCATTTCTTCAGGAATTGAAATAAACTTATTAAAATTTCAGGACTTTTTTATTTTCAAAAACCCAAAAACTAGATCTTTCGTTCTTGGTCCTTAGAATTTAGACTTTGCCTTATATGCAATCACAGAGTAAGGGAACTGTATGTTCAATTTTCATTTTCTCTAGATATGAAAATGGGTATACTGATTATCATTAGAGAGCATTTATATCAATTTTACTTTCCCAGGGTTCAGTTTACAGACCACACCTCATATAGGCGACAGTGTTTTCAAGAGCTGTGCCTAACAAGCAAAACATTAACTCTCTGGAAAACAAGCTGAAACTCTGATGAGCACTTTAGCAATGAGCATTTAGAAATATAAGTAATCATTGTAAGAATAATATAACCCATCAAAGTCTACAGGTCAACCAGCTTTCTATTTCTGTGTTCTAACAGGAACAGTGGCATCAGCACAGGGCATTACAGGAGAATTAATGACTAGCTGTAATTAATGGCCCTGGGCTATGCCTGAGGCAATCAACTCCTCCATCTACTCAGTAATCCCAGGAGATCCTCTAGTCTCCTTTGGAACACTAATATCTAGTTTTTAATAAAATTTTTTCTACGCTGAATTTTTGTGCTTACATTACTTGGAGGACTTTACATACATATATGAATAAAAATACAGTCAATTAGGGAGACCATATTGGAGTGAAAACCAGGATCAGTGCCTTCAAGACTGAGTTCAATGGGAAGAAATGTTCTCAGAAAATAAAGAACAAGTGGGCTTGTATTTCTGATCCCTTGCTCTCTATATTTGAAGTGAGAGCTATACTGCATTAACAGCTTTCTGTTAGTCTTGCAGTGTTCAGTTCCTTCAGAAAGTCAGTTCCTCACCCCTGCTCAACTGTCTTGCTTTGCAACACCTCACTCCACCACCACTGCTATTATCACTGCTGTAAAAATGTAACCGAACCTTTTGGCTAGGTAGTAGGCACTTTAAAAATTGGTTCTAATGCACGTACAACAAAGAAAATAATCATTTTAGTCACCACTGCCATGAAGTTATTAGTCCACTACAGATCTTAAACTGAAGTTTTAAAAAAAAAGTGGTGATATGTCATGTGTTATTTTATTCCCTGCCACAGTCCTTCTTCAGTTACATTTTTTTAATCCACAAACTCCCTTTGCAAATATTCACTGACTGCCTCTTGGCACAGACAGAAAACACATTACAGACTTTGAGCAAAAAAGAATTGACTGTTCTTCTCAGGTGAGCTCTGTAAAACTGCAATGGACCCTTCAAATCTGGACCCTGGATATTCTCTTCCCTAGAAAAGCACCACATCGAAGAATAATCCATTTGACTGAGATACAATCTGGAGTGTTGCCATGCATAACAAGAAGTAATTCCTGACATAACTAGCAACACATGCAACAGAGGTATCTCTGACTGCTGAGCACTATATACCAAGTCTCAGCAAGCTCAACTCCACACTTATATTCAAATACTCTCTACTAACAGCCTACTAATAAATTAACAATCAGAAATACTCTCAACACATAGTGTAAAAATTTTGTCTCGTGTGTTTAAGCTTTCAGACTGTATGGTTATCAAACACTTTTGGTCAAATTCTCTGTCATACGAATGCAAGAGCTGTCCCAGTGAGGTCTGTCTGGTCTGTGCATATAATCTAATCAAAAAGGACAAAGCTCTGACTCCTGTAGCCAAATGATGAAAATTTTCATTATTACATTTAATTTTTTTTAAGACACTGAAAAATCTAACCAGTGTTTGTGTGTTCCTTCAATGACACAGATTCAGTACCAGAACACAGAACTGGCTGTAAAAGATTATTGATTATATACCAATACAGCAAAAGTAGTAACAGGCATGCACCAGACATACTTGCTATCTTGTTGTTTCAGAACTGTCCACAGATTATTTTAATATTAAAATAGATCTGTACCACCATCCACTCCATTGTAAAATGGAGCTGGCAATTTTATCACTGCTTATCATGGCCTGGGGAAAATTATGCATTTGTGTACAATAATCCGCTTTCCATAGCCTTTCACTATGTGTAGATTTTTCTTGTAGTGCTGATGATGCTACTGAGATGGTTAACCAACTTCCCCTCAAAAACAAATAAAAACTGAAATGACAGAGTTTCTGGCAAGAGACTTTCTGGCAGACGAAGCAAAGTAGGAAACGCAGCTCCTGATATAAAACAGCCCACTCTGTCTCATCTGAGAGAAGGCTTGCTTGCCTGGGTATTTCTCAAATGAAAAACTGCCAGGGTTTTGAGAATTATGTGCTTTACAGATCATGATAAATCCTGACTAAAATATGAACGAGTCTGTCTTTCAAACTGTTCCTTTCCCTCAGTGAGGTTACATTTACAGTTCAGTGAGTGGACTTGGATTGCAGGGTCCTTTTTCACTTGAAGAGACAAGAATATTTGTATATATTTCATGAGCAGCATTCAAGCACTGAACAAAAAATATGGGAAATGTCTCCCTGAAAAAATTACTCAGTCCCTCAAGAATTTTCCTTCTATTATCCCTCACACCTTTCTTTCTGCCGCCTTCCTTCCTCCCACCACTCGTCATCTATCCAAGGAAAATAATGCCAGGTTATTCAATGGCCTTGTTATCATAAGGAAGTTGTTATGGTACATTGGTATGCTGAGCAATGGGGTTTGTATGGTTTGTGGTGAGAAACGCAACCTGATTCTGCATCCTTTCTGCTGCAAGTTCAACTGGAATCACTGAGAGAATATAAAACTGAGGTAGAAACCTGGACTTTTTTTAAAAAGATCACTGGAAGCCCAGTACTGTTGACTGGAAAAAAGGAACAACAACAACCCCATACCAGTTTCCCTGCTGGAGCTGGAAAGCTAACTGGGACACAGCCCAAGTGTAGTATGAGAAGCCACATTATAACTTCTCCCACGGCCTTAATCTCTCTCACTGATTGTAAAGGTGAATTCTACATTTTACTGCTCACTTTTCTTTCAGTGATTGCCCCCTCCATCTTGCAGTTATTTGCTTAGATTTTTAGTGCATAAAAATCCTGGCATTGCCACTACGGGCTCCGAGCCATCTGAGCAATCTTCTTTAAATACACTAACACATCATCCATATGGTTATCCAATATGTAACTATTTACTTTCCAGGATAATCACAGAGGTAATAAAAACTGTTGAAAGCTTCACAAAACTCCACAAAACACTGTCACCCTAATTAGGAGTCTATGATTTTCACTGAACAGCAGTTTCCCCTTTTTGAACACACCACTATTATATGTCTTCCTTTAAAAAAACTGAAATACCAGATGAGTGGTTGTCCTTAAGAGCTACCTGTTTGAGATCACTGTTGTGTGTACCCCAGTGGTCTGACATCATGCAGTTCACTATGCTTTGGAAGATACCCATTTCATAAACAACATTTGAAAAGCCTGGAAAGACTACCTGAAAACTGGAAGGAGAGATACCAAGGAAACTCCTTTCCAAGTATGATCTTCCTCAGTAGCTTATAATTTTTAATGGTTTTCAACAGAGGTTCCAAAATTTGGTAGAGGACTCAATCAAGGTATAAACAGTTTGTTTTCTCAAAAGCTGTAATTGGTGCTATTTTTTTTAGAGTCAATTTACAGATAAAATTCTTTTCCCTTTCAGAGATTCCCTATTGCTGCATATAGGTAAAACCTTACAAAAGAAAGGCCTTGTAAAATCATGGTTCAGGCCTGCTACTTCTGTTCAGTACAGCTAACAGTTAACCTGACAAGTACCCGTGAGAAAAAAAAATCTACATCTGTGAAAGTCCATGAAAAAAACATGAAAAAAATAGGTAAACATCTTTAAAGAAGAAAGTCTTTAGCAAGACTAGTACACCAACAACTACTAACCAATGAACTGGGTAGCAACAAGTTACTAACCAATGAGAATTAAACACAAGGTTTTTAAAAAACATAAATATGAGCTGCGACAAATAAAGATTAGCTACTGCTACATGAAGAAAGGGTATCTTGTCCGTCTCTACTGTAACACCCTGTTTCCCTCGAAGACAGTGATATTTGCATGAGAGATCACTTTGTTGAGACAGTTACAAGTGTATTCTCTTCACAGTACGTGCGACACTGAGGGCAAAGTCATTTTCCAAGCATACTTCTGGTGGTACCTGACAGCTGTTGATCGTGGCTACTTTATATACTGTAGCTTGTGAGCTAACATTTTATGCCAGAAGTTAATTGTGAGTATTCCAGACACAATTCCATAGATGGATTAGTGATTATTGAACTTGTGGAACAAATCAATGAGCTCTTAGGCCTGCATGCATATAGTAAGATGGAAGCATTTACGTATGCTTTTAAGACCTACAGTTCCTGGGTCTCTTGGGATACTTGCAAAATTGTGCCTCTTTTTATCAGAAGTGACTAAATCCATTAAGGACTAGGAGGAGCACGAGGATGGAAAGCCATGTCATTCCTTTTCCTGGCCAGCAGATTTCATAAGCTTTGGGATGGGGACACAATATACTCATTGCACCAACACAGAAGCTCATTCTCTCGGCTTTCATGGAACTTGAAAGGCCTCTTCTTGGGGCAGTACAGTCTTCTTTTGCCACCACTATAGATAAGAGGGGTCAGACTTTCAACTTCAAGTGGAAGACTGAAATCTACAAGAAATTATATTTAATCAACACAGTTTGAAACCCTATGACTGTGTGTTTTCTCAGGACAGCCTGTTGTTTGTGTGTGATGCCACTACAGGACTCATGATGCTTTAAGGTTTCAGGCCCTGCCTTAGCAGCTTTGGTAGGAGCTTTTCCACTGAACTCAAACATTACAAAAATATTTTAATGTTGTTTTCCTAAAAATCATAAGTAGAAGCAAATTCAATATGCTAAAATTGGCATCAGGAACCCCCTGCAGCTCTGAAAGTGCAGGTATTAGTGTCCATTAGCACATCTAAAAGCATGAGAAACTACTTAGCATAAATTTATTGACTAAAACTGAAGGTGAAAATGAAGACCATGTTGGAGTCTAGTGAAAAAGCTTTACAAGTAACAGTGAAACAGGGTAACAGACTGACAAACACAGAATTCCACTCTGGAGGAGGGTGAGCCTTTTCTTGACAAGTGGAAAGTTCATCATAACCCTATACAGCCCACAATAGACTTTTGTCTCTTCAACTAAAAAGAAAACTTTTAAAAACAGTTACCTAATTCCAGTTTTGGTGTATGCATTGCAATTAATTTAGCACCTAATTTAAGTGCGACCACATTATGAAACTTGACAGAAACACACTGAAGCAGATGTTTGTTTTAACATCACATCAACACAACTACAGAGCATCTTAGTAGATACAGGACTTCTAACTCTTCAGACTAACTTCAAAACAAGGAAAGCCACTTGTTTTGTTATCTTCATAAACTCAAATACAGTAATTTCACAACCATAAGGCGCACCGGACTATAAGGCGCACTTTTTTTTTGCAGCAAGGCTCCGCCCCCAGCTCCTCCCGTGCGGTTACTGGACGAGGCCCTGCCTCAACCCAGCAGCCATGGGCCCCTGGGCCCGCCTGTACCCGGCAGGGGCGGTGCCGCGGGCCCCTGGGCCCACCTCCACCCGGCTGCCGTGGCTCTGCCAGCTCCCCACATGGCTCATGGTTCACACTTCTGGGGTGGCAAATGTCGCAACTTTGTCCATCATATAAGGCGCACCGGACTATAAGGCGCACTTCCGAGTTCGGGGGAAAATTTTAGTCAAAAGGGTGCGCCTTATAGTCGTGAAATTACTGTAATCTTCTGCTGTTCCAGTGAACACAGATGACAGAAAAAAAAAGAATGTCTTTATTTTACCAACAGAAGCCCAGCTCCATTAAGAGGAGCCAGACTGATTATATTACTCTGTCACATGTGTAAAGAGAGTATTTCAATGAACAAAATATAGGAATATTTGCTATGGAGTTTACAACTTAAGACCACATTCAATACATTACAACAGACATGATCAAAGAAATCACCATTTCTCTTTGCTTCCTATTGCTGTACAGATTTCCTCTCTTTTTGTGTTTATTATTTTCTAAGTCAGACTGGTAAAGCTATGGGTTCCCAACGGACCTCAGCTTCAGGGGCTAAGTACAACTGAGGGTCTGTGTGATCATCCATATGCACATTTGTACAAAAATAAACTCTACTTGGTCCATGTTTCATCTGCCAGTTGGCCAGGTTGGTTATTTATTCTGTTGGGAAGAATAAGCACCCTTTTTGCAATACAGCTTTACCTTCTCTATTTCCACCCATCAATCTTGTAGGAAAGTTGCAACTACTAGTAGATAAACTTTTTATTTAGGTTAAGACCTACAAAAAGTACCTGTGTTACAAAATCTGAAACTGGTCCATACTCTGAATATTTGAGGTCTGTGAAGGGGATAACAGCCACACAACTATCCCTACATTTTTCAATTGCTACAAATATAAACCATTTGTAGACACGCTCATGCAGGCTACTTCTGTTTCTAAGCCTCCTGCTGCTATGTTTGGCCACAGTTACAATGCTATAAAAGAAATAGATGTTCTCCTGTAACTTTAAACCTACGTTCTCAAGGTCCTATCACTGACGCACCTGTCACACCTCCTTTCACATATTTTAAAAATTTGTTTGTTTGAAACCACTCTCCCTAAAAATAAGTAAATAAATACAGAAATATTGGTGGGTTTTTATTAATGCTTCCTAATTTCTCTTGCTTTTAGAGTGCACAGCAAGACTTGCTTTGGGTTTCCCTGTCTTTTTGCCTAAAGCCATGAGAGACAGCCTGAAATTTCACATCAATAGCTTTTACTATACATTTTTTTCTCTTTGAACAAAGCATCACCTTAACATCTGAACAGTAAAATTCCATCTTTCCTTCTTATTTTCCCATGTATTATTTAAACACGCTGTTCTGAATTCTACGATTAGGATATTCCTGGGTAGTTACAATCAACATCTTTAAAGTCAGATACAGCAGGAAATGTGTGCTCTCCAGGATAGTTTCACACATTTGTTTGCTGTATAGTAACCTCAATTTAAATATGATAATCTAATTTAGTAAAAATGAACTGAAATCAGATTTAATGCAAAAACTTTTAAAATTTAATTTTCAGGCTAGCAATCAATGCTTATTCAGTTTTCATCTTATCCCTGCCTTCCCTTTTTGCAGATGCTTAAATGACACTAAATTAAACAATTGCACAAATTTTTTAAAATGTAGGAAAATTACCATCTGCACTAAATTCATGAATAAAAAGGTCCTGAGAAATCAGTCTTTATGAGCACTTTTCTTAACAGAAAAAATTATAATGAGCAAAAATTCTCAAAGTAGAAATATTTTTTTTCTGGCATTCTGTTTTTAAGATCATTTTGAAACATAAGAAGACAAATTACAAGGGGAGATCTCACTATCATTTCACTCAAAACCTTACTCAAATATTCCCAAAATATGACTGATAGGATTAAATATTAAAACATCTTCAAAGAAAGAACTATGTTGAGACGCACAGCAATAAGCCCATTACTATTCACAGACATAAACAGTATCGAAGTATCATCTGCTAAGTATTACACTCCATTACATTTTCCCTAAATCTATGCAAAATAAAAACACACTCTCGTAAACAACAAGAATTGGAACAGAAGGAAACACATATAAAAGAAATCTTAAACTTACATTGATGTGTTATTATAGGTCGTGCACAGCAAGTAGCCCTAAGGATACATTTTAGGTTTTTTATCCATGCTCCGTTGTTGTTGCTGATGTGACCACTTAGGCACATGGTCAAGTTGCAATCAGCTTCTCTCTCAGTGATGTATGAGAGCTGTGCTGATTTATCTCGTCCTCCTGCAGCAGATTAGCACTAATGTTTCTGCTTCTGTACCCTACCATTCTTCAGCCTAGGCTCTGCATTATCATTGGCAATCCGAATTAAAGAGCCAGCGAATGCCGCACAATATGTTTTTTCTTTCTGAAACCATTGCAAAGCAGGTAGTCTCATACAAATAGTATCTTTTATCCACTGAGACTCTTTTTTAACACTTTTGGCAAGAACAGTAGTCAGAGATACAGAAGAATGGCTCCAGTAAGTCTGCTATAGTCTTCTGGTGATTTATGCTGTTAAAGGAATATTCTCTTATGCAGATGGCCCTAGGCAAGAGACGGCTGTAATGCAGCAACATTTCAGCCAAAATCATGGGATTTTCACTTTGTAACACAAAGGTATTGTGTTAAACACAGTGAAACTCTAGTCTATCCCAAAGAAGTGGACAATGAGAAATTAATTCATGCACACAAGGTTTATGAGAAAAAAGATCAAGTGCCTTATATGTTAAAGGTATTCAATATATAAACTGATTAAGTTAAAAAATTATTTCAGTGCCTTACAGTGTATGTATTCATCACAAATTCTCTCTTTTTGCCTTAGTATTGATGTATTTTGCACTATGGGATTGGCAAATTCAACTATTAAAAGTATTAAAAGAACATGACAATCTTTTTGTTACTATTTTCACTTTTCAGTAAACACCTACTATTTTAGCAGTAAAATACAATTGTTAATTCATGATCTTTTCAATTCAAGACACCATGAGACACAACTGTTTAAATTTTCATTAGAACTTTGAAAAATATTTAGGAAAAACCTGATGTCTTAGACCATCTAGTCTTGAAAATGTGAAGAATCTGACAAGTCTGCTCACTGTCAAAATGACTCACATCACTGCTGTTCCTAGCTGCTACTCCTTCTGATCACAGAAGTATTTCTCTCTGTTTTTAAGAATCAAATGCCATACCTGAATATTAAACAAGAAATATGTGCTGCTTGAACACTAGCAATATTTGAGCAGCAGAAACATTCTAGATACTCATAAAGATCTATTTGGTGCCTATTATCAGCATTCATTTTTAAAAATCATTATATGGACCGTCCCTAACCAGGAAAGAAAGTGAAATGGAATCAACTCATTACTTTATAAAGAAACAAAGGACTATTTTTGCTCTAATGTGAAAATCTAATGTGGTAACATCAATTTCAAAGTGCTTTCTGGATTATACATATACTGATTTTTACACCTGCCACAAGAGCACACAACCTTGGGGACAGAATGTAACAAAGACCTAAGCACAACCATTAGCAGAGAATTTGTTCAAAGGCAGTTTTAGATCTTGGAGTGGGACTGCATGAGACTACTTCAAGTTTCCTCAGCTTTCCTCCTCTTTTTGTGTGTTGTTGATAAGGAATGAAATGTATGACTGAAGAAAGGCATCCAGAGAAAGTGACAATCTCCTGAGGAAAGGTATGGGAAAGAAGAGCTTGGAGGCATTCCCAATGCTGAGCTGGCAGCACCCGGCCATTTCAATGGAAACTCTGAGGGGTTGATGAACCTTTCATTTCAGACCCTTCTGGCCTTCAGAGAGCCATTTGCAAAGGCTGAGTAAGCATCTTTTGGTTTGAGAAGACTCTGTATGAGCGGTGCCTACCACCATACATTCAAAGAACAGGAAATCTCTGTTTCATTAAAGATGGAGGTTGGTGCTACACTTCCATCTGACTTTGAATCCTCCTCAGGAGTTCACTCATCCAAACAACCGCAATTTTACATTCACTTGTCTTCCCTGGGGATTAAAATTCCCAACTGTCACGTCAGGACTCTATCCTAAAAAAAATAGCTTTATTCCACTAGCAGTTTTCCAACTATGAGTGTTCCTTGCCTTCTGTGGAGAAACATGCTACAACACCAAAACAGAAAGATTCACTATATCAGAAAAGGCAAAATTATGTTGACATTCCTGACAGGTTTCCATCAACAAAACGGTGTGGCATGGATGTTGCAAACAAATTGAAAAGTGCTGTCACTTCTGAAGGCAGTATTAGTTGCAAGGACACTTTTTTCACTAAGAACTGAAATAAAATATGGATCCCATGGTTTCATGTATGTCTTTTCTGTACTAGGACAAACACAGTCAGCCAAAATTCTGAAATCCTTCAATCTGATGTACAAACAGAACTGGAGCTGCTACTGCAGATACACATAGAATCAGGCTAAAAATCAACTCTACTTCAAACATTACCATTTAGATTCTCCCCAAACTCCCATCAGATGTTTATTTGGAACCTCATCACTCTGATGGTTAAAAACAAGCTTCTGATGTACACTCAAACACTTAATTTTCACTAGCACCCATCTGCCCGAGCAGCACCGTGCTTTAAAAGTTTACATCCCCTGAATGGTGATCTTGTGTACTTATAGACACCAACCAAATTCCCTATCAGCTTTCACATCAACAAGACTAACCCAGATATGCTCTTTTATCATATAAAAAACACAGTCCATCTCCCTTACCACTGTAGTCCTTCTCTTCACCTCTCCCTGTTTATCTCTTCTAAACCTGGGAGAGCAGAACCATATACTACGTTCCACTTGACTGAACAAATTTTGGTAGACCAAACAAACTGTGGTTTTAATACATGGTGTAAAAACACGTAAGCCTCCTGCTAACTTATCTTCAGCAGCTAAAAGCTACATATTTATCTGTAATGAAATTCTCACGTATCAACATATTGGGATGTGTTAATATGTATTTGCTATACTACATGAAGTGAGGAATTAACACCAATCAGTACTTATTTATGTGGAGTGCTTATGGATGTAACACTACTGCTGGCCCACTTGCTTAACTCCCAATTTTTTACTGAAACATCATACTGTTTTGATAATGTAGTTTCCAGTTCTGTGAAAATAGTTGTTACCATAACTATTCAGCAAGGAGAAGAAAGAATGGCCATTGTATCACTGCCACTAAAAAGCATCATCTGCTCTTTCTAAGCCCCAGTGGTTTCCTTAAGTGTTACACACAAGCTATGCAAACAACACACTAATACTCCAAACATGCGAATGGATTATACGTATTTCTACAGGAAATTACTCAAGGCAATTGAGAGTGTAAAGTCAAACAAATTATCATCTATAATTGAAAACATGTAAGTAAATTTTAATTAAACATGACTCCTCTACTGAAAAAAAACACATTAAAACATTACTAAAAGAGAAGATAGCTAATGAGGAGTGGGAAGTAGGAGGAGAAGGAATGAACAAAACATTTTGTGAAGAGATTGCGGTTCACAAAAAAAAATAATTGCAAAGCAGACTTTTAAATGTATTTCTAACTTATTATTGATTCAAAGTCCACATCAATTTCAAGCAAACATACTTGCATGTAAAAAAATTCGGGCTCTCACAACTACAAATAAGAGACCAGAATGCTTATTTATGCAAGTAACTGTTTTGTTTAAAATGTCAAATATTATATTAAGACAAGCAGGAAGAATTTTAGAGCTTAAATGATCATCAATATTATTAAAGATTAATATAGAGACATCTAAAATCTAGTAAAAACTGTCACTGTTGTGAAATGTCCCTTTCCCATTTCACATAAAAGTTGAAGACCAAATAAAGGGTGACAGTTACAAATTATCTTACTGTATGGCAATATAATAGTGTGTTTTAGCCGTTACTTTCCCTTAAAGAATCTCTGGAATGCTGAATCTATCATTAAATGTATCTTTAATAACCAAGAGAGATAAAATCAGCTTTACAGCCTTTAAACTCAGATGAATGAGTTTCCTCATTTGATAATGGGGCATCTACCCAATGGACAGATATGGCTTCACAAAAATTTAAGAATAGCCATGAGATTTTTTTTTTTCTTTTAATTATGACAAAACATAGATATGACCACAGAGTGCAAACAGGGGTGGATATAAATACTGAGGACAGAGAGAAATCATCTGAGGATCATGAAAGCAGTTCACAAAAAACCAAAGAATAAACTCTGAAAACAAATTCTGGAGGGGAAATCAAAACAATCACAACAAAATTTGTTAATAGCATGTGATGTACTTGACTGTGGAATTATTCTCTAAAAGCAGCACCCATTCACAAGCCATTTGGCATGATATTTAAAATGTACAAAGACAAAACTTTACAGAGCATACAATACAGATGAATAGTTCTTCAGTGGAGACATGGTGGAGCAATGGAGGGAGTGCATGTAATCAGAGAAATGGAAATAAAGGTCTCATTAAATAAAGACATCATTTTAGTTCCAAAAGAAGAGACAGAACTAATCCTACCCTTGAAGACTGACAGGGAAGAAGCATGAGAAGATTTTAATTATGCAGTACTGTCTACTGTTACACACCATTTTTACAGTACATAAAGAGTTTGAAGGTTTTTCACCGGTCTTCTCTGAAATAGCAGGTATTGGTCATAGCAAGACACAGAAAACATGGAACATTTTGCCACAGGCATGGCAAATTCTACTGTCCATTATTGCAATGAAATCAATGTAATTTGACTGGGTTCACTTATAACAAGAATAAGCACAACTTACTGGAACTCCACCATCGTGTTTAAAGTTTCCAAATATTTAATCCATTATGTTGTTCTCTCACCATGTAAAGAACCTATCAAAGTAAGAATACCTTCGCCCCAGTTTTCTTATGCAGCAGGTTGTGAGTAATGCCTAATGTAAACAGACAAGCACTGCTCTGGCAGTAAAAATTACAAGATTAAGAACCTACTAAAGAAGGCAGTACATTCATGACCAGTACTGCAGGACAGTTTCAAAATAAAAGGAGTAACATTAACAGATTTTCTTTTTATAGCATCAAAACTTTGATATGTGTTTCTATTTATTTTCATCATGCTGAGCATATTGATTTTGTGGACAGTCACAAGGGCATCTCTTCTAACATATTCTACTCATAATAAACCAGCCATTCAAAAATGTTCATTTAAAAAAAAAGGCATCTAATATAAAGAGAGCATTCATTCTTACTTTAATGACTGTGAAAAAAAGTTGTTTTTTCCTTCAGTATTCTTCAGCATATCAGAATAATAATCTCCATTTATATATGTAGCAACAGCATTATCAAATAATGATTATATGCATAGGTAGATTGAAATAAGTGTTTTAGCAGTAAAAGTATACTTAAAAGGAAAAAGCAACAAAATGCTAATTGGTGAAGACATAAGAAATATGCTGATGCTTTGCTTTAGTTGGGGACAAGAACGAATAAACAGTCAATCACAGTCAAGTATTCATCAATTTCTAGTCACTTGATACTGTATTTGCATATACCACTACCACAGAGGGGGAGCAGGCAAATAAAAATTACCTCTCCATCTCCCTGCAGAAGCTACTTGCAATAGAACAGTTTCACAGATTGTTTTTTGTGAGTTGTCCATTCCCACATTAAAAAGCAGAAACTTCATACAAATAGCATGAACTATTTTGTTAAATAAGAAGGGAAAGCATAGCTCATGGTCTGGTCCAGGATATCACAACCATTTATTACATTTTATTCAATACAAATTAACTCAATTCTTATCCAAAGACTTTGTCCAGCTAATGGATACCAAGAACGGAAATTCACCCACCATTTTGAAATGATACTCACATTAACAGTATGGATGCCCATGTAAAATCAATGTCTTAGAGAATTCTTGTGCTAGGAAAATATGTATTCCCGCTGTTGTGAGGGCTTGAAGCATTTGCGTTACTTCCTTTGCCTCACAATTTCCCATAATTTTAGTGTGTAAAGTTGACAATCCACTAAAGTATCAATACTTATGGGCTGACTGGTAGCATATATCAGTCTCTGAAGTCAAATACAAACTAATTATTCAGAAAGTTTAAAAGGCAGAAAAATCCACATTCTCTTGTTAAAACAGGAAGTCTGTCTCTTAGAATAAAACTACATCAAGTACTTTTTGTATATGAGGTCAGATGCAGGTAACACCCTCTATAAGGCAACTCCATGTGGCAGATGTATGTAAATACATCAGACAGAAGCAAAAATGAAAGTTTTGACATCAATTTCTATTGCAATCTCAAAGCACAGAATCTTTCAACCATACCACAGCAACAGCACAAGTAAATGCCCCAGCTATTACATGTTCAGATTGCAGTGTAGCTCTTCCTTGATAATGTATTATGTAAAATGGGTACACTGATCAACTCTGCTGCTGCATCAGAGTATTCAGACATATCTATTTAATTGTCTGCACTTTTACTACATTTCACTCCTTCAGCTCTGCACAGCAAATGTGCTAAGAAATACTAACTGACAGCATAGTTCTCACCCCCTTCAACGGTGCAAGAATTATTTCCTTCCATCTTCATGATTGCTGGTTATCTAGTAAGATCTAAATGTCATGGATAAACCTAAGGAGAAACACCCAATAAACCCTTAAGCAGAGATCAACAAAGTTTCCATTAAATGCTGGAAGGAACAAAAGCTACAAATTAGAAAGAGAAACCATATTAATAAATCTGTGGAAGAGACAGATAACAGAAAACTGAGAAATGATGGCCGAAAGTAAAAAGGCATTTGAAAAATGTTTCATGCTTCCAGAGAGGATACAGGCTTGAAGGGTATTGGCAGAAAGGAAGAAAAGAGAAAATAAGTCTGTACTGAGCTTTTAATCTTTCCTTAATTGTACTGAGTCTGCAGCATTATCCCCAGAGAGAATTAAGCATAAAAGACTAAGTTACTCAAACAAGTTCCTTTATAACAAGTCCTTTCAGAACAGCATGACTTCTTCAAAGGACTCAGTTTCTGAAAGATTAGGTCATGCAAAAATCATATTCTAATGCATATTTTTATTATGCTAAAACAAAATTGTACCTGATTCCACTAAGAAGCACTCAGGAATATGTGGATAGGGTCCTGTGGGAATTAACAGAATAGAGTTTGTTTTTCTGTTTGGCTTAATACTTCAGGAAAATAGTTTGCACTGGTAGTCAGAAATTATATTTTTCAAAGGTCAAAAGAGTCATGGTATGCAAAATTATATAGAAATTACTCAGAAAATGGTCAGCAAGTTGAACTACATCAATAAGTACTAGGTGCAGGATAGCAAGGTTTCACTTACAATTCTTATAATTTATCAGTCATTTATAACTACTATATAAGCCTGGCTTAAAGTTATGTACAGCATGTAGAAAGAAAAGAGTATTTTATCAATGTAATTTGAAACTGACAGAAGCAAAGTTCATTCAGAACATATTTAGTGTGTAAACTGTTACTTGTGAGTTACGGCTTTCTTTCAACTTCTTCACTTGGGATTTAACTGAGGAAGTATTTTATGCAGAGTTCAGAGGAAATACACACTAATGGTCGTATCTAATCAGGCATGGGATAAAGGATAAAGAAACTGAGCCTTAAGCACTACACCAGACTGATGGTATGAATCACGTATTCTGCTAAACCACCGATTTCAACAACAGTCTGTAAGAGAAACACTGCATGGAAATGCAAATTTTGTGAACATCCAATTCATGACATAGTTCAAAAATACATGGAACATGTGCCTTAAAAGGCACTACATCTTATGTGGTGTTCTTCAATATTTGTGGCATAAATATTCACCAAAAGAAAAATATTTATCCATAAGCAGACCTGCTTCCATAAATCTGCTTGAGATTTAAAAATTTCTGAGGGCCAGCAGGTCCTTTCACCATTCCTGGTGAACGGATTTCTAGGACTTCTGTAGCTCACTGAACTAATGGAATTTGAGCAATACCCACTAACCCTGAGAACCGTAACTGCTGGAGTTTTACTGCTCAGATTGAAATGAGGACTGATTCAAGAGCAAGTACATGGTCTATTTGTTTTTTTTTAAATCCCTTTCTTTTCTTGATATCTGGGACTGGCCATAATCAGCACACATGACAGGCCAAGCCCTGTAATTCCTATTCTCTACCACAGGGGAGATATTCCATATTTCGGTCTTAGTTTTCTATATATTCCTTTTTCAGTACACACAGGGATGCCTAGAGCTCATAAGGCTTTGCTATGATTTCCCTCAGCGCAAGTACTGGGCTGGCCATTGTGCTAAGCACCCCTGAACTACTTAGCTACAAAACCACTCGAGTGATTCCAGCCTCTTGTTCTCACATTGTACCAGCTGTGTCAGTGGGTAGAAACTGTTACAGAAGGGATAAGACTAAAGAGAATTGACCCCTACCGCCATCAGCCTGTCCTGCATACTATACAAGCAGAAAAAAGCAATTAGTAATTACCTGGGTTGAAATCTCACAAAGCTCATTGATTTCAATATGGGAGTGTTTCACCATGGATGTAAAGCAGGGAGGAATCAGGCTAAGGTTTCTAATAATCACTGAACTCTGATTATGACCAGGAAAAAACATCTATTAGAACTGTACTATCTAATCCAAGCAAAATGCACTCTTTTCTTGAACCCATTTATTAATCCATACGTCTAAACAATTCATAATGTCTGAGGTTTAGCTTCTTGTAAGTTGCTGAATGCCCATTCAAGGGAGTACTTACTAAGATAGAAGAATTTACATTCCACTAAATAGGATCTGTATGTTTCATTAGTCTTGCTACATAAAAGTGGACATTTAAAAAATATTTTTAAAAAATATTTTATAATTACACCAGACTGTGGGAATAAAAAGGAATAATACATATTACAATACTACAGCCTTGCTTTCAGCTTGTGTTAACCTGTTTAAGATCATCCACTGCCACAAAACTCATTGTCAAAGATCTCTAGATTTTTTTAATGCTGGCAGGTTTCAGTTAATGGATTTTTAAAATGTCAATGTTAAAACATATCCATTGATCCAAGAAATGGTATCAGATGATTTGCCTCACCTATTATATAGTACAAGCAGAAAGCATCCACTGAAATGCAGAATGCAAGCACACACTCTCTATAGCAATGCCCTGGAGGAACACACCACTTGTATCAATCTCTGTAAGGCAAAAAACTCAAGCTTCTAAGGGCTTACTATTTTTCTCAATAAAACCTGGAAACAGACAGTAATAATAAATAAAAGTCTTGTGCAAGGAAGAAAGTGCAACTCATCTGAAAAGAGACAAAGGTCTGAGATGGTAACACCAACCAGATCAGAAAGGGTCCATGTCTGAAATAATCCATTCAAATACAACCCCACAGTTAAGGATGGTCTGTGTTAAATCCAAAGTTGAAAAGTGTAAGCAAATATGCATCTGAGAAGTGTAAGCACCTATGCAACTGATCCCTTTGGTATCTACTTCAAGGCAGGAAAGGACACTGCCAACCACAAACAGCTAGAACCAAAGCTCCAGGCAACCTGACACAGAAGTTTGACAAGGCAAATCTAAATTTGCCTTGCAGCATATACACACACAATACATACTGGATATATAGAAGATTATATATGCATACGTATCTGAAAAAAACATAATTCTGTTAGGTTTTTTTTTTTCTCTCTGTGACAGAGGAGAATGAGACATATATTTGATAGTAAAAAGTATGTCTGGGAAAAAAGCCAGCATCTATTTTATAAGCTTCAAATTTTATGATTTTTCTGAAAGACATTTTTACTTAATAAAAATGAACTAATGAAAGACGAGAAGTTTGTTTCCTGAAGTAATATTCATAGCCTCCCAGTTGGGTTTTGCAATATATGTTTTTGCCATTTAGCACATCATGCTTAGAGATACCACATTTAATAATACAATCTGCTGAGGATGAAAAGCATTTTCCTTGTTAATAAAAAAGCTGGTTATAGAAAGTGCAAGTTTGGCAGTAAAGCTTCCAAGAAAAATTGCAGCCTGAAAAACACCTGCAGACTTTAAGTGTACACATTTCAGTTTTTCAGATGTTCTTCTGTAATTTAAATATTTTAAGAATCAATCAAAATACTTTATTTTCTGGGAAATCAGATGAATTCATATTTTTCAACTTCACCTCTAACCATGATAAAATATGACAAAACCAATAAAGGCTTTACTTAATGGGGAGACTGACATGTTTTCAGGATGCTTCAATTCTTTTTTATCCAAGAAACAACCTCAAATAAGTCAAGCTTTCTGCAATATTATTCAAGACCTTTTGAAGTGCTAATGAGCATGCAAACATTCATATGGACAGGAAACAGGAATGACATAATATTTTTACACAGTGTCTCGTATGATAAGATTCAAGCAGATGCGGGGTTCAAGCAGATGGCCATTACTACACTGATACAGAATAGCACCTAAGAGAAATGACATGGTAGGATGGTTTAAGAGAAGTCACATCTACACAGTCCTATTCCACACAGGCACAGTGATCAGTGACAGTCACAAAATGATGCCTTTGAAATAGATTTAGAATAAATCAGGAGACTGAGATGCAAATCAATTGTAGGGATGACACACAAGAACACACGCCAGGAAAGTTGGTTGCAGAGACACAAGGAAGGATCAAGGCCTTTCCAATCAGCTTGTTATTTTTCAGTATTTTCAGTTGCTTAAGAGGTGTCTGAATCGCCAGTGACTGTCACCTTGAACTGAGGATAACAACAAAGAAAGGGACACTCAGAGTTAAAACCAAATGGATCTTCTCCCAGAATTCTGCCTCACTGACTATATTGAATATCATGATAATGGCACAGTAAATAATCTGAAACAGAGCAGTTACTGATTCTGAATTTTTCAGTCACAATGGTATTTTTTAGCAAAAGATTTATCACAGCAAGACTCTACCAACCAAAATACTTGTAAACTTCCATCAGTACATATCACACCAGGAAAAATGCTGCATTACTGAAGTGAAAAATCTGGCTCCTAGGTAAGCTTTTCCACTGCCAATGGCCAGGAAGGTTACCTTAGGAGATAGACTGCCATAAACAGTGTTCACAAAATCTGCATCTATTCTTAAAATATGAAGTGATAAATACAACCAAATGAAAGCAGCAGTCATCATGGTGCTATGTTGACAAAATGGTTGGTTCTGATGTATGTTTGGCTACGAAGGATTAAACGTTGTTTCATGCTAATTTAAATCTGCTCTACTAGACAGAGCATAACTCGTTAAAATTAGAAGTGTCTGACAATGCAAATCAAGAGGAAGAACAAGTAAAAGCATATTATGAAGATAATCAAAACCAATGTAACAGCAGTACTAAAGGCCAGAATCTGCCCCATGTATCTCCTCATATATTAAATAATTTATGTTGTATTCACTTGAAATATGTTTAATTCATACCAACAAAACTGGGAGCACTATCTGGTACTTTTTCTTGGTACAATAACAATTCTGAAATCTTTCCCTACTACTCACTTGCATGCTTTCCCAGTATTAACACAAGGTAAGAACGTGGGACGTTAGCTATTTTCACAGCTTTGCTCACATCTAGTCAATTCTGTGTTTACTGTCATATTCTAAAGCTGGGCACAGGGATTTTTTTATATTTCTCCTCCTTCCATGTGCTCCTATAGGAAAAAAAATCTTGCCTATCATCACTTCAATTTTCAGTGTCTCTCGCACCAGCTCTGAGTCTTTGCATAAAAATTTGTATTTGTTATCAGGTGAGATTTGCAGACAACATAAGGTAACAGACTCCACACACATGGGTCCTTCTGACTCCTTAAGTTTTAGCTTTTATATTTTTCAGATCCATACTGCTTTAGTCTATAACTCCACAGACTGTCTTCTACTGTTCTCTCATTCAGACAAAACAATTTCTCTCTAGGCCTAAAACTCAAGGACACCTCACTTTCTCAGGCACCAAAAAATGTAAACAACAGTGAGGTAGGGGGCAACCTGGGAGAATGTGACTTCATTACCTGAAGCTGTAATTGGACAATTAACTTCTGATATGCAAATAGACCAAATTTGTATCTGTCTGTGACAGTTGTCCACCTTGGGTGTAGTCTCTGTGAGACTCCTGCACTGCCCAAGGTGTACCCTATGAAGGCCTTACAATAAATACCTATCTTTATCCTTTAACTCTGTCTAGCCTCTGTTCTAGGTAGCCTCTCCAGGCATCACCTCCATGTCTCTCTTCCGTATTGTATTCTGATAGTATGGAATAATTCTTATTCTGACAAGATGGCTATTTGGGAGGTTGGCAAACACGGTATTCCGGGTGCATTGAAAATGCCGGCTACCACAATTTGATCACTTTTACATTTCTCAAATAAAATCCCATTAGAGAAACAAATCATCAAGGACTCATTTGAGCAGTCAATTGGAGAGAGTGACATGAAGCGGGTAAAGACGGCGAGTGTTCCATGACCACCTTTTTATACTTTTGTGGTCTCCAAGCACTTCACTATTTTAAATCACTTGATCACCCATCCTGCAAAGCTAAATATTCTGTATTTTATTAACTCCAGTTTTATATCTCTACTATGTTTGCCTATGGGAAATCAGTAAATCAGGGAAGAGACTTCTGCAATTGATTACTGGGCTATAAACGGGCAGAGTGGTACACCATAAATCAAGGCAATAGTTTAGGGGCTGGACATTAATCTGATTTTTTTCTTTGATTCCCCCCTTCCAATATTATATTTCTCAGATCAAATTTAATCTCTCACTCAAATGATCTGGAAAGAATTTCTGGTATGGAATACTCATTGGTAAAAAGGTACATTAGAAAGTACTGACATTTACGTGAGATTCCTAATACTCCTTAAACACATTAAAGTGTTCAGAGCCTGCAAGAGAAAGAAGCAAGAACATTTTCATGTAACAATGCAACGTGTATTTTCCACCAGCCTAAGGCAAGGAAAAGGCTGCCTCTCTGGAATGCTGCCTACTGCACTACACTGCAAAACACCACACGAGATGCAGTAACATCCTTTGATAAACAATGCACTTACCATATGACCAAGTGGATAAAAAACTAATTTAAATTCTTCCATATTTATTTTCTTTAATGTATTTTCATAGTGCCTTCATAATTCCTACTGCCATAATCCCAGGACATAAAATGATATTATACATTGATATGACAGGTGATTACCTTAAAGTGACAAACTGTTATTCCATACAAATATATGGAAAACTGTGGTCCCAATTCTGATGGACTTCAGCCTTCTCCAGAAACCCCACAGAACAGTGCTAGAGCACCCCCTTTTCATACATGGTCTTCCTACATGGCATTCCAATGAAACGGGTGTGTAAAACTTCTGAGCTGGTTTTAAACTAGCTCATTAAAACCTAGTGCTCACAGTGCTCAGAAAACAGAGGGAGTAAGAAAAAGAAAGCTGCTTCTCCCAAAGCTATCATTACAGAGTAGTTCAGTCTGCTGAGGGCTACAGAATTAACAGCAGATGGGCAAAAGCCGGAAGCAAGTTACAATACAGTTTATCAGTTTACAAGATGTGTAAGTGTTGTTGAATAGGAGTTTAAAAAAAATTAATTCTGACCTTACACGGGCCAAGTCTCCCTCTCTCCAAAGTCACTGCATAACGAAGTAATAGATGTTCTTCATTTACTCAAGAGTTTCTCAAGGCATGTTCAGTAATTTGTAACAGACTAATTTCACACAAAAGGAAATCGTTTATTTGTATGCTATCCAAGGGAGGCTGAGTAATGCACTGTGGTAGGAAAGACCTCTAAAAATAAGTCACCTCTCCGCAGATTCACTCCCTTCCTGTCTGGGTTTGAATCAGTTTTCAACTGCATGAAAGGACAAAGCTTGAGGACGAACTATGGAGAGCTTCTGTAACGATCATACTGCTCAAATGCAATCATTTCCCTCCTACTCTGTTTAAAAAAATCCAGTTATTAGGGGTGGAGCAAGGTAGTGACCCAACAGGATGTGCGTGACCAGAGCTCTTCATGTGTAGCCTTCTACTTTCATGTTATTTTTGGATGCATTTTCCATTGTGCTTTGAAGTAGTTTTGTTGGACAAGGTAGCTAGCACTACAATCACTTATACATTCTAAGGAAGGAAAGCAAACCCTCATCAACACAAACAGTATTTTTTCCTACAGATTCATAGAGTATCTTGGAAGTCTACAATGTTGTAACAGTAATGAGTTACTTTTTTTCATGCTTGTTAGTGCTCTTCAGACACCAAAGCCAGAGACCATCAGTGCACAAAGGAACACCATCAGTGATTCCCATAAGCTACTAGTTTATTCATCAGGGAACATTGTTCAGATGTGGGAGAATTCAGTGAGAGATTTCATCATCTTTAATCTGATGTAACAGTGCTGATAGACAACAAGTCCCCAAGGATGAATAAGCAGAGAAGATCAACAGATGTTCCCCAACAGGATGCTACTCCAACAGACACAATCATTAGTGGAAAGACTGGCCCATTTTAACCCGTAATTGTTGTTATCAGGACAGTGTCATTTGTTTTGACCAGCATCCTCTGACTGATAGAAATGAAGATCACATAAAATCTTTCTGTACTTAAAGGGCTGACTGAATATGGGGCTGCATTTTTACAGAAGGCATCTTACAGTATTTTTAATAAAGAATATCCTATCTTTTCCTCAAAGAATATTAAAATTTATAAAACTGGCAGACTAATACTGATGAAAAAAGAAAGAAGCCTGTTTAGTAGTAGCTATCTCTTTATTTCAGGTATAGATCCAACTACAATAGCACTCATAGAAATTAATACCTTTGTTGTATATTGTGCATTAAATTCATCAATAAAATACATCTTATTTGGGAATCATCCTACCAATACAATTGCTTCTTAGAGCAATACAGATAATACAGTTACTTTTCAATTTAAACAAAACTCAGAAAAGTCCACAAATTCAGAATATGAAGTTTCAGAGATTATGAAAATTCTTTTTGAACTCAGAAATAATTAAAATAGATAATCTTTTTCTCAAAATCTAGTTTCAGAATATACACTAAAAGTTTCATAAGTAGCATAATGGATATATATTTGTCTTTCAAAGAACTGCATAGATGTGAGATATAAAAATATTTGTTGCAAATGTGAACTTCTTCAGTAGGCTTCAGTATTAAGAATTTTTTTTGTTGAGAAGGATATTTCAGAGTTTTTAGTCCTAGCATTTCAGATTAGTTGCACAGTAAATTAAAGTCAATACTGAATCAATTTCTGTTTGTTTTTCCTCTGTAGGCCAAAAATCTTTATTTGGTTAACACGGTTTTGATTTTTTCTTTTCCTCAGAACAAGGAAACTAAGCAAATTTCACCAAAAATAAATTTCTTGTGGAAAAACAAACAAACTTCAAAAATAACATATATTGTATTTTCATACTTCTATTATTAATCATAAAAATTCTACACACATAAAATCAGTAACAATTTTAAGAATACCAACCCTATAATTTACTTAGATTGTTCTTATAGTACAGTATTTTGGAATTACTCGATTTTTTTTTTTTCCTGGATAAACTACTTCTTTCATTAGTTAATTCTCATTATGTGGAGAGTTGAAATTTGCCCACAGTAGATTTTAGCTTTTACAATATCTGGACTGTAATGAATTGACACTGTGGTCTTTCCCCATTTTTCCATGGTATCATATGCATCAAATATCTGTGATCCACCCTTGATTTTGTGTGGGTTTTCACTAAACACAATTAAAATCTGAATGGCACATAACAATAACAGTTTTCTCGTACAGATTTTGCCACAGCAAATATATATGAACCTTAGGATAAGGAGGAAGAACAATGCAGAACCCAAAATATAAAAAGCCTCCCTTTAGAAAAGTATTTACATTTCTTTAGGTAAGAATAATATTAGTAACAATCAGTAAAAATTAGTAACAATGTACTACTGGTGCTACTGCTAGTATATTTTGGGGAAATTTTCTTACCATTTTCCATATATGTTAAAGATTCTCTGTTTATCACATGTTAGCCGCAGTTTATGCAAACTCTGGGATTAGCAGGTTGGAAGGAAATACATATTACCTTAAAAAAATGAATAACTTTATTCTATCTGAGACCAACAAACAACGCTGTATTTTGTTGAATAATTTTCTGCTCACTCAGAGCACAGGGATAGCCCCCTTGGAAGAAAGCACACCAAAATACATGAGTGCACTTAAAATGGCACAAAAGGCAAAGAAGTACCACAATCTAAACTATGATCTGTGACTGACACCTGCAGCATTTGTGACATGTTCATGCCCAATTTCATAAAAGCAGCAATACAGAAGGTGTATGTTAAAGCTGCCTATGATCATTCCAGTATTTCTAACACACATCACCTTCCCC
Organism: Catharus ustulatus; assembly: GCF_009819885.2. Lineage (NCBI taxonomy): Eukaryota > Metazoa > Chordata > Aves > Passeriformes > Turdidae > Catharus > Catharus ustulatus. The sequence goes on from NC_046227.1 coordinate 17,866,586, forward strand.
AAAAGCATCCATCATCAAAAAACATAGCAAAATCACCAAAAGTGCTAGAAATAAAACTGTATTAGTGATTAAAGAGCAAGTGATGTTGAAATTTTTGTTTTAAAACAATTTTAAATATAAGATCCAAAAATTTTTAAGAGGGAACCGTCACACACCATAAAATTCTGATAATGAACAACAATATTTGAATGCCTAGCAGGAAATCCACACACATGGGAGAAATGACTGTGCTTATAGCAATTAAAAGTTAATTTTAAAAAAAATGTTACCAGAGAAACCTAAAATTGGATTTATTCCCTCATCATTATCTTGTAAAGCACTATCTACATCATCAGATTTCTGACTACTGCCAAGTGCTGCATATGTTAAAACAGATGAGACAACTGGCATATTTAATTTTTTCATGCCAAGGCCTAAAACTACAATGCAGCTGCTGTAGCAAAAAAAAATTGTGAACTGCAAAAAAATATTTGTCAAATTCTTCAAATTTGCTGCAAAACTTCAGTAGTATTTTAATTTAGCTGTAGAACTTGCCAAAAACAGGACAAATCCTGGCTATGCAATTCCAAGAATGATATCTGACATTGTCAGGGCATTCAACAGCAAGCATGTTTCCCTCACACAGTGGTCTTTCATGCCTTGGCAATGCTGCACCATTAACTCTGCTCAAAGTAACATACCTGTAGGCAGTGATGAAAGTGCCATTTCCTTCATCAGTGTAGACAGTTGTGGATTTGACATCTTTTCTGATACTGTTTTACTATTTTAGACTGCTTTAGGACAATTATTTGGAGTATAATATTGCTCTTTCATAGGAAAAGAGAAAGCAAGAAAAAAATCCATCTGTTCACAGTTAGAATCTGAACTAAAATGTTAGACCCAGTACCTATTTCTTAAATATAGTTAGTGTCCCTAGACCTGCAACTTTAGGACCCTGTCACACCATCTGGCAGCTCTGCACAACACCTACACTTGTACAGTCACCAATTCAAACAAGCTGGCAGTACAAATTGGTAATAGTGTAGGCCAGGCCAGCAGGATGCCTTCCAGTTCTCACATTTTCCAAACCAAATGTAATGCTTTAAAAAATGCAAAGAGATTCAAGTTCAGTAACTTTCTGCAGCATTATGTTAATGAAGTCTTCTCCACATGGATACCAAAGTACACACACCACAGAATGAAGAACCTAAGCAGCATGTTCTCCACAAAGGAAAGTTTTAAGGGAATTCACATGTAATCAGTAAGTTAATTTTTAAGTGATCTTGATCCATCTGCAAATTCTAAACCCCTTACATCTGGTGATGAGACAGGAGTAAAGGAGAATAATTTAAAATTTCAGAATATAGTAAGAAGACTCTCCTCATAAATGCTGCCAATAAAAGCAAGTCTAAGGCTAAGAGAGCAACACCTGCAGTACACAAAAAATTCTACCAGAAATTTCACCTAAGTTATTTCATTACAAGAGGCCCACAAGAAAGAAATACAGGGGTATGTAATTGTACGAGGTACTCAAGATAAGCAAAAACTTTCCTTTTTTTCCAAATGAATTTTAAAATATTATACTTTGCTTATGGCATAAATGTCTTCATACTATATCACAGACACTTTCAAGGTCAAGTCTTTTTTTTTTCTGCATTAACTGCAAATAAATCTGAACTTACCTCCCAAAGTGCTTTGAAGTCCTTCTGCTCAATTCGAAGCAGCTCGCTATGTTCCCTGGTAACAATGGTAGCATGGCGAGGAGTGTTATCCAGAATGGACTCTCCAAAAGCAGTTCCTATTCCAAGAGTGCATATTGTCACAGCGTCCTTTGATTCAAAAAGAAAAGGACACATTAAATATTTCAGGATGTTTTGAGAGTCTTTGTGTCATATTTTCTAATAGCATTGCCTAGAGATTCTTCAGCAATCTGTTTAAAAAGAAAATTAATTTAAGAGTCAACAACAAAAAAATCAATATGCTGGTAAACAATATGGGAAGTTTTAATCTGGAAACAAGTGGGACTTCTGTTTTCTATGATCATCAGTTGAATTAGACATTTCTGAATGCAAAGCTGAGAACACAACAATCACTTTCATCTTTATAAAAAACTATGATCTCTGCTCATCAGTCTCTAAACACTGCCGTGATGATGAGATCTTTAGAAATCTCAGAGGTGATGAGAAGGTAACTAGAATCAGAAATGCAATCTTGGAATATAAACTTCTGTCCTACACAGGCTACCCTCATCAGAAACAAAATTTGCCTGTTATGTTTTCTGTTACGTAAACATAACTTTCAATTATAATATCCTCTTGTATTTATATTGCTTTTCTCTATTGTACAAGCAATGCACTTGTACAGTTGAACCAATTCTTGGCCCTTCTGTTGAAAATGCCAGCAAATCTTTCAGTTGTTAATGGACGTTTGCCAATTAACTACCAGAACAAAAAAAAAAAATTATTTTCGCATAAATATGGGATTTCAAGAAAACCAATAAAATTCAAACAACCTGGAAAAATTGCATTCATCTACAGAGCAATAAGAAGGTCCGAAACAAGCAGCAAAGTCCACTTCAAAGGAGTCTATATGAGCACATGCCATTCTAAATGATATCCAAATGAATCTCCCTTGGCCAGGAACTCCTCTGTAGTAGCTCCAATAAAAATTATGAGCTACTGCAGAGAAAAAAGTAGTCATTAGACAACTTGCTGAATCAAGATCTTTAGATACATGTTCTATTTTCAGCTCACAAGTTGCTTTGTTCCTCACCACAGGCTTGAAGCTGAACACTCACATCTTTTTTCTGAGATGGGCCTTATATGACTGTCTGTTAAGCAATTTTTAAAAATTAGCAACAGCATAAAATATTTAAAATCATATGAACTGTACTTAACAAAAGAAATCATATATGCACACAGACAATTACACATAAACATATAAAAACACATACTAATTTTACTTGATACAACATGAGAAGTACAGTTTAACTCTAAAATGTAAGATTCATGTAACATCTACAAAAATCAAAGCAGAAACATTGGTTATCCTTGTGGCTGATAATCCAGGAGAGATGCATCAGCATGTTTTAGCATCATTTTCTGGTTTTAGAATTTCACTGCTTTCCTTTCATGCATCTAATAAGTCATAATAGGAAAATGTTATTAAGATAAAGTTAGTAGCTATGTAATTGCAATACAAAGAGAAAAGCCAATAATAGTCCACTTCCCTGAACCATAGCAAATTGCTCTTACACAGATGTTACTATATAGAATTGTGTGTTCAGGAAAACAAAATCAATTACATCTCAGAGAAGATCTAAGAAAAATTAACCAACTGTCAGAAATAAATTTTCAAGTAAGGAAAGTAAGAACAGATTTTTTTTTAAAGAAAGAATATTTGAGAATAAGCACCTAGGTACCTAAATAGAAGTCTCTACAAACAGATTGTAATACAGTTTATACACTGAAATCTGCCTTCCCAAGTTTACATTTGTGAGCTGAAACACTCTATGTTTCTACGATATTCACAATGGCATTCAAAGGAGCTACAAAGAAAATGTGCCTATTTCTCATACAAAATTTGATCTCCAGATAACCAAAACATTATTCTCAATCTTATTCAGAAAGTTTAGATAAAAGAGCTCTGTTCAGGACAGGACAACCAAACAGCATGACATAAAAGAAACTTTTCCTGTAGGTGGATCATAAACATTGTTTACATCTTCTGACTTCTTCTCACTCCCTCCCCCCCTTCAAAAAATAAAACTAATTTAAAGCATTTCACCTTCTCTGACTGTTTACAACCACAAAGAATAATATTTAATAACAGAACAGACATAAGAAGAAAAAAGGATCAGGGTTGGTTAAGAACTTATAAGATAATTTCTGGTGAGGCAGCTGTTAAGCTTAAAAAATAAGTTAACACTTTGAGGTGTTAGGTCAAGAGGCTGGAATAGTCCTATCTACTACATTCATAAAGGAAAGTCCACGCTTCCATCAAGTTCTTTCAGATTTTTTCCCCATCCATCACAGTTCTCCACAGATATGCAGTTTCACAGCCAGCTGGGGTGCAGACCTATATGCCTTCTTTGAGGTTCCTGAGCCCCGTTCTCTCGCTACCCCTTGTTTATACATTTCCAGCCTCCTGGGGAATCAGGTGTGTTTCCTATTATGCCTGTTAACCTTACACTCAAGAATCTCCTGCTGTTCAGTGAAGACTTCAGGAGGATTGCTGGCAGCTCAAAACTCGGTTTGCTGTTCCCCTCTGCAATCCCAGAAGCAGCAGGGGGTTCTAGTGGCTGCTAACC